>NC_058082.1:453630686-456030686 GCF_014858855.1 Bufo gargarizans
TGTCCCTGCACAGTCTGGCACTATCCAATCAGTGCTACAAGTGACAGATTGTGCAGGGACACACACCCAGTGGGGGGAGGGGATGTCCCTGCACAGTCTGGCACTATCCAATCAGTGCTACAAGTGACAGATTGTGCAGGGAAACACACCCAGTTGGGGGAGGGGGATGTCCCTGCACAGTCTGGCACTATCCAATCTGTGCTACAAGTGACAGATTGTGCAGGGACACACACCCAGTTGGACCTTTATTGCAAACAGCTGGCAATTCATCCAAAAATGGCTACTAGGAATAATATCAGAACAGCACAACACAGATATATCTGTAAAGAATAAATCAAGGCAACTGGACTTACTGTAGATTTCTAGAAAACGTTTCACTCGTTCTTCCAACGAGCTTTTTCAATTCTGAGTGACTGTACAAGAATTCTCTGGGAATAAATATGTAACTGAATCAACATCTGGTAATTATACCCAGCATGGGGTCAGAGGTCATTATACCCAGCATGGGGTCAAAGGTGTTGATTCCATTATCCTAATTAGAGTCAGTAGGTGATAATGACCTCCCAGAAAAAGGTGTCAAGACAGCATTGTATGTGGCAGACAATAGATGTCTAACCCCCCCCCCCCCCCCCCCCGCCTCTATTTAAGCTTAGCTTCTCCATTTTTACGTAGATGGCCTCCTTCACACCTCATTTGTACCAATCGGCCTCCTTATCCAAAACACGTACTCGACTGTCTTCAAAGGTGTGACCTGTTTCTTTTAAATGTAAGTACACGGCTGAATCTTGACCAGAGGTTTTGGCTCTTCTATGCTGAGCCATACGCTGATGTAGTTGTTATCAAAACAGAAGGAAGGAGAAGAAAGAGGCTACTGTTTAGTGAGGGCGAGAAGCATGACAGACGCAAGAATATGGTTATCCCATATGTAGCTGGGGTGTCTGAGAAACTCAAAAGGATTTTTAATAAACATCAGATCCCTGTCTGCTTTAAACCCAGCAATACACGGAGGCAACAACTGGTTCACCCAAAAGACCCAACGCCTAAACACAAGATGGACAACATTGTGTACGCAGTCCAGTGCAATAAGGAAAGCTCAGAACTGTATATCGGCGAAACAAAACAACAACTACATCAGCGTATGGCTCAGCATAGAAGAGCCAAAACCTCTGGTCAAGATTCAGCCGTGTGTACTTACATCTAAAAGGAACAGGTCACACCTTTGAAGACAGTCAAGTACGTGTTTTGGATAAGGAGGCCGATTGGTACAAACGAGGTGTGAAGGAGGCCATCTACATAAAAATGGAGAAGCCAAGCTTGAATAGAGGCTGCCACATACAATGCTGTCTTGACACCTTTTTCTGGGAGGTCATTATCACCTACTGACTCCAATTGGGATAATGGAATCAACACCTTTGACCCCATGCTGGGTATAATGACCTCTGACGCCATGCTGGATATAATTACCAGATGTTGATTCAGTTACATATTTATTCCCAGAGAATTCTTGTACAGTCACTCAGAATTGAGAAAGCTCGTTGGAAGAACGAGTGAAACGTTTTCAAGAAATCTACAGTAAGTCCAGTTGCCTTGATTTATTCTTTACAGATATACCATGACCTGGATAAATGAGAACCTTCACAGACAGCACAACATAGAGTCAAATGAATAGATGCTTCAGGATTGTTTTTATATGGGGAATATAAGTCGTTACTAAAACAGACATGTCAGGAGAGGTGGCAGGTATTCTTTAATCCCCGAACATGAAAGTGCCATTTAGGCTGAGTTCACACGGGCGAGATTTCCGCGCGGGTGCAATGCAGTAGGTGAACGCATTGCACCTGCACTGAATCCTGACCCATTCATTTCAATGGGGCTGTGCACATGAGCGTTTTTTTTCATGCATCAGTTCTGCAATGCTTTAAAATCGCAGCATGTTCTATATTCTGCGTTTTTCACGCAGCCCTGGCTCCATAGAAGTGAATGGGGCTGCGTTAATAACGCATTGCATCTGCAAGCAAGTGCGGATGCAATGCGTTTTTCACTGATGGTTGCTAGGAGATGTTGTTTGTAAACCTTCAGTTTTTTATCACGCGCGTGAAAAACGCATCAAAACGCATTGCACCCGCGCGGAAAAAACTGAGCAACTAAACGCAATTGCAGCCAAAACTGACTGAACTTGCTTGCAAAATGGTGCGAGTTTAACTGAACGCACCCTGAACGCATCCGGACCAAATCTGTCACGCTCGTGTGAACTCAGCCTTAAAGGGTGGGGGGAGCAATGTGAAGTTCTGACTCCAAAGTATCTGCATGTTACTTCAGTAGACTTAAATGTGATCACTTTCCCCCTACCTCTGCAATACAAAACTCCATCTCAGGAGAGCCTGGAATTGTAGAAAAAATATATAATTTATACCAAGTGACATTTTACTAATAAGTCTCGGAAAGCAATCAAGCGTAATTCATAATTTATCAGTTTTTAGCAGTATTCTAGCGGGGCTGTACGAGAACACGAGCCTTCTGCAAAACAATTACCGGTACATACCACAGGAACAGAGAAGAAATGCAGAGAAGTTCAAACGTGTTCTCAGGCGCTGCATTGCATTATTAGTAATTATGTGGGATTACCAAGTCACATGAATAGGATTATGAAGGAAATAAGCAGATCTATGTTAAGGAAACATGCAAATTGAATGGTATAATTCAATTCCATGGCGGATTGTTAAATGACAGACCTTTACTGTGTCTGCCCGCTCTGACCCTTCTGAAATATAAAATACTGTCTTACTGAGAGCATACGACGGCAATACTTGCGGAGCAGAGCTGGTGAAGTCACTGCTGGGCTCCACAGAAGGTCAAGAAAGTGAATGGATCAAGGTGGTCTAAAGTGTCAACGTGTATGACGTGCTGGACCTAACCAGTGTATGGCCGGAGAAAGTTGGCTGGAGGTACAACGCAGCTTAGAGATTTAATGACTGGGATAAGTGAACCTCGAGATCCATTAGTCCTGCGAGAGGGGATTGCCTGCCCCGGTCACAGAGAGGGCATTAAGATCATTGCCAGTCCGGTCAGAACTGACATTTCTGAACAGCTAGCATCAATAAAGTAACTCAAGATATGAAAATGTACTAAAAAAGGATAAAATCTCAGTAACACGAGCCTGGATATAAAAAGAATACCGTACATAATAAGGAGCTGTGTGACCTCGTCCTTGGTCTTTTACATTCAGTTTTACACAGGTCCCTGAACTCTGCTAGCTTTTGTAAATCAAAAGATAATCTTCAACCCTAGAGCAACCAAAGCCTGAAAATTAGGTTGGCTACAGGCACACGCCCGTATGTGATTTGCGGTCCACAAATTGCGGATCCGCAAAAAAATAAATAAAAAATAAATAAATAAAAAAAAAAAAAAAAAGGATGCCATCATTTTTTGCGGATCTATTGTATCAATGCCTAAAACGGACAAGAATAGGACATGTTACATTTTTTTTTTTTTTTTGCGGGGCTACAGAACGGACATACGAATGCAGATAGCACACGGTGTGCTGTCAGCGTTTTTTGCGGACCCATTGAAATGAATGGGTCTGCATCCTATCCGCAAAAAAAAAGTAACTGACACGGAAACAAAATACGTTTGTGTGCATGAGGCCTTAGGCTGAATCTTCACCTGACCCCCTTCCATCGTGAGGCTGAGATTTTAAGTCTATATTTACATAGCCAAAATACACTTTGCAAGGCACATATGTTTCCGATTTTTCCAATCTGTGGCAGAAATCCGAGGCTAAACCTTGGACTCCTTCTGCGGTTTTACAATTTGCAATTCTGCAGGTCCGCCCACAGATTCCGGTGGCTCAGTGGTTAGCACTGGTGGCTTGTAGCGCTGGGGTCGAAGGTTCGAATCCTACCAAGGACAACATCTGCATGGAGTTTGTATGTTTTCCCCGTGTTTGCGTGGGTTTCCTTCGGGTGCTCCGGTTTCCTCCCATACCCCAAAGACATACTGATAGGGAAAGTAGAAAAAGTGAATGAGATTATTTTTTAATCTCATCCATACTGTGCAGGCAAAAGGTCAGGGCAGGAGGCACAGGTACAGGTCAGGAAATCCGGGTAGGCAACAGGAGAGTCAAGGCAAACAGATAGGGATCTAACAGGTAGCAGAGTCCAGGAATACAGATACGAGTCAGGAAGACTAGCGGAAACCAGGAACCTTAGCAGGACACAAGGACCTTGACACTGAGGCATCTGGGAAGGGGGCTGAACCACTTATATATGTGCAGGAGGGCTAGGATAGGTCAGCGAGGTCACATGACCTAACCCATAAAGCCCAGGAAGTGACACGCGGCGGCCCTTAAAGGGAACCTGTCATGTGGATATTTGATTATAATCTAACTAATTATATACAAAGATTAACTACTAAAATGTACCTTAGATGTATTCACTTACTGGTGTGACAGATGGTTACCTCCCAATATACACACAAAGATGCTGCATGCCGCATGCTAATGAGCTGATTTGAGTCCAGCGTGATGTCATTGAGTCCAGCGTATATTTAATTCAGAGATGCCCTGACATGGACTTCAGACTAGTAGTTCATGTTTTCACTCAGATTTAAACCGCTACCCCTTGTATAGTAAGACACACAAGTCTTGATATTTTCACAAACCCACAGTAAAAAAAAGAACTGTCTAGACATGCGCCGACACCGATTTCAGCCTTGCAGTTCACGTTATCACTCAGATTTAAACTGCTACCCTCTGTATTGTGACAGACATACATATATGCTACTTTCAAAAACCACCCCAAAAAATTGAACTCTTTGGAGATGCCCTGACATGGATTTTGGATTATTAGTTCACGTTTTAACTCGGAACTTTAAACTGCCACACTATTGTAAGACACACATATATTGCTTTATTCCCAAACCCAAAAAATAAATAAATAACTCTGAACTATCTGGCGATGCCCAGACACAGATTTTGGACTAGCTTTTCAGGTGTTTTCACTGAAATTTCAAATGCTATCTATCCTCTAGATCAGGGATGCTCAACCTGTGGCCCTCCAGCTGTTGGAAAACTAGAATTCCCAGTATGCCCTAATAGCTGTAGCCTGTCCAGGCATACTGGAAGTTGTAGTTTTGGAAAAGCTGGAGGCCGCAGGTTGGGCATCCCTGCTGTAGATGGTAAACCATGTGTTATACAGGTTTGTGCCCTGTGAAGCCAGTTTCTCACCATCCTGTGCAGATTAACCCTTTTGTTACCACCACCGTACATGTACATCGCTGGAGCGATGGACAAACATGGCAATCGCTTGCACATGCAGCGGACGTCATGGCCGGTGGGCTAATTACTGTGACCAACAATAATGCCGATCGCGGTAATTAAAGCCTTTAGATGCTGTGATCAAGTGAGATGACGGCATCTAAAGCTCATGCTCGTGCTTCCGGGCTTTTTACTGGCATCCTCTGTAGCCAGTGAGGATGCCGGTAATTGATTTTAATATGCTGAGTCTTGCTGAAGAGACTCAGGGCATTAAAGCTGCAATTCCTATTTTGGCCACCAATTATGCCTGGCTGCCCAAGTTTCTATAATATTGCAATATCTGATTCTCATCACATGGTCCATCATATTTCCCCACGCTGATGACGTAGGGACAGAGTCTCAGAACCAGCATTTTAGCACACATCAAGGGCTTGTTCACACGAACATATGGGTTCCGTTGCCGTATTGTGGACCGCATATGAGGATCCACAATAAACAGACACCGCTCTGTGGGCACTCTGCATCACGGATGCGGACCTATTCACTTGAATGGGTCCACAAATCCGGAGATGCCGAGCGGTGCAGAACGGAAGCACAGAACGGAAACCCACGGAAGCACTACGGAGTTCCGTTCCGTACTTCCGATCCCACAAAGATAGAACATGTGCTATATTTTTGTGGAACGGAAGAGATGCGGACCCATTCAAGATCAATGGGTCTGGATCCGTCCCGGAGGACTTTACGAACGTTCTCCGTGCATTGCGGACTGCAAATTGCGGCCCCAATGCACAGAACCCATACGTTTGTGTGAACAAGCCCTAAAGGTAATGTGTCATCAGAAAATGACCTATTGTTTCACATATTTAAGAATTTTTTATGTTATTTTTAATTTCAATATCTAGATTTATAAAAAATAAATAAAAAATCTGCAGTTTTTGGACTGGTCACTAAGCCTAATATCAGGAATCACTTCTTGGTCTGTACATATTACTTTTTTGCAGTTACCTGCTTAGGTGTCATTATAATCCTGCCTAAAATGATATCACCTCTATGTATAGATAAGACAGGATCCACCATTCACAACAGGTGATTGTCAAATCTTTTCTATTCTTTGCTACTACAATGGACTTTGGACAGGTCACAGAGTACGCCCAGAAAACTGTCCCATAGAAGTCACTGACCATTGACTTCTGTCTCCTGCCATTGTGTCTATGCCCCATGGGGCTGCTGTAAAGCAATTTTCTTAAAGGAAATGTGTCACCAAAATTTTTATCTGCCAGTTAAAACATGTTAAATATAGATATTGACATGGAAAATGAAAAAATAACATAAAAAACATAATTTAAACAATAAGTAATTTTCTGATGACACATTCCCTTTAATGCTTTCTAAATGCTGTTAAGAACAGGTCAGCCAAGATGGCCTCCCCCATAATCATGTTCAGAAAACGGATTTAAAAAAATCTGGAATCGAAAAATAAAAACAGATTAGAAAAAAAGGATATGTGTTACTTTAAAGGGTTTCTGTCATCAGAAAAATCGTTATGTATCTGGCTGACATTAGTGATGTGCTATGTCAGCAGAACATAACAGTATGACTTATACACTGCCTGTCCCAAAAAAAGTCGCCACTTGGATTTAACTAAGCAAATAGTTACGATCCTCCTATTGGATGATTACTGCATGGGCGATTATCTTTCAGATGGCAATAAGTTATTTAACCCCAACTGGTGCAATGAGTTGCTTCTCATTTCTTAAACAACCATGTCGAAAGACACATCTCGTGGTCGTGGAAAAGATGTTAGTCTGTTTGAGAAGGGTCAAATCATTGGCATGCATCAAACAGAGAGAACATCTAAGGAGATTGCAGAAACTACTAAAATTGGGTTAAGAACTGCCCAACGCATTATTAAAAACTGGAAGTATAGTGGGGACACATCGTATTCGAGGAAGAAATGTGGTGGGGAAAAAAACCTGAATGATCGTGATTGGTGACCACTTAAACGTTTTGTGAAATCAAATCGAAGAAAAAACAGTAGAACTCAGGGCTGTTTAATAGTGAAAGTAAGAGCATTTCCACATGCACAATGCGAAGGGAACTCAAGGGATTGGGACTGAACAGCTGTGTAGCCATAAGAAAACCACTAAAAAGAGGCTTTAATTTGCTAGGGAGCATAAAGATTGGACTCTGGAGCAATGGAAGAAGGTCATGTGGTCTGATGAGTCCAGATTTACCCTGTTCCAGAGTGATGGGCGCATCAGGGTAAGAAGAGAGGCAGATGAAGTGATGCCCCCATCATGCCTAGTGCCTACTGTACAAGCCTGTGGGGGCAGTGCTATGATCTGTGGTTGTGCAGTTGGTCAGATCTAGGTTCAGCAACAGTATGTGCTCCAAGAATGAGGTAATCTGACTACCTGAACATACTGAATGACCAGGTTATTCCATCAATGGATTTTTTTCTTCCCTGATGGCACGGGCATAATCCAAGATGACAATGCCAGGATTCATCGGGCTCAAAATGTGAAAGAGTGGTTCAGGGAGCATGAGACATCATTTTCACACATGGATTGGCCACCACAGAGTCCAGACCTTAACCCCATTGAGAATCTTTGGGATGTGCTGGAGAAGGCTTTGCGCAATAAACCTTGTGACATTGCAGAAGCTTATCGAAACAAACAATGCTACAGCGAATGCGTGCCGTAATCAAAGCTAAAGGCTTTTTTTTGGACAGGCAGTGTATCTCCCTGCCCGCCGCCGTTTTTCGCTAAATAATGACTTTATAATGTGGAAATGAGCCTCTAGGCGCTAGTGGGGCGTTGCTGCAGCACCTAGAGCAGTGATGGCGAACCTATGGCACGGGTGCCAGAGGCGGCACTCAGAGCCCTCTCTGTGGGCACCCGCACCCTGGACAAAGTCTATGGTGTACCAATATGCCTTAGAATTTGCCTACCATTCAATAGTGCAGGACATGCTATGAACAGCACAGGCAGCACATTGAATGTAGGCAGGTTATTATAGCTAAATGATAAAGTACATGGAAGATATATGATATTGGTGTTCAGGTTAAATTGGCGTGTTGGCACTTTGCGATAAATAAGTGGGTTTTGGGTTGCAGTTTGGGCACTCGGTCTCTAAGAGGTTCACCATCACTGACCTAGAGGCTCCGTCCTCTCACCGTTTGGCACGCCCTTGTAAAGGGGATTGACATCCTCGGTCTCCTCCGTGCCCCGCAAATCCTGCACCTGCGCCGTCCATTTTAGTATTAGGCACAGTGAGTGAAGGACGGCAGCAGGCGAGCGCTTTCTATGGTTTATAGCTCTGACATACGGTATATACAGACCAGCCTTAAAAGGGAATCTGCAACCTGGAAGACGCAATGCCTTATAGGGCTAGCTTAGCTGAATGTTAGCTTAGCTGAATACCTTTCACTTAGTGATCTGTTGCTTCACTTTAGAGAAAAAAAGTACTTTTAATATGCAAATGAGCACTTAAGTGCACCAAGGGCGAGCCCAAACCACTCTGTACACCTTTGCTCCTCCTGCTTCCTCTGCCAACCCTTCCCTCTCCTTCTTCATTGACAGAGTCAGATTCCTATATAGTCATCTTACATGTCTTGTCAAACAAGCCTGGCAGGGGAAGCAGGAGGAGTAAGGGTGCACAGGCTTGGGTCCAACCTTGGTGCACCTAAAAGGGTTTTCTAGATTCTTTTTAGTGATGACCTATCCTCTGGTTAGGTCATCAGTATCTGATCGGTGGGGGTCCAACACCCGGGACCCCCGCCGATCAACTGTTTTGAGAAGGCACCAGCGCTCCTGTGAACGCCACTGCTTTCTAAGCACAGTGCCGTACATTGTATAGCTGCTGTGTTTGGTATTGCAGCTCAGCCCCATTCACTTGGCCACGTGACCAATGAACGCGTCGTCACTGGCCTAGGAAATACTGAGAGAAGGACGCAGTGCTCACAGGAGCGCCACTGCCTTCTCAAAACAGCAGATCGTGGGGTGTCGGGCCCCCACAAATCAGACACTGATGACCTATTCATTACATTCAGATGAGCTAGACCTACAGGGCACAGTGCCTGGTTTACCAGTCAATTCCCTAGTGACAGACTCCCTTTAAGGATTTATAAAACGATTTATCCAAGGTTGTAAATCTGGGGTAAATGCCATTCTTTTACCAGTTCTAGTGAAACATAAAATCTAACAATACTTGGATAACTACATCAAGGCGGTACTTGGGACTTTGCACCTACTCTGGCTTTTGAAAGCAGCTAGTGCAAAGACTTTACTTGTTCCTACGGCCTTGTCCTTAAGGTTGAAAACAATCTGAGAGGTCCTTCACCCTATTAAGAAATGTCCGCCTTTTCAGTCCCTTTTTTATAAGTACAGATAAACGTTCTGTCAGTTTCATAGAGAGCAAACATTCTCACCTGTTAAATATGTTTTAGGCTACATGCACACAAACGTATTTTGTTTCCGCGCCCGTTACGTTTTTTTTGCAGATAGGATGCGGACCCATTCATTTCTATGGAGCTGTTAAAAAATGCGGATAGTCAACCATTTGTTTTCCGCGTCCGTTGTCCATGGTTCCATTCCGCAAAAAATAAATAAAAAATAGAGCATGTCCTATTCTTGTCCATTTTGCGGACAAGGATAGGCATATACAATGGATCCGCAAAAAAAAAAAAAAAAAAAAGCCATATGGATGTCATACTTTTTTTGTCGGATCCACAATTTGCGGACTGCAAAACACATAAGGTCGTGTGCATGTAGCCTTAGAGTGAAGATATATTAAAAAGCTATGGACAACTTTGCACTGATTTTTTTATTGTTCATTTGCTTCCTAAATGGTCTTTATTAATCATTTCTGAGTGTTTGGCCTTCTGCAGAGTGTGCGCGACTACTTTGCGTAGCTGGCGGTGCTGCAGAATTTAAAATACATCAGGGCACCTGATTTCCCTGTTTCTCTGCTCTCCCCCTTCATTTTTTCAGTGAAAGAGACAGGGCAGGGGTTGTGCATGGCAGATGGTAGTGTGGAGAAGGGGGAAAGAATCCAAGAAGGGCAGCTCACACAGGATGCAAGGGGATTGTAAAGGGATAGAACAGCACCCAAGGCAAACTATGAAAATAGAGGGGGGTGGCACAATCCTCATCATAAGGGGGTATTCACACAACTGTATTTTTAGTCTGCATCCGATCTGCTTTTTTGCGGATCGGATGTGGATCCATTCATTCAATACAAAAAAAATAAAAAATTGTATCCGGATCCATCTGACAAATGCCATCAGTTTGCATCCGGATTGCCGGATCCGGCAGGCAGTTCCGGCGACGGAACTGCCTGCCGGAATCCTGTGCCGCAATGTGAAAGTACCATTAGTGTATACAGTAAACACCACCATACTGCAAAAGCATCAGATATTTGTATGCAGCAAGAGAGAGTCTCGTCACTGCACAATCTAGCACCTGACCCTAATTTACCAACCTCTGCCCGCTTTTATACTTTTTTAAAGGCCCTTTTACATTACATTTACTTCGTAAGAACACTTGTTCTCGATAATTGGTCCATGTAAATGTGCTGTCCACCACCCACCACGAGCCCCAATAGATGGGGTTTGACATCTATTGTCTGCCACTCACAATGCTGTTCTAACACCTCTCTTGAGGCAGTTTAATCACACCTAATA
This sequence comes from Bufo gargarizans, assembly GCF_014858855.1. Classification (NCBI taxonomy): domain Eukaryota; kingdom Metazoa; phylum Chordata; class Amphibia; order Anura; family Bufonidae; genus Bufo; species Bufo gargarizans. Next base: position 453,641,624 of record NC_058082.1, read on the forward strand.
GCTTCAGTCACGTAATTGCAATCAACATCCTACCTCTATGAGGTTCTTGACCTTGTGTTGGCTATGACAAACAGATTATGCTGACTAAAGCATGATTCCCCAGTATTTAATGCCGCAGATTCTTTGCACAAATTCTAATTGAGAAAGCCAGTAGAATGACTAGGTGGAACGTCTTTAGGAAAAAAAAAGCCTGTGTAAAAGGGCTTTAGGAGACCAAAATATATTTATTGCACTGTTTCAATTTTCTAGGATGATTACAGCACAGAAGGTAATGACACTTGCAGGTCTAAGGTACAAATAGACATTATGGGCCCATGGTACCAACAGTGTAAATCTAGGTGCTACATGGCCCATAGAAACCATATTTTCAGTAAGGCACCAGATGTGGTTGATATTGGCATTCCTGTGAAATAGGTTATTCTCTCTCCAAGAAGATATCCAAAAACGGGAAAGGACTTTAAATAAAAACACCCGTTTTGGGAGTCGGTTCTAAGTCCTTGGATTGATTTAGTACTAAACTTGCTGCAGTGAACCCCAATACTATAATGAGCTGACATAGGATACTAAAGCTCAGGTATCTGTGTTTGTTTGGCCAGGACTTTAAACAGGAAAATTATTGCTCGCTGGTAGAACTTTGTGAAAGAATGTATTTTCCCCCCCAAAAAATATAGTATTTGCAAGGTGAAAACAAAAATCTGTCTAGTTGGCAGTAGTGTGAATTGAGTTTAATGTTACCCCAGGCATGTCCAAACTGCGGCCCTCCAGCTGTTGCAAAACTACAACTCCCAGCATGCCCTAATAGCTGTAAGCTATCCAGGGATTTGTAGTTTTGCAACAGCTGGAGGGCCTGCAGTTTGGACATGCCTGTGTTACACTATTTCTCAGTCACAGATTTTTTCCTAGAATGTGTGTGACAGGTGTGCCCGCTGTGAAAAAAAGAAAAGGGGAGACTGGCACAAGTGTGAAGGAGAAGCGTGAAGCGAAAGAGTCTTGTGAATCATTGACTATATCTCTTAGGACTATCAGGACGTCCAGTTCACACAATGACTTGATATCTTGCCAATAACTGCCCTTTGTTCTTTAGATTTATGCAAGTGGGATAAAATCTGAACCCATTTTATAACCAAAGGTTATAAACCTCGGTCTTGCGACTCTTTAAATGCCACTACAACTTTTTTTTAGCTTGAACTAGCATTTTTACCATTCTCACCAGTTTCCAAAAAGGGGGTGTGGTGAGCGCACATTTGCATATTTTCTGGGAAAGCTCTAAAAACATCCATAGACCCCCATTCACCCAACGGGTAAAAGGTATACTGCACTATATACTTTTTTTTTTTTTTTTTTTTTTTTTAACATGCCAGCCTGTGAGGTAGGTATGCTACATACAGTCTATAAAGAAAAAAAATGGTTAGTCAGCACATCCTAGTGTGCGGGTGCACGACGCCATGGCTGAAAGCAAACACAAAAAAGGCCTAATACAGTGTGGGTTCAGCATGCAAGTGGAACCTGCATTCCCTCAATTTAATGGAGGCCAGTATGGCATCAGAGGAGGTAGTATTTAGTGTAGGTTCCTGTCCTAAAGAGATCGGCAAGAATCTCACAATTAGAATGTAGTGTTAGGATATATTCTATAGTTAGTATGGCACTATTGTACTTTATTATTTGTGTTTGCAGAGTGCCGTTGCATTGTTTTTGTTCTTGCTTTTGTGCTTTCAGCCATGGTGACGTGCACTTGCGGATTGGGATGTGCTGACTAACCCCTATTTCTTTCTTTGTAGTCTGCACTGGAAGTGTGGCTGACTCAATTGGTCATCCACTCCTAACTAACCTGTCTGTCCCATAGGCTGATTTTAATTGGTGCAAGTACGGTATAAAGCTGTAGCCTGCTCTCCCTGCATTTTTTGGAGGCCATTTGGCAACAGGAGAGGTAAAATATAGAGTGGGCTCCGCATACATGTGGAACCTGCATTCCCTGCCAGTATGGCACCAGAGGAGGTAGTATTTAGGTTCCTGTCCTAATGAGATCACCTTGTCGTTAGCAGACAGGCACAAATAATTTTGTACAAAACGTATTTGCCAAAAATCTCACATTTATAATGTAGCATTAGCACTAGTATATTTTCTATAGTGAGTATGGCACAATTGTGTTTACTTGATTATTTGTGTTTGCAGAGTGTCGTTGCATTGTGTTTGCTTTTGCTTTAAGTCTATACAGATGCGTATGTTGAGGTCATCTGTGGAACTAATGCGTTGTGAAATTCTTCATCAATGTACCCATAGCAAAGGGTTTACAGGATAGCTCCTTTGAATATGCCTCATTAGTGGATATGGATGTCATAGAAGGAAATTTTCTAACTTAGGGTACTTTCACACTAGCGTTATTCTTTTCCGGCATTGAGGTCCGTCCTAGGGGCTCTATACCGGAAAAGAACTTAAAGGGGTATTCCCATCATCAGTTTTCATATTACCTTCGTCCAGTGCGACGTTCACTTCCTAGATTTGGCTGGGCTTGATTGACGTCTTCTCCCGGCTGGGCCACGCTTGCGAAGAAGAATGAAGTTTTTCTCCCGGCCGGGAGATGTCCTGAATGCGCATGCCGCTGCGCATGCGCCATGGTGACTTATTCCTGGCCTGTATAGTACAGAGCCGGCGTGCGCGTTCGCGGCTCTGTACTATACTGGCCAGGAAGAAGTCATCATGGCGCATGGGCGGCGGCGTGCACGTTCAGGACATCGGGCAGCCCGGCTGGGATAAAATCTTCAGTCTTCTGCGCAAGCGCGACCCAACCGATTTGGCATTGTGATGGGAATACCCCTACAGTTTTTTCCCAATGCATTCTGTATGGTGAGCAATCCATTCAGGATGCATCAGGATATCTTCAGTTCAGTCTTTTTGCCTTTTCAGGACGGAGATAATACCGCAGCATGCTGCGGTTTTATCTCCGTCCAAAATTCCGGAAGACTTGCCGGAATGCCGAATCCGGCCCCGAGTGTTCTGGCAAAACGGATCCGACATTGCGGTCTGCGCTTGCTCAGACTGCAAAAAATGTGGAAAATAAATAAATGGCAGATCCGTTTTTTCCTGATGACACCGGAGAGACGGATCTGGCTTTCAATGCATTTGTCCGTCTAACAACTGCCATCAGTTGTTAGACGTTTTGACGGATACGGCAGGCACTTCTGGCGACAGAACTGCCTGAGGGAATCCTCTGTCACAAGTGTGAAAGTACCCTTAGGACACCAGTCTATTAGCAAGAGCAGAGAGCTGCTCATTTAGATGAACTCTGGCCAGTCTGTCCAGGTATTTCATGGTCAACTATTCACAAAGAACCATAAGTGCATTACAAAAAATAACTTCTATCTAAAGAACGGTTTAGATTGTGTTTTTCTCATTAGGAGAAGGAATGATCCCCTGAGGATTATTCTGAGGTGCCACCTTAGTACACTGTTTGAGAACAAATAATAGAACCAAGAAATCAATGAAAGTCAGAGGCATCAGAGAGAAGGAAGAAGCTCTGTTTCTGTTCTCCATCCATAATGAGCAGTAAACTCGCAATGGGGAGGAGACGCAGTCTTCTGCTGTGGGTGTCTCCTTCTCCCTGGCTGCAAGCGCAATCCAATCAGAGCGGACCGCTCACAGCCAGGGAGAAGGAGACGCCCACAGCAGAAGACTGTGTCTCCTCCCCATTGCAAGTTTACTGCTCATTATAATACAGCACGTCAAATCATCGGGGGGCCACAGCGGACAAATGTGGGAGGGGGGCTTTTATAAAATAAAATAAAAAACACCCATGGCATCAGTAGGGGCCGTCATACAAGGTAATACCATAATTAGCCTATGTCAAAACCGATGAAAGGTCCTCTTTACATTTAGAGCCACAGTCACAGTTCTCAAGTATTTATCATTTAAAGGGGAAGTAAAAAAGTCAAAAGCTTCCTTTTCTGACCCAGACACACCTGGAACTTACATGGGAGAGACAGCTGATTGGCTCCCCACCCTATCCTCCTGTTAAAAGGCTACAGATGTTGATGACTGATCCTCAGGATAGGTCATCAGTATCAGATCAGCAGGGGTTTGACTCCTGGCAATTCCCACCAATCAGATGCTTGAAGGGGCTGCAGTTCTAGTGCGAGTGGTTCTTCCTCTCAATCTTTATATCCTATCACTTGCGCGCTCTTGTTGTCTGCAACTCAAGAATATCTCCAGAATCCACCCTTTTTTGGCTGTTTCCACCGTAAGAACTCTTGCTGTGGCCTTGACTCATTCTGTAATTCATTACTAATCGGTCTCCCTCTCACTAAACTCTCCCCCCTTCAGTCTGTCCTAAATGCTTCAGCCAGGCTCATCTATCTGTCCACCTGCTATACTATGCTACCAGCCTGTGCCAGTCAATTCACTGGTTGCCAATCCAAGACAGAATACGGTTCAAACTTCTCACCATCACCTACCAAGCTCTCCACAGTGCTGCACCTCCATACATCTCCATCTACCACCCTACTCGTGCTCTCCGTTCTGTTAGTGACCTAAGATTAATACCCTCCATAATTCTACCTCTCACTCCCGTCTTCAAGACTTTTCTCAAGCTGCACCTACTCCCTGGAATGCTCTACCCCCGAATATTAGGTCAATTCACAACTTCCCTACCTTCAAACGTGCCTTAAGAACATATTTCACGCAGGTTTATCATGTGGTGCAGTGTAATTACAGATTTCTTTCTTATTCACTTGACGGACACAAACAGCTGTAATCCCACCGCACCACCGCTACAATGGAGACAGTCAGTGCCGGAAACTATCAGGTGTATGTATGGAAGCAAACAGCTCTCTACACAGTATAGTAGCCTGGTGGAGTACTGCAGGTCCTATTCAGTACAGAGCCTTCTGCTCCCACTCCATACATTGTGCAGTTTCTAGAACCGTAGCTACCAAGACAACTGATCAGTGGGAGAGCTGGGTGTCAGATTCCCACCGATCTGATATTTATTCTAGAGAGGAGCAAATCGATTTGTAAAAATCAAATCAGTTCATAAATCAGCCTGCTTGAGCAGCGAGGGCTAGCCCCACTGCTCAAAAGATTACTCCCTTCCCCTTGATTAGGCCTCTTTCACACTACAGTATGTTGAATTCAGTGTTTTGCGTTCCGTTTTTCATGGATCCGTTGTTCCGTTTTTTGCTTCCGTTGTGGTTCCGTTTCCGTTCCGTTTTTCCGTATGGCATATACAGTATACAGTAATTACATAGAAAAAATTGGGCTGGGCATAACATTTTCAATTGATGGTTCCGCAAAAAACGGAACGATACGGAAGACATACGGATGCATTTCCGTATGTGTTCCGTTTTTTTTGCGGACCCATTGACTTGAATGGAGCCACGGACCGTGATTTGCGGCCAAATATAGGACATGTTCTATCTTTTCAACGGAACGGAAAAACTGAAATACGGAAACGGAATGCATACGGAACACATTCCGTTTTTTTGCGGAACCATTGAAATGAATGGTTCCGTATACGGACCGTATACGGAACGCAAAAAACGGACCGCAAAACGGAAAAAAAAAAACGGTAGTGTGAAAGAGGCCTTAACAGGAGATCTCTCCTAGCTCTGTCAATCTCGCGCCCGAGTAGCAGCGCAAGCACAGAGGCTCTGCTGCTTATTCCCAACAAGCAATGGTTTGTCTTGTGATAAGATGAAACCTCACTTTTTTTTGAAAGTAGAAGAATAATAAGCGGGCTTTATTCAGAGTTTTTTCTCCATATTCATCCAGTGGGAAGAGCCTCACCACCAGAACCCAGTGCCTCCTGTGACATTAGTGCTGTCTGTAACATCCATATCTGTAGCCCGGACCACCCCTTTAATGCTCAGAAGACATGCCTTTATATGGAACTATAAGCATATGTTCTTCTGCAGTTTCAATCAATGTAGGAATCGCTTGTCCGTCCTCCTGTGCGCTGAGGACTGTTTATACGAGGGGTATTGATCCTACACGTGATTTGATCAATGACAGATATAAATATTCTCTCCGCACAATGATTGGAAATGTGTGCTCCATATAATGAATTTTTACACGATAATTGCCCCATGTACAAGGTCTTTAGTGATTGCCTCAGGCCCGTATATTTGTGTCCTCATCCGTTCCACGGATGCAGACCCATTCATTTCACCGCGTGCTGTCCACATCCGCGGCCCCACAAAAAAGATAGAACATGTCCTAGTCTTCTCTATTACAGGCATTTCTATTACAGGGCTGGCCGATCCGTTCTACAAAATGCGGAACCCATGCTGCTGGTATCCGTGTTTTGCGGACCGCAAACGGATAGGGTTGTCTGAATGAGCACATAGTATTAAGGCACTGAGACCAGCACAGTTTTGGGAGCTCCGTTGTTAACATCTAAAAGCTGCGCTACTTGCCTACTCCACAAACAGAGAGGTATTATTGGCTAAATGAATTTTGTTCAGCAGACCACGAGCGCATCCGATAAAACATGAATTAGCAATACAATACTTAGAGTTTGTGAATTGCACTTACTGGCAAGTTTAGTGACGACCAGGGGCGGATTGGGAACTTAAAGTGGCTCTTGAAAAAAAAAAAAAAAAAAAAAAAAGTGGCCCCATATTGTAGGTGGGTCCAAACTGACATTAGACGGGCCAAAACAAGTAGGCGGGGACAACCTTAGTAAACGGGGCCTGGAATACTGTAGTGCAGCGCAGAATACCGCCCCAGCAGAATCAAATACCACAGGACAGCACAAAACACTGCCGCCCCAACCACAGTCTTCAACTGTATCACCGTCATGAGGACCGTAATACAGTGCAGGAGGGCACTTGTGGCCGTGGAGCATCAGATCATTGTGTACCTGGCCTGAGGCCATCAAGAGGGTTTGAGTGGCCCCCTGGGCATCGGCCCACCGGGAAATTAGGGTTTTATGGTCAATCCGCCCCTGGTGACGACATTCAGTTTGTAAGGTTACGTCCATCCTAAAGCCGGCGCTAAATATTAAGGATGTTGGACAACAATTTTCTGAATGACTTGTCATGGTTGGCCTTGTGTTAAGACAATGATTTACTAAGGCTACATGCACACGACCGTGTGCCCCCCGTGGCCGTATTGCGGCCCGCATACAGCGGGACCACAATACACGGGCACCGGCCGCGTGCATTCCGCATCACGGACCCATTCACTTGAATGGGTCCGCAATCACGGAGATGCGGAATGGAGGCACGGATCGGAACCCCATGGAAGCACTGCGGAGTGCTTCCGTGGTGTTTCTGGCTGTGCCTCCGCACCGCAAAAAAGTAGCGCATGCACTACTTTTTTGCGGTGCGGACCATCAGATGCGGATCGCAGACCCCATTCAAGTGAATGGGTCCACGATCCGCATGCGACTGCCCCACGGTCTGTGCCCGTGCATTGCGGACCGCAATTTTCTACCCGCTTCACGGGCTCAGAGCCCTTACGTTTCGTGTGCATGTAGCCTCATTTCTGGCCTAGCATGGGTTTCCATTAATGGGTTGCAGAGCTGCCATTACTCGGCCATCAGAAAAAAAACAAGGCGGATCAACTTTTCAACAGATATTGCGTCTGTTATTATTAGGAAGCGGCGCCATTGTAGGCAGAAAGTGTATGGCCACTGGCTTTAGAGTGGAAAATCTGCTGTTAATAGGTTTTCACCTCTAAGATGAATGTCATTGTTACATTCCTGTTTCAAAGGTTACGGAAAGAGCGGACTACAGCGCCCCCTGGCAGCTCTCCGAGACATAGTGTTAGACAAAAATCCTGCAGGCTTTAGAAGACCGTAAATGTATAACCAAATTGGCTTCTGGGGTCTGTAAAAAATAGAGCGGTGTTTTTTAACTGCTCCTTTACCTTTGTGTAGTCTCAATGCCTTACAGCAAGGTCTCCTAGTTTCTAAGGAGAAATTATTCATTGGACCGATGTTGGTCAGGAGGAACGAGAACAGAATGATCTCTCAGTATCCCGGCATGTGGCTACTCTCATGTAACTAGGACAAGATCACCTCCTGCTCAGCAATAAGTCATTCAGAAAGTAATAAAAGAAAAAATGAAGACGGCTTTAATAGGTGCGCCGGAAACACGAAATGACAAGGTGAGAAGAACTAGGGCTATAACAGATAGAGGGGCATCTCAATAAATGACAATATCATCAAAAACTTAAAGGGGTTGTCCGGGTTCAGAGCTGAACATGGACATACCCCCATCTTCACCGCTCCTGCCCCCCCTGATATGAGCATTTTGTGCTTCCGCCTAGCAGTGTTCCCGGTGACATCACCGGCTCTAGAACTGCCCTAGCCGTTTTACAAGCTAGGACAGCACTAAAGCCCACCCACCCAGCAGTCCCTATGGAGAGCCCAGTACGTCATCGTCACCGTCTCTCCTAAAAAAAAGGCTTTGCCCTGCGCAATTCAGCTTCCCGGAGCCATAACTTTTTTATTTTACCATTCACATAGCCAACTGAAGACTTGTGTTTTGCAGGAAAAAATTGTACTTTCTAATGGCACCATTTAATATTGTATAGAATGTAGTGGGAGGCTGAATAAAAATTCCAAATGGGGTGGAATTGGGAAAAAAACTGCAATTCTGCCAGTTTTATGGGTTTTCTTTTTATGGCATTAACTACGTGGTAAAACTGACTTCTCCAGGTCAGTAAGATTGCTGCGATACAATACTTGTATAGTTTTTCTTGCGTTTTAATACCGAAAAAAAAAAAACATAATTTTTTTCTATTTTCATCGCCATATTCTGACCCCCAAAACATTTCACGTCTATAGAGATCTGTAGTTTTTGTTAATACCCTTTTGGTGGTAAAGTGATTTAAAAAAAATGGCGAATCGGCCATTTTTTGTTCGTTACGCCATTCACCGTATGAGATACGTTTTTTTATATTTTAATAGTATGGGTGTTTTCGCATGTAGCGATGCCTATGATGTTGATTTTTTTTTTTTTATTAAGGATTTTGATTTTGGGGTAAGGGGCAACTTTTTTTCACGTTTATTTAGCTTTTTTTTTTAGGTCTCCAAGTTGACCCCATCATGCAATCATTAGATTACAATTTGAATAGAGTAATGGAATTTTCTCCATATAGAATTCAGTGCTGCCACCTGCTGGTCTGAATTGTAATATATAAGTAATGAGCATAAAGGCCTAGCACAGGCTGTGGCTTATTACTGACATGGAACACCTTCCCTGATCTCCGCCTGAGGGAGGCATTCCTGCCCACAAGGCACGCTTCTGAGTTTTCGGCCTCTCAGATGCTGTGGTCACATTTGACCATGGCATCTGAGGGGTTAAATGTCCACGATTGGCATTACCGCTAATCGCGCACATTAGTCGTGGATGTCTGCTATGTGAAACAGCAGGAACTCGGGAGCTAGGGCACTCGCTCCACCATCTTTAAAGCCTCTACATCCGCCGTACATGTACGACAAATGTCGGGACGGGGTTAAGACACAGTCATAGCTCACAGAATTACCATATGTCTACTTTATGTTGGCATCATTGTTTAATTGTACTTTTATTTTTGGAGAGGTTAAAAGGCCTATAAATTTAGCAGCAGTTTTACACATTTTCAAGAAAACTTTCAAATCCTATTTTTTTGGGGACCGATTCAACTCTGAAGTGGCCTAGTGTATATATTAGAAACCTTCTATAAATCAGCCCACAGGAATAAACGAGGTGAAATAAATATCCCTTTTTTGCACATTTTCAATTTTTACCCATTTTTGAAACACAGCAGGTGATAAAATGGAACCAAAACTACACATTTATTACTGGCCTCAGAACTGCAGAAGCACTTTGTGAATTTTGGTGCACTCATTTTTTTGTATGTTTCTCAGACACCATTTCAATTTGCGGAGGCCTTGAGGTGCTAAAATATAATAAACGCCCCCAAAAGGCCCCATTTTGGAAACCGCACCTCTCAAGGAATATAGGGGTGCAGTGAGCATTTTGACCCCACAGCTGTGGGGAATGAAAATAAAAAATTACTTATTAACAATAATATGTAATTTTATTAATTTTTTTTCTCATTTTAACAAGGGTTAACAGAATAAAACGCACCTATAAAATGTTTCGGCACACAGCAGGGCTAAGAAGGAAAGGAGCGCCATTTGGCTTTTGAAACCCAGATTTTACTGGAATGGGTTTGGGCGCTACATAGAACTTGCAGCACCTCTGAGGTAACAGTACAGTGGAAACCCATTACAGTTCTAAATTTTATTTGAATGAGCTGTTTGAGGTCTCATCTTTGGGGGCCAAACTGTAGATTTTATTAGTACCATTTGGGGGTATATTTGACCCCCAAAAATAGTTTTTTCTTTTTATTCTTTATGGGGTTCAACATCCAATATACTGTATTTTTCTATAAGACGCACCTGCCCATCTAGGTTTTATTTGTATTTTTTCATTATTATTTTTTTACCCAATTAGAAATAAGCATAAACGGGGGGAAAAAAGCAATTTTTTTTTTACTTTTGTATATTAAGGGAACGTGAACATACCTCTGGCGGGGACTGACAAGACTTCATACATGCAAGGCCTCCAGCTGCCAAAGCAATCATACAAAACCAGAGAGGGGCTCTATGAGGGAGAAAGGGAACTCCTTTGCTCTGTGACCTCCTTAGGTGCAGCGGTCGCTATAAACTGGGACATTTAAGAGGTTAAACAGCTGGGATCGGCGCAAGCACCAAACTTAGCCATTGCAGCAGGGTGTCAGCTGTAGGTTACTGTTGACACCCGCTGCTAATGGTGGCGGCTTAGTTCTGGAGCCATTGCTCTGGCATAAATGTATGGCATGGTGCATTAATGTTCAGCTTTCTGTGCCATACATTTACCGTATAGAGTGTGAAGGGGTAAAAAAGTTGCATTTTCACCAGTTTTGATACATATCCCAGATAGATTCAGAATATGTAACCGTTAGATGCCTGAATTAAAATTGCTACTATGTCAATTATTAGGGTAGTGTGAGAAGAAAGAGGTCTCATCTTTGGGGGTAAAGATAGATTTTATGGGGTTCACCATCTAATATACTGTATTATTCTATAAGACGTACCTGCCCATAACACACATCTAGGTTTTAGAGGAGGAGAAGAAGAAGGAAAAAAAATGAATTAGACCTCAGCTCAGAGTCCCAATCAGATCGCAATGTTAATAAGACCCTAATTCAGACCTCAGATAGGAGCCCCAACATGAATGACCCACAGACCTCAGATAAGAGCCCGAATATGAATGACCCACAGACCTCAGATAGGAGCCCCAATATGAATAAGATCCCCCCATTCAGACCTCAGATCAGATCCCCAATGTGAATGACCCCCAGACCTCAGATCACAACTCCATGCTCGGCGCAAACAAAATAAAAAGAAAATCAACTTGCTGAACGCTGTGCTGTGACCAGACGCGCACAGCGTGAGGTTACAGAGTGCCGTTTTTCTCAAGATGTACGCAGTCACAGCACAGCGAGCGGCCAAGACCAGGAAGCGGTGAGTACAGAGCCCGGGGTGCGCTGCATTCACCACTTCCCGGTCCTCCTCTACTATCGAGCGCTTCTATAATTGAAGCGCTCATTAGTATTCGCCCCATAAGACACACTGACATTTTGCCCCCACTTGGGGGCGTCTTTTAGGGCAAAAAATATGGGTGTATGATATTTATTCTGCAGGTCGATACAAACATGGCAATACCAAATTATTATACTGTATTTTTCACCCTATAAGGCCTTATGCACAGGACCGTTTTTTTTTAAGGTCCGCAAAAACGGGGTCCGTAGGTCCGTGATCCGTGACAGTTTTTTCGTCCGTGGGTCTTCCTTGATTTTTGGAGGATCCACGGACATGAAAAATGAAAAAAAAATCTAAGTCAAGTTTGCCATTGAAATGATAGGAAAAAACGGACACAGATCACGGACGCGGATGACAATCTTGTGTGCATCCATGTTTTTTCACGGACCCATTGACTTGAATGGGTCCGTGAACCGTTGGCCGTGAAAAAAATAGGACAGGTCGTATTTTTTTCACGGCCAGGAAACACGGATCACGGATGCGGCTGCCAAACGGTGCATTTTCCGATTTTTCCACGGACCCACTCAAAGTCAATGGGTCCGCGAAAAAAACCTGAAAACGGCACAACGGCCACGAATGCACACAACGGTTGTGTGCATGAGGCCTAAGGCCTTATGCACACAACAGTGTTTTTTCACTGTCAGTGATTTGGCTTCAGTGATCCGTGTCCGATTTTGCTTCAGTTGTGTTTCCTTGTGTCTTCCTTTTTTTTTGTCTGACAGGGGGAAAAAAAGGAAGGTTGATAAAAATGTGTAATTTTATTGCACCAAGGTCTTGTAGAAAAAAAACAGACACGGACGCGGACACGGATGACATACCAGTTGTGCATCCGTTTTTTTTGATGGACCCATTGACTTGAATGGGTCCCTCCTCCGTTTTCGGCTGACAAGAATAGGACAGGTTATATTTTTTGGACGGACTGGAATCATGGACATGGAGAAAAAACGGAGGACTATCAGTTTTTTTTTTACAGCGCCATAGAAATGAATGGGACCTCCGCTAAACTGTGAAAAATGCCGGAACGGACGCGGATGCACACAACGGTCGTGTGCATAAGGCCTTAGACTACATGCACACGACTACATGCAAATTGCAGATCCGCAAAAAAAAGGATGACGTTCCGTATGGCATCCGTTTTTTTTGCGGATCCATTGTAATAGGCCTCATGCACAAAAAAATATAACATGTCCTATTCTTGTCCGCGATTTGCGGACAAGAATAGACATTTATATTGCTGGCGCCCGTTCCGTTCCGCAAATTGCGGAAGGCAACACGGGTGCCTTCCGTTTTTTGCGGATCCGGTTTGCGGACCGCAAAAAACGGCACGGTCGTGTGCATAAGGCTACATGCACACGACCGTATGTGTTTTGCAGTCCGCAAATTGCGGATACGCAAAAAAAAGGGATGACGTTCCGTATGGCATCCGTTTTTTTTGCGGATACGTATTTTTGCGGATCCATTGTACTAATGCCTATCCTTGTCTGCAAACTAGAAAGAAAATAGCACATGCACTATTTTTTGGGCGGAGCAACGGAACGGACATACTGATGCGGACAGCATTTTTTGCGGACCCATTGAAATGAATGGATCCGCATCCTATCCGCAAAAAAAACGGATCAGACACGGAAACAAAATACGGTCATGTGCATGAGGCCTTAGACGCACATTTTACCCCCCAAAGTCCTCGTGCACACGACCGTTATTGTGTTCCATTCCGCAAAATGGGGTTCTGTTGTTCCGCGACCCGTTTCCGTTTGTATTTTTGGAGGATCACCAGACATGAAGGAAAGTAAAAAAAAAAAAAGTCTAAAAGTCAAGTTTGCCATGCAAATGATAGGAAAAAAAATGGACGCAAACGCGGATGACAATATTGTGTGCCTCCACGTTTTTTCATGGTCCCATTAACTTGAATGGGTCCGCGAACCGTTTTTCGTGAAAAAAATAGGACAGGTTATATTTTTTTGACGGACTGGAACCACGGATCACGGACGCAGATGACAAACGGTGCAGTAGCCAAGTTTTCAACGGACCCATTGAAAGTCAATAGGTCCGCAGAAAATCTCGAAAAACTGAACAACGGACACGGAATGAAACAACGGTCGTGTACATGAGGCCAAAGTGGGAGGAAAATGTCAGTGCATTTTATGGGGCGAATACTAATGAGCGCTTCCATTATTACAGGAGGACCAGGGAGCGGTGAATGAGCTCTGTACTCACCGCTCCCTGGTCTTCTACTGCAGGGGTCCTCACGCTGTGTTGTGACCTGCGCACAGCATGAGGATATCAGCATTCAGCTGGCTCCCCATAGAAGTGAATAGGAGTATACTGCACATGCGCAGCCCCCGCTCCTATTCATTTCTATGGGGCTGACGGAAATAGCTGAGCCAGTTTTACTACTTTTGCATCATAAAAATAACTTTTTGAAATTAAAAATAACTTTTTTATTTTTCTGTCTAGGCAGCTATGAGAGGGCTTATTTTTGCGGGAAGGGCTGTAGTTTTTATTGGTACCATTTTGGAGTACACATGACTTCTTGATCATTTTTAAAACCATTTTTTTAGGAGGAGAGTGGAGAAAAATGGCAATTCCACCATGTTTTTTGTATTTATTTAAATATTTTTACGGTATCTACCTCGTAGGAAGAGTAACATGATCTTTTGATATATCCTGTCATTACAGAAGTGGTGGTACCAATTATGTGTAGTTGATTTTTTATTTTTATTTTTCATTTTTTAGCCAATTAGAAATAAGTAGATATGGTAAAAGGAAATTTTTTATTTTATTTTTTACTTGAATTTATTTTTTTTATATTAAGGGAACTTGAACATACAATGGTCTGTTCGCTGGGACAACACAGTGCAATAGTTATCTATTGCAGTGTACGGAATCCCAGTCAGTTTTAGGCTGGGTTCACACGGGCGGATGCGTCCCGGTGTATTGCGGCAAACCCGCGCGATTAGGTACACAATTGCAGTCGGTTTTGACTGCGATTGCGTTCCGATGTTCAGTTTTTATCGCGCGGGTGCAATGTGTTTTGCACGCGCGTGATAAAAAAACGACTGTGGTACCCAGACCCGAACTTCTTCACGGAAGTTCAGGTTTGGGTTCGGTGTTGTGTAGATCAGTGTTTCCCAACCAGCGTGCCTCCAGCTGTTGCAAAACTACAACTCCCAGCATGCCTGGACAGCCTTTGGCAGTGCAGGCATGCTGGGAGTTGTAGTTTTGCAACAGCTGGAGGCACACTGGTTGGGAAACACTGGTGTAGATGTCATTATTTTCCCTTATAACATGGTTATAAGGGAAAATAATACAGTGAATAGACTGTCACCTAGCAACCATGCGTGAAAATCGCACCGCATCCGCACTTGCTTGCGGATGCTTGCGATTTTCACTCAGCCCCATTCACTTCTATGGGGCCTGCGTTGCGTGATAAACGCACAATATAGAGCATGCTGCGATTTTCACGCAACGCATAAGTGATGTGTGAAAATCACCGCTCATGTGAACAGCCCCATAGAAATGAATGGGTCCAGGTTCAGTGCGGGTGCAATACGTTCACCTCCCGCATTGCACCCGTGCGGAAATCTCGCCCGTGTGAACTCAGCCGTACACTGACACTTGTCCTGATCAGACCCTGCCTTTGGCAGGGACTGAAAGGCTTCTGTTCAGCTGCCAAAGCACCCAAACCCAGAGATCGTGTCACAGGGGGCTCTATGAGGGAGAAAGGGAGCTCCTTTGCTCTGTGACCTCCTTAGGTGCAGTGGTTGCTATAGAATGGGGCATTTGAGGGGTAAACAGCCGGGATTGGCCCAAACACCAAACTTAGCCATTGCAGCAGGGTGTCAGCTCTATGTTACTGCTGACATCCGCTTATGGCGGCAGCTCAGTTCTGGAGCCATTGCTCTGGCATAAATGTATGGCATAGTATGTTAATGTTCAGCATGCTGTGCCATACGTTTACGGCAAGGGTTTCTACCACCAGAAATACCGTTATGTAGCTGACTGATATCAGCGATGCGCTAATGTCAGCACTACATAACAGTATGTTTTTTTACCTTTCTCCCTGCAGCGTTCTGATAAAATAAGCACTTTTATAATATGCTAATGAGCCTCTAGGTGCTATGTGGACGTAAAATCCACACCTAGAGGCTCCGTCTACTTGCGCTTTATCCCGCCCAGATCCCCTGTTCTGCCCGCCCCGCTCCTCTTGATTGATGTCACGGTTCGCAGCATCACTCATGAAATCCCTGCGCCTGCGCCGTTCACTTCTGTATGTCAGTCAGCTACATAACGGTATTTCTGATGGTAGAAACCCTTAAAAAAAGTTGCATTCTCACCAGTTTTGATACATCTCCCAGTTAGATTCAGAATATGTAAATGTTAGATGCCTGAATTTAAATTGCCACTGTCTCAATTATTAGGGTAGTGTGAGAAGAAAGTAATGCAAATGATCCCTTATGTTAATGTTCGACCCCTTAAATAGGCCTTCGAGACATGACTTGGATAATAAATAAGCCAGCACCTCATCTGCAGAAAGCCGTTTCAGGGAGATCGCCCCTCCTCAGTGCAGAGAGTACTGGCTTAACTGGGTGAGAGGTCTAATTCAGGAATTGGAGGGGGTACTATCTCTCCTTGGGGAGAAAGTGCCTTAAAAGGAACCTGTCACCGGGATTTTGTGTATAGAGCTGAGGACATGGGCTATTAGATGGCCGCTAGCACATCCGCAATACCCAGTCCCCATAGCTCTGTGTGCTTTAATTGTGTAAAAAAAATGATTTGATACATATGCAAATTAACCTGACATGACTCATCTCACAGACAGGACTCATCTCATGTTAATTTGCATATGGATCAAATAGTTTTTTTTTACACAATGAAAGCACACAGAGCTATGGGGACTGGATATTGTGGATGTGCTAGCGGCGATCTAGCAACCCATGTCCTCAGCTCTATACACAAAATCCCGGTGACAGGTTCCCTTTAATTAGCTTGAGGAGACTTATAGGCCATACGTGCTCCTCTGGAATTCTGGGAAGAAAACTATGCAAATGAACTCTTAGCAAGCTCTGCCTCTAATGCCACCAGATGTAAGGCTGCTATCCTATAAGTCAATGTTCAACCCGTTAACCAGGCCTTGAGACATGACTTGGATAATAAATGGGTCATAGGGTAATATGAGATTCTCGTTAATTCTGATGATCAGTAGGGTACAACATGATCAGAAAGTGATGGAATTTCCCATTGATATGAAATCACATTCTGTGATGGAAAAACCATCGTAAAGGGGTTTCTCGATAATAACAGTGGACTCCTAAGACAGGGCTCGACAAATTTCCTTTGAATCTAGGAGCCAGCTAAAAAGGTTAGGAGCCAGGTTTTTTTTTTAACCTCATAAGGCTGCATTCACACGTCCGTGGTGCGTTGCGGACCAGCGAATTGCAGGTCCGCAACACCCCAGCCCGTCACCCCCATAGAAATGCCTATTCTTGTCCGCAAGCTACGGACAAGAATAGGACATGCTCTATCTTTTTGCGGAGTTGCAGACCGCAAATTCGGATGCGGACAGCACACTGTGTGCTGTCCGCATCCATTCCGTCCCCATAAAGAATGAATGGGTCTGCACCTGTTCCGCAAAATTGCGGAACAGGATGCGGACACATTTTGCGGACGTGTGAATGGAGCCTAAAGCTGTATGGGAGGGAAGGCGGCTATGGTGTCACACTATATAATAGGCAGCACAGCGGCAAGCACAGTTCAAAATAGTGGTGGCTTGGTGCACATAAGCAGACAGCAAGCACAGTTCATAAGGAGGTGCCACCATAGCCCCCCTTTATGAACTGTGCCAGTGCCACCTTAGCCCCTCCATATGGACTGTGCCTGCTGTCTGCCCCCAACTCTGAACTTTGGCATTTCAGTGCACACTGCTGCTAACTTACTGTGCACTTGCTGTTGCTGTCACTGTGTGGCATAGCGGCAGGCAGAGTAGATCTTCAAACAAACTGAATCCTGGAGGAGACGATAAGTCACTCTCTCTGCAGGATGACTGGTGTCTGGAGGGTGATGATGGTTCGTGGTCACGGCAGTCAGGTCAGGTCACAGCAAGGCCAGCAGCAACAATAGTCCCGCAGCACAGCCGGCTCAAGTTCCTCTGCTGGGTGCACGGCTAGCTAGCAAATCAACCAGCACCCAGCGGACAGAAGCGCTCTAGGCTGCAAGCAGGGACTGTGACTGCCAGCGGAACATGGACTGTGTAAGGGGCCCATTAGAACACAGGGGAAGCGGTAAGGAAGGACCAGGACAGACTGTGCGAGTAGCGGTCCTCTTAACTGCAGTGAGCCTGAGGCAGTAGCGATCCTCTTTACTGTTGTCTGTGGCGGGAAGCGGGAGGGGCGGACCTACCAGACGCGGACTCGTGCGTGACGCCGTGTCTACTGTGAACTTAAAGAGATACTGCGCCCGTCTGGCTGCTGGAGTGCTGGGCCTATTTTGCATTATCTTTTCATGCCATGGCAAATACCCAAGGCGCCAGGACCAAATTCCTGGTTGCCATGGCGACCTGGCGCCCGGGATTTGTCGAGCCCTGTCCTAAGAGCTAATGATAGTCCACTGTATATATGGGAGCACCCTCCTCAGAGCTGAGAGAAGTGCAGCGTCCCACATATGTGTGTAAAAGGGAGACTTTAACCACTTCCCATCTGGGCCATTTGCCCCCTTCCTGACCAGTCCTAATTTTGCAAAACTGACATATCTCACTTTATGTGGTAATAACTTTGGAACGCCTTTATTTATCCAATTCATTCAGAGATTGTTTTCTCGTGACACATTGTACTTCATGATAGTCATAAATTTGAGTCAAAATATTTCACCTTTATTTATGAAAAAATCCCAAATTTACTCAAAACTTTGAAAAATTTGCAATTTTCAAAATATCAATTTCTCTGCTTTTAAAACAGAAAGTGATACCTCATAAAATATTTATTACTTAACATTACCCATATGTCTACTTTATGTTGGCATCATTTTGGAAATGTCATTTTATTTTTTTAGACGTTAGAAGGCTTAGAAGATTAGAAGCAATTCTTCAAATTTTTAAGAAAATTGCCAAAACCCACTTTATAAGGACCAGTTCAGGTCTGAAGTAACTTTGTGGGGCCTACATAGTGGATACCCCCATAAATGACCCCATTGTAGAAACTACACCCCTCAAGGTATTCAAACCGATTTTACAAACTTTGTTAACCCTTTAGGCGTTCCACAAGATTTAAAGGAAAATGGAGATCAAATTTTTAAATTTCACTTTTTTGGCAGATTTTCCATTTCAATCAAATTTTTTCTTTTTTTTTTTTTTTTTTCTTTTTTTTTCTTTTTTTTTTTAAAGTTTATTGGGAAAATTACAAAACATTAACAGCAAATTTTTTTACAACCCCTCAATTATTAATGACCCAACCAAATGTAGATAAATATAAATATAATTAGTTCATCTTTTAGTTGCATTTATAAAAAACCCTCCCCTCCCTCCCCCCTAGTCTGTGGTGCGTCAAGGTAGGACCCCCATAAACAAACCAACATGACCTCAGTTAGTCAATCTTCCAGCCACCCCATATCCTATTCCACTGGTCCTCAACTTCCCTCCGTTTATATATGATTTTCTCGTAATTTTTTACCTTATCAGTTAAATTTATCCATATATTTATGTCTGGAGTGGATCGGGCAAACCAGGTCCGACTAATCAGAACTCTAGCCAACATCAATATTCTGCTCAGAAAGATCTTTTGATACTTGTGATTTTTTAATTTGGAAAAGTCGTTAAGCACGAATACATGAGGTTCAAAAGGAATTCGAATTTTTAGTTTATGGATAATACAATTATTAATACTATTCCAGTATTTTACAAGTTCTGGACAAGTCCAAACCATGTGGAGGAAGTCTGCTCCTACAATATCACATTTGGGGCAGTTAGATGTGGCTCTCAACCCGCATTTATTCATCCATAGGGGAGTAATGTATAGTCTATGGGAAATGTAAAATTGTATTAGGACATGGTTAAAGTTCTGGGATACTGAAGTCAGATTCCCAAAAATATTTTATTTTTGGGAATCAAATTTTTTCTTTAACACATCGATGGTTAACAGCCAAACAAAACTCAATATTTATTACCCAGATTCTGCGGTTTACAGAAGGGGTTAGGTCATGTGATATTTTTATAGAGCTGGTTTTTACGGACGCGGCAATACCAAATATGTCTATTTTATTTAATTTTTTCTATTTAACATTTTTTTTTATTCCTTACTTGGGGACTTTTTTTTTTTTTACATGTGAAACTTTTTTTTTATTTTATTTTTTCAACCCTTTATTTTTTATTTTACACTTTTCGTCCCCCATAAGGTCATACAAGACCTCTGGGGGACATTTACTTCACTTTTTCTTTTTTTTTTTTCACTGTTGATTTCTCCTGTAACTGGGGCTGACATAGTAGCCCCAGTTACAGGAGAAATGCACCCCCCAGAGAGGCTGTACAGCGCAATACAGCGCTGTACAGCCTCAGTGCAGGGCTGATCGAGGTCTGTGAAAGACCTCACACAGCTCCTGCACTCTCCGGTCCCAGCGGTCACATGACCGCCGGGCCGGAACAGGAAGCGCATAGCGCTTCCTGCTCTGCATACACAGCGCTCGGTGAGCCCTGTGTATGCAGCGATCCAGAAGGCAGGGACACCTGGGCACTGTCCCTGCCTTCTCTCTGGGTTGCCCTGCTGTCACTGACAGCGGGCAACCCGATCAGCAGCTGCACGATTAGCGTGCAGCTGCTGTTTCTGAACGGAGGTTCAGAAATAGAGATCCACCCATAGGACGTTTATATCCTATGGGCGGACGGAAAGAGGTTAAACATCTGCCTAGTTATGTATTTATTTGCATTATATGGTATTTCCTATTTATCAGGCTGGCAATGTCATTCCACCCATTCGCCCCTAGGTGGTGCTGGCACCACTCATTTATATAGCTTGGGGTGTGTGTTAGACCTGTAGAGTAGAGGAGAGAGCAGAGAAGAACAGGGAATGAAGTAGTTAGTGAGAGGAGAAAAGCAAGTGTATGGAGGAGAGAAACAGGTTTTATCCACCATGTAGCTGCAATTCCTTTCCTCCGGGACCTGATCAATCCTGGAGAGGACAAACCAAGAGTAGTTACTGCAGCCAAGCACAAGACCATAAGTCTATGTCTAAATATGAAGCAAGCCTAGTGAGGGTTACAGCTGAATCTAGCTTATGGACCTCATCAGCACAAGTGCCTGAGAGCAACTTTCCAAGTGCCGGGACAAGAATGGATAATTAGTGTGCAGAATTGTCCTTATTCACTAGAAGCCTTCCGGGATATAGTGGAAACCAGAAAACCTGAATCCTTCAGGAGAGCATCCTGCAAATAATGACGCAGAGAGTTTGCCTGCCGCGAGGGGAACGCCCTTATTGGATAGCTCAAGATAAGTAGAAAACAGCATATTTAGTAGCAGAGTGCTATAGTTTGGACTTAGAATAATTACAGAAGTCTTGTCTGTAAAGTGTCAACCCTAAAGAGAGCTCCTCAAGTGACAATTGCCTAAACCTGATAAAAGGAATACAATTGAGCTTATTTCCGAGTCATCACTTATATCATACAAATGAACCGTGTCTGTACTGACTACCTGAAGAAACTTAATTTTGTAAATGTTCAACTGTTTGATAACAACTGACTCCTCATCATTTCTCTACTACACTCAACATTTGCACCTTACGGTGCTGGCGTCACGAACCAGAGGCCCAGTCGCCACAAGCACCCTAAACACCACCACCATCAAGGGCACCTCAACTTCCATCTGACTGGTGTTCCCTGCAATAGAGAGTGCCCCTGAGGATTTAGTGCTATCTTCCCCATCACTGCACCGCTGGCCCCAGGGGACAACTAAACTGTGAGTACTACCATCCTCGGCACCTCATCACTAGTACACTCAGTCACTACACCCCTGTGGCTCGGTCGTCGCAAGAATGTGGCCTCTGTAGTGTGCACAGCCTGGCAGTGGTCATCCGGGATTCAGGTGGGGGAGCACCGACTATATGAATGCAGTGCATTCCCTTAAATAGAAGGGGCTCCTGAGTAAAAGCCCCCTTTACAAGTGCAGGCTTCTTCTACAAACGTGCATCAACATACCCCGTCTACATAGTCCCTGGGACTGTCATACCACCATCTTCTATGGAATGGAGTGGATGCCCAAGTCTGGCCAACCGCCCAGCCAAGGCCAGCAGCTGCACCCGGACCATCATACTTGTACAACATGTTTTCCAGAATTTGGGGAAATACGGTCCTCCCTCTAAATTCTTCTTCAGTCCTGGTCAGGTTAATGACATCTCATAGGTCCAGCACAAACCAGTGGTCACGTGATGTTACTGAGCAGTCACGTGATCTCATGTTGCTATGGACACAACATCACTATGGCATGGTCATAACATCAGACTATGGTTGTGGGAGCCTGTGAACCAGGTTGGAACGTATGTTTATCAGGGTCCCTTTAAAATAAAAGCATGCATCCTAGACAATTCCTCTAAGCATACCAGGGGCTCAATTCAATCAACTTTATTTATACCAAACCAGGGAAGCCCTTTAACACGCTGTATACAGATGAAGCACAATTATTAGGCTCTTCATAGAGGATATGTCCAAACCCCCATCACTTTATACACATTAGCTCACACGTTCCCCCCTTCTCTCGTTATTATCTGTGTCACTGGCATCACTCACCATGGTTAATCCGAGCTCCTCTCTGCTGTCGTGTTGTCAGTAACCCGGCACTAGACGCCAACTGCAGTTGTCCAGGGTCTCCCTAGCAACCGCCATACACCGGAAAGCAAACTGGCCCCGCCCACTAGACGCACACGTCACCTACGCACAGGAAAGCCCCTCCCGGAAGTGACGCACGGCTACACGGCGGCGTGCTGCTAGTATCAACAGAGAGTGCGGAGGGCTTCCTGCGGCCACGTAAGTCCTGGAATGTGTGAGACAGTGGCGTCTGTGTCAGGCCTTTATATTCCAAACTAGTTGTCGGGTTTAGAGGAGGAAATATAGTGTCAGAAGTACCCCTCTCCCCTCCCCCACTAGTACCCCAGTGGTAGATATAGGACCCTCAGCCAAGGTCTTCTCAGATCTGTTCGTCTGATCCTGGAAAAGTTGGTTGATAGTAGGGGTGCACCGAAATGAAAATTCTGGTCCGAAACCGAAAATTCAGGATACCCCTTGACCGAAACCGAAACTGCCTTTTTGCCCAAATACTTTTAAAATACTTTTTTTTTAATGATTTTATTAATAATTCTTTTTCATGAATTTAATAAATCAATTACCCACCCACCCCATAACAGTGCCATCCACAGACCCCCAACGACCCCATAACAGTGCCATCCACAGACCCCCACCGACCCCATAACAGTGCCATCCACAGACCCCCACCCACCCCATAACAGTGCCATCCACAGACCCCCACCCACCCCATAACAGTGCCATCCACAGACCCCCACCGACCCCATAACAGTGCCATCCACAGACCCCCACCGACCCCATAACAGTGCCATCCACAGACCCCCACCTACCCCATAACAGTGCCATCCACAGACCCCCACCGACCCCATAACAGTGCCATCCACAGACCCCCACCCACCCCATAACAGTGCCACCCACAGACCCCACCCACCCCATAACAGTGCCATCCACAGACCCCCCCACCTCATAACAGTGCCATCCACAGACCCCCACCCACCCCATAACAGTGCCACCCACAGACCCCCACCCACCCCATAACAGTGCCATCCACAGAACCCCCCCCCCATTGCCGCTCCAGTACAGACTAGTTATTATAAAATGTGTACAATTAATAGAAAATAGCGGGGAGGGACTGGGAGGAGGAGCTGGGGGCCGGTGCGTTCACTGTTCTCCGGCCCCCAGCTCCAGTAGTTATAAAATGTGTACAATTAATAAGCATTCTATTCATGAGGCCCCCTCTGTAGTAGAACATTCAATACAGCCACATCCTACTCACAGGGCTGTCATCTTAATGCTGGCCGGCCGGGCAGTGGAGCGGCAGCGTCACAACTGACGTCATGTGCCCGGCCTACTTTCTGAATGAAGGAGGCGGCGCAGGCATGTGACGTCAGTCGTGACGCTGCCGCTCGTCTGCCCGGCCGGCCAGCACAGCCCTGTGAGTAGGATGTGGCTGTATTGAATGTAATACTGCAGAGGGGGCCTCATGAATAGAATGCTTATTAATTGCACACATTTTATAACTACTGGAGCTGGGGGCCAGAGAACAGTGAACGCACCGGCCCCCAGCTCCTCCTCCCAGTCCCTCCCCGCTATTTCCGGCCGATATGTACAACTATCGGCAGAAACAGATTAGGTGCATTTTCGGACGATATTTTCGGCTGCCGAAATTTCGGTGCACCCCTAGTTGATAGGTCATGGCTTCCATTCAGTTTTAGAAATGTCGCGTCTATTGATTCTCGCATTGTGACCCACGACTAGATACCTGCTGGATTTCTGCTTGTCACCAGACAGCTCACTAATGCAAGCTGCAGGTAAATCGCACAGCCTTTGAGCGACTTGATGTCCTGTAACCAAAGTTGCGGGTTTTCCAAAATTTGCCCCTTTAGCACATGGCACTTAATGAACGACTCGTACTCATCTGCTCCGCGATCTTCCGGGAAGTATAGACAGGGTCATGTGCACTGCTGCAGCCAACGACTGGCCTCAGTGGTGACTAGTGTTAAGCGATCTTCTGTTTTCAAGTTCGGCGTACAAGGTTTGGTTAACTAAGAATTCCGTTATGGGTTCCGCTAGCACGGACCGTAAGTTAGCGGAATCCATAACAGAGTTCTTAGATAGCCCGAACCTTGTACGCCAACCTTGAAAACACAAGTTCGATCACTGCTGCAGCGGCGCTCATGACCCCTTTTGTACCCCGGCCGTAAGTAAACAAGCTGATTCTATCATTAAGAACTAATTAAAATCCCGGAACCCTGGATTTTCCCACATTCTGTGGATAGGCGATAATCATCTGATTGTTGGGTGTCCTAGCACAGGGACGCCCACTAATTGATCACCAGGGGATGGGGGTCCTGAGTGAATGGACCGTCTGGTTGAGCATGCTTGCTGACATTTCATTCAGTGCAGAATTTGGCGGTCTTTAGCAGTCCCATAGAGAATGAATGGCGCACTTGCTTGACTAGCAGCGCCATACATTTGGGTGACTCTGGATAGGGGATAAGTTAAAGGGGTTTTCCTCAGGGTTAGGTAATTAGTATCTGATCGGTGGGGGTCCAGCACAGAGGACCCCCGCGATCACCTGTTTGGGAAGACCACAGCGCTCGCAGTAGTGCCTCGAGCTTATCCTAGACCAGTGATGACACTAGGCACATCTCAGCCACATTGAAATGAATAGGGCTGAGTGTGATACAAAGCACATCTGCTTTACAATGTACTGCGCTCACGATCAGCCAGTTGTCCGAATACCGAACTGTCTGTATACCATGCAGTCTCAGAGATGCAACCAAGACTAAAGTGACCTTGGAGAACACACGAGGTGTCGATGTTATCCTAAAGCCTCATGCACACGACTGTTCAATTTTTTTGCGGTCCGCAATTTGCAGAAAGGAACAGGCGGCCCATTGTAGAAATGTCCGCAAAATGGACAAGAATAGGACATATTATATTTTTTTTGCAGGGCCACGGAAAGGAGCAACGCATGCGGAAAGCACACGGAGTGCTGTCCTCATCTTTTGCGGCCCCATTGAAGTGAATAGGTCCGCACCCGAGCCGCAAAAACTGCGGCTCAGATGCGGACCAAAACAACGGTCGTGTGCATGAGGCCTAAAAGGGAGGTGGTGAATGGATAATGCAGGGTTTGAGGTGGTAGTCATCAGCCATCCTCAGATGTTTCCTTTGATCTGTTCTGATGGAATATGAAAGTATGCCCGGACCAGATCTACTTTTGCGCAATAGCTGCCTTGTTGGAGAATTGCGGTAACCGATCTTATAGAATCCATTCTGAAGAAGGTTTTCTTTAGAAATTTGTTTAGAAATCTTCAATCTATAATGAGGTGCCACTTGTTTTCTGGCTTCAGAACGGCAAAAACGACAGAATAAGACAAATTTCACATCTGCACTTCGGTTTCCGGTTTTGAGATCTGGCAGAGCAAAACGGTTTAGTTTGATTTAATACTTCAGGATGCACCCGATCAGTTAGGATGCGTTTTTGTTAAATCAAAATGGAACAAACCAGATCCGTTGGTAAAAACAGTGTAAGGCTGAGTTCTCAAGACCGTGTCCGGATGGGCGTTGCGGCAAACCCGCGCGAGTAGGTACCCAATTGCAGTCAGTTTTGACTGCGATTGCGTTCTGTTGTTCAGTTTTTATCGCGTGGGTGCAATGCGTTTTGCACGCGTGTGATAAAAAACCGACTGTGGTACCCAGACCCGAACTTCTTCACTGAAGTTCAGGTTTGGGTTCAGTGTTGTGTAGATGTTATTATTTTCCCTTATAACATGGTTATAAGTGAAAGTAATAGCATTCTGAATACAGAATGCTTAGTAGGTGGTCAATTGAGGGTTAAAAAAAATAATGAACTCACCTTCTCGTCTTGATTGCGTAGCTGGCAGTCTCTCCTTACTTCTTTAATCATGAGCTGCCTGCTAAAGGACCTGTGGTGACGTCAGATCACATGGTCCAATCACATGGTCCATCACCACAGTGATGGATCATGTGATTGGACCATGTGATATGACGTCACCACAGGTCCTTTAGCCAGCAGCTCATGATAAAGAAGTGAGAAGAGATCGGCAGCTACGCGATCAAGACGAGAAGGTGAGTTATTTTTTAACCCTCAATTGACCACCTACTAAGCATTCTGTATTAAAGAATGCTATTATTTTCCCTTATAACCATGTTATAAGAGAAAATAATACAGTGAGTAGACTGTCATCTTAGCAACCATGCGTAAAAAATCGCACCGCATCCGCACTTGCTTGCGGATGCTTGCGATTTTCACGCAGCCCCATTCACTTCTATGGGGCCTGCGTTGCGTGATAAACGCACAATATAGAGCATGCTGCGATTTTCACGCAATGCATAAGTGATGTGTGAAAATCACAGCTCATGTGCCTAGCCCCATAGAAATGAATGGGTCCGGATTCAGTGCGGGTGCAATGCGTTCACCTCCTGCATTGCACCCGTGTGGAATACTCGCCCATGTGAACTCAGCCTAAGGCTACTTTCACACTTGCGTTTTGGGCGGATCCGTCATGGATCTGCAAAAACTGATCCGTTACAATAATACAACCGCATGCATCCGTCATGAACGGATCCATTTGTATTATCTGTAACATTGCCAAGACGTCTTGAACACCATTGAAAGTCAATGGAGGACGGATCCATTTTCTATTGTGCCAGATTGTGTCAGTGAAAACGGATCCGTCCCCAATGACTTACATTGTTTGCCAGGACGGTTTGGCTCAGTTTCATCAGACGGACACCATAATGCTGCAAGCAGCGTTTTGGTGTCCGCCTCCAGGGCGGAACGGAGGCAAACTGATGCATTCTGAGCGGATCCTTTTCCATTCGGAATGCATTAGGGCCAAACTGATCCGTTTTGGACCGCTTGTGAGAGCCCTGAACGGATCTCACAAACGGAAAGCCAAAACGCCAGTGTGAAGTCAATGGGGGACAGATCCGAAAAAAATGTATCCAGTAACATTGACTTGCGTTGTTTTTAGTGACGAATGTGGTTTGTTTCGTTTCGATGACCGAACACAAAACCGCAGCTTGCTTCCCCTCCTCTCTGCTGCTTGTTCTTCACAGGAATTTAATGAGAGAATTTCCTTTATCCTCACTGAGATCCTTTAACACTTTTAATTCTTTCCCCAAAAAATAGACAGGCAGGGAGCGAAAATGAATCTTGGATGCCATATCACTTGACCAGCCAAAGAGCTCTACAGGCAGTTTTGGAAAATATAATGTTCTTTGCTGAAAACCTCAAAGTGTACATCGTGTAATCACACAAAAAATTCCCAGCTAACATTATTGTAGAAAATTATAAAAAAAAAAAGTTCCCTAGGAACTCAATCTAACAGATCTTGCCCGATTTGACTCAGCCAAAGCCTAAGGGCGCGCAGCCGGGACCATGGCAAGAGACGCTTTGCATGTGGAAGCTAACAAATGATAAATTCCTACGAAACAGCAAGTCTACTTTTTTAAAGGGAACCTGTCACCAAAAAAATCGCTTACTAAGCTGTTAATAGTACCTTATAGTGCTGCAGAGTAGTTTCCTAATGCACTTTTTCATCGTTTAGCCGCATCTAGCCTCCTTGAGAAATCAATGTTTTATTCAGCCGCTGCCCCCTGCTTCAAGTCAGGTTTGAAGTCAAGGGGCAGCGGCCTAGGCGTCTCCAATCCTGCTCTCCCCACCTCCCGCCGCCTTTATTGACACGCCGGATCTCGGTGCCGGGACCGCTCTCCCAGCCCGCATGCGCAGTAAAGGGCTGTTGTAGCGCGATCCCGGCTCTGGCTTGTACACTCAGCCGGCTTCAGTTTCGCTACTGCTCATGCGTCCGCCAGCCTTACATACTAGCACAGTTACAGAAGATGCCGGGCGCATGCGCAGTAGCGAAACTGAAGCCGGCTGAGTGTACGAGCCGAAGCCGGGATCACGCTACAGCAGCCCTTTACTGCGCATGCGGGCTGGGAGCGCGGTCCCGGCACTGAGATCCGGCAAAGGAGAGCATCGGAGCATGAACTGCTCCAAAGCTCATGTCAGGGGGGCTGCCGGGGTCAAAATAGAGGGATGTCCGGGTTCAGCTCTGAACCCTGACAACCCCTTTAAGCCAACTACAAAAGTTTGCATTATCTGTAGGAGATTCCTACACTGTGTCTTAAAGGGATTCTGTCATGACATTTTAGGCCTATAACCTATACATATGCCCAGGTCCGTACTAATAACCTGAATCCGAAACTCTCCTTATTAAATCTGCCTGTGGCTCTATTAGCACATAAAACAGGTTTTTATAACCTGTCATTCACCTACCTAAGGTGCCCAAGGGGACGTCACTTCATACAGTGTGCCCGGCTGCGCCCATCTCCGTCTGGTGCCCAGCGCCACCTTCCCAGTTGAAATCGCCGCCTTCCTCACCTCAGCACCGCCTCCACAATCGTCCGGTCCCTCAGGTTATGCCTAGTGCGCACGCGTGGGAGAGGGACGGACGATTGCGGAGGCGGCGCTGAGGTGAGGAAGGCGGAGAGTTTTAACTGGGAAGGCAGCGCTGGGCACCAGACTGAGATGGGTGCAGCCGGGCACACTGTATGAAGCGACGTCCCCTTGGGCACCTTAGGTAGGTGAATGACAGGTTATAAAAACCTGTTTTATGTGCTAATAGAGCCACAGGCACATTTAATAGGGACAGTTTTGGATTCAGGTTATTAGTACGGACCTGACCATATGTTCAGGTCATAGGCCTAAAATGTAATGACAGAATCCCTTTAAGTGTAGCCCCAGCCTAACAAGTGGACATCTTTCTGCTTATTATTGAGTGCTTTAGTATGAAAGCATTACTGTAATAGTTTGCTCTTATACGTTTTATTTTATAGTAACTTGTCACTTTTTAATTGAGAGAGCATAAACCTGGTGACATTTTTCTTTATATCTCTATTGTGTGTTTCAGCCTGGCATCAAGCTCATCAGTCAGTCAGATTATACCGTGTGAAAACACCATGACGAGTAAGTATTATACCGGTAAATTTTTATATTAGTTTGCATCTAATGTAAAAAACATTGAAGCAAAAAATTTTAAAATAATATTAATTTTCCATAGTTAACACCTTTGCTACCAGTGCCATACATGTACGGCGCTGGAGCAATGGGCAAACATGGCGCCCGCTCACGCGTGCAGCTGGCAGGTCTCCGCTGTTTCAAACAGCAGAGACCCGTGGCTAATGACCATGACCGGCAATAATGCCAATCGCGGTCATTAAAGCCTTAAGATGCCGTGATCTTACCGGCATCCTCTGCAGCCAATGAGGATGCCAGTAATTTATTTTAATGCGCTAGGTCTCACTGAAGAGACCCAGGGCCTTAAGGCTCCATTCACACGTCCGCAATGTGTTTTGCGGATACACGGAGCCACGGATCCGCAAAACACGGAAAGCGGCAATGTGCGTTCCGCATTTTGCGGACCGCACATTGCCGGCACTAATAGAATATGCCTGTTCTTGTCCGCAATTGCGGACAAGAATAGGACATGTTCTATTTTTTTGCGGAAACTGAAGCACGGATGCGGAAGTGCGGATCCGCAAATGTGGATGCGGACAGCACATTCCGGCCCCATTGAAAATGAATGGGTCTGCACCCGTTCCGCAAAATTGCGGAACGGATGCGGAACCATTTTGCGGACGTGTGAATGGACCCTAAAGCTGCAAATCTAATTTTGGCCCGAAAGTGGCAGGCTAACATAGGAAATAAGCAATTCTGAGCAAATAATGGATGTAAATAATCCATGATTGTTCAGAATTAAAAAAAAAATTGGGATTTTGTAGGCTCAAGTACGAGCTTCAAAATCTTAAAAAAAAAAATAAAATTAAAATTATATATAAAAAATGAAAAAGTTTAAATCACCCCCTTTCCGTAGTATAAAAGGAGGTGGATGAGGCAGCTCTTTAGCTCAATTCTGAAGTACAGTTGCAAGAAAAAGT
Source organism: Bufo gargarizans (assembly GCF_014858855.1). Taxonomy (NCBI): domain Eukaryota; kingdom Metazoa; phylum Chordata; class Amphibia; order Anura; family Bufonidae; genus Bufo; species Bufo gargarizans. Next base: position 453,671,943 of record NC_058082.1, read on the forward strand.
ATGTGAACCCTTTGGAATGATATGGATTTCTGATCTCCATCTAAGGCCTCATGCACACGACCGTTGTGTGCATCCGTGGCCGTTGTGCCGCTTTCCGTTTTTTTTCGCGGACCCATTGAATTTCAATGGGTCCGTGGAAAAATCGGAAAATGCACCGTTTGGCAGCCGCATCCGTGATCCGTTTTTCCTGGCCGTGAAAAAAATATGACCTGTCCTATTTTTTTCACGGCCAACGGTTCACGGACCCATTCAAGTCAATGGGTCCGTGAAAAAACACGGATGCACACAAGATTGTCATCAGTGTCCGTGATCCGTGTCCGTTTATTCCTATCATTTCAATGGCAAACTTGACTTAGATTTTTTTTTCATTTTTCATGTCCGTGGATCCTCCAAAAATCAAGGAAGACCCACGGACGAAAAAACGGTCACGGACCTGCGGACCTTAAAAAAAACGGTCGTGTGCATGAGGCCTAAGTCACAACAATAGACAATCACAGTCTGCTTAAACTAATAACACACAAAGAATTAAATGTTACCATGTTTTTATTGAACACACCATGTAAACATTCACAGTGCAGGTGGAGAAAGTATGTGAACCCCTAGACTAATGACATCTCCAAGAGCTAATTGGAGTGAGGTGTCAGCCAACTGGAGTCCAATCAATGAGATGAGATTGGAGGTGATGGTTACAGCTGCCCTGCCCTATAAAAAACACACACCAGTTCTGGGTTTGCTTTTCACAAGAAGCATTGCCTGATGTGAATGATGCCTCTCACAAAAGAGCTCTCAGAAAACCTACAATTAAGAATTGTTGACTTGCATAAAGCTGGAAAGAGTTATAAAAGTATCTCCAAAAGCCTTGCTGTTCATCAGTCCACGGTAAGACAAATTGTCTATAAATAGGGAAAGTTCAGCACTGCTGCTACTCTCCCTAGCAGTGGCCGTCCTGTAGAGATGACTGACAAGAGCACAGCGCAGACTGCTCAATAATGTGAAGAAGAATCCTAGAGTGTAGCTAAAGACTTACAATAGTCTCTGGCATATGCTAACATCCCTGTTAGCGAAACTACAATACGTAAAACACTAAACAAGAATGGATTTCATGGGAGGATACCACAGAGGAAGCCACTGCTGTCCAAACAAAACCATTGCTGCTGGTTTACAGTTTGCACAAGATCACCTGGATGTTCCACAGCAGTACTGGCAAAATATTCTGTGGACAGAGGAAACCAAAGTTGAGTTGTTTGGAAGAAACACACAACACTATGTGTGGAGAAAAAGAGGCACAGCACACCAACATCGAAACCTCATCCCAACTGTGAAGTATGGTGGTGGGGGCATCATGGTTTGGGGCTGCTTTGCTGCGTCAGGGCCTGGACGGATTGCTATCATCATAGGAAAAATGAATTCCCAAGTTTATCAAGACATTTTGCAGGAGAACTTAAGGCCATCTGTCCACCAGCTGAAGCTCAACAGAAGATGGGTGTTGCAACAGGACCACGACCCAAAGCATAGAAGTAAATCGACAACAGAATGGCTTAAACAGAAGAAAATATGCGCCTTCTGGAGTGGCCCAGTCAGAATCCTGACCTCAACCTGATTGAGATGCTGTGGCATGACATCAAGAATGTGATTCACACCAGACATCCCAAGAATATTGCTGAACTGAAAAAGTTCTGTAAAGAGGAATGGTCAAGAATTACTCCTGACCGTTGTGCAAGTCTGATCTGCAACTACAGGAAATGTTTGGTTGAAATTATTGCTGCCAAAGGAGGTTCAACCAGTTATTAAATCCAAGGGTTCACATACTTTTTCCACCTGCACTGTGAATGTTTACATGGTGTGTTCAATAAAAACATGGTAACATTTAATTCTTTGTGTGTTATTAGTTTGAGCAGACTGTGATTGTCTATTGTTGTGACTTAGATGAAGATCAGATCACATTTTATGACCAATTTGTGCAGAAATCCATATCATTCCAAAGGGTTCACATACTTTTTCTTGCAACTGTATCTTGTCCTCCTGAGTGATTAGGACAGGTTTTGTGTGTACTATTAGGACGGCAGCCATTTTGTTTCCTCTGATGATTGCTCCCTAGACAAAATGAGCCATTATAACTGATGAAATGTATTTGGAAATATATTTATTATAAAATAAGATTTAAGCATTTTCAGTCATTTTATTTTATTCCCAGATAACCCCTTCAAAAGGGTTATTCCAGTTATATGAAGTTATCCCCCATCCACAGTTGTCAATTCACAATGCACAGGTATCAGACCCGATGCTCCTAAATTATTTCATTGGAATAAGAATATTTACTAAAACAGACATGTCAGGAATGGTGACAGGTCCTATTTAATGGGTTATTCCAAAATTGACTTATTTTGTAACTTCCAGCCACATTCATGAAGGGAATCATACATACCTGTTCTCCACCACTTGTTTCTGGCTCAGTCCTTCTTTACGTACTGTAAGTGGGAACAAGCAGCAGGGAACAGCTAAGTATGCTTCCCTTCACAAATCCGGCAGAGCTGGGCGGAATTGAAAAGGTAAGTCAATCCTGGAATAACCCTTTAACCCTCCATGATTTACAGTTAGATTGTGATGATCAGGTGGGCAGAGGACACCAGCAACACGGGTGAACACCAATTCACTAAAGCAAGTAGAGTGAAAGTCCTGCAGGGTCACAAAAGACCAACAGAAAAGAAAGTGTGCACCATAGACTGCACCTCTGATATAAGAAGTAATGAGCACTATTCTATAGCAAGTAACAGAAGAAACAGACATTGATAAAACAGCTAAGGCCCCTTTCACACGAGCGAGTTTTCCGCGCAGGTGCGATGCGTAACATGAACGCATAGCACCCGCACTGAATTCTGACCCATTAATTTCTATGGGTCTGTGTACATGAGCGGTTTTCTAACGCATCAGTTCTGTGTTGCGTGAAAAACGCAGAATGTTCTATATTCTGCGCTTTTCACGCAGCCCTGGCCCCATAGAAGTGAATAGGGCTTCAGTGAAAAACGCATTGCATCCGCAAGCTAGTACGGATGCAATGCGTTTTCACTGATGGTTGCAGACAAAACTGACTGAACTTGCTTGCAAAATGGTGCGAGTTTCATTGAATGCACCCTGAACGCACCCGGACCTAATCCGTCACGCTCATGTGAAAGAGGCCTAAAAATTCAAAAAGTGTAATATCCAGGCTTCAAATATATCGTATATCAAACGTAGCAGGAAGGAGATGTGAACAGAGTCTTATGTGCTGGACAGAGACTTGTGCTCAGTAAAGGGAACCTGTCACCGGGATTTTGTGTATAGAGCTGAGGACATGGGCTGCTAGATGGCCGCTAGCACATCTGCAATACCCAGTCCCCATAGCTCTGTGTGCTTTTATTGTGTAAAATTTCTGTCCCTGACTCATCTCAGGCTAATTTGCATATGTATCAATTAGTTTTTTTCACACAATAAAAGCACACAGAGCTATGTGGACTGGGTATTGCGGATGTCCTAGAGGCCATCTAGCAACCCATGTCCTCAGCTCTATACACAAAATCCCGGTGACAGGTTCCCTTTAAGTGCTGCATATGCTAATAACTGACAGCATGAAAGTGTCACAAAACTATACGGTAAGTGTGACAACTCACAAGGATAGATAATGATGTCATCATTGGCTTCAAGCCCCTGAGAAAGAGAATTGTGTGGCATTGTCCATTCAGATGTCTGAACCTTCAGTAAAGCTGCTGCAGCTGTGACACGGTCCTTTTCCAGAAATGCGTCAGTAGCTCATACAGCGTACTGGTGACTCATACAGAGACTGTCACATTAGTAATAAAAGACATTTCAATGGAATTGATGAGTGCCGGGATCCTTCCTTACATTTCATTATTTGGGACAGTTACCACATGCACCGCCCCTTATACAAAAGATTGCTGGCATCATTTTCTTATCTTTTCCATAAACATCAAGCCTCTTAGGAACTAAACTGAAATACTTTTATGGTTCTCACTATGAATTCTTGTACTTTATTTTAGCAATGTTAACGTCTCCGCCTATCCGTGGGACCGGGGATGGGATGGAGACAGAGAAGACTTTAAAATCTGTCGAAATTACAGCATCGCACACCAAGACGGCTCACAGCCCGAAAAGAAAAAGTTCTCCAGCCCCATCCATAAGTCCCGGTGTTCTTCAGCTGGGTAAAATCCAGATAGAGAAAGCAATAGAGGTGGAAGCAGTCCGACTCATCATCCCCAAGTCAGCAATAACCCACACGGTCCTGACTAGGCAGGCTAAATCCCAGGAGGTCCATGGACATAGTAAAGCTGGAGTCCTGAACTGTGTAACTGAGCCATGGAAACAGCTCTCAGAAATGAAGAGCACTCTAGAAAAACTAAAGAATTCGGAGAGGAGGTTACTACAAGACAAGGAAGGTCTTTCCAACCAGCTGAAAGTCCAGACTGAGGTAAGACTACTGGATTACCACAGAGAGGGAGCCCTGTACGCCACAATTCTGGCTTCAAAAAGTTGAAATATAAAGCCTGTATCGGGAAGGAAGCGTTCCCTCCCGGCAATTCCCTGCCTGCTAGCGGAGGAGACCGCTGCTATTACATGCAGGGATTAGTAATACCATAGCTCATCCCCATGCTGTGTAATGGTTTGCTGGCGGCAGATCGAAAGAGCGCTGCTTTTTCATCGGGCAATCTGTGGCAGTATTACCTTGCAAGATGATCGCCAACGAGCAGTCATGCAAACGCTCGTTAGCCATTATCAGACGAAATATCGGCCAGTGTAATACAGCCTCCAAGCTTTGCAAGTTTTTGTTGTCACTTGTGCAAAGTTTTTTAGACTTTTTGCACCACTCGTTCCAGTTTTGAAAAGTGGATGTGGTTTGGTATGTTAATGATTTCCACTCCATATACATCATTGAGACTTTTTTTTTTTTTTTAAAGCCACAAACTCACTTCAGTATGGGAATGGAGCTGGAAAATTGGTGTAACATTTCTAGACATAAGTGTTAGGTTTAAAGATACGCCAAATTTGGTCAATTTGGTGCAAATTATGCGAACACAGACTCGAGCAAAGATAGAGGAACAATTAAAGTGCACCTCTCATTTCAGTTTATTTTTAATATAGTGTAGGGACAGGGATATCAAACATTTATGTAATATACTGTATTGGGAAAGATGGTTCTTTATACTAGAAAATAGGATGTAAAGAGTCTTCTTAGCAAAGCTCTAACAACGTTGGTAAGGAGACTCCGTCTTCAGTTCTACTGAGCGCTGAAGATGCCGGTGTGTAACATACAGAGGCTTCCAGCCTTCCCTAGTTCCTCAGTATATACAGTTCAGTCATCATTCTGCTTTAGAGACGGACACCAAAACGACACCACTGTTTGCCGCGTTTTGATGTCCGTCTGATGAGACTGAGCCAAACTGATCCGTTTTCACTGACACAATCTGGCACAATAATATTCTGTCAGTCGCCAGAAATCTCGCGCAGGTGCAGTACCATCTGTGCGATCATCAAGCTCCTCAGGGCAACAAGCCTCAAAAGTCTCACTGGGCATGCGCCGAGCCCAGTGACGTAATCTGAGCGCTGTTGCCTCAGGAGCTTGATGATCGCGCAGACGGTACTGCGCCTGCGCAAGATTAATGGTGGCCGACAGGAAGAAAAACGGGGCATTTCTTGAAGGTAGAAGATGACGTGGCAAGGGGGTGGAACCGTTTTCTGGGGCTGTGGGAGGTTATTTCAGGACAAGGAGGCGTTCTTGGGCTTCAAATTAAGGCGGGCTGGGCACTGCAGGGAGTGGGGCGTCACTGGGCTCCAGAGAGGAAAAAAAACACCCCCTGGGCACCTTGGAGCTTCATTAGCATATCAGAAAAATATATTTTTTTAAATCAAAATGACAAAACAAAATAAAGTAAGAAGACCACTGCAGGAAATAAGGTACTTTTATTGAACATGGCAATGGTGAAAGCTTAAAATGCTAAAAGTAGGTGACAAATTCCCTTCAATTATAACTTCATTTTTGCCGACTCCAGGTAGCCAAAATTGCCTCTGACTCCACAGCCCTGGACAGCACCCTTGCTTATTCCCTCTCTGGTTAAGTTGCACTGGGTGTCACCCCAAAAATTATTCTGCAGGTTTCCTGTCCCTGGGGGTGTATTCTCTCTCTCTCTCTCTCTCTCTCTCTCTCTCTCTCTCTCTCTGTATCCCTGCTCTCTCTCTCTCTCTCTCTCTCTCTCTCTCTCTTCTCTCTCTCTCTCTTTTCTCTCTCTCTCTCTTTTCTCTCTCTCTCTCTCTCTCTTTTTCTCTCTCTCTCTCTCTCTCTTTCTTTCTCTCTTTCTCGTTGTGGGGTCTGGAAAATCCGATTATCGGTGAGTGTAATTATCATCTTCCGTGTGTCCTGGCATCTGACGTTCACCTTATGACTCCATGATGTGTGACCGGAGCCCGGGTTACCTTTTGTCATCAGCTTAGTATTTTTTACACCATTTACCATTGTTTCTGTTCTTTTTCCACGCTACATTTGACAGGAGTTCACTTTTGATAAGCCTCCACATAATTCCCCCTCCCCGGCGTAGAATCATTGTTCTGGATGGTTGTAATTCTTTAGGATTTATGACATTTAAGCAGTGGATTTAATATCGGGAACAGTACAAAGTGTGAAATGAACATGAAGCATTTACAGCCCAGTGAGCAATAAATCACATAACATGTCATTGCACCATTTCTTATGCTTGAAAGGGCAACGGGACCAGTTTCCTTGCCTTTTCATTTGACTATGTGACGCCATGAAGGAGGCTATAAATGTATTATTTATTACTAGGCATTAGCAAATCGACTTCGGAAGTCACCCGAAGTCGATTCGCATAAAACTTAATTCCAGTACTGTACGGAGCAGGAGCTCCGTACAGTATTAGAATGTATTGCCTCTGAGCTGAAGTTATTGCTTCGCGAAGTCTCTCGAGACTTCAGGTAATAACTTCATAAATTAATTTGTACTGAAAAAAAACAATTTTTCTGGTTTGGTTCCAAGGTACCACATATAGCCATAGGACCGTGGGCTTATTTCTTTCGGGATAAGTTGTATTTTTTTAAGGGCACCACTTAATTTAATTTACAATGTCTGTTAATGGAAAACCCAAAAAAAAATTTTTGTGGGGTTAAATTGAAAAAAAAAAAACTTACGCCAATGTTTTTGGGGTTTCGACATCACAGCATTCAAAGTCGGGCCGCAACTTGTAATCGATGCAAAAAAATCCTCAATTCAGTTTCCCTGCATCAAGGATTAATTTAAATCACGTGACCACGGAGCGTGAGTGGAGTCAAGCCCCTCACTCACCGCTCTGTGGCCTCCCGTCGGCACCGCACTTCACTGACCAGGGCCTTGCGTGCACACATAGTCAGCGCGCTGGCTGTCGCTGTGTGTGATGTCAGGTCCCTCCCAGTGTATGTTGGGAAGAAGACACGGTCCGTCTCCTGCGGACTCCATGTCAGCGCACTGCCAGGAAAGGTAAGTATAGGGCTCATGGCGCTGGGGGACATGGCATGGAGGGGCTGATCTGATAGAACTGGGGGAGTGGGGGACATGGTGGATGGCATGGAGGCACTGGGGAAGGGGGACATGGCAATGGTTGGGGTAGGGAAGAGCTGAAGGCACTGGGGGGAACAGAGCTGACAGCACTGGGGGGAACTGAGGCACTTGGGCTGATCGCACAGGGGGGAACAAAGGGTGTTGGGGTCTGATGAGTTTTTATAAAGGGAAACAGTCTATTAATTCATTTTTTCTTATTAGAGTACTCGATTATTCGTAAAAATAATCAGTAGAATACTCGATTGCTAAAATAATCCTTTGCTGCAGTCCTAGTTCAATATGATGTTCTTATTCTGTGCCTCAACCCAAATACAGAGATACCAAACTTGTATATTATTTTTTTTTTTTCGTTTTACTACTTTAAAAAAAAAATAATAATATGTTGAAAAAAATGAAAATTTTCTTTGCAACACCATTTTCTGACAGTCATATCTTTTTTATATTTCCATCCACAGAACTGCATGTGGGCTTTTTTTGTGGGACGAACTATTGGGGTCTTGCCCCATGCAACCAATCAGATTCCTCCTTTTATTTTTGACAGCTTCTTTGGAAAAGGTTGAATTTGATTGGTTGCTATGGGCTACTAAACCAGTTGTACTTTACACCAGTTTGATAAATGACCCCATATGTTTTTATTGGTACTATTTTTGTGGTACATACGACTTTTTGATCACTGTTATTCCATTTTTTTGGGGGGGGGGGGGGGGATTGACAAAAAAAATGGCGAATCGTGTGTTTTTTTTTTTTCTGTTACAGTGTTCACCTCACATCAATATTTTTTAAATATTTTAATAGTTCAGATGTTTTCAGACGCAGCGATATCTGATATTTTATTTGTATTGTTAATATATTTTTAGATGTAAATTGGGGAAAGGGAGGTGATTTAAACTTTTAATATTTTTTTTTTTTTTTTTACTTTTTATTTAATGACCATTAGCCCCCTTAGGGAGCTTGAACTTTGGGATCTTTTGTTCCCTTGTCCTATTCACCATAATAAAGACCTATGGATGCCTGAATTGCTTCAGCAGCATCGGAGTCCCCCGATTTCATTGCCGCATCCCTCTGCCTTGCCTCGCCTCACTGAGGGGTTAAATGATGGGGTTTCCCGTCATTGCGGCTGGGTGCCAGCTGTATGATACATCCGGCACCTGCCGCATATGGAGCCGGCTCACTGCAGCAGCCCGATCCATACACTACCTCAAACCACTATGACGTACGGGTACGTCACTGAGGCTGAAGGAGTTAAACAAAACTTGGTGTGGCTCATTCATCACTAGTTCCATGGAGGCTTACCTTCATGTGGAGTGTCCCTGGCTCTCTGCACTGAAGGCATACCACCCCCTCCCCTCTAAGGGACGGCTGTAGAGGTCTCCTGGTTGGATGCTAGAGTCATTGCTCAGAGGGGAAGCTTTCATTGCAGAGGTCATGGGGCATTGCACATGAAGGTACCACCCCATGGCACTTGCATTACCATCGCTGGGGGCATTAAAACTTCTCCTCCTTGGTCATGCAAGGTGCATGAGAATCCACCAAGATATGTTTAAACTGCTTTATCTCCCAGCTCCCAAGACTGAGACTCCCAGAGTGATAACTTATCTCCTATCGCAGAGCAGTCGGGCCCTCATGAGAATGGAGTTCTCCTATCCCATGCTTGAATGGAGCACAGTCTAACATGCGCACTGTCACAAATGCTCATTCAGGTGATTGTATCTTTTATGCGCCACTTAAAATCATTGTTGCAGCTAATCGCCCTGTGTAAATAGGGATGTGCCGCTGGGAAGAAATAAATCTGTCTGGGTTCGGGTGATCACAGTAGTAAATGCATGGATGTGAGACCTGTGTGTCCAGCATGTTGCTGCTTTCACTGCCCCCATGCACTGGCACAGCTTCTGACTTGTGTTGACAGAGAGTGAAGCTGAGAAATGTTTGATCCTCCACACATGAACACACAGTACGCTGCAGGTGGTCTCCCTTTCTCCACTCATACGGGACCTCTGGGCTCTCCCACCGCCCCCTTAAAGCGTTTTTTAGTATGTTGAAATTGATGGCTCCTTTAAGACAGCCTTTTGTCTGCATTCCTCCCTAAGTACATTGATAGTTTCTGCTTGTGTAATCTGACCTCCTTGATAACATGGATGATTTCTCTCCCAGCCACTTGGATCTTTCCTGAACAATCTCTGTCCCTCCCTACAACTGAAGGTCCCTTTACACGGAACAATTTAGCAGGTGATTGTCAGGAAGGAAACATTCCTTCCCGGCAAACGCCTGCTCGTCAGTGGAGGAGACTGCTGCATTTACATGCAGCAATCTCCTCCACAGTATGGGGAGGAGAGATCACTAATGCCATCCCTCATCCCCATACAGACTAGTTTTTTACAACAGCTTTTGGTGTAATAATTGTTACGAGACCCGTTTCGCACTTTTGTTTTTACGTCCAGTTTATTCCGCATTTGCCTGAAACATCGTCCCTGGCAAATTTACCAAGATTTACACCTGAAAACACTGGTGTTCATAAATGACTGTGTGCTTTGTTAGATCTTGTAGTAGAAGCAGCAGCTCTACCAGCTATGTCAAGAGGTTGCACATACTCTACTGCAACAAAATGCTTGGAAACCTTTAAAGGAAATTGTTCAGATGTCTTAATATTGCATTTAGGAAGCAAATGTTTCAGCCTGCTCTTTATGATCATTACTTGAGTGTGTTTTTTAACAGCCATTTATCTTCTCTTTAAAGGTTAACAGAGAATTGAAGAAGTTACTGGTGGCCTCTGTTGGTGATGATTTACAGTACCATTTTGAGCGCATTGCTCGAGAAAAGAACCAACTCATTTTAGAGAATGAAGCGTTGGCACGGAATACAGCGCAGCTATCTGAGCAGCTGGAACGCATGTCAATTCAGTGTGACGTATGGAGAAGCAAGTTTCTTGCCAGCCGGTAAAGTCAGATCATGGATTCTGGAACTTATACTTACACAGTGGGAGAAACATATGTCTAAAGTTTGTGCACACCTTTTAGTCCTCCCTTATAAAGCATGGGCCCTTTTGTCAAGTGTTGAAACTTTGTGGTGTAAAGTCCTTGGCACAGTGATACTGATATTTCTTCTCTTTGTATTGCAGAGTTATGGCAGATGAGCTCACCAACATAAGGGCAAATCTTCAGAGGCAAAATAGAGAGACTCAAAGTGCGCTTCAAGATTTGTTAAGTGAAAGAGACCAATATCGGCAAGAAATGTCACTAACACAAAAGTAAGACGTTGTTGGTTTATTAGAAGGTTTCTCGAGAATTTATATATTGAGGACCTATCCTGAGGATAGGTCATCAATAGGGATGAGCGAATCGACTTCGGATGAAACATCTGAAGTCGATTTGCATAAAACGTTCTAATACTGTACGGAGCAGGAGCTCCGTTCACTATTAGAATGTATTGGCTCCGCAAAGCAATAACTTTGGCTCATCGAAGTCTCGCGAGACTTTGCGCAATAACTTCATAAATTAATTTGCACTGTAAAAAAACATTTCCCGAACTCGAAGCGAATACATTCTAATACAGAGCTCTTGCTCCGTACAGTATTAGAACAAAGTTTTATGCGAATCGACTTCGGATGTTTCATTCGGTCATCCCTAGTCATCAATATGAGATCAGCGGTGGTGTGACTCCCAGAACCCACGCCAATCAGTTGTTTGAGGAGGCTGCAGTGCTCTCGTGAGCCCCACTGCCGCCTCACACAGTGCCATACAGTTTATAGCAGCGGTGGTTGATATTGCAGCTCAGCCCCATTCACGTGAATTTGGCTGTGCCTAGGCCATGTGATTAATGAACATAAAGTCCATTAAGTGCTGTGGCCTCTTCATGCAGTTGACCGGTGGGGGTCCCGGGAGTCAGACCCCCTCCAGTCTCATATTGATGACCTATCCAGAGCACCCCTTTAAGTGAAACATATCTCCCAGGTTTACTATATCACCTACATAATTTATCCTACTTTAGAAGAGATGGTGAAACTTTTTTCCCCCCCCGTCATTTTCTGATTTTACTTTTTTTTATTCAATTTTCTGTACATGATTATGATGGAAGCCATTTTCCTTGAGATGCAGCTCTGCTAACAGCTGTTAATTAACAGTTTTCACACATATACAGACTTGAACTAGCCCAGAGAAGAATAGGTGAATCCCTGGTGAGCCCCTAGTCCCCCCTCCCTCTGCACAGGTGGCACATGGCACAGTACACTGACCAAACTAAGCTACCCAGTTTATTGTTGTAAACATATGTTGCATAGTCACTACTGCGAGTGCCGTTGCTTTCTCGAACAGCTAATCGGCAGGAGTGGCGGGTGTCGGACCCCCACGAGCAGATATTGATGACCTATCTATCAGTATAAAATCTCTGAAAACCCCTTTAATGACCATACTAGACTCTTTGCTTGTGATTTAGAACATAATGGTGGTTTAACGGTTTACATTTTTTAATTTGTTGGAGTACAAAAATAATTTTTATGACTTTCTTACATGGCACTGGGGGCTTTTTAATAATCTGGGTGTTTGGGGAATTTTTATTTTATTTTATTTTTTTTGTGTAAAATTGCAACAACAAAATATATATTTATATTTTTTTTATTTTTTCAAACTGTGGCTCCGTATTCTTTAAATATGCAAAAAAAAAAATAATTTAAGCGAGTTCCTTATTTTCTATCGCTCTTTTTGAACGTAGTGATAAACTATGGCCGTATTTATTTTTTTGCATTTTTCTTATATATTTTTTAAAATTATTTTTAGCACATACGTCCCTGAAAGTGTCATTAAAAGACCTCGGGAGGATACTGAATTTATTTTTATTTTTTTGGTAATTTGTACCATTTCCACTGTAAGGGCTGTTTCACACGAGCGGATGCCGTGCGTGACATCCGCTCCGTGAAAGAGTGCCAAGACCCGATGCAGACTGCAGAGGCACGGAGCAGTAACATGATTGATAATGCTCCGTGCCTCTCTGTGATCTCTTTACTACGAAATCACAGTGAGAACTGTGGAGGAAGTAGATAAGCTGTGGCATCACCCCTTGTTAAGTGTGTAATGTTTATATATTTAGATAGATACGGTAATACCTGTCATTGTAATCAGCCTATGATGATAATGTGATCTCTACAGAACAGAACTGGGACTCCGATAAAATAATCCTGCAGTTCACTACTATTATAGATAAAGCCATAGAAAATAAGAATACCAATATTTACTAAAAATATGTTTTGGTCACATTACCTACCTTGATTTTGTGGAGTTATGGTTATAGCATATTTCCACATGACAATCATTACCCTATGGACAAGAAATCCAGTAGATGTTCTGACTGGACCAGAGTCCGCATGCTGCTCTGCTGTTGTATATTGTGCACTATGTTTTATTACTATCCTTTAGTTGGCATGTTTTATTTGACCGTAACGTGCTTCTTCTGCAGAGTATTAGAAGAGCTTCTCATCTCGCTGCAGTGGGGAAGACAGCAGACCTATTACCCCATTGCTCAGCCGTACTCTACCACTGAACTGGTGGCAGCAAATCGGAACCTGGCGGTGGCTGTAAAGTCTCACCTTATTGGAAATACTGGATCAGAGAGCCCCAAACATACTTCGCAAACAATTGAATTTTGTAGTACTCTTGCAGAAAAAATGGCTGAAATGGTAAGTTTCCTTACTTTTCTTTCTTTTCCAGAAATGTTACTGGCGCTGTTTATTTTCTGTAACTGACAAGCACAGGGGTTGTCCGTCTTCTGTAACAGTGCCAGTTCTCTTCTTACTGCAGTGCCAAGTGCCTCCTCTGTATACTCCATTTTCTGGTATACAATATGTGAATCTTCACTTTAAGTGGTCAGTATTTTCAGTTTGGTGGCCAGCCATATTCATTTGTGCTGTTTCTGTTATGTTTCAGATACTGAAGGCTCAGGATCCCATCGCATGTTCTGAAACGTCTCCAGATATTTCTTTCTCAGAGTCCTCACCTTCCTTCTTAGCGGCAAAAAAAAATATTGGACGATTTCACCCCTATACCAGATACGAGAACATCACCTTCAATTGCTGCAATCACTGCCAGGGAGAACTGATCGCTTTATAGATGGGCACAACCCTCCTTTTAGCAGTGGTGAAGACAATGCTAGTCTAATGGCAATAACTTCTATACTCAGGCACCGGCTCAGTGCAATAAAACTGAGGGAAATCGTGAATGTTCTGCTGTTGCGGGATTTTCAGGCTAGATATTTTTTAAGTGTTTATTGAGGTGCTTTGACACAACTAGGTCATTCCATTTTGCAGTCTTTATGAAATAGTTTTTTTTCAGTATTTTTCTCCCCAGGGACAATTGAAATTATTTTATCGTTATTTATTCTGCAGTGTTCTTACACATTGAATTTATAGGGGTCTTACTAAACCTCAGTGTTTCAACTGATTGATACATATGCCAAAAATAAAAGTATTCATTGCAACTGCTTAAAAAAAAAACTCTTCTTAGGGTCTTTTCACATGGTGCTGTCAAATTGTGGATTAATAATGCAATTACAGTTCCTGGTTTAGTTGCAGTTAACACACCAATAAACCTTAATTTGACTGTACCTTGTGAATAAGTTCATGTCTGATTTAGTGCCCCTATATGCGTGTATGCTCAGCAAATCCACATGACTCTGTTCACCTAACAGGCCACAAGCAGGCCGGTTTGGCTTCTGTTGGGCCAGTATATCATAATTTTTTTACAATCGGAATTATGAGTAACATATCCAACTGTAAGGCCCCCTGCACACGAACATGTGCACCCCGTGGTCGTGCTGCGGGCCGCAATGCACGAACACAGTCCGTGGGACAGCCGCATCGCAGACCCATTAACCTGAATGGGTCCGTGATCCGGCCGTTCCGCAAAAAGATAGAACATGTTCTATCTTTTTGCGGAATGGAAGTACGGGACGAAACCCCACGGAAGCGCTCCGTAGGGTTCCGTTCCGTGCTTCAGTTCCGCATCAACGGATTTGCGGACCCATTCAAGTGAATGGGTCCGCATCCGTGATGCGGAATGCCCACGGAACGGCACCCATGTATTGCGGATCTGCAAATGCAGTCCACAAAACGGAAACGACCGTATACGGAACGACCAATACGGAAAGGACCTAAGCCTGTATAGAGGTATAGTTTAGTAGAACCAATGTACATTCTAACCGTGTTGTGAATTGAGCCTAAGGCCCCATGCACACGGCCGTGTTTCACGGCCGTGGAACCGCGGCCTGGATCCCTCCTGAGAGCAGGAGCGCACGGCGTCACTAGTTGCTATGACGCCGTGCGCTCCCTGCTGCCGGCACAGTACAGTAATACACTGGTATAGATCATACCAGTGTATTACTGTATTGCGGCGGCAGCAGGGAGCGCACGGCGTCATAGCAACCAATGACGCCGTGCGCTCCTGCTCTCAGGAGGGATCCAGGCCGCGGTTCCACGGCCCGCACACGGCCGTAAAACACGGCCGTGTGCATGGGGCCTAAAGCCACGTTCACATCTCCGGTGAATGGTTCCTGCAGGCTGTTCCAGTAGAAAACAGCCTGCTGGTGATCGCCGGATTCAGCAGATCACCACCAAATCCCTATTGACTATGATGGGATGCAGCCGCTTTCCAGCATAAAGGCCGTGTTCCTGCCGGCATTTGTTCTGGATCAGGCAGCTAGAGCATATTGACAGAGATGTGATGCAGCCTAAGCACTTACAGCTGTACTTCAGAGCGGTGAATATGTGACCATGGTGATACTTCACGATGACTGGCTGTGGTCACCACTTCTTATCAGCAGTTACAATAGGAAGAACCGCTCTGAAGCACAAGCTGCTGTAAAATACAAGTACAAAACTGCGAAGGAACGCAAAATTGTTTATGAATACAATGAGCTTTAAAAAAAAAATAGGAACCTGTTGTGACTGCGTGTGGATTGAAGCCTCTGAATTTTCAAAAAGAGAAACTTTGGAGAACGTTTTCATTACAAGTTTCATGTTTTGAATAACATATAGGGCGAGTATTTCTTATTTGCACCAGTTTTGTTGTCGTACATTATGGCGCACACCATATTTGCACCATAATTTTTTACTTCTTACTCCTCTCGCTGTGTAGCCAACAACGATCTATTAAAGGGAACATGTCATTAGAAAATCACCTATTGTTTAAATCATGTTTTTATATTTTTAAAGAAATTTTGGCGCTGTTATTTTTAATATCCTAGGTCCTGCCTATTACACAATAAACAAGTGGAACACATTGGGTAATAGAATCCATGGTACGGTCACCTAAATCATTGTCTGCTGGCAGCAGATCGTGCTGTCTAAACCACTCTGCTTCCGAAAAACGAGCAATGGCAATAGCGATTGCTCCTCTTCATACTATAGAGGAGATCGCTGCATGTAAATGCCTCCTTCCCAATAATCATCTGCTCCATCGGGCCATGTAAAGGGGCCTTAAGGCCTCATGCACACGACCGTTGTTTTTTTCCGCATCCGAGCCACAGTATTTGCAGCTTGGATGCGGACCCATTCACGTCAATGGGGCCGCAAAAGATGAGGACTGCACTCTGTGCTGTCCGGATCTGTTGCTCCGTCCCGTGGTCCGCAAAAAAAATATAACCTGTCCTATTCTTGTCTGTTTTGCGGACAAGAATAGGCAGTTATATCAATGGCTGTCCGCGCCGTTCTTCAAATTGTGGAACGCATACGGACGCCATCCGTGTTTTGCGGACCTCAAAACGCACAAAGTGTGCATGAGGCTTAACACAGAGTCTACCATTCTCGTTTGCACCAAGTCGCTCGGCCCACCCTCAGTACACTCATCACCTAGTCACAACATGGATTTTTATGCGTGTAATTTGCTGAGGCCGCCCTCCCAGGCATTGTGATTTTCATCCTGGCAGATTGACAGTTCACACCTCTGTATACATAACACAGGATTCACCATTCACAATAACTGATGTCACATCTTATCTACTGCCTCCCTGTACAATGACCTCTGCATAGGTCACAGAGCATGCTTAGAAAACTGTCCAATAGAAGTGAGTCCCCTTACTGTACTTTCTGTGGCCCATGTGGCTGCCGTAAAGCGTATCTAGATGCTGCTAACAAACAGCTCAGACAAGATGGTTGCCCTCAGAATAAAAACAAAGTCCATCAGAAAACAACATAAAAAATTCATCACTATCTGGTTTTAATTGGCAGAAAAATTAATAAGTGATTCATACCCTTTAAAGGGTTATCCAAGACTAAATAATGCCCCTCCATACGCCAGGCCGCTCACACTGATTCTACTTACCTGGTTCCCGCTCACTGCTCCTCTCCTGGTCCCCGCAGTGCCGCTGATGCTTCTCCCAGTGGGCTGATGAAAACATCCGGCATCACAGGTGACGCTAGGAAGGCTCGTCCCCGTCTGCTAGGTAAGTAGAATCAGTGTGAGGGGAGCATTTTTTAGTCTTGGCTAACCCCTTTAAGACTGGCATATAGATATTAGTCTTAGGGTGCCTTTACACACGGCATGTTTTTTGTAGCAAGTACCATTCATCTGAATGAGGTTGTTTTGGCAAGAAGCACATGAATTTCTGTAAGTTCAATTCAGGTGGATGGAAACGTTCAATAAGAAAATTTTCTGCAACAAAGTCTGCCGTGTGTTGGGAACCTATTGGCTCCCACCTGCTGCCCTGCAATCAGTTGGTCTGTGGCTATACTATGCGGCTTTCAATGAGGGCAGCATATCGGAGCTGACAAGTTCCCTAAATTAAATCTGCCCATAGTATACACAGAGGTTTCCCATTTTAGTGGTGGTGCATGCTCTTTTGACTCCCAGACTCTCTTAACCCTATCGCTACCAGCGATATGTACGGCGCTGGAGCATGCTCGCACGTGCAGCGGGCGTCATGGCCGGCAGGTCTCTGCTGTTTCAAACAGCAGAGACCCGCGGCTAATTACCGCGAACGGCAATAATGGCGATAGCGGTAATTAAAGCCTTTAGATGCCGTGATCAAGTGAGATCATGGCATCTAAAGCGTCAAAAATCTGGAAACTCTCGCTTCGGGCTTGTTACCGGGATCCTCTGTGGCCAATGAGGATACAGGTGATTGGTTTCAAAGCGCTCAGCCTCGCTGAAGAGGCTGGGGGAATTAAGAAATGAGCAATAGTTAGTAATAAATGCATTTTAAAATCCATGATTGTTCAAAAGTAAAAAATTGATTTTGTTCAAATTCATTACAAAAAAAGTAAAACAATTAAAAAATATAAAAGTCTAAATAGCCCTCATTTCCATATAATAAAATAACCAAAAAATATAAACATCATGGGTATCACTGCGACCGAAAACCGCTGCACTATTAAACTATAGAAATATTTTTCCAATACTGCGAATGACGTAATAGAAAAAAGGGTCAAAGTGGCCAATTAGCTATATTTTTTTTTTTTTTTTTTTTATCATCTGTGTTTTTATTGTTTTGGATAGCTAGAAAAGTTATCCACTAATGCCATGACATGATACAAACACACCCCAGTCGGGGCTATGAATAACAATAAATAACATGACACATTAAAGATACAGTATATGACTAGTATTACAGCATACTGAGGTACATATCCTGATAACATCATATAATGAAAAAGAAAAGGGAAGGGGGGGGGGGGGGTAAATATACAATTAGCTATATTTTCATTGCTTCTCTTACCCCAAAAATGGTAATCATAAAGTCACACACACCCCAACATGGTATCAATAAAAACTACAGATTGTCCTGAAAAAGTTGGTTAGAATTTATTTTTACACTATTTAGACTAAAAAAAATATACATATATAATTGTACTGACCCAGAGAATGAAGGGCATGGGTCAGTTTTGCCACAAACGGAACGCCGTGGAAACTAAACCCGTAAAACGGTGGAGGAATTGCGTTTTTTTTTTTTTTTTTCCAATTTCACCCCATTTGGAATTTCTTTACCACTACATTGTACACCACAATTAATGGTGGCATTAGAATGTACAACTTGTGCTGCAAAAAATAAGCCCTCATACAGCTATGTGAATGGAAATATAAAAAAAAGTTATGGCTCACGGAAGATAGGGAAGAAAAATGAAAAGAAACGCAGAAACAAAAAATCTCTGGTATCCTAAGGGTTAATCTTGCAGACAAGCTAGCTCTGTGACTATGATGCTTGTCATTAGCATTGAGACGCAGAATTTTTATGACTTGGATTTAATAAATCTGCCTATACAGTTTGAGAAGCCAAGTCTGGAGATGAAACAATAGATCTGGTATTTTAAATGGATGAACCAGGGATTACTCCGCTCATTTACTTGCTATGGTTATTGTAACTGTTAATGTAGATTGTGCCTGCAGGCATAATAATCTCTCTTCTCAAGGCATTAGCGAAAATAATGTTTGTAGACTGCAAAATGCCCTTTTGCAGGAATTTTGGCTTATTCTGCTCATTGTGCACATCATGGGTTGTCCCATAATTTAGACAAAATCACTTAGATCTAATCCCAATTCCAGCTCATGCATGTATAATAACACCTCATTGCATTACACCAGTGATGGCGAACCTTTAACAGACCGAGGGCCTAAACTGCAACCGAAAACCCACTTATTTATCGCAAAAGTACCAATGCAGCAATTTAACCTGAATACTACAGTCCAATATGGTATATCTTTTCCCATGTTCTTTATCATTTAGCTATAGTGCGCCCTGTGCTGATGGATGTCAGGAAAAGTCTAAGGCACATTGGTACACCATAAATTAGGCACACCTCCGGCAGTCCCTGCACCTGGAATGAAAAGTACTCCAGCCCCTGACTGGAGTAGTTTTCACTCCTCTATGCCTGCTTCCAGACATAACAGATGGTAAATTTCTCAGGGCTGAAGTCCTGGCCCCAACTTGGTCCCTTGCACGACCAAGTGGCGAGGACAGCATAAAAACACCTGTTGCATAGGCATTAAAAACTGGCGTGGAGCGCTTAGTAAATGATCCCCACTGTGTGTGAAAGCTGCTAGAAAAAAAAAACAAAAAAAAAAACACTTGCTTAGGGCTAATGCACACAATGTTGGATTTTCTGTGGTCTGCAAATTGACGATCCGCAAAAAACGGATACCGACTGTGTGCATTTTTCAGAATGGAATGGCCGGCCCCTAATAAACAGTCCTATCCTTGTCTGTAATGCTGCCAATAATAGCACGTTATATTTTTTTGTGGCCCCATTGAAGTGAATGGCTCTGCATACGGGCTGCATAAAAAAACTGAATGGTCACGGAAAAAGAATATGTTTATGTGCATGAGCCCTTTGAAACCAATCACCTGTATCCTCATCTAAACCGCGGATCCGCAAAAAACGGAAGCCCATTGTAGAAATGCATATTCTTGTCCACCAAACGGACAAGAATAGGACATGCTATATATTTTTTTGCGGGGCCACCGAACGGAGCAACGGATGCAGACAGCACACTGAGTGCTGTCCGCATCTTTTGCTGCCCCATTGAAGTGAAACATCAGAATAAGGCCTCATGCACACAACCGTAGTTCAGATCCGCATCCGAGATGCATTTTTTGCCACTGCCATCCACATATCCCCCTCCCCATAACAGTGCCATCCACAGATCCCCTCCATAACAGTGCCATCCACAGATCCCCTCCATAACAGTGCCATCCACAGATCCCCTCCATAACAGTGTGTCATCCACAGATCCCCTCCATAACAGTGTGTCATCCACAGATCCCCCATAACAGTGTGTCATCCACAGATCCCCCATAACAGTGTGTCATCCACATAACCATTACCACACCACACTATTAAATAATGCAGCTGTGCCTGACAGGCAGGTATATGTGTGAATAGGGAAGATGCTGCTGAGATACGGCTGTACCTCACAGAGTATATAACTCCAGTACTCCACTGACGCTGCCGCTTCGGTCGGACACACCGCTACAGTGACAGTCCCACTCCCCAGCCAGACCAGAGCCAGCCCTCAGCTCAGCCACTTGAACTGAACCGTACCGTACGTCTGCGTGCCAAGCCAGTCGCCTACACTCCAGCAGCTCACAGCTTCGCTGTACGGCAGGCTCCGAGTCCACCTCCTCCACTTCCGGCCAGGACTAGCCAGAAGTAGTGATGGACGAACATCTGCCGGGACGGTTCGCGGCTGCTGTCCCATTCATTTTAATGGCAGGCGAACCTAAAAAACCTTCAGCTCATATTTGCAGCCAAGAAATAATTACTAGAAGTGCACAAATAGTCCCACAACATGGACAGTGACATTCCAGATGTATTATTCGAATTTGCGATCTCCATTCATAATTTTTTTTCAATGCAAAATGTCAGCAATATAATTTTCGCGCATGCGCAAATGCACTATAAAGAAAGTATATTGGTATATAACACCCGCTTCAATCATTTTTTTTGGGGGGGGGGGGGGGGACTGGTATATCACACCAGTAGAAATTATGTGTTCCAATAGCGCTTGTCCTTCTATATACCTGCAGTATCGCAGCAGAACCGCACACAACTGCCGCACAATACAAATGCATTATAATATACTTTCTAACATAGAAAGTATATTATAACATTGTACAAGGAAGGCAATCCATTAGAATATACATGAAGATAAAACATAACCTTTAATAATTTTACTATGAGGGTCCATTCACCCGTTTGCGGATCCACAAAACACGGACACCGGCAATGTGCATTCCGCAATTTGCAGACCGCACATCGCCGACACCATAATAGAAAATGCCTAAAGGCCCCATTAAAAATTAATGGGTCTGCACCCATTCCGCAAATTTTTGAAATGGATGCGGACCCATTTTGCAGACGTGTGAATGGACCCTAAGTGGTTGAGGAATTGAATTTTTTCTCCACTTCAACCACATTAGAATGTACAACTTGTCTTGCAAAAAAATAAGCCCTCATACAGCTATGTGAACAGTAAGTTATGGCACAATAAGTTATGGCTCAGGGAAGAAAAATGAGAAAGCAAAAATGAAAAAACTGTATCCTAAGGCCTCTTTCACACTACCGTATGGCTATTTCAGTGTTTTGCGGTCCTTTTTTCACTGATCCGTTGTTCCGTTTTTTTTGTTTCCGTTTCTATTCTGTTTTTCCGTTCCATTTTTCCGTATGGCATATACAGTATACAGTAATTACATAGAAAAAATTGGGCTGGGCATAACATTTTCAATAGATGGTTCTGCAAAAAAGGAACGGATACGGAAGATATACGGATGCATTTCCGTATGTGTTCCGTCTTTTTTGCGGACCCATTGACTTGAATGCAGCCACGGAACATGATTTGAGGGCAATAATAGGACATGTTCTGTCTTTCAACGGAACGAAAATACGGAAACGGAATGCATAAGGAGTACATTCAGTTTTTTTTTTCAGAACCATTGAAATGAATGGTTCCGTATACAGACCGTATACGGAGCGCAAAAAACGGCACACAAAACGGAAAAAAAAAACGGTAGTGTGAAAGAGGCCTAAGGCTGAGCATTCTATAAAAACGTGATCAAATATGTAAGGAGAAACATAAATAGTGACCCAGAATGTCTCTCATTTGTTAATGTCTCCTCCGCTGTGAAGCAGAGTGGATCATTCGGACAGGAGCACTAGGACCTCGTGGTCTTGAGAGGAATGACTTTTTATAATGTGTTTTCCTATGTGTCATGTGTGTAGCTATTTTGTATATGTATGAGCTAATTAGTGGGTTCACCCTCTATTCCAGTGGTGGCGAACCTATGGCACGGGTGCCAGAGGTGGCACTCAGAGCCCTCTCTGTGGGCACCAGCACCCTGGAAAAAGTCTAAGATGTACCAATATGCCTTAGACTCTCCCTGTCAATCATCAGCGCAGGGCGCACTATGGACAGCACAGGCAGCGCACTAAATGCAGACAGGCTATTATAGCTAAATGATAAAGTACATGGAAGATACACTAGTGTTCAGGTTAAATTGCCGTGTTGGCACTTTGAGGTAAATAAGTGGGTTTTGGGTTGCAGTTTGGGCACCCGGTCTCTAAAAGGTTCGCCATCACTGCTCTATTCCATCATGCCTTGAAAAAGCATCTGTGTATTCGAAACGGATTGTATTTTTTTGGACTGGTGACTATTCTTCTCTTTCTATTGGATTCTGCTTTTGTCCTCTTTGTTCCACTTAGCTCCACTAGATTGAAAACCAAACACAGCTCTGACATGTAGCGGTGCTGACCATGCTCTTTTGATTGGACCTTCTAAAAACATACATTATGCCCAAAATCCTATATACCCTCCTGATGGTACCTATGTACTTACTTGCCACCTTTTTTTGCTCTATTCGCTCTACATTCACCAAAATACTTTGGAAGGGTAGTAAACCACACTGACTGTATTCTCTCTAGATGAAGCGAGGTTAGAATTAAGGGCTGGGACTGCCAGATGTTGCCACATATTAGGCTGCTTTCACACTAGCGTTCGCTGGTCCGTTCGTGAGCTCCGTTTGAAGGGGCTCACGAGCGGACCCGAACGCAGCCGTCCAGCCCTGATGCAGTCTGAATGGAGCGGATCCGCTCAGACTGCATCAGTCTGGCGGCGTTCAGCCTCCGCTCCGCTTGCCTCCGCACGGACAGGCGGACAGCTGAACGCTGCTTGCAGCGTTCGGGTGTCCGCCTGGCCGTGCGGAGGCGTGCGGATCCGTTCAGACTTACAATGTAAGTCAATGGGAACGGATCCGCTTGAAGATGTCACCATATAGCTCAATCTTCAAGCGGATCCGTCCCCCATTGACTTTACATTGAAAGTCTGAACGGATCCGCGCAGGCTACTTGCGCACTTGCGAATTTTTTTAAAGTTATTAATGCAGACGGATCCGTACTGAACGGAGCCTCCGTCTGCATTAATATGAGCGGATCCGTTCAGAACGGATCCGCCCGAACGCTAGTGTGAAAGTAGCCATATAAGGCAGTGCATCTCAACAGAAAGCTGGAGCTTCTAAATCCTAGTAAACAATTGGATCTGGAAGTTTTGGCTCAGCAATCTTTGGGTTTACGAGGTTCTTTTGTTGCCTGACCAAGACTTTTAGACGACCCGACTTTGATCCCGTTGTTAGGGGCACATGCTCAGTCTGGCATTCTCCTAGAAATACACTTACTCCATCTCCCTCAACATTGCTTCCCTCTATCTTAATTCCTAAGGTCCTTACCAAAGCAGACTCTCTCAATCCTGATTTTTGGGAAAAGCCCACTTCTGTCCCAGTATTTGACTTATTCCGTGCAGGTACTGTTCAATCTCAAGTTACCCTTAGAGACCTGTTAAAACCTACGCAATTAACGTTGCTTCATTTTTACACATTTCCAGGAATTTTCGGAAAGGTTTCTCCAGGCTTATTCTTTTAACCTTTTCCTTTGAATCCACCCTATTGGCCCCTATGGAATTGCCTAGGAAGGTTGTCTTCTTTATTGCTCACCCCCTCTCCTTCCTACAGACCTTCATACATCTCTTCCTGGGAGAGAGAACTTGGCGTGTCCCTAACTGAAACAGAAGTCCAGGTCATTCTATGATCTTTATAAATAAACTCTTCACAAGAGTTTTTATTTACACATTATCTTTCTAGTTCTAAGGACTCTTAGAGGTGTGGTGCATACGTCGGTTCTCTCTCTCATATTTGGTGGTCGTGCCCTCTGATAAAACCTTACTGGCAACGTATTAAACGAACTACAGAAGATATGTTCTTTTTCCTTCCACCTTAATATAGAACCAGTAGTACTAGCCAGACCTAGCCCCATGTACAGATCCTATAAAGGGAATGTAATTACTCACCTCCTGGTGGCAGCTAAAGCCCTTATTCCCCTTCACTGGCTTAGCCAATCACCTCCCTCCTTTCATGAATGGGTCTCGAAAGTCAATCAAATATGCCTTTTTGAGGAACTTACTAGTCTGTCTAGGAGGACAAGGGATAGATGTCTTAAAGGGGTTGTCCAGTTCAGAGCTGAACCCGGACATACCCACATTTTCACCCAGGCAGCCCCCCTGTAAAGAGCATGCTCCGATGCTCTCCTTTGCACTGCACTGAATAGCTGAAGGCATTTTCAGGAGATCCGGGCTCCTCTTAGGGCTGCCAGGTGGAGGCTTCCGTCCAGCAGTGAGCCCGGTGACGTCACCGGCACTGATGGGTGGGCTTTAGCCTGTAAAACGGCTAGGGCAGCGCTAAAGCCAGCCCATCAGAGCCGGTGACGTTACCGAACACACTGCTGGGCGGAAGCCTCCGTCTGGCAGTGTGTTATTGTAAATAAAAGAGCCCTTGTCCTGCACGATACTGGGCAGGGCAAGGAAGAGCATTGGAGCATAAAATGCTCCGATGCTAACATCAGAGGGCTGTCTGGGTGAAAATATGGGTATGTCCCTTTAAGCTTTGGTCCCCATAGATCCAATTTCATTTGAATCTTCCCCCTGATGTCTCCTCCACCCTGCCTGGGGAGTCACATTCTGCTTCCTGATTATGAGCCTCCTTTATTGCCTAGGTATACAGGTTTTTTTAAATTGTCTCTTGGTCTTAATATTATTCTTTTGAAGGGGTGTACACGCTTTTACTTGAAGTCAATCTTATCATCTATGATGACGTCCCCCCGTTTCTTGTTCCACTATCATGCTGTATTAGCTATTTTTGGCTTTTGATCTTTGTATGCTCTCCGGCTCATACTTATTAAAATTCTTATGTCTCTCTCTGAAAAAATTTATATCTTATTTGCTTTGTATTCTTTTAATGATTAAAATAAATAATTATTTTAGAAAATCGAATGCATTTTTTTGTGGGTTCAGTGTTCATAGACGTGGCACTATTAGTTTGCTTTGCATGCTTTATTATTTATGTGCACAGTGATATGTATGATATAAAATACTTCAAAACACTAGTCCGTTTGGTTCCAGGAGTTTCAGGACAAATTTTTCACACTTCTGACATATACAAAAGGGAGCAAAAAACTACAAGAAACAATGGTGGAGATTTATCAAACTGGTGTAAAGTAGAACTGGCTTAGTTGCCCATAGCAACCAATCAGATTCCATCTTTCATTTTCTAAAGAAGCTGTGAAAAATGAAAGTTGAAATCTGATTTCATAAATCTCCCCCAATGTGTTTTTTGAAGAAAAAAAAGACATGGTGTGAATTCAAACCACCTTACACCCAACATGTGAAGAGACCCAGGATGCACACCATTGTTTTCACCTATTTTCTTCTGTGAGATATAAACCACTACAACTCGAAAAGAAATAATCATTTTATTTGAACAATTAAATCCCATATAACATATCATCACAACACTTTCAAATATACTAACACTGCAAAATCCATAAACAAAGCACACGTGCAGTTTTTTTTTTTTTACCACTGCAGGAATAAACTTTACAAAATACTACATAGTAACATAGTACATAAGGCCGAAAAAAGACATTTGTCCATCCAGTTCGGCCTGTCATCCTGCAAGTTGAAAGTACTAAATCAAAGATATAAAATGTTATTAAAATATCATATATATTTGTTTCCTTTGGCAACACTGCAGAATGTAACATCTGTAAAGTGACTCTCCGCCTTATCACACAATGTTTAGGTCCAAAATACTGTGCTGATTAATTTCCTAATAGATCTTTATAGACGTCAGGGCCAAGTTTTTCTTATATAGAGCTCAAAATTCCCTGCATGGCAAGTTCAAAGATAACATCCTGGCTGCCAACAGTGACCACTTGGTGGAGCTGATGTGTGGACTGCATGCTGTTTTAGAATGGTGTTCAATGTATAAACAGGATACAGGAAGCACATCAGCGCCCTCTAGTGGTGACTGCAGCATACAAAACACTATCTTTTACATCTATATCCATGAGGACCTTTGGATTTCTGTATCAGAAAAACAGGCCCTAGACTACTATAAACATATAGTAAAGATGAAGTAGCACAGAATCTAGGACCTATTTAGAAAAAAAATGGTGTTCAATGCTAAACATTATGTTTTTGATGGTTGTCAGCTTTTTAGAACAGTATTTTGTTAAGAACTATATTATGGTGAATTAGTTATAATGGAGAATGAAAAGGATAGGATAATGTTCTCTTTTCCTGAGTGCATAAAATGTATACTTGCCTTCTGACTACCCTCACCGACATTTCCCTCTACCCAAAAAACTGGAACCAGA
This sequence comes from Bufo gargarizans, assembly GCF_014858855.1. Lineage (NCBI taxonomy): Eukaryota > Metazoa > Chordata > Amphibia > Anura > Bufonidae > Bufo > Bufo gargarizans. Next base: position 453,698,711 of record NC_058082.1, read on the forward strand.
AGTACTACTAGCACATCTCCTTAAAGGGGCAGTTTTATGCTCACTAAACTGCTTTAACAGTGATATAGGTACTAATGAGTTCTTAAAACGGACTTGTGTCGGCCGTTAAAAAAAGGTCTGTCACACGTCCGTTTTTCACTGTCATGTGATTGTAGCCTAAATGCGCTGCGGAAACCTCTTCTTTCTCTGGGGTAAGCGGTACTATTAGTGCCACACAGGCATCTCCAGTTCTTTGTTCTGTTAGATCAGGCATGCCCAACCTGCAGCACTCCAGCTGTTGCAAAGCTACAACTCCCAGCATGCCCTAATAGCTGTAGGCTGTCCAGGCATGCTGGGAATTGTAGTTTTGCAACAGCCGGAGTGCTGCAGGCTGGGCATCCCTGTGATAGATGGATTGTGGAGACCTTGTGTCGTCACTTACACTAAAGGGAACCTGTCAGCAGATTTACGCCCCCTAAACAGCTGAAGCCATAGAGATAATAGCTGGCATACTTGTCTCTCTGACTTCAGCCCACGTCATGCTGTCATTTGTTCTTCATAGTTTCCCAGTGGGCACAAACCCACCTGAATGAATTAGATAAGGGCACCACTCTTCTAAGGGGATTTTCACACACAGCAGATTTGTTGCAGATATTTTTGTGATTCAAAATCAATCAATTAAAACGGCTCTGTCACCCAGATCAACCCTACCCTACCAGGCATATAGCCCGCTAGGGTTGATGCTGATGAAAACGATACCTGGCTTACAGTATGTCTGTCGGCGGTATTGTTGCGAAGAAAACGTTTAAAATTATGCAAATGAACTATTCAAGCACCAGGAGGCGGGCTTATGCAGTTCAAGCATCACTCCAGCGACACCCCTGGTGCTCCATAATGACACCCCATCTGCTTTTCATCATGCCCCCCTGCTACATGCCTGGTAGGGTACGGTTGACCCGGGTGACAGAGCTGCTTTCATCTGAATGGAATGGATTCTGCAGTAAACACATACATTTCAGCCAGCCCCATTGGGTAGTCACCGAAATTTCTGGAACAAATCTGGTACCTGTGAATATGCCCCAGTACAGACAGGCATCCTTGTGTAGCACACGCAGAAAGTTATATGGTGTCCTACATGTATATAGAAAAAAATTGATTGGTGGGACCCAAAAGACCCTAATCACCCAATTATATATTTTCAACTGCTGCAGCATCTAAACCACAATGGGGACAAGGTTCCTGGGTGGATCTTGGGTAACAAAAAGTTGATCTACTTTACTTTTGAATTGACCCTGATAATCTAAGGCTACTTTCACACTCGTGTTTGGTGCGGATCCGTCATGGATCAGCACAGACGGATCCGCACCGATAATACAAACGTCTGCATCCGTTCAGATTTTTTCTATTGTGCCAGATTGTGTCAGTGAAAACGGATCTGTCCTGACACACAATGTAAGTCAATGGGGACGGATCCGTTTTCTATTTTGCCATATTGTGTCAGTGAAAATGGATCCGTCCTGACACACAATGTAAGTCAATAGGGACGAATCTGTTTTCACTGACACAGTGCATCGACAGGCGGACACCAAAACGCTGCAAGCAGCATTTTGGTGTCCACCTACAGAGCGGAATGGAGGCGGAACGGAGGCAAACTGATGCATTCTGAGCGGATCCTTATCCATTCGGAATGCATTAGGGCAAAACTGATCCGTTTTGGACCGCTTGTGAGAGCCCTGAAACAGATCTCACAAACGGAAAGCCAAAATGCCAGTGTGAAAGTAGCCAGGTATTGCCATTTTTACCAGTTTTTGTCCCAAATATCTCATCGTCTTAAGCCAGAAAAATATAAACTGAACAATAGAAAAAATAGAGCTTTTCATTTAATTCATTATTACAGCTGGCTGCTTAGCGCAGTGCAGACCAAAGTGTTTGACGAGATCACAGTCTAGCGGTCCATGTAGCAGAAAGGTTTCGAGTCAGATATGTTGTAGAGCAAATTATGGATCTGCTTGCTTCTTCTGGCTTCTAGTAAAAGTGTTCTGGACCTTTCCTTTGCAGCTTGCTGTTCAGCGCGTTTCTGGATTCGTTTTTGTCTTAGCCACCTACAAAAAGATGGCTGCATGATTAGCGGTCATTGATACAGCTAAGGAACAAAATGAGAAATGAAGAGCATGTACAGGTGCCCATACACATAAGAGCTGGACCAACTATCATGTGTGTACAGAGGTGTGCCCACTCTTTCCTAAGAGATAATGTCCAGGGAAAGAAGGGGCGGACAGGATAAATTTCAACATGCCTAATCCTTTGTTCTCAAGCGAGATAAGCCACTGATAGAGGTGTTTGGAGGTGGCTTAAGAGTTCCTTCTCAGGAATCGCTTGCTCGTCAGCGGAGGAGACCGGTGCTATTACATGCAGCGATATCCTCCTCAGTATAGGGAGGAGTGATCGCTATGCCACTGGCGTTCACTATAATGAATGACTATTTACCGGCAGCAGACCGTGATTACAGACCACTATCTGCCGCCTGCAAACGATGATCTTTTTTTTTTTAACTCGTTTTATTGAGAATAACAAATGAAAATTGGTACAATACATACGTGACAATAGCATTTTACATATGCGTGTATACACACAAACCATAATAAAGTCTCCTGGTACAATCTTGTCAAGGTGTGAGTCTCCAATCAGGAATTATGAAAGCACTACAAAGACAAATAAAGAGCACAACATCTGGCACCCTCAAATGGAGTACAATCCCCTCCCTCCCCCACACAGATAGTGGAATGAGAGATAGAAAGTACTATGCATTTTGCCTCGACAACATATGGGATGGCAGTGCAGTAATTGATGATGAACACCAAGAACCCCAGATCTTATCAAATTTCTGAGGGCATTTCCTATTACTGTACATTATTTTCTCAAAGGGAAGTATCTGGTTAACCAATGCTTTCCATTGGCCTATGGTCGGTGGTCTATCCGCCATCCACCTCAGAGCTATAGCCTTCCTGGCTAAGAACAGGGTCTCCCTTAAGAAGATACAAACATACATGGAACGATTATCACTATCCACCACACCCAAAAGGCAAATTTTAGGGCAGCATGGAACCACCTCCGCAATTAAAGTAGATAACGTATCCACCACCTGTTTCCAGAACGGCTGTACGTAACGGCAGTCCCAGATAAGATGCCAAAAATCCGCATTGTCTTGAGCGCATCTGTGGCATCTCGTGTGGTCCAATCTACCCATCCTGTATAAACTGGTAGGCGTCAGATAGCTCCTGTGGAGAATGAACAACTGAATAAGCCTGTTGTTAAGGGAAGGCGACACAGTGGAAGGCGCACTCAGAGCTTCTGCCCATTCCTCGTCAGTGATCTGTGACACCTTCTCCTTCCACCTATCCTCCACCAACAACGGTTTGGCTCGTACTTTGAGATCCAGAAGGTGTGTGTAAAGTTTCGAGACCATCCCACCAGGACCTTAGGTCTTAAGTATGCCTATTAATGGATATTTTGAGATACTTTTTGTACTCCCATGAAATTGAGACTGAACAGCATGACGTAACTGCAAATATCTATAGAAGTGAGGCCGCAGAACTCCAAACTTCTCCTGTAGCTGAGAAAATGAGTATAGAACGCCCTTCTCATACAAATCCCTCAGTGTTAGCACACCATAGTTTCCCCAAATAGTTCTCCCTTCACAGTGCTGCAAGTGTGGAAACATAGGGTTATTCCATAGCACTATCTCCTCAGGCAGGTCCTGATATTGCTGAAGCTTCGCCGCCCCCCAAACCTGATGAGCTAACCTGTGTATGGGCAGTATTCGGCCCTCTATCGATTGTAGGTTCTCCAGAACTGGCCACAAGGTTGACAGACCCAAATGACATTTCAGGTAAAATTCTGAGTTTGGCAAAGGAGTCTGTGAAACCCAAGCGGTCAAAAATTTGAGCTGACCTGCCAAAAAATAAAGAAAAAAAATCTGGCATAGCTGCTCCTCCCTGTTGCCAACCCCTCTGCAAGTTATCAAGGGCCAGCTTCCTTCTCTCCTTCCCCCACACAAATCTCGCTATAGCAGAATGTAGCCTAATAAAGAAGCTCCTCGGGACTGGGGTGCACGCATGGCCTAATAGCTATAATGCTTTGGGTAAGAGAATCATCTTGACAAGATTTAATCTGCCCATTATAGATAAAGGCAACATGGTCCAGGACCTAAATTTGTCCGTAGCATAAGGCTCAATAGGAACAATATTAAGTTGGTGTGACATTGCAGGGTCCTTAGTGATAATGATACCCAGATATTTAAAATGTTCCACCACCATAAGATTGTGATATACAGGAGGCCAACCCTGGGACCATAAGGGCATGAAGGCCGATTTGGACCAATTAATGCGTAGGCCAGAAAAGTCCCCAAATCTATTGATCAAATCAATTGCCCTAGGTAAGGACAAGTCCACTGAGTCCATGAACAGGATAAGATCGTCTGCATACAACCCCAATCTATCCTCCCTGCCTCCTATTGACACCCCCTTGAAGATGCTGTCTTGGCGTATTCTAATGGCTAAGTGTTCTATTGCCACTGCAAAGAGCAGCGGAGATAGGGGGCATCCCTGCCGTGTTCCCCTATTCAAGGGAAAGGTAGAGGATAGGGAACCATTGACCATGATATTAGCGGTAGGCCGGTAATAAAGCACCCTTATCCACTTGATAAAGGAGGGACCAAAGCCGAAACATTCCAGGACCTTCAATAGAAACGCCCACTCAATTGAATCAAATGCCTTAGCTGTGTCCAGAGATGCCAAGGCCCACTGTCTGCCATCCAAACACCCCACCTGCGCCACCACCTGGGCTCACCTGATATTGCTAGATGTGGAACGACCCGGTATAAATCCAGATTGATCCTCATGAACAATTGAGGCAATCACTCTATTCAATCTATTTGCAAAAATCTTAGTCAAGATTTTGTAATCTAGATTCAGTAGCGATATCGGGCGGTAAGACCCACATTCTAAGGGATTTTTATCTGGTTTTAGGAGAACTACAATGGAGGCGTCGTATAGCGTGTCTGGTAATTGACCCCTGTCCAGTGAAGCCGCATACATCTTGCACAGTTGCGGTCCCAAAATATTCTCATATCTGGAATATACCTCCAGGGGGATGCCATCTGGGCCGGGGGACTTCCCTAAGTTTAAGCCTTTAATCGCAGCAGTCACTTCCTCTAGCGTGATCTCCTCGTCAAGAATCCCCCTGTCCAATGAGGACAATTGAGGATGAGCCACTTCTCCCAAGTACACCTGCAGATCAGACAATGCATACTGATGCCTTGAGGAGTATAGTTCACTATAGAATTCCTGAAATCTGACTAATATGCCACTAGGATCCTCCGCTACGGTTCCATCCTCATTCTGAATGCGAATAATCGGAGGAGCCATATTGTTGCGTCTAACAACCTGTGCAAGAATCTTCCCCGTCTTACTACCCTGCTCAAAAGCTTGTTGTTTAAGAAAGAAAAGCTTGCGTTCGCTCTTTTCTTGCAAATACATCATATACTGCCTGCCTTTCTGCATCCAATCTAGTCTATTCACCTCAGAAGGATCAGAAACATATGCATTTTCTGCTGTTTTACATAATGTAACTAACTCCTCCTCCTTAAGCCTCCCGGTCTTCTTGATATAAGATATGGATGATCTGATGCAACCTCTCAAAAAAGCTTTCAGGGTATCCCATAGTATAAGAACATCACTATCTCCCTCTGTGTTAAGTTCTAGGAACACTCTCAACTGGTCAGGTATACGGTCATTTATGCCCATCAGGGACAGCCAGAATGGGTGAATGCGAAGATTGTGGCCGCGTGACCCCCCATCAGATGAGAGCAGCGCCCCCACAATAGGCGCATGGTCAGACGGTCCCTGAGGCACGTACCTGGCATCAGAAATTGTGAGATAAGCTTGCACATCACATAACATATAATCTATGCGGGACAGCGCCCCCTTGGAGGGCGTGAAACAGGAAAACTCTCTAGTAGACGGGTTTCTTTCCCTCCACACATCTAACCACCCTAATTCGGATATGAAGCGTTTAAGTCGCGAATCACCCGTAGGTATGCCGTCTGCACGGGGATTGGCCTGAAACCTATCTGTCTCATCTCCTACCAAATTGAGGTCCCCCATACACAATACCCCGGCAAATGGAAATTGAGCTGCAAAACCCGCCGCAGCCTGTAGAACAGTGAGGCTAGCCGGAGGAGGTATATATACACCTAGCACAACATACGGCACACCATTCAAATGTGCAAATACAAATACATACTGGCCTTCAGGATCTATCACCTCCCGGTGTACCTCCCACCTAACCGATCGGTGAACCAGCAAGGACACACCCCTAGAGTATGACGTACCATATGCACTCCTAGCCCATTGCACCCATGGCTTATGCAATCTGCCCTCCGTTTCGGCTGTGACATGGGTCTCCTGGAGGCATAGTATGTGCGGAGCATACGTACGGACATGTGCGAATACCTCCATTCGCTTTCTAGGGCCTCCCAAACCACGCACATTCCAGGACATACACGTGACAGATGCCATATGTTCTGTATGGGTATCAATGAGCAGAATAGGCCAGGAAACCCATGTTCACATGCAGTAGACCTACCACAGCAGTGTATATCATAGTAATATAAGGTGCACCAATTGACATAAAAACAATTAAACTTGAATTCAAACATTAAATCCCAGCGAACCTGGTGTTGAACAGATTTAAAGCATGGAGCGCTTGTGACCATGGTGGTGGGGGACCTGCACAGTGTAGAGATGATATATACAAGTGCAGGTGAGAGAGCTGGCTCCCAATAATAATTATAAGCATGGTCATACGCATAGTGCATTGCAAACATAACCTGAGACATATGTTAGTCATACCCACGGATCTCTCACACCCGTTAGCCGACAGATATAATGTTCATATAATAGTCCAATAGAACCCCCAAGGCACATAATGAAAAGAACATATGGAGATCAAGTCCCGTCCTGGATCAGGAAACAAACATTATCACTACTACTGAAGTGTCACCTCATCTCTGGGGCGCATTCCGGGGCCTCACCAGGAGCCAGTCCTCGGCCTCCCTAGGATTGTTAAAGAAATGCGATTTCCCGCCATCTAGGATTCTCAAACGGGCCGGATAGGCCATGGAATATTGCAGATCGACATCCCGCAAACGTTTCTTTATAGATGTAAAAGTAGCCCTCTTCTTCTGTAATTCTGCTGAGAAATCCGGGTATAAGGATATGTTAGCAGATCCGAAAGTGATAGTTTGCTTGATCCTTGCCTTTGAAAGGATGAGATCACGATCCCGCCAGTTAAGCATGCGGGCCAGGAGTGGCCTTGCAGGGGCCCCAGGTGGAGGCATCCGAGCAGGAACCCGGTGGGCTCTCTCCACTGCATAGGCCGCCGAGAATGATGCGTCCGGGAACGTCGACTTGAACCAGCCCTCTATAAACGAGGCAGGATCAGAACCCTCAGACCGCTCAGGCATTCCCAATATGCGTATGTTATTTCTTCTAGAGCGGTTTTCTAGATCGTCACATTTCTGACGCCACATGTCGACCACGCCCTCCATAGCAGACATCCTAGCTGCCAAGGGTCGGGTCGTGTCCTCCAGCTCAGATACCCTTTCCTCTGTTAGCCGAACCCGCTCCCTCAATTGCTGAACATCATGTCGCAGGAGGCCCAGGTCCACTCTGACCTCCTCTATCTTGCCTGTGAGCGACGACTGGCATCCCATAATAGCTGCCATCAGCTGACTGTGAGAAGTCTGCAGGGTGAGTTCGGGTTCCCCCTCCGTCTCGATCGCTGAGGTCTGGCCAGCTTGTCCCCTGGTTAGCAGGACGCGAGGAGAGGATGGAGCGGCGGCGCCATGCTGCGACTCTTGGCGGGCAAATTCCTTCAAGCGGTCCGCCGCTTGTTGTGCCTTGCTGGGACCCATGGCCAGTCCGTACGATCTCCGGGGGTTCCTTGGCTCAGGTCAGAGTAAAAATATCCTTGTTACCAGCTCAGGATTGCTCAGGATGAAGTTTTGGAGCCGGAGCCGTTCTCAGACACGTCCGGCCATGTCGGCAGTTAGCCACGCCCCCGCAAACGATGATCTTTAAACCTGTTTGATTCCCTGATGAACGAGTATTTGCTTGTTCATCGGGTAATCGGCGCCAGTATTACACTGCCAGATCATCGCTAACGAGCAGACAATCTGCTTGTCTAATACAGCCTTTACCCCCCTCTCCCTATTGACAATTCCCGCATGCTCAGCCAAGTCAAGCATGCATGTGCATGGGAACTTTGGAGGAATAGCTCCTAATGAGTGCTCATCAGTCCGTCAGCTAGGTAAAGTTTGGTCAAGTGTTCACAGGCTGTGAGGACCTGCTTGGAGTTATCGTTCCCCCACGTCTGGAAATCTACAGATTACATGATCAGATCTCCAAAGGCTACAGATCATAATAATCTGCACTTTGTAAAGGTGGTTTTGAGAAGGAGACGACTTCTGTAATGGTGCTGCCATGCTAGTTTTTTGTTTTCTTGTGTTTTTTTGGGGGTCTGTACAAAATGCACGTATTTGGACACAATTTTGCGTCCATTCGTGATGTCGTTGCCATCCTATGCCCGAGACACAATGGATGTGCTACAACGCCTGGATGGAATACAGTGTGAGGAAGGTGTCCTCCTCACTAGTTTGGATGTTGAGGCCTTGTACAGCTCTATACCCCATGATCTTGGGTGTAGGGCTGTCGAGGCCTTCATCCAACAGAGAGGTGAACAATGTCGCCGGCACAACATCTTCTTGCTACAGCTGCTGGAATTCGTCCTCACCCACAATGTCTTCATCTTCGACCAACGCTTCTACCACCAGCTCAGGGGTGTCGCGATGGGCAGTCCCTGTGCCCCGACTTTTGCCAACTTGTACCTGGGCTGGTGGGAGAAGGAAGTTGTGTTCGGCGACGAGATGGAGCAGCACACATCGAAGGTGCAACTATGGATCAGGTACATCGATGATGTGCTGATCCTGTGGAAGGGGACACAAGAACAATTTGCGGCATTTGTGGCAGCATTAAATGTGAATCAGATGGGTTTATTTTTTACATCTGAGGTACAAGAACAACAGATAGCATTTCTGGACCTGATGATCACCATCGGCACTGACAGAAAGATAACCACAAATCTGTTTAGGAAAAAAACCTCGACTAACAGCCTTCTACACTGGCAGAGTGGTCATCCCCTGGCCCTGAAAAGAGGTATCCCGAAGGGACAATACCTCAGGGCCAGGAGGAACTGTTCAGGCCTAGGTGATTTTAGGGCTGCTGCATCTGACCTTAGAGGCCGATTTATCAATCGGGGATACCCACAATATGCTTTGAAACAAGCGTTCCATCACTCCATGAGTACAGACCGTACCAAATTGCTGGTTCCAAAACCAAGAAACACTGCGGACTCTACGCCCAGAATTGTCGCAACTTTTGATAAGGCCCACAAAAATGTTCGTGACATTTTACAAAATCACTGGTCTATTCTGCAATCTGACCCAGATATTGGGAAGCTTATTCCAGAGTTTCCCTCAATCACGTACCGACGTAGTTCAAATCTACGTGACCACTTGGTGAAGAGTTTATATACACAACCCAAACCTGAGACCTGGTTAAAAAATACCCTCAAAGGTACCTTCCCCTGTGGCTCGTGTATCATCTGCAGGAATATCCTGAGAGGAGAATTCTTTACCAGCCACATAACAAATAAAAGGTACAAGATACAGGCGTTTATCAGGTGTACTTCTGCGGGTGTTGTGTATTTAATCAGTTGCCAATGTGGGTCACAATACGTCGGCAAAACAAGACGTGAGTTGAGACGCAGATTCGGCGAACACATGTCGGACATCCGTAACAAACGGGACACATCAGTGGCACGTCATGTATGTGAAATGCATGACGGTGACCCTGATGTGTTAAAAGTACAAGGGATTGAATTAGTAAAGATGTCAATCCGTGGAGGGGATATTGATATACCCCTATTACGAAAAGAAGCGATGTGGACATACAAGTTGCAGACAGTTCAACCATTAGGGCTCAACGAGTATATATATTTCGCCAGTTTCATCTAATACAGTAGCCCCATTATACATGGGATGGTCTACATTAGAGCTGGACGTCTGATATTGGAGCACGTCTGATTTTGGAGTCGCATATACCTATATGCTGCCCTTTATATTTAAACCTTGGAGTTGATCTGCACACATGTATATGCTGCCCTTTGAAATTTAATAATAACAAAAGGAAGAAAAAAATCTTTAATAAATATAACATAACATGATGTAAGTTGCATCTTGTTTTTTCCATTTTTGGTATAATAGGGTCTGTATATGTACATATCGATGTGCATCTATACAATCTGGATGTATAGTATATGTGCATGTCCAACCTGAGCTGCGTGCAACAGTGATGCTTCTTTTGAATCTATCAGTGTTGTAATTTACCCCTCCCCTTTGATGTCACACGACATGGGTGTGAGTGGTACCTGTCTTTTTTCTGGTTATGAATCATGAGGGCACCCCTTGTGTGGATTTGCTCCGGTCTGGAATGACAGTATATGGGCCGCGAATCTCACTCCCCCTGTCACTGCGTATAACGCAATTCATGTCAGGAAGTGTTGGAATCAATTTCGGCATCGGCCGGTCAGGGGGCGGAGCTAGAGAGCCCGCCCCTACTTCTGATTGGACACGGTACCGGGACACGCCTCCTGGTGGGCAGGGCCTCGTCCATATGAACCCGGCGTTCTATCGGCCGCGTGCGGCCATTACAGCGCCATTAGCCATAGCACACCACAGTGCGGCTCTACTGTTTTGACATTAGCAAACAATAAGCTCCTGAAGATGCGTGATAATAACAGGTCACGTGGAAACGCGTAGAGCTAATACATTGTATCAGGATACAGCTCTTTAGGCAGGACTGCACTAGATGCATTTAACCCTTTAGTCAGCCTTGGAGTATGCATGTGATGGATGGATGAGCCAAAATATACTGGCTTTTATGTGTGTGAATGGAGCTTAATCAATTGGCTCTGAGTGGTTGTATTTAGCCAATACTGGCTGCGGATATAAGGCTGTGACCTAGGTATTTACCATCAGCAATACACATTAAAGACTGATCTGTCATCTGCACTACAGTTAGTGGCTGCAAGTCCTTTGAGACTGTTATATGACAGAGGCAGTGCGATCTAATGTATTGAACATTCCTGGTTACATATACCAGGTGGCACAACCTTATCTGTGTATATACATCCTACAGGATCACCGATGATACACACATAGTGCATCCATTCACACTGACTTTAGTGTCCATTTACCCCGACCTGCAGATACATAGCTATTCCAGCTAGCAAGTCGGGTCTTACCCTAATCTTCTTAATGTGCAGAGATATTTGCTCCCCTCTCTGTATACATTTCTAAGATTAGTTGCCTGATGGTCACAGATTGTGACATATGGGTTTCCCCACCCTCTTTTTAAACAGACTTTAAATAAAGCTTTGTTTTTTTATTTTAAACGTTCATCAGGCTGTGATTATCTCTGTACAAAATGCCATGAAATTCATGTGTTTTTAGTGGGGGGTTTTCACATCAATTTTTCTTGCAATTTTTCAGACCTTATACCTATAGAGAAGTCCATGGAAAATGACTGAAAAAATGCCACACCCAGATTTCAGAAAAATGCCAAGAAATAATTTATAAATGTCACTACAAATGTCACTTGAGGTGGTTCATAAACTCTTATTGGCCAGTATGTCACATGTGCCAGCAGTTTGTTTGTTTTTGTTCTAAAAAAAAGTAGACCAAAAAACGTATAAGTCTTCCTTTATAGTTCCTATTCCCTTCCAATCCATTTCTAGGTTTGGTGCAAAAACTGCATCAAAAAGCTATGAGTGACATCGCCCTTAGGCCTCTCCTGGGACTAGGCCTGCCTTCACATGCAAAAGGAGTTTGTTGCAGAAATTTCTGCGACTGAAAATAACTTCCATTCATCTGAACGGAGTTGTTTTGGTGGCAACCACATGGGGGGAGATTTATCATCCCAGAACACTGGAGTTAAAAAGTCGCTAATCTCAGGGATGCAACTTTTTAAACAGTATTTGTGCAAATTTTTTTGCAGAAATTGAATTTTACCACCACTGTGTGGGAGGGGCTGTTGATCAGCATTTATGTCGGTTCGTTGGCATAAATGATGACTGAAATCTACACCAGCTACAAGCTACATTTTATTCTAGACACACGGACTGCTGGAGGACGCGCTTAATTTATGAGGAGGGGTGCACCTCATCATGAATTAAAGGGGTTATCCTGGCAAATATAATGATGACCTATCCTCGGGACCCCTGCCGAACAGTTGTTACAGGGAGCTGCCGCGCTCACTGGAGCTCTGGGGAGCAGTGATAGTCAGTTTGCAGTGTTTGCCAGCGAACACATGCGGGCTGCCATCTTTAGTAAGGTAGATTCACCCGTCCGGCGATGCACAGGTAAGCCCTTACCTGTGCCGGGAGCCGGTCTGAAATCAAATGCAGTCACCGGGAGCAGGCAGTTCCGAGAACAGCCCGATGAAGGCCCCCGGCGGCTGTTCTCGGAACTGCCTGCTCTTGGTGACTGCATTTGATTTCAGACCGGCTCCCGGCACAGGCATAGGTAAGGGCTTACCTGTGCATCGCCGGACGGGTGAGTCTACCTTACTAAAGATGGCAGCCCGCATGTGTTCGCTGGCGAACACTGCGAACTGACCATCACTGCTGGGGAGTGCTGTGGGCTCCCGGAAGCTTTCCAAGCGCAGCGATGCACATTGTACAGTTGCTGTGCGTGGTATTGCAACTCAACCCCATTCAATTCAATGGGGCTGAGCTGCAACTAGGCAATGCGACCAATGTACGGTAATGTCACATGGCCTAGGAAGAGGCTGCGACGCTCACAAAGCACTGGCCTCTTCTAACAGCTGATCAACAGGGTCCTGGGTGGTCACTAACAGTGACCAAAATCAGAAATCCCCACTCTTGTGAAGATCTTGCTTCAGTACTTCCAATATTATAAATAGGAATGATTGGGCACACCTAAGATACTTGGTAACCAATTTATTGAAGTAGTTAAAATAATTGGACAGTAATAGAAGACAGTGATAAAAAGACAGCAGTACGAATTTCGCAGTAGTGTGGATTTAGAACTGCCGCGTAATAGGACAACATTCAAATAGAAATTGAATACGTTTGTGACCGAAAGGAGGCTCAAAATGGTTCCTAGCGGGCAATGTTGGTGATTGTGAGCCTCGTTGCGACCACAGTGGACAGAAGATGTAGATATTACAATAGCAATGAATCAGATTGAATGCTTTATATATTTAGAATGCAGTGTGGGTAAAAGCATATATAAATATAAAAATTAAAGTCCGGATAAAACAAGTCGGAATCCCTCTGGTATTGTAACCCACTTAAAGCAGTATGAGAGGGTTTAAAAGAAATTGCGGTGTTCAAAATCAAAGTTGCTCCGTCTCTGACCTGGCGGCGTCCCGCTTACAGTCAGAGATCGATCCAGCAGTGAAACAACAGGCAGTTCAGGAACAGTCTTACCAGTGTTGGAGGGTTCTCCTGATTCGGAGATACCTCGGCCGTCTATCGAAACCCTCTTTCAATCTTTATCTTTATGGTTGGATGGATCCAGCGGTAGTTTATGTGCGTCACTTGTGTGGTTGCTGCACGTGGTCCCGCTTGTTTGGCTCCAAAGATGCTGGGTTTCCAGGCTTGGTTTCAGATCGGCTCCGTTCGATACACTGACTCAGAATGGTCCATAAGTTAGTTAGATGCGGTGTACTCGCATAAAATTGGGGGGTCAGACCAGACGCGTTTCGGGGCTATGGTGTCCCCTTCCTCAGTGGCTATCCGACCTCCCCAAATGATCATCCTTTTATACCCTATAGAAGGGCTTTACAAGACCCGATGTGGATTTTAGTTCCGGAAGTCTTATGTGAGTCATTAACCCATCAGATGAAAGTTCACTCTTTGGTATATTGTGCCGGCTTTTCTTGCTTCGTTTTGGATTAGACATGATCGGTCTATGCCGTACCTTATCCGATCATATTATCTTTTAAACTTATTAAAATAGCGATGGAGTTGGAATTAAAAATAAAAGAGAACAATAATAAATAATTTTGCGTTTCACTTGCATTTGTGTTTTTCCCACAAACCGCCAAAGCGGTTGCATATTGAATAGGTTTCAACGGTACTTTAATTGCCACATATATAACACATTATGACCAAGGTTTATGACAAAATTCATATAGTATAAAAACAGTGTATATTAAAATGGGGAATCTAGGAAGGAAAGTAAAAAGATAGATATAAGAAATAATGATAAAAAGGAAAAAGGATAACAGTAATTTTTCCTGGTCCTGCTCTATTAATATTTCATCGTGTTCTGACATCAAAGTGTTTTCGTATATTTTGTCCCTGTATTGGAGAATCAATACTTTGTTACCATAAGGATAATTTATATACTAATGGATATATCAGTTCACATTTGGTCTTCTTTAGGGTTTTGGAAACATTGTGTGTCCTATCGATACATGTTATCATTAATAACCAAAAAATATATAAAGATGTATATAATTAAGAATATAAAATATAATAAATGATGCAAATATATGAACCATCTATCAAAATATATAAAAAGTGTAAAAGAGGAAATTGGGATATAAAAGTAGATAAAATGTATTATCGCAAAAAAAATTTGAGTAGGGTATAAAATATGTCACGATGGATCCTATAAAAATTCCACACAGTGTGTAGGTTATGTAGATTTGAAATAGACAAAATACCTAAAGTTGCTGAAGGCCAGTGTTATTAACCCCCAAAGCAAGAGAAAGAAGCAGAAAAAATGGGAAACCGTTGGGAAAATATTGGAAACATATTGGAAAAATATTGGAAAAATATATATTTTTTATTTTTTATATATATATTTTTTTCTTCCTTCCTTCTCTCTTTTGTTTTTCTTACTTGACTAATATTACATAGAGTGGTTGGAATGGTGCCATACACAGTCGGTCGATGCTCAATTTTGTTCCCCCTTGACGGCAGTCCCACAACATTGAGCATCGACCGACTGTGTATGGCACCATTCCAACCACTCTATGTAATATTAGTCAAGTAAGAAAAACAAAAGAGAGAAGGAAGGAAGAAAAAAATATATATATAAAAAATAAAAAATATATATTTTTCCAATATTTTTCCAATATGTTTCCAATATTTTCCCAACGGTTTCCCATTTTTTCTGCTTCTTTCTCTTGCTATGGGGGTTAATAACACTGGCCTTCAGCAACTTTAGGTATTTTGTCTATTTCAAAT
The DNA here is from genome assembly GCF_014858855.1 of Bufo gargarizans. Lineage (NCBI taxonomy): Eukaryota > Metazoa > Chordata > Amphibia > Anura > Bufonidae > Bufo > Bufo gargarizans. Next base: position 453,714,092 of record NC_058082.1, read on the forward strand.
CTACATAACCTACACACTGTGTGGAATTTTTATAGGATCCATCGTGACATATTTTATACCCTACTCAAATTTTTTTGCGATAATACATTTCATCTACTTTTATATCCCAATTTCCTCTTTTACACTTTTTATATATTTTGATAGATGGTTCATATATTTGCATCATTTATTATATTTTATATTCTTAATTATATACATCTTTATATATTTTTTGGTTATTAATGATAACATGTATCGATAGGACACACAATGTTTCCAAAACCCTAAAGAAGACCAAATGTGAACTGATATATCCATTAGTATATAAATTATCCTTATGGTAACAAAGTATTGATTCTCCAATACAGGGACAAAATATACGAAAACACTTTGATGTCAGAACACGATGAAATATTAATAGAGCAGGACCAGGAAAAATTACTGTTATCCTTTTTCCTTTTTATCATTATTTCTTATATCTATCTTTTTACTTTCCTTCCTAGATTCCCCATTTTAATATACGCTGTTTTTATACTATATGAATTTTGTCATAAACCTTGGTCATAATGTGTTATATATGTGGCAATTAAAGTACCGTTGAAACCTATTCAATATGCAACCGCTTTGGCGGTTTGTGGGAAAAACACAAATGCAAGTGAAACGCAAAATTATTTATTATTGTTCTCTTTTATTTTTAATTCCAACTCCATCGCTATTTTAATAAGTTTAAAAGATAATATGATCGGATAAGGTACGGCATAGACCGATCATGTCTAATCCAAAACGAAGCAAGAAAAGCCGGCACAATATACCAAAGAGTGAACTTTCATCTGATGGGTTAATGACTCACATAAGACTTCCGGAACTAAAATCCACATCGGGTCTTGTAAAGCCCTTCTATAGGGTATAAAAGGATGATCATTTGGGGAGGTCGGATAGCCACTGAGGAAGGGGACACCATAGCCCCGAAATGCGTTTGGTCTGACCCCCCAATTTTATGCGAGTGCACCGCATCTAACTAACTTAAGGACCATTCTGAGCCAGTGTATCGAACGGAGCCGATCTGAAACCAAGCCTGGAAACCCAGCATCTTTGGAGCCAAACAAGCGGGACCACGTGCAGCAACCACACAAGTGACGCACATAAACTACCGCTGGATCCATCCAACCATAAAGATAAAGATTGAAAGAGGGTTTCGATAGACGGCCGAGGTATCTCCGAATCAGGAGAACCCTCCAACACTGGTAAGACTGTTCCTGAACTGCCTGTTGTTTCACTGCTGGATCGATCTCTGACTGTAAGCGGGACGCCGCCAGGTCAGAGACGGAGCAACTTTGATTTTGAACACCGCAATTTCTTTTAAACCCTCTCATACTGCTTTAAGTGGGTTACAATACCAGAGGGATTCCGACTTGTTTTATCCGGACTTTAATTTTTATATTTATATATGCTTTTACCCACACTGCATTCTAAATATATAAAGCATTCAATCTGATTCATTGCTATTGTAATATCTACATCTTCTGTCCACTGTGGTCGCAACGAGGCTCACAATCACCAATATTGCCCGCTAGGAACCATTTTGAGCCTCCTTTCGGTCACAAACGTATTCAATTTCTATTTGAATGTTGTCCTATTACGCGGCAGTTCTAAATCCACACTACTGCGAAATTCGTACTGCTGTCTTTTTATCACTGTCTTCTATTACTGTCCAATTATTTTAACTACTTCAATAAATTGGTTACCAAGTATCTTAGGTGTGCCCAATCATTCCTATTTATACTTTTGCTTTTTAGCAGCGGGGTGACGCTGCAAGTTTGAGAGCACCCTTTTTGGTGTATCAGCCACCCTGTGCATCCAACTAACCTACTGTTTTGATACTTCCAATATTAGCCAGCAAGGATTCAAATGGCAACAGAGACACATTGCTGTATGATGGATTACAAAGTGTTTCTTCCCGCTGTGTTGTATCGGCAGTGGTAACTAAGAAGAAGATTTTGCATACGGCTACACTGGGCTTATTATCCACATGAGAATTTATTCCGTGGATTTGCCACATTTCTGCAGAAAAATCCGCTATTTAAAATCCACATGTGTGTTTGTTGGGGATTCTGGTGAAGATTTGCCGTAGATTTCACCTAAGCACTGCAAAGCGTGAAATCCGCAAGCATAATTCGACAAGCTGCAGATTTAAAATCCACATCGCGGGTCATTTACGCTGCTGATTTTTAATTTTTTTTGCAGCATGTGGATGAGATTTTTTAAAACGTCATCCACTTTGCTGCTAATGTAAAATTCGGCAGATTTGCTACACACAATTCTGCAACACACGTGTCCTGTGAGGATCCACTCTTTGTGTTCCTTGCCATTTTCAACCATTTTATTGTTTCCATACAGATCTATAGGAACAGTTATGTACATTGTGGCATGCAAATTGCAAGTCTCACCCAGGGAAAGCTAGGTGGGTAAGAAAAGTCTGGGAAGATTGGGTCTTTCCTTTTAAGGGCCCATTCACATGACCATAAGGGTTCCATGCCCGTGATGCAGACCGCAAATAGCGGTCCACAATGCACAGGCACCGGCTGTGTGATTCTCATACTCCGGTGCAGAACCACTGACTTGAATGGGTCATGAATCTGCAAAATACAGCAAAAGATAGGATCCGAACTCGAAAAGCATATGGAAGCGCTTCAGAGTGTTTCTGTGGGCTTTCGATACATGCCTCCGCTCTGCAAAACATAGGACATGTCATATATTTTTTTCCGTATTTTGCGGATCATGGATCCATTCAAGTCAACGGGTCTGCATCTGCACCATGGGGTTCACATGGCCTGTGCCCATATATTGCAGACCCGTAGTTTGCAGTCCACAATAAGGGAACGGAGCCCTTATGGTCGTGTGAATGGGCCCTAATCCTCAAACAACTGAGTTACTAATGAGGCTGAATGAAGGCCAGCCAGGTGACTCCTTTAAATAGCCTTCCATGATTGTTTTTCTAGTGAATTATATGCCCAAATGCTCCTTCTGGCACCACTGGGCTACTTGCAGGTTTACTGGCAGGAGTGCAGTGATAGGCAGCCATGTTCCCAAGGTAACAAATAAAAAGGGGAGGATTAAGGATTCTACAATACACAAGAAGATGGAAGAGAGTAAGAAAAATGAAGATCACATTTCTGATGTCCTCCTATGCACATTGCCTACTACTTACTGTGAAAATGCCCCTTCCCGGTCTTTTCTATCCAGGAGAAATGCTTCATACTCTTGTTTTTGTAGTTCTTCCATCTGTTTATCTTTTATTTTTTCATTATGTTTTCTTTTTAGCCAAAGAGCATAAGCTTGCTCTGCATCTTTCTCTTCATCCTTCAAAGTCAACAAGGAAAATAATAAATAAAAAATACAAAAGCATTGACATACATAGTATCTCAACATACCTTTGCATCTGGTCACCTTAAAGGGGTTATCCCATCTTAGGCCCCATGCACACGGCCGTGTTTCACAGCCGTGTGCGGGCCGTGGAACCGCGGCCTGGATCCCTCCTGAGAGCAGGAGCGCACGGCGTCACTGGTTGCTATGACGCCGTGCGCTCCCTGCTGCCGCCGCAATACAGTAATACACTGGTATGATCTATACCAGTGTATTACTGTACTGTGCCGGCAGCAGGGAGCGCACGGCGTCATAGCAACCAGTGACGCCGTGCGCTCCTGCTCTCAGGAGGGATCCAGGCCGCGGTTCCACGGCCCGCACACGGCCGTGAAACACGGCCGTGTGCATGGGGCCTTAGACAATAGGGGAATATCGCCAGGATATGCTCCCATTGTCTGATAGGTGCGGGACCTCTGGGACCCACACCTACAAGGAGAACGGAGCGGAGAAGGTTGAGGAGGATGCACTGCGCATGCGCAGCCGCCTTTCATCCATTTCTATGGAGCCGCCATTGGCCCCATAGAAATGAATAGGAGCGGTGACCGCGCATGCGCGGTGCGCTCCCATTCACTTCAATGGGAGAGGCAGGGAGCTGCGCCTGGTGGTGGACGGACCCCAGGAAACCTGGGGTCCTCCAGCCACAACTCTCCCCGTCTCCGTTCTCCTTGTAGGTGGGGGTCCCAGAGGTGGGACCCGCACCTATCAGACAATAGGGGTATATCCTAGCGATATGCCCCCATTGTCTAAGATGAGATAACCCCTTTAAGTGCTCATGCAGATGACCGTAGCTTGTTTTGTGGTCCTCAAACTGTGAATACGAAAAACACGGATACCAGCCTTGTGCGTTCTGCATTTTGTGAAACGGAATGTCCTGTCCTCTACAGAACAGTCCTATCTTTGTCCGTAAAATAGACAAGAATAGAACATGTTCTATTTTTTTTGGGCGGGTGCAACAGAACGGACATACAGATACGGACAGCACATGTCCACATCTTTTGCGGCCCCATTGACGTGAATGCACATGGGATGCTACATTGCGATCTGGTCGTACAAGCATATTATGATTGCCAATGTGCAACATAATGCATCCACTACAAGACTGCCCAAACCTGCTGGATTTACTGGCTGCAAGTTCCATGCCATTTTTCTATTAAGAGTTGCGATATAAGTTGCTTGAGACTGCTACTTGTTTGTGGCCTGTCTACAATTTGTTTGCTTTTTCACAGTCAAACTGCAACTCTAAAATACTCACTGACAAATCACACAGATATTTTTGGTCGCTCAAGCTATCAGACATATGTTCTTCTTGGACAACCAAAGTTGCCATCTAGCCTTAAGGTCCCTTTACAAGGGACGATGTACAAGCAGATTGTTGGGAAGGAAGTGTTCTTTCCCAACAATCTGCTGACAGTCTGCTAGTGGAGGAGACCAGTGCATTTACATGCATAGGTCTCCTCCAGAGTATGGGGAGGATCGATCGCTAATGTCTCGTTTCCCGGCAGCAGATCGTGTTTAGACAGTACAATCTGCCACCGGGAAACAGGGATTTTTTTGTGCTGCACAAACGATACAATTCATTGTGTAATCGGCGGTGCATTTACACTGCCAGATCATTGCTAACAAGAGTTACTATAGGCACTCTAGCTTGTTCTTATCAATAGTGCTGAGCTGTGATTCCAGACGGAACCCATTGACAAGAATGCCTCTGTTTCTGGAAAAACAAGGCAGACACTGTTTCTGTCACCTGAAAAATGGGTATTAGGTGGCTGACATTAGCGATGTGCTAATGTCAGCTGAACATAACTATATTAGTGTCATCTCACTGCCTAAAGCCTTTATTGGGGAAAAAAAACGTTTTCAATATGCTAATTAGCCTCTAGGAGCGGGGGGGGGGGGGCATTGAACCTCAAGAGAAGAAGGGACAGGTTCAATGCCCCCACCCCCCGCTCCTAGAGGCTAATTAGCATATTGTAAAAGCTTTTTTTTCCCCAATAAAGGCTTTAGGCAGTGAGATGGCACTTATATAGTTATGTTCAGCTGACATTAGCACATCGCTAATGTCAGCCAGCTTAATACCCATTTTTCAGGTGACAGAAACCCATTAAACCTTTTTTTAATGAAGCCTCCTATATCCATTATTGTTAGAGTATTCCAACTTTGTAAGGTATAACGTATTAAGATGCATCAGACTAGATAACGTTGCATGGAATAGCACAGACTACTAGGTTATTCCATACCTTTTTATGTAGTATAAGGGCTCATACACACGACCGTATGTATTTTGCGGTCCGCAAAAAATACGGATGACATCCGTGTGCATTCCGTATTTTGCGGAACAAAACAGCTGGTCCTTCATAGAACAGTACTATCCTTGTCCGTAATGCAGACAATAATAGGACATGTTCTATTTTTTTGCAGAACAGAAATGCGGACATACGGAAACGGAATGTACACGGAGTAACTTACGTTTTTTTTGCGAACCCACTGAAATGAACGGTTCCACATACGGTCCGCAAAAAAAAAAAAAGGAATGGACACGGAAAGAAAATACGTTCGTGTGCATGAGCCCTAAGGATGTATACCAGCCAGACAGAGGCCTGAAGTACAGTCTTTTGGCCTGTGATTGACTAAACATACATCTACATAAAATTGTCAGTTAACAGCCTGTATTGTATCTGCATGATAGTACTACATGTGACATTATTGCGCATAAACTGCCTATCATTTCTAAGTTAACATGAAGATATTTTGATCAAATCATCTATCAGTATGGAAATATATTTGTTTTAAGACTACATAGGGCAATGAGAACACTAATTAATATCCCTCAAAATGAACAATTTTTGACTTCTAAAGAAGACTACAGATCTACAGATTTTCAAGTGAATGAAAAAAAAACAAGCCCTTAAATAATTTGACTTCTGCAGCTTCTATGTTTCACAGCACATAGCAGCTGCAGAATGTTGTTCTTTGATAAAATCGGTAGATGGCTGTTTTATGGCTCATTCTGCACCCTTTCTCCCCACTCCTGAAGATCTTCTAAACTGATTTCTGACAAATTCAAAGCTAAACTTTAATTTTGTCAATAATCAACTTAGAAAATTGTTCAGGAGTAGAGAGAGAGAGAGGTTGGAAAATGAGCTGTAATACAGACAGTCTGGCAATGTTTATCACAGAATGACATTCTGCAGCTGCTATCTCCTGTGAAACATAGAAGCTGCAGAAGTGAAAGAAACCAACTTTTTTTTAAAATAAAACCTTCCTATGTCTTTAACCCAAGATACATCTAACTCAACTCAATATATAAAATGGTTCCAAAGGTGTCCATAGTCTTTAAGAACAATGCAGATTGAATAACAAAACTCACTGGCGTGCTGCTTGTCTCCATCTCCTTTGCCTGCTGGATTCTCTTTTCTTCGATAAGTTGTGACCTTTTCCTTTGTAGCCACATTTTAAAGGCCATCTCATTTTCTCTCCTTTTTAGTTCATCTTGTTCTTTTCTGCGCTCTTCATCCTATCCACAAGTGATATTGGTTAGGGTTATGATCACAATTTGCATAGAAATGCCTATCAATTGACAAAATCAGTTAAATTGTTTTCCAAGATTAAAACATTGATGGGCTATCTTTTGTATTTAAAAGGGGTCATTTATTAAGACCAGCGTTTTAGACGCCGGTCTTAATAAAGCCCCTGCGCTGGCGGTGGATCTGCCTAAGTTATGTAGTTATGTTCACTATCACGTCTGAGATGGCAGGTAACAGACGGGCGGCGCAGAGGGTAGGGAAGAGGAGTACCCTTCCACTAGGGAGAGGGAGGAGTGGTGACCCCTAGCTCGCCTGGCATTGGCACCTGGCTGCCCTGACATCCCTAGATGGGCTGCTCACCCGTACGCCGATCACGTTCCTCGTCCCTGGCTTACCCTGAAATAAGCCCTAGGTAGTGAGTAGGACGGTGGGAGCACTAGTCCCCACCACTGACACCTAGGGTGACAACAGGGAAAGGACAAACAACACAAACACCACAAACAATCCCCGAAGGGAGACAACAACAACAGGAGTGAACCTAAAATCCAACAGCAACAGTTGTCCACCTGAGGTCAGAATAAAAGATCTGGAAGGAAGGTCTATATCTGGTAACAAGGGAAGCAAAAAGGGAGAATATATAGTAGCTGGGAGTGGCTGACAGAGAACAGCTACAGATTCCTGAATGGGACAAAAAGCATCGCAAACCTAAGCAGGAAAACCTGGACCGGAATCTATTCTCACCATTAGGTCATGGATTAATATCTTGAGAAACCGAGCGCGTAGCCACCCACTGCAACCTTCTGACCCCAGGCACAACAGGATCAGCGATAGGTTGTGACACCCTCGTGACACAGCCTCTACATAACTTCGCCACATCCAGCGCCGCTTCTAAATGTAAGCCAGCTTCCTCGCTGGCTTACATTTAGACAATTTTCTACACCTAAACCAGGCATGGAAAATTATAAATGAGACGGGCCTGCTGGCTTGTCCCTTTCCCAGCCCACTTTTTTAGACCCAGCATAAGAAGTCGCAAAATGCGGCTCAACTAAACGTTGCACTGCCATCTGCGATTAAATACGGCTAATATAGGTGTATTTCAGTATAATAAATGACCCCAAAGTCTCATTCCCAAGAATTACCGATATAAATGTTAAATTATTATGATTGTAGTTATTTCTGTGTCTTTAGATTTTAGTAGCCTTTGGGTTAGTCCAGGCATGGCAGAATTGTCATGAATTTTCAGTTTGTATTCAATGTGAAGGGTGAAATTCATGGTAAATGCACTGCAAAATCCACATGCTAAACATGCAGACTCTATGAGGAAATTATCCACCATGGCCACCCCATGGCCATTAGTATGTCCTCCTTTAGAAATAACAAGGGTGATGAAATATTGAAAATGCATACAAATAATATTTAATATTTGGTTTATATATTTACCTCCCTCCTAAGTCTCTCCTTTCTCTCGAGAATCCGTTTTTGTAGCTCCTTTTGCTCAGGAGAGAGGCTGAATGTGGTGTTTCTGGTTGACACACTTGCGGACTGCACTCTCCGCTGTGGCTTTACTTTATGCATAGATTTTGTTAGGTTAGCAGAGTTGGGTCTGACTTTAGGGCCAGTAGGAGGTTGCGGGAAGAAGCCATTCACGTTATTGATAGTTGAATATTTCTTATCGCCATTAGCTAAAGAAACAAATTTATCTGAATGAGATGATAATTTGGAGCTGTCTTTAGTGTTATTTATAGTAGGCAAAGAACATTGGTTTTCAATGTCTCGTAAATTGACAAGTTCAAACTTTCCATCTTTCTCAACCAATACTTTTGCATCCTTAGGTTCTTCACCAGTGCCGCCATTTTTATCATTATGTTCTTTGCCATCTGCTGAATCTTCATCTACTTGCAACTGAGACATGCCATCTACAACATCATCTTCTGTGAAACTTTCAGTTCTATCACTGCTGGGGAAGTCTAGTGGAGGAACTTCTAGATCAACCAAATTTTCCTTGAATTTGAGCTTCCTCTCTCGATTTTCATCTACTGTTTCCATTTCCAATTTCTTGTTGGCTTCTTCTATCTTCTCTGTAATATATCGCTTTGCTTCTTCATCTTCTATGTCAGATTCTTCATATTCAGACATAGAGTCATGTGCAAGCTCACTAACTGTATTTGGCTCAACATGAACAATTTCATTTTCGCTGCTTGAAGACTTGTCGCTTTTATTTTCCTCTCTGACTGAGTGCCTCGAGTCAAGTTTCAAATCACTGAGCTCTTCCTCTTGACTCTTAAATAAGACACAACATACAAATAGTGAATATATTACTATGTGATGTGAAAATCAGAAATGTCATTTTTTTTTTAAACATGTACCAACCATGACAGCAAAAGAGACGTAGCTAAATGTGACCAAAAGTCAAGAGCTGTTACCACGTGGTTCAAAGGGTCTCAATGAACATGGATAAATTATATCTAGTCACATACCTCAATGTTGCACCACCATCCCCAATGATATCAAAAGGAACAGGTGGATAATCTGAGAGGCCACAGGCTCTGCCTCTATCTCTCATGAAGTAGATGGAAGGCAGAACTATTACTAGAAAATAGGGGAACGCTTTTGCTCTGTAGTATTCCCGCAACAGGCACAGACATAGATGTGACACACGTGCCATTGACACCCATGTTTTTATGTGGTCATCAGGCTATACTTTAGATGGTGGGGCCATCCATACAGTATGTGCTAATTCAAACCAAGGGCAGTCATGCTGATTAATAAAAATAAATAAAAAGTATGAAAATATTCTGAAACATTATCTTAATTATACCAATACCTGTGAACTTTCAGACTTTTCAGCTTCTCCATTTATTAACCAGTCAAGGTCCTTCTCAAAATCATCTTCATACTCTGGAACCCCATCAGAATCCGACTCATCCTGCTTGCTCATGTTTTTGGAAAAAGTAGGCTGTTCTCCTAAAAATACATAAATTGAAAAACTAAGATTTAGTCTTACCGGTAAATGGTTTTCCAGAAGTCCGACATGACAGCACCCACTGGAGGATGTCCTATTGGTCTCTGTAGGGACAGGAAGCGAGCGAGATTAAAAGGCCCCTCTCCACCCCCACTCTCCAGTGTTTTCCAACTTACTACACTTACTTACATCCAACATATTTATTTGAAATCATCATGTTTAACATCGCATTGATACATAAAGTCAGATCAACCAAACAAAAAACAAAGCAAATGAGGGGTGGGGGAAGGGTAATACCGGGTGCTGTCATGTCGGACTCCTGGAAAACCATTTACCGGTAAGACTAAACCTTAGTTTCCAGTACGACCCCCCATGACAGCACCCACTGGAGAACTACTAACTTAGACAGAAACTAGGGGGGGGGGGGGCACTGCCTGGAGGACCTTCCGTCCGAATGCCAGGTCTTGGTTGGCTACAGCATCTAGCCTATAGTGTTTAGCAAAAGTCAGGAAACTAGACTGCGGCCTTGAAAATCTGATTAACTGAGGCCTCGGCTTTCTCTGCCCACGTTGCTGCCATGGCTCTGGTTGAGTGGGCTTTTATAGTTAAAGGGCAGACTATATTCTAAAGTCTGTAGGATTCTCTGATTAGTCGATCTCCTCCCGGATTTTGTCCTTTGAAGGTAAGCCAGAATTGTTCTTCTAACATCCAGACAATGGAATCGTTCCTCCTGTGCATTTTTGGGGAGGCACAAAATGATTGCTTCAATTGGTTCAAAAGGGTGGCTACAAAGGCCATTTAAGACTTTGTTTAAATCCCAAGCAGGAACCGTCTGTCTAAAAGTAGGTCTCATCCTGGACACTGCCTTTACAAACCTTTTTATCCATCTGTGATCTGCCAATGGGGTGTCTAGAAAACAACCTTATGCAGAAATCTGGACTTTTAGGGTACTGGGTTTTAGTCCCATATCAAATCCCATCTGAGGGAAATCCAGAATGCAACCTATTGAAGGTGAAGTGTTATCTGGATGAGTAAGAGACAAACATGAAGTAAACTTCTTCCATATTTTGTTATATATAGCTGAAGTTACTGGTTTGCGACATTTTTGCAACGTCGATATTACCTTGTCTGAGAGGCCTAGAGTTATTAGCGTCATTGTTTTTCTGTATTTGTATTTGGGTTGAAGAGAAATCCTCTTCCTCCCTTAGGATAGCTCCATCTACCCGTCTTACCCTTCCCTCTAGCCATTGTGTTTTGGAATTGTCTAGAGGGCTTACGAAAGAGCTGCGGCTTCTTAGATTTTTTTCCTCTGAACAGCCTTTTTTCTTATCTGCTGCGCTCTCCAGAATAGAATCCAGGACTGGTCCAAATAGGTAAAAGCCAGTGAAGGGGATTGCACATAATCTATTCTTGGAAGCTATATCCCCTCACCGTCTTGCCGTATTTGTTAGTGACTAATTCCTTGCTGAAAACCAGATGGATTCTGCTGAGGCATCTGCCATGAAAGAAGTAGTCATCTTTAATAATGGTAGCGACTCCAAAATTTCTTCCCTGGATCTTTTTAGCTTAAGATGATTTTCCAGTTGTTCAAGCCATAGAAACATCTCCCTGGCCACGGATGTGGCCGCAATATTTGTGTTAATAGATACAGCCGAAGATTCCCATGCTTTTTTTAATAAGCAGTCTATTTTTAGATCCATTGGATTCTTCAACTGGGATTAATTTTCAAATGGAATTGTGGTTTTCTTTGCCACTTGAATATCGACTTTAGGGATCTCTTCCTATAATTTTGACTCTTCCGGATCAAAGAGCAGTCTGCTTTTAAATTCCTGTGGAACATATAGTTTCTTTTCTGCTTCCTCCTATTTGTTTTTTATTTATTGCTTCAGATTTGAGTTCACTGGAAAAAACTTCTTCTTTTTTGCTCTCAGGCCCCCAAACATTGCATCTTGAATGGTTTGGGCCTGCTCCTCCTCCTCGACTGCCATTGTCTGTTTTATTGTTATGAGGTCTTCTCCAGAAAAGAAGTATCTTCCTGGTTCATCCGAGAGAGAGGAAAGGGGATATTCTTCTTCCATCTCTTCTAAGTAATATAAGCCATCATCCTCAGAATCAGAGTCCATCTGAACCCTGAGTCGTTTGGAGGGTGGTGGAGAGGGGACTGGAGTAAGGGCCTGGTTTAATTCTGCCGCCTGGACTTCTTCTCTTATTATAGCTCTTAATTCTGACATAAAGGAAGGTTGTTCCTCTTTAAGAATTTTAGAGAAGCTGTCCGGAAATAGAGGTTTCTTATATGACTCCAGTTTTTTGGGACATGTCGCACATTTTTTAGCTTTCTTTTTTGAATCCCCATGGGACTTGTGTCCTGTCTCTTTCTCAGCCTAAGGCGTAAGAGCGAGAGAGCTAGGTTCATATAAAACTCTCTATAACACTGGGCAAAACAGGGCAGGGAGTGTAACTTACATGACCCTGGACGGGGGAGTCTGTACCAGCCTCCTGCTTTAAAGACATCTGGACCTCCATGATGCACAACTGAATATTCAGCCATCATCACTTAAATGGATTTACCCCATTTTGGTCCGTCCCCCCCCGCTGCCGCGCAGCTTCACCTCCTTTTCCTGGGGGACTTATTCCAAGGAAGAGTCAACCCCCATGTGTGGCCTCAGATTACCGAGGGCTTCAGCATGCAATGTGCGCCGCCATCTTCTTCCAGCGCCCGCGAATGCGCACTTCTGGTCACGTGGGCCGACTTGGCAAACCTCCACCAGTGTGCGCCTAGAGGAGCACAGGAGCCACAGCCAAGCCCAGAGCTCCCAAAGCAGAAGAAGCGTCATCGGCGTCCCCGATACCGCGGCAAACTTGAGGCTTACATGACCCGGACAGGGGTTTGAAGAAGGTGTCCAGGAATGGCCCCAGACCCTCAGGTATCGGGGAAGAGCTAGGGGACCCCTTCCCAGAGGGGTGCTAGCCTAGTCTACCAGAGGCTGAAAGGAGAGGCATAAACCCCCGACCCAGCCTCAGCCTTTTCCTAACATATCTTCTTTCTTCATCCCTTAGCAGGGACTCCTCTCTGCTCCTATCCCCGTGGGCACAGGAAGAACACTGGAGAGTGGGGGTGGGGAGGGGCCTTTTAATCTCTCTCGTTTCCTGTCCCTACAGAGACCAATAGGACATATTCCAGTTCCAGTGGGTGCTGTCATGGAGGGACGTCCTGGAAAAAAAAGATTATGCGTGACTTATACACTCTATCCATCTCTCTTTCACAAATTATAGAAAGAGCGTAGCATAGTAAACTCCAGAGTCATAAGCAATTTCATGCTTTGCAAAAAGTCTCATGCATATTTCTACAGTGTTTCATTGTGTAGGGTATGTTCAGTTCCTAACACCCACACCATTAATCCAGGCGTAGGTGGCAGGAACTGAACAGACCCCACACAGGCTGTGTTGATTCAATGCTCCAGATCACTGTGGGAGCCCAGCACTGAAGGAAGCCAGTCTTCTGCTGTAAAGACCGGGACTGGAAAGAACTCATATCCCAGCCGCTTATCCTCCTAGATACCACTGTCAATAGCTACGGCATCTAGGCAGATACAGGCAGGGGGCTCCTTCTACCACCATTGGCCCAGGCGAATACAATCATGGGGTCCCGATGATTTTCCATGGCAGCCAAAGGCTTGCCATGTCTGTATGCCTATTAGACTGTGCCACAGCCTCAGCCTAATACATTGCCTGTCACTGTTGCAGTGATAGTCTATAATGCATTGATATACAGAGTATACCAGTGCATTATAAAAGCAATGTTCACACTTCTTCCAGAGTGGTTTTATTCCGTCCAATTCTCAGCATATTTGCCGGTTTGTGGCCGGATGTCCGCCAGTATCCATTATAGTTAATGGGGCTGGCGGGCAATTAGGCAGTGTCTGGCAATGCTGGATCCAGACAGTTCTGGCAGGCAGTTCATTGCCAAAACAGCCTATCAGAGTTCTGAGACTCTACTGTGAAACTAGCCTTATAAAGTTTATTAAAAATAAATACTATCATTTTTACATAAAGTTTTATTTTGTAAACGCAATAGAAAACACACACATGTATGATACGAGTGTGTTTGCTGCAACCTGTATAATAAAGATAACATAATTTAAAAGCAAAAAAATGCAAAATCCCATCTACATCAAAATGGCATAATTAAAAACCACATCTCATCCAGTGAAAAACAAGCCACATACAGCTACATCAGTGGAAAAATGAATGTTATGGCTCTTGAACTGCAGTGATATAAAAAAAAAAATTGTATTATTTTTGCAAGAAACCTGCTATTATTGTGCAAAAGTAGTAACAACACATAAAACTACGCATATTTAGTACCGTGGTAATTGGACTGATACATAAAATAAAAGTAACATGCTGCATCGTGAATACAGTGAATTTTAAGGGCAAAAAGCAATGGCGGAATTGCCTTTTCCCCGTTACAACCTCAAAAACATTAACGAAAGTTAATCAATAAGTTATATGTACTCCAACATAGTGAAACAAAAAAATGCCCTGCAAAAAAACAAGCTAACAACGGGAAAAAAAAGTTATGGCCATTAAAAAAATAGACAACAAGGGTGAAATTTATCATTCTACCATGCCAGTTTTTTGGTGTACAAAAGTTGCAAACTTTGTGTTTGCGACTTTTTAAATGCCACTGTGTCTAAATCTAAGCCAAGTGGCATTTCTATGCCACCCTTGCCACTTTTCTGGAAAGGGGACATGGTTGGGGCAGAGAGGGGGCGTGGTCAACGAGTTTATCTTATTTTATGTGAGTTTTCTGACGTAGAAGACTGAAATCTACGGCAGCTCCGACTAGCTCAGTCTAGGCTTAACGACTGCTGGAGGGTGTGCCTAATATAAGACAAGGTGTTGCGTCTGGTCATTGATTAGGCACTCCTCACAAACTCTAAGAGAAGTGTTTTTACTGCCATTCCAGATAAGTGTTGGATGATAAAGGAGCATATGCTAAAAAATGATTGTTTTTATGCCTTCATAAAAAATTCCATCCACGACAAATGGGCGTCGGTGGGGGTCTGTCACCCTGTACCCCCACCAATCAGACTAGCTGTGAAGTACACAGCTCTAACCACTGTGCAGTGGATGGATCTTGGAAATGCAGTGCAGCACTAACCAGCTCCAGCCACTACACAATGTGTAGTTTCGGAGCTGATTTCGGCTGCTAGGGCAACTCTGAAACAGCTGATCTGTGTGGATTTGAGGTGTGCGACCCTGTCGATCAAAGATAATGGCCTATCTGGAGGTTAGGCCATCAGTCAGGGGTGGACTGGCCATAGACCCTACAGGGAAATATACAGATGGGCCGATTCCCAGGGGGCCGCTCAAGCCCTCCTTATGGCCTGGACAGGTACACAACGATCTGATGCTCTCAACCTTAGGGTCCATTCACACGCCCGTAGTATATTGCGGATCCGCAATACACCCGGCCGGCACCCCATAGAACTGCCTATTTGCGGACAAGAATAGGACATGTTCTATTTTTTTCCAGAGCCGCGGACCGGAAGATCGGGGAATGCGGATGCGGACAGCACACTGTGTGCTGTCCGCATCCATTCCTGCCCCATAGTGAATGAATGGGTCAGCACCCGTTCAGCAATTTGCGGAACGGATGCAGATCCATTCTACGGATGTGTGAATGGACCCTTAATCAAAGCTAGATGCTTCAGGTACGCAGCCACAGGTACACTCCTGAATTCAACTGTATCACTGTCCTCAGTATGCCGATGGGGCAGTATTTCGTGCTGCACTACAGTATTGCTCGCCCCGCCTACTTCTGTTGTCCCCAACTACTTTTGGCTTGTGTTTTCCGCCTTTTGTCCATTTTGATTCACCTACAACATGGGGCCACTTTTAGTTTTTTTTCCAGGGCCACTTTATGTTTCCAATCCGCCCCTGCCATCAGTAGTAAAGGAGTGGAAAAACCCCTAATGACCCATGATGGATATATCATGACCGCACATCGCTTCTCCTGTCTGACCTCGCTGTGCTCCTCTGCATAGAACATGGATGTAGTGTATCCTGCATTGATGTTCTATGGTAGGGCTTTCAGTGGAGGGTACAGCCAGGTGCAGCGAGGTGCTCACTACAGCACATATTGTACAGATCAGAATCTGCACACCTCCTACATGGCTGAGGTGTACGGATAGCGTTTCAGGAAGCCCAAAATTCAGGAGCCTTTTTTGGTGGTAAAGTATAGTATATTAGAAAAAAAAAATTATGGTATTTTTAACACTTCCCAAAAAATTTTGTTGAACATTTAGGTATACTTTAATATTTATTCACAGAAACCCAAATACTCTTGGACCGTAAAAGTTACTATTTCTTTTTGCAATCAGGACTTCGGAAAGTAACATACAGGAGTGAAATTCCCACAATGCAAATCAATTTCCTAACAGAGGTACCATGTATGTTGCCGCACGTGTATATTTCTCCAACTAGTAAAATAAATGCAATGATTGTACTGTTTAACACTAACAACATGGAAAAATTGTGAAGTGTGAACAATAAGTGTTCCCATGATGGATCAGGTCCAACCGTAAGAAACAATCATTTAGTACCAGCAAACAGACAAGCAGCCCTAAAGAATAGGACAAAGCATGGAAGGTCCCTGGACGCTACCGGTCAGGATGCCATGGAAAGGTACACTCCAAATAGGATAAAGTCAAAAGGAATTCCAGTCTAGGGCGCTCAGACCTGAGACACAGTATGGTGGGTGCCAGGCACCTAGTGAGGCGACTGCATACCATCCTGGGTCTGGACGCAACACGGAGGCGCCACAGTAAGCCTCACCTCTGAGAAGACATGGGTGGGATATGCCTAAAGGGGCCACAATTGGCGGACAGATGTCAGACCTGAATCTGGGAAACCAGGGGCGTAACATGACTTATACCAAGCTGGGGACCAGCGAACACTTAACTACCCACAAACTCCAATGGGCCACCAAACACACACGAGGCATGACAGAAGCCAAACAGGACCCCCTCCTCCCTAGAACCGGCAAGCTCACCTATACTAAGGCCCAACAAAAATCCCTGGGGAGGCACATAGCCAGAGAAAAAATTGAAAAAATTCTAAAAGTGTCCCCGTTTTGGAGTAGGGGCTAAATTGATGGAAGGCAGGACCAGCAATACCATACTGTGGCCAATTATACCAGCCCAATAGAGCCAAATACAACAGTCCATCACAAAATACTGCCAGCAGCACAAAATACATCCCCAAAAACTTCCACTAGCCAGCCATCGGAAGGGCTCAGGCGGCCCCCTGGGCATTGGCCCACCAGGCAATTTCCCTTTAAGGTCTATGGCCAATCTGCCCCTGACCAGAGATAAGATACCAGTAGCTTACAGAGGATGCAGGTCAGTGTTCAAAATGAAGCTAAAGAGGAAAATAGCTAAACCGTTTGTACCATCAATCATCATGGGGAATGTTCAATCCATAGCCAATAAGACTTAGGAGCTAATAACTTTATTCTGAATCTCCATGTTGTAGGAGCAGACAGAAGAAGTCTCCATGGTGGTCTGGGCCCAGCTGGAGAAGAAAAGGGAAGTTGAATGACTACAAAAAGAGAAGACGTTACTTGTGAATTGCTGAATGTCACTGTGCTGTATTTACTTTCCACTGTATACAGCTGGTATCTGATGGTTATTTGTTGACTGTATTATTTTTTGGCCCCTGATCTTTTACAACTTTGGTAATGCCCCTGGCTGCCAGTGCTGCATCAATGGATCAGTGATGCAGCAGGAAGTTATGGGCAGACCCAGAAGACAAGTTGTGCCGTAGATATGGGGTCGGAGGCTATTAGTCCCTGCTGCTGTCTATCTGAATCTACTTTGACTTAGGCCTCATGCACACGACAGTATTTTTTCACGGTCCGCAAAAACGGGGTCCGTAGGCCCGTGATCCATGACCGTTTTTTCGTCTGTGGGTCTTCCTTGATTTTTGGAGGATCCACGGACATGAAAAAAAAATTCGTTTTGGTGTCCGCCTGGCCGTGCGGAGCCAAACGGATCCGTCCTGAATTACAATGCAAGTCAATGGGGACGGATCCGTTTGACGTTGACACAATATGGTGCCATTTCAAACGGATCCGTCCCCATTGACTTTCAATGTAAAGGCTGGAGTTCTTTTATACCATCGGATTGGAGTTTTCTCCAATCCGATGGTATATTTTAACTTGAAGCGTCCCCATCACCATGGGAACGCCTCTATGTTAGAATATACTGTCGGATATGAGCTACATCGTGAAACTCAGATCCGACAGTATATTCTAACACAGAGGCGTTCCCATGGTGATGGGGACGCTTCAGGTTAGAATATACAAAAAAACTGTGTACATGACTGCCCCCCCCCCCCCCGTTTTTAACTCATTGGTGGCCAGTGGGCCCCCCCTCCCTCCCCTGTAGTTAACTCGTTGGTGGCCAGTGTGCGCCCCCCCGCCCCCCCTCCCTCCCTCTATTGTAATAATAGCATTGGTGGCAGTGTGCGCCCCCCCCCCCTCCCTCTCCCTCTATTGTAATAATAGCATTGGTGGCAGTGTGCGCCCCCCCTCCCTCCCTCTATTGTAATAATAGCATTGGTGGCAGTGTGCACCCCCCCTCCCTCTATTGTAATAATAGCATTGGTGGCAGTGTGCGCCCCCCCCTGATCATTGGTGGCAGCGGAGTAGAAGCATCATACTTACCTGGCTGCTGGCTGCTGCGATCTCTGTGTCCGGCCGGGAGCTCCTCCTACTGGTAAGTGACAGGTCTGTGCGGCACATTGCTGTCACTTACCAGTAGGAGGAGCTCCCGGCCGGACGCAGACATCGCAGCAGCCAGCAGGTAAGTATGAATCTTCTACTATTGCTAAGGCTAAGTAACCATGGTAACCAGGACTGCAGTAGCGTCCTCGTTGCCACGGTTACCGATCGGAGCCCCAGCGATTAAACTGGGACTCCGATCGGAACTCCGCTGCCACCAATGATCTGGGGGGGGGGGGGGGGAGAGAGGAGGCCGCACACTGCCACCAATGTATTAAAACAATAGAGGGAGGAGGGGGGGGGGGGGCGCACACTGCCACCAATGTATTAAAACAATAGAGGGAGGGGCGGGGGGGGGCGCACACTGCTACCAATGTTAATGCAATAGAGGGAGGGAGGGGGGGCCGCACACTGTGCCATCAATGCTATTATTACAATAGAGGGAGGGGGGGGGGCGCACACTGTGCCACCAATGTTATTAATACAATAGAGGGAGGGAGGGGGGCGCACTGGCCACCAATGAAATTTAAACTGGGGAGGGAGGGGGGGGTCTGCCCCCTGCTGCCTGGCAGCCCTGATCTCTTACAGGGGGCTATGATAGCACAATTAACCCCTTCAGGTGCAGCACCTGAGGGGTAAATTGTACGGATCACGGCCCCCTGTAAGAGATCGGGTGCTGCCAGGCAGCAGGGGGCAGTTATGTACACAGTTCGTTGTATATTCTAACTAGAAGCGTCCCCATCACCATGGGAACGCCTCTGTGTTAGAATATACTGTCGGATATGAGTTTTCACGAAGTGAAAACTCAGCTATGAAAAAGCTTTTATGCAGACGGCTCTTTGGATCCGTCTGTATGAAAGTAACCTACGGCCACGGATCACGGACACGGATGCCAATCTTGTGTGCATCCGTGTTCTTTCACGGACCAATTGACTTGAATGGGTCCGTGAACCGTTGTCAGTCAAAAAAATAGGACAGGTCATATTTTTTTGACGGACAGGATACACGGATCACGGTCTCAGCTGCAAAACGGAGCATTTTCCGATTTTTCCACTGACCCATTGAAAGTCAATGGGTCCGCGAAAAAAAACGGAAAACGGCACAACGGCCACGGATGCACACAACGGTCGTGTGCATGAGGCCTTAGTGTGGTGTCAGGGAAGCCAAAGTTTTGCAACTGCCCCCTGAGTTGTCAGCTGCTCCCCTGGTGTCTGGTATTGTAACCTCAATGAAGTGAAGTAGGCTCAGATACAACACCAGACACAGCTCATCGACAACAGTGCCGCAGTTTCTGAACGCACTTTTCTAATCTCGAACCCGAGCCAGAAATGCTTGATGTTGAGGGTCTCGGGACTCGGAAAGCAACCCAGTCTACTTCCACAGTCTGTGTCCTCCTGATCTAATCTGCGTAATCTGAACCACAAATTATCTCAAATATTTCCTCTCCATTTCTTACCCACTTAATCAAATAATGACTTTTCCTCTCCCTAATCTGTCTAAACAAATCGGCTGCTAGGACAAGCAGGACTGTTTACAGGCTGGATGCATTTATCACTATGGATACATTATGGTTTGGTAAAAAAAAAAAGACTACAGTCAAGGATGTGTAGATGTAGCAGAGCTCACAAGTCAGTACAAAGGACAAATGCAGCAGAGCTGTGTTTATCACTTGCTACAATGATCTATGATCTAAGGGCTCATGATGCCAGCAAATGCCGCCCGCGAACAGCGGGTCCGCAATATAGAGGAGGAACCTGCCGCCAGCACACCATATCACGAATGCGGACCCATTCAAGTTGAATAGGTTTGAGTCCGTCAGCGCAGGCCACACGGACGGTGCAGTGCATTTTCAACGGTGTGAATGCTTTTGTGCACAAAGACCCCATTGATCTTTAGGGAATTTATAGCCAAATCAAGACTATAAGGCTAGGTCTACACGACGACATTTGTTGCGCGACAAAAAGTCGCGCGACAGATAGGGCGCAACATTTGTCGCGCAACATTTTGTCGCACTAATGTCGCACGACAATTTTTATAATGGCAGTCTATGGTGTCGCACTGCAACATGCGACATGCTGCGACTGCGACGCGACAGTCGCAGAAAAATCCATCTTGAATGGATTTTCTGCGACTGTCGCGTCGCAGTATGTCGCATGTTGCAGTGCGACACCATAGACTGCCATTATAAAAATTGTCGCGCGACATTAGTGCAAGAAAATGTCGCGCGACAAATGTCGTCGTGTAGACCTAGCCTTAGGTGCAACCAACAGCAGGACAACCATTCGCTGGATTTTTTGCATCTTTCACACAGACCCATTAATTTCCATGGGGTCCGTCTTGCCTGAAAAATTCAAAAGAAAAGAACAGGCTGTATTTTTTTTTTTCATGCAGAGCGAACTTGAATGAGAAAAAAATGCCCATGTGTATAAACCCTTTGGGGAAGATTTATCAAAACTAGTGCCCATAGCAAACGATTCCACCTTTCATTTTTAAGAGGTCCTTAGGAAACTGAAAGATGGAATCTGATTGGATGTTAGGGGCAATAAGCTAGAGTTCCTATACACCAGTTTTGATAAATCTGCCCATTGACCTTTCCTGGGTCAGTTTTCACTGCAGGTGCTGTCCGTTTTTATACTCCTCAACCCTGAAATTGCAGCACCAAAAAGGACAAGCTTTAAAATGAAAGGGTTGGCCCATCTCATTCATTGGTGGCATAGAATATTGCTAGGATATACCCCCAATGTCTGATAGGTGCGAGTGCCACCTCTGGGATCCACAACTATCTCTAGAACACAACCTGCAAAGTGAAGGAGGGTGCATGGTACCTCCACAGCTGACCACCATTGAGTTATTTGGGAGTGCAGAGAATAGGTGAGCAGATCAGTTATTTTCAGAAGACCCAATAAAACGGATGGGTTGCGCACCGCGCAACCGCAGCTACCGCTCTATTCACTGAGCTGGTGGATGTTAGAGACCTCGCGCTCCTCCACCTTCCGTTTGAGGATGCCCCACAGATGCTCAATAGGGTTTAGGTCTGGAGATATGCTTGGCCAGTCCAGCAACTTTAACCTCAGTTTCTATAGCAAGGCAGTGGTCGTCATGGAGGTGTGTTTGGGGTCGTTATCATGTTGGAATACTGCCCCGGTGATCATGCTCTGCTTCAGTATGTCACAGAACATGTTGGGATTCATGGTTCCCTCAATGAACTGTAGCTCCCACAGCCGGCAGCACTCATGCAGCCCTATACCATGACACTCCCATCACCATGCTTGACTGTAGGCAAGACACACTTGTCTTTGTACTCCTCATCTGGTTGCCGCCACACACACTTGACACCATCTCAACCAAATAAGTTTATTTTGGTCTCATCAAACCACAGGACATGGTTCCAGTAATCCATGTCCTTAGTCTACTTGTCTCCAGCAAACTGTTTGCATGCTTCCTTGTGCATCATCTTTAGAAGAGGCTTCCTTCTGGGAGAATAGCCATGCAGACCAATTTGCTGCAGTGTGCGGCGTATGGTCTGAGCAGTGACAAGCTGACCCCCCACCCCTGTAACCTCTGCAGCAATGCTGGCAGCACTCATACAACCTCTGGATAGGACTCTGAGCACCTGCACTCAATTTCTTTGGTCGACCATGGCGAGGCCTGTTCTGAGTGGAGCCTGTCTTGTTAAACCGCTGTATGGTCTTGGCCACTGTGCTGCAGATCAGTTTCAGGGTGTTGGCAATCTTCTTCTAGCCTAGGCCATCTTTATGTAGAGCAACCATTCTTCTTTTCAGATCTTTAGTGAGTTCTTTGCCATAAGGTACCAATTTGAACTTCCAGTCACCAGTATCAGAGAGTGTGAGAGTGTTTCATCCGAAGTCGATTCGCTCATCCCTACCTGAGACTTTGTAACACTAACGAGTACCGGGGAGGGAAAATGGCTAATTGGGCACAATTTGGCCATTTTCACTTAGGGGTGTGCTCACTTTTGTGGCCAGCAGTTCAGACATTAACCCTAAGTTCAAACCTGAGCGTTTTACAGCGCGTTCAAACGCGCTGTAAAACGCTCAACACGTGAAAACTAATGCTTCCCTATGGCCCTGGTTCACACTTGAGCGTTTTACAGCGCGTTTGAACGCGCTGTAAAACGCCCGACGCATAAACAAGTTCTTGAGCTTTTTTTGGGGCGTTTGTAGCGCATTTTGGCCATAGACTCATTGGACAACACTGCAGTCAATCACACAAACGCGCGTCAAACGCGCGTCTACTATTGCAAAAAACGCGCGACAAATACACGCGTAAAACGCGCGTCTCAGAAACACTCAGGTGTGAACCCAGGGTAATGGCTGTGTGTTGTGTTATTTTAAGGGCACACCAAATATACACTGTTATACAAGCTGTACACTGACTACTTTAGGCTACTTTCACACTCGCGTTTGGTGCGGATCCGTCTTGTATCTGCACAAACGGATCCGCACCTAATGCAAACACTTATATCCGTTCATAACGGATCCGTTTGCCTTATTCATAAAAAAAAAAAAGTCTAAATCAAAACGGATCCGTCTTGACTTACATTAAAAGTCAATCAGGAACGGATCCGTTTTCAATTGCACCATATTGTGTCAGTGAAAAACGGATCCGTCCTCATTGACTTACATTGTAAGTCAGGACGGATCCGTTTGGCTCCGCATAGTCAGACGGTCACTAAAACGCTGCAAGCTGCGTTTTAGTGACCTTCTAAAAAACGCAACGAAGACCAAATGCAACCAAATTTATGCATTCTGAACGGATCCTTATCCATTCAGATTGCATTGGCGCTGAACTGATCCGTTTTGGGCCGCTTGTGAGAGCCCTGAAACGGCTCTCACAAGCGGACCCAGAAACGACAGTGTGAAAGTAGCCTTACATTGTATCAAAGTGTGATATCTTCAGTGTTGTTCCATATAAAGTTATAATAAAATATTTACAAAAATGTGAGAGGTGTACTCGCTTTTGTGAGATACTGTATGTATTATATACAAATCCAACCTATGTAATATATGTACTATATACAAATACAAGCTATGTTATGTATGTGCTATATGCAGATCCAAGCCATATAATATATGTAGCGCTACATATAACTCTAGGCCATGTAATATATGTACTATATCCATAATATATATGTAAGATATACAAGTCCAAGCCATATAATATCTGTACTATATACAAATGTAAGCCATGTAATATATGCATTATATACAAATCTGAGCTATGTAATATCTGTACTATATACAAATGTAAGCCATGTAATATCTGTACTATATACAAATGTAAGCATATATAATACCTGTACTATATACAAATGTAAGCCATATAATACCTGTACTATATATAAATGTAAGCCATGTAATATCTGTACTATATATAAATGTAAGCCATGTAATATCTGTACTATATACAAATGTAAGACATATAATACCTGTACTATATACAAATGTAAGCCTTATAATACCTGTGCTATATATAAATGTAAGCCATATACTATATGTACTATATCTAAATGTAAGCCATATAAAACCTGTACTATATACAAATGTAAGCCATATAATACATGTACTATATCTAAATGTAAGCCATATAATACCTGTGCTATATCTAAATGTAAGCCATATAATAATGTACTATATATATAAATGTAAGCCATGTAATATCTGTACAATATATAAATGTAAGCCATATAATACATTTACTATATACAAATGTAAGCCATATAAAACCTGTACTATATACAAATGTAAGCCATATAATACCTGTACTATATACAAATGTAAGCCATATAATACCTGTGCTATATATAAATGTAAGCCATATAATACCTGTACTATATACAAATGTAAGCCATATAATACCTGTACTATATACAAATGTAAGCCATATAATACCTGTGCTATATATAAATGTAAGCCATATACTATATGTACTATATACAAATGTAAGCCATATAAAACCTGTACTATATACAAATGTAAGCCATATAATACCTGTACTATATACAAATGTAAGCCATATAATACCTGTGCTATATATAAATGTAAGCCATATAAAACCTGTACTATATACAAATGTAAGCCATATAATACCTGTGCTATATATAAATGTAAGCCATATAAAACCTGTACTATATACAAATGTAAGCCATATAATACCTGTACTATATACAAATGTAAGCCTTATAATACCTGTGCTATATATAAATGTAAGCCATATACTATATGTACTATATCTAAATGTAAGCCATATAAAACCTGTACTATATACAAATGTAAGCCATATAATACATGTACTATATCTAAATGTAAGCCATATAATACCTGTACTATATCTAAATGTAAGCCATATAATAATGTACTATATATATAAATGTAAGCCATGTAATATCTGTACAATATATAAATGTAAGCCATATAATACATTTACTATATACAAATGTAAGCCATATAAAACCTGTACTATATACAAATGTAAGCCATATAATACATGTACTATATCTAAATGTAAGCCATATAATACCTGTACTATATACAAATGTAAGCCATATAATACCTGTACTATATACAAATGTAAGCCATATAATACCTGTGCTATATATAAATGTAAGCCATATACTATATGTACTATATACAAATGTAAGCCATATAAAACCTGTACTATATACAAATGTAAGCCATATAATACCTGTACTATATACAAATGTAAGCCATATAATACCTGTGCTATATATAAATGTAAGCCATATACTATATGTACTATATACAAATGTAAGCCATATAATACCTGTACTATATATAAATGTAAGCCATATAATACCTGTGCTATATACAAATGTTAGCCATATAATATCTGTACTATATATAAATGTAAGCCATATAATACCTGTACTATATCTAAATGTAAGCCATATAATATCTGTACTATATACAAATGTAAGCCATATAATATCTGTACTATATACAAATGTAAGCCATATAATATCTGTACTATATACAAATGTAAGCCATATAATACCTGTGCTATATACAAATGTAAGCCATATAATACCTGTGCTATATATAAATGTAAGCCATATAATATCTGTACTATATACAAATGTAAGCCATATAATATCTGTACTATATACAAATGTAAGCCATATAATATCTGTACTATATACAAATGTAAGCCATAAAATACCTGTGCTATATACATACAAATGTAAGCCATATAATACCTGTGCTATATACAAATGTAAGCCATATAATACCTGTGCTATATATAAATGTAAGCCATATACTATATGTACTATATACAAATGTAAGCCATATAAAACCTGTACTATATACAAATGTAAGCCATATAATACCTGTGCTATATATAAATGTAAGCCATATACTATATGTACTATATACAAATGTAAGCCATATAATACCTGTACTATATATAAATGTAAGCCAT
This sequence comes from Bufo gargarizans, assembly GCF_014858855.1. Lineage (NCBI taxonomy): Eukaryota > Metazoa > Chordata > Amphibia > Anura > Bufonidae > Bufo > Bufo gargarizans. The sequence continues at coordinate 453,740,229 of NC_058082.1, forward strand.
ATAATACCTGTACTATATACAAATGTTAGCCATATAATATCTGTACTATATATAAATGTAAGCCATATAATACCTGTACTATATCTAAATGTAAGCCATATAATACCTGTACTATATACAAATGTTAGCCATATAATATCTGTACTATATATAAATGTAAGCCATATAATACCTGTACTATATCTAAATGTAAGCCATATAATACCTGTACTATATCTAAATGTAAGCCATGTAATATCTGTACTATATACAAATGTAAGCCATATAATATCTGTACTATATACAAATGTAAGCCATATAATACCTGTACTATATACAAATGTTAGCCATATAATATCTGTACTATATATAAATGTAAGCCATATAATACCTGTACTATATCTAAATGTAAGCCATATAATATCTGTACTATATACAAATGTAAGCCATATAATACCTGTACTATATCTAAATGTAAGCCATATAATACCTGTACTATATACAAATGTTAGCCATATAATATCTGTACTATATATAAATGTAAGCCATATAATACCTGTACTATATCTAAATGTAAGCCATATAATAATGTACTATATACAAATAAAACATATGTAATATAAGTACTATATACGTGTAGCTGTTTTACTTACCCACAGTCATTTCCACAAGCGCACACCCTCACCATTAGGCGATAAGGGCTCTGGGGACATTAATGACAGCTGCCATGACAACGACCCAAGCAGCCACTCTCTCCGCTCCTAGCTTCTCTTCTTACCTGGGAAGCCTGGCTGCCGCGGACGGACTGTGACGATGTAATGCAGGAAGGGTCCCGGCAGCCGCCACACCACATGAATGTCCCGGGAGCCGCCGCAGATTACAGGGATTTCATCCCTAGCAAAGCTGTCGCGTCCCCATGGAGACCGAGGCCATGACGTTACATGGGGTTCTCGCGAGAATTCAAGGTCGGTCTGCCCTGTAGGGGATAATGTCAGCACCTGCAGCGCTGAGACGAGAATATAGTGGGTAAAATGGCTCCTCCCTCTGGAGTCAGCCTGTTCCTATGTAAAGCCGTCTAGAATGTAGTGGGTAAAAGGAGGTTCTCCCTCAGGAGAGGGTAACAGGAGGTCCTCCCTCAGGAGACAGTATGGAGTGGGTAAAAGGAGGTCCTGCCTCAGTTGTGGGTAACAGGAGGTCCTCCCTCAGGAGAGGGTAACAGGAGGTCCTCCCTCAGGAGTCAGTATGGAGAGGGTAAAACGAGGTCCTCCCTCAGGAGTCAGTATGGAGAGGGTAAAACGAGGTCCTCCCTCAGGAGTCAGTATGGAGAGGGTAAAAGGAGGTCCTCCCTCAGGAGACGGTAACAGGAGGTCCTCCCTCAGGAGACAGTATGGAGTGGGTAAAAGGAGGTCCTGCCTCAGTTGTGGGTAACAGGAGGTCCTCCCTCAGGAGTGGGTAAAAGGAGGTCCTACCTCAGGAGAGGGTAACAGGAGGTCATCCCTCAGGAGTCAGTATGGAGAGGGTAAAACGATGGTCCTCCCTCAGGAGTCAGTATGGAGAGGGTAAAAGGAGGTCCTCCCTCAGGAGAGGGTAACAGGAGGTCCTCCCTCAGGAGTCAGTATGGAGAGGGTAAAACGAGGTCCTCCCTCAGGAGTCAGTATGGAGAGGGTAAAACGAGGTCCTCCCTCAGGAGTCGGTATGGAGAGGGTAAAACGAGGTCCTCCCTCAGGAGACGGTAACAGGAGGTCCTCCCTCAGGAGACAGTATGGAGTGGGTAAAAGGAGGTCCTGCCTCAGTTGTGGGTAACAGGAGGTCCTTACTCAGGAGTCGGTAAAAGGAGGTCCTCCCTCAGGAGAGGGTAACAGGAGGTCCTCCCTCAGGAGTCAGTATGGAGAGGGTAAAACGAGGTCCTCCCTCAGGAGTCAGTATGGAGTGGGTAAAAGGAGGTCCTCCCTCAGGACAGGGTAAATGTAGGTCCTCCCCTTTGCGCTCCATGTGCCCTAATTCCAACCCTCATACTGATGGAAGATATGTGCATAATAGTTATTTGGAGGAATAAACCCCTTGGGACACATTGTTGATACTGGTGGATCACCAACAAGTGGTACCCAGGTGTTCAATAACATGGCGCATTGGCCACTACAGCGTAATAACATAGGCCCATTATTAATTGTAAATGTGTCCTACAACGTCAGCAAAGTGGTAAATGCAGTATATGGCATGCAGCCGCGGGTCATTGCAGTAGGTGGTACAAAGGATCACCAGCAGTTAAAAGAATATGAGAATATCTTCCTGGCTGTGACACTCTCCACTGTGATTGGATCGCGGCACAGCCAGGGAGAAGGAGACGCCTATTGAGAAACCCTGGCGTCTCCTACTCCTTGTACCGATGCTCAGTATTAGCATACTTAGTGAGAAAACGGCTGGGGGCACAGCAGGGAGTATGAGCGATATTTAAAAAAATCAGGCAGGGTGGCAGCATCAGCGGGGGTACCCCCCAAGTAGAGGTATTTATCGCAATTAATACAAAACCATTAAGGTCCTCTTAATTGTCAGCAACTTGCAGGAAAAGGTACAGAAGGTTGTTACCATTTGGGGGCTGTCCCTGCACAGTCTAACACCAGCAGCACTGAAAGACAGTCAGACACCCTCTACTGTTGATACCCAGCAGTTCGTTTACTGCAGACTGCTGGCAATTTATTTGTAAACTTCTAGCAGGAATAATAAAGGAATGGCACACCATAGAGCCATAAGAATAGATGCTCCAGAATTGGTATTAAATGGGGAATGTGTAACAGCAGCTGTTGTGCGCTGCTGTTCCACTGCTTACCGCCGCAGTTTCGGGCACCGTGTTCAGGGTTGTTCTGCTGCCAGTGTTTCCTTTCAGCCCTGGACACAGCATGCTTGCTGCTTGTTTCCTGCAGCATTTCCTTAAGGGCCGGCATACATCACTTCCTGTGTTTTATGGGTTGGATCATGTGACCACGCCAACCAATCTTAGCCCTCCTGCACATATATAAGTGCCTCAGTGTCAAGGTCCTTGTGTCCTGCTAAGGTTCCTGATAGCCGCTTGTGTTCCTGACTCGTACTTGTGTTCCTGGACTCTGCTACCTGTTTGATCCCTGCCTGCTTATCTTGACTCTCCTGTTGCCGAACTGGATCGCCTGCCCTATGCCGTCTGCCCTGACCTATTGCCTGTCTGACTTAGCCTCTGCCTCATCCTTCGGTTAGTACTGTTGCTCCTGGTAACGATACCTCTGGTACCTTTATCAGGTACCTCCTGGTCCGCCTGGACCAGGTGCCTCGTGTGCCTATCCTCCTCAAGAGGTAGCGACCTGGTGTTCCCCTCGGGACAGTCTATCCCCACTATCAGGGGTACTGTGAATATCGAGGGGTTCATTTAGACAACGCCCTTAGAGGAGGTAGGACACGTGGCAGAGTGGGTTCACACCCGCTGGTTCGTGACAGTTCACTGAGACCATGGACCCCTCTGGTCACCCCAAGCCTGTAGTTCAGGAATTGTTACATGAAGTGAGGCGTCAGAGCGAACGTCAGGATGTCATGATGCAGTTCATGCTAAATGTTGCTGCACGTCTGGATGCCATCTTTTCTCCAGCTACTGCAGGGTCGCCAGTCACTGCTACTCCTGCAATTCCCACACCGGTGAATCCAGATTTGTGTGCCGCTGGTGTGCAACTCCCTCTGCCATCACGCTATGGTGGAGATTCAAAAACCTGTCATGGATTCCTGAACCAGTGTCTGATCCACTTTGAGTTGCATGGGCAGAAGTTTTCCACTGAGCGGTCCAAGGTTGCCTTTATTGTGTCCCTGCTGTCTGATGAGGCCCTTGCTTGGGCAAATCCTATTTGGGAACATGGAGGTCCAGGAACGTTTAAGCCGCAAAGCAGAGAACTTATGTCTCTATTGTGGAGACAAGGCCCACTTAGTGCGTAAATGTCCACAGAAGCATGGAAACGTCTAGGTTCAGTTGGAGAGGTGATTCTAGACAAGGAAAAGTCCTCTCTGAAACTTTCAGTTCTGGTGACTCTCTCACAAGGGAGTCACACTGTCTGTGCCTGCATTATTGGAGTCTGGGTCAGCCGGTAACTTCATTCAGCAAGCTCTGGTCCATCAGTACCGGCTTCGTACCATCCATCTAGAAAGGCATCTGTCAGTGGTTTCCGTAAATGGACTGCCACTTCCCGAACCTGTGCTTTCTGTTACTATGCCCCTTAAGTTTCAAATATGGGTTCTGCATTCAGAAAAGATCTCTTTCTATGTGCTGCCAGCGTCCGTGAATCCGGTTATCCTTGGTCTTCCCTGGCTCCGTCAGTACACTCCAGTTCTGGTATGGCACTCTGGTCAGGATCTGCGTTGGAAAAAAGATGGATCCTTATGGCCCTGTATCGACTACTGAGGTCTGAATAAGGTCACAGTCAAGAAACCCTCTTCCGCTAATCTCAGAACTCTTTGACAGGATCCGGGGAGCTAAGGTCTTCACAAAATTAGACCTACGCGATGCATACAACCTTATCCGCATTAGAAAGGGCGATGAGTGGAAGACTGCTTTCAACACTCGTGATAGACACTACGAGTATCTCTTCATGCCCTTCGGTCTGTGCAATGCTCCTGTAGTATTCCAGGAGTTCGTAAACAGTATCTTCTGGGACCTGCCTTATGTCTGCATGATAGTGTACTTGGACGATATACTGATCTATTCTCCAGATTTGACCACTCACTGGAAGCATGTACGTTTAGTTTTACAGTGGTTGAGAGAGAATCGACTTTATGCCAAACTCGAGAAATGCATATTTGAAAAATTTACCATAACGTTCCACGGATACATAATCTCATATGCCAGGTTGCAGATGAATCCTGAAAAATTGAATGCAGTAATGGACTAGCCCTGCCTACAGGGTCTTCGTGCTATACAGCACTTCCTTGGATTTGCTAATTTCTATCGTCAGTTCATCCTGACTTTTTCATCTCTTACATCTCCGATCTCTTCTCTTACTATGAAAGGGGTGAATGCAAGAGTCTGGACTCCTGAGGTGGAGGCGGCCTCCGTCCAATTAAAGAGATCCTTTGCTTCTGCACCTGTTCTGCGTCATCCCAATGTCTCCTGCCAATTCTTATTAGAAGTGGGCGCCTCCTCCATAGGAGCTGGTGCTGTTTTACTACAGAAAGGTTCCAAGGGCAAGATGTTTACATGTGGATTTTTCTTCAAGTTGTTCTCCCCTGCTGAGAGGAATAACTGTATAGAAGACAGAGAGCTTCTGGCCATAAAACTTGCCTTTGAGGGAGTGGTGTTATCTATTGGAGGGGGCCCAGCATCCAGTGATAATCTTCATCGACCACAAGAACCTTACATATCTGCAGACGCCCCAACGTCTGAACCCTTGCCAAGCCAGTTGGGCACTCTTCTTCTCCCGTTTTGATTTTGAGCTTCACTTTCGCCTGGCCAAGAAGAACTTCAATGCGGATGCTCTGTCTCGGTCATTTGATTTCTCAAACCAGCAGGAGGAGCCCCAGTACATTGTAATTCCTTGATCGCTTGATCACAGTGGCTTTTATCCTGGTAAAAGACATCCCTCCCAGGAAGACATTCGTGCCATCTGCCAAGAGAAAACGTATTCTAGCTTGGGGGCATAACTCCAAACTGGCTGGTCACCCAGGGATCCGCAAGACCACAGAACTTTTGTCTTGCCACTACTGGTGACCCACACTGTCTAAGGATGTGCGTGATTATGTGTCACGACTGCTCCCGTTACAGGTGCCAGGAGATCAGAGAGATCTGATTCCTTGTGGATAATTTGTATCTGTGTTTTGGTAATGACCACACTTTTGTCTCAGGTGTTGTTGATATGGTCATTTAACCTTCCCTATTTATTACTGCTTACTGCTTTTGGGGGTGCAGTTTATAGCTTCAGTTTCTAGACTTTGGGCTAGCTGATTGTTGGAGCCCTGCCTTTGCTCCACGTGAAGTTGAGTGTCGTCTTCCCTATTTGTATTTTGTTTGTTGTGATTCCCTGTCATTTGTATCTAGGCCTGAGGGAGACTCCTATTCATCCTTCTGGTGGAGGAATAGGTTGTTTCAAGTCCTGTCACTATACCAGGGCCCTACAGAGTGTGTTAGGGCTCTAGGTTACTGTGTATGAACTTTTCTACTATTAAGGTCACTTCATACTGATAGTCAGGACTTGGATTAGGGTTGTTCTAGGAGGTTACCTTCTCCTCTACCCTAGTTTCCAGGCCTAGTTCCTGTCCCCTTTTTCTCCTGTGCTCGGTGTGGCGTTTCCCACCCACACCGCCACATCCGTGACATTATAAACCGCAGAATAACCGTCATTTTGGTTTGTCTGTATCAGTTCTGCCATGGATGCTATCGCTGCACTGGCCGGACAGTTGCAGGGACTGTTTCTGGAGGTAGCTGACCTCCGCATGACCATCTCACAGATTCAGAGACCACAGGCGGCTGATCCTAGTGTTGCTTACCAGGTTTGTCCTGAACCTAAAGTTGCCCTGATAGATTCTCGGGGGGAAGTGATATCTTAATTCGGTTCAGGGAAGTTTGCAAATTGTACTTTAAGCTACGTCCACACTTATCTGGGGATGAGAGTCAGAGAGCGGGTGTGATTGTTTTGTTGCTTAAAGGGGACGCCCAGTCTTGGGATTTTTCTCTGCGGACCAGATTACAGTCCCTCAGATCGGTGGATGAATTTTTCAGAGCTTTAGGTCTCATCTATGATGACCCGGATCGGACCTCCCTGGCCGAGACCAAGTTACGCAGCCTGCATCAGGGAGAACGTTCTGCGGAAATCTATTGCTCTGAGTTTAAAAGGTGGGCTACAGATACTGAGTGGATCGATCCAGCTCTCCGTAGTCAGTTCTGTTAGGGATTATCTGAGAGGCTGAAGGACGCTTTGGGCTTTCATGAAAATCCTGAGTCTTTGGAAGCCGCTATATCTCTTGCTGTACGTATTAATAGACGCCTAAGAGAGATCGAAGCGACCACTCTCTCAGGATGTTCTATGACATAACGTATTGTCTTCCTCTGACACTTTGGGTGAAGCTACTGTGACACTTTGCGATCTAAGCAATACGAAGAAATCGCGAATGCGTCCGGTTTTAAAATCACAAGAGCCCTCTCCTGCACACAAAGAGTTAAAAGCTTTTTTAAACCCAGAAGTAATTCACCTTGCTAGCACAGCTCAGAGTAAATTTAGCATCTCCGTGCCAAAAGAATCTTCCTTCCCCCATGCCAGGATACATCCATCAATCAGATATCATCGTGACAAAACCTCATAAAACGTGCATATTCCCAGTCTGTGTGGCTCCAGCATCACAGGAGGTCTCACACCTTTAGCCTAGGCAGCGAGCTTCAGAAGAAAAGGATAGATCCTAATCGCACAGCTGGTTGGTACAGGAAGGAAGATGACCTGAAAGTCACCTCCAATCCATAATCTTTATATTTTTCCCATATTTTCCTAATATTTCATGGGTTAGGGAAATATGAAAGGAACCATCTCTTCAGACATTGTTTTGGTTCTTCTAACACACCTTCCTGGAAATCCGCAAACAAATCGGAAATTCCCTCTCTGAGATATGACGGTTCTCAGGCACCCTATATTGTCTTCCAGTCATATATGGTATCAGATGATGCGTAAAATTGGTACTGATTATGAATATGGACTCTATTTCTTAATTTGACCTACGGGTATGGAGAAACTGGCAAAGCCAAGATTCTGCTAGATTTTCTCCCTCTCAGGGCAAGGACTGCCCCTCTTCCAATTACACAAGGCTGGACTTGTACGTGTTACAGCCACTCCCAGCTACAGAGTGGGTAAAACAGAGTGACCCACGCAGATCCTAGTCCTTCATCTACCATCTGACGTCAACTAACATCACAACCACCCGCTGGACACGGGCACCCCGCCATCTTGGATTATTCTTTCAAAGAATTTATCTTTTACTCGACTTTACCACAGTAATTCTGAACTTACAGACATTCTATTCCCTTCCACCTCTTACCTATGTCTATCCAACCAATCTGTTCGACTAGCAGGTATATTTATCTGTCAGTTTTAATATATATATTTTTTGTGTATAGTTTTTAGAATAAAACTAACGATTTAATCGTTCCAGTTTTGCCCTTGTTACTTGATTATCTGGTCTACGCTAAGAACTCTGTCCTCAGAAGAGACATACTACTGCATTGTCTTATTTTTATAAATTGTTAATTGGTTAGTTAGCAAATAACCGTTTCTTCCCTTTTAGGATTAGCTAGCCGGGGTCTCTTCACCCCGATTCAATATGAAGAGTGGTAGCAGCAAATTAATTTGATTTCCAGCGCAAAATCAATCATTTTATTTTGCAGATTATATCATGTATGGGCACACCAATCAATCTTAAACGTCTACTGTGCTCACAGTGGATTCGCCTCCAGAAGTCTCTAGTGCACGAGACCCTTTATGGCAACTGTGGCATAGTACGACGAGATTGGCGGGTGGTTGTCACAGCTACTCCTGGGTTTGAGTTGGGAGACGAACCCATGCAATTAGGGGGAGCTACCCCTGGATCCACTGGTAATAGGAAGGGAGTGTGTTTTTTCTAAGCGGAAAAAGGGGACATTTTATCAATGTATGTCCAGACATGCAACGGCAAAAAGAGAGAAAAAAAACATTTAATTCTCATTTGACTCTTGGTGGAGTGAGACGAGAGTCAGAAAATGTGCATTTGTCTTTTACTGGTAGTACCTGATTTCTCCTGACTGCCGAGGTGGTGCTAGAGTCCAAGACAGTGGGGATTGAGGTGCTTATCGACAGTGGGGCAGGGGTGAACCTGATTAATGCTCAGTTAGTCCGTATGCATGTGTTGTCACCAAGTGTATTCGAAAAAAACATTCCAGTATTCGCTATTGATTGTCTTAATACATATTTTTTTGTTGTAGCTACCAAGAATTTACCCTCTTTTATATCTGAGTTTGTCGACGTGTTTTCTGAGAGTGGATGCCAGGATTTACCTCTACATCGGGAATATGATTATCCTATCAATCTTATTCCTAGAGCTAAATTGCCTAAATCTAGGTTGTATAACCTTTCAGAACCTGAAAGACAGGCCATGAGACAGTAAATTACAGAGAGTTTGGCCAAAGGACATATAAGCTCTTCCAAGTCTCCAGTGGCAGCAGGGTTCTTTTTTGTTAAAAAAAAAGATGGAGGTCTTCGGCCATGTCTGGATTTCCGTGAACTTAATCGGATCACTGTCCGTGATCCTTACCCTCTTCCATTAATTCCCGATTTGTTTAACCAGATTATTGGCGCCATGGTGTTCTCCAAGTTGGACTTAAGAGGGGGGGGGCATATAATCTGATTAGGATCAAGAAAGGGGATGAATGGAAGATGGCTTTTAATACTCTTCAGGGGCACTTTGAGAACCTCGTCATGCCTTTCGGGTTGACCAATGCTCCTGCGGTGTTCCAACACTTTGTGAATGAAATTTTTCATCACCTGGTGGGGAGGTTTGTAGTCGTGTATTTAGATGACATTCTAATTTATTCTCCAGACGTGGAAACACATCAGGATCATTGATATGGTCATTTAACCTCCCCTATTTATTCCTGCTTACCGCTTTTGGGGGTCCAGTTTATAGCGTCAGTTTCTGGACTCTGGGCTAGCTGGTTGTTGGATCTCGGTTAAGCTCCTGGCGCTGCCTTTACTCCACGTGAAGTTAAGTGTCGTCTTTCTTTATTTGTATTTTGTTTGTTGTATTTCCCTGTCTTTTGTATCTAGGCCTGAAGAAGACTCCTGTTCATCCTTATGGTGGAGGAATAGGTTGTTTCAAGTCCTGTCACTATATCAGGGCCCTACAGGGTGTGTTAGGGCTATAGGTTCCTGTGTGAACTTTCCTACCATCGAGGTCAGTTCATACTGATAGTTAATCAGGACTCGGATTAGGGTTGTTCTAGGAGGTGACCTTCTCCTTTACCCTAGTTTCCAGTCCTAGTTCCTGTCCCCTTTCCTCCTGTGCTTGGTGTGGCGTTTCCCACCCACACCGCATCATCCGTGACATTATGTATCTGCCTGCACCATCTGTGCTCAGAATAAAGTCTCCAGGACCAAACCACCCGGGCTGTTACCTCTTCCTGTTCCTAATGCCCCATGGCAACACATTGCTATGGACTTTGTTACAGATCTGCCTTCTGCTGGATGTACAGCTATCTGGGTGGTCGTGGACCTGTTCTCCAACATGGCGCACTCCATTCCTTTGGCTGGACTGCCTTCGGCTGCTGAACTTGCTAAACTATTCGTGAGACACATATTTCGCTTGCATAGTCTACCTTCGCATATTGTTTCCGATTGCGGAGTCCAGTTTACCTCTAAGCTTTGGAGAGCTCTTTGCCAGCTGTTCGAAATTGAGCTGGACTTCTCTTCCGGTTATCATCCTCAGACCAACAGGCAAGTAGAGCGGGTCAATCAAATATTAGAGAACTATCTCCGGAATTTTGTTTCAGCCAAACACAACAGGGTACAATTGCTACCTTGGACTGAATTCTCCTATAACAACCACTCTAGTGAGTCTACTGGATCCTCTCCATTTGTTGTCGTTTATGGACAACACCCTCATACTCCTCTCCCTGTTCCTACATCTTCTGGGGTACCAGCTGCGTATTCCTCTTTTAAGGATTTTTTGAAGGTTTGCCGTAACACCAAGGACTGCACCAACAAAGCGGTCACATGACAACGAATGCAGACAAGAGAATAAGAAAAACGTCTCCATTGTCGTCTGGAGATAAGGTATGGCTCTTCTCTAAAAACATCCGCTTAAGGGTTCCCAGTTTCAAGTTTGCTCCTAGGTTCCTTGGACCCTTTGAAGTATTGAGGAGGATCAACAAAGTGACATATAAGTTACGTCTGCCTCTCTCTGTGTATTCCTAATGCCTTTCTCGTGTCCTTACTAAAACCAGTAGTTCTTAATTGCTTCTCGATGGCTCCTTCTACTCCAACTCCGGTATCTGAAGATTCTGACGAGATATTTGAGGTGAAAGACATTCTGGACATCAAGAAGCGTGGCAAGAAGACCTACTATCTTGTGGACTGGAAGGGCTTTGGTCCTGAGGAGAGGTATTGGGAACCAGAAGAGAACATTCATGCTCAGAACTTGATAAAAAGGTTTCTGTCTTGTCGTGGACCCAAGAAGAGGGGGGTACTATAACAGTGGCTGCTGTGCGTCGCTGTTCCCCTGATTACCACCGCGGTCCTGGGTGCCGTGTTCAGCGGTGATCTGCTTCCAGTGTTTTCTTGCAGCCGTGGCCACAGCATGCTTGCTGCTTGTTTCCTGCAGCATTTCCTTAAGGGCCGGAACACGTCACTTACTGTGTTTTATGGGTTGGATCATACATATATATATAAGTGGCTCAGCCCTCTTCCCAGATGCCTTAGTGTCAAAGTCCTTGTATCCTGCTAAGATTCCTGATATCCGCTTGAGTTCCCGACTCGTACTTGTGTTCCTGGACTCTGCTACCTGTTTGATCCCTGCCTGCTTGACTTGACTCTCCTGTTGCCGACTCGGATTGCCTGACCTGTACTTGTGCCACCTGCCCTGACCTATTGCTTGTCTGACTTCGCCTCTGCCTAATCCTTCGGTCCTGCACTGTTGCTCCTAGTAACAACTCAGCCTTCTGACAATGCCTTTCTCAGGTACCTCCTAGTCCGCCTGGACCAGCTGCCTCGTGTGCCTATCGTCCTCAAGAGGTAGCGACCTGGTTTTCCCCTCGGTAAAGTCTATCCTCACCATCAGAGCTACTGCGAAGATCAAGGGGTTCACTTAGACAATGCCCTTAGAGGAGGTAGGACACGTTGCACAATGGGTTCACACCTGCTGGTTCGTGACAGAATGTAAGTAGTTACTAAAACTCATATATCAGGAAAGGGGACAGGTTCTCTTTAAGTCATCTTAAGGGTCCTTCCTTGGTCCTTCCCATTGTGGGGGGCACCAATACAGCGGAGTAAACACAGTAAAGAAACATCAATAATATGTGGGGAGCACTGACACAGTGGAGCGCAAAGGGACACTTTATAGGGGGAACAAATGAGTCATTAATGTATGTGATTCAAAGGATACACGTGGGGCTCAAATGGCCTCCTATTACTGTGTAGGGCAACAAAGGGACCACTTTTGATGTGTGGAGATAATGGGCATTATTAGTGGCACAAAAGGGGAGATTTATCAAAACTAGTATAAAGGAAAACTGGCTTAGTTGACCATAGGAACAAATCCAATTCCACCTTATTTTCCAAAGGAGCTCTGAAAAATAAAAGCTCTAATCTGATTGGTTTCCTTTACACCAGTTTTGATGACTCTTCTCCAAAGCATGGCATTATTAGTATGTAGTGCAGGCATCCTCAACTGCGGCCCTCCAGCTGTTGCAAAACTACAACTCCCAGCATGCCTGAACAGCCTACAGGTATCAGCCTACAGCAGAGCATTGTGGGAGTTGTAGTTTTACAACAGCTGGAGGGCCGCAGTTTGAGGATGCTTGATGTAGTGTATAGGATGTTCAGGGGAGCACTGTGTATGGCACTATTACCATGTGGGGCAATCTGATAATCTGTGTGCCATTATTATTTTTCTGGATGCTATCTAATTTGCATTCAGAGATCGCACTATATTTTTTCAGCAGAGTAAAATTACTCCTTTTAGCATTTTTGAGGAGTATTTTTAGCCAAAGAGGAGTATGAAATAAGGCAATGGATGACTGGAGTCAGGGGTTAATAAGGCAGTGGGGACTTGGAGTTAATACAGTAAGACCCTGAGGGCCTGAGGTTAAAGGGGTTTTCTGGGATTTTCATATTGATGGCCTATCCTCATGGTAGGTGGGGGAGAGGGATCTAACTCTGGTACCCCCACTAATCATCTGTATGAAGCGGCCAATCCTTTTAAGTCAATGGGGACCCTACAGTTAATGACTGGCCTCAGCGGTGACATGTTCCCAAAAGACATGTGAGCAAGCAGTGGCATCCAGAAGTTTACAGGAAGGGGAATAGAAGACCCCTGAAGGGAGCCAGAGTGGCGGGGTGCAAGTGAGTATGGTTTTTAAACAGGTACCACACTCTGCAGGGGGACAGTTAAAAAGGGCCATAATTCTGGAAATCCACTTTAAGGCCAAAGTTTACCTGTAATTTGACAAAACTTTCAATATATCAGCGATATATCAAAGGTTTCAATGTGCTGAGACGCCCAACGAACGCTAGAATGAGAAGATCTCACACACAGCAGGAGACAGAATGACAGAATTGAGACAGACTTATACACCTTCTATTTAAAGGGATTCTGTCACCTCGTTTTAGCTTATAGTGCTGCGGACATGCACTGCTAGATAGCCGCTAGCATGTCCGCAATATACCTGTCCCATAAAGCTGTGTCCTTTTATTGTGTTTAAAAAATGATTTTATAGATATGTAAATGACCCTGGTAAGGAGCCCAAGGGGCTGTACTAACCTTTTTGGATCCCAGCCACGCCCCCCTTTGAAGGAACCCAGCACTGCCTGCGTCCTCTGAATCTCCTCCTTGCTCACAGTTAGATCGCTATAATCTCGCGATGCGTGAACTCACGCATGCGCAGTGCCGGTATAGTGTTCCTTCCCTGTGCGAGCTCGCGCATTGCGAGATTACCAGCAATCTAACTGTGAGCAAGAAGGAGATTCAGAGGACGCAGGAGGTGCTGGGCTCCTTCACAGGGGGGTGTGGCTGGGCTCCTTCCTACAGACAGTTTTTACCTGTTGAAAACTAGGATCGAATCCACTCTGTCACAACATAGAAAAGAAGTAGAAGCGACAAAAAGAAACAAGTTCCTACGGGACACCGGGGACTATAGGTACAAACGAGTCTACAGATGGACCGAGACTACAAACCAGTATCCCAATCCCACAAGATGGCGCTCCTCATCATCTGAATCTACACGCTCAGGTTCAAGTACAGAACATTCACAATCTCGACAAGGAGAACAACGCCCCCCAAGAGGAAACAGAGGCCATAGAGTTGGAGTGCCCCAGACCTCAAGAGGAGTCCAGCGCACCAGTATGCGATCACAGGTAGAATCTTTGGTTGTTAACATCTCATCCCACACATTAGGACCCGCAGACCTCTCTCTACTTGAAAGAGGAGTTTCTTTCTGTCCATCCAGACAAGTGGATACTTTCCAACTTGAAATGGACCTACAAAGACACACTTTGCAGATAACACCTCATACACAAATCGCACTACCCCCCCCACCACAGATCTCAATCAGTAACCTGGGTTTACACAACAAAAGTAAGTTTTATCCCCCGAAAAATCAGCCTGAGGTTGAAACTTTCATCAAATTTATTAAAAAAGATCTAGTCAAATTTCAAAGGGACCTCAGTGGAGGAAAATTCAAGTTTACACATAATCTACAAAATAGTGACAAACAGGCCATTAAGTCATGACAACTAAGGAAAGATCTGGTCATTAAAGCAGCAGACAAAGGGGGCGCAGTAGTGATCATGGATAGAGAAGCCTACACTAGAGAAGTTTACCGCTAACTCGAAGATCCGAACGTGTACTGTAGGTTACAAAACAATCCCACCACTAACATTGCAACAAAAATCAACACCATACTGACACACTACCGGAACCATAACATTATAGATGATGCCACCACCACCTTTCTCACCAACACACATCCGATAACACCTGTCTTTTATATTTTGCCAAAAACCCACAAAAGCCTGAACAATCCACCAGGCCGACCAATAGTAGCCTCTACAGACTCAATCCTGGCCCCTCTATCAATTTTCTTAGAGAAAATCTTGACACCTTTAGTCAAGAACACACGTTCATTCCTATCATCCTTCTTGGAACTGATTACCTCCGCTGAAGCAAGATACTATCCTAGTCACATGGGACATTACCAGTCTATACACATCAATCAAACACGATAAGGGATAAGCAGCGGTCAGATAGATCCTATAAACATCCACACTAAGCCCTGAAACCATATCCTTATGCATGGACCTATTACACATAGTCTTACACAATAATTTATTTTTATTCGGCGATGACTTTTTCCTGCAGCTGCAGGGGACCGCAATGGGGTCTAACATGGCGCCCCCTTACGCTAATTGTTACATGGCATGCTTTGAGGAATCTTTCCTCTACTCTAATCTGTACTTCATCACCCATGTCATGAATGACGTTTTCTGTATCTGGGAAGGAACATTGGACACACTTTTATAGTTCCATACTTTTCTAAATTCAGTTTATCCCGAACTTCAGTTCACCATCCAATACCACTCAGACCCATCCACTTCCTAGATACTACAGTTTTCAAAACCACCACAGGCACCCTGAATACCGACCTCTACCGTAAACCGACAGATCGCAACAATCTTCTTCACTTTTCAAGTTTTCATGCACCTCACATAAAAAGGTCAATACACAAGGATCAAACGTATAGTAAAAAAAAAAACTACACGCGAGACAAAGCTCACAGAGATGCAAAAACGATTTTTGGACAGAGGATACCCCCTAAAGGCAGTACAAATTCCAGACCAAACGATCTTACCAAGACCAGAAAATACTAAACGGGTAGCGTTTGTCCACACCTTTCACCCAGCAGCCAATAAAATACTCAACAGCATTAGAACTCATTGGCCGTTACTACACAAGGCATACCCTCACGTAGAGGAATTTCAAAATCCGGTTCTACCCTGAACTCGTTGTAACAAAAAACAGAAAGACCTGTTAGTTAGAGCGGACATCGGGCCCCTAAGATCAACTACTAGGCAAACTGTCCTGTCCACCCAACGTAAAGGAACTTTTCAAGATCAACGATTTTTTCACTTGCGATTCGAGCTATGTCATATATGTACTTAAATGACCGTGCGGGTTGGCATACATAGGGGAAACCACACAAAAAATCAGCTATCGCATTTGCCAACACAAATCGACCATAAGACGGGGAAACTTACTTCAACCAGTACCGGCGCACTTCCACGCAGCAGGCCACTCTATCTCACAACTCAGATTCCAGGTACTAGAACATATACCTATACCAAGGAGAGGGGGCAACCGCGTAAAAATGTTGAAAACCAGGGAAGCTTTTTGGATTCACAGACTGGACACCTTGGAACCAAAAGGCATGAATAGAGACTACGAGATCCAGAGTTTGACATAAATATTTAGGATGCACCCATACCATACGCATTTGACATATGTCTTATAATCAACCTTACCACCTATAATAAACTAATAATATCAATTTATTTCAGATCCCATAGAATATTGTGCTTGCCTGGTGCCTTCGTGGATGCTGTATCCTTTATAACCAATAGTAAGCCCTTCCTACTCTTCTTTCATCTCTATTCTTCTCCCCCCGTCTTTTTTCCCCCCCCCCCTCCTTTTTATCCTCCTTTTTTCTTTTTTCCTCCTTCTTTTATCTGTCATCCAACTTAATTTTTCTGGATATGACTCCCCGATGCCATGTTTCCTAGCCTTATGTATTTCATACTACCAACATGACCGCTTACTCTTCACCAAATACCTGTTAATGCACTCGGTATGTAACAGACACATTATGAAATACACGCACGTAATACTGCAAGACTTTGATCGTCTTTGTAAGCAAAATGAGGTCTGGAACGCACATGACACGCAGGGACTTTGCGCATGTGCACTGGCCATGTGCATACTCCTGCGAGATCTTGAGCACTAATGCAGACGTCTACCCAGCGAAACGAGGCGTGGAACGCACAGGGACCTGGCGCATGCACAGCAGCTAGGGATACAAGCGCGAACTACCTTAAATAGACGCCGACCAAACGAGCGTGGCATGGGGTCTTCCTTCAGTTCTGTTGCACACATCTGCTCCTGCCATCCTCTTCTCTCCACCACAGAGCGGCACCAGGTATTGTCACATTCCACCCATTATAGAGCACATGTCCCAGGATGTATGTAGGTTATTTGTTTCACTATTTCTCTAATCAATAATGTACAGAACCTTTTCAGATAGCTTTCCTGAACTCTGGATCCAGAACTCGGGCAACCAACTGTCTTGACTTGGAGCTCTGCTCTCATGGAACTTATGGATTATAGATTATATACAATTTATTGACTGCATCTATGGCATGATAGATAGAGAACTATAAAAAAAAAAGTATCAAGAGAGAATATGCTATGCGAATGCAATGTTAAGTGTTTCCACAGATCACTCTACTGGTATACAGTCATGTGAAAAAATTAGGACACCCTTTGAAAGCATGTGGTTTTTTGTAACATTTTTAATAAAAGGTTATTTCATCTCCGTTTCAACAATACAGAGAGATTAAAGTAATCCAACTAAACAAAGAAAACTGAAGAAAAGTCTTTTCAAGATCTTCTGTAAATGTCATTCTACAAAAATGCCTATTCTAACTGAGGAAAAAGATAGGACACCCTCACATGTATTCCCTCTTAAATTGGCTCAGATCTCACACAGATATATCACACCAGGTGCACATAATTAGTAGATCGTTACTCTGCATGTTGAATGAGGCTTGCCCTATTTAAACCTCAGACATTTAGTTTGGTGTGCTCCTGACTGTTGAAGTGAGAGTGAGCACCATGGTGAGAGCAAAAGAGCTGTCAGAGGACTTCAGAAAAAAGATTGTAGCAGCCTATGAGTCTGGGAAGGGATTTAAAAAGATCTCAAAAGATTTTGAAATCAGCCATTCCACTGTCCGGAAGATAGTCTACAAGTGGAGGGCTTTCAAAACAACTGCCAACATGCCCAGGACTGGTCGCCCCAGCAAGTTCACCCCAAGAGCAGACCGCAAGATGCTAAAAGAGGTCTCCAAAAACCCTAAAGTGTCATCTCGAGAACTACAGCAGGCTCTGGCTACTGTTGATGTAGAAGTACATGCCTCTACAATCAGAAAGAGACTGTACAAGTTTAACTTGCATGGGAGGTGTGCAAGGAGGAAACCTTTGCTTTCCAAGAGAAACATCGAGGCCAGACTGACATTTGCCAGAGATAAAGTTGACAAAGACCAGGACTTCTGGAATAATGTTCTTTGGACAGATGAGTCCAAAATTGAATTATTTGGACACAACAGCAGAGGACATGTTTGGCGTAAACCAAACACAGCATTCCAAGAAAAGAACCTCATACCAACTGTGAAGCATGGAGGTGGAAGTGTCATGGTTTGGGGCTGCTTTGCTGCAGCAGGACCTGGTCAGCTCACCATCATAGAATCCACGATGAATTCTACTGTGTATCAGAAGGTGCTTGAAGAACATGTGAGACCATCAGTTAGAAAATTAAAGCTGAAGCGGAACTGGACCATGCAACATGACAATGACCCAAAACATACTAGTAAATCAACCAAAGATTGGCTGAAAAAGAAGAAATGGAGAGTCCTGGAATGGCCAAGTCAAAGTCCAGATTTGAATCCCATTGAGATGCTGTGGGGTGACTTGAAAAGGGCTGTACGTGCAAGAAACCCCTCAAACATCTCACAGCTGAAAAAGTTCTGCATTGAGGAGTGGGGTAAAATTTCCTCAGACCGATGTCGAAGACTGGTAGATGGCTACAAGAACCGTCTCACTGCAGTTATTTCAGCCAAAGGAGGTAACACTCGCTATTAGGGGCAAGGGTGTCCTATCTTTTTCCTCAGTTAGAATAGGCATTTTTGTAGAATGACATTTACAGAAGATCTTGAAAAGACTTTTCTTCAGTTTTCTTTGTTTAGTTGGATTACTTTAATCTCTCTGTATTGTTGAAACGGAGATGAAATAACCTTTTATTAAAAATGTTACAAAAAACCACATGCTTTCAAAGGGTGTCCTAATTTTTTCACATGACTGTATGTGTCAACTGTTATGACATATTAATCTGTGTAACTAATGGAACTGCACTATATGAGACCATATTGTTGATGTATACACTTACCTTTGTCACTAATTGTACACAATTTTCTGTTTGCGCTTTAGTTTGAAAAAGGCAGTGAAAAGCCAAAATGTCACACTCTAGCCGCATATTGAATAAAAAGCACCAAGCAAAAATCTCTTTTGATGTACTGGAGTTTATTTTGCATACTAAACGGGGTAGAAACCCTACTTACAGTTACAAAAAACGTAACCTGCAGCTCGTACCCAAGCATCTACTTACATGGGATCCAAGAAGGTTAGTACAGCCCCTTGGGCTCCTTACCAGGGTCATTTACATATCTATAAAATAATTTTTTAAACACAATAAAAGGACACAGCTTTATGGGACAGGTATATTGCGGACATGCTAGCGGCGATCTAGCTGTGCATGTCCGCAGCTCTATAAGCTAAAAAGAGGTGACAGAATCCCTTTAAAAATCCATTACATTCCCCATATTATAATCTTACCTTTCATATTGCTGTCCATCACCTATTTTCTCGTAAAAATGCTTTTATTCCATATGCTAATTAGGTTCTGCAGGTGCCCAGGGGCGGCGTTTATGCGGCCGGTGCCCATGCCCCACGTCGCTGTTCAAATCTAACCCCTCCCCTTTCACCCCTCTGGCCCGCCCTAGGTTCTTCAGATTCCATCCTCCCGTCATTGACAAATCCGGCACCTGTGCCGTTCAACATAATCCTCGCGCCTGCGCACTCCATTATCCGCTAGGGCAGAGGGAGCAGAGCGTTTAATGCGCATGCGCTGGCCCGTACATCCCAATCTTGCGGCAGTTTACTTCCGCCGGCTAGATCGGGAGGTACAGGCCGGCGCATGCGCATTAAACGCTCTGCTCCTTCTGCCCTAGTGGGTAATAGAGTGCACAGGCGCAAGGATTATGTTGAACGGCGCAGGCGCCGGATTTGTCAATGACGGGAGAATGGAATCTGAAGAACCTAGGGCGGGCCAGAGGGGTGAAAGGGGAGGGGTTAGATTTGAACAGCGACGTGGGGCATGGGCACCGGCCGCATAAACGCCGCCCCTGGGCACCTGCAGAACCTAATTAGCATATGGAATAAAAGCATTTTTACGAGAAAATAGGTGATGGACAGCAATATGAAAGGTAAGATTATAATATGGGGAATGTAATGGATATCATGATGTTTGTGGTGTATAATGGTCATTTTAGGTGAAAGACTCCCTTTAAGCCGCAAGAGGCAACACGCAATGTGACCACTTCTTCCTCCTCATTCTAGCATCTTATGCTGAGAACCCCACTGATCAAAACCTCTGATATCGAAAGTTTTTTTTTAAAGTGCAGCACCACTTTAAGAGGTTAATAGTAAACATTATTATCCTAACATGTGAACAAACAATATTTCTCACACTGACAATTTTCCTTGGAAAAATCAATCATAATGTGGGAAATATCTGTTTGTATATGACCTTTCATATGAGCAGCTCTCAATTATTTTTCCTTCGCCTGAGTATTCTGCTGTAGCTGTGGGTGGATGAGGAAGCCGAGGCCTTTATGGTGCACTGAAATGAATGACACGACTAAAATGAGACATGGTGAGAACTGAATGTACTGACCGAGAGCACTACCAGTGTTTACAGCCACACTATACAAATATGGGCAGATGTACAGGCATACATTATTATGTACTTATCCTTGGTAATTAGGATCTGTTATAAATACATAGTGATAGTAGATAGCAAATGGGTGTGCTTTGTTGTGGTACTGGGCGTGTATCCTTTCTGAAAGCGGCTTTAAATACAGAAAGAAGGCAAGCATTGTTTTTTAAAATTAGGTAGAGTGGATTAGGTTAGCAATTAAAACAGATGTAAACAAGGTTATTGTACATGTATCTATCTGTATGTATACAAAAATGACAGCTAGATTCTATGTAAGCATGGCTACAAGGGATTAACCCCTTAAGGACCTGCACCGTACATGTACGTCGCAGATGTCCGTGACTTAAGGACCACCACCGCACATGTACGGCACTGTAATCGCGTGGGTGCAGGAGATGCATCCGTCCGATCAGCGGCAGGGGTTCGGCAGTCCCGGCACCCCTGCTGCATGCCGGCGCATTAACCCTTGATGGGCCGTGGTCACCTCTGACCGCGGCACGTGCAATGTGTGGAGGGAGGGAGAGAGCAGCCATCGGGCCCCGCGCTGCTGTGACGGGGACCCGATGGCAGGGAAGGCAGCCCGATGCTTGCTTAGGCATCGTGGCTGCCTTCCATGACAGCCTTTGAGATCCAGCCCCCTGGATCTGACATACAAACAGGCTGTAAGTGTATTACAGTCTGTAATACATTTACAGCCAATGCATCACAATACAGAAGTATTTTGATGCATTGTAAAGGGGATCAGACCCCCAAAAGTTGAAGTCGCAGAGTGGGACAAAAAATAAAGTTAAAAAAAATGTAAATAAAAAAAGCGTCCTTTTCCCAAAATAAGTTAAATTTTTTTGTAAAAAATAGGGGAAAAAATAAAAGTTTCTGGGCCTCTGAAGTCCTGTTGTTGGTGTACTCATCATCCAGGGTTTCTGTGGCGGAGGCCTCCTTTAGCTTCCGGTCACGGAGGTTCTGCTGGAGGTCCTCTGGGCAATTCCACAAAAACTGCTCTGTGGCGATGAGCTCCTTCATCTGCTGGACGATGGTGAGCTCCAATCCTGTGGTCCATTGGTTGACTGCTCTGAGCAAGGCCCGCTTCTGATCAGCCTAGGGCCCTGCTGCAAACTCAAGGAGCATCTTCCAGTACGTCTCAGGGGTCAAGTTATACTGCTGGACCATAGCCCGCTTGATGTACTCATAGCTCAGGATGGTCTCGCTGGACAGGTACCTGAAGATTTCCAGGGCTTTTCCCCTGAGACATAGCATTAGGAATCAGACCCACTGGTCCTCCAGCAGCTGGTACTGATGGCAGGCCATCTCAAACGCCAACAAGAAGGTGTCCAAGTCCCCATCTTTGTCCAGCAGGGGTAAGTCCTCCGTCCTTAGTTTTGGAATCCGGATCTCTTGTGACTCGCATCGGGCTGGTGAGGGCTGTTGAAGCTGGAGCATTTGTAGCTGGTTCTCGTGCTTAGCCTGCCCACGACATTCTGCAGCCTTTGCTTGCTCGCAATGCTCTGCAGCCTCTGCTCGTTCGCAATGTTCTACAGCGTCTGCTTGCTTGCGACGTTCTGCAGCTTCTGACAGGACTTTGTTTTCCGTCTTGCATAACGGGACCCAGACGGATCCGTTATGTTTTCCCATAGACCTCTATTAGGACGGAGCAAAACGGAATGCCTCTTAAAGGCGTTATAACCCTGTTATAACGGAAAGCCATAACGGACTCCATAACGCTAGTGTGAACCCACCCTTATGCATAGGATCCTTTTTTTTACAGGATCCAGTAAAAAAAATGGATCCTGTTGCATCAGTTGTCGTCTGTTTGAGCCATTTCTATCTGAGATCCGTTTTTTTAAATGGAAACAAAAGTACTGCATGCAGTTTTTTTGTAAAAAACTGATCTCAGACAGAAATGGCTCAAATGGATGACAACTGATGCAAACGGAATCGTTTTTTTTACTGGATCCTGTTTTTTTTTTGGATGACATAAAGGCATGATGGTTGACACGGGGGCATGATGTCTGACATAGGGGGCTAATGGCTGACATGGGGGCATGATGTCTGACATGGGGGGCTAATGGCTGACATAGAGGGCTAATGGCTGACATAGGGGGGCTGATCTGAGGCATTGGGTGTCTGATCTAAGGTCTGATTAACATTGGGGGTCTTATTGGGGCTGTGAGCTGAGGTCTGATTAACATTTGGGGTCTGATTGCTGGTCTGACCTGAGGTGTAATGGAAAATATTTTTTTTCTTATTATCCTCCTCTAAAACCTAGGTGCGTCTTATGGTCCGATGCATCTTATGGTCCGGTGCGTCTTATAGGGCGAAAAATACGGTATGCATATTAGGTATCGCTGCATCCATAAGAACCTGCTATATAAAAATATCACATGACCTAACCCCTCAGGTGAACACCAAAATAAAAAAATTATGGTGTTCAAAAAGCCATTTTTTGTCACCTTACATCCCAAAAAGTGTAACACCAAGCGATCAAAAAGTCATACGCACCCCACAATAGTGCCAATCAAACTGTCATCTCATCCCGCAAAAATGATACCCTACCTAAGACAATCGCCCACGACAAAAAAAACTATGGCTCTCAGAATATGGAGACACTAAAACATGATTTTCTTTTTGTTTCAAAAATTATATTATTGTGTAAATAAAAAAAGTTTACATATTAGGTATTGCCACGTCCGTAAGAACCTGCTGTATAAAAATATCACATGACCTAACCCCGCAGGTGAACACCGTAAAAAAATACAAATAAAAAGTGTGTGCAAAAAAGGTATTTTTTATTAGCCTTACATCACAAAAAGTGTAACACCAAGCGATCAAAAAGTCATAGGCACCCCACAATAGTACCAATCAAATCGTCACAAACAACCATATTTGGTATTGTCACGTCTGTAACAACCTGCTCTAGAAAAATACCACATGATCTACGTTGTAAATAACAAAAAATAAAAACGGTGCCAAAACAGCTATTTCTTGTTATCTTGCCTCACAAAAAGTGTAATATAGAGCAACCAAAAATCATATGTACCCTAAACTAGTACCAACAATACTGCCACCCTATCCTGTAGTTTCTAAAATGGGGTCACTTTTTTGGAGTTTCTACTCTAGGGGTGCATCAGGGGGGCTTCAAATGGGACATGGTGTCAAAACAACCAGTCCATCAAAACCTGCCTTTCAAAAACCGTATGGCATTCCTTTCCTTCTGCGTCCTGCCGTGTGCCCGTACAGTGGTTAACGACCACATATGGGGTGTTTCTGTAAACTACAAAATCAGGGCCATAAATATTGAGTTTGGTTTGACTGTTAACCCTTGCTTTGTAACTGAAAAAAATTATTAAAATGGAAAATCTGCCAAAAAAGTGAAATTTTGAAATTGTATCTCTATTTTCCATTAATTCTTGTGGAACACCTAAAGGGTTAACAAAGTTTGTAAAATCAGTTTTAAATACCTTGAGGGGTGTAGTTTATAGAATGGGGTCATTTTTGGGTGGTTTCTATTATGTAAGCCTCGCAAAGTGACTTCAGACCTGAACTGGTCCCTAAAAATTGGGTTTTTGAAAATGTCAGAAAAATTTCAAGATTTGCTTCTAAACTTCTAAGCCTTGTAACATCCCCAAAAAATAAAATATCCTTCCCAAAATGATCCAAACATGAAGTAGACATATGGGGAATGTAAAGTAATACCTATTTTTGGAGGTATTACTATGTATTATAGAAGTAGAGAAATGTAAACTTGGAAATTAGCAATTTTTTGCAAATTCTTTGTAAATTTGGTATTTTTTTATAATCAAAAATTATTCTTTTTTTACTTCATTTTACCAGTGTCATGAAGTACAATATGTGATGAAAAAACGGACTCAGAATGGCCTGGATAAGTCAAAGCGTTTTAAAGTTATCAGCACCTAAAGTGACACTGGTCAGATTTGCAAAAAATGGCCAAGTCCTTAAGGTGAAATAGGGCTGAGTCCTTAAGGGGTTAATGTGAATGGGACAGCTTAGGTGTAATTATCCCTGCTCACCACTGCTGTTGCGACAGTTAGCAGGTAAACAATGAAGAAAAGGCTGTGCTGGCATGGCGCGCACCTTCTCTTCAAACAGCTTATTGGCGGCGATGCCGGGTGTCGGACACCCGCCGATCTGATGTTGATGACCTATTCTGAGGATAGGTGATCAATAAAAATACATTTGACAACCTCCTTAAGGGTCTATGGAAGTGAATGAGTCAAGTACCTGGTGTCCAGTGGTTACTCACTTTAAATAAAACAAGAAGTAATACTCTTTTTGTCCTGTTCCCCCGATAAATGGAGCACATCATCCTCCAGCTCTCCTGCTCAGCTCCACAGGCACAATTACACCACTGCCTGCACCTGCTGCTAAGAAGCACACAGGCTGGCAAATGGTTCAGCAGGGGACTGACAGCTTCCTGCTTCACCATTGTATTCAACTTTATCTGCTGCCTAAGGATGCAGATACCATAGCACTGGGAATGTACCATAGCCATCCCAGGACTACCGGACAGCCTCATTAGCGATTATCGGCCAGTGTAATACAGCCTACCTACACAATGCTATCAATTACTGATAAGATGGCCCCCCATGTACATTTGAAGTTTGAAAAAGCAGAGATTTGAATATATAACTTGCAAGTTTTACTGAATCTTTTCCCATAAACCTACATAGCTCCTTCTGCTTTATAACATGCAGCCTGTCAATTGCATTTTGTTGTGAGAGATTCTCTTTAATGTTGGTTGTCAGGTGGCATGTGGTGGGGAGGGTGTCACATAACGTGTAGGGGTTCTCACATTTTATATAGCATGTGAAACACAAGGCACATCAATGGAATATACCGCTGGTTTGTGAAAGGTATGTATTCCATATGTACAAACCAGATTCCAAAAAAGTTGGGACACTATACAAATCGTGAATAAAAACTGAATGCAATGATGTGGAGGTGCCAACTTCTAATATTTTATTCAGAATAGAACATAAATCACGGAACAAAAGTTTAAACTGAGAAAATGTACCATTTTAAGGGAAAAATATGTTGAATCAGAATTTCATGGTGTCAACAAATCCCCAAAAAGTTGGGACAAGGCCATTTTCACCACTGTGTGGCATCTCCCCTTCTTCTTACAACACTCAACAGACGTCTGGGGACCGAGGAGACCAGTTTCTCAAGTTTAGAAATAGGAATGCTCTCCCATTCTTGTCTAATACAGGCCTCTAACTGTTCAATCGTCTTGGGCCTTCTTTGTTGCACCTTCCTCTTTATGATGCGCCAAATGTTCTCTATAGGTGAAAGATCTGGACTGCAGACTGGCCATTTCAGTACCCAGATCCTTCTCCTACGCAGCCATGATGTTGTGATTGATGCAGAATGTGGTCTGGCATTATCTTGTTGAAAAATGCAGGGTCTTCCCTGAAAGAGATGACGTCTGGATGGGAGCATATGTTGTTCTAGAACCTGAATATATTTTTCTGCATTGGTGGTGCCTTTCCAGACATGCAAGCTGCCCATGCCACACGCACTCATGCAACCCCATACCATCAGAGATGCAGGCTTCTGAACTGAGCGTTGATAACAACTTGGGTTGTCCTTGTCCTCTTTGGTCCGGATGACATGGCGTCCCAGATTTCCAAAAAGAACTTCGAATCGTGACTCGTCTGACCACAGAACAGTCTTCCATTTTGCCACACTCCATTTTAAACGATCCCTGGCCCAGTGAAAACGCCTGAGCTTGTGGATCTTGCTTAGAAATGGCTTCTTCTTTGCACTGTAGAGTTTCAGCTGGCAACGGCGGATGGCAT
Organism: Bufo gargarizans; assembly: GCF_014858855.1. NCBI lineage: Eukaryota > Metazoa > Chordata > Amphibia > Anura > Bufonidae > Bufo > Bufo gargarizans. The sequence goes on from NC_058082.1 coordinate 453,766,575, forward strand.
GGTGGATTGTGTTCACTGACAATGGTTTCTGGAAATATTCCTGAGCCCATTCTATGATTTCCTATACAGTAGCATTCCTGTTTGTGCTGCAGTGTCGTTTAAGGGCACAGAGATCACGGGCATCCAGTATGGTTTTACGGCCTTGACCCTTACGCACAGAGATTGTTCCAGATTCTCTGAATCTTCAGGATGATGTTATGCACAGTTGATGATGATAGATGCAAAGTCTTTGCAATTTTTCGCTGGGTAACACCTTTCTGATATTGCTCCACTATCTTTCTGCGCAACATTGTGGGAATTGGTGATCCTCTACCCATCTTGGCTTCTGAGAGACCCTGCCACTCTGAGAAGCTCTTTTTATACCCAATCATGTTGCCAATTGACCTAATTAGTGTTAATTGGTCTTCCAGCTCTTCGTTATGCTCAAATTTACTTTTTCCAGTGTCTTATTGCTACTTGTCCCAACTTTTGGGGGATTTGTTGACACCGTGAAAATTTTAATCAACGTATTTTTCCTTTAAAATGATACATTTACTCGGAATAAACATTTGATCTGTCATCTACGTTCTATTACAAATAAAATATTGACATTTGCCATCTCCACATCATTGCATTCAGTTTTTATTCACGATTTGTATAGTGTCCCAACTTTTTGGGAATCCGGTTTGTATATGAAAAACATATGTGGTTCCCTATTTAATAAAAACAAACACTGGAATCCTCTTTATGCTTTGTCATTTTAGTTTATTTTTAATATGGTGTAGGGACAGGGATGTTAAACATTTATGTAATTTACATTTATGTAATAACATTGTTTGTTTCCATGTCTGATACTTTTTTTTGTGGATAGGATGCGGACCCATTCATTTTAATGGGTCTGCAAAAAATGAGGACAGAACACCATGTGCTGTCCTCATCAATATGTCCGTTCTGTTTTAGGCATTGTTACAATGGATCCGCCAAAAAAAAACGGATGGCATACGGATGTCATCCGTTTTATTTCGCGGATCCACATATTGTGGACCGCAAAACACATACGGTCGTGTGCATGTAGCCTTAGGGAAAGATTTTTTTTGTAGTAGAAAACAGGATGTAAAGAGTCTTTTTAGTAAAGCTCGATGTCACAACCAGACAGCTGAGAAGCTCTGACAGAGGCCTTTCAGAACCTCCTCCTTGAGTTCTCTTTGTTGTGCTGTTCAGTTCCTCATCTCGTTAGCCTCTCTCAGCTGTCATGGAGTTGGACTGATTGCATCCCTTTAAATTCCGCCCCATAATGCATTACTGGGCGGCTTATACTACTTCCTGGAGTGTGTGTGCATGCTGATCTTGTTTTCCAGTCTGCTACAAAGTTAAGTGCTGAACATTTATCTGTTATTTTCTGTTTGCTGGATCCCAGGTGACCCTGACTCCCTCCGTGTCTGGTGTAGGGAGCCGGTGGTCGTGTCCCCTCACTATTGTAGGGTGTTCAGGGGTTATATAGTCGAGGTACGTGGATATGCAACCTTCCACCTTTCGGATCTTTGCATAGGCTGAGCAGCCAGGGAAAGTGCTAGGTCTTGTGCAGGGGTCTCCCTTTTGGTTCCTTAGCTTTGGATCCACTCAGTCATATATGCATGTTGCTTTGTCTTGTTTCCTGTACACCGTCCGTGACATTATAAGCCGCCTAAAACCGTCTCAAGCATGGATCCGGTTTCACTTTTGGCTGAACGCTTCCAGGGTCTTTCATTGGAGGTAGCTGATCTCCGTAAGACTTTTTCTCAGCTTCAAGTGACCGGTTCAGCTTGCGTTCATGGAGTTTGTTCTGAGCCTAAGATCTCGCTCCCGGATACGTTCTCCGGGGGTAGTGAGAATTTTGTGCGTTTTAGAGAGGCTTGCAAACTCCATTTTCGCCTTCTTCCCCATTCCTCTGGTGATGAGGAACGGAGGGTGGGGATCATTATATCGCTGCTCAGGGGTAACGTTCAGTCCTGGGCCTTTTCGCTGCCGGAGGGGGCACGGCCTCTCCGTTCAGTGGATGAATTCTTTTTAGCCCTGGGTCAGATATATGATGATCCGGATCGTATTGCTCTGGCTGAGTCTAGACTACGTCTATTATGCCAGGGTAAAGAATCCGCAGAAATATACTGCTCAGAATTTCGGAGATGGGCAGTTGATACTGGTTGGAATGATGCTGCACTCCGAAGTCAATTTTGCCATGGTCTTTCAGAGGGATTGAAAGATGCATTTGCCTTTCATGAGAGGCCTATTTCTTTGGACTCTGCTATGTCTCAGGCCGTTCGTATTGACAGGCGTCTTAGAGAGAGAGGAGAGATGTCCCCTTCCTGTCATACTCAGTCCCAGGACAGTGCAGCGGTCCCATTCTGTGCGCAGGGGTCTCAGTCGCTGTCAGCCCCTTCTGAGCAGGAGCCCATGCAGCTGGGGTTGATTGCTTCTGACAATAGAAGATTCAGCTCGCATGGGAGGGTTTGTTTTGTTGTGGAGGTATAAATCATTTGGCAAATATTTGTCCCTCTAGGAGATTCAGGCAGTTTTCTGGGAGTAATAAAGAAAAATAAGGAAATAAGGAAAAAATCTTTTAAAAATGTTCCGTCTGTTACTATTGGCAGGGTTGAGGCGGAAATTGAAGGTTTTCCGTTTGCTTGTAGTTCCCGTTTTGTCCTGCCGGCTAGGGTGGCGCTAGAGAGCAAGAACATTTTTTGTGAGATTTTTGTGGATAGTGGAGCAGCGGTCAATCTCATTTATAATCAATTTGCGATAACTCATGGTTTCCAGGTGCGCACTTTGGGAAAGGATATTCCTGTTTTCGCTATTGATTCCGCTCCACTTTCTCAGAAATCATTAAAGGGCATAGTTCACAATATCCGTTTAATTGTGAGTGATGCTCATGTTGAGGATGTGTCATGTTTCGTCCTTAGCGGTTTGCCTACTCCTCTAGTGTTGGGGCTACCCTGGCTCACTAAACCTAACCCCACCATTGATTGGCAAGCGAGGCAAATAAATGGTTGGAGTGACTTTTGCAGAGAGAATTGCCTCACGACATCTGTTTCTGAGGTTGCTACTAAGACTGTACCATCTTTTCTCTCTGAATTTTCGGATGTCTTCTCTGAGAGTGGAGTTCAGGATTTGCCCCCGCACAGGGAGTACGATTGCCCTATTAATCTCATCCCAGGCGCCAAACTGCCTAAATCTCGTTTATACAATCTTTCCCAACCTGAGAGGATCGCTATGCGTGCTTATATCTCTGAGAGTCTGAGAAAAGGACACATACGACCCTCGAAGTCACCTGTTGCCGCTGGTTTTTTCTTTGTTAAGAAAAAAGATGGTTCTTTAAGACCTTGTCTGGATTTCAGGGAGCTGAACAGTATCACTATTCGTGACCCTTATCCGCTTCCTCTGATCCCGGACCTGTTTAACCAAGTTGTTGGGTCTAAAGTCTTTTCCAAATTAGATCTAACAGGGGCATACAACCTGGTCAGGGTCAGAGAAGGAGATGAATGGAAGACGGCCTTCAATACCCCTGAGGGCCATTTTGAGAATTTGGTTATGCCTTTTGGTTTGATAAATGCCCCAGCCGTTTTTCAGCATTTCGTGAACAGCATTTTTTATCATTTGATGGGAAAATTTATATTAGTGTATTTGGATGACATTTTGATTTTTTCTCCTGATTTCAAAACTCATAAGGAACATTTACGTCAAATCTTGCTCATCCTGCGGGAGAATAAATTATATGCGAAACTGGAAAAATGTGTGTTTGCGGTTCCAGAAATTCAATTTCTGGGGTTCCTTCTCTCCGCTTCTGGTTTTTGCATGGACCCCGAGAAGGTCCGCGCTGTGCTTGAGTGGGAGCTTCCTGAGAATCAGAAGGCGCTGATGCGGTTTTTGGGCTTTGCCAATTATTACAGGAAGTTTATTTTGAATTATTCCTCTATTGTTAAACCACTCACTGATATGACCAGAAAGGGGGTAGATTTTTCTTCTTGGTCAGTAGAGGCACGTAAGGCTTTTTCTAATATCAAGGAAAGTTTTGCTTCCGCTCCCATCTTGGTGCAACCTGATATTTCTTTACCCTTCATAGTTGAGGTTGATGCTTCTGAGGTGGGTGTGGGGGCGGTCTTGTCTCAGGGTTCCTCTCCTGCCAAATGGCGACCGTGTGCCTTTTTCTCGAAAAAACTCTCCTCCACAGAGAGAAATTACGATGTGGGAGATAGGGAATTGTTGGCCATCAAGTAGGCTTTTGAGGAATGGCGCCATTGGCTAGAGGGAGCCAGACACCCTATTACCGTATTTACTGACCATAAAAATCTGGCCTACTTGGAGTCAGCCAAGCGTCTGAACCCGAGACAGGCCAGATGGTCTTTGTTCTTTTCTAGGTTTAATTTTGTGGTCACGTTCCGCCCTGGAGTTAAGAATGTGAAGGCAGATGCCCTGTCACGTTGTTTTCCGGGAGGCGGGAATTGAATTGGAGGCAGAGGTGCAGGCAGCCCAGTCAGAGGCTCCTGATCTTTGTCCTCCTGGGAGGTTGTTTGTGCCTCTCGCTTTAAGACACAAGATTTTTAAGGAACACCACAATACGGTCCTTGCTGGGCACCCGGGGGCAAGAGCCACACTGGATCTCATCGCTCGGAGATTCTGGTGGCCTGCGCTTCGTAAGTCGGTTGAGGGTTTTGTGGCAGCCTGCGAGACTTGCGCTCGTGCCAAAGTACCTCATTCACGGCCATCAGGTCCTCTCCTTCCCTTACCCATTCCTTCCCGTCCTTGGACACATCTGTCCATGGACTTTATAACGGACCTGCCTCGTTCCTCGGGGAAGACTGTGATTCTGGTGGTGGTGGACCGTTTTAGCAAAATGGTGCATTTCATCCCTTTTCCTGGTTTGCCCAATGCTAAGACGCTGGCGCAGGCATTTATTGATCACATTGTCAAATTGCACGGTATTCCTTCAGACATAGTCTCTGATAGGGGCACGCAGTTTGTTTCCAGATTCTGGAAGGCTTTCTGTTCTCGCTTGGGGGTTCGGTTGTCATTCTCTTCTGCTTTCCACCCGCAGTCGAATGGCCAGACAGAGCGCGTCAATCAGAATCTGGAGACATATCTGCGCTGTTTTGTGGCGGAGAATCAAGAGGATTGGTGTTCTTTTTTGTCCCTTGCTGAGTTTGCTTTAAATAACCGTCGTCAGGAGTCCTCTGATAAGTCATCATTTTTTGGTGCATATGGGTTTCATCCGCAGTTTGGGACTTTCTCGGGAGAGGGGTCTTCTGGTTTACCTGATGAGGACAGATTCTCCTCGTCTTTGTCATCTATTTGGCAAAAGATTCAGGATAATCTAAAGAGCATGAGTGAGAGATATAAGCGTGTGGCAGATAAGAGACGTGTGCTTGGTCCGGACCTGAATGTTGGTGATCTGGTGTGGTTGTCTACCAAGAATATCAAGTTGAAGGTTCCCTCCTGGAAGTTGGGTCCTAGGTTTATTGGGCCTTACAAAATCCTGTCTGTCATCAATCCTGTTGCCTACCGTCTTGATCTTCCTCAGACTTGGAAGATCCATAATGTTTTTCATAAGTCCTTATTGAAACCTTATGTTCAACCCATTGTACCCTCGCCTTTGCCTCCTCCTCCGATTATGGTTGATGGGAATCTTGAATTTCAGGTCTCTAGGATTGTGGATTCTCGTCTTGTCCGCGGTTCTCTTCAGTACCTTGTTCATTGGGAGGGTTATGGTCCTGAGGAGAGGATGTGGGTCCCAGTGACGGACATTAAGGCCTCTCGTCTCATCAGGGCTTTCCATAGGTCCCATCCTGAGAAGGTGGGCTCTGAGTGTCCGGAGTCCACTCGTAGAGGGAGGGGTACTGTCACAACCAGACAGCTGAGAAGCTCTGACAGAGGCCTTTCAGAACCTCCTCCTTGAGTTCTCTTTGTTGTGCTGTTCAGTTCCTCATCTCGTTAGCCTCTCTCAGCTGTCATGGAGTTGGACTGATTGCATCCCTTTAAATTCCGCCCCATAATGCATTACTGGGCGGCTTATACTACTTCCTGGAGTGTGTGTGCATGCTGATCTTGTTTTCCAGTCTGCTACAAAGTTAAGTGCTGAACATTTATCTGTTATTTTCTGTTTGCTGGATCCCAGGTGACCCTGACTCCCTCCGTGTCTGGTGTAGGGAGCCGGTGGTCGTGTCCCCTCACTATTGTAGGGTGTTCAGGGGTTATATAGTCGAGGTACGTGGATATGCAACCTTCCACCTTTCGGATCTTTGCATAGGCTGAGCAGCCAGGGAAAGTGCTAGGTCTTGTGCAGGGGTCTCCCTTTTGGTTCCTTAGCTTTGGATCCACTCAGTCATATATGCATGTTGCTTTGTCTTGTTTCCTGTACACCGTCCGTGACACTCGAGCAGCATTGCTAAGGAGAATGTGACTTCTTACTGTCTTTTCTAAAAATACTCTTTAAACTGAAAAGACGGTTATACTTTTCTTTCAGTCAATTTAACTTACGGTAGATTCTTACCTCCTAAATGGGACTTATAGTCAGGATAGGTCATCAATATCAGATCGGTGGAGCCGACTCATATGAGCACTGCATTCTCTTCACTGTTTACCTGCTGACCGTTAACATTGCAAGCGGCGAGAAGGTGTAAATGCAGCTCCTTCTTTCCATTCGCTTGAATGGTGCAGAGCAATTGTAGTTACACTCCATTCCATTTAAGTGAATGGCACCCCAGCACACCTCTGCATTGTCGACAGCAAGCAGGTAAACAGTGATGTAGCGCTTGTACAAGAGCTGCATTCTTGTCAAACAGCCCATCTGATATTGATGACCTGTCCTGAGAATAGGTCACAAATATGAGGAAAGCAGAAAACCCTTTTAATGGACATTTTGCATGTATTGCAGATTCTATTACATCCATAATATTCAACAATTTATGCTGCTTTCAGTATTACTATTTTTATCAATCATTCCTTTGTCAAAGGACATGGATGAAAATAGACACTATTCATTTTATAATGCAAACCCTAAGGACTCCAATAAGCTTCAAAAGAATGATATTAAATGGACCTCAAAACAATGGTGTCCGTGTGTCATCCAGAGGGACAGCCATGGGCACCAGGTTTGCCCCCAGTTACGCCAATTTATTTATGGCGCAATGGGAGCATCAACACATCACTCCCAGACTGGGGACAGACCTGGTGTTATGGCATAGATATATTGAAGTGAAGTAGAACTTCAGTCCTTTTTAGAAGAGAATAATAGGAATACAATTAACCACCTCCAGACCGCCTAACGCAGATGTGCGGTCCGGAGGTGGCAGCGCTGCGCAGAGTCACGCATATACGCGTCATCTCGCGAGACGCGAGATGACGCGAATATGCGCCCGCGCATGCGCAGTTCGCGCCGACATTTCGTTCAGGAGTATTTCGTCAGCAACCTGCCAGCTGTGATCATTGGCTGGCAGGTTGCTGATTTTAAAAAAATCCAATCAGAAGCCAGATAACAGATCATATTTGTAAATATGATCTGTTATATGGCTGCCTGCTCCTCTGCTGGTTCTTTTAGTCGGTTGGATCCAGCAGAGGAGCAGGCTTCACAGTGAGTACACCAAACACTACACTTTAGCCCCAGATCACCCCCCTGAACCCCAATTAACCCTTTGATCACCCCTTTGATCGCCCCTGTCAATCACAAGTGAAAAGAAAAAAGTGATCAGTGCAAACTGTCACTTTTTTTTTTCACTGGTATTGACCGTTAGGTTTCAGTATAGTTTAGGCCCCTTGGTTAGGTAGTTTAGGGATCGGTTAGCGCCCAGCCCACCGCACCGCAGTCCGTTATTCGCTGATTAGCGTATCGCTAATCAGCATTTGTACTTTTATAGTATCTGGAAGTGATCAAAACTGAGATCTATAATTGTACTAGTGTCACTTTAGTTCCCCCTCCACCCAAAACGCAGTGTTTGCCCGATCAGGCCTGATCGCTCGCCCACACGTGCGTTCGCCCACACCCGCCCCACCGCAGTGACAAAAAAAAATTTTTTTTTGATCGCTGCACATTCACTTTACACGCACTGCGGCGATAAAAAAATCAGTTTTGATATTTTTTATCAACCGCAGCGGCCTCCGGTACTTCGCTAGCCTCCCCTTTGTAAGACAGGCTTGCTTTTTTTTCTTGGGTAGTCTCAGGGAATACCCCTAAATTTAGTTGCCCACATGTCTAACAGGGGGTATTCCTCTGAAGAGGCCTACAGGCTTCTGACCCAGTCGGATGAGGAGTGGGAACCCTCATCTGATGAATCCAGCGGGTCCGAATACGAACCTGTAGAAAGCAGTGGCTCTCTGACCCAAAGTTCGGACGAGGAGGCTGAGGTCCCTGATAGCACCAGGCGTACCCGGCCCTGTGTCGCTAGACCGCAGGTTGCGCAGGATCCGCTTCAAGAGCAGCAGAGTGGGGCTGGTGCTGTCGGATTACGTGGTGAGGCATACACCAGCAGCCCAGCCCTTCCTGGACCTAGTACCAGCACTGCCGTACAACCTGGTGAAGTAGCGAGCACCAGAAGGGCAGTTGAAGCTGGTACGGTGGCACGTGCAGTAGTGACCCCGTCGCAGCCACCGCAAAGACGTGCCCGTAGAGCCCCTAGAATCCCAGAGGTGCTGGCAAACCCTGATTGGCAGTCCCCAACTTCAGCCGCACCTGTAGTTTTCCCCTTTCACCGCCCAGTCTGGAGTTCGGGTTGAGACAGCTCAGATCGGTTCGGCCCTGGGATTTTTTGAGCTGTTCTTGACTGCGGAGCTCTTAGACTTAGTTGTGGCAGAAACAAATCGGTATGCCACACAATTTATAACCGCTAACCCGGGAAGCTATTATGCCCAGCCTTTCCGGTGGAAACCAGTCCAAGTTTCCGAAATTAAAACTTTTCTGGGCCTCCTCCTCAACATGGGCCTGACAAAAAAGCATGAATTGCGGTCATATTGGTCCACGAACCCGATTCATCACATGCCCATGTTCTCTGCTGCTATGTCCAGGACACGATTTGAGGTCATCCTGCGTTTCCTGCACTTTAGTGATAACAGCACCTCCCGTCCCAGAGGCCACCCTGCTTTTGACCGGCTCCACAAAATTCGGCCCCTCATAGACCATTTCAACCTGAAATTTGCAGATATTTATACCCCAGAGCAAAACATCTGCATAGACGAGTCCCTGATACATTTTACCGGGCGCCTTGGCTTCAAACAATACATCCCAAGCAAGCGCACCCGGTATGGGGTCAAATTGTATAAGCTCTGTGAAAGGGCCACAGGCTATACCCACAAATTTCGTGTCTATGAGGGAAAAGATCAGACCCTGGAGCCGGTCGGTTGCCCTGACTACCTGGGGAGCAGTGGGAAGACAGTTTGGGACTTGGTGTCACCCTTATTCGGCAAGGGGTACCATCTTTATGTGGACAATTTTTACACAAGTGTGGCCCTCTTTAGGCATTTGTTTCTAGAACGGATTGGCGCCTGTGGTACCGCGCAAACTAGTCGCGCGGGCTTCCCCCAACGGCTCGTTACCACCCGTCTTGCAAGGGGGCAGAGGGCCGCACTGTGTAACGAAGAACTGCTCGCGGTGAAATGGAGAGACAAGCGTGACGTTTACATGCTCTCCTCCATTCACGCAGACACGACAATACAAATTGAGCGAGCAACCCGTGTCATTGAAAAGCCCCTCTCAGTCCACGACTATAACCTCCACATGGGAGGGGTGGACTTCAATGACCAGATGTTGTCTCCGTATTTAGTTTCCCGCACAACCAGACGCTGGTATAAGAAGGTGTCTGTATATTTAATTCAATTGGCTCTGTATAATAGTTTTGTTCTCTACAGTAAGGCTGGGAGAACTGGATCCTTCCTCAAATTTCAGGAAGAGATCATCGAGAACCTCCTGTACCCAGGAGGTTCCGTGGCCCCATCCACCAGTGTAGTTAGCCGTCTACACGAGCGACATTTCCCCAATGTCGTTCCTGGTACCTCAACCCAACGTCACCCCGAAAAAGATGTCGTGTCTGTAGCAGGACTGGAATAAGGCGTGTCACCCGCTATTTCTGTCCTGACTGTCCTGACCACCCTGCCCTATGCTTTGGAGAGTGTTTCCGGAAGTACCACTCACAGGTACACTATTAGCATAGGGATCATCTCACCAGGATAGGCACACAGGGCTATTAGGGCCCATTCACTCACACAGATGCTGCAAACGTCTCCTTTCACCTGGGACAAAGTGCATAACGCACTTCGCCACATCTTTGGGCGATTTGCGCTTTGCACATTGACCCATGGGGAAGGAGAGGTTTGTTCTATAAAGGTAAAAAAACAAAAAAACAAAAAGAAAAACACCAGTAAGCAAAAAAGTTAATGTTCAGTTAAAAAAGTTAAAGTTTATATGTTCTGTTGCAAAGTTAATAAAATTATTGCGTTGCGGCCTGGTTTTTTCTTTTTTTTTTTTACCTTCCAGGTGGACCAACCGATCGATTAGCTGCAGCACTGATGTGCATTCTGACAGAAGCATTGCGCTGCTGTCAGATTACACGCAAGTCAGTGTATGCGGCGCTGCAAGACGAGATTTCTACTCTGCAGTAACAGATACGTTTGCCGATGCATACGAGCTGAGGAGGAGGCGGCGTTCCTATGCTTTGGCAAACACTTTGTATATATATATATAAAAAATAAAAAAAATCCCGGCAATGATTTATTCATCCACATCGATTGATGCGAATGGAGAAATCTGGTTTGCCAGGGCATACGAGCTAAGTGGGTATGGATGTAGGGCGGAGCTCCTATGTCCTGGCAGACGCCTTTCCCCTCCATTTTTTTTTTTTGGCAGAGATTTTTCCATCCACATTGATCGATGCGAATGAAGAAATCTGTGCCGTTCATTTTTTTCTTTCAGCCCAGAGGCTGAACGGAAAAAAAAATCTCATTACCTGTATGCTCAATATAAGGAGAATAGCAGAAACTCCTAATGCTGGCCATACATGTAATGATTGCGGAGACCCTCAAATGCCAGGGCAGTACAAACACCCCACAACTATCCCCATTTTGGAAAGAAGACACCCCAAGGTATTTGCTGAGGGGCATATTGAGTCCATGAAAGATTTAAATTTTTGTCCTAAGTTAGCGGAAAGTGACACTTTGTGAGAAAAAATAAAATAAAAATCAATTTCCGCTAACTTATGCGGAAAAAAATAATTCTATGAACTTGCCAGGCCCCTCATTGGATACCTTGGGGTGTCTTCTTTCCAAAGTGGGGTCACATGTGGGGTATTTATACTGCCCTGGCTTTTTAGGGGCCCTAAAGCGTGAGAAGAAGTCTGGTATCCAAATGTCTAAAAATGCCCTCCTAAAAGGAATTTGGGCACTTTTGCAGCCTAGATGCGCAAAAGTGTCACACATCTGGTATCGCCGTACTCAGGAGAAGCTGGGGAATGTGTTTTGGGGTGTCATTTTACATATACCCATGCTGGGTGAGATAAATATCTTGGTCAAATGCCAACTTTGTATAAAAAAATTGGAAAAGTTGTCTTTTGCCAGGATATTTCTCTCACCCAGCATGGGTATATGTAAAATGACACCCCAAAACACATTCCCCAACTTCTCCTGAGTACGGCGATACCAGATGTGTGACACTTTTTTGATGCCAAGGTGGGCAAAGGGGCACATATTCCAAAGTGCACCTTTCGGATTTCGCAGGCCATTTTTTACACATTTTGATTGCAAAGTACTTCTCACACATATGGGCCCCTAAATTGCCAGGGCAGTATAACTACGCCACAAGTGACCCCATTTTGGAAAGAAGACACCCCAAGGTATTCCGTGAGGGGCATGGCGAGTTCCTAGAATTTTTATTTTTTGTCGCAAGTTAGTGGAATATGAGACTTTGTAAGGAAAAAAGAGAGAAAAAAAAATCATCATTTTCCGCTAACTTGTGACAAAAAATAAAAAATTCTAGGAACTCGCCATGCCCCTCACGGAATACCTTGGGGTGTCTTCTTTCCAAAATGGGGTCACTTGTGGCGTAGTTATACTGCCCTGGCAATTTAGGGGCCCAAGTGTGTGAGAAGTACCTTGCAATCAAAATGTGTAAAAAATGGCCTGCAAAATCCGAAAGGTGCACTTTGGAATATGTGCCCCTTTGCCCACCTTGGCAGCAAAAAAGTGTCACACATCTGGTATCGCCGTACTCAGGAGAAGTTGGGGAATGTGTTTTGGGGTGTCATTTTACATATAACCATGCTGGGTGAGAGAAATATCTTGGCAAAAGACAAACTTTCCCATTTTTTATACAAAGTTGGCATTTGACCAAGATATTTATCTCACCCAGCATGGGTATATGTAAAATGACACCCCAAAACACATTCCACAACTTCTCCTGAGTACGGCGATACCAGATGTGTCACACTTTTTTGCTGCCAAGGTGGGCAAAGGGGCACATATTCCAAAGTGCACCTTTCGGATTTCACCGGTCATTTTTTACACATTTTGATTGCAAAGTTCTTCTCACACATTTGGGCCCCTAAATTGCCAGGGCAGTATAACTACCCCACAAGTGACCCCATTTTGGAAAGAAGACACTCCAAGGTATTCTGTGAGGGGCATGGTGAGTTCCTAGAATTTTTTATTTTTTGTCGCAAGTTAGTGGAATATGAGACTTTGTAAAAAAAAAAAAAAAAATCATCATCATTTTCTGCTAACTTGTGACAAAAAATAAAAAGTTCTATGAACTCACTATGCCCATCAGCGAATACCTTAGGGTGTCTACTTTCCGAAATGGGGTCATTTGTGGGTTTTTTCTACTGTTTGGGCATTGTAGAACCTCAGGAATCATGACAGGTGCTCAGAAAGTCAGAGCTGCTTCAAAAAGCGGAAATTCACATTTTTGTACCATAGTGTGTAAACGCTATAACTTTTACCCAAACCATTTTTTTTTTTTTGCCCAAACATTTTTTTTTTATCAGAGACATGTAGAACAATAAATTTGGCAAAAAATTTATATATGGATGTCGTTTTTTTTGCAAAATTTTACAGCTGAAAGTGAAAAATGTCATTTTTTTGCAAAAAAATCGTTACATTTTGATTAATAACAAAAAAAGTAAAAATGTCAGCAGCAATAAAATACCACCAAATGAAAGCTCTATTAGTGAGAAGAAAAGGAGGTAAAATTAATTTGGGTGGTAAGTTGCATGACCGAGCGATAAACGGTGAAAGTAGTGTAGTGCCGAAGTGTAAAAAGTGCTCTGGTCATGAAGGGGGTTTCAGCTAGCGGGGCTGAAGTGGTTAAAGAGATTCTGTCACTAGGATTTACCCTACAGAAATATTCATATGTGCCCATCAGTGTCCTTGTTTTGTATTAAATAATCCCACTCTTACTGCTCTGTATGTCTTTTATTCGTCAAAAAAGCGATGTTATTGCTATGTAAATTATCATGATAAGGAGCCCAAGGGGTTGTCCCACGATCCGTTGGAGCCCGGCCGCCCCCATCGTTCCGGAGCCCAGCACCGCCTACCAGTTTATTTATTCACTGCACTTGCCCTGACTTCATTCCCTTCAAGCGCCGTAATCTCACGCAGGTGCAGTGTACACAGTAGTCTGCACCCATGCAGACTGCTGGCACAGCCTTTGTCGATCCAACTGCGCATGCGCCGGCTCCTTACACACGCGAGATTGCGACGCTTGGAAGGAATGACGTCAGGGCAAGTGCAGTGAATAAATTAACTGGTAGGCAGTGCTGGGCACCGGAACGATGGGCGTGGCCGGGCTCCAACGAATCGTGGGACAACCCCTTGGGCTCCTTCAAGGTAATTTAAATAGCAATAACATCGCTTTTTTGACGAATAAAAGACACAGAGCAGTAAGAGTGGGATCATTTAATACAAAACAAGGATACTGAAGGGCACATATGAATATCTCTGTAGGGTAAATCCTGGTGACAGAATCCCTTTAATTGTATTCCTATTATTCTCTTCTAAGAAGGACTGAAGTTCTACTTCACTTCAATATATCTATGCCATAACACCAGGTCTGTCCCCAGTCTGGGAGTAATGTGTTGATGTTCCCATTGTGCTATAAATAAATTGGCGTAACTGGGGGCAAACCTGGTGCCCATGGCTGTCCCTTTGGATGACACACGGACACCATCGTTTTGAGGTCCATTTCATATCATTCTTTTGAAGCTTATTGGAGTGGTCCTTAAAATGCATTGCATTTTAAAAGCAATCAAAATACTGTCTGTGGTAAAAAAAACAAAAAAAAAACATTAAATTTAAAAAATCCCATTAAAAAAACGTACACTTTTTTTTCCATTGAAAATACGCTTTTCAATGAAAAAAATAAATAAATAAAATCTCCTGCATATATTTGGTATTGCCGTGTCCGTAATGACCCGGACTACATAAATATCACATAAATTATCCTCTACGGTGAACGCCATAAAAAATTAATAAAAAAGACAGAATTGCTAATTTATTCTTAGTTGCCACCGAAAAAACAACAAGTGATCAAAAAGCGCCATATACTCCAAAATGATATCAATGAAAAATACAAGTCTTCCCGCAAAAATCAAGCCCTCACACAACTCTATAGAAAAAAAAGGGGGTTTATTGCAAAAAAGTAGTAAAACCTAAAAAAAAAACTATATGTATTTGGTATCACTGTAATCGTACTGACCAAGAGAATAAAGATATTATGTTATTTATACCGAAAAAGGAACGCCATAAAATTTATAACGTAAAAATGCAGTGGCAGTATTGCTGTTTTTCCTATCTCCCTCACAGAAAGAGTTAATAAAAGTTAATCAGAAAGTTATGTGTACCCCAAAAGGGCACCATTAAAAACTACAACTTATCCTGCAAAAAACAAGCCCTCATAAAGCTGTATAGACGGAAAAATAAAAAAGTTATAGCTCTTGGAACGCAACAATGAAAAAAAAAAAAGAAGAAAAACGCTTGGTCAGTAAGGCCCAAAACAGACTGGTCACTAAGGGGTTAAACAGTTTCATGATCAAGATCCAACGCAACTAACTTTTGCAGCCTTTGAGAAGGTGGAGAGACATTGGAGAGGGGGAGATTAGTGATGGACGAACATCTGCCGGGGCAAGTTTGCGGAGGGTCCCATTCATTTTAACCACTTTAACCCTGCTAGCTGAAACCCCCTTAATGACCAGGCCACTTTTTACACTTCTGCACTACACTACTTTCACCGTTTATTGCAACGTACCACCCAAATGAATTTTACCTCCTTTTCTTCTCACTAATAGAGCTTTCATTTGGTGGTATTTCATTGCTGCTGACATTTTTACTTTTTTTGTTATTAATCGAAATTTAACGATTTTTTTGCAAAAAAATGACATTTTTCACTTTCAGCTGTAAAATTTAGCAAAAAAAACGACATCCATATATAAATTTTTCGCTAAATTTATTGTTCTACATGTCTTTGATAAAAAAAAAATGTTTGGGCAAAAAAAAAATGGTTTGGGTAAAAGTTATAGCGTTTACAAACTATGGTACAAAAAGTGAATTTCCGCTTTTTGAAGCAGCTCTGACTTTCTGAGCACCTGTCATGTTTCCTGAGGTTCTACAATGCCCAGACAGTAGAAAACCCCCACAAATGACCCCATTTCAGAAAGTAGACACCCTAAGGTATTCGCTGATGGGCATAGTGAGTTCATAGAACTTTTTATTTTTTGTCACAAGTTAGCGGAAAATGATGATTTTTTTTCTTTTTTTCTTACAAAGTCTTATATTCCACTAACTTGCGACAAAAAATAAAAAATTCTAGGAACTCGCCATGCCCCTCACGGAATACCTTGGGGTGTCTTATTTCCAAAATGGGGTCACTTGTGGCGTAGTTATACTGCTCTGGCAATTTAGGGGCCCATATGTGTGAGAAGAAGTTTGAAATCAAAATCTGTAAAAAAATGGCCTGCGAAATCCGAAAGGTGCACTTTGGAATGTGGGTCCCTTTGCCCACCTAGGCTGCAAAAAAGTGTCACACATCTGGTATCGCCGTACTCAGGAGAAGTTGGGGAATGTGTTTTGGGGTGTCATTTTACATATACCCATGCTGGGTGAGAGAAATATCTTGGTCAAATGCCAACTTTGTATAAAAAAATGGGAAACGTTGTCTTTTGCCAAGATATTTCTCTCACCCAGCATGGGTATATGTAAAATGACACCCCAAAACACATTCCCCAACTTCTCCTGAGTACGGCGATACCAGATGTGTGACACTTTTTTGCAGCCAAGGTGGGCAAAGGGGCACATATTCCAAAGTGCACCTTTCGGAATTCGCAGGCCATTTTTTACACATTTTGATTGCAAAGTACTTCTCACACATTTGGGCCCCTAGAATGCCGGGGCAGTATAACTACGCCACAAGTGACCCCATTTTGGAAAGAAGACACCCCAAGGTATTCCGTGAGGGGCATGGCGAGTTCCTAGAATTTTTTATTTTTTGTTACAAGTTAGCGGAATATGATGATTTTTTTATTTTTATTTTTTCCTTACAAAGTCTCATATTCCACTAACTTGCGACAAAAAATAAAAAATTCTAGGAACTCGCCATGCCCCTCACGAATACCTTGGGGTGTCTTCTTTCCAAAATGGGGTCACTTGTGGCGTAGTTATACTGCCCTGGCAATTTAGGCGCCCATATGTGTGAGAAGTACTTTGCAATCAAAATGTGTAAAAAATGGCCTGCGAAATCCGAAAGGTGCTCTTTGAAATGTGTGCCCCTTTGCCCACCTAGGCTGCAATAAAGTGTCACACATCTGGTATCGCCGTACTCAGGAGAAGTTGGGGAATGTGTTTTTGGGTGTCATTTTACATATACCCATGCTGGGTGAGAGAAATATCCTGGCAAAAGACAACTTTTCCCATTTTTTTATACAAAGTTGGCATTTGACCAAGATATTTATCTCACCCAGCATGGGTATATGTAAAATGACACCCCAAAACACATTCCCCAACTTCTCCTGAGTACAGCGATACCACATGTGTGACACTTTTTTGCAGCCTAGATGCGCAAAGGTGCTCAAATTCCTTTTAGGAGGGCATTTTTAGACATTTGGATCCCAGACTTCTTCTCACGCTTTAGGGCCCCTAAAAAGCCAGGGCAGTATAAATACCCCACATGTGACCCCACTTTGGAAAGAAGACACCCCAAGGTATTCAATGAGGGGCCTGGCGAGTTCATAGAAAAAAAAATTTTGGGCATAAGTTAGCGGAAATTGATTTATTTTTTTGTTTTTTCTCACAAAGTCTCACTTTCCGCTAACTTGGGACAAAAATTTTAATCTTTCATGGACTCAATATGCCCCTTAGCGAATACCTTGGGGTGTCTTCTTTCCAAAATGGGGTCAGTTGTGGGGTGTTTGTACTGCCCTGGCATTTGAGGGTCTCCGCAATCATTACATGTATGGCCAGCATTAGGATTTTCTGCTATTCTCCTTATATTGAGCATACAGGTAATGAGATTTTTTTTTTCCGTTCAGCCTCTGGGCTGAAAGAAAAAAATGAACGGCACAGATTTCTTCATTCGCATCGATCAATGTGGATGGAAAAATCTCTGCCCCCCCCAAAAAAGGAGGGGAAAGGCGTCTGCCAGGACATAGGAGCTCCGCCCAACATCCATACCCACTTAGCTCGTATGCCCTGGCAAACCAGATTTCTCCATTCACATCAATCGATGTGGATGAATAAATCATTGCCAGGATTTTTTATTTATTTTTTTATATACAAAGTGTTTGCCAAAGCAAAGGAACGCCGCCTCCTCCTCAGCTCGTATGCCTTGGCAAACGTATCTTTTACTGCAGAGTAGAAATCTCGTCTTGCAGCGCCGCATACACCGACTTGCGTGTAATCTGACAGCAGCGCAATGCTTCTGTCAGAATACACATCAGCGCTGCAGCTAGTCGATCGGTTGGTCCACCTGGAAGGTAAAAAAAAAAAAAAAGAAAAAACCAGGCCGCAATGCAATAATTTTATTAACTTTGGAACAGAACATATAAACTTTAACTTTTTGAACTAAACATTAACCTTTTTGCTTACTGGTGTTTTTTAGTTTTTTTTTACCTTTATAGAACAAACCTCTCCTTCCCCATGGGTCAATGTGCAAAGCACAAATCGCCCAAAGATGTGGCGAAGTGCGTTATGCACTTTGTCCCAGGTGAAAGGAGACGTTTGCAGCAGCTGTATGTGAATGGGCCCTAATAGCCCTGTGTGCATGTCCTGGTGAGATGTGATCCCTATGCTAGGTGTACCTGTGTGTGGTACTTCTGGAAACACTCTCCAAAGCATAGGGCAGGGTGGTCAGGACAGTCAGGACAGAAATAGCGGGTGTCACGCCTTATTCCACTCCTGCTACAGACACGACATATTTTTCGGGGTGACGGTTGGGTTGAGGTACCAGGAACGACATTGGGGAAATGTCGCTCGTGTAGACGGCTAACTACACTGGTGGATGGGGCCACGGAACCTCCTGGGTACAGGAGGTTTTCGATGATTTCTTCCTGAAATTTGAGGAAGGATCCAGTTCTCCCAGCCTCACTGTAGAGAACAAAACTATTATACAGAGCCAATTGAATTAGGTATAGGTATATAGACACCTTCTTATACCAGTGTCTGGTTCTGCGGGAAACTAAATACGGAGACAACATCTGGTCATTGAAGTCCACCCCTCCCATGTGAAGGTTATAGTCGTGGACTGAGAGGGGCTTTTCAATGACACGGATTGCTCGCTCAATTTGTATTGTCGTGTCTGCGTGAATGGAGGAGAGCATGTAAACGTCACGCTTGTCTCTCCATTTCACCGCGAGCAGTTCTTCGTTACACAATGCAGCCCTCTGCCCCCTTGCAAGACGGGTGGTAACGAGCCGTTGGGGGAAGCCCGCGCGACTAGTTCGCGCGGTGCCACAGGCGCCAATCTGTTCTAGAAACAAATGCCTAAAGAGGGCCACACTTGTGTAGAAATTGTCCACATAAAGATGGTACCCGTTGCCGAATAAGGGTGACACCAAGTCCCAGACTGTCTTCCCACTGCTCCCCAGGTAGTCAGGGCAACCGACCGGCTCCAGGGTCTGATCTTTTCCCTCATAGATCCTAAATTTGTGGGTATAGCCTGTGGCCCTTTCACAGAGCTTATACAATTTGACCCCATACCGGGCGCGCTTGCTTGGGATGTATTGTTTGAAGCCAAGGCGCCCGGTAAAATGTATTAGGGACTCGTCTACGCAGATGTTTTGCTCTGGGGTATACAAATCTGCAAATTTCTGGTTGAAATGGTCTATGAGGGGCCGAATTTTGTGGAGCCGGTCAAAAGCTAGGTGGCCTCTGGGACGGGAGGCGGTGTTGTCGCTAAAGTGCAGGAAACGCAGGATGGCCTCAAAACGTGCCCTGGACATAGCAGCAGAGAACATGGGCATGTGATGAATTGGGTTCGTGGACCAATATGACCGCAATTCATGCTTTTTAGTTAGACCCATGTTGAGGAGAAGGCCCAGAAAAGTTTTAATTTCGGAAACTTGGACTGGTTTCCACCGGAAAGGCTGGGCATAATAGCTTCCCGGGTTGGCAGTTATAAATTGTGTGGCATACCTGTTTGTTTCGGCCACAACTAAGTCTAAGAGCTCCGCAGTCAAGAACAGCTCAAAAAATCCCAGGGCCGAACCGATCTAAGCTGTCTCAACCCGAACTCCAGACTGGGCGGTGAAAGGGGGAACTACAGGTGCGGCTGAAGTTGGGGACTGCCAATCAGGGTTTGCCAGCACCTCAGGGATTCTAGGGGGTCTACAGGCCCAACTTTGCGGTGGCTGCGACGGGGTCACTACTGCTCGTGACACCGTACCAGCTTCAACTGCCCTTCTGGTGCTCGCCACTTCACCAGGTTGTACGGCAGTGCTGGTACTAGGTCCAGGGAGGGCTGCGCTGCTGGTGTATGCCTCACCACGTAATCCGACAGCACCAGCCCCACTCTGCTGCCCTTGAAGCGGATCCTGTGCAACCTGTGGTCTAGCGACACGGGGCCGGGTACGCCTGGTGCTATCAGGGACCTCAGCCTCCTCGTCCGAACTTTGGGTCAGAGAGCCACTGCTTTCTACAGGTTTGTATTCTGACCCGCTAGATTCATCAGATGAGGGTTCCCATTCCTCATCCGACTGGGTCAGAAGCCTGTAGGCCTCTTCAGAAGAATACCCCCTGTTTGATATTTGGGCAACTAAATTTAGGGGTATTCCCTGAGACTACCCAAGAAAAAAAAGCAAGCCTGTCTTACAAATGGGAGGCTAGCGAAGTACCGGAGGCCGCTGCGGTTAATAAAAAATATCAAAACTGATTTTTTTATCGCCGCAGCGCGTGTAAAGTGAATGTGCAGTGATCAAAAAAAATATATATTTTTTGTCACTGCGGTGGGGCGGGTGTGGGCGAACGCACGTGTGGGCCACGGATCAGGCCTGATCGGGCAAACACTGCGTTTTGGATGGAGGGCGAACTAAAGTGACACTAATACTATTATAGATCTGACCGTGATCACGTCATCTATTGACGTTTTGATCACTTCCAGATACTATAAAAGTACAAATGCTGATTAGCGATACGCTAATCAGCGAATCAGTGACTGCGGTGCGGTGGGCTGGGCGCTAACCGATCCCTAAACTACCTAACCAAGGGGCCTAAACTATCCCTAAAACCTAACAGTCAATACCAGTGAAAAAAAAAAGTTACAGTTTGCACTGATCACTTTTTTCCTTTCACTAGTGATTGACAGGGGCGATCAAAGGGGTAATCAAAGGGTTAATTGGGGTGCAGGGGGTGGTCTGGGGCTAAAGTGTGGTGTTGGTGCTTCTCACTGTGAAGCCTGCTCCTCTGCTGGATCCAACCGACGAAAAGGACCAGCAGAGGAGCAGGGCAGCCATATGACAGATCATATTTACTAATATGATCTGCTATGTGGCTTCTGATTGGATTTTTTAAAAATCATCAGCTTGCCAGCCGCGATCATTGGCTGGCAAGCTGATGACGCGACCCCCCTTGACGAAATGCCAACCCGAACTGCGCATGTGCGGGCCGGCAAAGCGCGTCATCTCGCGTCTCGCGAGATGACGCGTATATGCGTGACTCTGCGCAGCGCTGCCACCTCCGGACCGCAGATCTGCGTTAGGCGGTCCGGAGGTGGTTAATGGCAGACGAACATGAAAAACCTTCAGCTCATATTTACAGCTAAGAAATAATTACTAGACGTGCACAAATAGTCCCACAACATGAACAGTGACATACCAGATGTATTATTCGAATTTGCGATCTCCATTCATTATTTTTTTCAATGCAAAATATCAGCAATATAATTTTTGCGTACTTGCATGTGCAAATGCACTATACAGTACCCAAATGCACTATAAAGAAAGTATATTGGTATATAACACCCCGCTTCAATCCGTTTTTTGGGGGGGGGACTGGTATATCACACCAGTAGAAATTATTTGTTCCAATAACGCTTGTCCCTCTATATACCTGCAGAACCGCACACAACTGACGCACAATACAAATACACTATAATATACTTTCTAACATAGAAAGTATATTATAACATTGTACAAGGAAGGCAATCCATTAGAATATACATAAAGATAAAACGTAATCTTTAATAATGTTAATATGAGGGTCCATTCACATGTCCGTAAGTGTTTTGCGGATCCGCAAAACACGGACAACGGCAATGTGCATTCCTCAATTTGCGAACCGCACATCGCAGGCACTATAATAGAAACTGCCTAATCTTGTCTGCAATTGCGGACAATAATAGGACATGTTCTATTTTTGGGCGGAAACGGAAGTGCGGAAGATGTCGATTCGCAAATGCGGATGCGGACAGCACATTCCGGCCCCATTTAAAATGAATAGGTCTGCACCGTTCCGAAAAATTACGGAATGGATGCGGATGCATTTTGTGGAAGTGTGAATGAAAAAGATATCCCTCAAAATGAAAATAAATGAAATTATTAAAGTTGACCAAAAAGGATAGATGTGGTAGGCAAGAACAAGTGCTTGGCGGCACCAAATCAGAAACCATATGTCCTTCCACAATCCGGGGGGTTCCAGTGCACATCGATGAATCCAGGAGGGAAAGCAAAAAAACATCCATCCCTGGGCTAGATGATGATGTGGTATTGAAGTACCCGGGTGGGCAAAGAACTGTCCCTGATATTGCCCTACAGGGGGCTGCTATTCTGGCCCTGATAGCCTAACCACAGACCACCCGCCCTGATAAGAGCGACCCCGTCCGGAACCTTACCCTATATAAAAATGGCCCTAGTAAGCCCCTAGCCCCTAGGCCCCTGACTTCCAGGTGATCACTATATAGATCTATGTGTTTTTAACTCATTATATAAGTATATTATAAGTATATCGCACCCCTCTGTGTAGCACACCTATACCAGTTCTTAAAAAGACTTTTGTGGCCCTATTAGCTAGCGTTTGGTGTCCCTAACAGCCTGTCCCTGCTCAACACAGCAACCTCTCCCTACACTGGCAAAACACTGACTGTAAAATGGCGGCCAGATCAGGTTTATTTATAAGGTAGGGGGTATGTCCATGGGCTGAAACGTCTCAATTGGCTGTCCTGTACCACCTGATGGATGTGTCATGGGTCAAAGTTCTTCACAATGTAAAAGAATATGGCGGGTGCGAATATCTCCATATGTTGGCATGTTCGACGAATAGCGAACACGCAAAGTTCGTCGCAAAATGACCGCCGGGCGAACCGCAAGGCCATCTCTCGGGGAGATCACATTGCCAGAATGTCACGTCAAGAGTCCAGAAGGATTTTTGATTTTAACACACTCTTACCTGGAGGCCTTAATGCTGAATTGGAGCTGTTCGGATTTTTGTAGAAATAAGGGTGGGTGCCCTTCGCTGACAGGAAATCGGAGTCAGGCTGTGTTACCAGCACTCCGATCTCCCCTTGGAGGGAGGCCCCCATCCTATCCATCCCTCTTGTATATAAAGGAAGTCAAGGAATCTTTAGAAGAAAACATAGTGAGAGACATGTAACTATTGATATTTTATGGAAGTATATTCTAGAAACATAAAAGAATAATTAAATATGAACGAATGGAAAATAGTAAAACCAATGATTAAGAGGGATACCCAATATAAAAAGAGAATAAATAATTGTGAACTAACTTCAAGCTATTAATTTTGGATACTTATTCTAACATTTCTGATTTCTTCCCAATTTTTCTTTTCAGATTTTTTTATATTTTTATTTTCAATATAAATTATATTCATGTGGTTTCAAGCTCAAAGCTAAAAAATAATTATCAACAACTTCAAGTGAAGATAAAAGACATACGCTCACCTAAAGAATTATTAGGAACACCATACTAATACGGTGTTATACCCCCTTTTGCCTTCAGAACTGCCTTAATTCTATTTGGCATTGATTCAACAAGGTGCCGATAGCATTCTTTAGAAATTTTGGCCCATATTGATAGGATAGCATCTTGCAGTTGATGGAGATTTGAGGGATGCACATTCAGGGCACGAAGCTCAGGTAGCCTGTGGCATTTAAACAATGGCCAATTGGCACTAAGGGGCCTAAAGTGTGCCCAGAAAACATCCCCCACACCATTACACCACCACCACCAGCCTGCACAGTGGTAACAAGGCATGATGGATACATGTTCTCATTCTGTTTACGCCAAATTCGGACTCTACCATTTGAATGTCTCAACAGAAATCGAGACTCATCAGACTAGGCAACATTTTTCCAGTCTTCAACAGTCCAATTTTGGCGAGCTCGTGCAAATTGTAGCCTCTTTTTCCTATTTGTAGTGGAGATGAGTGGTACCCGGTGGGGTCTTCTGCTGTTGTAGCCCACCTTTCTTTCCCATTCTGACATTCAGTTTGGAGTTCAGGAGATTGTCTTGACCAGGACCACAACCCTACATGCATTGAAGCAACTGCCATGTGATTGGTTGACTAGATAATCGCATTAATGAGAAATAAAACAGGTGTTCTTAATAATTCTTTAGGTGACTGTATATATGCAAAAAAATGCAAAAAATCCCCCACATGAATACATTAAAAAACGCATTAAAAACATGTGAAGCGCAATTGCAGTTTTTTAAGATGATATTTAATATGTTGATGAATAAGAGGAGAATCAAGCCACTAGGAATGATACAGATGAATACATATAAGAATCAGCCTTGGAAATATAAAGTAATTACAAAGTGAGTGGAATGAAGAGTCCAGTTTGGGTTTTATGAATACCACCATGATGGCTATAAAAGTGGGTATGATAGGAGTGAGTGTAAACTCCAAAATGTGTCTGGTGTTTTTAGTGACATTTGGAAACTCAGAAACACACCTATCAGACTGATGGAACTATGATATGATCTTTTATTCATCAAGATTGTTGTGAAGCGCTTCACGGACATTGCAATCTTACGGGTATTGTAATCCTCCCTTCAATTCCCCCACCTCATTGTGAGGACTTTTATAGTTCGGGATCGGCTTGTGGAGACACTTTGGACGCCGAACACCGACTGTGGGGATTGCGCAAAGAGAAATCGCAAGTGAAGGTAACTTCTCCTGCACTAACCACAAGTGCGGAGACGGAGGTCAGTGTAAGGCCTCATGCACTCGACCGTTTTTTTTTGCGGTCCACAAAAACGGGGTCCGTAGTTCCGTGATCCGTGTCCGGTTTTTCTTCCGTGGGTCTTCCTTGATTTTTGGAGGATCTATGGACATGAAGGAAAAAGTCATTTTGGTGTCCGCCTGGCCGTGCGGAGCCAAACGGATCCGTCCTGACTTACAATGTAAGTCAATAGGGACGGATCCGTTTGACGTTGACACAATATGGTGCAATTGCAAACGGATCCGTCCCCCATTGACTTTCAATGTAAAGTCAGGAGTCCCTATTATACCATCGGAGTTTTCTCCAATCCGATGGTATATTTTAACTTGAAGCGTCCCCATCACCATGGGAACGCCTCTATGTTAGAATATACCATCGGATTTGAGTTAGATCGTGGAAACTCAGATCCGACAGTATATTTTAACACAGAGGCTTTCCCATAGTGATTGGTGGCCAGTGTGTGGCCCCCCCTACTGTATTAATTTCATTGGTGGCCAGTGTGCGGCCTCCCCCCGGCCCCCCCTCCCTCCCTCTATTGTATTAATTTTCATTGGTGGCCAGTGTGCGGCCTCCCCCCCCCCCCCGATCATTGGTGGCAGCGGAGAGTTCCGATCGGAGTTCCAGTTTAATCGCTGGGGCTCCGATCAGTAACCATGGCAACCAGGACGCTACTGCAGTCCTGGTTGCCATGGTTACTTAGCAATATTAGAAGCATCATACTTACCTGCTGCGCTGTCTGTGACTGGCTGGGAGCTCCTCCTACTGGTAAGTGACAGGTCTGTGCGGCGCATTGCTTAATGATCTGTCACTTACCAGTAGGAGAAGCTCTCAGCCGGTCATAGACAGCACAGCAGGTAAGTATGATGCTTCTTATATTGCGAAGTAACCATGGCAACCAGGACTGCAGTAGCGTCCTGGTTGCCATGGTTACCGATCGGAGCCCCAGCGATTAAACTGGGACTCCGATCGGAACTCTCTGCTGCCACCAATGATCGGGGGGGGGGGGGGGGGGGACAGGCCGCACACTGGCCACCAATGAAATTAATACAATAGAGGGAGGGGGGGCGGGGGGAGGCCACACACTGGCCACCAATGAAATTAATACAGTGGGGGGGGGGGGGGGGCGCACACTGGCCACTAATGAAATTAATACAATTAATACACATTGATGAGGGGCAACACTCTTGAAACAGCTGTCTGTTGATAGATAACTGGCTTAGGTTTTTCCCTGTCACATCCTTAACCACCTCCGGACCGCCTAACGCAGATGTGCGGTCCGGAGGTGGCAGCGCTGCGCAGAGTCACGCATATACGCGTCATCTCGCGAGACGCGAGATGACGCGAATATGCGCATGCGCAGTTCGCGCCGGCATTTCGTGCAGGAGTATTTCGTCAGCAACCTGCCAGCCGCGATCATTGGCTGGCAGGTTGCTGATTTTTAAAAAATCCAATCAGAAGCCAGATAACAGATCATATTTGTAAATATGATCTGTTATATGGCTGCCTGCTCCTCTGCTGGTTCTTTTCGTCGGTTGGATCCAGCAGAGGAGCAGGCTTCACAGTAAGTACACCAAACACTACACTTTAGCCCCATATCACCCCCCTGAACCCCAATTAACCCTTTGATCACCCCTTTGATCGCCCCTGTCAATCACAAGTGAAAAGAAAAAAGTGATCAGTGCAAACTGTCACTTTTTTTTTTCACTGGTATTGACCGTTAGGTTTCAGTATAGTTTAGGCCCCTTGGTTAGGTAGTTTAGGGATCGGTTAGCGCCCAGCCCACCGCACCGCAGTCCGTTATTCGCTGATTAGCGTATCGCTAATCAGCATTTGTACTTTTATAGTATCTGGAAGTGATCAAAACTGATCACGGTCAGATCTATAATAGTACTAGTGTCACTTTAGTTCTCCCTCCACCCAAAACGCAGTGTTTGCCCGATCAGGCCTGATTGCTCGCCCACACGTGCGTTCGCCCACACCCGCCCCACCGCAGTGACAAAAAAAAAATTTTTTTTTGATCGCTGCACAATCACTTTACATGCACTGCGGCGATAAAAAAATCAGTTTTGATATTTTTTATCAACCGCAGCGGCCTCCGGTACTTCGCTAGCCTCCCCTTTGTAAGACAGGCTTGCTTTTTTTTCTTGGGTAGTCTCAGGGAATACCCCTAAATTTAGTTGCCCACATGTCTAACAGGGGGTATTCCTCTGAAGAGGCCTACAGGCTTCTGACCCAGTCGGATGAGGAGTGGGAACCCTCATCTGATGAATCCAGCGGGTCAGAATACGAACCTGTAGAAAGCAGTGGCTCTCTGACCCAAAGTTCGGACGAGGAGGCTGAGGTCCCTGATAGCACCAGGCGTACCCGGCCCCGTGTCGCTAGACCGCAGGTTGCGCAGGATCCGCTTCAAGAGCAGCAGAGTGGGGCTGGTGCTGTCGGATTACGTGGTGAGGCATACACCAGCAGCCCAGCCCTTCCTGGACCTAGTACCAGCACTGCCATACAACCTGGTGAAGTAGCGAGCACCAGAAGGGCAGTTGAAGCTGGTACGGTGGCACGTGCAGTAGTGACCCCGTCGCAGCCACCGCAAAGACGTGCCCGTAGAGCCCCTAGAATCCCAGAGGTGCTGGCAAACCCTGATTGGCAGTCCCCAACTTCAGCCGCACCTGTAGTTTTCCCTTTCACCGCCCAGTCTGGAGTTCGGGTTGAGACAGCTCAGATCGGTTCGGCCCTGGGATTTTTTGAGCTGTTCTTGACTGCGGAGCTCTTAGACTTAGTTGTGGCAGAAACAAATCGGTATGCCACACAATTTATAACCGCTAACCCGGGAAGCTACTATGCCCAGCCTTTCCGGTGGAAACCAGTCCAAGTTTCCGAAATTAAAACTTTTCTGGGCCTCCTCCTCAACATGGGCCTGACAAAAAAGCATGAATTGCGGTCATATTGGTCCACGAACCCGATTCATCACATGCCCATGTTCTCTGCTGCTATGTCCAGGACACGATTTGAGGTCATCCTGCGTTTCCTGCACTTTAGTGATAACAGCACCTCCCGTCCCAGAGGCCACCCTGCTTTTGACCGGCTCCACAAAATTCGGCCCCTCATAGACCATTTCAACCTGAAATTTGCAGATATTTATACCCCAGAGCAAAACATCTGCATAGACGAGTCCCTGATACATTTTACCGGGCGCCTTGGCTTCAAACAATACATCCCAAGCAAGCGCACCCGGTATGGGGTCAAATTGTATAAGCTCTGTGAAAGGGCCACAGGCTATACCCACAAATTTCGTGTCTATGAGGGAAAAGATCAGACCCTGGAGCCGGTCGGTTGCCCTGACTACCTGGGGAGCAGTGGGAAGACAGTTTGGGACTTGGTGTCACCCTTATTCGGCAAGGGGTACCATCTTTATGTGGACAATTTTTACACAAGTGTGGCCCTCTTTAGGCATTTGTTTCTAGAACGGATTGGCGCCTGTGGTACCGCGCAAACTAGTCGCGCGGGCTTCCCCCAACGGCTCGTTACCACCCGTCTTGCAAGGGGGCAGAGGGCCGCACTGTGTAACGAAGAACTGCTCGCGGTGAAATGGAGAGACAAGCGTGACGTTTACATGCTCTCCTCCATTCACGCAGACACGACAATACAAATTGAGCGAGCAACCCGTGTCATTGAAAAGCCCCTCTCAGTCCACGACTATAACCTCCACATGGGAGGGGTGGACTTCAATGACCAGATGTTGTCTCCGTATTTAGTTTCCCGCAGAACCAGACGCTGGTATAAGAAGGTGTCTGTATATTTAATTCATTTGGCTCTGTATAATAGTTTTGTTCTCTACAATAAGGCTGGGAGAACTGGATCCTTCCTCAAATTTCAGGAAGAGATCATCGAGAACCTCCTGTACCCAGGAGGTTCCGTGGCCCCATCCACCAGTGTAGTTAGCCGTCTACACGAGCGACATTTCCCCAATGTCGTTCCTGGTACCTCAACCCAACCGTCACCCCGAAAAAGATGTAGTGTCTGTAGCAGGACTGGAATAAGGCGTGTCACCCGCTATTTCTGTCCTGACTGTCCTGACCACCCTGCCCTATGCTTTGAAGAGTGTTTCCGGGAGTACCACTCACAGGTACACTATTAGCATAGGGATCATCTCACCAGGATAGGCACACAGGGCTATTAGGGCCCATTCACTCACACAGATGCTGCAAACGTCTCCTTTCACCTGGGACAAAGTGCATAACGCACTTCGCCACATCTTTGGGCGATTTGCGCTTTGCACATTGACCCATGGGGAAGGAGAGGTTTGTTCTATAAAGGTAAAAAAACAAAAAAACAAAAAGAAAAACACCAGTAAGCAAAAAAGTTAATGTTCAGTTAAAAAAGTTAAAGTTTATATGTTCTGTTGCAAAGTTAATAAAATTATTGCGTTGCGGCCTGGTTTTTTCTTTTTTTTTTTACCTTCCAGGTGGACCAACCAATCGATTAGCTGCAGCACTGATGTGCATTCTGACAGAAGCATTGCGCTGCTGTCAGATTACACGCAAGTCAGTGTATGCGGCGCTGCAAGACGAGATTTCTACTCTGCAGTAACAGATACGTTTGCCGATGCATACGAGCTGAGGAGGAGGCGGCGTTCCTATGCTTTGGCAAGCACTTTGTATATATATAAAAAATAAAAAAAATCCCGGCAATGATTTATTCATCCACATCGATTGATGTGAATGGAGAAATCTGGTTTGCCAGGGCATACGAGCTAAGTGGGTATGGATGTAGGGCGGAGCTCCTATGTCCTGGCAGACGCCTTTCCCCTCCATTTTTTTTTTTTTGGCAGAGATTTTTTCATCCACATTGATCAATGCGAATGAAGAAATCTGTGCCGTTCATTTTTTTCTTTCAGCCCAGAGGCTGAACGGAAAAAAAAATCTCATTACCTGTATGCTCAATATAAGGAGAATAGCAGAAACTCCTAATGCTGGCCATACATGTAATGATTGCGGAGACCCTCAAATGCCAGGGCAGTACAAACACCCCACAACTATCCCCATTTTGGAAAGAAGACACCCCAAGGTATTTGCTGAGGGGCATATTGAGTCCATGAAAGATTTAAATTTTTGTCCTAAGTTAGCGGAAAGTGACACTTTGTGAGAAAAAATAAAATAAAAATCAATTTCCGCTAACTTATGCGAAAAAAAAAAATTCTATGAACTTGCCAGGCCCCTCATTGGATACCTTGGGGTGTCTTCTTTCCAAAGTGGGGTCACATGTGGGGTATTTATACTGCCCTGGCTTTTTAGGGGCCCTAAAGCGTGAGAAGAAGTCTGGTATCCAAATGTCTAAAAATGCCCTCCTAAATGGAATTTGGGCACTTTTGCAGCCTAGATGCGCAAAAGTGTCACACATCTGGTATCGCCGTACTCAGGAGAAGCTGGGGAATGTGTTTTGGGGTGTCATTTTACATATACCCATGCTGGGTGAGATAAATATCTTGGTCAAATGCCAACTTTGTATAAAAAAATGGGAACAGTTGTCTTTTGCCAGGATATTTCTCTCACCCAGCATGGGTATATGTAAAATGACACCCCAAAACACATTCCCCAACTTCTCCTGAGTACGGCGATACCAGATGTGTGACACTTTTTTGATGCCAAGGTGGGCAAAGGGGCACATATTCCAAAGTGCACCTTTCGGATTTCGGAGGCCATTTTTTACACATTTTGATTGCAAAGTACTTCTCACACATATGGGCCCCTAAATTGCCAGGGCAGTATAACTACGCCACAAGTGACCCCATTTTGGAAAGAAGACACCCCAAGGTATTCCGTGAGGGGCATGGCGAGTTCCTAGAATTTTTTATTTTTTGTCGCAAGTTAGTGGAATATGAGACTTTGTAAGGAAAAAAGAGAGAAAAAAAAATCATCATTTTCCGCTAACTTGTGACAAAAAATAAAAAATTCTAGGAACTCGCCATGCCCCTCACGGAATACCTTGGGGTGTCTTCTTTCCAAAATGGGGTCACTTGTGGCGTAGTTATACTGCCCTGGCAATTTAGGGGCCCAAATGTGTGAGAAGTACCTTGCAATCAAAATGTGTAAAAAATGGCCTGCAAAATCCGAAAGGTGCACTTTGGAATATGTGCCCCTTTGCCCACCTTGGCAGCAAAAAAGTGTGACACATCTGGTATCGCCGTACTCAGGAGAAGTTGTGGAATGTGTTTTGGGGTGTCATTTTACATATACCCATGCTGGGTGAGAAAAATATCTTGGTCAAATGCCAACTTTGTATAAAAAATGGGAAAGTTTGTCTTTTGCCAAGATATTTCTCTCACCCAGCATGGTTATATGTAAAATGACACCCCAAAACACATTCCTCAACTTCTCCTGAGTACGGCGATACCAGATGTGTGACACTTTTTTGCTGCCAAGGTGGGCAAAGGGGCACATATTCCAAAGTGCACCTTTCGGATTTCACCGGTCATTTTTTACACATTTTGATTGCAAAGTTCTTCTCACACATTTGGGCCCCTAAATTGCCAGGGCAGTATAACTACCCCACAAGTGACCCCATTTTGGAAAGAAGACACCCCAAGGTATTCTGTGAGGGGCATGGTGAGTTCCTAGATTTTTTTATTTTTTGTCGCAAGTTAGTGGAATATGAGACTTTGTAAGAAAAAAAATAAAAAATAAAATCATCATCATTTTCCGCTAACTTGTGACAAAAAATAAAAAGTTCTATGAACTCACTACGCCCATCAGCGAATACCTTAGGGTGTCTACTTTCCGAAATGGGGTCATTTGTGGGGTTTTTCTACTGTTTGGGCATTGTAGAACCTCAGGAATCATGACAGGTGCTCAGAAAGTCAGAGCTGCTTCAAAAAGCGGAAATTCACATTTTTGTACCATAGTGTGTAAACGCTATAACTTTTACCCAAACCATTTTTTTTTGCCCAAACATTTTTTTTTTTATCAAAGACATGTAGAACAATACATTTGGTGAAAATTTATATATGGATGTCGTTTTTTTGCAAAATTTTACAGCTGAAAGTGAAAAATGTCATTTTTTTGCAGAAAAATCATTACATTTTGATTAATAACAAAAAAAGTAAAAATGTCAGCAGCAATAAAATACCACCAAATGAAAGCTCTATTAGTGAGAAGAAAAGGAGGTAAAATTCATTTGGGTGGTAAGTTGCATGACCGAGCGATAAACGGTGAAAGGAGTGTAGTGCCGAAGTGTAAAAAGTGCTCTGGTCATGAAGGGGGTTTCAGCTAGCGGGGCTGAAGTGGTTAAAGGGGTTGTCTCCATCTCATAAAGTGATACTTATGTTGTTTAATAACCTAATACAAGTAACTTACCAGTATAGTCTATGTTATCTAATGCCTCCTGTTCTAACATCACCTAATTTTCCAACTGCTCTCCTCTAGGGGATACAGCCACCGCTGCAATGCTTCACCGGTGGCTGCGCTTGCGCTCTGAAAGTAAGCAAAGCCAGCCTTTCTGGTGGCCGGGATAGTGGGAGCAAGTGTAGTGTCCCACTAGGTAGGGGTGGGCACTACACAAGGGTCAATTGGTGTGCGCGTTACTCTTACTCACAAGGAACAGGAATGTCATATTTAATTCTGCATTTAATGTATGTTTTAATGTGTTGTTATATGCAATGTACCCCTGTATGATGTAACAGCAGGCCTAGTTGGGTGTAGTTAGACATCCCAGACACTAGAGGGAGATAGGGAGCCCCTAGTATAAATGTCCAGGCCCAGACAGGGAGAGTGAGTGCAGAGTCAGGAGTCTGAGAAGACAGAGGTTAAAGAGCCTGCTCCTGACATGCAGCTGGATAGCCCTGGCTGCTAGTGATGTCCAGGAGGCTGTTGAGAAGCTCCAGCCTGCCTGAGAACAAGAGAGCCTAAGTTAGCTCTGAAGAGATACCCCAGTTGCAGGAACCAACCTCCTGGGAGAAACCTACAGTTATCCACCTGATAGGAGAAGGCGACCCAGGGTAAGCAAAGTGACCCTGAAGGGCAGAGAACCTTTAGACAGCATAGCAAGCAGTATAATACCTGAGGAAGAAAGTAACCAAGGATTTAAGCCACCCTTTTAGGCATCCGGGCCTTGGGAGATATAAAGCCAGAGCAGGAGTTCTATAAAGGACAGTGTACATTGATTCTGGGAAAGGTACAACCTGCTGCTGAGTGCTTGTGGAATTTACCCTCAGTGTATCTTGCATGACTATTGCCTGCCATATTGTGAATAAGCCCCTTTGTGGAACTGTAATATAAAGACTGTGCTACACCTGCTGTACAAAGTTGGATTGTTCAGTAATGGACTCTGCCTCCCCCATACTGGAGTACCTGGGGGGCGGCCTCCCAGTGCAATGGGAGGATCTGTCTGAACTTGTTGGCGCCACCCTGTCGCTCTCCAGAGAAGGATCGAGCATGTTGAGGAGTGAGGACTGTTCTGCTGAGATGTCCGCGCCTGATTTATTAACCGTGAATGTGACTGGTGTAGAGCAAGAGGATGCTCCACCGGCCTACTCTCCGGGACCGGAGAGACCCGCCTGCCCGCCACCGAGGACGCAACCGGAGACCTACTACGGCTCCTGGAGAGACTTCTTCCAGCCCTCGTTCAAGTGGTCAGCTCTAATGGCAGAGATCCGGGAGGCCGCCATAAAGAAAACGACTAAAACCAAGATATACTATGAAGAACTGGCAAAGACCGTTCACGAGTGCCACACCGACACACAACCCCGCCTGGAAAGGAGAATGGGGTTGGTTGTGGCCTTTGACAAGGACCGAGGCTTCGGTTTTATAAAAGACTACCTGACTGGAAGAGACTTATATGTCAATAGGAGGTCCGTCAAGCGGAGCTACCTCCCAGAACGTTTACATAACCTCTGCGAGGGAGAGGAGGTTGAATTTACCCCTGCTGGGGGCCTGCGAGGCCCCTACGCCACTGCCGTGTCCCGTCCGAAAAAGAAATCGGAGGACTGGGACCTTGATGAGGACTACTCTGGCTGCGAGCACGAACCTGTGTGCTCTCCGGAGGACAACCCTGGTTGCGAGCGCGAACCTGTGTGCTCTCCAGGACTGGCCCATCATGCCTTCCAGGAACGGGGCTCTTTCATTGGCCCAAATGTATTCTGGCAGCCAACGGTGGTGGAAAAGAGGGTTAGCCCATGGCCCTCACCTGAGTTGCCTCGCAGGGAGAAAACAGTCCGTGAGCTTCAGGATGCCGAGAGATTCCGAGCTACCCTGGAAAATATCCGCAGAAGGAGGAAAGCGGACACCTCACCTGAGCCTGCAGCGGCTGCGCAGGACGAACCACCCACCTTCCAAGTGCTGACGGCGACAGCGGAGACCAGCGATCCCGACTCCGAAAGCCTGGACGACCAGATCGTGCGGCTGGAGATGAAACTCCGGGAGCTACGCCAGACTGCCTCCGCCAGGATCCGGACTCCACCTGACCTACAAGAAAGAGGACGTAAGGACTCGGACGTCTCCAGGTCTAAGGTGAGAGTACCTGTCCCTGCCAGTCGTCCCTCCTTAGTACCGGCACCTGCGGTGGGATCCTCTTACGCTGTGCACCGGCGCACAGAGCCAGTCGTTCCAGAACCCACCGGACCGCTTGCAGCAGCGGTACCCAGGCCAGTGCAGCAGCCCACGATTGTTATGCCTGCTCCGGTGAGGTCAGCGACTTTGATAACCCCTAGGCCTATGGGGCCTATACCTATTAGGGGTCCGTTTATGTTGCAGTTGCCCCCCAATACAGTGTTGTGGGCACATCCATCTGTTGAATCTCAATACAGGCCCAATATACAAATGGAGCCAGGGAGCACCACTGAAATGCAAAGTGAATATGACATGCCCCTGTGAATTGGCCTGCTAGGCCCTTGATGTTTGCTTTATTTACCAAGGGATCCTAAAGAAGTCTTAACCCTTTCAGGACAGGAGTCCTTCGTTGTTTTGGCCCTCTGTTGCTGCTGCCAGTTACCCACGGCTCAGTGGAGGCGGCAAGCCACTGAAATACCACGTGCAGCAAGGCCATCTTGTTTACAGGACCTCCTGCCTGCTTTTCTCAGAGTAAAAAAACCCCAGTTGTGCCTGTTTTCATAAGTTGCACTTTTAACCCTTTAACCCCCTTTTCAGGTTGATTAAGGGTATTACAGCACTTATTTCTATATGTATGCCATTTGAATAACGTGGACTATTTTATGTGCTGCTATTTTATTATGCAACTGGAATTTAAAAGAATTGGGCCCAGGGATAGACTCAAATGCACATGAGCCTCTGAGATTTTGCTACTATTTTAAAGTATTGTGCCCAGAGATGGACTCCACCTCGTGCGAGCCTCTGTGATTCTTGCTATACTTTCTAAGGTCCTATATCTTTACTTAGCTGTGGATTAAACAAAAAGAAAAGAACCTGGGTACGGACTCATTTTATATGCTTTGAGCCTCCAAGAATTGTTATTTAATGTTTTTACATTTTCCATGGACTACAACTGTTCTATCATGGACAATTTGCACTTAAGAGTATTATATGGACTATCCTGGTATTTATTGTTACGCTGTGCCAGGTCAGCGCCCCTGTTCCCATTTGTTTTATCCTGAGAGAAGAGAACGACGCCCCTTGTCACCATTACTTGCTCCTAATCCAGTGGAACTGCCTGATGTATACATATAATGTATATTTAGCAAATGTAGATGTGTTTTCCTGCTTTGCTTTATCTTCCCTATTACAGGTGCAGTATCCAGCTGTGCAGGGACCCTCCATGTTGCGCCGAGGACGGGCAACGTTATAGCGTGGGGGTATGTAGTGTCCCACTAGGTAGGGGTGGGCACTACACAAGGGTCAATTGGTGTGCGCGTTACTCTTACTCACAAGGAACAGGAATGTCATATTTAATTCTGCATTTAATGTATGTTTTAATGTGTTGTTATATGCAATGTACCCCTGTATGATGTAACAGCAGGCCTAGTTGGGTGTAGTTAGACATCCCAGACACTAGAGGGAGATAGGGAGCCCCTAGTATAAATGTCCAGGCCCAGACAGGGAGAGTGAGTGCAGAGTCAGGAGTCTGAGAAGACAGAGGTTAAAGAGCCTGCTCCTGACATGCAGCTGGATAGCCCTGGCTGCTAGTGATGTCCAGGAGGCTGTTGAGAAGCTCCAGCCTGCCTGAGAACAAGAGAGCCTAAGTTAGCTCTGAAGAGATACCCCAGTTGCAGGAACCAACCTCCTGGGAGAAACCTACAGTTATCCACCTGATAGGAGAAGGCGACCCAGGGTAAGCAAAGTGACCCTGAAGGGCAGAGAACCTTTAGACAGCATAGCAAGAAGTATAATACCTGAGGAAGAAAGTAAACAAGGATTTAAGCCACCCTTTTAGGCATCCGGGCCTTGGCAGATATAAAGCCAGAGCAGGAGTTCTATAAAGGACAGTGTACATTGATTCTGGGAAAGGTACAACCTGCTGCTGAGTGCTTGTGGAATTTACCCTCAGTGTATCTTGCATGACTATTGCCTGCCATATTGTGAATAAGCCCCTTTGTGGAACTGTAATATAAAGACTGTGCTACACCTGCTGTACAAAGTTGGATTGTTCAGTAAAGTTTACGTTTGGTTCGCTATATACTTGTGTACCTTCATCATTCCAACCACCAACCGGCGTGCCACCGTCCAAAGGCACTGGCGTCACGAATACCACAGGGACCTTGCCCCAGGCACACAAAATACCTGTAACATCCAGGGCACCTCAACTACCATCAGGCCTGGTCCCTATCTACAGAGCATGCCCCAGAGGAACTGTGTCTACCTCTCCTTCACTGCCACGCGCCTGCCCAGGGTTCTTCAAATATAGTGAGTAACCCTCGATTGCCCATAACTGTGACCTCACTTCGTCATACCCTGCAGGTCTGGCGTGTTGCACAAGCACGCATAGTCTCTTGTGTGTGTGCATTAGCTCCTGTCCCCAGCCAACTTGTATTGCCTGTATCTTAAGCTCACCTCGCCAAAACTGCTAATGATCAGACAAACTTGCAGCCTCTGGAGCGCGCACACAGAGGCAAGGGGTGGGATTATATTATGAAAGGAAGAGGCACTGCCCCCGGAATGCTCTCAATAGGCACCTTGAGACTGGAGAGGGAAGGATGAAAGCCGTAGGTGACACAAGCCCTTTAAGGCTTGTAAAAGAGCTGGATCTTTACATAGGGGCCACTTAATATGGTGATCTCTCTAATGGGGACACGCCTTTGCTTGTTTTTTCTTTCCTGGAGGGATATCTGGCTTTCACTTTGTTGAAGACCCATAACTGGGGCTCGATGGTTATTTTGCAAATGATAAAACCATACCTGGCACTACGAAAATTCAAGCACTGGTATAAAAAGGTCTCTCTGTATATGCTGCTGTTAGCAGTTTACAATTCCTATATGGAATAAAAAGAATCTGGAAATCGGGGTTATTTTTTCAATTTTCAAGAAGTTATTATATCACTACTGTACCCAACAGGTGATATCCCTGTGAGCTCTGGGTCCGAATCTGTCAGTAGCCCGAGTAGAGACGCCATTTCTCTTACTGGAAGCAAAACTAACCCACAGAAGAGGGGCAGGGTTTGTACAAAGAATGGAATTCGAAGAGACACCAGATATTATTGTCCCCAGTGTCTATCAAACCCTGGCCTCTGTTTAAAAAATTGCTACAAGGAATATTAGACATCATTACATTATTAGCCAAAATGTACCATATGTTCCCCAAATTTTCTTACCATATATTGCCATAAAACAAATTATTCCCTGGATTTGGCCAAAAACATTCTATTCTGTCATAAATAGGTTGTGATAGAACTTATATTTCTTATTGTGCCTAAACACAGTCAAAATAAATATCTCTCTCTTTCACAAAAAAAGAGTGCGTGGGGAGTGGGAGGTATCATTATATAGAAAGTGCTTTTTATAGACAGTTGCCAAAATTTGTTCTGGCGGTATGGTGAAAAAGTATTTTTCTTTTGTCCACCTACTGTATTTTTGGCCCTATAAGACACACTTTTCCCCCCCAAAAGTGGGGGAAAATGCCCCTGCGTCTTATGGGGCGAATGCTTCTATTTTACATTGCAGTCTGCGATGCTGCAGCTTCGCAGACTGCGATGTATGAGACGGGAGAGAGGAGGGGCTGGAATCCAGAACTAGGGGCGGGGCCTGGTGCAGTCACTGTACTCTTACACCGAGCCCCACCACTCACCAAAGTATTTATAAACATGAATCCTTATCCTGTTATTAAGTTTAACTAACGCTGCGCTCTCCCATGTTGCCATGTTCCCCTGTATCCCCACAGCACTTACGAACAAGCTTCAATAGCAGGCAGAGCGGACGACAGTAGTAACGTCACTCACTGACGTCGAGCACCTGCTCCGCCCACTTTATGAATGAAGCAGGCGGAGCAGGCGCGCAACGTCAGTGAGTGACGTTACTGCTGCCATCCGCTCTGCCTGCTATTGAAGCTTGTTCGTAAGTGCTGTGGGGATACAGGGGAACATGGGAGAGCGCAGCGTTAGTTAAACTTAATAATAGGATAAGGATTCATGTTTATAAATACTTCGGTGAGCAGAGGGGCGGTGTATTGGGGGACACTGTTATGAGGGGGATCTGTGGATGACATAAAGCAGTGTCATCCACAGATCCCCCTATAACAGTGCCATTCACAGATCCCCCACCCTATAAAAATGCCATCCACAGATCCCCCCACCCCATAACAATGCCATTCACAGATCTCCCATCCCATAGAAGTACCATCCACAGATCCCCCATAACAGTGCCATCCACAGATCCCCATAACAGTGCCATCCACAGATCCCCCATAACAGTGCCATCCACAGATCCCCCATAACAGCGCCATCCACAGATCCCCCATAACAGCGCCATCCACAGATCCCCCATAACAGTGCCATCCACAGATCCCCCATAACAGTGCCATTCACAGATACCCCACATGACAGTGCATCATCCACAGATCCCCCATAATAGTGTCATGCACAGACCACCATTAATTCAAAACCACCAAAAGCACACCTTTTGGTTAAAAATATTTTTTGTCTTATTTTCCTCCTTAAAAACCTAGGTGCGTCTTATAGGCTGTTGCGTATTATAGGGTGAAAAATACGGTAAATTCATTCAATTTTCCCCCCAAAAAGCCAAAAGTGCAAAAAGTCCAAATCCCCCCAAGATGAATACCTTATAGGGTCAAATATTAAACAGTAGTCCCTTTGTGGTTATTTCTGTGGTTTTGGTACTGTACAACATGTGTTCTGGCATTATGGTGCCATAAAATCAGCAATAGAAAAGTAGGCCTCCAAAATGTGCTGCAATCCTTTGAAGTCTTTCAGTGAGCCACCCTACACCAGAGGACTCCATCGTTCACCCCCCTCCCCACTTGCCCACCTTGTCCTTCACCACACTCCAGGTAAGGAAGGAACTACAGAAAATCAAGGTGCGTAAATCTGCAGGACCAGACAGCATCAGCTCCAGGCTCCTGAAGTACTGCTCAGACCAACTGTGGGGCATTATGGGTGACATGTTCAACATAAGCCTGAGGCT
This sequence comes from Bufo gargarizans, assembly GCF_014858855.1. NCBI lineage: Eukaryota > Metazoa > Chordata > Amphibia > Anura > Bufonidae > Bufo > Bufo gargarizans. The sequence goes on from NC_058082.1 coordinate 453,805,796, forward strand.
GGGGAAGGTACCACAGCTGTGGAAGACCTCCTGTGTGGTACCAGTGCCAAAAACTTCACACCCGAAAGACCTCAGCAGCTACAGGCCGGTAACACTGACCTCAAACTTGATGAAGACCCTTGAGAGGCTGGTTCTCAACCATCTTCGCCCCCCGGTGAGGTCTTCATTGGATCCACTGCCTACCAGCCTAGCATCGGGGTGTTATCTGATGACTCTGCCATAGTCGGCCTTATCACAGCTGAGTACAACTCAGAGTACAGACAGGGGACACAGGATTTTGTGGACTAGTGTCAGCGGAACCAGCTCCAGATCAACACGGGCAAAACCAAGGAGCTGGTTCTTATAATATAATAGTGGCTCACCCTCTCAGATATAAAAGTATGGGTGCTCTGCCTATGGCCCACCCTCTGCCGTATACAGTCAGGTCCATAAATATTGGGACATCAACAATTCTAACATTTTTGGCTCTGTACACCACCACAATGGATTTGAAATTAAACGAACAAGATGTGATTTAACTGCAGACTGTCAGCTTTAATTTGAGAGTATTTACATCCAAATCCGGTGAACGGTGTAGGAATTACAACAGTTTGTATATGTGCCTCCCACTTGTTAAGGGCCCAAAAGTAATGGGACAGAATAATAATCATAAATCAAACTTTCACTTTTTAATACTTGGTTGCAAATCGTTTGCAGTCAATTACAGCCTGAAGTCTGGAACGCATAGACATCACCAGACGCTGGGTTTCATTCCTGGTGATTCTCTGCCAGGCCTCTACTGCAGCTTTCTTCAGTTCCTGCTTGTTCTTAGGGCATTTTCCCTTCAGTTTTGTCTTTATGGACCTGGCTGTATGTTCAAGGAATATCAATAATAGTGCAGGTGACAGGAACTATATACAGTTGCAAAAAAAAGTATATGAACCATTTGGAATGATCTGGATTTCTACACAAATTGGTCATAAAATGTGATCTGATCTTCATCTAAGTCACAACAATAAACAATCACAGTCTGCTTAAACTAATAACACACAAAGAATTAAATGTTACCATGTTTTTATTGAACACACCATGTAAACATTCACAGTGCAGGTGGAAAAAGTATGTGAACCTTGGATTTAATAACTGGTTGAACCTCCTTTGGCAGCAATAACTTCAACCAAACGTTTCTTGTAGTTGCAGATCAGACGTGCACAACTGTCAGGAGTAATTCTTGACCATTCCTCTTTACAGAACTGTTTCAGTTCAGCAATATTCTTGGGATGTCTGGTGTGAATCGCTATCTTAAGGTCATGCCACAGCATCTCAATCGGGTTGAGGTCAGGACTCTGACTGGGCCACTCCAGGAGGCGTATTTTCTTCTGTTTAAGCCATTCTGTTGTTGATTTACTTCTATGCTTTGGGTCTTTTGCAACACCCATCTTTTGTTGAGCTTTAGCTGGTGGACAGATGGCCTTAAGTTCTCCTGCAAAATGTCTTGATAAACTTGGGAATTCATTTTTCCTTCGATGATAGCAATCCGTCCAGACCCTGACGCAGCAAAGCAGCCCCCACCACCATACTTCACAGTTGGGATGAGGTTTTAAAGTGTGCTGTGCCTCTTTTTCCGACACACATAGTGTTGTGTGTTTCTTCCAAACAACTCAACTTTGGTTTCATCTGTCCACAGAATATTTTGCTAGTACTGCTGTGGAACATCCAGGTGCTCTGGTGCAAATTGTAAACGTGCAGCAATGTTGTTTTTGGACAGCAGTGGCTTCCTCTGTGGTATCCTCCCATGAAATCCATTCTTGTTTAGTGTTTTACGTATCGTAGATTCGCTAACAGGGATGTTAGCATATGCCAGAGACTTTTGTAAGTCTTTAGCTGACACTCTAGGATTCTTCTTTACCTCATTGAGCAGTCTGCGCTGTGCTCTTGCAGTCATCTTTACAGGATGGCCACTCCTAGTGAGAGTAGCAGCAGTGCTGAACTTTCTCCATTTATTGACAATTTGTCTTACCATGGACTTATGAACAGCAAGGCTTTTGGAGATACTTTTATAACCCTTTCCAGCTTTATGCAAGTCAACAATTCTTAATCGTAGGGCTTCTGAGAGCTTTTTTGCGCGAGGCATTATTCACATCAGGCAATGCTTCTTGTGAAAAGCAAACCCAGAACTGGTGTGTGTTTTTATAGGGCATCTGTAACCAACACCTCCAATCTCATCTCATTGATTGGACTCCAGTTGGCTGACACCTCACTCCAATTAGCTCTTGGGGATGTCATTAGTCTAAGGGTTCACATACTTTTTTCACCTGCACTGTGAATGTTTACATGGTGTGTTCAATAAAAACATGGTAAGATTTAATTCTTTGTGTGTTATTAGTTTAAGCAGACTGTGATTGTCTATTGTTGTGACTTAGATGAAGAACAGATCACATTTTATTACCAATTTGTGCAGAAATCCATATCATTCCAAAGGGTTCACATACTTCTTCTTGCAACTGTATCACAGAGTTACGTAAATAAATCACTCAAATAAAATATATAATTGTACAATTTATTAACTGCTAAAAATTGAAGAAAATTCATATTAGGTAGAATAGTGGGGTCAAATATTATAGAAAAAAATATCTCTCTAATATACCTATAAATAATGACCATAGGCCCTAATACCTACCTATATATAACAACAATTAATATAGAGGCAACTTACAGACGTGGACAAAATTGTTGGTACCCTTTGGTCAATGAAAGAAAAAGTCACAATGGTCACAGAAATAACTTTAATCTGACAAAAGTAATAATAAATTAAAATTCTATAAATGTTAACCAATGAAAGTCAGACATTGTTTTTCAACCATGCTTCAACAGAATTATGTAAAAAAATAAACTCATGAAACAGGCATGGACAAAAATGATGGTACCCCTAGAAAACACAGAACATAATGTGACCAAAGGGACATGTTAATTCAAGGTGTGTCCACTAATTAGCATCACAGGTGTCTACAACCTTGTAATCAGCCATTGGGCCTATATATATGGCTCCAGGTAATCACTGTGTTGTTTGGTGATATGGTGTGTACCACACTCGACATGGACCAGAGGAAGCAAAGGAAAGAGCTGTCTCAAGAGATCAGAAAGAAAATTATAGACAAGCATGTTAAAGGTAAAGGCTATAAGACCATCTCCAAGCAACTAGATGTTCCTGTGAGTACAGTTGCACATATTATTCATAAGTTTAAGATCCATGGGACTGTAGCCAACCTCCCTGGACGTGGCCGCAGGAGGAAAATTGATGACAAATCTAAGAGACGGATAATCCGAATGGTAACAAAAGAGCCTAGAAAGACTTCTAAAGAGATTCAAGGTGAACTTCATGCTCAAGGAACATCAGTGTCAGATCGCACCATCCGTCGTTGTTTGAGCCAAAGTGGACTACATGGGAGACGACCAAGGAGGACACCATTGTTGAAAACGAATCATAAAAAAGCAAGACTGGAATATGCCAAACTACATGTTGACAAGCCACAAAGCTTCTGGGAGAATGTCCTGTGGACAGATGAGACAAAAATCGAAGTTTTTGCCAAGGCACATCAGCTGTATGTTCACAGACGAAAAAATGAAGCATATCAAGAAAAGAACACTGTCCCTACTGTGAAACATGGAGGAGGCTCTGTTATGTTCTGGGGCTGCTTTGCTGCGTCTGGCACAGGGTGTCTTGAATCTGTGCAGGGTACAATGAAATCTCAAGACTATCAAGGAATTCTAGAGAGAAATGTACTAGCCAGTGTCAGAAAGCTTGGTCTCAGTCGCAGGTCATGGGTCTTGCAACAGGACAATGACCCAAAACACACCGCTAAAAACACCCAAGAATGGCTAAGAGGAAAAAATTGGACTATTCTAAAGTGGCCTTCTATGAGCCCTGACCTCAATCCTATTGAGCATCTTTGGAAGGAGCTGAAACATGCAGTCTGGAAAAGGCACCCTTCAAACCGGACACAACTGGAGCAGTTTGCTCATGAGGAGTGGGCCAAAATACCTGCTGAGAGGTGCAGATGTCTCATTGACAGTTACAGGAAGCGTTTGATTGCAGTGATTGCCTCAAAAGGTTGCGCAACAAAATATTAAGTTAGGGGTACCATCATTTTTGTCCATGCCTGTTTCATGAGTTTATTTTTTTACATAATTCTGTTGAAGCATGGTTGAAAAACAATGTCTGACTTTCATTGGTTAACATTTATAGAATTTTAATTTATTATTACTTTTGTCAGATTAAAGTTATTTCTGTGACCATTGTGACTTTTTCTTTCATTGACCAAAGGGTACCAACAATTTTGTCCACGTCTGTATATAATTTGGAAACACATGATTGGTCCGGACCACTATAAAAATATAATACGCTGTAGGCAATAACAGAATGCCAGATTCAGTGTGTAAAGGTGAAGACCTAGAAGGTGTCTAGTTCCTCTTGAACCACTGGCAGAATGAATAGATGATCTAGTTCTGGGAAATACTATATCTCTATATGGAGAGTACCTACCATAAGCGGCGTGAGGAGTCTTATAAGCCAGGCACTGTTTCTCTTCCTAGATGACCTAGTAGCATGGTGTTGGGTAACTAGTAATTTAGAACAGTAATCTTTACGTTATGATGACCTTGTGGTATAAGGTTACTTGCCTACACACATTTTTCAGACAAGTTTTGATGAGCAGAAATGGTCAGCTTTGCTCACATCTCCGTTTTGTTCTTAGGTAGTCTGTCCCAGTAGTAGAACAGACTACTGGAGTTACCCGTATCGAGCATAGCCGGACATCTCCAGAGCCCATTCACTATAATTGCATTTCATGGAGGTCTGGAATAGATGCTGATTTTCTGCTGAAAAAATAAAGCTGCATGCTCTTTGGCTAATTATCCTATTATGTTAAATGACCTTCTCATTATTATTTCATGTAAGATCTTCCAATGTTTGTAATTGTCTGGTACTCATTGTGCAGTGCATAGTTGGGAATTTGAAGAACTGAAGGAACCCCTGATAGCTTTTCTGTGGTGGCATTTGGGGATAAGACTAGTGACAAACACTTCTGCCCCCTTTCCAGTTCTGTATTCAAAGGGTTGTTTTCTTATAAAGTAATGACAGATTGGTAACATATATAATCACCTTAGGATCGGTGTGGATCTGACCTCTGGGAAACCCACCCATCCTGAGAGCCTGCTAAACCAGTGCTACATTCCCTGCATAGGGACCCCTAGCAACCTAGCTATGCAAGGAACTATTTAGCTCCAATCAAGTGAATAGGACCAGCCACAGTTGTCTGCATAAGACTGGCCCTGGAAATAAATACTCCTGCCACCTTGCCAATCTTTCACTTAACGATTTTTCTATATCATAAAGAGATGGCTGTCACCTTATAATCTGTAGGCAGGAATGTAGCTACCATGGAAGCAGCTGCTATGGGGCCTGAATTCAGAAAGTGGCCTGGGAGGACAATTTATTTTCATGGCCCAGGGAGCGGTGAGTATGGTGCTCCTAGTCCTAGCATTGGTATTACTCACCGCTCCCTGGTCTTCTTCTCCGGGAATCTGCACTGCACTTAATCCTGGCAGTGCACAGCTTCAGGATGGGACGTAGTGTGTGTAGGAACACACTACCAACTGAAAATGTGCTGCACGAAGAGTAGAGGTGCCCAAAGGAAGTGAAGAGAGGTGAGTATTTTATATTTTTGGTCCGGTCTGAGGTCTACATTAAGGGGACCGGAAGGTGGGGGGGGGGGGCACGGTCCAAAATTTCTGTGGGGCCCAGTCAGTTCTAGTTACGCCACTGTCTGTAGGGTTTGGGCCTCTAAAGGCCTCCACCAATTTTGAGAGGCAGCTAAGTAAATGCAGTTTTTTTTCCTGGACAAGTGCATGGATGGGGACAGCCGCAGTTCCCTGCACAGCCAGGTTTCCAGGAGCACTGCTGATCCGCTGTGCAAGAAAATTTTTGAATGAAGGGTATGCAGCATTTGTGTGATACTATGTCCCTTTCTCAGGATCTGTGAGGGTCCCAGAGGATGATGGCATATCCCTTTAACCACTTGCTGCCGTGCTAACGCCGAAAGGCGTCATTGCGGCGGCTCTCCCAGGCTACGCTAACGCCAATAGGCGTCATCTCGCGTGAGCCGAGATTTCCTGTGAACGCGCGCACACAGGAACGGAAGGTAAGCGAGTGGATCTCCAGCCTGCCAGCGGCGATCGCTCGCTGGCAGGCTGGAGATGTGATTTTTTTAACTCCTAACAGGTATATTAGACGCTGTTTTGATAACAGCGTCTAATATACCTGCTACCTGGTCCTCTGGTGGTCCCTTTTGTTTGGATCGACCACCAGAGGACACAGGCAGCTCAGTAAAGTAGCACCAAACACCACACTACACCCCCCCTGTCACTTATTAACCCTTTATGAACCACTGATCAGCCCATATAGACTCCCTGATCACCCCCCTGTCATTGATCACCCCCCTGTCATTGATTACCCCCCTGTAAGGCTCCATTCAGAGGTCCGTATGATTTTTACGGATCCACGGATACATGGATCGGATCCGCAAAACGCATATGGACGTCTGGATGGAGCCTTACAGGGGGGTGATCAATGACACTTTCCGCTAACTTGTGCCCAAAAAAAAAAATTCTATGAACTCGACATGCCCCTCATTGAATTCCTTGGGGTGTCTTCTTTCCAAAATGGGGTCACATGTGGGGTATTTATACTGCCCTGGCATTTTAGGGGCCCGAAACCGTGAGAAGAAGTCTGGGATCCAAATGTCTAAAAATGCCCCCCTAAAAGGAATTTGGGCCCCTTTGCGCATCTAGGCTGCAAAAAAGTGTCACACATCTGGTATCGCCGTACTCAGGAGAAGTTGGGCAATGTGTTTTGGGGTGTCATTTTACATATACCCATGCTGGGTGAGATAAATATCTTGGTCAAATGCCAACTTTGTATAAAAAAATGGGAAAAGTTGTCTTTTGCAGAGATATTTCTCTCACCCAGCATGGGTATATGTAAAATGACACCCCAAAACACATTCCCCAACTTCTCCTGAGTACGGCGATACCAGATGTGTGTCACTTTTTTGCCGCCTAGGTGGGCAAAGGGGCACACATTCCAAAGAGCACCTTTCGGATTTCACAGGTCATTTTTTACACATTTTGATTTCAAACTACTTACCACACATTAGGGCCCCTAGAATGCCAGGGCAGTATAACTTCCCCACAAGTGACCCCATTTTGGAAAGAAGACACCCCAAGGTATTTCGTGATGGGCATAGTGAGTTCATGGAAGTTTTTATTTTTTGTCACAAGTTAGTGGAATATGAGACTTTGTAAGAAAACAAATTAAAAAAAAAAAAAAATCATCATTTTCCGCTAACTTGTGACAAAAAATAAAAAGTTCTATGAACTCACTATGCCCATCAGCGAATACCTTAGGGTGTCTACTTTCCGAAATGGGGTCATTTGTGGGGGTTTTCTACTGTCTGGGCATTGTAGAACCTCAGGAAACATGACAGGTGCTCAGAAAGTCAGAGCTGCTTCAAAAAGCGGAAATTCACATTTTTGTACCATAGTTTGTAAACGCTATAACTTTTACCCAAACCATTTTTTTTTTTACCCAAACATTTTTTTTTATCAAAGTTGTAAAACAATAAATTTATATATGGATGTCGTTTTTTTGCAAAATTATACAACTGAAAGTAAAAAATGTCATTTTTTTGCAAAAAAATAGTTGAATTTTGATTAATAACAAAAAAATTTAAAATGTCAGCAGCAATGAAATACCACCAAATGAAAGCTCTATTAGTGAGAAGAAAAGGAGGTAAAATTAATTTGGGTGGTAAGTTGCATGACCGAGCAATAAACCGCTAAAGTTGTGGAGTGCCGATTTGTAAAAAAGGGCCTGGTCACTAGGGGGGTATAAACCTGTGGTCCTTAAGTGGTTAAGCAACCTGCAACTAAATACAATATATTTTTGGGGATTACTCGATTGTGGACATTTGTACCTGTGCTAGTAAACACTGACAATAAGATACTTTCACTACTTTCCTGTTCAGTTTCCTAAATATATAGATACACTGCCCGTCCCAAAAAAAAAGTCGCCACCAAAAATATTTCGTTGGACCGCCTTTAGCTTTGATTACGGCACGCATTTACTGTGGCATTGTTTCAATTAGCTTCTGCAATGTCACAAGATTTATTTCCGTCCAGTGGTGCATTCATTTTCATCAAGATCTTGCATTGATGATGGTAGAGTCTGACTGCTGCGCAAAGCCTTCTCCAGGACATCCCAAAGATTCTCAATGGGGTTAAGGTCTGGACACTGTGGTGGCCAATGCATGTGTGAAAATGATGTCTTATGCTCCCTGAACCACTCTTTCACAATTTGAGCCCGATGAATCCTGGTATTGTCATCTTGGAATATGCCTGTGCCATCAGGGAAGAAAAAATCCATTGATGGAATAACCTGGTCATTCAGTATGTTCAGGTAGTCAGATGACCTCATTCTTGGAGCACATACTGTTGCTGAACCTAGACCTGACCAACTGCAGCAACCCCAGATCATAGCACTGCCCACACAGGCTTGTACAGTAGGCACTAGGCATGATGGGTACATCACTTCATCTGCCTCTCTTCTTACCCTGATGTGCCCATCACTCTGGAATAGGGTAAATCTTGAGTCATCAGACCACATGACCTTCTTCCAATGATCCAGAGTCCAGTCTTTATGCTCCCTAGCAAATTGAAGCCTTTTTTTCTACCCATCTATACTTTCGGTTGGGCTACCCAATACGCCGGTTTTTCTGGTTTGCCCCACTGATTAGTGGTTTTCTTACAGCTACACAGCTGTTGAGTCCCAATCCCTTGAGTTTCCTTCGCATTGTGCGTGTGGAAATGCTCTTACTTTCACTATTTAACATAGCCCTGAGTTCTACTGTTTTTCTTCGATTTGATTTCACGTTTAAATGATCACCGTTCACGATCATTCAGTATTTTTTCCCCGCCACATTTCTTCCTCAAATAAAATGGGTCCCACTATCCTTCCAGTTTTTAATAATGCATTGCACAGTTCTTAACCCAATTTTAGTAGTTTCTGCAATCTCCTTAGATGTTCTCTCTGTTTGATGCATGCCAATGATTTGACCCTTCTCAAACAGACTAACATCTTTTCCATGACCACGAGATGTGTCTTTCGACATGGTTGTTTAAAAAATTAGAAGCAACTCATTGCACCAGTTGGGGTTAAATAACTTGTTGCCAGCTGAAAGATAATCGCCCATACAGTAATTATCCAATAGGAGGCTCATAACTATTTGCTTAGTTAAATCCAGGTGGCGACTTTTTTTAGGGACAGGCAGTGTATAACAGTTTATAAGGCTGAAAAAAGGACATCTGTCCATCCACATCTGTCCAGCCTTTTATTCTGCAAGTTGATCCAGAGGAAGGCAAAAAAAAAACTGAGGTAGAAGCCAATTTTCCCCACTTTAGGCGGAAAAAATTCCTTCCCGTCTCCGATCAGAATAACTCCCTGGATCAACGACCCCTCTCTAGTAGCTATAAACTGTAATATTATTACACTCCAGAAATACATCCAGGCCCCTCTTGAACTCTTTTAGTGAACTCACCACCACTTTAGTGAATCATCACCTCCTCAGGCAGAGAGTTCCATAGTCTCACTGCTCTTAGCGTAAAGAATCCTCTTCTATGTTTGTGTACAAACCCTCTTTTCTCCCGACGCAGAGAATGTCCCCTTGTCACAGTCCTGGAGATAAATAGATGATGGAAGAGATCTATGTACTGACCCTGATATATTTATACGTCGTCTTTTTTCTAAAGTGAATAACCCTAATTTTAAAAATCTTTCAGGGTACTGTAGTCCATCCATTCCAGTTAATTCTTTAGTTGCCCTCCTCTGAACCCTCTCCAGCTCTGCTATGTTTGCCTTGTTCACAGGAGCCCAGAACTGTACACAGTACTCCATGTGTGGTCTGACTAGTGATTTGTAAAGTGTCAGGACGATGTTCTCATCACGGACATCTATGCCCCTGCTGATGCAACCCATTATCTTATTGGCCTTGGCAGCAGCTGCCTGACCCTGGTTTTTACAGCTTAGTTTGCTGTTCACTAAAATTCCTAGGTCCTTTTCCATGTCAGTGTTACCCAGTGTTTTACCATTTAGTATGTACTTGTGTCTTGCATTATTCCTTCCCATGTGCATAATCTTACATTTGTTAGCTTACATCTAGCCTCCTGGAGAAATCGATGTTTTATTCAGCCGCTGCTCCCTGCTTCAAGTCAGGTTTGAAGTCAAGGGGGCAGCGGCCTAGGCGTCTTAAATGCTGCTCTCCCCGCCTCCAGCCGCCTTTATTGACACGCCGGATCTCAGTGCCGGGACCGCGCTCCCAGCCCGCATGCGCAGTAAAGGGCTGCTGTAGCGCGATCCCGTCTCGTATACCCAGCCGGCTTCAGTTTCGCAAATGCGCATGCGCCCGGCATCTTCTGTAACTGCGCTAGTATGTAAGTCTGGCGGGCGCATGTGCATTTGCAAAACTGAAGCCGGCTGAATGTACGAGCCGGAGCCGGGATCGCGCTACAGCAGCCCTTTACTGCGCATGCGGGCTGGGAGCACGGTCCCGGCACTGAGATCCGGAGTGCCAATAAAGGCGTCGGGAGGCGGGGAGAGCAGCATTCGAGACGCCTAGGCTGCTGCCCCCTTGACTTCAAACCTGACTTGAAGCAGGGGGCAGCGGCTGAATAAAACATTGATTTCTCCAGGAGGCTAGATGCGGCTAAACGATGAAAAAGTGCATTAGGAAACTACTCTGCAGCACTATAAGGTACTATTAACAGCTTAGTATCCGTTTTTTTGGTGACAGGTTCTCTTTAAACCTCATCTGCCACTTCTCTGCCCAAGCCTCCAATCTATCCAGATCTATCTGTAGTAGTATACTGTCCTCATCAGTGTAAATTACTTTACAGAGTTTAGTGTCATCTGCAGAAATTGATATTTTACTGTGCAAGCCTTCCACAAGATCATTAACCCTTTCACTACCAGAGTTTTTTTCCTTTTTTTTTTAGTTTTCATTTTTCTTCCCTATCTTCCTTGAGCCATAACTTTTTCTGTTCACATGGCTGTGTGAGGGCTTATTTTTTGCGGGACTACCATATTTTTTGTATTATAAGACGCACCTGATGATAAGACACACCTAGGTTTTTGAGGAGGAAAATAAGAAAAAAAATATTTTCAACCAAATGCTGTGCTTTTGGTGGGGTTTGAACTATTGGTGGTCTGTGGATGACAATATTATAGGGGATCTGTGGATGACACTGTTATGGAGGGTATCTGTGGATGACACACTTATGGGGTATCTGTGGATGACACACTTATGGGGTATCTGTGGATGACACACTTATGGGGTATCTGTGGATGACACACTTATGGGGTATCTGTGGATGACACACTTATGGGGTATCTGTGGATGACACACTTATGGGGTATCTGTGGAGGACACACTTATGGGGGGATCTGTGAATGACACACTTATGGGGGGATCTGTGGATGACACTTATGTGATTATAATACCCATCATCCTAAAGAATACACTGATGTACTGTACAGTGGTGTATTCTCAAGGATGAGGGGAGTTATAGTCAGATTAAATATAAACTCTATCCAGGGACTGTTCTGTAATTGGCATGTGTTTATATTAAATATGACTATAACCCCCCTCATCCATAAGAATCCACCCATAAACTGCAGTACATGGGTGGATTCCTATGGATGAGGGGGGTTATAGTCATATTTAACCCCTTAAGGACATAGGACGTACCGGTACGCCCTATTTCCCGAGTCCTTAAGGACCGAGGACGTACCGGTACGTCCTGACTTAAAATCGTAATTCCGGCGCCGCGGGGGTTAATCGGAACGGGATTTCGGCTGAAATAATTCAGCCGGCATCCCGTAACAACGCAGGGGGGGTCATTTGACCCCCCCATATCGGCGATCGCAGAAAACCGCAGGTCAATTCAGACCTGCGGTTTTCTGCGTTTCCGGTCCATTCGGGTGTCCTGTGACCCGATGAACCGGAAAAAGACTGCGATCGGTGGCGTAATTATACACCACCAATCGCAGTCCGAGGATTTGAGGAGGCGGTGCTGGCCCTGGTGCTGAACACTGCTGTCCAGGGTGCTGATTGGTGCAGGGGAGAGAGGCGCGAGATTCAAACTTCCTGCGCTCCTCTCTCCCCTCCTCTTCCTGTCCAGCACCCTGACCGTGCAGCATCGTCCAGCACCAGCTCCCTTGTCCCCCTAATCGGCATCCATTACCCTCCTGCACCCATCGCCACCCAGGTAGGTTAGGGTCAGTGAGGGAGAGGCACCGTTAGGCAGGGAAAGAAGGGAAAAGTAAGTTAGGAAAAAAAAAAAAAAAAAAGTACTTTTATTCCAAACTTCCATCTATCCATCTAACCCTAACCCAGACCTCCCCCTGCCACTTGCCCCCCCCCCCCCCCCACCAGAGTTGATCTCTCTGATCAAGTCCTCAAGCCATATAACGCCATGCGCAAAACCCGGGCATGGTACAAAAAAGTTGCGGTCTACTTGGTGCAGGTTGCCATGTACAACTCTTTTGTACTATCCCGAAGCGCTGGCAGCACAGGGACATTCCTCCAATTCTATGAGGCAGTCCTCAAGGACCTGATCTTTTCGGACCGGGAAAGAGCAGGCCGGAGTACCTCGGGAACTGGAGGAGCCCGGGTCGTCCCTGGCCAACATTTTCCAGGTGTGGTCCCCCATACTGGAAAGAAGGGACGAACCCCAAAAAAGTGCAGAGTGTGTCACAAGAGGGGGATACACAAGGACACCACTACTCAATGTGACACGTGCCCCGATCATCCGGGCCTCTGCATTATCGATTGCTTCAGGGAGTATCACACTTCCATGGAGTACTACATTTTTATAATCCCCAACAGTTCACTAGAGAACATAAAACACTATGGCTCTCAGACTTTGGAGACACGAAAACAATTTTTCTTTCCCCCAAAAATATTAGTTTTAGTGCAGGCATCCTCAAACTGCGGCCCTCCAGATGATTTAAAACTATAACTCCCAGCATGCCCAGACAACCTACAGCCATCATCAGGGCATGGTGGGAATTGTAGTTTTACAACATCTGGAGGGCCGCAGTTTTAGGATGCCTGCTTAGTGTCTCCAAAGTCTGAGAGCCATACATATTGGGCATCGTCGCGTGCGTAAAAGTCGTCGCTATAAAAATAACTTTTGACCAAACGCCTCGGATGAACGGTGTTAAAAAAATAACATAAAAACGGTGCCAAAACACCCATTTTTGGGCAAAATTTCAATTTGAATCCATTTTGCCGGTAATAAAGCAAGGGTTAACAGCCAAACAAAACTAAATATTTATTGCCCCGATTCTGTAGTTTGCAGAAACACCCCATATGTGATCGTAAATGGCTATATAGCCGCACAGCAGGGCATAGAACGAAGGGAACTCCATACGGTTTTTGGAAGGCAGATTTTGATGGACAGTTTTTTTTGGGACACCATGTCCCATTAGAAGCCCCCCCTGATGTAGCCTAGACTAGAAACTCCAAAAAAGTGACCCCATCTAAGAAACTACACCCCTCAAGGTATTCAAAAGTTACTTTACAAACTATGTTAACCCTTTAGGTGTTCCACAAAACTAAATAGCGAATGTAGAAACAATTTTAGAATTTGATTTTTTTGTTACATTGCCTCAAAAAAGAGTAATATAGAGCAACCAAAAATCAAATTTACCCCAAAAATAGTTGCAAAACAACAACCACCTTATCCCGTTGTCACGAGGGTGTCAAGAGCCACGTCTGACTCCGTTATACCCGGGGTCAGGAAGTCGCAGCGGGTGGCTGCGCGCTCTATGTCTAAAGATCACGTTGTTTCTTAGTGATTGTTTTCTGTGTTTGCCTTGCAATCCTTTTTGTCTCACTCAGGGATCCGTAGCTTCTCCTCCTCAGCTGTTTCTTGTCTGCCACTCCCAACCTCCTTATATTCTCCTCTCACACTTCTCTAGTTGCCAGTTATAGAGCTTCCTGCCTGGACTTCTATACTGACCCACTGGAGCTGTGAATCCTGGTTGTTGTTCCAGAGTGCTACCCTCCGGATCCCTGTCTGGCTTTTTGTTGTCTCCTGTTGTCACCCACCTGGGATTATATGTTGAGTCTGTATTGTCTGTCCTCCCCTTGGTGTTTTCCTTTAGAGCTAGTGGTGCGGACTAGTGTTCCCACCGCCCTGTTCACTATCTAGGGCTCATCTTAGGGAAAGCCAGGGTTTTAGGCACGTGATCGGCATACGGGTGAGGAACCCGTCTAGGGACGTCAGGGCAGCCAGGTGCCAGCCGCAAGGTGAGTCAGGGGTCACCACCTTCCCTCTCACTTGGGCAGGGCCTTCCTCTTTCCCTCCCTCTGTGTCACGTATGTGATAGTCACGCCGATCGTGATACCCGTAGTTTCCTAGATGGGGTCACTTTTATGGAGTTTCTACTCTAGGGGTGCAGCAGGAGGCTTGAAAGGGTACATGGTGTAAATAAACCACTCCAGGAAAATCTGCCTTCCAAAAACCATATGGCGTTCCCCTTCCTGCCGTTTAGCCAAATAGTAGTTTACGACCACATATGGGGTGTTTCTGCAAACTACAGAATCAGGGCAACCCATTTTGAGTGTTGTTTGGCAGTTAACCCTTGTTTTACTCCTGGAAAAAATTGATTATATTGGAAAGTTTTCCAAAAAATAGAAATTTCTAAATTGTTTCTCCACCTGCCATTAACTCTTGTGGAACACCTAAAGGGTTAACAAAGTTTGTAAACCCAGTTTTGAATACCTTGAGGGGTGTACTTTCTTAGATGGAGTCACTTTTTTGAAATTTCTATTCTAGGGGTGCAACAGGGGGCTTCAAAAGGGACATGGTATAAACAAAACCAGTCCTGCAAAATCTGCCTTCCAAAACCCATATGGTGTTCCCCTCCTTCTATGTGCTACCGTTCGGCCAAACAGTAGTTTACGACCACATATGGGGTGTTTTTGCAAACTACAGAATCAGGGCAACCCATTTTGAGTGTTGTTTGGCAGTTAACCCTTGTTTTACTCCTGGAAAAAATTGATTATATTGGAAAATTTTCCAAAAAATAGAAATTTCAAAATTGTTTCTCCATCTGCCATTAACTCTTGTGGAAGACCTAAAGGGTTAATACAGTTTGAAAAAACTGTTTTGAATACCTTGAGGGGTGTAGTTTCTAGAATGGGGTCATTTTTGGGAGGTTTCTATTATCTAAGCCTCACAATATGACTTCAAACCTGAACTGGTCCATAAAAAGTGGGATTTTGAAGATTTCTAATAAATTTCAAAATTTGCTTTTAAACTTCTAAGCCTTGTAACATCCCCCCCAAAAAAAATATCATTCCCAAAATACTACAAACAAGTAGACATATGGGGAATGTAAAGTCATCACAATTTTTGGGGGTATTACTATGTATTACAGAAGTAGAGAAACTGAAACTTTGAAATTTGCTAATTTTTCTAAATTTTTGGTAAAAAATGTATTTTTTTGACCCAATTTTAGCAGTGTCATGAAGTACAATATGTGACAAAAAACAATCTCAGAACGGCCTGGGTAAGTCAAAGCGTTTTAAAGTTATGAGCACTTAAAGTGACACTGGTCAGATTTGCAAAAAATGGCCTGGTCCTTAAGGTGAAAATGAGCCTGGTCCTTAAGGGGTTAATATAAACACATGCCAATTACAGAACAGTCTCTGGACAGTGTTTATATTAAATACTATAACCCCCCTCATCCATAGGAATCCACTCATACACTGCAGTACATGGGGGATGTATGAACAGAGAGCAGCAGGGCTAGCAGGCACAATAACAGAGGCGCTGGAGCGCACAGTGTGACAGGCATCCAGCACATAGACGAGAAGACCGGGACCCTGGAGCTCAGGTCAGTTTCAGGGTCCCCTGGCAGCAGCTGGAGGGCACAGGGGGGGAGAAGATTATACTTGCTGGAGCTGCAGGCTCCGGTCCCGGGTGACCACCAGAAGTGCGGGCTGGCGGCCGAAGGAGGGGACAGGGGGAAATATTTTCACTTACAGGAGCTGAGGACTCCGGTGCCGGGTGCGCACCGGACATGCAGGCTGGCGGTTGGAGGAGGGGACAGGGGGAAAACATTTTCACTTACTGGAGCTGCGAGCCCCCGTCCCTGGCGCTGGCGGCAGCGGAGCATAATAAGCGAAGCCGCCAGCCTGCCCATGCCTGGTGCGGTCTTGTTAAGGAAGCGCGGGTTGGAGGCAGAAGCCTTCAGTGAAGCCGCCAGCTCACCCAACAGTTTAATGGCCACCTAATTTGCATCGCATTCGTTTTATAAGACGCAGTGACTTTTTCCCTCCACTTTGGAGGGGAAAAAAGTGCGTCTTATAAAACGAAAAATACAGTAGTTGTATTTTCTAATGTCACTATTATTTATGGTATACAATGTAGTGGGAAGTGGTAAAAAAATTCCAAATGGGGTGGAATTGGAAAAAACGCAATTCCTCCACCGTTTAACTTTTCTATACTTATGTCTACTGAGCTGTATAGGGGCTCATTTTTTGTGGTAGAATCTGTAGTTTTTATTCATACCATTCTGTGACTTTTTATCACTTTTTATTAAAAAAATTGGGTAAGAGAAGCAATGGAAAAATGTCAAATCGGCCATTTTGACGCTTTTTTACGTAATTTTTTTAATGATTTTGAAGCTCATATATGAGCCTATAAATTCTGTTTATAGAGGCTGATAGCATTTAGAACAACTACCGACAGCCCCATTGGCCGCAGGGGGTGTCAGTAGGAAGCGCAAGCTTCTGGGTTTTTGCGCATTTAGATGCCGATCACGTTATCTAAAGCCTTTAATCACAGCGATCGGCATTATTAATTAGCCGCAGGTCTCTGCTGTTTGAAACAGCAGAGACTTGCCGGCCATGGCGCCCGTCGCATGTGCGAGTAGGAGCCATGTTCGCACATCGCTCCAGTGCCGTACAGCGAAAGGGTTAATAAATATATTGAAGAAAATAGGGCCCAATACTGACCCCTGTGGTACCCACTAGTGACAGTGACCCAATCTGAGTGTGTACAATTAATACCCACCCTCTGTTTTCTATCACTGAGCCAGTTACTTACCCACATACAGACATTTTCTCCCAGTCCGAGCATTCTCATTTTTTATATACTCCTATGTTATATACTCCTATGTTGTTGTTTTTTTCCAGAATGTATTTTTTTGTTCTTATCATTGGGGGAGCAGAAGTTAGATTTCATGTCATAAACATTAAACATAGAAAATCTGCTTTACCATGTATTTCTGTTACTAGGCAACCAATTGTTCCTGGCAAATACATAGTAGCAGAACAGGAACGATTATCTGGCATAGAAGAAGCTGAACAGTAAACAGTAGTCTGGCATGTAATCATTTCACTTGGATCCACAAGAGGAACATTAATCCAGATCATGTGTGAACGCTAAACAGGGCTGGCAACATGTGTAAAGACTCCTATTAAATGCATTTATGCAGGTTGCTGACATATAGACCTTTTGTGCTTTCGTTGTTTCATTAAAAGCATAGTTGAGTCATTTAGGGAATCCAACTTTAAAGAGTGGGAGAAGTCCCCCATTCTCAGGAGATGTTTAGCTGTTTGGCACTGCTGCTCTGATGCTACTTTCCCAGCCAGAACAAGTAGTATGGCAGCTTGCCATGAGGAGCCCAGTGGGGAAGAGTGAGACCCCCTTTATTAGAAGAGGTGAGGCAGTGGTAGGATAGATGCCTCGGCATGTGTGACAAGCTGCAAGGAGAGAAGACTAGAGGCCTAAACATTGCACCTGAATCAGGAAGGTCCCCCTTGGGATTTATGGACTGTAAATAGTTAAAGCCATATTACAAGTCTATTCCCCTAACCTATATGCTGTCAGTCTTTTAAGGGACTACAACTGTCACGAGTGATATACCCCCATATTTAATGAAATAATAACATTACAATCACACACATTTACGGATACATAGGATTGGCAGTTAAGTAGCATGTGCCCAGTGGCGTAACTAGAACTGACTGGGCCCCACACCAAATTATTGAATGGGCCCCCCCCCCCCCCCTCACGGGCAACTTCTTCAAACCCCCCCCCTCCCCCATGCAAGCCCCAGTCCTGCAGCTAGTCAAAAACATTCACTCAGACCAGGCCCGGCTGTGACTTCGTCCGTTTCCCACACATATACTGCATATCATGTCACTGTATATAATACTATTGTGGGGGTCCTTTTACAATTTAGTCCTCATCTTAGGTGGGCCCCTTTTGAGTTCAGGCCCCGTAGTAGCTGCGTCCCCTGTCTCCACTATAGGTACGCTCCTGCCATTCACAATATTACAGCTATACACACTATACAATGCCAATAAAAGGTCTGTTACCATAATTACAAGAAAAATGCAAAAAAAAGTACTCAAAACAAATATAAATAGGGAGAGTTTACATTTCTGTTCTTCTGATGTGTCAAATGGATCCTGCTGCATCCGTTATGCACATTTGGCATCCGTTTGAGCCATTTCTGAGATCTGTTCTATCAGACAGAAAAAAGTACTGCGTACAGGAGTTTTCTTTCTGTCTAAAAAACGGATCTCAGGTAGAAATGGCTCAAACGGATGCCAAATGTGCATAACGGATGCAACAGGATCCATTTGTTTACAGGATCCTTTTTTCTGTTCTTCTGACGGATCAGAAGAACCGAAAATGAAATGGAGATGTGAACTCTTGCTTACTTGAATACACAGAATAAAATAGCATAACCAATTTCAAGCAAGTACAGGAATAGCATCCACTGGGCAGTGTATTTCCCCTATGCCTCCTCAGTATGGGGCTGACTGTATAAATACACAGACATTCAGTATATAGTCTTAGGCCTGTTTCTCATTTCACATATGCATTGAAATTTCCACCAAATGCCTCCACTGGTGAGAAAACTAGGTTCTGTTATATACCCCCCGAGCACATGGCTGGGTGTCTCCTCCTCAGAGAGCAGTGCAGCCCCCTCACTGTGTCCCGACGCTGACAGCAGAGCAAAGAGCACTACTGCCCTGCCGTAATATGACCGTAAGTGAAGAGGAGCAAAAAGGGGGGGGGTTCTTAAGGAAGCTCCAGGGAGATTTTTTTGAGGTAGCAGCTGCTGACAAGAGCTGCTGTTATCGTCAGTGCGGCCCTCCACTATACGCTGCCTGCTGCCTGTGAGGCCAGAAGTTTACATCATAGTACATGCAACCCTGCCCTGCTGACACCCCTGCTACTGCTCCCGGGCCCCTTCTAAGCTCAGGGCCCCGAAGCAACTGCTTCCCCTGCTTCCCTGATAGTTACGCCCCTGCATGTGCCCCTTTTGGAAAAAACTATTTGTGGGAGATGTTTATTTTTATTTTTTGGGGGGTCACTGAGCATGACTTCAGCATGGTGGAGTGAGGCAGCATAAGTATAGGTTCAGGCCACCGAACAATAATCTGGGCACACACTTAGCGACCCTGGCACTGCTTTGCATGAATAAGGAGAAGAATACTGAAGTGGATCACAGGGAGGGAGCGGGAACACCATTGAATCTCTCTGCCCCGCTGCCGGTGTTCTGCCAGATTTCTACACCTTGCAAAAACGCTTTACTGGAAGTGACGCGGCAGCACCGAAAGTGACGTGACTGCATAGGAATCAGCTGGAGGTGGGTGTGTGTGGCGCTGCGCATGTGCACATCCACTGGATTAGCAAAAAATCTTTGCAGCGCCGCGGGAGAAGGACTTAATGCACATGCGTGAAACCATACGCGGCGCGTGTGCAATTAGTGGTAGGTAGATTTTCCAGCGCAAAATGTTCCATCAGATCTCCCTACCCCTGAGTGCGCACGCTCAAATCATCAGGAGCAGTTTATCCTTACCGCAGAGCTGAGTGCAGAATATCGAGGTCTCCACATAGCAAAGCTGAGTGCTGGATATTGGGGGACACCGCTTATGTGGTGACCCCAATATCCAGCACTCAGCTCTGCGGTAAGGATGAACTGCTCCTGATGATTTGTGCGCGTGTGCGCACTCAGGGGTAGGGAGGTCTGATGGAACATTTTGCGCTGGAAAATCTACCTACCCCTAAGTGCGCACGCGCGGTGTATGGTTTCACGCATGTGCATGAAGTCCTTCTCCCGCGGTGCTGCAATGATTTACAAAGCAAGGGTTAACAGCCAAGCCAAACTTAATATTTATGGCCCTGATTCTGTAGTTTACAGAAACACCCCATATGTGGTCGTAAACTACTGTACGGGCACACGGCAGGGCGCAGAAGGAAAGGAATGCCATACGGTTTTTGGAAGGCAGATTTTGCTGGACTGTTTTTTTTGACACCATGTCCCATTTGAAGCCCCCCTGATGCACCTTTTCGGATTTACCCTGAGAAGGTCCGCACTGTGCTTGATTGGGAGCTTCCTGAGAATCAGAAGGCGCTGATGCGGTTTTTGGGTTTTGCCAATTATTACAGAAAGTTCATTTTGAATTATTACTCTGTTGTTAAGCCACTCACTGATATGACTAAAAAGGGGGTGGATTTTTCCTCGTGGTCGGTAGATGCGCTTAAAGCCTTTTCGAGTATTAAAGAGAGTTTTGCTTCCGCTCCCATTTTGGTACAACCTGATGTCTCTCTACCTTTTATTGTTGAGGTGGATGCTTCTGAGGTGGGTGTGGGTGCGGTCTTATCTCAGGGTCCCTCTCCTGCCAAATGGCGACCGTGTGCCTTTTTTTCAAGGAAACTATCCTCTGCAGAGAGAAATTACAATGTGAGAGATAGGGAGTTGTTGGCCATCAAATTAGCTTTTGAGGAATGGTGCCATTGGTTAGAGGGAGCCAGACACCCTATTACTGTGTTTACCGACTATAAGAATCTGGCCTACTTGGAATCGGCCAAGTGTCTGAACCCGAGACAGGCCAGATGGTCTTTGTTCTTTTCTAGGTTTAATTTTGTTGTTACATTCCGCCCTGGAGTTAAATATTTGAAGGCAGCTGCCCTGTCACGTTGTTTTCAGGGAAGGGGGAACTTTGAAGACCCGGGTCCCATTTTGGCTGAAGGGGTGGTCGTCTCTGCTCTTTATCCTGATTTGGAGGCAGAGGTTCAGGCAGCCCAGGCAGAGGCTCCTGATCTTTGTCCTCCTGGGAGGTTGTTTGTGCCTCTCGCTTTACAACACAAGGTTTTTAAGGAGCACCACGATACTGTCTTTGCTGGGCACCCGGGGAGTAGAGCCACAGTGGATCTCATTGCTCGGAGATTCTGGTGGCCGGCTCTTCGTAAGACGGTTGAGGGTTTTGTGGCAGCCTACGAGACCTGTGCTCGTGCCAAGGTCCCTCATTCACGGCCATCGGGTTCTCTCCTCCCGTTACCCGTTCCTTCCCATCCTTGGACGCATCTGTCCATGGACTTCATTACGGACCTGCCTCGTTCCTCGGGAAGACTGTGATTCTGGTGGTAGTGGACTGTTTTAGCAAGATGGCACATTTCATTCCCTTTCCTGGGTTACCCAGTGCTAAGACGCTGGTGCAAGCGTTTGTTGATCATATTGTTAAATTGCATGGCATTCCTTCAGACATTGTTTCTGATAGGGGCACGCAATTTGTTTCCAGATTCTGGAAGGCATTCTGTTCTCGCTTGGGGGTTCGGTTGTCGTTCTCTTCTGCTTTTCACCCGAAGTCGAATGGTCAGACCAAACGCGTCATTTAGAATCTGGAGACATATCTGCGCTGTTTTGTGGCGGAGAATCAGGAGGATTGGTATTCTTTTTTGTCCCTTGCCGAGTTTGCTTTAAATAACCGTCGCCAGGAGTCCTCTGATAAGTCACAATTTTTTGGTGCATATGGGTTTCATCCGCAGTTTGGGACATTCTCTGGAGAGGGGTCTTCTGGTTTACCTGATGAGGAGAGATTTTGCTCATCTTTGTCATTTATTTGGCAAAAGATTTAGGGTAATCCGAAGAGGATGAGTGAGAGATATAAGCGTGTGACGGATAAGAGACGTGTGCCTGGTCCGGACCTGAATGTGGGTGATCTGGTGTGGTTGTCTATAAAGAATATCAAACTAAAGGTTCCCTCCTGGAAGTTGGGTCCTAAGTTTATTGGGCCTTACAAGATCTTGTCCATCATCAGTCCCGTTGCTTTTCGTCTTGATCTTCCTCAGACTTGGAAGATCCATAATGTTTTTCACAAGTCCCTATTAAAACCTTATGTCCAACCCACTGTACCCTCCACTTTGCCTCCTCCTCCGATTATTGTTGATGGTAATCTTGAATTTCAGGTCTCTAGGATTGTGGATTCTTGCATTATCCGCGGTTCTCTTCAGTACCTCGCTCATTGGGAGGGTTATGGTCCTGAGGAGAGGATGTGGGTCCCAGTGGCGGACATTAAGGCCACTCGTCTCATCAGGGCTTTCCATAGGTCTCATCCTGAGATGGTGGGCTCTGAGTGTCCGGAGTCCACCCGTAGAGGGAGGGGTACTGTCACCACCAGTTTTGTGAGAAGATCTGGCAGACGTTCTTCTCTACCTCTTGTATGATGTTCTTTGTTTTGGTTTCACTTTCTCATCTCCTTTCCTTCTGCCAGGTGTCATTTATTTAGACTAATCGTCTTCCTTTATATTCCCTCCCATACTACCTCACTTTGCGGTTTATTCTACTTCCTGGATGAAGTGTTCACTGCTGGAGGCTGCTTCTGCTGTTTGCTCAGATAAGTCCTTTACTTTATTGTGTTTCCTTGCTGGCTTGATTCTAAGTGACCCTGACTCCATCCGTATTAAGTGCAGGGAGCCGGTGGTCGTGTCCCCTTACTATGATTGGGTTTTCAGGTGTCACACAGACTTAGATACGTGGGCATGCAATCGTCTACCATCGAGACCCTTGCATGTGCATAGCAGTCAGGGAGAGCTCTTAGGGTTTTATAGGGCTCACCTATAAGCTCCTTAGTTTGAGATCAAGCCAGTCGCTCGTTTATTCATAAGTTCCAGCTATCTGCAAACTTCACCCGTGACAGCCGCCAGGTGGAGCAAGGGGACCACCATGCTAGGGACCCTGTGGCCCACCCTAGTACAAGCCGCTCTGGGGCTCGTACTAGTTGTCTGGCCTGCCAGTTAAGTCCACCGGAGCCCCCTGCTGGTGAACTTGCATGGTATATCCCAGAGCAATTTGAGCCCGTGATTCCTGATTTTGTAGGCCAACCAGGAATCCAGATTTCCACAGTGGGCTTCACTGAATACTAAACAAACAAACAAACCTGTACGCCCCCCAACAGTTTGTTGCTCAACACAGGGGCTCCTCTTTTGGCTAGGCCCAGTGGCTGGACTCCGGTCAGTGCAGCATAGATGAGGACGTTTTGGGGCCTCGTGCTGCACATGGGACTAGTCAAGAAACCTAGTGTCAGGCATTACTGGAGGGGGGACGTCCTCTACCAGACCCCACTTTACAGTACGGTCATGACACGCTCCCGGCTTGAGGCCACCCGGAAATGCCTGCATTATGCAGATAATGCAGCATGTCCCCCCCCAAGGTGATCCTGCCTATGACCACCTGTACAAAATCAGTCCGGTCATCGATCACTTTGGGGCCAAATTTGTGCAGGCCTATGTACCTGGAAGGGAAATCGCGGTTGATGAGTCTCTCGTTGCTTTCAAGGGAAGACTCCTTTTCCGCCAGTATGTTCCTTCTAAGCGGGCGAGGTATGGCGTGAAGCTGTACAAACTTTGTGAGAGTACCTCAGGGTACACTTACAAGTTTAGTGTGTATGAGGGGCGAGATTCCCTTATTCAACCCCCAGAATGTCCCCCCACTCCGGGAAAGTTGTGTGGGACCTTATGCACCCACTGCTAGATAAGCAGTGGCGTACACACAATCCATGGGGCCCCTGTGCGAAACTGATCCATGTGCCCCACCGCCGGCGCCCCCCCCCCCCAGTGGCGGATCCAGAGCCTGGTCTCGGGAGGGGCACTTCCCTGAGCAATAGGAGATTATGGGGCCCCTGTGTCCCCGCCCACCCTCAAGCCACACCCACGCACAGCCCTACCTATATATCGCACCCATACCTCTTACATCCAGTGACGTCTCCTTTGATGTACAGTAGATGTTCTCTTTCTTCATCTTCTCCATTCAGACCGGACCACCATGATGATTTCTTTCAGCCATCTCTCATCTCTGCAGAGTTTGACAGACATCTTAGTTTCCTACCCCCATCAGACCCCCAGTCAGCCCCCATCAGACCTCAGATCAGCCCAAAGACCCCCAGTCAGCCTCCATCAGACCTCATATCAGCCCAGACCCCCAGTCAGCCCCCATCAGACCTCAGATCAGCCCAAAGACCCCCCATCAGACCCCCCACTCAGCCACCAGATCAATCATCAGCCCAAAGACCCCCGTTATCCCCCATGCCCATCAGACCTCAGATCAGCCCAAAGACCTCCCATCAGACCCCCTACTCAGTCACCAGATCAATCATCCCCCATGCCCATCAGACCTCAGATCAACCCAAAGACCCCCCACTCAGCCACCAGATCAATCATCAGCCCAAAGACCCCCCAGTCATCCCCCATGCCCATCAGACCTCAGATCAGCCCAAAGACCCCCCATCACACCCCCCACTCAGCCACCAGATCAATCATCAACCCAAAGACCCCCAGCAATCCCCCATGCCCATCAGACCTCACATCAGCCCAAAGACCCCCCCCCATCAGCTACCAGATCAATCAGCCGAATTGCCTTGCTTTGATGGGATTGCCAGATTGAAAGCAAAGACCCCTCAGATGATCAGATCAGCCCAGGCCCCAATCTGGCAATCCCATTAATAAATTCAGGCTGCCCCCCAGGGCCCCACTGCTGCAGGTCATTGTTCTCAGCAGCAGGCCAGCTGCTTTACAGAGTCTGACTACTTGAGTAGGGGGCCCTGGCCTGCTGCTGAGAACAATGACCTGCAGCAGTGGGGCCCTGGGGCAGCCTGAATTTATTGATGGGATTGCCAGATTTGGGCCTGGGCTGATCTGATCATCTGAGGGGGTCTTTGAAAGCAAAGACCATCTTTGCTTTCAAAGACCCCCTCAGATGATCAGATCAGCCCAGGCCCCAATCTGCCAATCCCATCAAAGCAAGGCAGATGGCCCCTGGCAGATGACTGGAGGGGGTGGGGTTTACAGTCACTGGCACTCGTCTCTGGCAGGAAAAGCCCGCAGCAACAGGACACACTGAGGCCCCCAGCCCCCCAGGCATCCCCCCTGGCAGATAACCGGGGGGGGAGGGTTTACAGACTACAGTCACTGGCACTTGTTTCTGTCAGGAAAAGCCCGCAACAGGGCACACTGAGGCCCCCAGGCACCCCCCCTGGCAGATGACAGGGGGAGGGGGGGAGGGTTTACAGTCAGACTCAGTGTGCCCTGTTGCGGGCTTTTCCTGCCAGAGATGAGTGCCAGTGACTGTAAACCCTCCCCCCCATCATCTGCGTAGTGTGCCCTGTTGCTGCGGGCTTTTCCTGCCAGAGATTGCCGCTGCCGCTACCCCCCCCGCCCTGGTCATCTGCCAGGGGGATGACTGGGGGGCTGGGGGACTAGTGTGCCCTGTTGCTGCAGCCCTGGGGGCTTTTCCTGCCAGAGATTTTCCTGCCGCTGCCCCCCCCGGTCATCTGCCAGGGGGGGTGCCTGGGGGCCTAGTGTGCCCTGCTGCTGCGGCCCTGCGGGCTTTTCCTGCTACAGATTTTCCTGCCATTACCCCCCCCCCCCCCCCCACGGTTTTTACTTACTTACCGAGTTACCGGCTGGCAGGGAAGGGGAACTTCAGTTCTTCTGTTCTTCCGGTCGGCGCCTCGGCGGTCCTCTTCTATCTGACGTCCTCTCTGAGTCACGTCCGGATCCCGTCTGAGTTCAGGCGCGTGTTCCCGCGAGACCTGCACAAGAGTTCACACAGGTCTCGCGGGAGTTCACGGCCCGGCGCTGGCCGCAAGGAGGAGGGAGAAGGGAGGAGGGAGGAGGGCGGGGGCGGCAACTTAAATGTGAATCGGACGGATGCCAGACGCAGCTGCAGCAGGGGCCAGGGGGTCTGCAGGCGGCCGGGCCCCCCTGGGGAGCCGGGCCCGGTCGCAACAGCGACCCCTATATGTACGCCACTGTAGATAAGGGTTACCACCTGTACGTGGATAACTTTTATACTAGTATCCCCTTGTTCCAGTCCCTCGCCGCCAGATCCACATCTGCTTGTGGGACCGTGCGGAAAAATCGGGCCTCTGCATTATTGGTTGCTTCAGGGAGTACCACACCTCCATGGAGTACTAAATTTAAATTCTCAAATTTCATCTCCATTTGCCAATAACTCTTGTGCAACACCTAAAGGGTTAACAAAGTTTGTAAAATCAGTTTTGAATACCTTGAGGGGTGTAGTTTCTTAGATGGGGTCACTTTTATGGAGTTTCTACTCTAGGGGTGCATCAGGGGTGCTTCAAATGGGACCTGGAGTAAATAAACCAGTCCAACAAAATCTGCCTTCCAAAAACCACACGGCGCACCTTTCCCTCTATGCCCTACTGTGTGCCCGTACAGTAGTTTACGGCCACATATGGGGTGTTTCTGCAAACTAAAGAATCGGGGCAATAAATACAGCATTTTGTTTGGCTGTTAACCCTTGCTTTGTTACTGGATAAAATTATTAAAATGGAAAATTTGGCAAAAAATTTAAATTCTCAAATTTCATCTCCTTTTGCCAATAACTCTTGTGCAATACCTAAAGGGTTAACAAAGTTGGTAAAATTTGTTTTGAATACCTTGAGGGGTGTAGTTTCTTAGATAGGGTCACTTTTATGGAGTTTCTACTCTAGGGGTGCATCAGGGGGGCTTCAAATGGGACATGGTGTAAATAGTGTTGAGCGAATTTGAGTTTTAAGTTTGGCGTCTAAAGTTCGGGTTAGGGTTATCGAAGAATCGCGTTGTGGATTCCGCTACCACGGACCATAACGGAATTTAGAATCCATAACGCGATTCTTCAATTACCCGAATCCGAACTTTAGATGCCGAACTTAAAACACAAGTTCGCTCAACACTAGGTGTAAATAGACCAGTCCAGCAAAATCTGCCTTCCAAAAACCACACGGCGCACCTTTCCCTCTACGCCCTACTGTGTGCCCGTACAGTGGTTTACGGCCACATATGGGGTGTTTCTGCAAACTAAAGAATCGGGGCAATAAATATAGCATTTTGTTTGGCTGTTAACTCTTCCTTTGTTACTGGAAAAAATTTATTGAAATGGAAAATTTGCCCAAAAATTGAAATTCTCAAATTTAATCTCTATTTGCCAATAACTCTTGCGCAACACCTAAAGGGTTAACAAAGTTTGTAAAATCAGTTTTGAATACCTTGAGGGGTGTAGTTTCTTAGATGGGGGTCACTTTTATGGAGTTTCTACTCTAGGGGTGCATCAGGGGGGCTTCAAATGGGACATGGTGTAAATAGTGTTGAGCGAATTTGTGTTTTAAGTTTGGCGTCTAAAGTTCGGGTTAGGGTTATCGAAGAATCGCGTTGTGGATTCCGCTACCACAGACCATAACGGAATTTAGAATCCATAACGCGATTCTTCAATTACCCGAACCCGAACGTTAGATGCCGAACTTAAAACACAAGTTCGCTCAACACTAGGTGTAAATAGACCAGTCCAGCAAAATCTGCCTTCCAAAAACCACACGGCGCACCTTTCCCTCTACGCCCTACTGTGTGCCCGTACAGTAGTTTACGGCCACATATGGGGTGTTTCTGCAAACTAAAGAATCGGGGCAATAAATATAGCATTTTGTTTGGCTGTTAACTCTTGCTTTGTTACTGGAAAAAATTGATTGAAATGGAAAATTTGCCCAAAAATTTAAATTCTCAAATTTTATCTACAATTGCCATTATCTCTTGTGGAACACCTAAAGGGTTAACAACGTTTGTAAAATCAGTTTTGAATACCTTGAGGGGTGTAGTTTCTAGAATGGGGTAAATTTTGGGTGGTTTCTATTATGCAAGCCTCACATAGTGACTTCAGAACTAGTCCCTAAAAATTGGGTTTTTGAAAATTTCAAGCCTTATAACGTCCCCAAAAACTAAAATGTCATTCCCAAAATGATACAAACATGAAGTAGACATATGGGGAATGTAAAGTAATAACTGTTTTTGGAGGTATTACTATGTATTATAAAAGTAGAGATATTGAAACTTGGAAATTTGCTAATTTTTCCAACATTTTGGTAAATTTTGTATTTTTTTATAAATAAAAATGATTTTTTTTTTTTACTTCATTCTACCAGTGTCATGAAGTACAATATGTGACGAAAAAAACTATCTCAGAATGGCCTGGATAAGTCAAAGCGTTTTAAAGTTATCACCACTTAAAGTGACACTGGTCAGATTTGCAAAAAATGGCCTGGTTCTTAAGGAGTTAAATAAGTGTTTATGACCTCTCAGTAGTTTCGAAATATGGGTAATTAGGCACGTGGAAAGTACCAGTCACACAGTTAAATTTTTTTTAACCCTTTGTGACTGAACAGCTCAATATTTTTAATAAAGGCCAATTGAAAATATGATTTTTAGCCAAAAATAAGATAAATGCAATCATAAATAAAATGGACTCCAAAGGTGTAAATAGCCTTTAAGCCTTTAACCTGTCCCTCAGTCAGGTTCACTACTAGTCTACACAACCATGGGGAAGAGTGCTGACTTCACAGTTGTCCAGAAGACAGTTATTGACACACTCCACGAGGAGGGTAAGGCTGAGTTCACACGGGCGAGATTTCTACGCGGGTGCAATGCGGGAGGTGAACGCATTGCACACGCACTGAATCCGGCACCATTCATTTCTATGGGGCTGTGTACATGTGTTTTTTTCACGCATCACTTCTGCAATGCTTGAAAATCACAGCATGTTCTATATTCTGCGTTTTTCACGCAGCCCTGGCCCTATAGAAGTGAAAGGGGCTGCGTGAAAAACGCATTGCATCCGCAAGCAGGTGCGGGTGCGATGCGTTTTTCATTGATGGTTGCTAAGAGATGTTGTTTGTAAACCTTCCGTTTTTTATCACGCGCGTGAAAAACGCATTAAAGCGCATTGCACCGGAAAAAACTGAACAACCGAACGCAATCGCAGACAAAACTGACTGAACTTGCTTCCAAAATAGTGCGAGTTTCACTGAACGCATCCTGAGCCAATCTGTCACGCCCGTGTGAACTCAGCCTAAGGCCTCATGCACACGACCGTTGTGTGCATCCGTGGCCGTTGTTTCGTTTTCCGTGATTTTCTGCGGACCCATTGACTTTCAATGCGTCCGTTGAAAACTCGGAAAATGCACCATTGTTCATCAGCGGCCGTGATCCGTGTTTCCTGTCCGTCAAAAAAATAGGAACTGTCCTATTTTTTTGACGGACAACGGTTAACAGACCCATTCAAGTCAATGGGTCCGTGAAAGAACAAGGATGCACACAAGATTGGCATCCGCGTCCGTGGCCGTAGGTTACTTTCATACAGACGGATCCGAAGATCCATCTGCATAAAAGCTTTTTCAGAGCGGAGTTTTCACTTCGTGAAAACTCAGATCCGACAGTATATTCTAACACAGAGGCGTTCCCATAGTGATGGGGACGCTTCTAGTTAGAATATACTACGAACTGTGTACATGACTGCCCCCTGCTGCCTGGCAGCACCCGATCTCTTACAGGGGGCTGTGATCCGTACAATTAACCCCTCAGGTGCCGCACCTGAGGGGTTAATTGTGCATATCATAGCCCCCTATAAGAGATCAGGGGCTGCCAGGCAGCAGGGGGCAGACTCCCCCGGCCCCCCCTCCCTCCCTCTATTGTATTCTTTTCATTGGTGGCACAGTGTGCGCCCCCCCCGGCACCTGAGGGGTTAATTGTGCTGATCACAGCCCCTGTAAGAGATCAGGTGCTGCCAGGCAGCAGGGGGCAGTCATGTCCACAGTTCTTAGTATATTCTAACTTGAAGCGTCCCCATCACCATGGGAACGCCTCTGTGTTAGAATATACTGTCGGATCTGAGTTTCACGATCTAACTCATATCCGACAGTATATTCTAACATAGAGATGTTCCCATGGTGATGGGGACGCTTCAAGTTAAAATATACCATCGGATTAGAGAAAACTCCGATCCGATGGTATAATAGGGAATCCTGACTTTACACTGAAAGTCAATGGGGACGGATCCGTTTGCAATTGCACCATATTGTGTCAACGTCAAACGGATCCGTCCCCGTTGACTTGCATTTTGAATCAGGACGGATCCGTTTGGGTCCGCACGGCCAGGCGGACACCAAAACGATTTTTTCTTCATGTCCGTGGATCCTCCAAAAACCAAGGAAGACCTACGGAAGAAAAAACGGACACGGATCACGGACCTACAGACCCAGTTTTTGCGGACCTTAAAAAAAACCGGTCGTATGCATGAGGCCTAAGTCACAGGAGGTAATTGCTAAAGAAGCTGGCTGTTCACAGAGTGCTGTATCCAAGCATATTAACGTGTTGTAAAAAAAGAGGTGCACAAGCAAAATGACATGATAACTGCATCCTTGAAAGGGTTGTCAAGAAAAAGCCATTCAAGAATTTGGGGGAAATTCACAAGGAGTAGACTGCAACTGGAGTCACCACACACAGATGTATCCAGGACATGGGCTGTTGCATTCCCTCATGATCCAGAGACAACATTAGAAGCGTCTAATCTGGGCTATGCAGAAAAAGGACTGGACTGTTGTTCAGTGGTCCAAAGCCCTGTTTTCAAATGAAAGTAAATTTTGTAGAGAGGCACACAATCCAAATTGCTTGAGGTCTAGTGTGAAGTTTCCTTAGTCAGTGATGGTTTGGGGAGCCATGTCATCTGCTGGTGTTGGTCCACTATATTATATCAAGTCCAAAGACAGCGCAGCCATCTACCAGGAAATTGTAGGGCACTTCTTTCTTCCCTCTGATGACAAGCTTTATGAAGATGCTGATTTTATTTTCCAGCAACACTTGGCACCCTGCCACACTGCCAAAAGTACCAATACCTGGTTTTACCACCTCAGCCGCCCTAGCTTAAACACCCTTAATGACCAAACCACTTTTTACAATTCTGCACTACACTACTTTCACCGTTTATTGCTCGGTCATGCAACTTACCACCCAAATTAATTTTACCTCCCTTTCTTCTCACTAATAGAGCTTTCATTTGGTGGTATTTCATTGCTGCTGACATTTTAACTTTTTTTTGTTATTAATCGAAATTTACCGAAATCTTTGCAAAAAAATGACATTTTTCACTTTCAGTTGTAAATATAAAAAAAAAACGACATCTATATATACATTTTTCTCTAAATTTATTGTTCTACATGTCT
Source organism: Bufo gargarizans (assembly GCF_014858855.1). NCBI lineage: Eukaryota > Metazoa > Chordata > Amphibia > Anura > Bufonidae > Bufo > Bufo gargarizans. The sequence goes on from NC_058082.1 coordinate 453,837,247, forward strand.
TTGATAAAAAAAAAAAAATGTTTTGGGTAAAAGTTATAGCGTTTACAAACTATGGTACAAAAATGTGAATTTCCGCTTTTTGAAGCTGCTCTGACTTTCTGAGTACCTGTCATGTTTCCTGAGGTTCTACAATGCCCGGACAGTAGAAAACCCCCACAAATGACCCCATTTCGGAAAGTAGACACCCTAAGGTATTCGCTGATGGGCATAGTGAGTTCATAGAACTTTTTATTTTTTGTCACAAGTTAGCGGAAAATGATGATTTTTTATATTTTTTTTTCCCTTACAAAGTCTCATATTCCACTAACTTGTGACAAAAAATAAAAACTTCCATGAATTCACTATGCCCATCACGAAATACCTTGGGGTGTCTTCTTTCTAAAATGGGGTCACTTGTGGGGTAGTTATACTGCCCTGGCATTTTAGGGGCCCTAATGTGTGAGAAGTAGTTTGAAATCAAAATGTGTAAAAAATGCCCTGTGAAATCCTAAAGGTGCTTTTTGGAACGTGGGCCCCTTTGCCCACCTAGGCTGCAAAAAAGTGTCACACATGTGGTATCGCCGTACTCAGAAGAAGTAGGGCAATGTGTTTTGGGGTGTCTTTTTACATATACCCATGCTTGGTGAGAGAAATATCTTGGCAAAAGACAACTTTTCCCATTTTTGTATACAAAGTTGGCATTTGACCAAGGTATTTATCTCACCCAGCATGGGTATATGTAAAATGACACCCCAAAACACATTGCCCAACTTCTCCTGAGTACGGCGATACCACATGTGTGACACTTTTTTGCAGCCTAGGTGGGCAAAGGGGCTCACATTCCAAAGAGCACTTTTAGGATTTCACAGGGCATTTTTTACACATTTTGATTTCAAACTACTTCTCACGCATTAGGGCCCCTAAAAAGCCAGGGCAGTATAACTACCCCACAAGTGACCCCATTTTGGAAAGAAGACCCCCCAAGGTATTCCATGAGGGGCATGGCGAGTTCCTAGAATTTTTTATTTTTTGTCACAAGTTAGTGGAATATGAGACTTTGTAATAAAAAAATAAAAATATCATAATTTTCCGCTAACTTGTGACAAAAAATAAAAAATTCTAGGAACTCGCCATGCCCCTCACGGAATACCTTGGGGTGTCTTCTTTCCAAAATGAGTCACTTGTGGGGAAGTTATACTGCCCTGGGATTTTAGGGGCCCTAATGCGTGAGAAGTAGTTTGAAATCAAAATGTGTAAAAAATGCCCTGTGAAATCCTAAAAGTGCTCTTTGGAATGTGAGCCCCTTTGCCCACCTAGGCTGCAAAAAAGTGTCACACATGTGGTATCGCCGTACTCAGAAGAAGTAGGGCAATGTGTTTTGGGGTGTCTTTTTACATATACCCATGCTTGGTGAGAGAAATATCTTGGCAAAAGACAACTTTTCCCATTTTTGTATACAAAGTTGGCATTTGACCAAGGTATTTATCTCACCCAGCATGGGTATATGTAAAATGACACCCCAAAACACATTGCCCAACTTCTCCTGAGTACGGCCATACCACATGTGTGACACTTTTTTGCAGCCTAGATGCGCAAAGGGGCCCAAATTCCTTTTAGGAGGGCATTTTTAGACATTTGGATCCCAGACTTCTTCTCACGCTTTAGGGCCTCTAAAATGCCAGGGCAGTATAAATACCCCACATGTGACCCCATTTTGGAAAGAAGACACCCCAAGGTATTCAATGTGGGGCATGGCGAGTTCATAGAAGATTTATTTTTATGGGGCACAAGTTAGCGGAAATTGATTTTTATTTTTCTCACAAAGTCTCCCTTTCCACTAACTTGGGACAAAAAGTTCAATCTTTCATGGACTCAATATGCCCCTCAGCGAATACCTTGGGGTGTCTTCTTTCCGAAATGGGGTCACATGTGGGGTATTTATACTGCCCTAGCATTTTAGGGGCTCTAAAGTGTGAGAAGAAGCCTGGAATATAAATGTCGAAAAACATTTACGCATTTGGATTCTGTGAGGGGTATGGTGAGTTCATGTGAGATTTTATTTTTTGAAACAAGTTAGTGGAATATGAGACTTTGTAAGAAAAAATAAATAAAGAAATAAATAAATTTCCGCTAACTTGTGCCAAAAAAATGTCTAAATGGAGCCTTACAGGGGGGTGATCAATGACGGGGGGGGGGGGGGGGGGGGGGGGGGTGATCAGGGAGTCTATATGGGGTGATCACCATCCTATCATTGATCATCCCCCTGTAAGTCTCCACGGATCCGCAAAACACATACGGACACATTTCTCTTCAAATCCCAACTGCCATAAACACGGTCACATGTCCCTTATCAGACAATAGAAGCTCGCAGGCTCTTAGTCTACACATACACACAGTTTTACTCCAGGTTTCCATAACAACCCAGCCATTTTTCTTCACTGCTGTAGGTCAGCTTTAGGCTAGGGCTACACGACATGTGTCGTGCGACACATAGGGCACAACTACACAGTGACATTGATGTCGCACAACAATTTTTATAATGATAGTCTATGGTGTTGCACTGCAACATGCGACATAATGCGACTGTGATGCGACAGTCACAGAAAAATCCATATTGGATGGATTTTTTGCGAGTGTGGGTTCCCAGTCGCAGCTTGTCACAGTGCAACACCATAGCCTATTATAAAAATAGTTGTGCGACAAAATGTCAAGCGACACATGTCGTTGTGTAGCCCTAGCCTTAAAGGTGCAGAGAGCTGTGGAGGTTACTGTTAAGGGGCAGGGGCCACTATTAAAGGGGCAGCTGCTGTGGATGTTACTGTTAAGTCAGCAGGGTACTGTGAAATCACTGTTAGGGGGGGCGGCGTACTGTGGAGGTCACTGTTAAGGGAACGGGGTACTGTGGCAGTCACTGTTAAAGGGACGGGTGCTGTGGAGGTCTCTGTTAAGGGGGCAGGGAACAATGGAGGACAGAGATAAGGGGATGGTCCCCTATGGAGGTCAGTGTTAAGGGGCGGCGTGCTGGATAGGTCACTGTTAAGGGGGCGGGCCCCTGAGGAGGTCAATGTCAAGGGAGTGGGGTGCTGTGAAACTCACTGTTAAAGGGGCGGGCTGTTGTGAAGGTCAAAGTTAAGGGGATGGGCTGCTGTGGAGGTCCCATTTAAGGGAGGCGGGGCACTGTGGGGGGGGGGGGTTATTGTTAAGGGGTGAGGGGCTGTGGAGTTCACTGTTAAGCGGGCAGGGTACTGTAGAGGTCCTGTTATGGGGGATACTGTAGATGTCTTTTAACGACACACAGAAACATTAAATGAAATAGATGAAATATACCCATGCGAATCTGGGTCCTTCTGCTAGTATCATATAATAACTACTTGGACATGATGGGAGATGTAGTTATTTTCCTGTAATGTCATCTGATATCACATAATAACAGCCTGAACATGCTGAAAGTTGTAGTCCTCTCATACTTTCATCCTCCCTGCCTCCAAGAGTTTGCTATTGGACATTGGAGGTATAAAGGAAATATACCAGCGCCAAGTTTGGTGAGTAAAACAATCATTTAGCACTGCTGACTGAGATTTGAGGTGTTTTCACAGCTTTTTTTTTCCAATTCCCCCCATAGTGGTGATTATACTTACCTGATTCCCACCATATATATCGTGGTTTGGATGTAGTTAAAGGGTTGTCTGAATTTTTTAAAATATTAGAAGCCGAGGAAGGCATTAATACAACTGTTCAAACTCCATTAAAGACCCCAGCATGGTAATATCACAGATTACTTCAATACTTGGGAAAGGTGACTGGACATAACAAAAAGGAATGCAGACCCTATAATAAAATAAAAAAAAACTACAACAGTTATTAGCCATCATGGCTGCACTTGACATTGGAGTGCCCATTAAGTTTTGCGGATACCGATGCTGAGAGGATACTGTCCCAAGTGACATCCACATCCGAATTTTTGAATATTCCGACAAGCGAATTCCAGAAGCGGCACTGGGAACGTGAACGAAGAAGACTCACCGCGTACGAATTACATGCGACTACTCTGGCTGAGTACTTTAAGGTCAAAAGGATCCCAAGAGGTTTGAGGGTACATCTACGCCCAACATTTTTCCCCAATGATCCTGATTATAGCAGAGACTTTGAAAAGATTATTAACAAATGCTCATATGACCTTATTTTATTAACAATTAATCGCATACATACGGCGGTGACGGAACTACAGACACAGATCTCGGCAACCGAACAACAGCTGAGAGATTCTTTAACCTCTGAAGAATTTGGGAAGCTTAAAGAGTCTGTGGATACCTATATTGCTACTTATAAAAGAGAAACGGAGGAAAAGAAAAGGTCCAAGTTCTTGCGTGATAGTGAATACTATCACTTGAACCGGGTAGACAAATGGCAAGACCCGATTTGGCGTCAGAAACCAGGTTACAGAAAGCCTTCAAGACCCGGATCCTTTACCTGCAGCTCCGGAAACGAATCCACCGGACCACAAGATTCCCGTCCTTTTTTACGGAGAGGCAATCGGCGCACACGAGGCAGCGGAGGAGGCGCGCAGGACGCAAGCATCACAAACCTTGCAGCAAGGCCGGGATCGAGCCAAGCAATTGAGACCCGTTCTCAGGTAAGAGTTCATCACTTGTGATCAACCTTTCTTCCAAAATCCTGAGCCCTGTACAAATGTCTGCCGTCCAGAAAGGACTTTCGTTCAGTCCATCTACAAACTTTGATACATTTCAATATGATATTGACATAAACCAATTTTTTTGCAAGCTGCGACTTAAAGCACATTTTAGTGATCCAGGAAACAGGACTGTAGGTTCGGATGATGGGGAGAGATCGTGCGGCCTAAACTACATGCCTCCTAAACTATATCACCCTATTGAAACTTATGTTCAATTAGTGACTAGAGACATTGATAAACATATGGATGAGATAAAGAGAGGTAAATTACGATTTACGCAGAATGTGACATCAGAAGAAAGGGCAGCTATTAACTCTTTGGTGGATGACAACAATTTGGTTTTGAAACCAGCGGACAAAGGGGGCGCTATTGTCCTCATGGATAAAACAAAATATGTAGCAGAGATTAAGCGGCAGCTTGCGGACCCCAACACATATGAACCTTTGAATGGGGATCCGGTTTTTCACATTAAAGAAAAAATCCTGAGGACCGTGGACCATTTTGCTACACTTGGCATTTTTGATAAAGCTCCCAAAGGTCCACAAAACTTTAATTGACCCTCCAGGACGCCCAATTGTGGCCTCAGTGGGATCCATTCTATCACCATTGGCTATAGTGCTTGAGAAGATACTTACACCCTTAATAAAGGATATTCCATCCTTTTTAACAGACACACAACATTTTCTCAGCACTATAGCACAATTAGGACCTATTCCACCTGAGAGTTTGTTGGTGACTATTGATGTGGTCAGCCTGTATACCTCCATTGAACACAGTGGAGGTATACAGGCAGTCTAGTCATTTCTAGAAAAAAGTGATTATTCCCCCATTGAATGTGAATTTTTTGTACAACTCCTTCATCTTGTCTTATATGAAAACTATTTCTTGTTTGAAGATACCTATTATCTGCAGAGGCGGGGGACCGCGATGGGGTCGAACATGGCCCCGCCCTATGCTAATGCATATATGTCAAAATTTGAAGACACATTTGTATACAATACTGAGTGGTACCATAACCACATTTTATTGTGGAAAAGATTTATTGACGACATTTTTTGCATATGGGCGGGGCCACGTGAGACTCTTGAACTCTTCCTCTCATATCTGAACCATGCATGTGTTGCTTTACAATTCACATTAACTTGTGATAGCCAAACAGTGAGTTTTCTTGACACAAGGGTAATTAAGGATCCTAATGGTAACCTCTCTACAGATATATTTAGAAAAGAGACAGACAGGAACAGTATCCTCCACTTTTCCAGTGCTCACCCACCGTCTTTGAAAAGGGCAATTCCTAGGTCCCAGTATCAGAGAGTGAGACGTATTGTCTCTGATCCCTCTATACAGGGACTCAGGATTGACGAAATGACTAGGAGGTTTGAGGAAAGAGGGTATCCCTCATTAGCCTTAAGAAGAACCGTGAGTGATCTAGATAATCCTTGTAGATCTGATAAAGACATCCCACGAGTGGCCTTGATTCATAAATACCATCCTTTTAATCATAAATTAGACAACATTGTGAGGAAACACTGGCATCTGTTGGGAAAAGCATACCCCCAGATTGAAGAATTTAAAAATCCCCCGCTCATTTGTAACAAAAAATAACCGAGTTAGTGAACTTTCACACTAGCGTTCGATCGGATCCGTTCTGAACGGATCCGATCATATTAAAGGGTTTCTACCACTTCGGTGTCACATATTTAGCTGTCAGACACTAGCGATCCGCTAGTGTCTGCTCTGCCCAACCATCCTAATATAATTGCTTTTGGGGCAGCCGTTTTGCTAAAAAAAGAACTTGTATTAATATGCTAATGAGCCTCTAGGTGCTAAGGGGAGTGTCATTAACACCTAGAGGCTCCGTCTACCTTCAGAAACTGCCGCCGCCCAGCGCGTCCCTCCAGCCCGCCCATCTCCTCCTGAATGCAATCCTCCTTGTGAGCGTATGTATTCTGCGCATGCGCAGTGAATGTCTGACCGCTTCCTTGCTCAGACATCTCCACTGCGCCTGCGCGATGACGCCATAGTGCTCCGAGGAACAGGCGCAGTGGAGATGTCTGAGCAGGGAAGCTGTCAGACATTCACTGCGCATGCGCCGAATACAGGCGCTCACAAGGAGGATCGCATTCAGGAGGAGATGGGCGGGCTGGAGGGACGCTCTGGGCGGCGGCAGTTTCTGAAGGTAGACGGAGCCTCTAGGTGCTAATGACGCCCCCATAGCACCTAGAGGCTCATTAGCATATTAATAAAAGTTCTTTTTTTTAGCAAAACGGCTGCCCCAAAAGCAATTATATTAGGATGGTTGGGCAGAGCAGAGACTAGCGGATCGCTAGTGTCTGACAGCTAAATATGTGCAGCGAAGTGATAGAAACCCTTTAATGCAGACGGAGGCTCCGTTCAGTACGGATCCGTCTGCATTAATAACTTAGAAAAAATTCTAAGTGTGAAAGTAGCCTGGCTCAATCTTCAAGCGGATCCGTCCCCCATTGACTTTACATTGAAAGTCTGAACGGATCCGCTTAAAGATTGAGCCATATGGTGACATCTTCAAGCGGATCCGTTCCCATTGACTTACATTGTAAGTCTGAACGGATCCGCTCGCCTCTGCACGGCCAGGCGGACAGCTGAACGCTGCAAGCAGCGTTCAGCTGTCCGCCTGTCCGTGCGGAGGCGAGCGGAGCGCAGGCTGAACGCCGCCAGACTGATGCAGTCTGAGCGGATCCGCTCCATTCAGACTGCATCAGGGCTGGACGGAGGCGTTCGGGTCCGCTCGTGAGCTCCTTCAAACGGAGCTCACGAACGGACCTATGAACGCTAGTGTGAAAGTAGCCTTACAGGGATAAGCTAGTGCGCGCTGATATGGGGAGCCCCAAAGGCATACTCAAACAGAGCGTACTAGCCACACAGCGGACGGGTACGTTCCCTTGTCTGCATTGCTTCCAGTGCTCAAATATAATTAAAGGACCCAATATTTATCACCCACATACTGGACGAACATATCCGGTGGATGGTTTTTTCACCTGTGAGTCTACTAATGTAGTATACCTAATCAAATGTCCTTGTGGGTTATTATATATTGGTGAGACCATGCAAACTATCAGAGATCGCATTGGAAAGCATAAGTCCACTATTAGGACTAAGAACTTATTGCTCCCAATTCCCTCCCATTTTGAAAAATATAAACACACTATTGCCCAATTGAAATTCCAGGTAATAGAACGGGTCATCAGACCCAGAAGGGGAGGGGATATTAAGAAGTTATTACTACGCCGGGAGGCCTATTGGATCCATACCCTAGACACCCTGTACCCCAGAGGTCTCAACAGGGATTATGAAATCACGCATATTTAAGATCCTTTGTCAACTAATGCATCATTCCTGTTTAATTTGGTGATCTAATATATATCATTATTATTATTTTTTTTAGACATCGTCTACTCAATGAAGAATCTCCCATCTGAGATGGTATCTATAATATACAATATAATATAAGTGTTTTGATACATTGCCGCTACATGGTTTTCTCTCTATATATATATATTCTTTGTTACTTTTTGGTTACCTCCCATGTACCACCCCTTTTGGGGTCTGATGTTTTTGTTAGATGATTATATGGTACTTTCTAATATAGGGTAATATAGGAAATAGCTACACCCACTCGCAACCACTAAGAGGTGCTCTAGTCTATAAGTGATTCACCCTTCACGGTTACAAAAAATATATAATACTGGAAGACTGGCACTCTCAACACGTGGTGTCGTATGGTTTAAATGCAGATCACAAAATTTATTGATAAGTACATAAAAGATTAAAAAGCTAAAATGTGTTAATACATACACTAACAATAAATTATCACAGTATGGTGCCAGTGATAGCAAAAATATCAAGGTCATATATTTGATTATTCTATATTGCAGATCATTCCTTATAATAGTCCACAGTTAAATGCCTGTAAAGGAAAAAATGAGAATAGAAAAAAGGAAGGTCCTCCTTCTTCTTCTCCTTAACGAGGAAAAAAGTCAAATGGCATAAATGTTCCAGTTGTAATAAACTTTGAGTATAATATTTCTTTTTGTTTCTTATGCAGACTTTGTGATTTGGCAATTGAAGTATGCCTAGTAATAACCCACTATGTGGGCTTACCTTTCCTTCGTGACGGTCGGTCACTCAGATGTTTCGGGGCCCGCTGAGAGCCGGCGTCCCGGCTGTTACTTGATCAGCGTCCCACGTGGATTCAGAGACGAGTTCGTCGCTCCAGAGGTGACGTGTCGGCACTCAGGATTTCGTTCGTTGGTAATTTCTTCCGATTTTCTAAGGCTCAAACTTTAGTTGTTACAGCCAATACCAAATTTAAAGTGCACTGTTTTCTCGCAAGATATAAGAAATATCTTCTTATAAGTGGGTCATATTTAGATCTTTGATCGGATCACTGGAAACCAGACGCGTTTCGGGGACGCCTCTCCCCTTCCTCAGTGGTAATGACCCTACGTCATATTTGATTGGTTTTTATACTCTTAGTTGGAAAGTTCAAAAATCGGACATGGAGTATATGCCAATATTGTTTCTTTCAATTTTGGACATTTTAAATGTGATTTTTTCTTTCTAACAGATATCCTTTGTGTCTTTTCTCATCGGACCTTCCATACATTCAATTATTCTTCAATTTTTCATTTGCGTTTTAGATGCGTGTTTTTTGCCACATGCGTTTTTTTGCCAAAAGCTATAACTCTCCTCAGGTTGACAGGTCCATGAAGGGTTTTATTGCATCGACTTTAATTAAGCTTTTATGTTGTTTTTTATCATTATTTTCAAGATATATTCAATTTATATCCAGTTGAATTATTTGCCATCTATCACCATACATTATCATTCTTATCAACACACAAATTATTTAAAATTATAAGATAATAAGAATCAATTTTTTAAAATGTAAACTGCATGTATGTTGTGATTCTCCATATTTATTTTAGTTCTATATATTGACATGTTTCATTATATATATCTTTCAATATAACATCTTATTCGGACCATTCAGAGTATATGAATACCATCCGAAAATATTCATACAATAACTTATATTGCATGAATCAAACACCATTTGACAGGAAAGGGAGATCCGATCAACTTTTGTTTCTCAAATTTTCTGGGACTATATATTTTTTTTTTCATTTTTTTTCCCCAGGGCATGTTGTATTAAGTGAAGAAAGGGGTACATCTGCTTGTCTCCAAGGGGGAATCGCAGTCCTGATAAACAGTTAAACATGCGATTTCCCATCGGAGGAAAGCAAATGTCCCATAGTCTCAAAGAAAGCCAAAAATCTCCAAATCCGCATTTAATCCTTGTGGTATGAGGCTTCCAAAATCATAGATTCGTTTCGATTCAGCCCTAGACATTTTTTCAATGTGGTTGCCTCCCCTCCAGTCGTGGTCTATCTGCTCCAGTGCTAGGAAAGACAAACCTCCGCCATCTTTGTTTTGAATTTCCTTAAAATGTCTAGATAAGGCATTGTTTTCACAACTCTTAGCTATATTATTAAGATGTTCGGAGATTCGCACCTTAAGTTGTCGTTTAGTCCTTCCAATATATTGTTTATTGCATGGGCACTGGATCAGATAGATCACGCTGGAGGAGTTGCACGTCAAAAAACCCTTAATGGTCATTGAAAATGCATTCTGCGTTGAAGAGATTTTTTCAGTTTTTTTAGGGAATTTAGTTTTTTTGCAACCCATACAGGATCCGCATCTAAAAAAGCCATCAGGTTTTAACCAGTTTTGATTGTTTTTTTTCTGCTTTCTTTTAACAGTTGGTGCTATCTGAATGCCTAAATTAGGCGCCTTAGTATAAGTTATAAGGGGATTTGCTGGTAGTAATGGACCAATAATCTTATCATGGAGGAAATTATGCCAGTGACGATTTATAATTCCAGTTATCTGTTTGGAGCGAACATTGTACGGTAAGATCATCCTAAACTCCGAATTTTGATTCGGTTTCATCAAAAAAGGTTGTTCTATCCAGTTTTCTCACTTTATCTAATGCCTCCCCCAGTAATTTTTCTGGGTAAAGTTTTTCTTTGAATTGTGTTTTCATTATAGAGGCTTCCTCTTCGAATTGTTTATCTTCCGTACAGTTTCTTCTAATACGTCAAAACTGTCCGAAAGGAATGTTCATAAGCCAATTCGGCAGGTGACAGCTTGAAAAAAGGATGAATCCATTCTTGGCTGTGGGTTTATGATAGGTGTTACAAACGTATTTATTCTCTTTTCTAGAAATCAGAATATCTAGAAAATCTACTTTTTCTGTGTTTAATCCAGCCGTAAAGCGTAGGTTATATTTATTGTTGTTAAGATCTTCCAAAAACTTTGATAAACTGATCTCATCTTTGCGCCAAATAAAAATAATGTTGTCTATATAGCGCCGCCATAGGACCAGGTCCCCCCCCCCCAGCCTGGAACTGATGTTTTCTTGTTCCCACTGGGCCAAAAACAAGTTGGCATAGCTGGGGGCGAACCTGGTTCCCATGGCGGTGCCCCTCAACTGTAAATAAAAGTCCTCCTCAAACATGAAATAATTATGGCGTAAGATATGGTCAACTCCCCTCACAATGAAGTCTATCTGTTCCAATTTTAAGGTATTGTCCCTATTTAATTGGTTTTTAAGGGCCTTAATGGGTTATTACTAGGCATACTTCAATTGCCAAATCACAAAGTCTGCATAAGAAACAAAAAGAAATATTATACTCAAAGTTTATTACAACTGGAACATTTATGCCATTGGACTTTTTTCCTCGTTAAGGAGAAGAAGAAGGAGGACCTTCCTTTTTTCTATTCTCATTTTTTCCTTTACAGGCATTTAACTGTGGACTATTATAAGGAATGATCTGCAATATAGAATAATCAAATATATATGACCTTGATATTTTTGCTATCACTGGCACCATACTGTGATAATTTATTGTTAGTGTATGTATTAACACATTTTAGCTTTTTAATCTTTTATGTACTTATCAATAAATTTTGTGATCTGCATTTAAACCATACGACTCCACGTGTTGAGAGTGCCAGTCTTCCAGTATTATATACTTTCTAATATAGCCTTTGTTGGCAGCATTTTCTGTATTTCATAAGGTATACTCCCTTGTTTACAAAGTCTTTTCTGCTGTCTACACAGAGGTCCTGTCCATAAGATGGCTGCTGATGGAGGGTCATGTGATGTCTCCTTCATTCAAACACACTGCACCTGCACTAAACTCCCAACAGAACAAGCACAGATGGGAGGTGTAGAGTGAAGGAGACATCGCATGGAGGTGATTCGCTGGATCACATGACCCTCCATCACCAGCCATCTTATAGACAAGACCTCTGTGTAGACAGCAGAAAAGACTTTGTAAATAAGGAGGCATACCTTATGAAATACAGAAAATGGTGCAGACCTTCAATAAAGACTATATTAGTCTTAGGGTACTTTCACACTAGCGCTTAAGTTTTCTGGTATTGAGTTCCGTCATTAGGGCTCAATACCAGGAAAAAACGCTTCAGTTTTGTCCTCATTCATTGTCAATGGGGACAAGTTTTGAACTGAAGAGAAAGGAATGCTCCAGAATGCATTCCGTTCCATTTAGTTGCGTTCCCAGACTGGAGAACAAACCGCAACATGTATTTTGCTTTCCGTCCTGGGATGCGGAGCAAGACGAATCAGTCATGACCCCCAATGCAAGTCAATGGGGACGGATCTGTTTTCTCTGACACAATAGAAAACGGGATCCGTCCCCCATTGACTTTCAATGGAGTTCATGACAGATCCGTCTTGGCAATGTTAAAGATAATACAATCGGATCAGTTCATAACGGATGCAGATGGTTGTATTATCAGTAATGGAAGCGTTTTTGCTGGACCCTGCCGGATAGGTCTCGGGCTACTTGAGAAACCTTGACGTGGTGCCCGGGCTTAGACATGTTCTACACTGTAGGACATGTTGACTAATCTCTCAATTTTAAAATCAGTTTGAGGGTTTAGTGAGACTGCAGAGTGCACCTGTATTTGTTATTGTTTTGTTATATTGTTATATTGATTATGACATACGCACTTGTTACCTTGTGTGAGATGTCTATTGTGGTACTTGTGGTTCGCCGCGGGCATCCTCCACCGTATGCATTTTGCTGGGAATCGCCAATAGCAATGGGCCACAAGTGCAGGATTTGCTCCCCTGTATATATGCACGACTGCATGTGGGTTTGAGCACTTCCTGCTAATGCCACCCTGTCTTTTTAGTTTGTACAACCCATATATACCCCATAACAGTGTGTCACCCATATATGATATACCCCCCCCATAACAGTGTGCCACTTGTATATACCCCCATAACAGTGTGCCACTCATGAGAACGAGTCAGATGGGAGCAGGAGGTCTATGGAGGATGTGACTGGCAAGGGTGGTAGTGGTGGAAGTGATTGAACCTGAGCCTATTCCTTAATATGTGATTACTATGTCTGGTGCCCGTGTGAGAGGTTTCATAATATTGTACCACAAGGCATTTCTAAAGAGTTTCCTGCATTCCACTCCTTATGCCCAGAGCTGTGCCACCTTCACAGTAATGCTCACCTGCTCCCTTAACAGTGGTAATTCCCAGATGTGCCATTTTTACAGGGGTAATGCCCAGATGTGTCACTTTTACAGGGGTAATGCCCAGATGTGTGCCCCCTTTACAGGGGTAATGCCCAGATGTGCCCCCTTTACAGGGGTAATGCCCAGATGTGTGCCCCCTTTACAGGGGTAATGCCCAGCTGTGTGCCCCCTTTACAGGGGTAATGCCCAGATGTGTGCCCCCTTCACAGGGGTAATGCTCACACATGCCCCCTCACAGTGTTTGCATTTCTTTCTGGCAAAGTTACCTGGTTCTGGACTGCGAAATTTATACTAACTTATGTGCGGCCCTCAGACGAAAAATGGTTGGGAACCACTGGTGTAGGCTACATTCACGTGAATGTGGTGTTTTGCAGATTTGCAAAACATGGATAGCATGCCCGTTCCGCAATTTGTGGACCACACATACCGCCGCCATCATAGAAAATGCCTCTTCTTGTCCGCAATCGCGGACAAGAATAGGACATGTTCTATTTTATTTGCGGGGCCGCGACATGGAAGTACGGATGCAGACAGCACATGGTGTGCTGTCTGCATCTTTTGCGGCCCTATAGAAATAAATGGATCCTCACCCGTTCCGCAAAATTGCAGAATGGATGCGGACTCATTCATACGGTCGTGTGAATATAGCCTTAGAGAAACTTTAAAGGGGTATTCCCATCACATACAATGGGGGCATATTGCTAAGATATGCCCCCATTGTCTGATAGGTGCGGTTTTCACCTCTGGGACCCGCACCTACAAGGAGAACAGAGCGGGGAGAGCTGTGGCTGGAGGACCCCGGATTTCCAGGGGTCCGGACACAACCAAGCGCTGCTCCCATAGAAGCGAATGGGAGTGCACCGCACACGCACGGCCCCTGCTCCCATTCATTTCTATAGGGCAGACGGAAATAGCCGAGCCAGCGCTCTGCTATTTTCGGCGGCCCCATAGAAATTAACAGAGGGCGGCTGCATATGCACAGTGCGCCCTCTGTTCATTTCCCCGCTCCGATCTCATTGTAGGTGTGGGTCCCAGAGGTGGGACCCTCACCTATCAGACAATGGGGGCATATCCTAGCAATATGCCCCCATTGTCTAAGATGGCAAAACTCCTTTAACAAATCATACATAGCCAAGCTGATCATTGTAAAGATGTATGCAAAGTAAGTATTTGGCAGCATTCTGCATATACAGAATAATTCTGAGCTTGTCTCCTATTGACCCTACCTACTTTTTCAGAAAGGTCAATTCATGCTTCACGGGCCAGTTTCTTAATGATAAGACGTGCTGGGGCTTGTAACCTGTCTGGAGCCATATGTTCAAGAACACATTAAAGGGGTGGCCCACAAGCAACAGTAATCACTCATCCACAGAAAAAGGGATCTATGCTTGCGTGGACCCCCATCAATCACCAGAACTGGAGCTCCTGCATCCATTGTGTGAATGGATCGGTAGTGCACAAGTGGCCACCATCCCATTCACAGAAGGGACTTACACCCACAATCATGAGAATGGGGGACCTAACAGACTGAACCGTCACTGGGGCTGCTGGAGAAGCCAGAGGGCCAGCCTCCTTCCTAGCGACTACAGACCTAGGATTTTGGAAATCCCCCTTGTTTGGTTGAACCGGGTGTCCGGGGCACATGGATGCCTATTGCAGTGGAGCCTGTCCCTACAGCCGTTCACTTTCACAATCTAATACCGGCCCAGGAAACACAATGCGAATGATGATGGACTATCTTGCCAAACAGAACTGGAAGGGTGACCAACATGGACATCCCCAAGTGGACCCGTAGAGGGTCTCACCGGGTCTGCCATCTTTTAACTCAGGGGAGCTATGTGATGACATGGTCATCAGTTTGAGTTAAATGTGCATTGGTGTTGGATATGTATATTTATGTTAGGGCTCTTTCACACTTGCGTTCTTTTCTTCTGGCATAGAGTTCCGACGTCGGGGCTCTATGCCAGAAGAATCCTGATCAGTTTTATCCTAATGCATTCTGAATGGAGTGAAATCCGTTCAGGATGCATCAGGATGTCTTCAGTTCCGGAACGGAACGTTTTTTGGCCGGAGAAAATACCGCAGCATGCTGCGCTTTTTGCTCCGGCCAAAAATCCTGAAGACTTGCCGCAAGGCCGGATCCGGAATGAATGCCCATTGAAAGGCATTGATCCGGATCCGGCCTTAAGCTAAACGTCATTTCGGCGCATTGCCAGATCCGACTTTTAGCTTTTTCTGAATGGTTACCATGGCTGCCGGGACGCTACAGTCCTGGCAGCCATGGTAAAGTGTAGTGGGGAGCGGGGGAGCAGCATACTTACCGTCCGTGCGGCTCCCGGGGCGCTCCAGAGTGACGTCAGGGCGCCCCACACGCATGGATGACATGATCGCATGGCACGTCATCCATGCGCATGGGGCGCTCTGACATCATTCTGGAGCGCCCCGGGAGCCGCGCGGACTGTAAGTATACCGCTCCCCCGCTCCTACTATGGCAACCAGGACTTTAATAGCGTCCTGGCTGCCATAGTAACACTGAACGCATTTTGAAGACTGATCCGTCTTCAAATGCTTTTAGTACACTTGCGTTTTTCCGGATCCGGCGTGTAAATCCGGCAAGTGGAGTACACGCCGGATCCGGACAACGCAAGTGTGAAAGAGGCCTTATACTGTGTAACTTGTTATCAAAAGACTGTCAGCACCCCCTTCATTATCTCCCTTTGTACTCTGAAAGAGCTCAGGACAATGACATTTTTGCCAGGCTCCTACTAGGGCTGCCTGGAGCCATTTTAGCAGGTGGACCCCTGTGGTGTGGTGCAGACAGAATGTCTGGGGAGGGGACGGGGATGTGATGGGATTACAGTTTCATCTGATAACTTTCTGTATATAAGTTTGTGCAGTTGCTCAATAAAGCAGACTTTATTTCACCTACACTGAGTCTCGTCCAGTGACTGGGGAAAACTGTGAGCTAAAGACCGACGTTTGCAATATCTCCTGAGGAAGAATACAGAGGCAGACATACTCTTCTCGAGTACTGGGGGTCCGTCGCAGTGGGGATCCCAATTGTTGTTCCCCAGCAATCATACATTTATCATCTATACTTTGGGTAGATAAATTAATTGTCCTGCAGTCTGCTGTGGTGAAATTTTCAACATCTGTAATTAAGACTTGAAGCAGAACCATGGAGGTCTACATGGTCGCTAAGGAAGGCAGAATTATGAGGGTAAGGTTACTTTCACATCTGCACTTTTGCTGTCCGGTTTTGCGATCACAGCAAAACGTTTCCGTTATAATACAACCGGCTGCATCCGTTCAGATCAGATCCGGCTGTATATAAATCGAAAATGAACATGCCAGATTCGGCACTAATAACATTCTAAGTCAATTGGCACCAGATCGTATTTCTTTCGTGTCCCAAAAATAAAATAAAAAAAATGATCCGGCACCATTGATTTCCATGGTTTTCGATGCCAGATCCTGCATGTTCACTTTCCCATGCTTGCTGCGGTTTTGTGTCTGGCATGGGAACGCAACAAACCAGAAGGGAATGCATTCTGGTGCACTCCGTTCCGGTTTGTTCAGTTTTGTCCCCATTGACAATTACCCTGTGCCGGATCTCAAAACCCAACAGCACAACGCAGATGTGAAAGTAGCCGAAGTTCAAAGTTCACGTTTTGTAGTGGATTAAACCCTCAACACATCTGTAATTAATCTGCGACACTCTTGTTGTAGAGTTAAACTCCAATTATGGTAATGGGAGAAAACCACAAATAATCCACAAGACAACCAGCATGTTGCGCATTTGAAGATCACCCAATTAAATCCGTAAAATATAATGTTGAAGAGGATTGGAAAATTCCATAGACTTGTATTGCGCTGTAGTTTGCTGCAGATTTGTGGTGTGGAGTCTGCAGTGCAAATCCGTAGCTTTTGACGCTAGGCTAATTGTCAACCAAATATTATGGCAACACAGGGAGCTGACAAAATTATATAAACCTAAGCAGACGTTAATATAAACTCAAAGATACAGATGAAATTTTGGAACAAGAATGTTTAATACATACATTAGCAAATTACTACTGATTTCAGAATCCATTTAAAGGGGTTGTCTGGGTTCAGAGCCGAACCCAGACATACCTCCATTGTCACCCAGGCAGCCCCCCGACTTGAGCATTGGAGCAGTTCATGCTCCGATGCTCTCCTTTGCCCTGCACGATTTTCAAGAGTTCCAGTGACGTACCAGGCTCTCCATGGGGCTGCCAGGAAGCCCTGTGATGTCACCGGCACTGATGGGCGAGCTTTAGGGCTGCCCTAGCCAGTAAAACGGCTAGGGCAGCGCTAAAGCACGCCCCTCTGAGCCGGTGACGTTACCGAACACACTGCCGGGCGGAAGCTTCCGCTCAGCAGTGTGTTATTGTAAACAAAATAGCCCATGCCCTACGTGATCTAGCATGAGATCCTCCGATGCCAACATCAGGGGTGTTGCCTGGGTGAAAATAGGGGTATGTCCGGGTTCAGCTCTAAATCCAGACAACCCCTTTAAACCATTCCAGAAGACAGTGGGCAAGCCAATTACAGACTACAACATTAAAGGGGTTATCATTTATTTATTTTTTTTTTATTAAACTAATGTGGAGGACAACTTTTACATTGATAATGATGACAATGTCCCTACTGGGCCAGCGCTGCGGTCCCCTGGTTTTATTAGTCGCCTGACACTTCCACATGCTGTACATTGTGAACATGATCCAGGCCTGGTCACAACCTACAATGTATGCGAGTTGCACCTGCGCAGTAAAGCGGCTTTAGGTACTGAGTGCTCACAGTGCCTTAAATGGCCTGACTGCACAGGCGCAACCTGCGTGCATTGTGGGTTATAGCCAGGCCTGGATCATGTGTACAATGTATAGCACCTGATCCAGGAAGAGCCGGGAGACTAGTTACACCAGGGGACTGCAGGGCTGGCCCGGTAGGGACAATGTCATCATTATCAATGTGATAGTTGTAAGTTGTACTTTTAGTGCAATCAGCCAATTTCTAAGTGCACTGCTTGGGATTTGTGAGGAATAGAAGCAACCATGGCATGATGATCCTAAAGTAGGAAGCCTGGTTAGTGGTTGAGATATAGAATGTTATAAAATGAAGGAATGTAACATGTCTGCATGAAAATATAAGCTTTGTAGGTTGGAATAAAGCATGCCACTGGCTGCTGAAGTACAGGTGTGTACTTCCTTACCTTTCCTCTGGTCTCAACATAATCAGAGATGAGTAGTGCAAGATTTCAAGATACAGTACTCATACGAGGTCTATCCTATGTATGTGTGTCCGTGTGGCCACCCAGTGGTTGTGTTGTGAACTACAGTCCATCAAGGGTTTTGTTAGGAAGATGCAATATTGTATTGAATTTGCTAGGCAGGGAAGTCCTTATACATTTTAGGCTAGACGTAAGGGTTGACACATCTGTATAATCGGGAGGGGTTTAAGTCATGGTGACATACAAGTCTTTTTAAAAGTGCAATAAGTACAACTAAATATTTGGCAATGTGCGATTAGGAATCAGATACAAATGTACCGCGTACATTTTTAAATAAAAGATACTGCTCCGCTACATTTTCGTATGAACCCTTTGGTGCCTAATAAGGTGAGAGCTTCGGAAAAAACATTTTCCACATTTCGAGCACATGTAGGGCCTCTCCCCAGTGTGGACTTTTTGGTGTCGGACAAGATCCGAGCTGTGTCGGAAGCTCTTCCCACATTCGTTGCAGACGTAGGGTCTTTCTCCGGTATGTACTCTCCTATGTATGATAAGATTGGAACTGTTTATAAAGCTTTTACCGCACTCTATGCACACATATGGCCGTTCTCCCGTGTGGATTCGCTGGTGCATGACTAGATATGCGCTACTGATAAAGCTTTTTCCGCAGTCCTTACAGACGTGGGGTCTTTCACCTGTGTGCGTTCTGTGATGGATAATGAGGCTGGCATTTTGGGTAAAGCTCTTGCCACACACTGTGCAGGTGTAGGATTTTGCTGGCTTAGTTTTAGGGATTGATTTAGGCTCTGAAGAGTCCTGGGCGGCCTCAGCAGTCTTACCCCTACCACTCATGAAATGTTTCCTCCTTGGGCGGGTTTTCTGCGAGTTTACAGAAGACAGTTTCTGAAGCGGTGCATCCTTTTCTGTACAATGCTTCTCCTTTCCTTGATCATTTATGGATTTTGCTTTAGCATGTTTTCGAGCAAGGGTTGACATACATGGTTTCTTTAGTATGGTTTTCGACGTGGATTGACTTTCCACTTCACCAGCCGTAGTCTCTGGGGCAGAACTGATAAGTGCGCCACTGTGTACACCTTTAATATGAAGCACATGTCTCGTGCCTTGGTTACAATCCTGTTGTGCACTTCCGTCATCTTCTGCTGCCGTATCGGAGGAGTTTACAGCCCTACAGTCTTCCTCGGATCTCTCACTTTTACAATTACCTGTAAAAAACAAACAAAAAAACAAAACACAAAAACAGAATATAATATAAAAAAAAAATGTTCATACTGATGTCACAGAGGTTTCCTTCTGGAACACGGCACCATTCCATACAGCTGAAGATAACTTATTCTGCCAGGGGTGGATATTAGTAAAGCTGAAGCTCATGAACACCATATACAACAAATATACCTGTATGGCCAGATAGGAGATTTGGCATCAGATATAGCTCCTTTTGGACTTGAATCTGCAGCGTCTGTTCACTTCACAGCAGTAAGGCTCTTGCTCATAGGCACGTTAGATGCCAAGCTATCAGAGCCAGCCGCAAAATGAGCGCTATGCAGTGAGTAAGATGTGATCATCAAGTGGCATAGCAGAGCTGCTGGGTTTTAGCAGACCCTATATCAGCTTTGCCAGTGTTGAGTACCACCCAGGGGCTGTTTTCCCTCAAGTGAAGACGAACAGAGCTGCAGTATGCTGGTATGACCGCTTCACAGTGGAAGGAGCTTTCCGCTTTTGGCTCTGTCCACTGTTACGTTTCTGGAGCCAGCCGCAAACAGCTTTTCGGTAGGAACACCGGGAGTCGGACCCCTAATCTGATCTTGAGGACTATTTAGATATGTGTTAACTCCCACCAGATAGCACCATATTAAAGGGTATTCCTAGGCTCCTAATGCTGACGACTGATCCTTAGGATAGGTCACCAATATCAGATCAGCGGGGGTCCGACACCCAGTACCCCCACCTGCACTCTGAACAGAGCTGTTCTTCCGCCATCATTGACAGTGTTGTGATCGTGTCAGGTTACTGCAGCTCAGCTCTCATTAGAAGTCATGTGAGCCCTGAAAACCCCTTTAGTAATTAATTGCCAAGGTGACAATTTAAATGCTCACTGTCATTTCAAGAAACTTTGCCTGAAGCTGGGTTTCCACGCTACACTGTCCTCCTGTCCATACTGGATCGTTAGTGTAAAACCTGCAGAGAGCTCCTCTAGCGATACCCAGGCTGTTCACATTATGCCTTTGTACCAAGTTTAACCACTTCAGCCCCGCTAGGTGAAACCCCCTTCATGACCAGAGCACTTTTTACACTTCGGCACTACACTACTTTCACCGTTTATCGCTCGGTCATGCAACTTACCATACAAATGAATTTTACCTCCTTTTCTTCTCACTAATAGAGCTTTCATTTGGTGGTATTTCATTGCTGCTGGCATTTTTACTTTTTTTGTTATTAATCAAAATGTAACGATTTTTTTGCAAAAAAATGACATTTTTCACTTTCAGCTGTAAAATTTTGCAAAAAAAAACGACATCCATATATAAATTTTTCGCCAAATTTATTGTTCTACATGTCTTTGATAAAAAAAAAATGTTTGGGCAAAAAAAAAATGGTTTGGGTAAAAGTTATAGCATTTACAAACTATGGTACAAAAATGTGAATTTCCGCTTTTTGAAACAGCTCTGACTTTCTGAGCACCTGTCATGATTCCTGAGGATCTACAATGCCCAGACAGTACAAACACCCCACAAATGACCCCATTTCGGAAAGTAGACACCCTAAGGTATTCGCTGATGGGCATAGTGAGTTCATAGAACTTTTTATTTTTTGTCACAAGTTAGCGGAAAATGATGATGATTTTATTTTTTTTATTTTTTCTTACAAAGTCTCATATTCCACTAACTTGCGACAAAAAATAAAAAATTCTAGGAACTCGCCATGCCCCTCACGGAATACCTTGGGGTGTCTTCTTTCCAAAATGGGGTCACTTGTGGCGTAGTTATACTGCCCTGGCAATTTAGGGGCCCAAATGTGTGAGAAGTACTTTGCAATCAAAATGTGTAAAAAATGGCCTGCAAAATCCGAAAGGTGCACTTTGGAATGTGTGCCCCTTTGCCCACCTTGGCTGCGAAAAAGTGTGACACATCTGGTATCGCCGTACTCGGGAGAAGTTGGGGAATGTGTTTTGGGGTGTCATTTTACATATACCCATGCTGGGTGAGAGAAATATCTTGGCAAAAGACAACTTTTCCCATTTTTTTATACAAAGTTGGCATTTGACCAAGATATTTTTCTCACCCAGCATGGGTATATGTAAAATGACACCCCAAAACACATTGCCCAACTTCTCCTGAGTACGGCGATACCAGATGTGTCACACTTTTTTGCTGCCAAGGTGGGCAAAGGGGCACATATTCCAAAGTGCACCTTTCGGATTTTGCAGGGCATTTTTTACACATTTTGATTGCAAAGTTCTTCTCACACATTTGGGCCCCTAAATTGCCAGGGCAGTATAACTACCCCACAAGTGACCCCATTTTGGAAAGAAGACACCCCAAGGTATTCCGTGAGGGGCATGGCGAGTTCCTAGAATTTTTTATTTTTTGTCGCAAGTTAGTGGAATATGAGACTTTGTAAGGAAAAAAGAAAAAAAAAAGAAAAATCATCATTTTCCGCTAAATTGTGACAAAAAATAAAAAATTCTAGGAACTCGCCGTGCCCCCCACAGAATACCTTGGGGTGTCTTCTTTACAAAATGGGGTCACTTGTGGCGTAGTTCTACTGCCCTGGCAATTTAGGGGCCCAAATGTGTAAGAAGTACCTTGCAATCAAAATGTGTAAAAAATGGCCTGCGAAATCCGAAAGGTGCCCCTTTGCCCACCTTGGCTGCAAAAAAGTGTCACACATGTGGTATCGCCGTACTCAGGAGAAGTTGGGCAATGTGTTTTGGGGGGTCATTTTACATATACCCATGCTGGGTGAGAGAAATACCTTGGCAAAAGACAACTTTTCCCATTTGTTTATACAAAGTTGGCATTTGACCAAGATATTTCTTTCACCCAGCATGGGTATATGTAAAATGACACCCCAAAACACATTGCCCAACTTCTCCTGAGTACGGCGATACCACATGTGTGACACTTTTTTGCAGCCTAGATGCGCAAAGGGGCCCAAATTCCTTTTAGGAGGGCATTTTTAGACATTTGGATCCCAGACTTCTTCTCACACTTTCGGGCCCCTAAAAAGCCAGGGCAGTATAAATACCCCACATGTGACCCCACTTTGGAAAGAAGACACCCCAAGGTATTCAATGAGGGGCCTGGCGAGTTCCTAGAAATTTTTTTTTTTTTGCATAAGTTAGCGGATATTGATTTTTTTTTTTGTTTTTTTCTCACAAAGTCTCACTTTCCGCTAACTTAGGACAAAAATTTCAATCTTTCATGGACTCAATATGCCCCTCACGGAATACCTTGGGGTGTCTTCTTTCCGAAATGGGGTCACATGTGGGGTATTTATACTGCCCTGGCTTTTTAGGGGCCCTAAAGCGTGAGAAGAAGTCTGGAATATAAATGTCTAAAAATGTTTACGCATTTGGATTCCGTGAGGGGTATGGTGCGTCCATGTGAGATTTTATTTTTTGACACAAGTTAGTGGAATATGAGACTTTGTAAGAAAAAACAAAAACAAACAAAAAATTTCCGCTAACTTGTGCCAGAAAAAATGTCTGAATGGAGCCTTACCAGGGGGGGTGATCAATGACAGGGGGGTGATCAATGACAGGGGGGTGATCACCCATATAGACTCCCTGATCACCCCCCTGTCATTGATCACCCCCCCTGTAAGGCTCCATTCAGACATCCGCATGATTTTTTACGGATCCATGGATCGGATCCACAGAACGCATGCGGACGTCTGAATGGAGCCTTACAGGGGGGTTATCAATGACAGGGGGTGATCAGGGTGATCACCCCCCTGTCACTGATCACCCCCCTGTAAGGCTCCATTCAGACATCCGCATGATTTTTTACGGATCCATGGATACATGGATCGGATCCACAAAACGCATGCGGACGTCTGAATGGAGCCTTACAGGGGGGTTATCAATGACAGGGGGTGATCAGGGTAATCACCCCCCTGTCACTGATCACCCCCCCTGTAAGGCTCCATTCAGACGTCCGCATGATTTTTACGGATCCATGGATACATGGATCGGATCCACAGAACGCATGCGGACGTCTGAATGGAGCCTTACAGGGGGGTTATCAATGACAGGGGGTGATCAGGGTAATCAGGGTGATCACCCCCCTGTCACTGATCACCCCCCCTGTAAGGCTCCATTCAGACGTCCGCATGATTTTTACGGATCCATGGATACATGGATCGGATCCGTAAAAATCATGCGGACGTCTAAATGGAGCCTTACAGGGGGGTGATCAATGACAGGGGGGTGATCAATGACAGGGGGTGATCAGGGAGTGTATATGGGTGATCACCCGCCTGTCATATGATCACCCCCCTGTAAGGCTCCATTCAGACGTCCGTATGCTTTTTGCGGATCCGATGCATGTATCCGTGGATCCGTAAAAATCATACGGACGTCTGAACGGAGCCTGACAGGGGGGTGATCAATGACAGGGCGGTGATCAATGACAGGGGGGTGATCAGGGAGTTTATATGGGGTGATCAGGGGTTTATAAGGGGTTAATAAGTGACGGGGGGGGGGGGGGTGTAGTGTAGTGTAGTGTGGTGTTTGGTGGGACTGTACTGACCTACCTGAGTCCTCTGGTGGTCGATCCTAACAAAAGGGACCACCAGAGGACCAGGTAGGAGGTATATTAGACGCTGTTATGAAAACAGCGTCTAATATACCTGTTAGGGGTTAAAAAATTCGGATCTCCAGCCTGCCAGCGAGCGATCGCCGCTGGCAGGCTGGAGATCCACTCGCTTACCTTCCGTTCCTGTGAGCGCGCGCGCGTTCACAGGAAATCTCGCGTCTCGCGAGAAGACGCGTATATGCGTCCAGGAGGAGTAAAGCAACCACCTCCCGGACGCATATACGCGTACAGCGGTCGGGAGGTGGTTAACACATACCTTGGGAAACAAAAACGCATGCAGAACACTATGGGGGAGACTTATCAAACTGGTGTAAAGTAGAACTGGCTTCGTTGTCCATAACAACCAATCAGCTCCTTTGGAAAAAGAAAGGTGGAATCTGATTGGTTACTATGCCAGTTCTACTTTACACCAGTTTGATAAATCTTCCTCTATCGCTTTTCCATCTTGCAGAGTCCAGCAAAAAAAAAAAAGTATATGTTATATACGTTAACAAACATTTTTTTCTTCTTTTACAGTGGAACACTATGGTGACTCAGTGACTGATGCACATGACATCTCTCTTAGGCATCCATTTAATGTATACAGCATGTGTATATATCAAACATAGGGCAAAATTGTGATGTGAACGCAGCCTTATACGCTTTAGTAATAACAATCACTAGAGGAAGGCCTCATAGATTTGACAGATGGGGAAGGTTTCTGTCAGCACAGGCATCTTCTTTCACTGACTGTTTGCTACAAACCTTTGTATGGGTTTTATTTGTAGACATATGAATGGGGAGAGGGATTTATCTTGCTAGATTTAGTATGCTGCAGTCTATTACTGCTCAACATAGTTGTATCCCAGCTTTTCCAGAATACTGAAAGGCAAATCTGTATTTTTTTGGCACTATTTATTTGTGGGGAGGGGGATTTATCTTTGTAGAGTTAACAGTTCCTGTTACAGCTCAACATAATGTGTTACCCAGCTTTCTCCGGACCCTGAATGACAAATCTGTCTAGCCAAGTTACAGCATGGAGGACTTACTTAGCATTTCCAGACTCCTGGCTAGAAAAACCCAGCTAGTATTCTACAATTCTGGGGATTTACCAACTCCTAAACAGGCTGATCTGGCATTCTGCAGTCTGGGAAAGCTGGGTAACAATCTCTGTGGGGTGGTAATGGGGGTATGTTGGTTATATTAAATACAGTGGTGTACCTAGGTTGTTTGGCACCTGGGGCGGGTCCGTTCTCTGACCCCCCCCAATACTTTTTAAAAAATCGTACCCCCTCACAGTAGTATTGCCCTCATTGTACAACTTTCACAGTAGTTTTGTGTGCCCCCTAACAGTAGTTATGCCCACATTGTGCCCCCTTAAAGTACGTATCCCTTCATTATGCCCCTTTACAGTAATTATGTCCTCGTTGTGCCCCCTTCACAGTAGTTATGCCCTCTATGCCCCTTTCACAGTAATAATCCCCATTGTGGCCCCTTCACAGTAATAACGCCCCTTAGAAGTAATGCCCTTTGTGCCCTCTCTATAGTAGAAATCCCCATTGTGCCCCCTAATAGTAGTAATGCCCTCTGTGCCCCTCCAGAGTAGAAATGCCCATTGTGACCCCTCTATTAAAAAAAAAAAAAAAAAAAAAACACACACCACACTCACACCACAAGACAGTAACTACTTACCATAAACTATAAAACCAATGGGAAGAATTTATCAAGCCAAGTCGGGCTTCAAGAAGTTTCAAAATAGGGCTTTCAGATTTTTTAGCTTTATTTGCTCGAGAAAATGTTTTGCATTTTCACACTAGACCATGGATGTCAAACTCATGGCCCTCCAGATGTTGCAAAACTACAACTCCCAGCATTCCCTGATAGCTGCAGTATGCCCAGGCATGATGGGAGTTGTAGTTTTGCAACAGCTGGAGGGCCACGAGTTTGACATCCCTGCACTAGACACTTCAGTTTTGAAAGGTGGGTGGGCAAATTGGTGTGGTTACCCTCTCCAGCTGGCTTAAGCCAGATTTATCAATGGAGTGTTTTTAAAAAAGTCTTAAATATTGTCTCAATTGTTAAAGGGGTGTAGTGGAAAGCGAAGTAACATCTCAAGACAGAAGTGTTAGGGCTTAAAGGAGTTGAGACGCTTCAGCAAGTGGCATTTATCATGTAGAGAAAGTTAATACAAAGGCACTTACTAATGTATTGTGATTGTCCATATTGCCTCCTTTCGTGGCTTGATTCATTTTTCCATCACATTATACATGGCTTGTTTCCAGGGGTTACGACCACCAGCTTGCACAGGAAAAAGGGCTGGCTTAGTGGCAATCCCGCAGTCCCGGCCACCAAAGAGGTTGGAACTTTTTCCTGTAGTGTACAAGCACGACCACCACTGCCGGATTGCAGGGTGGTCGTAACTTCTGGATATAAGCAGTATATAATGTGATGGAAAAATGGGACAATATGGACAATCACAATACTTTAGTAAGTGCCTTGTATTAACGTTATCTACATGATAGATACCATTTGCTCAAGCGAGACAACCCCTTTAAAGATCCTCCAACACTAAGGCATTTGATAAATTTGGCCTGCTATAGGTCCTAGATTCCAACCCCCCTTTCCCAATACTTACTTGTGGAGGAACTGGCTTTGCGGTTCCACTTTTGAGAATACAAATTGCTCCTCACACACAGCTCCTCTCCTCTCTGAATACGTGATACTATTTCAGGCTTCACGTAAATGTAACCTGATGGCAGAAATACAATGATCAGTGACTAACACAGTGCCATAGTCCAAAGCAGAAATATATAATCACCACCATTTTTACTTTCCGTTTTCCCTTGGCTTGAAAATGTACTAACCCTGTTGACAGACATTGACCAAACTGTACCAGACTGCCTAGACCTGCACCAGATTTATCACAGGGACTCCGGTTGGATGATAAATCTGGTGCACGGCCAGACACTTTGTCAAACTTCATAGCAACTACTGCTTGGGTTAGTTTCAAACTGAATTTTACGCCAAAATTGTGGCACAGTGTAGGAGCTAAATGTCGCATATTCGGCCACAGCCTTTCCCACAAAGCCCACCTCATTTCCAATAAGCCCCTTGTCTAGCTCAGGCGACAGAGGGGGTCGCAGTGCTACTTCAGCATCCTCTGTACAGTTTTTTTTCCTGCAACTACAAATGTTTGAAACGCATGGGATTCTTTACAAGAAAATAAACCTATCCTACCCACTAAGGTCGGGCTCTGGTGGATCTTTGTCGTCTCACTCTTGCAAGATTCCTTTTGTCTCTCTTCATGCGACTCCAGCTCCTCTACTGAGAATCGCACAGTGAGATTATCCGATTTCATGGATTCCTGCAAACATCAATATAATTTACAGAAATTACAAACATGCAAAACTTAAAGGGGTTCTCTGGGCTTTTAATACTCATGATTAATCCTCAAGATAGGTCATTAATCACATATTAGAGCTGTGTGCGGTGAGGTGAAATAGAGATACACTTTTCGCCTTCGGAGACCTCTGACCGACTTCGAGAAACTAGCGCTACCACCACTACCCAAATGAAGGAAAATCTTGGCACTATACCCCTTGGTGGGAGGTTGGGGTGAGACAAAAAAAATAATCATCATACCTACGAGAATGGGAAAGAAAGCTAAATATAGTTCTCACAGAGCAGGAAACCAAAAAACTCCTGGCATCCTCGCATGGACTCCAGAAAAACCATTTCAAATTGCTCGCCAGGTGTTACAGAACCCCTGAGTTCCTCTTCAAAAGAGGGCTATCTCCTGACCAGCGGTGCTGGAGATGTGGAGGAGGAGTAGGCTCACTATCCCACATTTGGTGGACGTGCCCCTTGATTACATCATACTGGCAGGGGATAAATGCAGTGATAAAAAAAAAAAAAACACAGCTTCTGACTTCAAGATCACAATAGAAATGGTAGTCCTTTCCAAACCAGCCAGCCATTACCTCCCGTCAAAGCGAAACCTAGTAACGCACCTTATTTCAGCTGCCAAAGCCATCATACCCCTACACTGGCTCGACACTGGCCCACCCTCAGTACAAGAATGGAAGGCAAAAGTGAACCAGACATGCCAATTTGAAGAAATGACAAGCTGGATCAATAGGAGCCACAATAGATTTCTACAAATATGGCAACCTTGGAAGTCTTTGGAAAACAGCGGGGCTTAAACTAGAACGCATGGTGGGTCGATGGCAGGCACCACTGGCCGTGGCATTTGAAGCACATAATCTACCCCACCCCCCCTCTGAATTTTCTCTCTCTTCTTTATACCCCCTTTTTTTTATTTAATTTTTAGTCGCTATTTTTGATAACTACACCGCTATGCATCTCACTGTGAGCAATAGAGACATGGAATGTCTGAGAAGACCATATCTGCGATTATATCCTGGTGTGTTTGTTATAGCCGACCTTATATGCAATATGTGATTATTGTAGTACTTCTTTTTTGTAACACCAGACACCAGTCATCATGCTAACGTGTATTTGTATGAAAATCTGGAAGAAAAAAAAAATGAATTTACAAAAAAAATAGATAGGTCATTAATATCAGATTGGCGGGGGGTCCGACACCCGGCACCCCCGCCGATCAGCTGAATGAGGAGACAGTGCGCGCAGCGTGTATGTGCTGTCTCCCGTCTCTCATAGACATGGCAGTGGCGAGCAGGAAGAGAGAAGGGAGACATCACGTGCACGCTGAGCGCACCGTCTCATCATACAGTTGATCGCTGGGGAAGCTGGGTGTCCCCGCAGATCTGATATTGATGATCCTGAGGATAGGTCATAAATATTAAAAGCCCGGACAACCCCAACAGTCTAACAATGGCACCCACGATCTTTAAAGGGGTTCTCCAGGAACTAAGAAAATGAAGATACTTAAATATTACTTTATTATAAATATATTCCAAAATACCTTTCATTAGTTAGAATGGCTTGTTTTGTCTATGGAGCAATTGTTAGCAGAAATAAAATGTCCGCCTTCCTATTAGTACACACAAAACCTGTCCTAGTCACACAGCAGAACAAGTTACTTCACAACACTAAGCTAAAGAGCTGCCTCATCCTCCTCTCTGCTCGTCAGGGATTATGATCCTGACTACAGCTGATAAGATCTTCAGCCAAGTCTCTGTAGGAATGGAGTTCAGGAGGAGACAAAGTACAGAGAGGAAGGACAGGACAGACTGTGGTAATGTGGGGCTGTGGTAATGGAGACTGCATACAAGTGCTGTGCTCATTACCCACATCCCCACCTCCTCTCTGTGCTTCATGTCTCCTCATTACCTCCATTCCTACAGAGATTCAGCTGAAAATCTTATCAGCTGTATAATCCCTGACAAGCAGAGCAGAGAGGAGGATGAGGCAGCTCTTTAGCTCAGTGTGATTAGGACAGGTTTTGTGTGTACTAATAGGATAGCGGACATTTTATTTTTCCTAATAATCGCTCCCTAGAAAAAAAAAAAAATGAACCATTAAAGATATTTGAGAACATATTTATAATAAAATAATATCTAAGTATTTTCATTTTTTTAATTCGGACCGTACGGACCGCTGTATGGAAAAGGTTAACAGCTCAGGGAGCTCCCTCTCCGATCGGGGGGCTGCTGTGCCTTTGCAGCCCCCAGATGGGAGAGAGAGAGAGCCCCCAGACAGCCCCCCGAAGCCCCGTCCTCACCCTTCCCCGTCTGCGAAGTTGTGGCAGACGGGGAAGGTTTCCATGGCAACAGGACGCCTTCTCAGGCGTCCTGCTGTCCATGGTGCTGAACAGATCTGTGCTGAAGGCATAGATCTGTTCAGTGTAAGTAAAATACAGTGCAGAACCCTATATAGAGTACAGCACTGTTTTATACAGACATCAGACCCACTGGATCTTCAAGAAACAAGTGGGTCTGGGTAAAAAAAAAAAAGTGATCAAAAAACACATTTATCACTGATTAAAAATGAAAAAAATAAAAATTCCCTACACATGTTCGGTATCGCCGCGTCCATAACGACCTGATCTATAAAACGGTCATGCTACATTACCCGAACGGTGAACGCCATAAAAATAAAAAATAAAAAACTATGATGAAATTGAAATTTTGCCCACCTTACTTCCCAAAAAAAGGTAATAAAAGTGATCAAAAAGTCGCATGTACGCCAAAATTGTAACAATCAAACCGTCATCTCATCCCGCAAAAAATGAGACCCTACTTAAGATAATCGCCCAAAAACTGAAAAAACTATGGCTCTAAGACTATGGAAACACTAAAACATTTTTTTTGTTTCAAAAATGAAATCATTGTGTAAAAAACTTACCTAATATGCATAGTTTTTTTTAATTTATGTATTGCCGCGTCCGTATCGACCGGCTCTATAAAAATATCACATGACCTAACCCCTCAGGTGACCACCGTAATAAATAAAAAACGGTGTAAAAAAAGCAATTTTTTGTCATCTTACGTCACAAAAAGTGTAATAGCAAGCGATCAAAAAGTCATATGCACCCCAAAATAGTGCCAATCAAACCGTCATCTCATCCTGCAAAAAAAGAGACCCTACTTAAGATAATCGCCCAAAAACTGAAAAAATATGTCTCTTAGACTATGGAGACACAAAAACTTTTTTTTTGTTTTAAAAATGAAATCATTGGGTAAAACTTACATAAAAAAAAAAAAAAAAAAAAAATGTATACATATTAGGTATCGCCGTGTCCGTGACAACCTGCTCTATGAAATTACCACATGATATAACCTGTCAGATGAATGTTGTAAATAACAAAAAAAAAAAAAAAAAAAAAAAAAAAAACGGTGCCAAAAAAGCTATTTCTTGTTACCTTGCAGCACAAAAAGGGTAATATAGAGCAACCAAAAATCATATGTACCCTAAACTAGTACCAACAAAACTGCCACCCTATCCCGTAGTTTCTAAAATGGGGTCACTTTTCTGGAGTTTCTACTCTAGGGGTGCATCAGGGGGGCTTCAAATGGGACATGGTTTCAAAAAAAAACAGTCCAGCAAAATCTGCCTTCCAAAAACCATATGGCATTCCTTGCCTTCTGCGCCCTGCCGTGTGCCCGTACAGCATTTACGATAACATATGGGGTGTTTCTGTAAACTACAGAATCAGGGCCATAAATAATGAGTTTTAACCCTTGATTTGTAACTGGAAAAAAAAAAATATATATATAAAAAAATGGAAAATCTGCCAAAAAAGTGAAATTTTGAAATTGTATCTCTATTTTCCATTAAATCTTGTGCAACACCTGAAGGGTTAATGACGTTTGTAAAATCAGTTTTGAATACCTTGAGGGGTGTAGTTTCTTAGATAGGGTCACTTTTATGGAGTTTCTACTCTAGGGGTGCATCAGGGGGGCTTCAAATGGGACATGGTGTCAAAAAACCAGTCCAGCAAAATCTGGTTTCCAAAAACCAAACGGCGCACCTTTCACTTTATGCCCCGCTGTGTGGCCGTACAGTAGTTTACGGCCACATATTGGGTGTTTCTGTAAACGGCAGAGTCAGGGCAATAAAGATACATTCTTGTTTGGCTGTTAACCCTTGCTTTGTAAGTGGAAAAAAATGGGTTAAAATGGAAAATTAGGCAAAAAAAAATAATGAAATTCTTACATTTTATCCCATATTTGCCAATAACTCTTGTGCAACACCTAAAGGGTTAACGAAGTTTGTCAAATCAGTTTTGAATACCTTGAGGGGTGTAGTTTATACAATGGGGTCATTTTGTGGGTGGTTTCCATTATGTAAGCCTCGCAAAGTGACTTCAGAGCTGTAGTGGTCCCTAAAAATAGTTTTTTTGTAAATTTCTGAAAAATTTCAAGATTTGCTTCTAAACTTCTAAGCCTTGTAACATCCCCAAAAAATTAAATTTCATTCCCAAAATAATTCAAACATGAAGTAGACATATGGGGAATGTAAAGTCATCACAAGTTTTGGGGGTATTACCGTATTTTTCGCTGTATAAAAGACGCACCTAGGTTTTTGGGGAGGAAAATAAGAATTTTTTATTTTTTTTAACCAAAAGGTGTGCTGTGTGTTTGGAACTAATGGTGATCTGTGGATGACGGACCCCGTTACAGGGGGGGGGGGGGGATCTGTGGATGACGGACCCCGTTACAGGGAGGGGGGGGGGATCTGTGGATGACGGACCCCGTTACAGGGGGGGGGGGGGGGGATCTGTGGATGACGGACCCCGTTACAGGGGGGGGGGGGGGATCTGTGGATGACGGACCCCGTTACAGGGGGGGGGGGGGGATCTGTGGATGACGGACCCCGTTACAGGGGGGGGGGGGGGATCTGTGGATGACGGACCCCGTTACAGGGGGGGGGGGGGGGGATCTGTGGCTGGCAGGCACCGTTACAGGGGGGGGGGGGGGGGGATCTGTGGCTGGCAGGCACCGTTACAGGGGGATCTGTGGCTGGCAGGCACCGTTACAGGGGGATCTGTGGCATGGCAGGCACCGTTAACAAAGGGGGATTCGTGGCTGGCAGGCACCTGTGACAGGGGGATCTGTGGCTGGCAGGCACCGTTACAGGGGATCTGTGGCTGCAGCACCGTTACAGGGGGATCTTTGGCTGGCAGGCACGTTACAGGGGGTATCTGTGGCTGGCAGGCACCGTTACAGTGGGGATCTGTTGGTCTTTTGGGCAGGCACTGTACAGGGGGATCTGTGGCTGGCAGGCACCGTTACAGGGGGATCTGTGGCTGGCAGGCACCGTTACAGGGGGGATGCTGTGGCTGGCAGGCACAACGTTACAGGGGAGATCTGTGAGGCTGGCAGGCACGGCGGTGTACAGTGGGGATGCTGTGGCTGGCAGGCACCGTTACAGGGGGATTCTGTGGCTGGACAAGGCACCGTTACAGTGGGATCTGGTGCTGCAGGCACCGTTACAGGGGGATCTGTGGGACTGGGCAGGCACCGGTGACAGGGGGATCTGGGGCTGGGCACGGCACCGTTACGGGGATCTGGGGGGGGGGGGGGGTGGGGTGGTGGCTGGCAGGCACCGGTACAGGGGGATATGTGGCTGGAAGGCACCGTTACAGGGGGGATCTGTGGCTGGCAGGCACCGTTACAGGGGGGATCTGTGGCTGGCAGGCACCGTTACAGGGGGATCTGTGGCTGGCAGGCACCGTTACAGGGGATCTGTGGCTGGCAGGCACCGTTACAGGGGGATCTGTGGCTGGCAGGCACCGTTTACAGGGGGATCTGTGTGCTGGCAGGCACCGTTACAGGGGGATCTGTGGCTGGCAGGCACCGTTACAGGGGGGATCTGTGGCTGGCAGGCACCGTTACAGGGGGATCTGTGGCTGGCAGGCACCGTTACAGGTGGGGATCTGTGGCTGGCAGGCACCGTTACAGGGGGATCTGTGGCTGGCAGGCACCGTTACAGGGGGATCTGTGGCTGGCAGGCACCGTACAGGGGGATCTGTGGCTGGCAGGCCACCGTTACAGGGGGATCTGTGGCTGGCAGGCAACGTTACAGGGGGAATCTGTGGCTGGCAGGCACCGGTTACAGGGGGATCTGTGGCTGGCAGGCACCGTTACAGGGGGGGATCTGTGGCTGGGCAGGCGACCGCAGGGGTATCTGTGGCTGGCAGGCACCGTTACAGGGGGATCTGTGGCTGGCAGGCACCGTTACAGGGGGATCTTTGCTGGCAGGCACCGTTACAGGGGGATCTGTGGCTGGCAGGCACCGTACAGGGGGATCTGTGGCTGGCAGGCACCGTTACAGGGGGATCTGTGGCTTGGCAGGCACCGTTACAGGGGGACTGCTGGCTGGCAGGCCACCGTTACAGGGGATCTGTGGCTGGCAGGCACCGTTACAGGGGGATCTGTGGCTGGCAGGCACCGTTACAGGGGGATCTGTGGCTGGCAGGCACCGTTACAGGGGGATCTGTGGCTGGCAGGCACCGTTACAGGGGGATCTGTGGCTTGGCAGGCACCGTTTACAGGGGGATCTGTGGCTGGCAGGCACCGTTACAGGGGGATCTGTGGCTGGCAGGCACGTTACAGGGGGATCTGTGGCTGGCAGGCACCGTTACAGGGGGATCTGTGGCTGGCAGGCACCTGTTACAGGGGGATCTGTGGCTGGCAGGCACCGTTACAGGGGGATCTGTGGCTGGCAGGCACCGTTACAAGGGGGATCTGTGGCTGGCAGGCACCGTTACAGGGGGATCTGTGGCTGGCAGGCACCGTTACAGGGGGATCTGTGGCTGGCAGGCACCGTTACAGGGGATCTGTGGCTGGCAGGCACCGTTACAGGGGGATCTGTGGCTGGCAGGCACCGTTACAGGGGGATCTGTGGCTGGCAGGCACCGTTACAGGGGGATCTGTGGCTGGCAGGCACCGTTACAGGGGGATCTGTGGCTGGCAGGCACCGTTACAGGGGGATCTGTGGCTGGCAGGCACCGTTACAGGGGGATCTGTGGCTGGCAGGCACCGTTACAGGGGGATCTGTGGCTGGCAGGCACCGTTACAGGGGGATCTGTGGCTGGCAGGCACCGTTACAGGGGGATCTGTGGCTGGCAGGCACCGTTACAGGGGGATCTGTGGCTGGCAGGCACGTTACAGGGGGATCTGTGGCTGGCAGGCACCGTTACAGGGGGATCTGTGGCTGGCAGGCACCGTTACAGGGGGATCTGTGGCTGGCAGGCACCGTTACAGGGGGATCTGTGGCTGGCAGGCACCGTACAGGGGTCTGTGGCCGTTACAGGGGATCTGTGGCTGGCAGGCACCGTTACAGGGGGATCTGTGGCTGGCAGGCACCGTTACAGGGGGATCTGTGGCTGGCAGGCACCGTTACAGGGGGATCTGTGGCTGGCAGGCACCGTTACAGGGGGATCTGTGGCTGGCAGGCACCGTTACAGGGGGATCTGTGGCTGGCAGGCACCGTTACAGGGGGATCTGTGGCTGGCAGGCACCGTTACAGGGGGATCTGTGGCTGGCAGGCACCGTTACAGGGGGATCTGTGGCTGGCAGGCACCGTTACCGGGGGATCTGTGGCTGGCAGGCACCGTTACAGGGGGATCTGTGGCTGGCAGGCACCGTTACAGGGGGATCTGTGGCTGGCAGGCACCGTTACAGGGGGATCTGTGGCTGGCAGGCACCGTTACAGGGGGATCTGTGGCTGGCAGGCACCGTTACAGGGGGATCTGTGGCTGGCAGGCACCGTTACAGGGGGATCTGTGGCTGGCAGGCACCGTTACAGGGGGATCTGTGGCTGGCAGGCACCGTTACAGGGGGATCTGTGGCTGGCAGGCACCGTACAGGGGGATCTGTGGCTGGCAGGCACCGTTACCAGGGGGATCTGTGGCTGGCAGGCACCGTTACAGGGGGATCTGTGGCTGGCAGGCACCGTTACAGGGGGATCTGTGGCTGGCAGGCACCGTTACAGGGGGATCTGTGGCTGGCAGGCACCGTTACAGGGGGATCTGTGGCTGGCAGGCACCGTTACAGGGGGATCTGTGGCTGGCAGGCACCGTTACAGGGGGATCTGTGGCTGGCAGGCACCGTTACAGGGGGATCTGTGGCTGGCAGGCACCGTTACAGGGGATCTGTGGCTGGCAGGCACCGTTACAGGGGGATCTGTGGCTGGCAGGCACCGTTACAGGGGGATCTGTGGCTGGCAGGCACCGTTACAGGGGGATCTGTGGCTGGCAGGCACCGTTACAGGGGATCTGTGGCTGGCAGGCACCGTTACAGGGGGATCTGTGGCTGGCAGGCACCGTTACAGGGGGATCTGTGGCTGGCAGGCACCGTTACAGGGGGATCTGTGGCTGGCAGGCACCGTTACAGGGGGATCTGTGGCTGGCAGGCACCGTTACAGGGGGATCTGTGGCTGGCAGGCACCGTTACAGGGGGATCTGTGGCTGGCAGGCACCGTTACAGGGGGATCTGTGGCTGGCAGGCACCGTTACAGGGGGATCTGTGGCTGGCAGGCACCGTTACAGGGGGATCTGTGGCTGGCAGGCACCGTTACAGGGGGATCTGTGGCTGGCAGGCACCGTTACAGGGGGATCTGTGGCTGGCAGGCACCGTTTACAGGGGGATCTGTGGCTGGCAGGCACCGTTACAGGGGATCTGTGGCTGGCAGGCACCGTTACAGGGGGATCTGTGGCTGGCAGGCACCGTTACAGGGGGATCTGTGGCTGGCAGGCACCGTTACAGGGGGATCTGTGGCTGGCAGGCACCGTTACAGGGGGATCTGTGGATGGCAGGCACCGTTACAGGGGATCTGTGGCTGGCAGGCACCGTTACAGGGGGGGGGGGGGTTAGATCTGTGGCTGGCAGGCACCGTTACAGGGGGATCTGTGGATGGCAGGCACCGTTACAGGGGGATCTGTGGCTGGCAGCACCGTTACAGGGGATCTGTGGCTGGCACTGTTACAGGGGGATTGTGGCTGGCACTGTTACAGGGGGATTGTTACAGGGGGATTGTGGCTGGCACTGTTACAGGGGGGGGGGGGATCTGTGGATGGCACTGTTATACATGCGTCATCCACAGACCCTCCCAGCCCATAACTGTGCCATCCACAGATCCCCCGCCGCTCCAGTATACTAATATAATATGTCTTATTCAATTAATAGTTATTAAATATGCCTCTTTATTCCTAATAGTACCTTAAATCCTAAGCGCTTCAGTACAATGCCGACAGGCAGGCCGGGCGGCCGGCGCGGCGCGTCACTCACTGACGTCACTTACCTGCGCCGCCTGCTTCATTCATAAAGTAGGCGGCGCAGGCACGTGACATCAGGGAGTTACGCTGCCGCCCGCCCGGCCTGCATTGTACTGAAGCGCTTAGGATTTAAGGTACTATTAGGCATAAAGGGGCATATTTAATAACCATTAATTGAATATGACATATTATATTAGTATACCGGAGCTGCGGGGCTATAGTACAGTGACTGCACCGCCCCGCCGCTATTGCCGGCCCCAGCTCCTCCTCCCAGTCCCTCCCCGAGTCCCCGCTCGCTTTACATCGCAGCTTGCGATGTAAAACTGACAGCATTCGCCGTATAAGACGCAGAGGCATTTTCCCCCCATTTTGGGGGGGGGAAAGTGCGTCTTATACGGCGAAAAATACGGTACTATGTATTACAGAAGTAGAGAAACTGAAACTTTGAAATGGGCTAATTTTTCCAAATTTTTGTTAAATTAGGTATTTTTTGGTGCAAAAAAAAATACTTTTTTTGACTTAATTTTACTAGTGTCATGAAGTACAATATGTGACGAAAAAACAATCTAAGAACGGTCTGGATAAGTCAAAGCGTTTTAAAGTTATCAGCACTTAAAGTGACACTGGTCAGATTTGCAAAAAATGGCCTGGTCCTTAAGGTGAAATAAGGCTGTGTCCTTAAAGAGGACCTTTCACTCGTATACAAACTAAAAACTAACTCTATCTGTGGGCAGAGCGGCACCCATGGGTCCCCCTGCACTTACTAGTATGCCTGGGCGCCGCTCCGTTCGCCCTGTATAGGCTCCGGTGTCTCAGCTCCGTCTGTTGTACTGGACTGATTTTTTGTAGGAGGCGTGTCCCTTGCTGCAGTGCTGGCCAATCGCAGCACACAGCTCATAGACTGGCTATGAGCTGTGCGCTGCGATTGGCCAGTGCTGCAGCAAGGGACACGCCTCCTACAAAAAAATCTGTCCAGTACAACAGACGGAGCTGAGACACCGGAGCCTATACCGGGCGAACGGAGCAGCGCCCAGGCATACTAGTAAGTGCAGGGGGACCCCTGGGCGCCGCTCTGCCCACAGGTATAGTTAGTTTTTAGTTTGCATATGAGTGAAAGGTCCTCTTTAAGGGGTTAAGGCTCTGTCCCCAATAATTTTAGGCAGCAATTAGGATAAAAAGGGATTTTCGACCTAAATCTGGTCCCAATGCAGTTAGATATGTTCTGCACTTACTAAGGGTTTGTTCAGATCCCCACTAGACCTCTGCTAATCATTTCCGTTGTTCACAGGAGCAGAAAAACAAAAATGACAGAAGTGCTGGATTTGTCAAATGACTGCAGCAATAGACTATAATGGGGTCGGTTTGCCATCATAGAGCCCAGCATTTTACTGGGCAAAATAGCGCAGCATGCTGCAGTATTCTTTCCTGTTTTTTTTATGGAATTTGCAACAGAGGATCGTGATGTGAATGACCCCCCTTATATAGTACTATTTTTGCAGACTGCATATTTTCTCTACTCTAGAACATAGCCCCGGTGAAACTCTGTTACAACACTGCACGAGCATATCCATCTGTACGATTCTTCCGCTGTGAGAAGACATTCCTTTTTGTTGCTTGAGGGGCAGATTGTCTCTGGCTTTCCATGCATTTCCAAGGCAGAGGAGATCTAGTATTACTTGATGGCAATTCCTTAACTTATTCACCCATAGTGTTTCGCTCACTACAGATTTGTACATCTGGAGTGTCACGAAACGGCCCTGAGCGCGCCGTCCAGCGGGCCACGTGACTAATAACTCAGACAATTTGAAAGACCATTTTCCTTCCTTTTATATTTCGGTTGTGCGTTTAAGTGTATGGACATCTTATTTCGTGCTAGATTGGGTTACTGGTGAGTGATTCCAGGGCGCAACACATTGTACCAAGAAGGCCGGGCCACTCGGGCTGATCTCCACCGTGGGTGCCCCATCCCCTCCGCAGACGTCCGAGACATCACCAACCAGGGGGTCAGATAGGAGCAGGACCGCAGGCGGACACACCATTCCGTCACACTGGTGGCAGCAGTGGGATTGCTCTCTGCACCCCCAGAAGAGACCCTCATCTCAGCATGGCAGCCTACGCCAGCTGTAAACGAGACACTCTGCGAGATCTGCTGGAGAACCGTGGAGGGACTGCGGGCTCGAAAACCAAGGATGCTCTGGTCGAAGAGCTAATGGACATGGATCAGCGGGAGAGGGCCGCGCCCGTACCCCCACCACCGACCCCCTCCCAGGCACCCATCTCTGAAAATTCCTTCCAGAAAAAGGTACAGCAGCGGGCAGCGGCTTACGGAGAAGCCCCGACGGAAGCCACCTTCCACAAGATTGTCCAAGAAATCGCTCAAGAGGAAGAGCGGGAGAGGGTGCGCCAGCATGAGCTACGGCTGGCAGAAATCCAGTACCAGAGAGTGGAGAGCCCCAACCCCGAGAGACCAGCGGCCCGGAAAGTACCCTTCCAGGTCTTCAAGACTTTTAACGAGGCGGAGGAAGAGATCGAGAGCTTTCTCCAAGACTTTGAGCGGTCGTGCCAAATACATGAGGTTCAACGTTCCGCTTGGGTCGGAATTCTCGCCTGTAAGTTGACCGGACGAGCTGCGGAGGCCTATCGAACCGTCCCAGACGAGGAAGCCCGGGACTACGAGCAGGTAAAGCAAACCTTACTGGCCCGCTTTGCCATCACTCCCGAGGCCAGCCGGATGAAGTTCCGGAACTCACGCCGGCCCAACAGCACTACTTATGTGGAGTGGGCACACCGGCTGCAAAGAGACCTGAAGACCTGGTTCGCAGGGAGCAAAGCTCGAACCGTGGAAGACATCACCCAGCTGTTCCTCCTCGAACAATTCTTTGACCACACCGCCCCGGCAGTACGGGAGTGGGTGAGGGACAAGAAGCCCCAGACGGTGCAGCAAGCGGCTACCTGGGCAGATGAGTATACGGACACACGGAAACCCAACGGGACAGAGCGACCCCCACCCCTTCGACCCACACTATCCACCCCTTTCCCGGAGCCACCGACTCGCTGGCCAGCACCCAGACTGGCGAACCGCCCCCAGACAAACCGCTCGCACTCCACGGTTACCATCCGATGTTACGGGTGCGGCCAGGGGGGGCACTACCGTCAGAACTGTCCCAACCAACCTCCCCCTGCGCGGGGACCCCCCCGAGCACCACCTGCGGCCCACTGTTACCAAACCGAATCCCCGTATTGGGACCCCCAGGAAGAATGGGGGATGCTGCACGAGGCCGACCCCGTACAAGCTGCCTCGGCTGACAACCGCCAACACCACCGACAGGCGGTGTGGATCAACGGGCGGGCTGCCGAGGGCCTCCGAGACTCCGGCGCCACCATCACGCTCGTGCGCCCCCACCTGATATCCAAAAAGAACCGGCTAGACCACACCGTCGCTGTCCGCGTGGCCGGAGGAAAAGTGCTTTGACTCGCTACTGCCCGAGTCCACCTTGATTGGGGGTCTGGGGAGGGATCTGTGAGGGTGGGTTTACTCTACCAACTACCGGCTGAAATCCTCCTTGGGAACGACTTGGGACGCTTGGTCTCGGCCTACGCCACGGACGCGGCAGCCCCGGTGACAACCCGGCAACAGAGCCACCGGAACAACCACGGCACTCCCGTCGGGACCCAGGTGAGACCACAACCCAAACCCCGACCAAACGAGACCACATCCCCTCGACCTGACCACCCCCTCACATTGGGCTCCCCGGCCACCTTCCGACACCAGACTCAGACCGACCCCACCCTAGAGAGGTATCGCGACCGGGCCGGCAAGGGCCCGGAAGGCGCAAGGGACGATAGCATTGAGTGGGAGGATGGGTTATTGTATAGGTACACCGCAAGGGGGGGCACCCGGAAGCCACAGGCTCCCCATAAACAATTAATAGTCCCTCAGGCCCCTAGACAGGAGCTCCTGAGACTGGCCCACGACATTCCCCTCGCCGGTCACCTAGGGGTGACCAAGACCCGACACCGGTTAACACAAGCGTTCTTTTGGCCCCGTCTTAGTGAGGATGCCCGAGAGTACTGTCGCACCTGCCCGGTTTGTCAGAAGACGGGGAAAACCGGAGACCACCCGAAAGCCCCACTGCACCCCATGCCCATCATACAAGAACCCTTTAGTCGGGTGGCGGTCGACATAATTGGCCCCCTACCTCGCCCCAGCGCCACCGGGAAGAGATATATTCTCACCGTGGTGGACTACGCCACCCGATACCCCGAGGCGGTGGCCCTGTCCAACATCCAGGCTGACACCATCGCCGATGCCCTCCTACGGGTGTTCTCTCTGGTAGGATTCCCACGGGAGATTTTGTCTGATCAGGGCTCCCAGTTCACTGCTGAGCTGACCCAACAGCTCTGGCGCCTGTGCGGTGTTAAGGCGCTTCACAGTGCCCCATATCACCCTCAGACGAACGGGTTGTGCGAACGGTTTAATGGGACCCTGAAACAGCTAATCCGAGCCTTCGCCCACGAAAGGAAGGACTGGGAAAAATACCTGCCCCACTTGTTATTTGCCTACCGAGAGGTCCCCCCAAGAATCGACCGGGTTCTCCCCCTTCGAATTATTGTACGGACGCAGGGTCAGGGGTCCCTTGGATTTAGTCAGGGCTCAGTGGGAGGGAGGACAGGAAGCCGATGGTCTCCCCGTCCTGAGTTACGTCCTGGAGCTCAGAGAACGCCTGACCGAACTCACAGAATTAGTTCAGGGGAACATGCAGGCAGCTCAGGCCCAGCAGAAGGCATGGTACGACCGCTCTGCCCGCAGCCGCTCGTTCCTCGTGGGGCAGAAAGTCCTGGTGTTAAAGCCACAGCGGCAGAATAAGCTGCAGGCGTCCTGGCAGGGCCCTTATCGGGTGGTAACCCAAGTGGGAGAAACCACCTATGTGGTCGTCAGCTGTACCGACACCAGGATTCAGCGGACGTTCCATGTCAACATGCTCAAGGCCTACCACGAGCGCCCGGAGACGGTGTCGGCCATCTGCGCTCCAGCCACCGAGGAGGCAGAACAGTTTCCCCTGATAGAGCTTCCTGGGATAGATAGTCAGCCCTCAGGGGTAGCGCAGGTGCAGCTGGGGGAGGAGTTGGGACCCCATAAACAGGCACAGGTTAGGCAGCTGCTCCAAGACCGCCAAGAGATCTTTTCTGCCCTCCCCGGCTATACCAGCCGGACCGTGCACCAAGTAGAAACCCCCGGCCAGAGACCCCTCCGGCAACCAGCATACAGAGACTCCCGGAGGCAGTACGCGAACCCATGCGGGCTGAAATCCGGGAAATGCTGGAGCTGGGGGTGATCGAGCCCTCGGCCAGTCCCTGGGCATCGCCCGTAGTCCTGGTCCCCAAAAAGGATGGTACCACTCGGTTTTGCGTCGACTACCGGAGGTTAAACGAATGCACCATCACTGATGCTTACCCCATGCCCCGAGTCGACGAGCTGTTAGACAAGATCTCCCAGGGCCATTTCTTGACCACCGTCGATCTGTGCAAGGGGTACTGGCAGATTCCCCTTGCAGAGGAGGCGACCCCGAAGTCGGCCTTCATCACCCCGTTCGGCCTGTACCAATTCCGGGTCATGCCGTTCGGGATGAAGAACGCTCCGGCCACCTTTCAGCGGTTAATCGATCGCCTCCTCGATGGCCTACAGGAGTTCGCTTGTGCGTACCTGGACGACATAGCCATATACCGCCAGACCTGGGAGGAACACCTCCACCATCTGGGGGTGGTATTAGATCGAATCAGGGACGCCAACCTGACCCTTAAACCGGAAAAATGTAAAATAGGGATGTCCGAGGTGCAGTACCTCGGCCACCGGGTGGGCTGTGGGACCCAGCGACCAGAACCCGCCAAGGTAGAAGCCATTCTAGAATGGCCCACCCCCGTGACCAAGATCCAGGTCCTCGCCTTCTTGGGCACCGCGGGGTACTACAGGAAGTTTGTCCCCCACTACAGCGACCTCGCCAAACCCCTGACAGACCTGACCAAGAAATCCCTACCCCGCCAAGTCCTGTGGTCCCCGGAGTGTGAAGCAGCCTTCCAGAAGCTGAAAACCGCCCTAACCAAAGCCCCCCTCTTAGCAGCTCCAAATTATAACAAACGTTTTATCGTCCATACAGACGCCTCAATGTTCGGACTGGGAGCCGTGCTAAGCCAAGTGGGGGAGGACGGGGGGGGGGGATCATCCGGTGGCGTACATCAGCCGCAAACTCTTACCCCGGGAGGTGGGATACGCCGCGGTGGAGAAGGAGTGTTTGGCCTTGGTCTGGGCCCTGAGGAAATTTCAGCCATGTTTACGGGCGGTCCTTCACCGTTATGACCGACCACAATCCACTGGTGTGGCTCAACCGGGTGGCGGGGGAAAACGGACGCCTGTTGCGGTGGAGCCTGGCCCTCCAACCATTTAATTTTACGGTCCAGTACCGGCCCGGGTCTCAGAATGGGAATGCTGATGGACTATCGCGGCAATGTGCCCGGGAACCCGGAGACCTGAGCTCACCGACTCCCCCTATTCGACCCGTTGGGGTCCAACCGTGTCCGTCGGACTTTATTGGGGGGGAGAAATGTCACGAAACGGCCCTGAGCGCGCCGTCCTGCGGGCCACGTGACTAATAACTCAGACAATTTGAAAGACCATTTTCCTTCCTTTTATATTTCGGTTGTGCGTTTAAGTGTATGGACATCTTATTTCGTGCTAGATTGGGTTACTGGTGAGTGATTCCAGGGCGCAACACATTGTACCAAGAAGGCCGGGCCACTCGGGCTGATCTCCACCGTGGGTGCCCCATCCCCTCCGCAGACGTCCGAGACATCACCAACCAGGGGGTCAGATAGGAGCAGGACCGCAGGCGGACACACCATTCCGTCACATGGAGCATGCCTATTATCGCGTGGATTCGCTGGAGACCTTTGACAATTTTGTGATTTTTCTTCCTTTT
This sequence comes from Bufo gargarizans, assembly GCF_014858855.1. Taxonomy (NCBI): domain Eukaryota; kingdom Metazoa; phylum Chordata; class Amphibia; order Anura; family Bufonidae; genus Bufo; species Bufo gargarizans. The sequence continues at coordinate 453,881,282 of NC_058082.1, forward strand.
ATTTTACAAGGAGAAATCAGCAGAAAATCCAAATGTAACACATTTGGATTTTGATGCAAAAGTGATGTTTTCTGACAAATTCCGAAGGTGCTAGGAATACAAGTATACAGCAAAAAAGTGGATCTGTTATTACAGCTACATCTATTTAGGGAGAAAATATGGACATGTGCAGTAGGTGGGATATATCCATATGTTGAAACATCTCTTGGAAAAGGAAGACTATGACCAACTCTCAGATCAGCAGTGCATATGGGACCAAACCATGGGTAGATGTAATAAAGAAGGTGAGCCGACAGACCTGCCATTTATTTCATTGTGTACGGTGGTGCTGACCTATACCAGTTAAAGGGATTGTTCCACGAAAATTATATATTTTTTTTAACCAGCACTTAGAGCCGAATGCTTAAAGGTTAGTTCAGCCACTGAGTTTTTCAATAACATGTATCTGTATAGCGCCACCTGCTGTTTGTTATTTTCCTTATTTCTCCAACCACTTCAGTAACATCGCCGAGGTGAAAGTGCATGCTCGGTTCCATCCGTCAACTGCCACAAGCCAGATCTACTGTTGGAAGCGGTGATAGTTACAGGAAGAGAGTAGCATCATGAAAGACACATCCCCGAGCTGTGATAGTTTCAGGAAGAGAGTGGCAGCAGGAAGGGCACGCCCCCAAGCTGGGACAGTTACAGGAAGAAGGTGGCAGCAGGAAGGGCAACACCCCTCCCCGAACTGCTAGGTTAGAATTCAGCTACATGCACACGACCATGCCGTTTTTTGCGGTCCGCAAACCGCGGATCTGTAAAAAACGGAAGGGCCCATTGTAGACATGCCTATTCTTGTCCGCAAGACGGACAAGAATAGGACATGCAAATTTTTTTTTTTCCGGGGCCTTGGAACGGAGCAACGGATGCAGACAGCACAGGGAGTGCTGTCCGCATCTTTCCGGCCCCATTGAAGTGAATGGGTCCGCATTTTTGCGGCTCGGATGCGGACCATAACTACGGTCGTTTGCATGAGCCCTTAATCTAGTAGAAAATTGGAGCAACGAATGGAGAGATCTCTGGACCCATGTGAGGTACAGGGCTGGTTCTAGCTTTGTTAGAAAGAGATAGTCATGCAATGGGGTTATTATTCACTACGGTTTTTTTCACAGTTCGGTGTGTGTCCTATCCTAGAAACTTAGTGCATGATGTCCTATTCTCATCCGTTTTGTGGATCAGACTGGCCTATTCAATGTATGGGTGTGAGAGACGATCACAGGGATGCCATCTTTGCGCTATCAGTTTATTGTATACAGAAAATTACACATAGCGTGGAAGTCCAAGCTATATAGTTGTGGTCATCTTGCTACAGCTGCTCAGATGCATGGACCTGCGGAGTCATGATCTGTGATCACTGTAGGATCAGTATACCAAAGCCTTTTTCTCCTCGCTGGGATACACTTCCATCTTTAGAAAAAAAAAATGTGGGTCCTACATAAATATGTCCGTGTGAACATAGCCTCAGCCAACAGCAACTGGAGGCCACGCTGACCAGGGACCAGAAGTTGCCTATTCCTAATACTACATGACGTCACTAATACAGTGACACTATAGGCCGATACCGATGCTATAGTACTAGATGTAGTAACTGAATGTATACCTGTATGAATGGGGTATACACAACATCGCAAAATGTGTAATTTACCCATATCCTCATCTTATGTCATAAAAAACATTACCTGTAAAGATATACCGCTTATATCCCCGTCCAGAGGGTGGCTGCTTTCAACGTCTGTTTCACACTCAGCCATTTGGAGGCTTTGGGGAAAAGAGAAATTTGGGAAAATGAATAAACCAACCATTTGCAATAAAAAAAGGACTCCAAAAATTCTATACCACGTTATGGTTCAAAAGACTAAATGCAGGGTTTATCAGGAGAATAGCAACCATTGGAGGACTATAGTTTACATAAAACATACACAACCTAACAAACCCAATGCAGAAATATTCTGAGACTGAAAAATGTTCCCCCATACGCCCGGGCCCCTCACACTGAATCTGCTTACCTGGCTCCCCGCCCCGCTCCTGGTGCTCGCACCGCTTCTCCCTGTGCGCGGGTGAACCGGTGTCAGGGGGGAGTAGCCAATGGTAGGCGGTGACTGGGACCTGCCTCCCGTGCATCGCGGGTGACGCTAGGGAGGCATCCACTCACAGGGAGAAGCAGCAGCCATGGTGTGGGGAACAGGAGCGGCGCAGGGAGCCAGGTAAGTATATTCATTGTGAGGGGCCCGGCATATGGGGGACATTTTTTAGTCTTGGATAACCCCTTTAAGTTGCAATACAAATGGGTTCCTGTCAAAGTGCAGAAGACACGTCAGTTGCAGAGAGAGCAGAGCCTCTAGGTGTAATGGTAACGCCTCCATTGCTCCTAGAGGCTCATTTGCATATATTACAACAATTTTTCTCAGCAATGTAGGCACATAGGACCAACACAGATGCACACCTCCCAAGTGTCCCTCTTTTTGACCCAAGTCCCTCTTTGCCGCTTAAATGTCCCTGAGGTCCAGATTTGCATTATCACATTTAGAATATTGACCCAGAATGTGTTTGTCTGTATCCTATCTATAGATTAGAGCCCATCTTGCATATTATTTGATGCAATTTAGATTTTAGAGATTTTTGTATTCAGATAATTTTTGCGCTTTTGTGTAAAATAAAAAAACTATAAGTACACAAATATGCATGAAAAAAAAAAAATGGATCTTTCACACAATAAACCATACGTGTCCCTCTTTCATAGTCCAAAAAATTGGGAGGTACACAGACGCCTTGAGCTGCCAAGTGCACATGTAACAGGTCAGCCAGTGTCATAGGTACAAATCTGCTGACTCACTGCATAGGATTTTTTTTTTATATTTTATTACTTTGGACTTTTCTGTAGTGGCGATATGTGATATGTTTATTTATTGTTTATATATTTTATATGTAAAATTGGGAAAGGGGGTGATTTATTTTTATTTTTTATATTTAATAAACTATTTTCCCCCTTAGGGGCCAGAACCTGAGATCTTTGAATCCCTTGTCTATTCACCCTGATAGAGCTCCATTAGGGTGAATAGGACTTCACGCTCTCCCTGCTGCCCTGTGCATAGTACACACAGCAGCAGGTAGATTACCATGGCAGCCAGGGCTTCAGTAGCATCCTGGCTGCCATGGTAACCGATCAGAGCCCCAGGATTACACTGCTGGGGCTCCGATCGGAACTGCCACTGCCACCAATGAGGAGGAGGAGGGGACGCTGTGGCCACTGCCACCAATTATTTTAATTCTGGGGGGGCTGAGAGGAGGGGGTGCACTGCGCCACCAATGATTTTAATACTGGGGAGGAGGGCGCACTGCGCCACCAATGATAATATAATTAACATTTACTACATGAGGCGGGTGCGGCACCTGAGGGGTTAACTGCCGCTAATCGCAGCTCCCCGCCAGCACCCGCCTCTGGGATTTGTATTAAACATTTACTTTCATTGGTGGTGCCGTGCGCCCGCTCCTCTCTCCTCATTCGTGGCAGCGGCACAGGGAGGGAGAGACTGCTTCCTTCTCCCCTGTGCTGCTAAGGAGAACACAGAGCGCACTGAGAGCAGCGCACTCCTTGTTCTCTGATACTAGACTGCGCAATAGCGAAGCCTATAATCGGAAAAAGGCAAATTCTGGTATCGAGGTCGATACCAGGCAAGTATCGATTGGGTATCGGAAATTCGACACCCAAAACAACCCTAATACACTCCGAGCCCCTGTGACGTACATGCAAAGAGGTTTTCCGATATCAAATATCAGATCTGAGGGGCTCTGACACCCTGCACCCCCGCCGATCACCTGTAGCTCCGGTGCCAGAATTACGCGGTCTGTCCGTTTCTGTAGTGGATGGCGACAGAGAAGCTCCCATTCACTGCAATGTGGAGATGCACCGGGTATCGAAGTTTTGAAACTTTTTCAATACTTTGATGCCTGGTTCGGTTCGATATTTGGATTGTCCGTTTTTCGATACTAGGGTGCGCAAAAAATCTAATTAGAGAACATGGCAAGTTGAGAAAGAGGGAGGGAATCCTTCCCAATGTCACACGGCTGGCCACTGCCAATGAAAATGTTTAGTGGGAGCGTCAGGGAGGGAGATGGTGGGAGCGGAGGGTTCAGCTTCCTGTGAATGCTGATGCACCGCACCTGGTCTGTCCGCCATTGGTCAGTGTGCACTGTGGAAGCAGAGCAGAGCAAACAAGGGCTCGTGCACACAACCATGGTTTTTGTCCGCATCCGCATTTTTATACAGGTCGGATTTGGAGCCATTCACTTCAAAGGGACCGCAAAAGGTGTGGACAGCACGCTGTGAGCTGCCTGCATCCATATGTCTGTTCGCCGCCCCCTCAAAAAAATAAAACATGTCCTATTCTTGTCCGTTCGGTTCTACAGAGGGCAGGACATACCATTCAGCAAAATGCGGAAAACACATGTCCAGTATCTGTGTTTTGTGGGGCGCAAAAACGGCTACAGCCGTCTGCATGAGCCAGAGATGTGAGAGTTAGTCAGCCCGACTGAAATAAAGGCGGGCAAAAAGATAAGTAGCAGTCAGCAGAGAGGAACTTTGGGGTTAATGTGACGTATTAACCCTAAAGTAGCCATTACGTGAGAAATGATGGGGTCACTTATTAATAATTAATGTGAGGTAATGGGCTCTTATTAAAACACATCAATTTGGACCTCCATGTGCCTCTCATTAATAGCAGGTCAACTCGTCATTTAAAAAAAAAAAAAATTGCGTGGTTTCGACTTGATATCAAATATCGTGATACTTTACATGGTGTCGATATGAAAGTAATGAAATTCTGCGATCCTCGCTATCCCTACAGCAATGTGAGCAGCGCTGCAGTATACAGCACCTTCCACTACAGAAATTAAGAGGTCTTTCACACGTGCGGATCCAGTGCGAGTAATCCGCTGCGTGAAAGAGGGCCAAGCCCCACTCTGGATAGCGGAGACGTGGAGCATTAACATGATTGATAATGCTCCGTGCCTCTTTGTGACCTTATTACTACAAAATCACAGCGAGATAAAGTTGTCACCGTGATTTAGTAGCAAAAAGGTCACAGAGAGGCAAATAAATCATGTTAATGCTCAGTGTCTCCGCTGTCTGGAGCGGGGCTTGGCAGTCTTTCACGCAGCGGAGTACCCGCGCGGCATTGGCTCGTGTGAAAAAGCCTAACAGAGCTGCGGTTTCTGAGCCAGTACTATTGCAGAACTGCTGATCAGAGGGGTGAGCAGTGTCAGAGGACGCTGATGATTTTTCAAACCATCAGTGAACGGTCAATGGTTTGAATTTTTTTCCTGGGGACCGGATGAATATTGCTCCCAAACAGCGCTACCAGTTGAAAGGGTTTTCCGATTTACGCTCAGTAACGAGCAAATCATAGTAATAAATCACTGGTCAGCAAACGGTGGGTCAGCAATCCATGGCCGCATGCACCACGCATCACGGATGGGGACCCATTCACTTGAATGGGTCCACAATTCCAGAGATGTGGAAAGGAGTCACGGAACGTAACACTGGAAGCACTATGGAGTGCTTCCGTGGTGTTTCTTTCCATTGTTCCGCATCGCAAATAAATATGACATGTCATATTTTTTGCAGTGCGGACAGACCATGGACCCATTCAAGTTGAATGGGTCCGGCCCGCTGCACGGATGTTGCCCGTGCATTGGGGACCGCAACTTGTGCGGCCGGCACAATGGCCGTGTGCATGAGGCCTAAGGCTGAGTTCACACCTCAGCTATTTGATCTGTTAGGGTACTTTCACATTAGCGTCCTGCCGCTAGTTAATGTGTGCCCCTAGACTGCTGCTCCGTCCTCATTGGACTATAATGGGTTATAGTTATTGTGAGCCCAAAACAGGTGCGGGTCAAAAACCCACATTTTTGCGGATAGCATACGGCCGTCTGAATGAGCCCTTATACCAGTGGTGGCGAACCTATGGCACAGGTGCCAGAGGCAGCACTCAGAGCCCTCTCCCTGGAAAAAGTCTATGGTGTACTAATATGCCGTAGACGTTTCCACCATTAATTGCCATGTTGGCACTTTGCGATAAATAAGTGGCTTTTGGGTTGCAGTGTGGGCACTCGGCCTCTAAAAGGTTCGCCATCACTGTCTTATACCTTATGTCTGAGTAGGCTTCACTACTGGTGATGGCTCACAATGACTGTAGTGTGAACTCAGCCTAAGGCCTCTTTCACACGACAGTATGTCCATTTCAGTGTTTTGCGGTCCGTTTTTCACGGATCCGTTGTTCCGTTTTTTGCTTCCGTTGTGGTTCCGTTTCCGTTCCGTTGTTCCGTTCCGTTTTTCCGTATGGCAAATACAGTATACAGTAATTTCATATAAAAAATTGGGCTGGGCATAACATTTTCAATAGATGGTTCCGCAAAAAACGGAACGGATACGGAAGACATACGGATGCATTTCCGTATGCATTCCGTTTTTTTGCGGACCCATAGACTTTAATGGAGTCACGGAACGTGATTTGCGGCCAAATATAGGACATGTTCTATCTTTCAACGGAACGGAAAAACGGAAATACGGAAACGGAATGCATACGGAACACATTCCGTTTTTTTTGCGGAACCATTGAAATGAATGGTTCCGTATACGGACCGCAAAAAACGGCCCGCAAAACGGAAAAAAAAAACGGTCGTGTGAAAGAGGCCTAAGGCCTCATGCACACGACCGTATGTATTTTGTGGTCCGCAAAACATACGGATGTCCGTGTGCATTCCGTAGTTTGCAGAACGGAACAGCCGGCCCATAATAGAACAGTCCTATCCTTGTCCGTAATGCGGACAATAACAGGAAATGGTCTATTTTTTGCGGAAAGGAAATACGGACATACGGAAACGGAATGCACACGGAGTAACTTCAGTTTTTTTTTGTGGATCCATCAAAATGAATGGTTCCGCATACGGTCCGCAAAAAAAACAAAAACAAAAAAAACAGAAGGGACACGGAAAGAAAATAGGTTTGTGTGCATGAGGCCTAATGCTAGAATGACTCCTTCCACAATCCCCAGTGACTGTGGCCCTGTCCTCCCTGTTTATGGCATCCCATAGGATCGGATATGCTTTCTCCTTGGAGCTTGTAAAACGGATGCCTTAGTGTGAACAGAGCTGATGTGTCAGTGGGCGATGGCGCAGGCTATTGACGCCCCAGTCAGATATATTTAGCAGCGAAATGCGACGGATGACAGGATGGAAATCCCGGGGACAGTCGGCTCTTGTGAGCCGTCTGTGGCCGGGATCGCACCACTGGGTAAACCAGGCCTGATTCATGGAGTCACTATAAACACATGATGCGAGCAAGAGGCAGCGCGTCCGACTCCGCTACATAACCCACAAACATAGAGCGCAGCCGGTTCCCACAGCCCTGACACAGTCGGGCCCATCAACACCTCGTCAGCCTCCTACCTGACAGCCCTGAACAGCCGGATGACAGCTCCGCACAAGCAGCAGCTACCGGGCTAAAGGACCTTCGTGATGTCATGATCATGTGATCAGTCACGTGTGTGGGAGGAGTCAGGCTCCGGGCAATGTTCGTGGCTGAGCCTGCTGTGGGGGGGATGGGCTCCTCTGTGTAATATACTGTAGGTAGCAGTGCTGTATAAGTACAGGCAGTGCAGCTGGGTATGCTCCTGTGCTTCATGTGTGTGGTGTATTTTGGGCATATGGGTCTAAGGCTGGGTTCACATCACGTTTTTTCCATCCTTTTAACGTATACAAAAAACATATACCTTAAAAAACGGATGCCTCAGACTTTTTTAGGGTCCATTCAGACGTCCGTGTGTGTTTTGCAGATCCGCAAAACACGGACATCGGCAATATGCGTTCCGCATTTTGCGGACCGCACATCGCCGCCACTTAATAGAAAATGCCTTTTCTTGTCCGCAATTGCAGACTAGAATAGGACATGTTCTATTTTTTTCGGGAACGGAATTGCGGACCCGGAAGGGCGGATCTGCAATTCCGTATCTGGGCAACACATTGTGCAGCCCCATAGAAATGAATGGGTCCGCAATTCCGTTCCGCAAAATGCGGAACAGAATTGCGGACGTGTGAATGGACCCTTATACCATACAGTGGCATCCATTTACAATATAGTTCCATTGTAAAAAAAAAAGTATACTTTTTTTTTTTACCGGATTGCGCAGGATACAAGAACGTGTTGTGCTGCATTTTTGTATCTTTTTTTTGTAACATACACGTCAAACGGAGGCATAAAACGTTACGTGAACCCACCTTAGGCTTCGTTCACATCAGCGTTCAGCCGTTCCGTTATAGGAGCAGGAGAACGGAAAGGACGGATTCGGCACATAACTGAGCCGAACTGAGCCTAAGGACCCCATAGACTATAATGAGGTCCATTAGGTTTCCGCTCAGAAGATGATTTTGGAGCGGAGACAGAAGTCCTGCATGCACTACTTTTGTCTCCGCTTCAAAAATCATCTTCTGAGCGTAAACCTAACAGACCCCATTATAGCCTATGGGGTCCGTAGGCTCCGTTCGGCTCAGTTATGTGCCGAGTCCGTCCTTTCCGTTCTCCTGCTCCTAAACGGAGCAGGAGAACGGAAAGGCTGAACGCTGGTGTGAACTCAGCCCTAGATGACCATGGGTGCTATCCTAGCATGCTAATAGTGTGCCTCTGGCATAGATTCAGTACTGAAAAGCGTGATAGGTAATAGTACAGTGGGAGTCGGGGCGGATACAATATATGTAACCATATGGGAGTACAGTAGCATACCAATGGACAGACAGCATGTAGCAGAGCGGTAAGAGTAGGGTGGCCATAATTTGGTTTTCCAAAAAGGGACAGGGTGGTGGTATATGGGGCATACAGACACCTGCACTTGGTCGTAGTGGGCACACAAGACAAAAAGACAGAAATATTTTCTGTAAGGCTACTTTCACAGTAGCGTTTTTGCTGGATCCGTCAGGGTTCAGCAAAAACGCTTCCGTTACTGATACTACAACCGTCTGCATAACTGATCTGTTATGAACGGATCCGGTTGTATTATCTTTAACATAGCCAAGACGGATCCGTCATGAACACCATTGAAAGTCAATGGGGGGCGGACCCGTTTTCTATTGTGGCAGATTGTGGCAGAGAAAACGGGTCCGTCCCCAATAACTTGCATTGTTGGTCATGATGGGTCCGTCTTGCTCCCCATCCCAGGACGGAAAGCAAACCGGAGCATGCTGAGGTTTGCTCTCCGGTATGAGAACGGAACGGAATGCATTTTGGAGCATTCTGTTCTGTTCAGTTACATTTTGTCCCCATTGACAATGAATGGGGACAAAACTGAAATGTTTGAGACCCGATGACGGATCTTAATACTGGAAAATAGAAACGCTAGTGTGAAAGTAGCTTAATTCTGTGAATTAGCATTTGGGCTTCATCAACCACAAGTGGTGACTGAGATGCTGTATTGTACTGCATTGGAACTGTCAGTATTAGGGTCCATTCACACGTCGGCAAAATGGGTCCGCATCCGTTTCGCAATTTTGCAGAACGGGTGCAGACCCATTCATTTTCAATGGGGCCGGAATGTGCTGTCCGCATTTGCGGATCCGCACTTCCGCATCCGTGCTTCCGTTTCCGCCAAAAATTAGAACATTTCCTATTGTTGTCGGCAATTGCGTACAATATTAGGCATTTTCTATTATAGTGCTGGTGATATGCGGTCCGCAAATTGCGGAATGCACATTGCCAGTGTCTGTGTTTTGCGGATCCGCAAAACTTACGGATGTGGTGAATGGATCCTTAGGCCTCTTTCACACGACCGTATGGCTTTTTTGAGTGTTTTCACTGATCCGTTGTTCCGTTTTTTGTTTCCGTTGTGTTTCCCTTTCTGTTCCGTTTTTCCATATGGCATATACAGTATACAGTCATTATATATAAAAAATTGGGCTGGCATAAAATTTTCAATAGATGGTTCCGCAAAAACTGAACTGATACGGAAAACATACGGATGCATTTCTTTTGTGGACCCATTGACTTGCGGACCCACGGAACGTGATTTGCGGGCAATAATAGGTATGGAAACGGAATGCATACAGAGTACATTCCGTTTTTTTTTTTGCACAACCATTGAAATGAATGGTTCCGTATACAGACCGTATACGGAACGCAAAAAACGGCCTGTAAACGGAAAAAAAACGGTCGCGTGAAAGAGGCCTAAGGCTACATGCACACGACCGTATGTGTTTTGTGGTCCACAAATTACGGATCCACAAAAAAAAAAACGGATGACATCCGTATGCCATCCATTTTTTTTTTGCGGATCCATTGTAACAATGCCTAAAACGGACAAGAATAGGACATGTTCTATTTTTTTTGTGGAGCTATGGAACGGACATACTGATGCGGACAGCACACGGTGTGCTGTCCGCATTTTTTGCGGACCTATTAAAATTAATGGGTCCGCATCCTATCCGCAACAAAAAAACTGAACGCACACTGAAACAAACAATGTTCGTGTACATGTAGCCTAAGGCCTCATGCACACGACCGTTGTGTGCATCCGTGGCCGTTGTGCCGTTTTCTAGCAGGGGCTCCGATCGGTAACCATGGCAACCAGGAAGCTACTGCGGCCCTGGTTGCCATGGTTACTTAGCAATAGTACAACAGTAGAAGATTCATACTTACCTGCTTGCTGCTGCGATGTCTGTGACCGGCCGGGAGCTCCTCCTACTGGTAAGTGACAGTTCTTTAGCAATGCGCCGCACAGACCTGTCACTTACCAGTAGGTGGAGCTCCCGGCCGGACACAGACATCGCAGCAGCAAGCAGGTAACTATGAATCTTCTACTATTGTACTATTGCTAAGTAACCATGGCAACCAGGACTGCAGTAGCGTCCTGGTTGCCATGGTTACCGATCGGAGCCCCAGCGATTAAACTGGGACTCCGATCGGAACTCCGCTGCCACCAATGATCGGGGGGGGAGGGGGGGAGATGGGAGGCCGCACACTGGCCACCAATATTGTTACTGCTATGGAGGGAGGGGGGCCGATGGGGGGCGCACACTGTGCCACCAACGATTTATAACAATAGAGGGAGGAAGGGGGGCCCGATGGGGGGCGCACACTGTGCCACCAATGATTTATTACACTAGAGGGAGGAAGGGGGGCCCGATGGGGGGTGCACACTGTGCCACCAATGATTTATATCACTAGAGGGAGGACGGGGGGCCCGATGGGGGGCGCACACTGTGCCACCAACGATATTCAAACTGGGGAGGGGGGGTATGCCCCCTGCTGCCTGGCAGCCCTGATCTCTTACAGGGGGATATGATAGTACAATTAACCCCTTCAGGTGCCGCACCTGAAGGGGTTAATTGTGCTATCATATCCCCCTGTAAGAGATCGGGTGCTGCCAGGCAGCAGGGGGCAGTCTTGTACAAAGTTTGTAGTGTATTCTAACTAGAAGCGTCCCCATCACCATGGGAACGCCTCTGTGTTAGAATATACTGTCGGATCTGAGTTTCACGATGTAGCTCATATCCGTCAGTATATTCTAACATAGAGGCGTTCCCATGGTGATGGGGACGCTTCAAGTTAAAATATACCATCGGATTGGAGAAAACTCCAATCCGATGGTATAAAAGAACTCCAGACTTTACATTGAAAGTCAATGGGGACGGATCCATTTGAAATGGCACCATATTGTGTCAACGTCAAACGGATCTGTCCCCATTGACTTGCATTGTAATTCAGGACGGATCCGTTTGGCTCCGCACGGCCAGGCGGACACCAAAACAACTTTTTTTTTCATGTCCGTGGATCCTCCAAAAATCAAGGAAGACCCACGGACGAAAAAACGGTCACGGATCACGGACCTACGGACCCCGTTTTTGCGGACCGTGAAAATAAGGCCTAACACTGACAGTTCAACTATCCGTCAGGTTCAGAGTTTTCAGCAATAATGGCGGATACAGCAGGGGCCCTGCCGTCAGTAACCACCAGGCCCCTGATCAGTGCAGTGTACGTGGGGGGTAGTATGCAGAGTACAGGGGCTGTTACATAGCAGTGCTCAAACAATTCAGCCCCGCCTCCTGGTGCTCCAATTGATTATTTGCATATGAATAAAAGCACAGATTTCTCTGTAGCTGTTTGTCAGACAGACAAATGGAAGGTATCGTTTTAATCAGCATGAGCAGCGCTACCAGGCTTAATAGGGTTGATCCTGGTGTCAGAGCCCTTTTTAATTTCTTCTCTTCTTCCACTCTTTTTCTGTGTTCGGAGGCAATGTAAATTTAATGTAGCATGATGCTAAATGTCTGTACATTGTAAATCAATCCTGAAAGGGTATTTTATTTCTGCTTTGAAGTATTGTTGGCATCATGAATTACTTTTATTTGGGGATCGTACATATTACTGTTGCAATATTAAACTCACACAGCCTTGATATTAAAGTGGTTTTCTGAGTTTTTCATATTAATGACCTCAGGACAGGTGATCAATATGTGTTCGGTGGGGGGGTCCAACTCCCGACACCCTCATAGATCAGCTGTATGAAGAGGCTGCGGTGCTTTGGGGAGTGTTCAGGCCTCCTCGCAGCTTAGGCTACTTTCACACTTGCGTTCGGGGCTCCGCTTGTGAGTTCCGTTTGAAGGCTCTCACAAGCTGCCCCGAACGGATCCGTCCAGCCCTAATGCATTCTGAGTGGATGCGGATCCGCTCAGAATGCATCAGTCTGGCACCGTTTGGCCTCCGCTCTCGTTCGGGTGTCCGCCTGGCCGTGCGGAGCCAAACGGATCCGTCCAGACTTACAATGTGAGTCAATGGGGACGGATCCGTTTGAAGTTGATACAATATGGCTCAATTTCAAACGGATCCGTCCCCCATTGACTTTCAATGTAAATTCTGGACGGATCCGTCTGAGCAACTTTCACACTTAGAATTTTTTCTAAAATATAATGCAGACGGATCCGTTCTGAACGGATCCTATCGTCTGCATTATAGGAGCGGATCCCTCTGTGCAGACACCAGACGGATCCGCTCTGAATGCAAGTGTGAAAGTAGCCTTACAAAGCAAATGGCAGTTCATTGGATATCGGCTGTGCATGGTATTGCTGCTCATTCCCATTAACTTGAATAAAACTGAGCTGACTCTAGGCCATGTGACCGAAGACTGTGACATTACAGGCCTCGGAAGAGCCCTTGTCAGTGCTGCGGCCTCTTCAAACAGTTGATCGGTGGGGGTGCCTGGAGTCAAACCCCTACATATCACCAATGATGGTCTTTACTGAGCCTAGGCCATTAATATGAAAATCTCGGAAAATCCTTTTAATGGGGTTGAGTGGTCTTATTGCTGACAACTCATTTGGTCTGCAACTGTGACTCTGAAGCCCTTGAACATTAGAAGAAGACTCACATGACCGCAGCTCTGCTGCTGCCCAGTTCTAGGCCACGGATGGGTCCTGTGAGAATGCTATGTCACAGTGATTTACTCTGTAAGCCTCTGTGACCACGGAGACCTATGATTGGCTGCAGTGGTCAGGGGACCCAGCTGCTTCATGGTCCTTTGGGGACCAAAAGGGTATGAAACAGAGTCAAGACTGCGGGCAGATGAGTCTTCCATTTTTATATTCAGGGGCAGAGTTCCGGACCAAAAGAGCTGTTTTGTCCAAGGCCTGCACAATCCCTTAAAGGTACTTTCACACTTGCGGCTGGACGGATCCGACAGGCTGTTCACCCTGTCGGATCCGCCCTTCCGCTATTTCGCCGTGCCACCAGACCGCCGCTCCATCCCCATTGAGTATAACGGGGACGGGGCGGCGCTCCGGCGCAGTATGGCAGTTCGCGGTCAGAGGGAGAGAGCGAGAGAGAAAGAAAAAAAAAGACAATGCAACAGCACCCTGCATACCAAATAAAGTACAATAATGCCATAGTCACAAAAAAATATTATAGTGCTAATACTACGCTTATTTATAAAGTGAGATGCTTGGCAAATGCATTTTGTAGAAAACCATCTGAGCCCGTCTGCCGAACGTCAAGGCGATCTCTGTTAGACGAGTCCTAACACTAAATACTACCTGTTATGCGCCATAATGGCCGCCATAAAGTTCAGGAAGTGTTGGATCCACATGCATGCTGCTTTAGTCAGACTAGAGAACGGTTACATACAGGTCCTTCTAAAAAAATTAGCATATTGTGATAAAGTTCATTATTTTCTGTAATGTACTGATAAACATTAGACTTTCATATATTTTAGATTCATTACACACAACTGAAGTAGTTCAAGCCTTTTATTGTTTTAATATTGATGATTTTGGCATACAGATCATGAAAACCCAAATTTCCTATCTAAAAAAATTAGCATATTTAATCCGACCAATAAAAGAAAAGTGTTTTTAATACAAAAAAAGTCAACCTTCAAATAATTATGTTCAGTTATGCCCTCAATACTTGGTCGGGAATCCTTTTGCAGAAATGACTGCTTCAATGCGGCGTGGCATGGAGGCAATCAGCCTGTGGCACTGCTGAGGTGTTATGGAGGCCCAGGATGCTTCGATAGCGGCCTTAAGCTCATCCAGAGTGTTGGGTCTTGCGTCTCTCAACTTTCTCTTCCCAATATCCCACAGATTCTCTATGGGGTTCAGGTCAGGAGAGTTGGCAGGCCAATTGAGCACAGTAATACCATGGTCAGTAAACCATTTACCAGTGGTTTTGGCACTGTGAGCAGGTGCCAGGTCGTGCTGAAAAATGAAATCTTCATCTCCATAAAGCTCTTCAGCAGATGGAAGCATGAAGTGCTCCAAAATCTCCTGATAGCTAGCTGCATTGACCCTGCCCTTGATAAAACACAGTGGACCAACACCAGCAGCTGACATGGCACCCCAGACCATCACTGACTGTGGATACTTGACTCTGGACTTCAGGCATTTTGGCATTTCCCTCTCCCCAGTCTTCCTCCAGATTCTGGCACCTTGATTTCCGAATGACATGCAACAGTCCAGTGCTGCTTCTCTGTAGCCCAGGTCAGGCGCTTCTGCCGCTGTTTCTGGTTCAAAAGTGGCTTGACGTGGGGAATGCGGCACCTGTAGCCCATTTCCTGCACACGCTTGTACACGGTGGCTCTGGATGTTTCTACTCCAGACTCACTCCACTGCTTCCGCAGGTCCCCCAAGGTCTGGAATCGGTCCTTCTCCACAATCTTCCTCAGGGTCCGGTCCTCTTCTCGTTGTGCAGCGTTTTCTGCCACACTTTTTCCTTCCCACAGACTTCCCACTGAGGTGCCTTGATACAGCACTCTGGGAACAGCCTATTCGTTCAGAAATTTCTTTCTGTGTCTTACCCTCTTGCTTGAGGGTGTCAATGATGGCCTTCTGGACAGCAGTCAGGTCAGCAGTCTTACCCATGATTGCGGTTTTGAGTAATAAACCAGGCTGGGAGTTTTTAAAAGCCTCGGGAATCTTTTGCAGGTGTTTAGAGTTAATTAGTTGATTCAGATGATTAGGTTAATAGATCGTTTAGAGAACCTTTTCGTGATATGCTAATTTTTTTACATAGGAATTTTGGGTTTTCATGATCTGTATGCCAAAATCATCAATATTAAAACAATAAAAGGCTTGAACTACTTCAGTTGTGTGTAATGAATCTAAAATATATGAAAGTCTAATGCTTATCAGTACATTACAGAAAATAATTAATTTTATCACAATATGCTATTTTTTTTAGAAGGACCTGTATATATAGAGTCTTGTTGAAAGCCCTCTTAGAGACCCTTGGGATGTTTTAATCCGTATACTAAACGGTCATTAGACCAGAACAAAATCCCTTTAGGGGTCTCTAACTAGTAATGTGACAAAATAAAATTAAATATCTTTATTATAACTTAATTTAAACTGAAGAAGTGAAAAAGAAAAAAATGTGTTTTAAAATTGTCAGTGACAGTGAGGCCAAATATCTTGGTGGCTACTAGTGGTTGCTAGCGGCAACTGAGGGGCTTCTAGCATCTAAGTTATATTGCAGTCACCAGCAGGTGCTATATTTCTGTACATTCTTCAGGTTTGATAATATGTATGATTGATCCACCACTAAAGATTACAGGGGTATATTAAACCCCGCTGCTTGCTGGGCCTGCATTAGGTGTCTGTGAGAGTGTGGGTTTCCTTTTTTCCACAGTGAGTATAGCAGTTATACCCCACTTCCCCTGGCGAAGCCACACAGTGGCGAAACATGTCGGGAGGGGTGTAATACAGTGTAGCGATTTAGCATTTTAGACAGTGAATAGTGAGGAACACAATTGTAGCGCAAGGGCTATCTGAGGGCAAGCACGGTAGTAATGTGTGATTGGCAACCAGCAATGTATGTTTGAATCAGTATGCCTGAGCAGGTGTGTGTGGTGAGGACAAGGGATACACAGTGTTAGGGTACATTCACACGACCGCGTGTAATCCTTTCCGATTTGTGGTCCGCAAATAACGGAAATGTGTGTCCGCATTTTGCGGACAAATTACTTCCATATGTCTTCTGTTTTTTTTTACGGTCCGCAAAAAACGGAAGAAAAATAAAAAAGAGAGAGAGAAAAAATAAAAAGAATTATGGCCTTCAAAAATATGGAAACGGATCCGCAAAAAAACGGATTACATACGGAAACCATTCCGTATTTCATCCGCAATTTGCGGATCCATTGACTTGAATGGTGCTGCAGGACCGATCTGTACGGACAATAGTAGAACATGCTTCATATTTTTGCGGAATAGAAATGCGGACACACGGATGCGGACAACATACTGAATGTTGTCCGCACATTTTATTCACCCATAGGAATGAACGGGTCCGCTTCTATTCCGCAAAATGCGGAACGGATGCGGAAAAAATATTACGGTCGTGTGAATGTACCCTAAGAGTGTAGAGATTATCTAGCCATACAGTTTCCAATCGAGCCGCTGTTTAAATACTACATGAAACTTGATACAAGCGTGTGACCTGTGATTTAAACAGGTTACGCGCAAATAGACTGCTAATGAGACTTGTAAGTTACGGAGGTTAATATTGACCCCTACCAAGTGATAACACACGTTAGGCTCCTCAAACAGTCGATACCTGTGTGTGATTTGTACCAAATTGCAGGCTACACACAGATAGACTGGGAACTATCGTGGCAACTCTCACTGTGGAAAAAGGAAACCCCCACTCTCACAGACACCTAATGCAGGCCCAGCAAACAGCGGGGTTTAATATACCCCTGTAATCTTTAGTGGCGGATCAATCATACATATTATCAAACCTGAAGAATGTACAGAAATATAGCACCTGCTGGTGACTGCAATATAACTTAGATGCTAGAAGCCCCTCAGTTGCCGCTAGCAACCACTAGTAGCCACCAAGATATTTGGCCTCACTGTCACTGACAATTTGAAAACACATTTTTTTC
Source organism: Bufo gargarizans (assembly GCF_014858855.1). NCBI lineage: Eukaryota > Metazoa > Chordata > Amphibia > Anura > Bufonidae > Bufo > Bufo gargarizans. The sequence continues at coordinate 453,898,738 of NC_058082.1, forward strand.
TTTTTCACGTCTTCAGTTTAAATTAAGTTATAATAAAGCTATTTAACTTTATTTTGTCACATTACTAGTTAGAGACCCCTAAAGGGATTTTGCTCTGGTCTAATGACCGTTACATATATATATTCACATTATGAAGACCACTGGCTTATTTCCAGAGTAACCACTGTCTGCAGCACAGACGGCAGCTAGACGGGCTAGGACTGACTCAATAAGGTCCTGGTAGGATGTCACAGGTATCTGAAGCCTTGCTGACTGCAGTGCATCCCACAGCTGCTGGAGGGTGTGTGGGGGAGCATTCATAGAGCGAACACGATGATAGAGGTGGTCCCACAAAAGCTCAGTTGGGTTCAAATCCTGTGAATTAGGGGGCCAGAATGGTACTTGCAAATCTTGGTCATGCTCTTTCAAAAAATGTCAGACATTTCTAGCTGTGTGACTGGTCCCTTTGTCTTGCTGCAAGATCCTATCCACCCCATGAAAGACAATCAATATGTATGGGTGTACGTGATCTGTACATACCCAAATCAATGGAGAGTGCCTTCTACAAGGATGAGGGGATGAAGAGAATGGGACATTTTCTAGACCATTAACACTGCCACTAGTCTTGAGGGAATCAAAAGTCGATTCGTCCAAAAACTTTAATTTTAATGCTGTCTCCGTACAGCATTAAAATGTATTAACTCCATGGAGCCAAACTTTGTTTCACCTGAATTCAGACTTCAGTGAATTAATTTGGTATTCATCTTTAAAAACATTTAAAATAGGAATACAAAGTCAGGTTTGGTATACCAGCTGGTACCTCGATACCAAACCTGACTAATGTTAAATGTTTTTAAAGATGAAGAAATGAATACCAAATTAATTCACCAAAGTCTTGCGCGACTTTGGGTGAAACTAAGTTTGGCTCCACGGAGCCAATACATTTTAATGCTGTATGGAGACAGCATTAAAATCTAAGTTTTTTAACGAATCAACTTTGGTTTGATGATTTGAAGCTTGATTCGCTCAAGACTAACTGCCAGCACAAGCTTGTGTTCTTCCAGCAATGGTTGCGGGTAGTGTTGAGCGAACTTGTGGTTTCAAGTTCAGCGTACAATATTCGGGTTATCTAAGAATTCCGTTATGCATTCCGCTACCACGGATGATAAGTTATTCTTAGATATCCTGAACTTTGTACGCCGAACTTGAAACCACAAGTTCACTCAACACTAGTTGCAGGGTGTTTGTTCTTAGATGTTTCTCATCTGACATGCCAACATCCATCCATTTGATGAAGCAGAAAATGTGGCTCTTCGGATAAGGAAACCCTTTGCCAACCAGTGGAGGTCCATGCTAGGAAAATGGAAGCCTTTTCTTCCAACACAACTTCATTAGCAGAGGTACAGTGACTATTGACCTGCTTCAGACCCCTTACTCTGAAAGTTTTGCTGAACTGTTGTTTTAGACACACGTCTGGTAGCCCCTTGGTTCATTTTGGCAGTTAGCTGCTCCTGCACTGTAGTGCATTGGACTGCCATTGCGCACCTTTGTAGACAATGTTCAGCTCTCACATTAATGAGATGTGTTGCTCCGCAGTAAGTATGTATAATAAAATATTTATGACTATTTTGTACCCTTGCATGTGTTTTCTGGAAGAGTACATTGACTCCGAACCCTGGTCTGCGACTATTAACTCCCTTAGGCTTGTTTCACACTACCGGAAGGCTGTTCTGGCAGAGAACAGCCTGCTGGATGTCACATGCCGGAGGCCCAAGGCAGACCTCCGGGAGGTCAAGCAAACAGGACACAGGCAAAACAGATCAAGGACACACAGAGAACTTTATTACAAGTGTAATAAAAGGACACGACAGTAAGCAGTTTAGGCAATAGTGGTAGTACTACCACAGAACCAAGTGCACCAGCAGACCAGATGCAAACCCAGAGAGCGGAGAGCCAGTGAGCACTGTTCTTCATCCCACCCTGGTGGTGGGATGAACTGGGCCGAGGGTTCACTGGTCGCACCTTAGGAAGGTCCTGGTACACTTGGCCCCTACCTGCAAGCACCAGCGGAACAGATGACAGAACTGGAACCCAAGCAAACATAGGACATGGAACCGACAACAAGATGAATGGGAACCAGCACAGAAGCAGATGCCTGGACCCCAAACGGGGTGGAAGCATGGCGGTCTCAGGCAGAGCTGCACACAGATTAAAGATACTACACAGACTAGAGATTCACACAGACTAGAGATTCCCCCTCCGCTGTACGGGCACACGGCAGGGTGCAGAAGGAAAGGAATGCCATACGGTTTTGGAAGGCAGATTTTGCTGGACTGTTTTTTTTTGACACCATGTCCCATCTGAAGCCCCCCTGATGCACCCCTAGAGTAGAAACTTCCAAAAAGTGACCCCATTTTAGAAACTACGGGATAGGGTGGAAGTTTTGTTGGTACTAGTTTAGGGTACATATAAATTTGGTTGCTCTATATATTACACTTTTTGTGAGGCAAGGTAACAAGAAATAGCACCGTTTTGGCACCGTTTTTATTTTTTGTTACTTTCAACATTCATCTGACAGGTTAGATCATGTGATATTTTTATAGAGCAGGTTGTCACGGACACGGCGATACTTAATATGTATACAATTTTTTTTATTTATGTAAGTTTTACACAATGATTTCATTTTTGAAACAAAAAAAAATCATGTTTTAGGCCTCTTTCAGACGGGCATTGCGGGAAAATTTGCGGGTGCGTTGCGGGAACACCCGCAATTTTTCCGCGCGAGTGCAAAACATTGTAATGTGTTTTGCACTCGCGTGAGAAAAATCGCGCATGTTTGGTACCCAAACCCGAACTTCTTCACAGAAGTTCAGGCTTGGGATCGGTGTTCTGTATGTTGTATTATTTTCCCTTGTAACATGGTTATAAGGGAAAATAAAAGCATTCTGAATACAGAATGCATAGTAAAATAGCGCTGGAGGGGTTAAGAAAAAATAAATAAATGTAACTCACCTTAGTCCACTTGATCGCGTAGCCCGGCATCTCTTCTGTCTCCTTTGCTGAACAGGACCTGTGACAAAAAATTCCTTTTTATACATTGTTTTTTTTGTTGTTGTTTTTTACTGTATTCACCTGAGGCGTTAGGTCATGTGATATTTTTATAGAGCAGGTTATTACGGATGCAGCGATACCTAATATGTATACTTTTCTTTTATTCATGTAAGTTTTACACAATTATTTCATTTTTGAAACAAAAACAAAAAAATCATGTTTTAGTGTCTCCATATTCTTAGAGCCATAGTTTTTTCAGTGGTCTAATTTTTTGCGGGATGAGGTGACGGTTTGATTAGTACTATTTTGGCGTACATACAACTTTTTTGATCACTTTTATTACCTTTTTTGGGAAGTAAGCTGGGCAAAATTTCAATTTCATCATAGTTTTTTTTTATTTTTTTATGGCGTTTACCGTGGGGGTAAAGTAACATGACCGTTTTATAGATCAGGTTGTTACGGACGCGGTGATATTAAACATGTGTAGGGAATTTTTTTTATTTTTAATCAGTGATAAATGTGTTTTTTGATTTGTACTTTTTTCACTTTTTTTTTTTTTAACCCAGACCCACTTGGTTCTTGAAGATCCAGTGGGTCTGATGTCTGTATAATACAGTACAGTACACTATATAGTGTACTGTACTGTATTTTCACTTTACAAAGTCTGATTAGACTTCTGTCTTTAGCAGCCTCTGATCAGTACCATGGACAGTCAGACGCCTGTGAAGGCATCCGGTTGCCATGGTAACCATCACTCGCTGCCTCTTAACCTTTTCCATACAGCAGTAGCCAGTAAAACGGCTAGGACAGCGCTAAAGCACACTCATCAGAGCCGGTGACGTCACCGAACACACTGCTAGGCGGAAGCCTCTGCTCGGCAGTGTGTTATTGAAACAAAAGAGCACGTGCCATGCACGATCTAGCGCAGGGCAATGGAGCGCATCAGAGCACGAGCTGCTCCGATGCTAACATCAGGGGGCCTGCCTGGGTGAAAAAAAATATGGGTATGTCCAGGTTCAGCTCTGAACCCGGAGAACCCCTTTAAGGGTACTTTCACACTTGTGGCAGAAGATTCCGGCAGGCAGTTCCGACGCCAGAATCCAGCAATCTGGCAATCCGGACGCAAACTGATTTATTTGTGAAACGGATCCGGATGCGGATCCATCTGAGAAATGCATTGCAATACCAGATCCGTCTTTCCGATTGTCATCCGGAAAAACTGACCTGGTATTTATTTTTTTCTCATTTTTAAAGGTCATGCGCAGATCAGGAAACCGGATCCTGTTTTCCGGAACTCTTCCAATGAACATTAATGCCGGATCCGGCATTGCTGCAAGTGTTCAGGATTTTTGGCCGGAGAGAAAACTGCAGCATGCTGCGGTATTTTCTCCTGCCCAAAAATGTAAGAGGGACTGAATTGAACAGAATGCTCTCCATTCAGAATGCATTCGGATAAAACTGATACATTTTATTCCGGTATTGAGCACCTAGGACGGAACTCAATACAGGAAAAGAAAAACGCTAGTGTGAAAGTACCCTAAACATAAATAGTGACATGGAAAATGAAAGCTAACATCATCAAAAATTCTTTAAAAATATGTTGAACCTAAAAAAGGGATTTAAACAGCAGGTCATTTTCTGTGCATTGTAGGCAGGCTCGCTTTGCCATGAGGCGAGATGAGAATCTCTCCTCAGGAGGCAACTTGTACTGGCTTTGAAGGGACAGCATTGGTACAGCCTGTGGCCAATGCTTCCCTTGCCAGTGGCACTGTATATTTCCCTTTATAAGATGGGAAAAAACTTGCAAAAATAAAATCTCCATATATTTGGTATTGCTGTGTCAATAATGACCCACACTACGCAGTTATCATGTAGTTTATCCCATATAGTGAATGCTGTAAAAAACAAACAAAAAACAATGCCAGAATTGCTGCTTTTGCTTATTCGCCACAAAAAAAACAGAATAAAAAGCAATCAAAAATCGCTGTAATTGTACTGACCCAGAGAAAAAAGTTGTCTTTAATAAAATAAAAAGTTACGGTAAGAGGGAAGTTAGTGTCAAAAATATATGGATGTTTGTTACACCAAAAGACCAAGGGAAAAGCAATATCCAGCCTAATGTATAAATGAAGGGAGGTTATAAACCCCCAGTAAGAAGAGTTCTGGGTATCAGCAATACAGCAAAAAAATAGGGTTTCAAAGAACTTTTCACATAGGATTACCCAATTTTATATACTAAACCGTCTCTATTACTCCCCTGCGAAACGTATGAAATTTTATAAACCTAAAGTATTTAGCTGTTTAAAATGAGGAGAAATAGGAGTGGACGATGTCCATATACTCTGGACGTGTAGAAGAATTCTGGGGACAGGTTAGGGACAAAATAGAACTATTTCATCAGTTTATAATACCCAATGAATTCGAGATTTGTGTATTGGGAGTGATGGACAAAAGGGATACCCTCCAACATCAAGAAATTGCATCCAAGCTCCTCTTTCAGGCTAGGAAATGTATTATGGGACACTGGGGAAGTAAGACTACCCCCTTGATCGAAGAATGGGAGAGACGCACAAAAAGTGTACTAACCAGAGAAGAAGCCCATTTGGTAAATATCCAAAAGAAAAATAGATTTGCAAAACTATGGAAGCTATGGTTATTGTAAGCTTCTCTTGGTTATGTTTTGTTCTTTCCTTTTTTTTGGTACTCTTTCTTCTGGGGGCTGGGACCCCGGAGATGGGGAGTGAGAGGATGCCGGGAGGGATTATTTAATTATTATTTTTTGCAGCAATTAAAGGGAAATTGGGAGGGGGGTAAATATGTATTTGTTGTAATGTTAAATGTGTATAATGTTTTGTAAGAAAATACATAATAAAGATTATATATTTTAAAAAAATGCAGAGAAATGAACGCTGCAAAATTTTACGAAAAACTCAGCGGCAGTATTGCACAAAAGGGCACCATAACCTTCAAAAAACAAACCTCCATACAGCTACATAGACTTAAAGTATAACTGTCGTGTTTTTTGGGGGGGAGTATTGGATTTTTTTTGGAGTATTGGATTGTGGTGATTACTATCACCTTGGTGGCCCTATTTCAACTTTTCACTGTGTATTCAATTACCCCTTAATTCCACAGTTTTGTTCCCTGTACTGCCTACTTTTACCTGTGCTTATAATCAGGTTGCTATGCATGGTCCGTCTATCTGTTGAAGGACTAGGACGCAGAAGCACGCAGCGTGCAAGGTCAGATTACTGACAGCCAGGGACTGTAAGTAAATGATTACAGCCAGGTCCTCCCCAGCAGCTGATAACAGTGCTTGGGCTGTGTGCACTTCTCCCTGTCCCTGCGCTTGGCAGACGCTCCCTCACTCAGCAGACTGGGACAATGCAGAGTTGGAGCAGCGCACAACAGGGAAGGGAGATCTGCCGTCTGCTCAGTGTATACATGAAAGCAACATGTGGTAAGAGGACCCCTTTCTGCTGCAGGAGATTAACCCTTTAGGGGGAGGGCTCTGGTTACTGAAACTTTTGGGGGGCTATTGTTAATGGCTAGTGAGGGCAGGCGAGATTAGCCTCAGGGTGAGGGCAGTGGTGGCCATCTTAACTGAATAGTGAGATTGCAGTTTTATGCAGACTGGTTGCTAAGGGCTGAATCTTATTAAATATGGGGTAAGTCAGTCTAATAGTAACTGATTCTGGAATATCATGTTATTAGTAACTACATATATGAAAATTGAAATTAGGGTCTAAGTGTGACAGTTATCCTTTAAAATAAAAAAAAGGTTATAGCTCTTGGAAGGAGATGAAAAAAGAAAAAAATCGATTGGTCATTGAGGCCTAAAACAGGCTCGTCACTAAGAGGTTAAGTAATGCAACAGACAGACAGTTATTTCTGATAATAGCTTAGCAAATGTGGTGGCAATATTCGAAAAGGTCAGCAACAGAGCCCGGAAACTCTAGGCTGGTAAGTCTAACATCTCTCGTGGGTAAACTGTTTGAAGGTTTTCTGAGAGATGCCAGCTTGGAGTATCTCAATAAAAATAAGCGTATAATGCTGTATCAGCATGGCTTCATGAGGGACCGGTCATGTCAAACAAATCTAATCAGTTTCTATGAGGAGGTAAGGTCTAGACTGAACTCATGCCCCTGCATCTTTATGAAATGCATCGGGTGAATGAGAAATACTGTGGGTGGCCAACACCCACAGTGATCATGCCTACCACTTTATGGTTCATATAGTTTGGTTGTAAGTGTACTATCTAATCTTTGCGAGTTTATTTTTGAACTGCAGTGTATTGCACTTTGCCTGTTTGATTGATATATGACGTAACATAGGACACAAATTATGTGTATTTGTAAGGCTCAGGCATACTGTACCTTTATTAGTGGTGTCCTACATTTGTTTGTCCACCAGATGTCCCCCTTGCTTTATTTTATCACTGTTGTGTGGATTTATTTTATGTATAAGTTTTAATGGATTTCTTTCAAGTTTCTCATTTTTTTTAGATCCTATATACATTGTTTTTTTATTTTTTGGGCTTACCCGAATATTTTTGTAGGTGATTCTAGTTTATCTACTGTGGCCCTCCATATAAGGTCAGGTTGGTTTGGCCCTTTTTTTTTTTTTTTTGTTCGCATGAGGACTTTTGCAAAGGCTTAATCCTCAGTTTATACCTGCTACAGTTCCTGCTGCGTATCTTTAACTGGTATGCTGTGGAACAATTTACTCCCATTTACAGTTTAACCCCTTAAGGACCCTGTGATTTTCCATTTTTGCATTTTTGTTTTTCACTCCCCACCTTCCCATAGTCCTAACTTTTTTATTTTTCCATTCACATAGCTTTATAAGGGCTTATTGTTTGCGGGACAAGTTGTACTTTTTAATGACACTATTTAGGCCTCTTTCACACGGGCGTCATGTTTTTCATTTTTCCGCGCAAGTGCTAATGCAGTTTTGCACGCGCGTGAGAAAAATCGGCATGTTTGGGTTAGGTGTTGTGTAGATTGTATTATTTTTCCTTATAACATGGTGATGGATCATGTGATGGACCATGTGATGAGCGCAGTGACGTCATCACAGGTCCTATTCCTACTGCACAGCAAAGATGAAGACAGAAGAGATGCCGGCTGCGCGAACAAGTGGAATAACCACTTCAACCTCCCTAGCTGAAACCCCCTTAATGACCAGGCCACTTTTTACACTTCTGGACTACACTACTTTCACTGTTTATTGCTCGGTCATGCAACTTACCACCCAAATGAATTTTACCTCCTTTTCTTCTCACTAATAGAGCTTTCATTTGGTGGTATTTCATTGCTGCTGACATTTTCACTTTTTTTGTTATTAATCGAAATTTAACGATTTTTTTGCAAAAAAATGACATTTTTCACTTTCAGTTGTAAAATTGTGCAAAAAAAAACGACATCCATATAATTTTTTTGCTACATTTATTGTTCTACATGTCTTTGATAAAAAAAAAATGTTTGGGCAAAAAAAAATGGTTTGGGTAAAAGTTATAGTGTTTACAAACTATGGTACAAAAATGTGAATTTCCGCTTTTTGAAGCAGCTCTGACTTTCTGAGCACCTGTCATGTTTCCTGAGGTTCTACAATACCCAGACAGTATAAACACCCCACAAATGACCCCATTTCGGAAAGTAGACACCCTAAGGTATTCGCTGATGGGCATAGTGAGTTCATAGAACTTTTTATTTTTTGTCACAAGTTAGCGGAAAACTATGATTTATTTTTTATTTTATTTTTTTCTTACAAAGTCTCATATTCCACTAACTTGTGATAAAAAATAAAAACTTCCATGAACTCACTACACCCATCACAAAATACCTTCGGGTGTCTTCTTTCCAAAATGGGGTCACTTGTGGGGTAGTTATACTGTCCTAGCATTTTAGGGGCCCATATGCGTGAGAAGTAGTTTGCAATCAAAATGTGTAAAAAATTACCTGTGAAATCCGAAAGGTGCTCTTTGGAATGTGTGCCCCTTTGCCCACCTAGGCTGCAATAAAGTGTCACACATCTGGTATCGCCGTACTCAGGAGAAGTTGGGGAATGTGTTTTGGGGTGTCATTTTACATATACCCATGCTGGGTGAGAGAAATATCTTGGCAAAAGACAACATTTCCCATTTTTTTTATACAAAGTTGGCATTTGACCAAGATATTTATCTCACCCAGCATGGGTATATGTAAAATGACACCCCAAAACACATTGCCCAACTTCTCCTGAGTACGGCGATACCACATGTGTGACACTTTTTTGCAGCCAAGGTGGGCAAAGGGGCACACATTCCAAAGAGCACCTTTTGGATTTGGAATGTGTGCCCCTTTGCCCACCTTGGCTGCAAAAAAGTGTCACATGTGTGACACTTTTTTGCAGCCTAGATGCGCAAAGGTGCCCAAATTCCTTTTAGGAGGGCATTTTTAGACATTTGGATCCCAGACTTCCTCTCACACTTTAGGGCCCCTAAAAAGCCAGGGCAGTATAAATACCCCACATGTGACCCCATTTTGGAAAGAAGACACCCCAAGGTATTCAATGAGGGGCCTGGCGAGTTCATAGAAATTTTTTGGTATAAGTTAGCGGAAATGTTATTATTATTATTTTTTCTCACAAAGTCTCACTTTCCGCTAACTTGGGACAAAAATTTCAATCTTTCATGGACTCAATATGCCCCTCAGCGAATACCTTGGGGTGTCTTCTTTCCAAAATGGGGTCATTTGTGGGGTGTTAGCATTAGGAGTTTCTGCTATTCTCCTTAGGCCTCATGCACACGACAGTATTTTTTCACGGTCTGCAAAAATGGGGTCCGTAGGTCTGTGATCCGTGACTGTTTTTCCTTCCGTGGGTCTTCCTTGATTTTTGGAGGATCCATGGACATGAAAAAAAAGTCGTTTTGGTGTCCGCCTGGCCGTGCGGAGCCAAACGGATCCGTCCTGAATTACAATGCAAGTCAATGGGGACGGATCCGTTTGACGTTGACACAATATGGTGCAATTGCAAACGGATCCGTCCCCATTGACTTTCAATGTAAAGTCAGGAGTCCCTTTTATACCATCGGATCAGAGTTTTCTCCAATCCGATGGTATATTTTAACTTGAAGCGTCCCCATCACCATGGGAACGCCTCTATGTTAGAATATACTGTCGGATATGAGTTAGATCGTGAAACTCAGATCCGACAGTATATTCTAACACAGAGGCGTTCCCATGGTGATGGGGACGCTTCAGGTTAGAATATACTAAAAGAACTGTGTACATGACTGCCCCCCCCTGTAGTTAACTCATTGGTGGCCAGTGGGCCCCCCTCCCTCCCCTGTAGTTAACTCGTTGGTGACCAGCCCCCCTCCCTCCCCTGTAGTTAACTCTTTGGTGACCAGCCCCCCCCCTCCCCTGTAGTTAACTTGTTTAAACTGGGACTCCGATCGGTACGCTCCACTGCCACCAATTATAGGGGGGGAGATTTTAATTAGGAGGGGTAGGGAGGGGGGAGGGCTCACTGGCCACCAACGAGTTAACTACAGGGGAGGGAGGGGGGGGCTGGTCACTGACGAGTTAACTACAGGGGGGGGAAGGGGGGCTGGTCACCAACGAGTTAACTACAGGAGAGGGAGGGGGGGCTGGTCACCAACGAGTTAACTACAGGGGAGGGGGGGGGGCTGGTCACCAACGAGTTAATTACAGGGGAGGGAGGGGGGGCCCACTGGCCACCAATGAGTTAACTACAGGGGGAGGGGGGGGCCGGCCGCACTGGCCACCAATGAGTTAAAAACAAAGGGGTTCTGCCCCCTGCTGAATGGCAATATAAGTTAAATCCACGGCACTCCAAAAGTTGATGCAAGATAAATAATCTCATTTAATTCTTAATAAACAGAATGCTGTTAGTATACATCCAGTGCAAATTAATTTACATATAGTATTTATGCCATATCAGATAGAAAAAAATCCCAAACTTTTTGGTCTGTGCGACCTTCTTCAGCGGGGTCTGTAGGCAGAGAGAATAGGCGTGCGCTGGATGGCAGCAGGGGGCAGTCATGTACACAGTTCTTTTAGTATATTCTAACCTGAAGCGTCCCCATCAAACGTCACGCTTGTCTCTCCATTTCACCGCGAGCAGTTCTTGGTTACACAAGGCAGCCCTCTCCCCCCTTGCAAGACGGGTGGTAACGAGCCGTTGGGGGAAGCCCGTGCGACTAGTTCGCGCGGTGCCACAGCAGCCAATCTGTTCTAGAAACAAATGCCTGAAGAGGGCCACACTTGTGTAGAAATTGTCCACATAAAGATGGTACCCCTTGCCAAATAAGGGTGACACCAAGTCCAAGACTGTCTTCCCACTGCTCCCCAGGTAGTCAGGGCAACCGACCGGCTCCAGGGACTGATCTTTTTCCTCATAGACACGAAATTTGTGGGTATAGCCTGTGGCCCTTTCACAGAGCTTATACAATTTGACCCCATACCGGGCGCTCTTGCTTGGGATGTATTGTTTGAAGCCAAGGCGCCCGGTAAAATGTATTAGGGACTCGTCTACGCAGATGTTTTGCTCAGGGGTATACAAATCTGCAAATTTCTGGTTGAAGTGGTCTATGAGGGGCCGGATTTTGTGGAGCCGGTCAAAAGCTGGGTGGCCTCTGGGACGGGAGGTGGTGTTGTCGCTAAAGTGCAGGAAACGCAGGATGGTCTCAAATCGTGTCCTGGACATAGCAGCAGAGAACATGGGCATGTGATGAATTGGGTTTGTGGACCAATATGACCGCAATTCATGCTTTTTAGTTAGACCCATGTTGAGGAGAAGGCCCAGAAAAATTTTAATTTCGGAAACTTGGACTGGTTTCCACCGGAAAGGCTGGGCATAAAAGCTTCCCGGGTTGGCGGTTATAAATTGTGTGGCATACGGATTTGTTTCTGCCACAACTAAGTCCAAGAGCTCCGCAGTCAAGAACAGCTCAAAAAATCCCAGGGCCGAACCGATCTGAGCTGTCTCAACCCGAACTCCAGACTGGGCGGTGAAAGGGGGAACTACAGGTGCGGCTGAAGTTGGGGACTGCCAATCAGGGTTTGCCAGCACCTCAGGGATTCTAACAAGGCATTTGCCTAGGGCGGCACTTGCCAATGGTGCGGCAAAATGCCTTGTTTGCTTAGTGATAGTTACACTCCAGTGACTGCTCGCTCCTCTGCCTTCAGCATCCTCCTCCTCTCCGTCTCTCTGGACCAGTCCCCGCCCCTCCCTCTCTCTTCTCCAATCAGGGGCAGCATTACATGGGGGAGCGGTCACATGACCAGTGCCGGCTGCAGCTTCTCATGTGAGGGGGACAGGTGGTGGCTGCAGCCGGTGAAGGGACACGATGGCTTAGGACGGGCTGGCCTGAACCGGGGCCTGTGAATGGAGGACCCGGCGAAGGCGGAGCAGGAGCTGCTGCACATGAGGGTCTTCAACCTGTACAGCGAGTTCAAGGAGTACAGCAGAAAGCAGATCAAGGACATGGAGGGGATGTTCAGGCGGTGAGTTCCCGGAGTTCTGGGGCAGTGACACCGGTGCCCATCACCAGTCTCTGATGCGCCGGTCACACGCAGATGGAGCTGAACTTGTGTCTGCAGGGGAGAACTAATTTCCAGTAAGCGTTTGCCGTACGTGCAGTCCTATGCAAAACTTCAGGCAGCACGCGAGGCGTGCTCAGTGACAAACTCAGCTCTGCTACATCTGTGTGTAATGGGCACATACAGGCTGGATGGACATTTAGGGTCCAAAGCGACCAATCAGTGCCTTGCTTCTTTTAAAAAGGGCAGGAAATATGAACCATGGACCTGATTGGCTGGTTTATGTGGGGGCCCCTTTGGCCCTCTTCACCGCTTCATGTTGTTAATGGAGTGGTCCTCTAAACACCCCACATGGACAGATTTCCCTACACCTCGCCCTTCATTTTGTGATTATTCTTTTTCAGGAAAGGGTGGAGCCTAAAGAGGAAGGGGTGGGGTTTACAGAGGAAGGGGTTTGTCCTTGACAGGAAGGGGTGGGTCAAATTGATATTAGGGGGTGCCTGAGTTTAGTCTCGCCTAGGGCAGCACAAAACCAAGATACACCACTGCGTGCCACCGTACCAGCTTCAACTGCCCTTCTGGTGCTCGCCACTTTACCATGTTGTACGGCAGTGCTGGTACTAGGTCCAGGAAGGGCTGGGCTGCTGGTGTATGCCTCACCACGTAATCCGACAGCGCCAGCCCCACTCTGCTGCCCTTGAAGCGGATCCTGCGCAACCTGTGGTCTAGCGACACAGGGCCGGGTACGCCTGGTGCTATCAGGGACCTCAACCTCCTCGTCCGAACTTTGATTCAGACTGCCACTGCTTTCTACAGGTTCATATTCTGACCCGCTAGATTCATCAGATGAGGGTTCCCATTCCTCATCCGACTGGGTCAGAAGCCTGTAGGCCTCTTCAGAAGAATACCCCCTGTTTGACATTTGGGCAACTAAATTTAGGGGTATTCCCTGAGACTACCCAAGAAAAAAAGCAAGCCTGTCTTACAAATGGGAGGCTAGCGAAGTACCGGAGGCCGCTGTGGTTAATAAAAAATATCAAAACTGATTTTTTTATCGCTGCAGCGCTTGTGAAGTGAATGTGCAGTGATCAAAAAAAATAAAAATTTTGTCACTGCGGCGGGGCGGGCATGGGTGAACGCACGTGTGGGCGACCGATCAGGCCTGATCGGGCAAACACTGCGTTTTGGGTGGAGGGTGAACTAAGGTGACACTAATACTATTATAGATCTGACTGTGATCAGTTTTGATCACTTACAGATACTATAAAAGTACAAATGCTGATTAGCGATACGCTAATCAGCAAATAAGTGACTGCGGTGCGGTGGGCTAGGCGCTAACCAATCGCTAAACTACCTAAACAAAGGGGCCTAAACTATCCCTAAAACCTAACAGTCAATACCAGTGAAAAGAAAAAGTGACAGTTTACACTGATCACTTTTTTCCCTTTCACTAGTGATTGACAGGGGCAAGAAGGGGTGTTCAAGGGGTTAATTGGGGTGCAGGGGGTGATCTGGGGCTAGTGTGTGGTGTTTGGTGCTACTCACTGTGAAGCCTGCTCCTCTGCTGAGACCAACCGACGAAAAGGACCAGCAGAGGAGCAGGGAAGCCATTTAACACATCATATTTACTAATATGATGTGTTAGATGGCTTCTGATTTGACATTTTAAAAATCGCCAGCCCGCCAGCCACGATCATTGGCTGGCAGGCTGGTGACGAAATTATGCACGTTCATTTGCCGGTCCGCGATGCGCATGCGCGGGCCGGCTCAGTCCGAAATCTCGCGTCTCGCGAGATGATGCACGGATGCGTCCAGGAGGAATGAATCGACCTCCTCCCGGACGCACCTGTGCGTTCAGCGGTCGGGAGGCGGTTAAAGTGGTTTTCTGGGAGTTTTATACTGATGTCCTATCCTCTGGATAGGCCATCAATATCTGATCAGTGGTGCTCTGACATCCGGGACCCTCGCTGATCCGGTGTTTGAGAATGCAACAGACCTTCTCACAGTTTACCAATCAGAGCGCTGTACATTGTATAGCGCTGCGCCTAGGCCATGTGACCAATGAATGTGATATCACATGGCCTAGGGAAAGCTGAGAGAAAGCTGTGGCACTACTGCCTTCTCAAACAGCTGATCGGCGGGGGTCCCGGGTGTAGTGATGGGCGAACATCGGCCAGGGCGGTTCGCGAACCGCAAGTTCGTTGCGGGCCCCATTCACTTTAAAGACAGGTGAAGCTGAAATACCTCACAAATAGTCCCACAACATGGCCAGTGACATACCAGATGTATTATTTGAATTTGCAATCTCCATTACAGAGGGGAACATTTTTTCTCCCCATGGCATTTAAAGGGGTTGTCCCACAGAAAATATTCTACAGTTTTCAAACCAGCACCTGGGTCTGAATAGATAAAAAATAAAAAGTTAGCCTAGCCACAGAGTTATTCAATAAAATGTATCAGTGTAGCGCCACCTGCTGTTTGCTTTGTTCTTATTTCTTTGACCTGCTCCCTGAGATAGCCGCACATGCTCAGTTTCATCCTTCAACTGGCTCCTGAGCTGGGATAGGGAGAGCATGGACCATGCCCCCTTAGCGGCAGCAGAAAAGACACTTCCTTTGAGCTGCCTTCTTGATATCAATCTAGCAGAGCATTGAATGGGGAGATCTCTGGATCCATGTGAGGTACAGGGCCGGTTCTAGCTTTGTTAGAAAGAGGTTGTCATGTACTTTATGATGTCTGATTATATTTGTTTACATTAGTTATGGGATAACCCCTTTAAGGATAAAACAGGGTCAGTGTCTACCTGCTTCCACCTCAGAGGATCACACAAATGTGTTTACAGTCACTCCAATAACTGTAGAATGGTAGACCATGTCCTATTCTTGTCCGCTTTGTGGACAAGGATTGGAAATTTCTACAGAAGTTAAAAAATAAATGGTGTTATGAACTTGGCTGGGATCCGGCTTTTAGTGTATCCGCCATTTATAGACAATAAAACACGACAGCGTACATGAGCCCTAATATGTATATTTACTCATATTCCTATGTAGACCTACAACCTGTCCACCTCATGCTGTGAGTAGAGACTGTATCTCTAGACCTCCATACATTTCCATGGGATTAAGTGATTTGCTTGTGTGAAGATTGGTGCTTATCTTATTAAACAATACCACAATGGCCCAGTTGACCCAACATCTGGTATTAGCATAATTGAATTGGATCAAAAAATAGATGTTCCTATCACCACACAGCCTCCCAGATTCAGCGGAGCCGAAAGTCATCCTTTATCAGATACAGAAGGATCAGAAGAATATGGGATACAACTCACACAATAAGATATATAATACACGCTACAAGATAGGCCGTCTATCTATGGCAGGTCCGATTCTGCCTAACTGGTCAGAAAATTCCATTCTGGATGAATAAACTCAACCCGAATTCAAAGTCCTCCAACTGTCCTGGAAATTCTTAGATGACACTTAACCAGTTCTGTTTCAAAATGAAAGTCATAGCTTACTTCAGTGTAAGTGGTCATAGGGGAAAACAGCAGGATACTTTTATTTGGGCTCCTTATCACATAGAGAAATAAACAGAAGACACGGTTATCCATTTCAAAATCATTTATTATAACAAAATCCCTGCAGAGAAAAATTGTGATCCAGAAGAAGGCAAAAACCTGGACACATTTGGACAGACATTTGGCCAGTTTGTGTCACAGGGAAAAAAGAAGAAGACTGTTGTGATCTCTGTTGACTCTTGGTTTCTCCATCTGGGACGCTGGTCTTGGGCTTGTATCCTGAAAGCTTCTTGCCTTAACTATCAGCCTGGCATCCACCGGCCTGCCACGCAGATAGGAAGACTGTTGTAACCGTCTCTGTGTGGTTGGTGATTGAACCTGCTTGGTCGCTGCATCATAAAGTTTGGTGATGCTATGACTGCTGTGTGTTTAATCCATAAAGTGAGAGGAGAGAGCAGCACAACGTCAGCCACTTCCCCCTTTCCTGGCCGTGTGTGACACGGTCCCTTTCTTGAGACAGCAGCAGGTGTCACTACCAGTCCTGGCTGCTATGGCATGGCCACATGGGGAAGATTTCCCAACGTGGAAATTTGACTGCAGATTTTTCTGACATTCCACAGTGGATTTCGGTGCGGATTTGCCAAAGATCTAACTCTACGCATTGCAAACGGTGAAATATACAGTGGAAACCTGTAGCATAAATTAAACCAATCAGATTCTATCTTTTATTTTGGACAGCTCCTTTGGAAAATGAAATGAGGAATCTGATTGGTTGCTATGGGCAACTAAGCCAGTTCTACTTTACACCAGTTTGATAAATGACCCCCTTAATTCTTCTGACCCCCTTAATTCTTCTCTGTACCAATCCTGATTCCTATTTGGTTTGAATGTGTACTCTTTGTGGAAGCTTCCATGCAGATTTTTTTTAGATGAGGTATTGGTCATTTCAAAGGCAATGTATAAGAAAATGGTTATACTAAAATCTTGTTACTGTGATCGTTTGGTAGATCGCTACTTATTGGCACCAACAGAAAAGTCCACCGGAATCTGTGTAAATTCAGATGTAGCAAATGGACTTGAGGGCATGGGTGGGCATATTACACCTCAAACCTGTCATTACACTCCCTAACTTACTATTGTTAGGGCAGCTTTTAAGAGCCATAGTGATTAGGGGCCTTTCTAGTGACAAGTATATTGTAGTCTCCAGTCAGTCAAGAAAGGGTTAATACTTGGGACCACTGTGGCTGACTTCACAGTTAAAGTGCATGAGGTAGGTATCGATAATAAGCCCCTGTAGTAAGTATGGCAACTGTGCTGCTGATGTCATAGATGCCTAAGTCTATGACATAAAGAACCCACAGATGTAGGTTCCATAACAGAAGGACAAACGGCCATTTGCAGAGCAATGCTTGATGTGTCTGGAGACCTGGAGCTTCACCATCTGTAGAGGGAGGAAGGGGACGCCCGCTTAGCCAGCCAGATCAGCCCTATCGCCTAACCAGCCAGATCAAGCCCAAAAAGTTGAGAGGTATGCTGACATGTGAATTAGGCTTAAAGGGGTTGTCTCACTTCAGCAAGTGGCATTTCTTATGTAGAAAATGTAAATACAAGGCACTTACTAATGTATTGTGATTCACCATATTACCTCCTTTGCTGGCTAGATTCTTTTTTCCATTACATTATACACTGCTAGTTTCCATGGTTACAACCACTCTACAATCCATCAGTGGCGGTGGTCGTGCTCGCACACTATAGGAAAAAGCACTAGCCTATGTCAGGTCTTACGGTACCAACCACCAAATATGTAGGTCAGCACTTTTTCCTATAGCGTGCAAGCACGGCCACCACTGATGGATTTCAGGGTGGTCATAACCATGGAAAAGAGTAGCGTATAATGTGCAATGTGGAAAAATGAGTCCAGCCAAATGAAGCAATATAGATAATGACAATAAATTAGTAAGTGGTTTGTACTAACTTCCTCTACATAATAAATGGTATTTGCTGAAGTGAGACAACCCCTTTAAGATGACCGTGGTCAGGCTGGGAAATACTAAGAAAAAAGTATACTATTGGACTCTGCCATAGGTGCTATTACACTTCTGCACATGGCTGACCTGGAGGCCTTTGTTAGGCCTCCTACTCATATAGCAACCCAGTAGCACCACACAATTTTGTTGCAACGTGCTGACATAGGAAGCCCCTTTCGTCTCTTAAACTCTTTAGATGCTACGGTTGCTATTGTTTGCAGCATCCAAGGCATTAAACAGCCAGGCCCGGAGCCTGGTTTTCAGTCAAAACTGGCCTCCCACAGTGACCACACAGGAACAACTTCTGCTATTATGTCAGTTGGCTGGAACTACATAGTTCCCATGATGTATTAAAATGTCACAGGGTGAGAAGGGGTTAACAAGTTATGGTAAGGCTGTATTCACACCTGTGTTGTGTTTTCTGTCTGAATATCTGGCAATATCAGCAGTCATATGGAAAGGTAACCAGCTACTAATGAGTGGAAATGACACAAGGCTATTGAGCCTTTCAGTGCAATCTTTTCAGGGAGCTGATCCCTAACATGCTGAACCGACATGTCTGAATTCTGTTACCGTACAATCCTAAACGCTCTGAGCTCTATAAAGCCTCATTCACACATCAGTGTTCCACGCACGTGCGCTGTACATGTTCTCCACGGACAGCTCACGTCCTCATTCATTTTAATGTGTGTTTTAGCACGGTCCGTGCTTTGTCCGTGTTCACGGATCCATCATGCCCATTATAGTCTATGTATCCGTGAAAACCACGAATGCAACACGGATCCATCAGTGTTTCACGGATCATTAGGAAGAGATGCTTTGAAAATTAATTTTCAGCTGTGCAGTGTCAGTGAAACACGGATGACACACGGACCACACATGGATCCTTCACAGATATCTCCATGGAGGCATCACTGACCTCCTTTTCACAGATTTCAGCACGGATGTGTAAATGAGGCTTAAGGCACACTGTCAGTTTTTCGTGGCCATTTTCCAACCATTTGTGCATCCATTTTTTGTCTGTCTGTTTTTAATGCCCGTTTTGCATCTGTTATTCACAGCTGTTAAAAATAGCTTTTTTTTTAAACAAAGATCCCAACCCCTGCAGTGCCCTCAGTGTACATAATACCCCCCCAGCAGTAATTATGTCCTCCATAGTGGCCCCCATCAGTAATAATATCCCCCATAGTACCCCCCGGCAGTAATAATGTCTCCCATACTGGCCATTAGCAGTACTAATGTCCCCCATGGTGGCCCATAATGTTCGCCATAGTTACCCCGGCAGTAATAATGTCTCCCATACTGGCCATTAGCAGTACTAATGTTCCCCATGGTGGCCGATAATGTTCGCCATAGTGACCCCGGCAGTAATAATGTCTCCCATAGTGGCCATTAGCAGTACTAATGTTCCCCATGGTGGCCGATAATATCCGCCATAGTGCCCCACGGCAGTAATAATGTCTCCCATAGTGGCCATTAGCAGTACTAATGTTCCCCATGGTGGCCGATAATGTTCGCCATAGTGACCCCTGCAGTAATAATGCCCCATAGTGGCTCCCTGCTGTAATGTTTCATTTCAGCAAAAAAAAGAAGAAAAAAATATATATACTCACCTCATCCTCTTGCCCCTCTATTGAATGAAAAGGACCAGCCGAAGGACCCGGCGCTCAGCGTGATTACGTCATCGCACGCTCCCAGCGCAACAGATCCTTTTCAATCAAAAGAGGAGTTGCTGTCTCTTTGTGTGCAAGTGGATGAGGTGAGTATCACAATATATGCAATGGGAGGGCCGCGCCACTGGGCCCTCTATGTCGCGTCCCAGGTGTAGGAACGGCCGAGTGGTATAGGGTGGCCTAAAATGTCCCTTTATATGAGGTGTGAGTGTCACGGTGCTCCTACCTGGATACGGCTGGACCAAAGGCGTTGGCTCCGAAGCAAACAAATAGGGAGAATAGTTGAGGGATAAAAGAATAACTTGAGTCCAGATCTTGAGATGCAGTTCCAACTTTGCCTTGGTCCCAGCAGGCTTTAGCATTAAGACTCTGGCAGGAAAACTCCACACTGCTTCATTTGTTGCTCTCTGGCTCTGCTGTACTATCAGGCTGGCTGTATAACTTTGCTTCTTCTTTATGCTGCACAACACTTAGTAGTCTGACTCTATGTTTGGTAAGGAAATATTCCTCCTGGCTCCTGAGGCTTTAAGCTTTGGCCTCCATGTCCAGCAGAGCTGAGGGTGCTCTGGATGGCTTGGGCATGTTCAGGAGAGACGTGCCCAGCACACCCTCCCTTGGCAGGGAGTAAGCTGGAACTGACTCTCACTAATCCCCACCCTTCCTGCAGGAAGTGGGACTGGCCCACTCCTCCACCGAGGGGGTTTAGAATGGAATGGAAAGCTCCATTCTGCCTAACTATAGCTCTGCCGTATTTGCTGCCACCTGCTGGTAAACCAGGCAAATTACATTTAAACACAACAGTTGCAAACATTAGAAATGCACAGTGTAGTGGACCTGAAATAAATACACAAGATGACATGAAATTAGCACATTAGAGATAGTAGCGGGGTGAAGAAGTGGTAATGCCACTCTGGGGCGTGACCACCCTGTAATCCTCTCTGGTGACCAGGACTGTGGAAACTCACATAGGCTGGTGCGTTCTCCTATAGTGTGCAAGCAGGGCCACCACTGATGGTTTACAGGGTGGTCGTAACCATGGGAAAAAGCAGTGTATAATGTGATGGAAAAATGAATCCAGCCAGCAAAGGAGGCAATATGGACAAACACAATACATTAGTAAGTGCCTTGTATTAACTTTCTCTACATGATAAATACTATTTACTGAAGTGACACAATCCCTTTAAGGCCTCATGCACACAGCCGTTTTTTTGCGGTGCGGACAAATCACAGATCCATTCAAGTTGAATAGGTCTCGATTCGTCATGGCCGCCGCACGAACATTGCCCATGCATTTGGGACCGCAAATTGCAGTCCCCAATGTACGGAACGACCGCACAACGGCCGTGTGCATGAGGCCTAAGGCTGAGTTCACATGTATTTTAAGCATCTGTTATGCACATGTTGCCTTCGTTTTAGCCATTTCTGTCTACGAGCCGTTATTTTAGACTGCAAAAAAAACTTTATGTAGGAATTTTTTCCCTCTAAAATAACGGATCCCAGGCGGAAATGGCTAAAAAGGATGCAACATGTGCATAACTGAGCATAACGGATGCTTAAAATACAGAAGAACGGAAAGCTAAACGGTGACGTGAACCTGGCCTAACAGGCGCTCCAGCACTAAGATCCCGTCGGAGATTGCAACTACTTAAAAAAATCTGGATTTCTGTCACCTTTATATACTGCCCTGACATAAGGCAGCACAAATAGGTGACAAACCCCCTTTAATTTCTACCTCTCCATGGCATAACATGTAAAGATTATTTGGATTTCATTCACACTTGACATAAGTGCAGGAATTAGTCAAGATTAGTATTTGAAAAGAAAAAGTGATCAGGAAGGTAAGGTCCCCTTTAAGTCTGAGGTTGACATCACCATGGCAACTGCAGTAAACAGACAGCTATTGGTCGGCTTGAATCTAAAAATCATCAGTTGGCTCCTTGGGAAACTGATTTTATGGTTAGTGAATTTCAGAGACACCCAGAGGAGCTGCTTTTACGTCCACTGCTCACGGTGGGATTTCTGGGGTAAGATACTGAGACATATCTAACTGTTATATTCAGGTGCGGGATATCTCCGTATAAAACTGCTGTGTTTTTAGTAAGCTACAATAAATACAATAAAACAGGAAAAGATTTTAGCGTTTTCCCTAAATTTGAACGGTTTATTATGTGTCTCTTGGGAAAATAGGACTTTTGGTCAGGTCTACAACACTTGTGGTGAAGTTACCTAAGTAAAGGTGAAGTATAAAGAATGGCAGACACTGCAGATGATTGCATTAGGGCCTTAGTCACACAGTCAGTGTTTGGTCAGTGATTTCCATCAGTGATTTCGAGCCAAAACCAAGTGCGGGTCCAAAACACAGAACAGGTGCAGATCTTTCCCTTCTACCTTATGTCTGTGTAGGATCCACTCCTGGTTTTGGCTCACAATCACTGATGGAAATCACTGACCAAACACTGACTGTTGTGAATGAAGCCCTAAAATGTGAAAATACTTGGCGTCTTTAAACTCATCTCATGTAGTTGCCTGTAAGTGAGGTTCTTCATATGCATTGCGGCTTTGGGCCTCATGCACGCGACCGTTGTTATAGGCATTTATATTGCCGGTGCAACACGGGTGGCTTCCGTTTTTTGCGGACTGCAAAAAACGGCACGGTCGTGTGCATGAGGCCTTAGCTTGTGAAACCAGCTTTTTTGGATTGAACCCTTAAATGCAAATCTTGCTCTATTACTACAGACACAGTCATATAAATATCGGAAAAACCCTCCCAAAAAGGGTAATTTTTTATTCAGATAGTTGGTTGGGCTGGTATGAGTTAATTTGCATTCTCCCCTCCAAGCCTTAGGGTGCCTGTACACAGGTGTAGGGTAAGGTGCAGAAAGTCAGCACAAATTTCTGTACGGATTTCTGTGCACTTCTGAAACAAAAACCGCATGAGCAGAGCGGGCGCGATACCCGCCAGGTGCCTTCTGTTTTAAACTGCAGGCACCTGGGACTAATGTAATCGTAATGACCAAGAATAAAAATATTAGGTCAGTTTTAATGCATAGGAAACGGTGTTAAAAAAAAACTAATATAAAACTGTTGCAGAATTGTTTATTTTTTTAATAATTCCACCCCATTTTAAATTTGTTTCCGCTTCCCATTCACATTGTATGCAACCATAAATGGCGCCATTAGAAAGTACATCTTGTACTGCAACAGACCAGCCCTGATACGGCTATGTGAATAAAAAATATAAATATGCTTGCTACTTTTATTACCCACATTGCCCAAATTGCTGTTGCAGAGCTATCTTAATGAATATGCTAATTAGGGCCTCGGTGCACGATTTGGGAATACTTTTTATACTTCTTTTTGCGACCCTTTAAGAATCTCCATTGGGCTGAGACTACATGTACATTTTTTATGTGACGACATCAACAAAATCTCAGAAAGTGACAGAATGTTGGAAATTAGTGAGTATCAGAAGTTGCAGTTGTCCAGTTGACTTAGCAAATGAAAGGTGAGGTGTGACAAGTTACAATGGACATCGGGGTCACTCGTTGTTTGATACTAGATTGAGACACGGGGTCCATCCTGATAGACAGTACGTGTTAAAGAGTCCATCAACTGCTGGAATATTTATGTCTTGTTTTCTTTTTAATTCAGACACAATCTTCAGTCTCTGCAGTCTTCACAGAGAACCTTCTCATGGACCACAAGTTTCTATATATGGTAAATGTAGGCTATACAGTATGTACATAGGGGAAGTGTAGTCTACATAGTGTGTGTATATAAGGTAAGTGTAGTCTACATAGTGTGTATATAAGGTAAGTGTTATCTACATAGTGTGTATGCAGGATAAGTGAATCTTTATAGTGTTTGTGCAGAGGGTAAGTGTAGTGTACATATTGTATTATACGGTAAGTGCAATGATTTTAGTGTATGTGTAGGGTAAGTGTAGTCTATGTAGTGTGTATATAGGATTGGTGTAATCATGGTACATGTAGTGCATTTAGTGTGTATCTATAGGATAATTCATCTATATATTGCCTGTATATAGGTTAAGTGTAGTATATATAGTGTATGTATACTGTATATAGTGTGTGTTTAGGGTAAGGGTAGTGTATATAGTCAATGTGTAAGGTAAGTGTACTCTACATAGTGTGTACATAGGATAGGTATAATCTATATAGTGTGCTTTTAGGATATTTAATATCTGTATATAAGGTAAGTGTAGTATATATAGTGTTTATATAGGATAAACTATTTATATAGTGTCTGTATATAGGATAAACATAGTGTATATAGTTTATGTATAGGGTAAGTGTATTGTATATAGAATATCTGCATAGTGTAGACTATGTAGTATGTATATAGCATAAATGTAGCATTTATGTTTTGTATATATGATAAGTGTAATCTTTATAACTAGTCTGTATATTAGCTATGTGTAGAGTATATAGTAAATGTATAGTGTATCTAGTGTTTGTACAGGGTAAGTGTTGTTTAGTTTATATATTATCTGTATATAGGGTACAGTCATGTGAAAAAATTAGGACACCCTTTGAAAGCATGTGGTTTTTTGTAACATTTTTAATAAAAGGTTATTTCATCTCCGTTTCAACAATACAGAGAGATTAAAGTAATCCAACTAAACAAAGAAAACTGAAGAAAAGTCTTTTCAAGATCTTCTGTAAATGTCATTCTACAAAAATGCCTATTCTAACTGAGGAAAAAGATAGGACACCCTTGCCCCTAATAGCGAGTGTTACCTCCTTTGGCTGAAATAACTGCAGTGAGACGGTTCTTGTAGCCATCTACCAGTCTTCGACATCGGTCTGAGGAAATTTTACCCCACTCCTCAATGCAGAACTTTTTCAGCTGTGAGATGTTTGAGGGGTTTCTTGCACGTACAGCCCTTTTCAAGTCACCCCACAGCATCTCAATGGGATTCAAATCTGGACTTTGACTTGGCCATTCCAGGACTCTCCATTTCTTCTTTTTCAGCCAATCTTTGGTTGATTTACTAGTATGTTTTGGGTCATTGTCATGTTGCATGGTCCAGTTCCGCTTCAGCTTTAATTTTCTAACTGATGGTCTCACATGTTCTTCAAGCACCTTCTGATACACAGTAGAATTCATCGTGGATTCTATGATGGTGAGCTGACCAGGTCCTGCTGCAGCAAAGCAGCCCCAAACCATGACACTTCCACCTCCATGCTTCACAGTTGGTATGAGGTTCTTTTCTTGGAATGCTGTGTTTGGTTTACGCCAAACATGTCCTCTGCTGTTGTGTCCAAATAATTCAATTTTGGACTCATCTGTCCAAAGAACATTATTCCAGAAGTCCTGGTCTTTGTCAACTTTATCTCTGGCAAATGTCAGTCTGGCCTCGATGTTTCTCTTGGAAAGCAAAGGTTTCCTCCTTGCACACCTCCCATGCAAGTTAAACTTGTACAGTCTCTTTCTGATTGTAGAGGCATGTACTTCTACATCAACAGTAGCCAGAGCCTGCTGTAGTTCTCGAGATGACACTTTAGGGTTTTTGGAGACCTCTTTTAGCATCTTGCGGTCTGCTCTTGGGGTGAACTTGCTGGGGCGACCAGTCCTGGGCATGTTGGCAGTTGTTTTGAAAGCCCTCCACTTGTAGACTATCTTCCGGACAGTGGAATGGCTGATTTCAAAATCTTTTGAGATCTTTTTAAATCCCTTCCCAGACTCATAGGCTGCTACAATCTTTTTTCTGAAGTCCTCTGACAGCTCTTTTGCTCTCACCATGGTGCTCACTCTCACTTCAACAGTCAGGAGCACACCAAACTAAATGTCTGAGGTTTAAATAGGGCAAGCCTCATTCAACATGCAGAGTAACGATCTACTAATTATGTGCACCTGGTGTGATATACCTGTGTGAGATCTGAGCCAATTTAAGAGGGAATACATGTGAGGGTGTCCTATCTTTTTCCTCAGTTAGAATAGGCATTTTTGTAGAATGACATTTACAGAAGATCTTGAAAAGACTTTTCTTCAGTTTTCTTTGTTTAGTTGGATTACTTTAATCTCTCTGTATTGTTGAAACGGAGATGAAATAACCTTTTATTAAAAATGTTACAAAAAACCACATGCTTTCAAAGGGTGTCCTAATTTTTTCACATGACTGTATGTGTAGTGTGTGTGTATATATATATATATATATATATATAATGTGGGTAAGTGTAATGTATATATTGTATGTCTAGGATAAGTGTAATTTATATAGTTTCTGTATATGGAGTAAGTTTAGTGTATATAGTGTATGTATATGACATGTGTAGTCATTATAGTGTTACATGCGGTATGTGTAGTGTATATAGTGTGTGTGTATATAGGATAATTAATCTATAAAGTGCCTGAATATAGGGTAAGTCTAGTATATTTAGTGTATGTATAGTGCATATAGTGTGTGTATAGGGTAAGTGTAGTGTATACAGTTTATGTGTAAGGTAAGTGTAGTCTACATAGTGTTTACATAGGATAGGTGTAGTCTATATAGTGTGCTTTTTGGATAAGTGTAATGTATTTAATGTCTGTAAAAAAAAGGTAAGTGTAGAGTATATAGTGTGTATATAGGGTAAGTAATCTATGTAGTGTCAGCCTATAAGATTAATGTAGTGTATATAGTATATGTATAGTGTAGTCTCTGTAGTGTGTATATAGGTGTAATCTTTATAGTTAGTCTGTCTATTGAGTATGTGTAGAGTATATAGTGTATATATTGTGTATATAGTGGTAATTGTAGTATGTGTACAGTATATAGTGTATGTATAAGGCAAGTATAATGTATATAGTGTATATTTAGGGTACATGTACTCTATGTAATGTATATATAGAGTAAGAATAGTCTAGTGTATATTTACGGTAAGTGTAATCTATATAGTGTGTATATATCACAGGTAATTGTTATGTAGTATATATAATACTGTGCATACACATGGTAAGTGTAATCTATATAGTGTAGGTGAAAGGTAAGTGTAGTCTATGTATAGGGTAAATGTATGCAGTGTGTATATAGGATCAGTGTCATTTATATAGTGTCTGTATATAGATTAAGTGTAGTGTATATAGTGTATGATATCACTTCCTGCGTGATATCTATAAAATGTTACACAGTAATAGGAGAAAAGTTCTGCTCTAAATTTGACATTTTAGAAAAATCAAAGCTTGGCCTCCGCCACATAATGCACCAAAAACAAAAAAGCTTTTCCTCTGCAGGGACTGACTATGCAAACATTGCATGGTGTACCAGTTGCAATCAATAGTGTTATAACATTGCATGGGTTGAATTCTATTTCATATATTAAATTCACATCTGTTTTGTTAGCCCTTTTGCAGTGCTTAATCCCTCCTTGTTTAGGTGGGTCCCTACACTAACACGTTATACATATAACAGGATATATTGAATGTAACTGGTGTTATCACTTGCAGTGTGCTCTTACATTATTTTATATAAAGTAGTCAGTCATAGAGAAACACCAATATACTGCTTATCAGTTTGGCTTTTCAAATTAATAGTGCAAATCAGTGTAAATCATGTTATTAAAAAAAAAAAGAGTCTTTAGTGTAGGGACCTATCTGAATGAGGTCGCCTTGACGTGGCAGATGGGCTCACACAATGTCATCAGATTGTGTGCTAAGAACCTCATGTTTTTAAAAGTGTGGGTGACAAGATTCTTCTGAGAGTTTTTGAGCTTCCATATGTTAAGGAATTAATCAGTTGTCCCTCTTGAAGCATAGATACATTCATAGAGATAGATGGCATCATTTATTTTTATTAAGGCTACGCCATGAGTGGGCAGCACGGTGGCTCACTGGTTGGCACTGGTGCCTTGCAGTGCTGGGGTCCTAGGTTTGAATCTGACCAATAACAACATCTGCATGGAGTTTGTATGTTCTCCCTGTGCTTGTGTGGGTTTCCTCCAGGTACTCCAGTTTCCTCCTACACTCCAAAGACATACTGATAGGGAACTTAGATTGTGAGCCCCATTAAGGACAGTTGGATGCTAATGTCTGCAAAAAGCTGAGGTATATAGTAGCGCAGCGTAATATTACTCCTCTGCCAATCCCTTCACTGGCTCCCCATTGCCCAACGAACTCACTTCAAAGTACTAACAAATACATACAAGGCCGTCCATAACCTGTCCCCTCCCTACATCTCTGAGCTACTTTCCCGATACATCCCCACACGCACTCTCCGATCCTCACAAGACTTTCATCTCTCCTCTCCTCTTATCGCCTCTTCCCACAATCGACTCCAAGATTTCTCCCATGCATCCTCCATACTCTGGAACTCGCTACCCCAACATATCAGACTCTCACCTACAGTGGAATCCTTCAAAAGAAACCTGAAAACCCCCCACTTCAGATAAGCCTACAACCAGTGACCCTGCTGCCTCTATACCGCCATGAACAACTTAACCCGCACCTACTGTGTCCTTCTCCCATACCATGTAGATTGTAAGCCCTCACGGGCAGGGCCCTCTCTCCTTCTGTACCAGTTTGTAACTCATCTTGTTTATGATTAGTACAATTGTCTGTATTATGTATGTGCACCCCTTATCACATGTACAGCGCCATGGAATGAATGGCACTTTAATAGTAAATAATAATAAGTGCACAAAATAAATAAATAAATTAGGTCTGGACACCTTGGGAGACTTTTTGAAGAGTATGGGTTTCTACTGTAAAATACCAGAAATGCATTTTCATTCAGACATAAGGTGCAGCAAATAATGACTGTTGGGCGCCACGTTTACCCCTATCTTATATATAGGGTGGCCCACGAAAAAGTAGCCCACCTCCAGCGATAGTATGACAAGATGAATGAGCAAATGGATTTTTTTTTTTATTATTACCCACAGGTCACAAAAGATGCTGAAAGTGGTCCCTGTTCCGGTCTATGCATCTTTGGGCACATCGGAATATGTTGGCCGATACTGCTTGCAGCTCTACAGCAGTGATGCTGCAGAAACAAAAATGTCCTGCTCTTTCCAACAAGATGGGACAACATGCCACACCTCACTGGCACAGATTCATCGACTGTTGATGTAGGAGCAAACTGTGAGCAAGGGGTTATGGCCACCACGTTCCTCAGACTTGTCCTCATGCAATTTTTATCTGTTGGGAAATTCTAAACAGAAAATGTCCGCTAACAATCCACATCCCTGGATGAACTGAAGGAAAATATCACAAACACTATCCGCAACATTACAAGTAGTATCAGCCGACATAATCCGACGTGCCCAAAAATTCCTGGGCCACCCTGCATTACCCCTTCTCAACATAGAGAAGGGATACATGATGACCTTTCTATGTGTGTCATTCCTATGCAATGACCTATTTGCGTATATTTTCCTACTAGTGACATCACTGTGTGCATTATTGCTATTTTGTGACATAACTGTGTAAATAATGTGCCCCCTAATTTCAACAGAACTTAAAGAGAACCTGTCACCTCACCACCTGGTGGCCAGGACTGTGGGAGTGCACATAGGCCTGTGCCTTTTCCTATATTGTGTAAGCACGACCACCACTGCTGGATTACAGGGTGGTCGTAACCATGGAAATGAGCAGCGTATAATGTGACTGAAAAATGAATCAAGCCAGTAAAGGAGGCAATATGGACAATAACAATACATTAGTAATTGCCTTGTATTACATTTCTCTACATGATAAATGCCATTTGCTGAAGTGAGACAAGTGTTTTTGCCCAAAGAAAATTTTGTCCTCCTTTTTTTTTATTTAGTTTTGTTTGGATGAATCAATATAAAAGTGTTTTTGTGCTTCAGGCTATTAAACATTGATATTTTTAATTTACCATATATATATTGCTATATCACATTTATAATAAAAGGAATTAATGAAATTGCTGGACCAATTGATGGGAGGAAGATGAAACCAGTCATGGAATGCCCAGTGTATAGGAGTCGAAGACACTCCTTTGTGAGTCCAGAAGACTGGAAAGCAACAAAATAGTCTCCCATTTGAAAGGCTGACCTTTCTCCCCTGGCAACTAGAGATGAGTGAATTTTGAAAAAATTTGATTCGCCAAATTTTTTCCAAAAAATTTTGTTCGATCCGAATAAATTCCCAGCGAATTACGTAAAAAAAAATGCTATTTCCTGGCTGCGGAGAGCCTTTATAGTGGTGTAAAACACTGTGCCTTGCAGTTACACACATATGGAG
Source organism: Bufo gargarizans (assembly GCF_014858855.1). Lineage (NCBI taxonomy): Eukaryota > Metazoa > Chordata > Amphibia > Anura > Bufonidae > Bufo > Bufo gargarizans. The sequence goes on from NC_058082.1 coordinate 453,928,736, forward strand.
TCTGCTGTGGTAGTGAAATAATACTGTGAGTTCGTATGACATGCAGATGACAGGCGTCACTCTTAGAATCGCTGCACACTTCACTTATTTGGGCAGTTACGGGGCCAAAACTGACCAAATGACCAGTATGAACTCAGCCTTACAGGTCGATGTTATCGCCAAGACACTCCGTGTGCTGTCCGCATCCGTTGCTCTGTTCTGTAGACCTGCAAAAATTATATATCATGTCCTATTCTTGTCCGTTTTGCTGACAAGAATAGTCATTTCTATAAAGGACCATCTGTGTTTTGCGGCTCCGCAATTTGAGGACGGCAAAACAAGCCCTTAATCTGATATGCTAACAAATCAGAGGCCTTTGGCTAAAACTTCTCAAAGGGGTATTCCAGTAGGTGAAAGTTATCCTGCTCTATGGAAGTTCCGGAGATAGGCGAGTACAGTGCTTGGCTATCTCCGGAACACCCACAGAAATGAATGGAGCGGCCGTGCGCTTGTGCAATCGGCCACGCAGGTCATTTCAGAGGAGCAGCAGGGGGCTTGCCGGGGGTACAGGGCCCTGTTCTTGTGATTGGTGGGGGTCCCACCGGTAGTACCCCCACCAACCTGATCTGATACCTTTTTCCTACCACAATACCCTTTTTAAGGTATATAACTAAATGAGTACATACTGTATATCAACTAATGATTTAATACCTTGTGCAATCCATCTCTAAAAGGAGATGTTAGGATTAATATGCCTAATGTAGTTGTATATCTGATAATTCCAGTCTGGCTCAACATCTTCCTCCTTGAGTCAGCCTCCACACATTAACCACTTCAACCCCCCTAGCTGAAACACCCTTAATGACCAGGCCACTTTTTACACTTCTGCACTACACTACTTTCACCGTTTATTGCTCGGTCATGCAACTTACCACCCAAATGAATTTTACCTCCTTTTCTTCTCACTAATAGAGCTTTCATTTGGTGGTATTTCATTGCTGCTGCCATTTTTACTTTTTTTTGTTATTAATCGAAATTTAACGATTTTTTTGCAAAAAAATGAAATTTTTCACTTTCAGTTGTAAAATTTAGCAAAAAACGACATCTATATATTAATTTTTCGCTAAATTTATTGTTCTACATGTCTTTGATAAAAAAAAAAAATGTTTGGCCAAAAAAAAAAATAATGGTTTGGGTAAAAGTTATAGTGTTTACAAACTATGGTACAAAAATGTGAATTTAGCTTTTTGAAGCAACTCTGACTTTCTGAGCACCTGTCATGTTTCCTGAGGTTCTACAATGCCCAGACAGTACAAACACCCCACAAATGACCCCATTTCGGAAAGTAGACACCCTAAGGTATTCACTGATGGGTATAGTGAGTTCATAGAACTTTTTATTTTTTGTCACAAGTTAGCGGAAAATGATGATTTATTTTTTCTTTTATTTTTTCTTACAAAGTCTCATATTCCACTAACTTGTGACAAAAAATAAAAACTTCCATGAACTCACTATGCCCATCACAAAATACATTGGGGTGTCTTATTTCCAAAATGGGGTCACTTGTGGGGTAGTTATACTGCCCTGGCATTTTAGGGGCCCAGATGCGTGAGAAGAAGTTTGAAATCAAAATCTGTAAAAAATGACCGGTGAAATCCGAAAGGTGCTCTTTGGAATGTGTGCCCCTTTGCCCACCTAGGCTGCAAAAAAGTGTCACACATCTGGTATCGCCATACTCAGGAGAAGTTGGGGAATGTGTTTTGCGGTGTCATTTTACATATACCCATGCTGGGTGAGAGAAATATCTTGGCAAAAGACAACTTTTCCCATTTTTTTATACAAAGTTGGCACTTGACCAAGATATTTCTCTCACCCAGCATGGGTATATGTAAAATGACACCCCAAAACACATTCCCCAACTTCTCCTGATTTCGGCGATACCACATGTGTGACACTTTTTTGCAGTCTAGATGCGCAAAGGTGCCCAAATTCCTTTTAGGAGGGCATTTTTAGACATTTGGATCCCAGACTTCTTCTCACGCTTTAGGGCCCCTAAAAAGCCAGGGCAGTATAAATACCCCATATGTGACCCCATTTTGGAAAGAAGACACCCCAAGGTATTAAATGAGCGGCATGGCGAGTTCATAGAATTTTTTTTTTTTCGGCACAAGTTAGCGGAAATTTATTTATTTTCGTTTTTTCTCACAAAGTCTCCCTTTCCGCTAACTTGGGACAAACATTTTAATCTTTCATGGACTCAATATGCCCCTCACGGAATACCTTGGGGTGTCTTCTTTCCGAAATGGGGTCACATGTGGGGTATTTATACTGCCCTGGCATTTTAGGGGCCCTAAAGCGTGAAAAGAAGTCTGGAATATAAATGTCTAAAAAATTTTACGCATTTGGATTCTGTGAGGGGTATGGTGAGTTCATGTAAGATTTTATTTTTTGACACAAGTTAGTGGAATATGAGACTTTGTAAGAAAAATAAATAATAATAATTTCCGCTAACTTGGGCCAAAAAAATGTCTGAATGGAGCCTTACAGGGGGGTGATCAATGACAGGGGGGTGATCAGGGAGTCTATATGGGGTGATCACCCCCTTGTCATTGATCACCCCCCTGTAAGGCTCCATTCAGTAGTCCGTATGTGTTTTGCGGATCCGATCCAGCTGCATTATCTCCACAATATTAGACCCTTGCTACTGGTCCAGAATGGGGGCCTTTTTTACACCTTCTGAGACGGATGAAAAACTCACCTACCATCGAGACATCCTTTGCAGTTGGTTGGTCGCTGCATACGCACCCCATCGTCCATCCTCATGAAGGTCTAACCGGGGGAGGATCCCCTGAGCTCACGCTCCACTTCCACGACTGCTGGAGGGGGGCAGGAGCAGCACCAGCTCCATCAGTAGCAACTTAAGTCCTGAGTCTCTGATGAGCACTTTTCTTCACCTGCCTACCGAAGAAACCACCCAGCAGCAGCAGAACATGGAGCAGAACCTGAAACAGCAGGTGGTGGCATACTTGGACTGCATCCTGTCACCTCAGATCCAACATCCCCTGGACTAATGGGCAGCCAAACTTGAATTGTGGCCGCAACTGGTCGAGTTTTCTCGGGGCAAGCTTTCCTACCTGGCCAGTAGTGTGGCATCAGAGCTGGTGTTTAGTGTGTGACATAGTTACTCCAAAGAGAACTCGCCTTTTAACACAAAATGTTGAGAGACTAACATTTACAAAGATGAATCAGGCATGGATTAACCAGGATTTGCAGACACCGGTGCCTGATGCAACATACTAGATCATTCTGGCAGTAATGACCACAACATTGTGACAAATGGCCCGTTACTTCTGCCCATGTTCTGCTGCCACTATTCCGATGCTGCCACCCACTTGATACCACACGCCAGCTGCCTGTACTGCCATCTGCTCCTACTATGATCTGCCACGATCTTGTGCTGTTAGTGTCACTGCTGTTGCTCCCTACTCCCCACTCTGTTCCAGGGCCACTATTGTGACTCTTCATGCTGTGGCCACCCTCACCAGTCTGTTACGGGGACACTAGTGTCTCTGTTTGGCCATTTTGTCATCACCGTTTATTTTTCTGTTCTTCTGATCTGTCAGAACAAAAAAATCACAAAAAAAAGCGTTCTGTCGTTTCAGTGTCCATAAGGCCTCTATCAGATGGACAGTATTTTGCATCAGGGTTTGATCAGGATTTAAAAGCCAAAAGCAGGAGTAGGTCCAGAACACATGCAAATATTTCCATCACATGTTATCTCTGTTTTGGACCCACTCCTGTTTTTGCCCTACCAAAATTGATGAAATACTGATGCAAAAAAACTGACCAAATACTGACTGTGTGATAGAGGCCATTAAAGTCCTGCATGCCGGACTTCTTTTCCATCTGAATAAAATCAATTTCAGATGCAAATGGCCAAAACTCATGCAAATTGAGCATGAGGCCTCTATCACATGGTCAGTATTTTACATCCGGATTTGATTATGATTTGGAAGCCAAAAGCAGGGGTGGGTCCTAACAGATGCACGGTGGCTCAGTATTTAGCACTGGTGCCTTGCTGTGCTGGAGTCCTGAGTTCAAGTTTGTATGTTCTCCCTGTGTTTGCGTGGCACTGACTTTCCAGGGAGTTGTCCCATCCACACAATTCTCCCTGCGCTTTGAGTCCCTGTGAGACATTACATCCGCATGAAGTGATACTCATTCCTCTCTAGGAATATTTAAAACCCCAAATATCTAGAGAAGATCTTAAAATGGCAACCATGGGCTCAATTGCCAGTGCAAATAGCAATGGCGAGAGAGGATAACAGGTGCCCTGCCCAAGTGGGAAGGGATTCGATAAAGCATTGTTCACTCTAATTCTAGTTACAGGGGCTACATACTGGAGTTTCACCCAATGAATGAAAGATGAACCGAAGCCAATTCTCTCCAAGACAGCTCGCAGGTAACCCCACTTAATGCTATCAAATACCTCAGCAGCATCTAAACATAAGATATCCTGGGAGGCCTGGAGATTAAGAAAAAGTTGTCATAAATTCACAGTTGTGCATTCCGTCATAATAGGCTATAGACTGCGGGCTGTAGACTTCTATTATGATGGAATGCCTCTTATAGGCTTCCGTGGTGCATGGCATCATAAAATTCCGTTATTGTCCGTGGTAACGGAATCCATTACAGAATTTTTAGATAATCCGAACGCCGAACTTACAAATCGCTCAACACTACTCCTCACATAATGAACTTATTGATGGCCATTATGATTTAGAGAGAGATGTACAGGCTATCAAAGCTAAAGTTGCGGACCTAGAAGATAGGTATCACAGAAACAATGTCAAACTACGTGGAGTTAGACCAACCTATAAGAAAAACTGTAATAAGGTGTAAATAGTCCACTGGGGTCTGGTATAATATACTGAAATCAACAAGAGCAAAAAACCAATAACCCCATAGAAGAATGAGAAAACACTCATATAAAATATATGTAGTTTATTAGGACGCAGAATAAATATACAATAACATGAAGGCACAAGGTAAAGGGGGATGGGATGCCCCGTGTAGCGGGACCGTGAACCCCCACCCTCACATATACCAAACTAACAAGGAAAAGATGCCGTAAAACACTGGGTGTAGAACCGCATATTAATGGGGGGAACTGTAAATTCACCCAGAGTAACATACTGTATAAGCATATGTATTACACACATGTACAGGATCAAAAAATCATGAGGTCACACATATCAGAGTTGCCCGCTACTAGTAACTATTGTGGCCATCCCGTATAAACAGGCAGCCAGATCACATGGTAACTGAAATCCAGGTAGAGCAAGAGTGGTATGTGTAAGCAATGACACTAAGGTAACACACTAAACATGTATAAAGCAATACATAAGTTACCCATGGTATGCGGAAACTCCAAGTGTCTGACGGGAACTGCACCTCGACGCGCGTTTCGCCAAGAAAGGCTTTGTCAGGAGGTAGAGATTAAACACAGGTGTCCGTCTATAAATAGTGTGGTCCACATCCGGCATTTTGCTTTGCGCATACGCCCAGCGATTGAGGATGTGGTATCATAGAAGCGCGCCACCGGTCGCCCGGAAACCAAGCGAGACACGCACATCGCGTCACATGGCCAGGCAAGGAGCCACGCTGAAGATGCGCAGCCACCCCCCCTCCCGCCTGATCACATGACCCAGGGGCACTCATCGGTCAGCTCCCATAGAGACCAGGTAAAGGAGCGCCCCCACGATGTCGCACCACAGCGCACTGGTGTGATGCGCAAATGCCAGGTGGAGACAGTAGATGGAAAACAAGATAGGGAAAGTATTATAAATATGTAATCTAGGCAATACAGCATACAAGGGTAACGGTAGATGAATAACACCACTCAGGAATGACATAGCATGTCTTAGGTACAATATACCAACCATTACAGTACATATCATATCAAGACAGCTTACAGAATACAGTGATTATGAAAAATACAATAATGAAGTGTTGGCAAACAGGAGAGGATTTATTCCCCCCTCTGAATCATACCACATGATGCATTGCTAAAAGTGACCCGTGCTACAAGTGACATACTGACAATGTACACTCATAATAGATACAGTGATATTGTTGAACAATACAACATGATAGTAGTGTGCTAATAGGAAAAAATTATAAAAATAAATATAAAAGAATAAAAAACAATTAATAGCAATTAATTGGAAATTCTTATCCCCCTATCTATATATAATTTTATATATTTCATATATTAAAAAAGTACAATTCATATGATAAAGTGCAGTACATATGACAATATCAAAACACAACATATAAATCCAATCCGCATGCGGTTGTCAGCGGTCTGGTCTGTTGTCAATCACAGGTGAGGGCTGTGGTATTTGCCTCAGCTGTGGTTGCCGCTGGCAACAGTAATTATGTGGCAGCTGTATCCTTGCAGCTTGCTATGTTGTGCATGCGGTTGCATTTGGTATGTGTGTATGTGTGCACTTGGTTTTATGTTATTGTGTGCACTTCCCCTTTAAGTGGTGTTTTCCCTTCCCTGGTGTTGGAAGGGTTAACTCCCTTTCTGTGTGTGTGAGACACTGGGTGTGTCTGTGTGGGTGTGGCCTCTTAGGCCTATAAAGCCTCAGTGTTTGGCATGTGTCAGGGGGTTGCTTCAGCCATGCTTAGCTGGAGCAGCCTCCTGTTATATCACCTACCTACTTAATAAGAGCCTTCTTGTTTTCTAACGATTCCATGACCGTAGTGAAGCATTACCAAGATTGAGTTATTAACCCTCTGAATGGTAGCAGTTGTAGCATGTACTTAAGGCCGAATGCACACGGCCCTGTTCCGCGGCCGAGAGCGGTCAGTGGTAACACGGCCTGGCATCCTGTTGAGAGCAGGATGCCAATACACTATACGAGTGTATTACTGTAGTCCAGCAGCGGCATGAAGCTCACGGCGTCATAGCAACCAATGACGCCGTGCGCTCCTGCTCTCAACAGGATGCCAGGCCGTGTTACCATGGACCACTCTCGACCACGGAACACTGCCGTGTGCATTCTGCCTAAGTGTTATTGCAGTGTCCTGAAACACACTGCTTAATACTTTGATTGTATTTAATGAAAATGTGATTGTGCCTGCGTTTCCATAAAGTTGCACAGGGAGGGGGAGGTTCTAACAAACCTCCCAGTGCTGACTCCACCCTGCTATCTGAGAAGAGAAGAAGAAGGAGGAGAGTGTGATGTCTGTGGGAAAAGCTGCACCTCAGCAGCCATTTCGCTGAGTTATCAAAACTCCAGAGTTAGTTCCATGCACCAGCCCATAGAAGGGAAAGATTACAGAAGATCCAGGCAATCCAGAGAGGGAGTGAGAATATTGGCAAAAGAAGGTAATTGTCGTTTATCAGGCTCTAGTCTCCTTTGCATTTGGTGGAGAGATTCTAAACTACCAGCTTCCCACCATAACCAAAGACAGAAAGGCCACCTGTCAGGAGATAGTATTCCTAGAGAGGATACAGAAGTATATGACTATACAGTACAGCAGAGATGGTACATTCCTTCAACCTGGATAAACAAGGGAGAAAGACTGATTGCTATAGAGTGAAACTAACCCTTATGCAACTTTTGGGAACTAACTTGAACCATTGTAGAAGCTTCCTTGCTGTAAATGACTTTTGCGCACATTGATGACCTTTGGATCAGCTTCAGTAAAGTACTGGGAATTTGTTAAGAGAACTGGTCTCCTTATTGTGCGAACTTATAGCCTATTTGCACCTTACGGTGCTGGCTTCATGAACACCAGGGACCCTGCCTCCAAGGCACTTAAAAACCCATTCCACCAAGGGCACCTCAACCACCATCTGACGGGAATCCCTGGACAACAGAGTGTGCAGCCGTTGTGTGTCTCCATTACCACAGTTCATGTCTCCTCATGAACTCCATTCCTACAGAGATTCAGCTGAAGAATTTATCAGCTGTATTCAGGATCATAATCCCTGACAAATGGAGTAGAGAGAAGGATGAGGCAGCCCTTTGGCTCAGTTACTTGTCCTGCTGCGTGATTAGGACAGGTTTTGTGTGGACTAATAGGACGGCAGAAATTGTATTTCTACTAATGATTTCTCCGTAGACAAAATGATCCATTATAACTAATGAAAAGTATTTGGGAATAGATTTCTAATAAAGTAATATTTAAGTATTTTCATTTTTATTAATTCCAAGATAACCCCTTTAAGTGCTGGGTGATATAATGGCATGCACAGATACCGCTAGTGAAGACAGCGCTCACTAGCGGTATCTCCGCAAATTTATCTCCACATTGCGCTTGATCTCCCTCCATCACCAGCGGCATTGGTCTGAAGAAGGCCACTTGGCCAAAACGTAACATTTAAAGCCGCAATAACTATACAATAAAAAGAAATCAAGATTATCGTAATCACGCTGGAGTCTTTTTCTTCATTTATAATTGGGGCGGGAACCCTACTCCAAGCGAACCAGAACAGAGTGCGACAAGGTTGCAATAATGGCATGCACAAACATAATAGCAATGTTGGCATGTTTTTAGCAGCAGTCACTTAACAGTTCAACAGCTCAAATAGGCGGTATTGTCACCGCAACAGGGTGAAACAGTAACCAATAGCAACTGTAAAGTATACAGTTTTCTTTGTAAGAGGAGCAAGGCTGATTTTCAGCCCTCTTACACACAGACAAACATCAAAGCTGCCTTAATGCATACGTGACTTACATAGGACACAAGGCATCTTCACGTTTCCCTAGATGCATGTTATTAGCTGTATAGAGCATGGATGATAACATGAGGACTGTGAAATGATAATCTGTAAAAGAAAAGATGACCTTCTTATAAAATAAAACATTGCAGTATACAAACCCCAGCAATTACTATCTATTCCAGTTCTGCCTTTTAATTTCTGTATTTAATGTGAAAGCTCCATAATTTATAGCAGTAATAGGATGCCATTGCCTATTACAGGGACTGCTCACATGGATTACTGGGATGTGAGCTGAGGCTTTATGAAAGGTTTCCATTACGCTGTATGTACTGTACAACTCGTGTTTTGCCATCCTAGAGGATAGGTAGCATTTAAAATCTCTATGAAAATGTCAACTACTAGTCCAAAATCTGTGTCAGGGCATCTTCAGATAGTTCAGTACAAAGGGTAGCTGTTTATATCTCTGGCTGATAACGTGAAATTCTAGTCTCAAATCTGTGTCTGTGCATCTCCAAGCAGTTTAAATGTACTTATTTATTTTGCTTAAAGGGAGTCTTTCACGCCGATTCACCGTATTAACCTAACTACAGACTTATGTCCACGGCATCCCCCCTATTAAAACTGTGCTTACCGTATGTTGCTTGCTATCATCGTTCTGCCAAAAAACACTTTTAATTCATATGCAAATTAGGCTGTGAAGGTGCCCAGGGGCGGCGTTGCAACGCCCGGTGCCCAGTCCCTGGGTCATTTTCATACGAATCCACTGCCCCTCCACCGCGTCTGCCCACCCTTGGTCTCTGCTCTAACCTCCCTCCTCCCGTCCGTAATCCTGTGCATGCGCTGATGACCACGAAATCGGCGCGTGCGCATTGAATGACCACAGTCTGGCCGGGGCATCACAGTTTACCGTGCGCATGCGCCGGACCCAGCCTAACTTACGTTCTTGCCGTGATGCGCTGTGACTCTAAGGCCAGTGCTCTTATATTGGTGTTATATGTTACATCACCCAGTAGCCCGCACCTCTTCTCAAGCAGTCAAGGCTCCACCACCTCAGCAAAAGGGAGCTGTGTTTACTTCCCATCATCTACTGGTCCTGATGCTCCTGCTCCTACTCCTAGTCACTAGTTTCGTCAGTAATCGATAACCGAGGCGACAACAGTATGTGTGCACTCATCCAACGGCGCAGAAGCTGAACGTGCTCCTGGCCAAGTTGCTGGTACTACAGTCCTTCCCTTTCCATGTGGTGGACTCTGCACCTTTCAGAGAACTGAAGGCTTGTGTAAAGCCATGGCGGGGAGAGTCTAAAGCTGTCATTATTTCTTCAAAAAGGCGGTACCAGCCCTGCACACGTATGTTGGATAGAAGGTGGACCAGACCTTCGGTGTCTGCTAAAGTTCACGGTAGGGCCGACATGTGGGGCTGTAACGGGGCTACGGTCAAGGACAATATATGTTATTTACGGCCCACGGGTAAATGTGGGTCCAGCCCAGCCACACCAGCAATGTGGCCAGATGACGACACTGCCGCCTCCATGTTCTGAAGCTGTGAGTCCTGCTCCAGTGTCCGCCTCTGCTTCCTCATCATCCACCTTGTCCTCATCCTCCACTGCAGGCACAATTCGGAGTGCTCCTCCAGCATACTACTCTGTTTGCCTGGGTGAATGGAGTCACACCGGGGAGGAACTGCTCTGTGTCTTTCAAGAGGAAATCAAATCCTGGCTCTCTCCTCGCCAACTGAAAATTGGAACCATCGTCATCAACAATGGGAAGAACATTGTGTCGGAGCTGCATCAAGGAGGTAAAGCTGTTGTTGAAGTCTTCCACTTAACTGCAAGATATCCTGAAAATGGCCAGGAAACTGTGCATACACTTCAACCACTCTTACACTGCAAAACACGCCCTTGTTGAGCTGCAAAGGCAGAATAGCGTTCCCCAACATCGCCTGATATAGGACATTTTCACCCATTGGAACTCCACCCTCCACATGTTGGTGTCACAACCAGACATCTGAGAAGCTCTGACAGATGCCTTTCAGAACCTCCTCCTTGAGCTTTCTTTGTTTTGGTTTTCAGTTCCTCATCTCGTTAGCCTCTCTCAGCTGTCTTGTAGTTGGACTGATTGCATCCCTTTAAATTCCTCCCCATAATGCAGTAGTGTGCGGTTTATACAACTTCCTGGAGTGTGTGTGCATGCTGATCCTATTTCCCAGTCTTCTACAAGATAAGTGCTGTACATTCATTTGTGATTTTCTGTTTGCTGGATCCCAGGTGACCCTGACTCCCTCCGTGTCTAGTGTAGGGAGCCGGTGGTCGTGTCCCCTCACTATTGTAGGGTGTTCAGGTGTCATATAGTCGAGGTACGAGGATATGCGATCATCCACCATTGGGGTGTTCGCATAGGCTGAGCAGTCAGGGAGAGTGCCAGGTCTTATGCAGAGGTCTCCCTTTTGTTACTTAGCTTTGGATCCAGTGAGTCATATATTCATTTTGCATTGTCTTGTTTCCTGTACACCTTTCCGTGACATTATAAACCGCCAAAACCGTCTCAAGCATGGATTCGGTATCACTTTTGACTGAACGCTTCCAGGGTCTTTCATTGGAGGTAGCTGATCTCCGTAAGACTCTTTCTCAGTTTCTAGTGACCGGTTCAGCTTGCGTTCATGGAGTTTGTTCGGAGCCTAAGATCTCGCTCCCGGATACGTTCTCCGGGGGTAGTGAGAATTTTGTGTGTTTCAGAGAGGCTTGCAAACTCCATTTTCGCCTTCTTCCCCATTCTTCTGGTGATAAGGAACGGAGGGTGGGGATCATTATATCGCTGCTCAGGGGTAATGCTCAGTCGTGGGCCTTTTCGCTGCCGGTGGGGGCACGGCCCCTCCGTTCAGTGGATGAATTCTTTTTAGCCCTGGGTCAGATATATGATGATCCGGATCGTGTTGCTTTGGCTGAGTCTAGACTACGTCTGTTATGCCAGGGTAAACAATCCGCAGAGGTATACTGCTCAGAATTTCGGAGATGGGCAGCTGATACTGGTTGGAATGATGCTGCACTCCGAAGTCAATTTTGCCATGGTCTTTCAGAGAGATTGAAAGATGCATTTGCCTTTCATGAGAGGCCTATCTCCTTGGACTCTGCTATGTCTCAGGCCGTTCGTATTGACAGGCGTCTTAGAGAGAGGAGAGATCTCTCCTTCCTGTCATACTCAGTCCCAGGACAGTGCAGCGGTCTCATTCTGTGCGCAGGGGTCTCAGTCGCTGTCAGCCCCTTTTGAGCAGGAGCCCATGCAGCTGGGGTTGATTGCCTCTGACAATAGAGGATTCAGCCTGCATGGGAAGGTTTGTTTTTGTTGTGGAGGTATAAATAATTTGGCAAATGTTTGTCTCTCTAGGAGATTCAGGCAGTTTTCTGGGAGTAATAAAGAAACAAACAGGAAAAAATCTTTTAAAAATGTTCCATCTGTTACTATTGGCAGGGTTGAGGCAGAAATTGAAGGCTTTCCGTTTGCTTGTAGTTCCCGTTTTGTCCTGCCTGCTAGGGTGGCGCTAGAGAGCAAGAACATTTTTTGTGAGATTTTTGTAGATAGTGGAGCAGCTGTCAATCTCATTGATAATCATTTTGCGATAACTCATGGTTTCCAGGTGCGCACTTTGGGAAAGGATATTCCTGTTTTTGCTATTGATTCCGCTCCACTTTCTCAGAAATCATTAAAGGGCATAGTTCATAATATTCGTTTAATTGTGAGTGATGCTCATGTTGAGGATGTGTCATGTTTCGTCCTTAGCGGATTACCTACTCCTCTTGTGTTGGGGCTACCCTGGCTCACTAAACATAACCCCACCATTGATTGGCATGCGAGGCAAATAAATGGTTGGAGTGACTTTTGCAGAGAGAATTGCCTCACGACATCTATTTCTGAGGTTTCTACTAAGACTGTACCACCTTTTCTCTCTGAATTTTCGGATGTCTTCTCTGAGAGTGGAGTTCAGGATTTGCCCCCGCACAGGGAGTACGATTGCCCTATTAATCTCATCCCAGGCGCCAAGCTGCCTAAAGCTCGTTTATACAATCTTTCCCAACCTGAAAAGGTCGCTATGCGTGCTTATTTCTCTGAGAGTCTGAGAAAAGGACACATACGACCCTCGAAGTCACCTGTTTGCCGCTGTTTTTTTCTTTGTTAAGAAAAAAGATGGTTCTTTAAGACCTTGTCTGGATTTCAGGGAGCTGAACAGTATCACTATTCGTGACCCTTTTCCGCTTCCTCTGATCCCGGACCTGTTTAACCAGATTGTTGGGGCTAAAGTCTTTTCCAAATTAGATCTAAGAGGGGCATACAACCTGGTCAGGGTCAGAGAAGGAGACAAATGGAAGACGGCCTTCAATACCCCTGAGTGCCATTTTGAGAATTTGGTTATGCCTTTTGGTTTGATGAATGCCCCAGCCGTTTTTCAGCATTTCGTGAACAGCATTTTTTATCATTTAATGGGAAAATTTGTATTAGTGTATTTGGATGACATTTTGATTTTTACTCCTGATTTCAAAACTCATAAGGAACACTTACATCAGGTCTTGCTCATCCTGCGGGAGAATAAATTATACGCAAAACTGGAAAAATTTGTTTTTTAAGGAACACCACGATACGGTCCTTGCTGGGCACCCGGGGGCAAGAGCCACAGTGGATCTCATTGCTCGGAGATTCTGGTGGCCTGTGCTTCGTAAGTCGGTTGAGGGTTTTGTGGCAGCCTGCGAGACTTGCGCTCGTGCCAAAGTCCCTCATTCACGGCCATCAGGTCCTCTCCTTCCCTTACCCATTCCTTCCCGTCCTTGGACACATCTGTCCATGGACTTCATAACGGACCTGCCTCGTTCCTCGGGGAAGACTGTGATTCTGGTGGTGGTGGACCGCTTTAGCAAAATGGTGCATTTCATCCCTTTTCCTGGTTTGCCCAATGCTAAGACGCTGGCGCAGGCATTTATTGATCACGTTGTCAAGTTGCATGGTATTCCTTCAGACATAGTCTCTGATAGGGGCACGCAGTTTGTTTCCAGATTCTGGAAAGCTTTCTGTTCTCGCTTGGGGGTTCGGTTGTCATTCTCTTCTGCTTTCCACCCGCAGTCGAATGGCCAGACAGAGCGCATCAATCAGAATCTGGAGACATATCTGCGCTGTTTTGTGGCGGAGAATCAGGAGGATTGGTGTTCTTTTTTGTCCCTTGCTGAGTTTGCTTTAAATAACCGTCGTCAGGAGTCATCTGATAAGTCACCATTTTTTGGTGCATATGGGTTTCATCCGCAGTTTGGGACTTTCTCGGGAGAGGGGTCTTCTGGTTTACCTGATGAGGACAGATTCTCCTCGTCTTTATCATCTATTTGGCAAAAGATTCAGGATAATCTAAAGAGCATGAGTGAGAGATATAAGCGTGTGGCAGATAAAAGACGTGTGCCTGGTCCGGACCTGAATGTTGATGATCTGGTGTGGTTGTCTACCAAGAATATTAAATTGAAGGTTCCCTCCTGGAAGTTGGGTCCTAAGTTTATTGGGCCTTACAAAATCCTGTCTGTCGTCAATCCTGTTGCCTACCGTCTTGATCTTCCTCAGACTTGGAAGATCCATAATGTTTTTCATAAGTCCTTATTAAAACCTTATGTTCAACCCATTGTACCCTCGCCTTTGCCTCCACCTCCGATTATGGTTGATGGGAATCTTGAATTTCAGGTCTCTAGGATTGTGGATTCTCGTGTTGTCCGCGGTTCTCTCCAGTACCTCGTTCATTGGGAGGGTTATGGTCCTGAGGAGAGGATGTGGGTCCCAGTGACGGACATTAAGGCCACTCGTCTCATCAGGGCTTTCTATAGGTCCCATCCTGAGAAGGTGGGCTCTGAGTGTCCGGGGTCCACTCGTAGAGGGAGGGGTACTGTCACAACCAGACATCTGAGAAGCTCTGACAGATGCCTTTCAGAACCTCCTCCTTGAGCTTTCTTTGTTTTGGTTTTCAGTTCCTCATCTCATTAGCCTCTCTCAGCTGTCTTGTAGTTGGACTGATTGCATCCCTTTAAATTCCTCCCCATAATGCAGTAGTGTGCGGTTTATACAACTTCCTGGAGTGTGTGTGCATGCTGATCCTATTTCCCAGTCTTCTACAAGATAAGTGCTGTACATTCATTTGTGATTTTCTGTTTGCTGTCTTGTTTCCTGTACACCTTTCCGTGACATTTAGACTGACTATATTAGCAGAGGAACGTCGTAAACAATTTCTTGATGTTGCAGGCAGACAGGAGTACTCCCCTTTGTAACTTCGACGTTAACCAGTGTCAGCTACTGTGTGACACCTGCCGTTTGCTCAGGCCCTTTGAGGGGGCTACTTTATTTGTCAGTCGACAGGACTATGGGATGAACAACATCATTCCACTCCTTCATGTCCTGGAGCAGATGCTGATAAATCTGCCTGGCCAGGGAACAGGTGATGTGGCGACTACATCTCACAGCCACCAGAGCCCTGTGGAGGGATGACTACTGGCTCTCCACCATGTTAGACCCTCGCTATCTCTTCAAAAAGGAGGCCTTTTTTCCACCCGCTGAGAGGGAGGATAAACTCAACTACTATCAAGGCATCCTATGTAGTCAGTTGGCCACTGCCTATGTACGCCATACCCATCCTCATAAAGGTCTGACCGGGGGGGACCCTCTAAGCTCATGGTCCCCTGCCATGACTGCTGAAGGGGAGTAGGCGGGCAGAAGCAGCACCAGGTCCATCAACAGCAACTTAAGTCTGGAGTCTCTAATGAATACTTTTCTTCACCTGCCTAGTGAAGAAAAGTGCTTATTAGAGACTCCAGACTTAATGAGCACTTTTCTTAACCTGCCTAGTGAAGAAACCACCCAGCAGCAGCAAGACATGGAGCATAACCTGAACAAGCAGATGGTGGCATATTTGGACTGAACCCTGCCACCCCACATCCAAGATCCTCTGGACTACTGGGCAGCCAAACTTGATGTGTTTAGTGCAGAGTAGGTCATAGTTACCCCAAGGAGAACTCACCTTTCTACCCAAAATGTGGAGAGACTGACCTATGTAAAGATGAATCAGGCATGGATCAGCCAGGATTTCCACACGCCAGTGCTTGATACATGTCACGACTGTGACTGATCCAGACAGGTCTGGGAGGAGAAGGTCACAGCGACTTGCTACTCGCGATAGCTTGTGAGTTTGCTCTGTGGTTCAGGGTATGTCATCCAGATTTTGCCTTATGAACCTTTTTGTCCTGACTGGGAGTTTGTAGGCATCCTTCTCAGGTGAGTCCTGTCTGCCACTCCCAGCTACTATATTAGTTTCAGTTTCACTTGCAGTCATTGCCAGATATAGTCCTTACTTCCAGTGCTATTCTGACCTTTGAAGGAGATCGTTTGACGGTATTGCTGTGGAGCTCTTGTCTGGCGTGGACTGTCGTTATTGGGATCACCGTCTCTGCTCGTGACTGGATAAGTCTATCTCTGCTGTAGATTGTTTGTTTGTTGCTGTCTTCCCCTATTGTTCTCCTAGACATGAGTGATGGTGACTAGTGCTCCCATCTGCCTTTCCCCAGTCTAGTCTTGTTAGGGTGACTGAGGGTTTAGGCATCCTGCTCGCTGCACGAGTTCACACCCCATCTAGGGTATCAGGGCAGACAGGTGCCAGCTTAGGGTTAGTCAGGGGTGGCCGTTCTATTTCCCATCCGTAGATAAGGGTCCCCCTTCCCCTCCGTCTGGTGCGACACGACTGCTGCTGGGATAGCGATCGTGACAATACATCAGATTGGGTGCCACACCAAAAATTTGTGAAAAAACACCTGTTTCTTCTGGTCACCTGCTTCAGTCACTATTCTGCTGCTGATATTTCCGCCTGATGCCACTCATCTGCTGCCACTGCTGCCATGTTCTCCTACTGCCACTCTGACTAGGCCACTGTGTTGACTCCTCATGCGGTTGCCACCCTCACCACTCTGTGACTGGCAACTATGTTGACTCCTCATGCGGTTGCCACCTCACCACTCTGTGACTGGGCCATTATGTTCACTCATCATGCGGTTGCCACCCTCCCTACTCTGTGACTGGGCCATTGTGTTGACTCCTCATGCGGTTGCCACCTTCCCCACTCTGTGACGGGGCCACTAGTGTCCCTGTTTGGCCTTGTTGACATCACCATTCTTCTGATCTGTCCCTCTACCCCTACAAACATGTACCAGCCCCTACACTTGGCGACAACACGTGGGACGCTTCTGCTCTACACGTTTTCTTCATTTTGGTGAGTTTCCTCATTCTATTCTGCTGATCTGGATCCTGTCCACCGCTTTTTCCTTTTATCTTTGATCTAGACATTGTAACTTGTTAGATATACAGCCTATTGCCTATATATCAGGACTATTCAATACCCTGGATTTTTTTTATTAGTCAACACATCACATTGTTAGCCCTTTATACTTATTATCCTGGATATCCTCTTGTAGTTACCCTCAATAGGGATATATCTTTCATACATGCTCTACAAACAGTTTTTTCTTTACAGCGATGCATTGAAAAAGGTCTAATCAAGACCAAAACATCTGATTTGGATATCACAACAGAAATGTCCTTCTGGGATGATATATACATGTTTTGCTGGAACATATTTTTGTAATTTTTGACACTTGGATTTTTTTTTATGAGCAGGTGTCTTCACTTTAAAACCTCTTTGCATATTATACTTATTTGAGTGTGCGTGGCTTCAATCTTAAAGATACTGTGGGTTTAATCCTGTACACCAAAGCACCTCTAATCTTTACTGGAGTGCATATTCCTGGCTCTTTTGAACCCTCTCCACTTTGTCATGGGGCCACTACTTGTATCAGCGTGTAACAAAACAGGTTCTGTAGAAATCTATGTGGAATCAGCTGGGGGAGGTTGATGAAAAAACTGAGAAATCGAACGCGTCTGTGTTACAAACACTGTAGAGATGAGATGCGGCTGAAAGAATTTGTCATGGCGGTCTAACGGAGGAGAAGAGAAAAGAGAAGGTCTACATGACGGGAGATGTCTCTGGGTGTAAGAGGTATGTGGTAAAGTATTGGGGGGGTGCCAGAGATAGGACCCGCCCCGGGTGCCAAACACCCTAGGCATGCCACTGCCTGACGCTAACATAGACCTATAACGATAAATTCACACATGAGTTATTTGCTTAGTTTTGACCCCATAACTGACCAAATAAGTGAAGTGTGAAGTGATTCTAAGAGTAACGCCTGTCACCTGCGTGTCATTCTGATGCAAAGTAACTGTTTCACTATTACATTTTTGAAAAATTCACTCATCTCTACCTGTCACCACAAAATGCAATGCAATCTGCGGGCAGCATGTTATAGAGCAGAAGGAGCTGAGCAGATTCAGGGGCCATTTACACAGCATTTTGTTTCAGTGGAATTTTGACACAAACAGCTGTGCTGAGATTTCACCAAAATCCTGCTGGTGGCCACGACCTTTCCGTTTCCCTTTCTTTGAAATATTCCTTGAATATGTACTTTCTAATGCTTAAATGGGTTTTCCGGCCCTACCTGAAAAATGTACCCTTAATCTAATTTGTGGAAAGAACATGAGGGCTGTCATACTTACCTCCAGCAGCAGCAGCATTGTCCTGGGTCCTCTTCATGATCACGTGACCGCTCCTTCTGTATTTTCTGCTGTTCTGGTCCTTCACTGTCTTCTCTTCCTCTCAGAAGCAGGAGACAGTGTGTCATCACTGACGTCACCGCCTAATGCCAGTCTTCCATGGTCCCCGACACCTGCACACTTATGCGCATGCACGGGACCGCCGTCCGTCTATTCACTGTATGAGATTCTATGTGAAGCCTGTACTGACTCATACACAGCGCAATGTAAGTGAGTGACAGCATAGTGGTCAGCCACAGAGGCTGATCGCTATGCTGTGCATGTCACTGGGGGCACTGTGAATGGCAACGGGGACACTGTGAATGGCAATGGGGCCTCTATGAATGGCACTGGGGGCACTGTGGATGGCAGTGGGGCATTAGATGGCAATGAGGACTTTGTGGATGGCAATGTGGGCACTGTGGATAGCAATGGGGACACTGTGGATGGGAATAGGGGCACTGTGGCTGTCACTGGTTCACTATGGATAGCACTGTGGATGGCACTGACTGTGGCAGGCGCAGCACTATGAAGTGCCTTATGTGCTGTGGTATTAGAAGAATTTTGATATTTCTGACTTTTAGTCTAACCAGACTGTCTATTACTCTGTAATTCCTCTAGCACCGTTCTATGGAAACAGTAGGTTTAAAGAGCACACCAAATGCTTCAAATAACTTCTTTAATAACTTCAACTTTTCTTCATATATAACACTGCTGCCTCTGCAGCAGATAGTGCATGTACGAAACACGTGTTGAATAGATATCACAAAATGGCGGTATGCATAAGATGGTGGTTCAACTGTTCAATCTTGTCATTCAACATAAACTGGTGGCTATATTTCTCTTTTCAGTATCTGTACTGTCACTTTAAGTTATTTAAGCACTTTATGATCTCTCTGAGAGGTATATCTGAAGTCTAACTTATAGTTTTACTTGCAGTATGCAGTTAGCAGTGACTATTTGCAGATTGATTGAGTGTGATCTGGTATGTTTGTGTGCAGTTTGGATTGCAATATGGAATCTGAATGCTTGAAATTGTATGTTTGCAATTTGTAGTTTCAATTTGTATTTGCAATTGTATGGTTGTAATTGGTGGAACTGCAAGTAAACACATATAACCAGTTCAGTATGCAGCTCTAATCACACTATTAACAATAGCAACACATCATAACTGTATTAAATACCTATTTTGGCCTCTTTGCCTCCATAAAACTGAACTCTGGCTGGATCTGTGTGTGTTCAGCTCCTGTCTTTGGTGAATAATGACTCTAGCAGCTCCTGCTAGGAGAATTCCCAGACAGGCTGTGTGTGAGGCTAGATATGATTGGTGAAAACTCTTGCTGTCTGAGAAGCTGGCTGTGATTGGTCTAGACTTCTGCCCAGCAACAACAGATTAACACTATGCTTTCTGTTGTTTCTGCTGTGTCACTGAGCTTACCCAACATTACAAAATGAATCTTACCCTCTTCAGTACACATGACGTATCGGTACGGCATGTTGTCCTAGTACTTATGGACACAAATCATTGAGCAGGCACCTTGGCTAGATGCGCCGAGGGGTCCTGTGACCCCCCATGCCGGCGATCGCAGCAAACCGCAGGTCAATTCAGACCTGCGGTTTGCTGCGTTTCTGGGTTATTCGGGTCTCTGAGGACCCGATAACCCGGAACAGGATGGTGATCAGTGGTGTGATTTTACACCATCAATCACCATCCTGCGATCCTAAGAGGTGATGGTGACATCACCTCTCAGGATCGCCTCTGATTGGTAGGTGGGCGGGTGGTGGGAGGTTCAAATCTTGGCAGCGCTCCTCTCCTCCTTTTGTGTCCGGGTAGCAGAAGAGAGAGGAGCATTGCCTGCACGTGTGGATCTCAGCCAGCATCACCCCATCTGTGCCCCAGCACCCATCCTTTCCCCAGGACTGGATCTGTGCCCCAGCACCCCCCATCTGATCAGCTAGGTAATTAGGGAAAGGTTGGGCTAGGCAAGGATATAAAAGGCCTGTGCGCAGGCGTACGGTGACTGTGACTGGCACTCTTAGCGTCCGGCCACTGTTAGCGCATCGCACACCCCACCGCTGATCAACTTCGGACGGTTGATCGGCGGTTTTGCATTATTATTTTTTCCCCACATTTTTTGCCCTTTTTTTTGTTAGTCTTTTTTTTTCTGTTAGTTTTAGGGATAAGTCCGCAAACACCCATCCCCCCATACACATGCACACTGAATAAAGATTAACATGCACGCACACACACGCAGACACACACTCCCCTATGGCCCGCCGGATGTTCTCGGCCGAGGAGGCATACGCCCAGCTTACCTCCGAGTCCGAGAGTCCCAGTGAGGATGAGGATGACCCCACTTTCCTGTTGTCACCTGCGTCCTCCTCATCATCTAGCGATGATGATGAGCCCCCAAGGCGGCGGAGACGCCGCCAGGCAGAGCAAGGGGACCGCCATGATAGGGACCCTGTGGCCCACCCTAGTACGAGCAGCTCTGGGGCTCGTACTAGTTTTCCGGCCCACCAGTTAAATCCACCGGAGCCCCCTGCCGGTGAACTTGTCTGGTGTACCCCAGAGCGATTTGAAGCCGTGATTCCTGATTTTGTAGACCAACCAGGAATCCAGATTTCGACAGTGGGCTTCACTGAATATGACTTTTTTAGTCATTTATTCAGTGACCAACTGGTGAATCTAATGGTGGAGCAGACGAACCTGTGCGCCCAACAGTTTGTTGCTCAACACCCGGGCTCCTTTTTGGCTGAGATGAGGACATTTTGGGACCTCGTGCTGCATATGGGCCTAGTCAAGAAACCTAGTGTCAGGCATTACTGGAGTGGGGACGTTCCTCTACCAGACCCCACTTCACAGTACGGCCATGACATGCTCCCGGTTTGAGGCCATCCGGAAATGCCTTCATTATTCAGATAATGCAGCATGTCCCCCCCGAGGTGATCCTGCCTATGACCGCCTGTACAAAATCAGGCCGGTCATCGATCACTTTTTTGGCCAAATTTGTACAGGCCTATGTACCTGGAAGGGAGGTCGTGGTTGATGAGTCTCTTATTGCGTTCAAGGGGAGACTCATTTTCCGCCAGTATGTTCCCTCAAAGCGGGCGAGGTATGGCGTGAAGCTGTACAAACTTTGTGAGAGTACCTCAGGGTACACTTACAAGTTTCGTGTGTACGAGGGGCGAGATTCCCGTATTCAACCCCCAGAATGTCCCCCCACTCTGGGTGTTAGCAAGGAAACTTGTGTGGGACCTTATACACCCACTGCTAGATAAGGGTTACCACCTGTACGTGGATAACTTTTATACTAGTATCCCCTTGTTCCAGTCTCTCGCCGCCAGATCCACGTCCGCTTGTGGGACCGTGCGGAAAAATCAATGCGGCCTCCCTGCCCACCCCCTCCAGGTACCTATCCCCAGGGGTGAGACCCGTGCCCTTACCACTGGAAACCTGTTGCTGGTCAGATATAAGGATAACAGGGATGTCCTTGTACTGTCCTCAATTCATGGTAACGGCATCAACCCTGTCCCTGTGCGAGGTACCGCGGCAACGGTCCTCAAGTCCGATTGTATCGTCGACTACAATCGGTATATGGGAGAAGTTGATCTCTCTGATCAAGTCCTCAAGCCATATAATGCCATGCGCAAAACCCAGGCATGGTACAAAAAAGTTGCTGTCTACTTGGTACAGGTTGCCTTGTACAGCTCTTTTTTGCTGTCCTGGAGCGCTGGCAACATAGGGACATTCCTTCAGTTCTATGAGGCAGTCCTCAAGGCCCTGATCTTTTCGGACCGGGAAAGAGCAGGCCGGAGTACCTCGGGAACTGGAGGCGCCCGGATCGTCCCTGGCCAACACTTTTCAGGTGTGGTCCCCCATATTGGAAAGAAGGGACGGACCCAAAAAAGGTGCAGAGTGTGTCACAGGAGGGGGATACGGAAGGACACCACTACTCAATGTGACACGTGCCTCGATAATCCAGGCCTCTGCATTATTGGTTGCTTCAGGGAGTACCACACTTCCATGGAGTACTAAATTTATATCCCTATTTAGCCACTGACAATCGGATAAAAAACTATGGTTCTCAGACTTGAGACACCCAAAAAAATTTGTTCAAAAAGTTTGTAAAACTAAAATAATTTAAAAAAAGTATACAAATTAGGTATCGCCGTGTCGGTAATAATCTCCTCTATAAAAATACCCCATGACCTAACCTAACACGGTCCAAAAAAACAAAAAAACAATAAAACGGTGCAAAACAAGAATTTTTTTGTTACCTTACATAACAAAAAGTTTAATAGCAAGCGATCAGAAAGTCATATAGCCCCCCAAAATAGTGCCAATAAAACCGTTCTCTCATCCCGCAAAAAATGAGTCCCTACATAAGATAATTGGCTAAAAACCTAAAAAAATTACTTAGACCTTAGAGATACAAAAACATTTTTTTTTTGTATCAAAAAGGATAATATAGTCTAAAACCTAAATAATTGTAAAAAAGTACACTTATTAGGTATCGCCGCGTCGGTAAGAATCTCCTCTATAAAAATAGCCCATGACCTAATACCCCAGATTAACACGGTAAAAAAAAAAAATTTTAACTGTGCCAAAACAGCTATTTTTGCCACTTTTCCATTTCAATCCGTTTTTTCCGGTAACAAAGCAAGGGTTAACAACCAAACAAAACTTAATATTTATTACCCTGATGCTGCAATTTACAGAAATGCCACATTTGTGGTCGTAAACTGCTTTATCACTAAAAGGCAGGGCGCAAAAGGAAAGGACCCACATGGTTTCTGGAAGGCCGATTTTGATGGCCTTTTTTATTGACCCCATGTCCCTTTTGAAGCCCCCCTGATGCACCTCTAGAGTAGAAACTCCCTAAAAGGGACCCCATCTAAGAAACTACACTCAAGGTACAGAAATTGGGTTTTTGAAGATTTGCTTCTAAACTTCTAAGCCTTGTAACATCCCCAAAATATAAAATATCATTCCCAAAATGATCCAAACATGAAGTAGACATATGTGGAATGTAAATGAATAACTATTTTTGGAGGCATTACTATGTATTATAGAAGTAGAGAAATTGAAACTTGGAAATGTGCAATTTTTTTTACAAATTTTTGGTAAATTTTTTATTTTTTATAAACAAAAATGAAATTTTTTTTTTACTTCATTTTACCAGTGTCATGAAGTACAATATGTGACGAAAAAACAATCTCAGAATGGCCTGGATAAGTCGAAGCGTTTTAAAGTTATCACCACTTAAAGTGACACTGGTCAGATTTGCAATAAATGGGCTGGTCCTTAAGGTGAAATAAGTCTGTGTTCTAAAGGGGTTAAAGGCATATTTCCCTGCTTCTGTGAACACAAAATATACCAGTAATATGACATCCAAAACATGATGTCACAGTAAATAATTCTGCTTTTGTCTTTAACACATAAACATAGGAACTGTATTAAGGTTATTAGCAAGTTTAGCTGTATACACATATAAGCTATACTAGTAACCTAGGACAGGTCTTAGCTGGACAGCCACACTCCCACCAAAATGACCTATAATTCTATGTTCTTAGTGGTAGGACTTGAACATGAATTTGAGGAATTTTCCATCCGGTTCTCAACTTCCAAGTGTCTTTTATCACTCTCAAGTAGAACAACTAACTTCTGTATAGGACGTTCCAACTTGAGTGAAGTAGTGAGACATTTTCGTTTTTTGTCAAGTTTTGAGTCTCCTCTTTGTAACAACACTCTTCTTACTTGTGCTCGGATCGGCTATCAGAAAGGTGAACCTAACCTATCTAACCCTATCTACAACAAGCAGTAGAGTTATGCCATAACTGCTGTGGTAGGGCAGCCTAACGGGGGCCACCCTAATAAAAAGTGACTGTAAGAAGGTGTGGGTGGGTGAAATCAGCTGAATCAGCGTTAGCCTGGGCCCACAGGTGCCTGTAAATAGCCTAGTAATCAGCCAGCCTGGCCCACAGGTGCATATAATTAGCGTTGTAATCAGCCTCCCCTCCCACAAATGCAGCAATACATTGCTTAATACTTGTGGTCAGATCGGCTATCAGAAAGGTGAACCTAACCTATCTAACCCTATCTACAACAAGCAGTAGAGTTATGCCATAACTGCTGTGGTAGGGCAGCCTAAAGGGGCCAAAAAGAGCAGACCTTAGTTTAGAGTAATATATACATACCGTTACGACACCAGATTTTGAACGGAAAAGATCTTTCACAATGAAGGTGCGGAATATACCGTATATATCAGTGACTTCCATCTACCTTACCTTTTTGTTATGTGCACCACCACATCGTTCTTGGAGATGGTAAATGCTGATGCGATTGAAAGAGTGGCCGGTAACCAGGAACGATTTACTCCTATGTTGACTAACATCTGACCCTATAACGAGAAGGTCTGAATCCTGAGAGCTGCAGACTGAAACAAACAATGGTGAATCTGTTGGAAGGCCTAGATGAACTCCAACCATCCGCCAAGGGCCCTGATCAGGCATCAACTGTTCCTGGTGGCAAAATACTTACCTCTACTTATTCCCCAGGCCACACTTTCTATTAAGGGCTCAAAAGTTAGAACATGGCATCTTCCGTCTTACTGTAGTAGTAAATTAAGTGAAATGTGTAAACTCACCAGGCCTGGGGAACCATACACAGGAATACATGGCTATTTCGATTAATGAGCTAATGTTGCCTGTAATAAGGACAGAACGTACACATAATTCCTGCAGTTGTGACAGAAAATAAGCTTAAGGTCGTGATAAAATATGTATGCTGCTCTTGTAGTCGTGATAGGACTTGTTGTGTCTGAAGACATGACAGACTTCGTAAACTGCGCCTTATTACTGTACCTCCTACTGGAAGACGGACCGATACCCAGGACTTAGGCCGGACACCAACACCCTCGGCCCAAGTTTGTAGATGAAGTAAGCATGCCTGGGAGAAGATGATGTCCGCAAAGGCAGGCTTGGGATGACTGTTTATAAAGAAAACAATGAAAACCCAACAACCTAGAAAATAAAAGTCAGGGAAAACAATAACGCGAGTGAGACTCTAATGGCACAAGCCATGCGTGCGAGCCACCAAAAGTATTGTATTGTGAGCCACAGATGACCGAGCCATGCAAGTCTGAAGGCAGAAAAAGACATGGATCTTACTTGTGGGACCACGCAGCCGGCCTCGAATGGCGGAGTTATGTGTGTAAAATTTAAACGGAGAAGCCATACGTGAGAGACTATTGGCAGAGCCATGCGTGAGAGACTCTAATGGTGGAGACATGTGTAACACTAAAGGGAGAATCCATGCGTGAGAGACTAATGGCGGAGTCATATGTGTAACACTAAAACGGAGAAGCCATGCGTGAGAGACTCTAATGGCGGAGTCATATGTGCAACACTAAAACGGAGAAGCTATGCATGAGAGACTAAGGGCGGAGTCATTGTGTAAGACTAAAATGGAGAAGCCATGCGTGAGAGACTAATGGGGGAGTCATTGTGTAAGACTAAAACGGAGAAGCCATACGTGAGAGACTCTAATGGCAAAGCCATGCGTCACAGACTAATGGCGGAGTCATATGTGACACTAAAAGGGAGAAGCCATACGTGAGAGACTCATGGCTAAGCCATGCGTTAGAGACTCTAATGGCGGAGTCATATGTAACACTAGAAGGGGGAAGCCATACGTGAGAGACTCATGGCTAAGCCATGCGTGAGAGACTCTAATGGCGGAGTCATTGTGTAAGACTCTAATGGCTAAGCCATACGTGAGAGACTCTAATGGCTAAGCCATGCGTGAGAGACTCTAATGGCAGAGTCATTGTGTAAGACTCTAATGGCTAAGCCATAGGTGAGAGACTCTAATGGCTAAGCCATGCGTGAGAGACTCTAATGGCGGAGTCATATGTAGCACTAGAAGGGGGAAGCCATACGTGAGAGACTCTAATGGCTAATCCATCCGTGAGAGACTCTAATGGCGAAGTCATATGTAACACTAAAAGGGAGAAGCCATACGTGAGAGACTAATGGCGGAGCCCTGCGTGAGAGGCTCTAATGGCGGGGTCATATGTAACACTAAAAGGGAGAAGCCATGCGTGCGAGACTAATGGCGGATTTATATAAATTATTTTTATTTTTTATTTTTTTAAACCACTTATGCAGCACCAGTATGACTTGGGGACTCGCATAACCATGACCCTTTCCGACAATAAACCTAGGATGCTAACCAGCCTACAACCATATTGTACCCCTAATGAACAACATGAAGAACGGTCATCGGGCCCCCGAAGCCATGAGGCCCCCCTAAGCCAAGACACTGACCTGGATGACCTTACAGTGATGATAAGTAATTAAAACGTGAGCCAGACCTAATGGAAAATGCATAGACATTAGAGATCCGAACCACTTGCATAAACGAAACATTAAATCAACCGCGAAATTGAAACAGATGGGAGAAAAACAAGAGCCAGAGGCATTGCAGTTCGCTAAGAAAAGACCCTTGTCGTGACAAATGAATGAACAACTGTGAAAACATAGTAGGGACTTACTCCTATTGGCCCACTGACCGCTAGGGAGCTATTTGGTTAACTGGGGCGGGAGATCAATCTGAGTGAATGCGAACCAGAAGTAAAGGAGACCAGTCTGAGTGAATGCAAACCAGGACTAAAGAACACCACCCAAAAATGTTTTATTTATTTTCCCTCCCCCCCACCCCACCAAGTAAACAGAAAAAGGTAGGTCTAAGGAATGTAACAAACCAACGGGGAAAGAACCGTAAGCAGCTATGTTTATTGGAAGAGCGGTATGCCGATAGCCCTAGCAAGAATAC
Organism: Bufo gargarizans; assembly: GCF_014858855.1. Lineage (NCBI taxonomy): Eukaryota > Metazoa > Chordata > Amphibia > Anura > Bufonidae > Bufo > Bufo gargarizans. The sequence continues at coordinate 453,955,941 of NC_058082.1, forward strand.
TGAGTAACCATTATGTAGCAATGAAAAGAAATGCAGCTTTAAGTGGAAGCAGAGTATAACACATGATGTAAGAACAAGTGGGTAAATGCAGCTCTGGATGTGAGTGGTGCCTAAAAACATGGTATGGGCACAGCTCTGAGTATGAGCATGAGGAGCATGGTATAAAGCAGCCGTATGAATGCAATCTGAAAGTGAGCAGAGTATTAATGTAATGTAACAGCGGACGTATGACGCAGCTCTAGTAGTGAATGGTGTATAGGACAAAATGTGAACGCAGACACATGGACGTAGCTTTGAAGGTAACCAAGTCCGATCCTACCGTAAATGCCAGCACTCGCCTGGCACCTTCTGCCATTGCCCAGGCGCAAACGAACCTCCACATGATGCTGCAGGAGTTATTTGTTTGTTTTTTCCCCATTGATCCATGACCCTTCCAAAAACTAAATGAATAAAATACCATCACTTAAACACAGCGTGCGTAGCTTGGAGACACGCGTCCCGTATGTAACAGGCATCAGAACATGCAACCATACCTATTCTAGGGACATGCTTACACCAATAACCATATGTAATAGCCCCCCACAAGCTGGACAAAATATACAATTTTTTTTTTTTTTTAAATCGACCATTGAACCACATTTACCACCATATAAACCCAGCATGCGTGCTTGAGCCAACTGCAGACACGCGCCCCGCATGTAAACCAGGTGTCACAACCAGACAGCTGAGAAGCTCTGACAGAGGCCTTTCAGAACCTCCTCCTTGAGTTCTCTTGTTGTGCTGTTCAGTTGCTCATCTCGTTAGCCTCTCTCAGCTGTCATGTGTTGGACTAATTGCTTCCCTTTAAATTCCTCCCCAGAATGCTTTTCTGGGCGGCTTATACTTCTTCCTGGAGTGTGTGTGCATGCTGGTCTTGTTCTCCTGTCTGCTACAAAGCTAAGTGTTTGAACATTTATCTGTTATTTTCTGTTTGCTCGATCCCAGGTGACCCTGACTCCCTCCGTATCTTGTGTAGGGAGCCGGTGGTCGTGTCCCCTCACTATTGTAGGGTGCTCAGGGATTATATAGTCAAGGTACGTGGATATGCAAACTTCCACCATTCGGATCTTTGCATAGGCTGAGCAGCCAGGGAAAGTGCCAGGTCTTCTGCAGGGGTCTCCCTTTTGTTCCTTAGCTTTTGGATCCAGCGAGTCATTTATGCTTGTTGCTTTGCCTTGTTCCCTGTACACCGTCCGTGACACCAGGTATCAGAAAACATACATACAACCATGCCCACTCTAAGCATCTGCTACCCCAATGACTGTATGCAATGGCCCCACCAGGCCTCTGAATAGCCAGACAAACAATACAAACAACCATGGTTCGACCATTAGTGCCCAAACTCTGCTTCATCCCAGAGCACTACACGTCGTGGACCGCAGCGTGGGTCCCGTGCAAACAACTCTGATCCTACCACGAATACCAGCTCCCTCCTGAGGCATTCTGCCGTTGCCCAGCCGTAAGGCGCCTCCACACCATGCTGCGGTATCCTAGAGCTGACTCAGAGATAGTGAAATCAGCTGAAAAAGCGTTAGTCTGGGCCCACAGGTGCCTGTAAATAGCCTACTAATCAGCCAGCCTGGCCCACAGGTGTGTATAATTAGCGTTGTAATCAGCCTCCCCTCCCACAAATGCAGCAATACATTGCTTAATACTAGTTTATCTTCACCCTTTTGAACTTATAGAACTTTGGCGAATTTCCATTGACTTCTAGGTAAATCTTCTTCTTTTACTAACACTATGTCACCAACTTGGACATTTCTTCTGGGTGTTTGCCATTTACTTCTTAGCATAAGATTGGCTAAGTACTCTTTCCTCCATCAATTCCAAAACTGTTCTGATAGATATTGAACTCTTCGCCATCTCCTTCTGGCATATAAATCCTCTTTGGTGGACTTGCCAGGTGGTGGCTGTATGTAATCTGACTTAAGGTGAAGTAGATGGTTGGGAGTTAAAGGGTCCAAACTTGTTGGATCGTTGATATTATCAACTGTAAGCGAACGACTGTTAACAATAGACATTGCTTCATAGAATAGGGTCCTAAGTGAAGCATCATCTTTTTTTTTTTTTTTTCTCTGTCCCCCCTCCCTCTTCCCCAAGGGTGGTGGGTGGGTAGGTATTAAATAAAGGGGATGGGTAAGGGGGAAGAAAGAAAGAAAAGGGGAAAAAAGAAATTTGTAATTTTAATCATTATTTGTTATTTAGGATTTTTGTTTTTCTCATTGTTAAAGTTGATGTGTTTTGGGTATAAATGTATATGTCCTTATGAAACTGAAATAAAAAGATAATATAAAAAAAAAGAAGCATCATCTATCCTTCCGGCGTTCTTTTTCAACACTGAACTTTACACATTTCTCACAGTTCTGATTTCTCTTTCCCAAACTCGTCCTGTATGGCTTGCATGTGGAGCATTCATATGAAAATCACACTGTTTCTCTAACAAATACTCAGTTACTTTTTCATTATCGATCTCTTTTAGCGCTTTCTTCAATTCATTCTTTGCTCCGACAAAATTAGATCCTTGGTCAGGTCTAAGCTCTCTGACGGTACCTCTAATGGCTATGAAACATCTTAAGGCATTGATAAATGCGTCAGTTGACATATCTTCGAACATTTCCAGGTGAATTGCTCTGGAGCTTAGACATGTAAATATTAGTCCATATCTCTTGTACTCCCTGCGGTTTGTTTGGTGATGAATGGGCCAAAACAATCCATTCCGCTATAAAGAAATGGTGGTGATGGGTTTACACGATCTGCCGGTAAATCTGCCATTATTTGCACTTCGGTAGGTCTACGTGCCCTTGTGCAGACTACACATTTACTTATATACTTTGCTATAACTTTGCTTCCTTTCACTATCCAGTAACCGTCTTCTCTCAAACAGCTTTGGGTAAAGCTTTTTCCTTGATGCAAGGATATGTTGTGGTAGTGATCAATAATCAATCTTGTGAAGGTAGAGTTTTTGGGTAGAATTGCTGGATGCTTTACTCTACTAGGTAACTGCATTTTCCAGTCTCCCTCCCACTTTCAGTATACCATCCTGCAGAACAAGATTAAGCTTGTACAATGGGTGGTCGTTTGGAAGCCTTTTCGGTTCTTGTCTAAGTTTATTTAACTCTTCACTGTAGAATCTCTGTTGAATGAGTCTTATGACTGTTTCTTCAGCTTTCATTCTTTCTTCTACATTCAACATTTCCTTCTTTCTGATTCCTTTTGCCAAACATTGAATTTGAGCTACTACGTTTATGACTGTATTCCATTTTGAACATCTGGCTAGTCTTTCAAGTATGTCATCTTGACACTTGTCAGACAATTCTGTGTAACCTTTACTGGGCGTGATTTCCTTTTCCCAAAGGAACTCTGGAACGGTGAACCAGTTAGAATTTTTCAATTCTGTTACATTCAGGCCTCTTGAAGCATGATCTGCTTTGTGTCAATGTGATGCCAATGTTCCGGATTTGTTATTTCCCGAATTTTCTCAACTCTGTTGGCGACAAAGATATGGAATCTTCGAGCTTCGTTGTGAGTCTGTCCAAAACTATTCTTCATCTATTTTAAATTTCAATTCTTCTCTCAGAAACTTGCTTACTTATGCTGAAACTACGGCTGCTGTCAGTTCAAGTCTTGGTATTGTCTGAATACTGGTAGGTGCAACTCTGGCCTTCCCCATAACCAGGGCACAGTGTATCTTACTCTGATGTGGGAGCACTGACCATAACCATAACTACTGGCGTTTGAAAAATGATGAAGTTCTAACTGGGTATCCGGACTTTTCTCAAGTTTTGCAAGTCTCTTATCCAACTCTCCCACCTTGGCCTAAAATGTTCAGGTAAGGGCTCATCCCATCCCAACTTCTGTCTGCATAATTCTTGCAGTATTTCTTTTGCTCTGAGGATTACTGGGGCCAAGAATCCCAATGGATCAAATATAGAAGCCACTGCAGAAAGAATGGTTCGTCTAGTTGCAACTTTCTCTTCAATAGATACTTCAAAGAAGAACTTGTCGTTCTCTACATTCCATTCCAATCCAAGTACGTTCTGAACTGGAAGATGATCATAATTGAGATCTACATTCTTTGTTGCTGCACGTTCAGAGTCACTGATGGATTCCAGTACCTCTCTGTTGTTTGAGATGAATTTATAAAGGCGCAGGTTTCCTCTTGCGCATAACTCTTGGCTTTCTTTCACTAGTTTGATTGCAGACTCTGTGGACTCTTACAAGACCATCATCTACATAAAAGTTTCTCTTTAGAAAATTTGCAGCTGATGGGCAATGCTTTTCATTCTGATTGGCCAGGTACTTTATACCATAATTGGTGTAACCTGGAGATGAAGCTGCTCCAGACAAGTGTACTTATATTCTGTATTCTGCTGGCTCTGTATCTGTATATCCGTCCTCCCACCATAGAAACTTCCTGAGGTTTCTATCTTCATTCTCCACATTAAACATGTGTAACATCTTTTCAAAGTCACACATGACCACACATGTTTGTAAGATCTGGTCCTTTTAGTAGATGATCATTTAATGCAACAACATTGTACTTTGCTGAGCAATCAAATACTACTCTAATCTTATCTGGTTTCTTTGAGTGGTAAACACCTTGATGTGGGATGTACCAGACTTCTCCTTCTTTAGGTTGGTTATTAACTTTCTCTGCATGTCCTTCTTCGAGGATGCCTTCCATGAATTTCAAATAATCCTGATTGAATTTGGGATCTCTTCCCATCTTTTTCTTCAAACATTTTAATCTTGCTAGGGCAAGATTTCTGTTATTTGGTAGATAAGGTCGTTCTCTAAAAGGTAAGGGCATTTTAAGATGACCTTGTTGATTCTGCTGAATATTTTCTTCTAGAGTGTGTACGAACTTTATGTCTTCTTGGAATACACTCTTGGGATACACACTTATATGTGCAAAGTCGGATTCAGGGATCTTGATTACTTTTGCTGGACTTACAGTTGGTAACTCTTGGACAGATATTCGATGACACAATCCTGTCACCTGTCTTGAGTTTGCGATCTGCTGTTTTCCTTCAACAACACCCCTTCCTAGATCAGTTTGAACAGCATAGGGTTCACCCTTTCCTCCTGTGATTACCTTTCGTGGTACCAAGGCTTCGGGACAATCATAGCCTATCAACAGTCCAACACCAAACTCCTTCAGCGGTGACATTTCATGATATATGACAGATAGCTGCTCCCATTCATTGGCTGTTTCACAGGTAGGTATGCAATCTCGATCTAGAGGTATATTGTCTTTTGTATAAACTGGAGGTAGATCTAATGTACAGTTTGAATGAAGTCCTCTAACTCTCAGTCCTTTGACCCTTTGACTGTTCACTAATGTGTCTCTCCCCGTCATTGTGGTGAGTTTGAGCGTCACTGGTTCTGTAGCCACTTGCAATTTCTTGATCGCCCCTGAAGAAGCGAGGCAGCGAAACCTGGGTCGGGCAGGAACGAGACGATCATAAACGATACTGTTATATGCTTTTTGTTGAACAACTCTTAGGCTACTGTCTGTGGAAGACCGGACCTTGCTGGGGTGATAAGGAAAAGGTTTTGGAGCCCAATGCCATCCATCAGTGACCGGGGAATCTAGTCTAAAGCAGCGCGGTTCCAAACTTTTTATCACTTTCCACATTGATTGAAATTTAACATTTTCTTAATTTAAGGCGCAGCATAAATGTACTTGATTACTGTATTAATACAGAAATATTCTCACAGTCCAGTCCAGTAATGTGATCAATAGAACTCCCCTTGCTGCCGGTGCCTTTTTAAACACACTGTATGTTAATGCCGTCAAATGTACATTTACCCATAGCTATGTATGTCAGTGTCACTCAGACATCATTTACTGATTACTGTCATTGTGTGCCAGAGGTTGGGGAGGGGGAAAAATCATAAAAAATAAATGAAAAGAGATGTTTTCATAGAAATCCTAGTAGAGGAGGGGTTATATACCAACTCTCAGGGCAATTGTAGCAACTAGCGTGTAACTACAGAAAAGCAACATTGATATTGCGATACAGGATGATAGTGTCCCTGTGGACTACATTGTGTCAAGCAAGTCAAAAGCTTTAAAAGATTACCTAAAAATATTAATGATCTCTTAGCTCTTGATAGGGCAGAAGATTTCTAAACACAGGGATTTGTTGGGTGGAGGACATAAAACCACCTCATTCTGATGCATTTAATTAAAATGAAGAGCAACTTGTTTGAAGTTACGCAGAGGTGACATATGCATTCAGTTATTCATCAATCCGTAGTACATTGAATGTTAATCAGAATCATTGTTACTAGATATTACATTACTAATCTGACAGTTTAAGTCTTCATTACGTTAAAGGTAATTTAAACCTTCATGAATGTTTAATTAAGGAACACTTAGGTAATAACACAAAATGGAATATGACAAGTGGGTTTAAAGGGGATATTCTGCCAACCTCGGTTTAGTTTGTGAACTCTACAGAGCACTAGAACATCACTGAAAAGACGCACTGGAAATCTGTGACTAATGGCTCATGCACACGACAGTATGTATTTCGCGGTCCGCAAAACACGGATCCCAAAAAAATAAAAAGGATAACATCCTGGTGACATCCATATTGCATCTGTTTTTTTGCGGATCCATTGTAACAATGCCGGTCCTTGTCCGCAAAACGGACAAGAATAGGACATGTTCTATTTTTTTGCAGAACGGACTTGCGTACATACAGAAACGGATTGCACACAGAGTCATTCACGTTTTTTTGCGGACCCAGTGAAGTGAATGGTTCCACATACAGAACGGAAAAAATCCAGGCAAAGCTGTGTGATGCTTGATGTACACAATTATGGCATATCAATGGAATAAAATGTCCTAATATGCTTCTTGGCATTACAGAAAAGATATGTCATAAATGTGTATTAATACTTGTTTTTAATGCAGCACATGGGAATGGCACCGTTGTAGCCAGTGTAGCCCTCGGACAAAACTGGTTGTGTGCCTCTGGTTTAGGGCTCATGCACACGAATGTATTTTCTTTCCATGTCCGTTCCGGGTTTTTTTTTTTGCAGACAGTATTCAGAACCATTCATTTCAATGGGTCCACAAAAAAAAGGAAGTTACTCTGTGTGCATTCCGTATCCGTATGTCCGTATTTCTGTTCCGCAGTAAAAAAAAAAAAATAGAACATGTCCAATTATTGTCCGCCTTACGGACAAGGATGGTACTGTTCTATTAGGGGCCAGTTGTTCTGTTCTGCAAAATACGGAACACATACGGTCGTCATCTGTATTTTTTGCGGATCCGTTTTTTGCAGACTGCAAAATACATACGGTCGTGTGTATGAGGCCTTAGACTATTGTACCGATTATTTCTGAGCAGTGCTGAAGGCATTCTGATTTGGTGTCTGTGGTCAGTTTGAACATTTCTCCTTAAAGGGTTTCTACCACTTCGGTGTCACATATTTAGCTGTCAGACACTAGCGATCCGCTAGTGTCTGCTCTGCCCAACCATCCTAATATAATTGCTTTTAGGGCAGCCGTTTTGCTAAAAAAAAGAACTTTTATTAATATGCTAATGAGCCTCTAGGTGCTATGGGGGCGTCATTAGCACCTAGAGGCTCCGTCTACCTTCAGAAACTGCCGCCGCCGAGCGCGTCCCTCCAGCCCGCCCATCTCCTCCTGAATGCGATCCTCCTTGTGAGCGTATGTATTCTGCGCATGTGCAGTGAATGTCTGACCGCTTCCTTGCTCAGACATCTCCACTGCGCCTGCGCGATGACGCCATAGTGCTCCGAGGAACAGGCGCAGTGGAGATGTCTGAGCAGGGAAGCTGTCAGACATTCACTGCGCATGCGCTGAATACAGGCGCTCACAAGGAGGATCGCATTCAGGAGGAGATGGGCGGGCTGGAGGGACGCGCTGGGCGGCAGCAGTTTCTGAAGGTAGACGGAGCCTCTAGGTGCTAATGACGCCCCCATAGCACCTAGAGGCTCATTAGCATATTATTAAAAGTTATTTTTTTAGCAAAACGGCTGCCCCAAAAGCAATTAGATTAGGATGGTTGGGCAGAGCAGACACTAGCGGATCGCTAGTGTCTGACAGCTAAATATGTGCAGCGAAGTGATAGAAACCCTTTAAGGAGTTCTGTCATCAGAAGCACGCCTCGTAAACTGGCTGACGGTAGACATGTGCTGAAGCTAACAGTGTTCTAGGTGCCTCATTTTAAAGAAAAAAATACTTATTTCAAAGAAATGCGTTTCTAGGAGCAATGGATGTGTTACCCCTACTCCTAGAGGCTCCGTTCTCTCCTTCTGCTGCACCCTACTCATCTTGATTGACAGGGCCAGGCAGTGTTCACATCATGACTTTGGCGAAAATCTTGCGCCTGCGCTGTGTCAGTCAGTATGCGCCTCCTGCTCTTTAACATGCTGCTTTCAGGTCATACACCATGTTCAATGTGACAGGTTCCCTTTAAAGCATTGGAGTAGGAACTGTGCCTGTCAAACAGGAATAGACTTTCCCTGTGTACCTGGTGTCTTCTATCATGAATGAAGATATCAAGCATTTGGTGGCTGTGTATGTGTAGTGTAGCAGTCCAATATAAACCTGATAAATCACAGTTTTTGGTAGAAGTGACATTTCTACACAGCAAATTATTTACTTGTACGTGTAGTAGACCCAACATTTAGAGAATTCGATTGGTGAAGTATTTTCTTCTGTGGAATAATAGGTGTTCAATTTGGCTCTTATTTAAGGCATGAGGATGGCAAATGTTGCACATGTTGGTTATAGTGCTTTTCGTTCTGAAATACTGGGGAAAATGGATCGTTCCAGATAGTGTTCTGATGAATAACATACTTTGATTAAAAAGAGAGGAAAAAACATATAGAAGTGCGGCACATTATAGGCTGCTCAGCTAAAATTGCCTCAAATGCCTTGAAGTGACAACCGAAAACTACAGAAGGAAGCAGGGAACTATTGTTTGAATGGATCGAGGAATAACCAAACTAGCAAAGGCTCAGCCAATAATTACCTCCAGAAAGATGAAAGAAGATCTGAAGTTATCAGTGAGTACTGCTACAATCACAAGACAATTAATGGGGATCTATACATACATATCCCTTCCTTCCCCCACTCAGCCCCTCTGATATGAGGATCGGAGCAGTTTATACTCTGATGCTCTCCCTTTCCCTGAGCTGAATTGCACATGTCAACAGCTTTTTCTGGAGGTCCGGTGAAATACCGGGTTCTCCATGGGTAAGCTAGGTGGAGGCACTAATGGGCAGGCTGTAAAAAGGCTAGAGCAGCACTAAAGCCCATCAGGGTCAGTGACATCACCGGGCACACTGCTCGGCGGAAGCCTCGGCCTAGCAGTGAAAAATATAAACAAAAAGAGCCCTTGCCCTGTGCGATACAGCGCAGGGAAGGGGTGAGCATCGGATGATGAAATGTTCTGAACCTGGACAACCCCTTTAACCCTTAGGATACAGGAGTTTTTTTTTTTTTTTCATTTTTGCCTTTGAATTTTTCTTCCATATCTTCCTTGAGCCATAACTTTTTTTTATTTTTCCGTTCACATTCCTCCACCGTTTTACGGGTTTTGTTCCCATGGTGTTCTGTTTGAGGCAAAACTGATCTGTGCCCTTCATTCTCTGGGTCAGTACGATTAGAACTATACCACATATGTATAGGTTTTTTATGTTTAAATAGTGTAAAAATAAATTAAAACTTTGAGAAACCAATTTTTTTTTTACATCACCATATTCTAAGCCCCATAACTTTTTTATAGTTATATCTACTGAGTTTTTTGCGGGACAATCTGTAGTTTTTATTGATACCATTTTTGAGTGTGTGTGACTTTTTGATCACATTTTATAAAAAAAATTTGGGTAAGAGAAGCAATGTAAAAATGGCAAATTGGCCATTTTAACCCTTTTTTCCATTACGCCATTCTCCGTATTGGATAAATATTTTTATATTTTAATAGTATGGGCATTTTCAGTCACGGTGATACCCATGCTGTTTATATTTTTTGTTATTTATGTATTTTTTTATTATATGGAAAGGGGGTGATTTTAACTTTTATACCTTTTTTAAATATTTTTTTATATTTAAACAGCTTTTTAAAACTTTTTGGTTATAATTTTGAAGCTCGTATTGGAGCGTACAAAATCCATTAAAAAAAAAAAAAATTCTGAACAATCATGGACTTTTAAAAATCCATTTATTACTGAGAACTGCTCATTTCTTATGTTGGCCTGCATTGCAGCTGAATTGCAGCTTTAATGATCTGAGTCTCTTCAGTGTATTAGAATCCTCTGCAGCCAGTGAGGATGCCGGTAAGAAACTCACTTGATCACGGCATCTAAAGGCGGAGACCCGCTGACCATGACGCCTGCTACACGTGTGATCGGGCGCCATATTTGCCCATCACTACATGTACGGCGCTGGTAGCGAAAGGGTTAAGTAAAGACAAATTACCGGCAAGAATAGCACAGTCTTGGTACCAGATGTAGGTCGACTCCTTGTAATCACAAATGTCAAGCAGTTCTCAGAAACAATGGTTGTTATGCTACTATATATTAGTTCACTAATTGAACGTAAAGTGAAATCTTAAACATTTTTTCAGGTTATACATTACATTTTTTTAGTTTAAAAAATGCTGGCACTTCTATGTTTTTTTTGAACAGCCTAATTTTCCTTTTCTTTAGTTTCTATAAAAAAATTAATACAAACTGGATGCATTTTTTTTTATTGCTGTGTTCATATTTGTTATGGCGCTCTCTGCTGTTTTTCAGAACATTCTTCTGAAAAATTTAAAATAATAAAAAATGTATGAAAATCTTAGTTAAAATGCAGAGATACCTCATTAAGGCAGTGATGGATTTCTCAATCCTCCCAGTCAAAAGGAGAAGAGAGCTTCTATCCGCAATATGGATGACAGCGGAGAGGCTGACTGGGGGATAAAGAAATATAATAGGTATATGGGAGACAAGGTGGCAGTCTGAATTCTTCCAGAGCCTAGTATATAAGGGCTACAAGAGAAGCAGCACATATCAGGTCTATGGGTACTGGTGTTCCTCGTAGCATTAGCTATACTGCACACTTGTTCCCTGAAGGAGACAACAGTGGGTCCTTGTGTATGACTCCACTGAGGGTTCTGCTAGTCTGGTGCTGAAAGATAGATACTAAGTTCTACACTCAACGCGTTTCTACTGTGTAAGTGTCATCAAGAGTGTTCAAAACTATACAGCAACAAAAGTAACCAAGTAAAGCAGCTGCAGCACATGTGGTGTGGCACAGCGTCCGGCACTGGTATGACCATGACGTGCGTGCCCACCACCAGCCAATTTACCGGAGCTAGCTCCTCCAATGGGCCGATCTGAGAGACACTGCGGGCGACGGAGTCTGGGGAGAAGGAAGACTGGCCTCCAATGTCTCCGCCTCAGAGAGCACGATCGCTTGTATGACATGTAAGGGACCTCGGCTCCTTTCTGTGCTGAGTGGCACAGCTACTTGATGCGTATATGCTAAACTCAGACGGCTATGAATAGAATCCTGGGGGATACATCTGGGGACATAGGAGGATGGGGAAGCAAGAGAATGAGTTTTATGTTTAAAATACTATATGCATATGCCCACATGTAGGTGTGATGAGGGGCAATAAGCCTGTGCCCACGGAACTATAAGTGTAATTAGGAGCAGTAAAAACAAATGCTGCGCTGTATGAAATCTGAGGATAAGCATGTATCTCGAATATAAGGATAAACATATGCTACTCTGTATGAAATTGGAGAATAAGCATGTATCTGGAAAATAATGATACATGTAAAGTTGTGGACATGCATGTAGCGGAAGTTGACCTGCAGACAAAAAGCTAAGGAGACCAAATGAGTGTCTATAGAAAGGTATGGATGTGGGGTGCGGAATATCAAATAAAGCACGTATAGCCGATCTGTTCAGTTAACCCCTGAGGATGTAACACGCCAAGGCGAAAAATTAATCGTGCTTCTTTTTGTAGGGCAAATCTATCAAAATCTCCTCCCCTTGGGGGTCTGCTCACTTTTTCAATGCCCTGAAATCTCAGGACGCACAGGTTCCCCCCTGTGGAGAGCTATGACGTGTCTGGCTACAGGCGCATCCCTGTTGTTGCGGATGTCCCCGACAGAACAGCCAAAAGAATCAGAGCCCTAGAAGTGGCTTCTTCTAATAGCACTGAATATATTCAGTGAATGTTGTGAAAAAACAAACAAAAAAAACATAAGGCAATATCTGTACACATAAGCATTGTTTCAATGGGTTCCAACTGAAAGATTGTGTTTTGCACGATTTACTATAACAGAGAAATGTAATGTATAATTGTTCCTTATTTTGACTTTGAGAACCATAACTTTTTATTTGAGCATCAATGTAGCTGTTTGCATGCTTGTTTTTGCAGGACAAACTGTATTTTTTAATGGAAACATCTAGATACAGAAACTATTCAACTGTGACAAATAAAGGGAACTATTTAGAAGGGGTAATTTTCACAATACATATTATATTTTCATATTACTACATATGTAATTATAATTCATGCCTGCAAAATTAACTGCTATATACTGTAATGTACATAGTTATATTATGTTCAAGGCTTGACCCCATTTTTAAATAACTTCTATAATTATTAATGCATTTACTATATCCAAATATATCAAATAAAAACTAAATAAAGTATACCTTATATAGCTCACTACATCATCAATCCTCAAATGGGATAGAATTTAACACTACAAGAGAACTTGACATAATTAATAATGGGTAGCCAAAAATACATATAATGTTCATTGATCAAAAAAGTGGCAAAACTGGTGTCTACAAGGCATCATCACAACACAGAGACAAAGGAATACAACCCTCAGCAGGTGCACCCACATGCACAATGAACAACAATTTGTTCCACAGAATTTTCTGTTTTCTGTAGTTTGCTTTACATTTCTTATCCATTGGGGCCAGGGCATCATGAAAGATTCCTCCAGCTATGACTTCATCAGAGTTTTCTTTTGTCTCCAGCACAAACCCTCACTGTATGGCAGTGCAGGATTGATAGTTTGACATTAACCACAGTGCTGCCAATAAAAGTACTTCTACTAGAGAAGAGTGAATTAATTCTAAACAAATCTGATTTGTAACAAATTTCAAAAAGTTTCTGCTACCGCCAAAATTTTTGCCATTTTGCTTTGGATGAATTGCACATTTCATTTACTGTGAAAATTGGAAGGAATCAGGGAGGATAATGGAGGATCACATGAGGGGAAGGGCTTGCCCTAATTGGATCAAAGGCTGTCTGTCAGGGAACAGGATTTTGGCAGGTCCTTTAGGCCTTAGCTTAGCCTGCCGAGAGAATGTGTGTGGGATGTCTCTGGCAGAGAGCAATTACAGACACAATAGTGAGGGATGAGAATCCATTTTGTATAATCATGTCCTCCATCTTGTGCATACAGTTGCAAGAAAAAGTATGTGAACCCTTTGGAATGATATGGATTTCTGCACAAATTGGTCATAAAATGTGATCTGATCTTCATCTAAGTCACAACAATGGACAATCACATAATAACACACAAATAATTAAATGTTACCATGTTTATATTGAACACACCATGTAAACATTCACAGTGAAGGTGGAAAAATTATGTGAACCCCTAGACTAATGACATCTCCAAGAGCTAATTCGAGTGAGGTGTCAGCCAACTGGAGTCCAATCAATGAGATGAGATTGGAGGTGTTAGTTACAGCTGCCCTGCCCTATAAAAAAAAAACCACCAGTTCTGGGTTTGCTTTTCACAAGAACCATTGCCTGATGTGAATGATGCCTTACACAAACGAGCTCTCAAAAGACCTACGATTAAGAATTGTTGACTTGCATAAAGCTGGAAAGGATTATAAAAGTATCTCCAAAAGCCTTGCTGTTCATCAGTCCAAGGTAAGACAAATTGTCTATAAATGAAGAAAGTTCAGCACCGCTGCTACTCTCACTAGGAGTGGCCATCCTGTAAAGATGACTGCAAGAGCACAGCGCATACTGCTCAATGAGGTGAAGAAGAATCCTAGAGTGTCAGCTAAAGACTTACAAAAGTCTCTGGCATATGCTAACATCCCTGTTAGCGAATCTACAATATGTAAAACACTAAACAAGAATGGATTTCATGGGAGGATACCATAAAGCAAGCCACTGCTGTCCAAAAAAACATTGCTGCACGTTTACAGTTTGCACAAGAGCACCTGGATGTTCCATAGCAGTACTGGCAAAATATTCTGTGGACAGATGAAACCAAAGTTGAGTTGTTTGGAAGAAACACACAACACTATGTGTGGAGAAAAAGAGGCACAGCACACTAACATCAAAACCTCATCCCAACTGTGAAGTATGGTGGTGGGGGCATCATGGTTTGGGGCTGCTTTGCTGTGTCAGGACCTGGACGGATTGCTATCATCGAAGGAAAAATGAATTCCCAAGTTTATCAAGACATTTTGCATGAGAACTTAAGGCCATCTGTCCACCAGCTCAACAGAAGATGGGTGTTGCAACAGGACAACAACCCAAAGCATAGAAGTAAACCAACAACAGAATGGCTTAAACAGAAGAAAATACTCCTTCTGGAGTGGCCCAGTCAGAGTCCTGACCTCAACCAGATTGAGATGCTATTGGCATGACCTCAAGAAAGCGATTCCCACCAGACATCCCAAGAATATTGCTGAACTGAAACAGTTCTGTAACGAGGAATGGTCAAGAATTACTCCTGACCGTTGTGCACATCTGCAACTACAGGAAACGTTGGCAGTTATTGCTGCCAAAGGAGGTTCAACCAGTTATTAAATCCAATGATTCACATACTTTTTCCACCTGCACATGGTAAAACATGGTAACATTTAATTCTTTGTGTGTTATTAGTTTAAGCTATGATTGTTTATTGTTGTGACTTAGATGAAGATCAGATCACATTTTATGACCAATTTGTGCAGAAATCCATATCATTCCAAAGGGTTCACATACTTTTTCTTGCAACTGTATGTGGAAAAATTAATGAGCCAGCTGCAAGGTCAAGATAGCAGCTCCCTCATTTTTGTATCAGAGTTTGACATACAAGAGAGAGTTATGTTCCTTCTGAGTTTAGGGATGTGCTGCTGGAGAATGTTAACATTGAGATAAGATGTTGCAGAAACTTTTTAATTATTAGAATTCTGTTAGTATGGTGCGGAAGTATTGCCTTTTATGAATAATGAATCAAATCGTTAGTTTCGCTTTCCACCCCTTTGGTGGTGTGCCAGATTTGTCTGTGTTTATCTGTAGTGTTTATAAAAATGTATGCTTGCATGGAATAAAGGATAATTTTGATTCAGCAATGTGTCTGTGTCAGCTCCCCAAGCGCTCATAAAGAAAACTTCATTTGGGACCCCGACAATTATAGAGGTGGGGGTTTGCCTCAACAAAACTTGGCGCCCAACGTAGGGCTCGACTAAAGGACACTCCATTGATTTCCCACAACTTGGATAATCTGGACCAGGACGGACAGATATAAAAGACAGACCTGCAAGGTAAGAGACTTTATCTTACATTATATCTGTGCCTCCCTGACCGGTTGTCTGGCTCGAGGGATTGTTGAAGGAATGTACATATAAAGTCCTTTTACAGTCGAGTCCATATTGATAAAGAACCTTGAAAGTTGAAAATACCTATAATTGTTGGGTTTAGTTTCTGATCATGAGCAACTTTGATTGATGATGTTTTTGGTCTGGATTTAGGAGTCACGGTATGCATTTTGTTTGTTCTTTACTGTGTTTGGAAAATTGCAGAACATTATAGAAAGGGAAATCTCAGTAACAGAGTACACTAGGTGATATAGTGAGGAAACTCTGAGGAAACAGAGGATAATAAATCTCAGAAACAGAGCACACTAGGTGATATAGTGAGGAAGCTCTGAGGAAACTGAGGGAAAACAGACATCTGGAATTTTGTTCTGGTACAGTTGAAGAGCAATGAGGAATAATTGTTGTATACCCGGAGGTTATAAGACAGCCAAAACATTGGTGAAGGAAAGAGGAGGTAAAGAGGGTCTGAAGAATGTGGACAGAGTGTTGAAGGCAGGGATGAAGTATGGGAATCTTAACCCTAGGAGTATTAGTACGGTGGCACCGTGATTTAGGGAGGAAGCTCCGAGAAAGGTAGTCTGGGAAAGATTTAGAAGAACACATTGTGGTTGGATAGAGGATCATGGATGTGAAGAAGTGGTTGATATATGGATAAAAGTAGCTTGTGAGGTGGAAACTAAGGGATGGAGAGGAGACATTGTGCGAGGTAGAGTGTTGTAAACAGAAAGACAGTACCATTCCTGGTTGACACGGGTGCAGCCAAAACAGTAGTAGACCAGAGTTTCTTGCCGCCTTATCAGTTAACCCCTTGTTATGTACTGGCTGTAGGATTTACAGGAGAAACAGTTTTTGTCCGTGAATCTGAGCCAGTTACACTAAGGATAAAAGACAGTATGGTTATTACCCAATTGTTAGTTAAAGAAAACCTGCCAGAACCTCTTTTAGAGACTTATGTTTTGCAAGCACTGGGAGCCCACATACACTTTTACCCCAATGGCACTACCCTGGTATATTTTGGGTCCCAGAGGAAGTATTATGTCCCTTAATAGCGATACTGGCCCTGCCTGAGACTGAACCGTCAGAATTAACCCTTGTAGACCAGGCTGTTCTTGAGGTGGTACCGAAGGATTTGTGGGCAACATCTAAAACAGACATTGGAAGACTCCCTGTGTCTCCCGTCACTGCATCTTAAGCCAGGATGTCAGCCCCCTCAAGTGAAGTAGTATCCCTCAGTCATGCCCAGTAGATAGCAGTGGCCAGTCAAATTGATGCTTTTCTCCAGGCTGGTGTATTGATAAAAACAGTATCTCCCGCTAATACCCCGCTGTTCCCAATAAAGAAGAAACCAGTTAAGGGACAGCCTGTCAGTATGCTTTCTTTAGTGTCCCACTGCACCAAGACCATCAGTATCTGTTGCCTTTACATTTAAAGGTAACCAGTATACTTGGACTGTCCTGCCTCAGGGAGCTCAAAACGCCCCAACCCTGTATACACAGGCTCTGCAATCTGTCCTTACAAACTAGGCACCGTCCGGCTTAGTGGTCCTGTTACAATATGTGTATGATTTTCTCCTGTGTGCTGAAGACAATGACACTTGCTTTGAGGCAACTATATCTTTTTTTAATTTCCTGCTTCAGAACGGGTGTACAGCCTCAAAACAGAAACTGCAGTTTCGTAAAAACAAGGTTGTATTTCTAGGACACTGTCTCTCCCGTGGAGCTCTCCACCTAATCCCAGAAAGAAAGGAGGCTGTTGAAAGGATACAAGTGCCCAAAGAAGCACAAAGCCTAAGGGTGTTTTTGGGGCTGGTTTCATACTGTCGCCCCTGGAATAGACATGCCTCCATGTTAATGCAGCCTCTGTCTGTCATATGACCCCTTTCTCCTGACAGAAGAGGCAGTGAATAATTTTCATACATTAACGCTATGCATAACCTAGACCCCAGCCCTGGGTATTCCAAAATATGACAAGGAATCCCAGTTGTTCTCCTCAGAAATGCAGGGTCTCAGCACGGCTGTATTTACTCAGAAAAATGGTGACCGCCAGCGGTCAGTGGCATACTTTTTAGCCAGATTAGATCCTGACGCCAGAGGTGCCCCCTCCTGTGTCAGGGCGGTATTGGCAGTGCAGGCAATGATAGAAAAAGCCTTTGAAATTGTGTTAGACTACCCAGTGATTGTACAAACACTTCATGACATACAGGACTTATTAACTCAGGTTCAACTTAAGAATATTTTTATGGCCAGGCAATTCAGACTCCAGTGTGCACTCCACATGCCTGCTAACATTTATTTCAAAAGATGTACTACTCTGAATCCTGCTACTTTGTTACCAATCACAGATTTTGAAATGGGGAAGGGGGCATAGAAGGTACAGGCAGCCTCCTAAATGACATGATGGAACATGACCCCCATGACTGTGTACAATGAATGCAAGAAGAAACATCAGGATTTAATCATGTACATGAAAATCCCCCTGATAACCCTGATTTTGAGTATTTTGTAGATGGAAGCAGGTTCATGGAAGAGGACGTCCGGTTCCACACTGGATATGCAGTGGTCACACATTATGAGGTAGGGATAGCTGAACCACTGCCACCTCATATGTCAGCACAAGAGGCAGAGCTGAAGGCACTCACTGAGGCATGTAAATTGGCCAAGGGGAAGAAGGTGAACATCTACACGGACTCAAGGTATGCTTTTGGTATTGCACATGATTATGGACCCATATGGCAGGCTAGAGACTTTCTAACATCAGCAGGCCAGCCAATTAAAAATAAAGACTCTGTACTTGAACTTATGAACTCTCTGTTATTACCAGAAGAGGTTGTTATTATTAAGGTAAAGGCTCATACAAGATGTACCACGGTGGAAACAAAATGCAGTGATCGAGCAGACAAGGCAGCCAAACAAGCTGCACTCCAGCCACTAAATGCTGAAGCCACCCCGGTGAGAGCCTTGAGACCTGAGGACATTTCTGTAAGTACATTTCAAAGAATGCTCGAACAGGCCCCTTGAGAGGTAAAAGAACTCTGGGCAAAACAAGGGCCAAACCTGATTAATGTGGAATTTGGAGAAACAAGGACAAAATTTGTCTACCATGCCCTCCATACACAGCTATGGCTCAGGAGGCTCACGGGCCCACTCACCTATCAAAAGGTGCCATGGTAAGTGTGGTTAATGCAGGGTGGATTGCTCCAGGTTTTTCTACAGTAGCCGCTCGGTTTGTACAAGGATGTATGGTCTGTGCATTGAACAATCCCGGTCAAGTGGTGAAGACTCCAAGCAAGCACACCCCCAGGCCACTTTACCCATTCCAGAGACTGCAGATAGACTATATACAACTGCCTAAGGTAGGAGTATATGAATTTGTCCTTGTGTGTGTTGATCTCTTTTCAGGGTGGCCGGAAGCCTTCCCAGTAGCAAAGGCAAATGCAAAGAACACAGCAAAGAAGCTGGTCAGTGAACTGGTGTGCAGGTATGGGGTCCCTGAAGTTATTGAATCAGACAGGATTATCCCCTGTTTGGAAGCACCCCCAGATTAGGATTGTATTTTCTACAACAGTTGCAACTATGAACTATCATATCCTAACAAGCTACATGTGGGCCCTCACAAAGAGACTTGAATACACCCATAAACAAGTGCTTGCTTCCCTTCCAGATCCAGTAGAAGGAACACACAGTCTGCAACCAGGAGACTGGGTGGTGATAAAAAGACATGTGAGAAAAGGCCTGGATCCCAGATTTGATGGTCCTTTCCAAGTCCTGTTAACTACTCATACAATAATAAAGGTTGAAGGAAAGCCTAACTGGATACATGCTTCTCACTGCAAGAAAGTTCTGACACCCAAGGATGAGGATCCTCCTGCTGACGGGCACCCTAATCCTGGGAACAATGGCACTGTACCAACAACTGAAGGATAACTGGGACAATGCACTTATCCAACACGACCAGGTGCTGTTTAGAGGATTCAATGACACTGACTAAAATTATAGACTGTTGGATCTGTACTCACAGTCCTGTGAGTTCAAGAACTCTGCCTAATCTGGCAATCCCTTTGACTTTTAAAGAACTTATTCATATGTCTTGTTGGCAGTTTGTCACACAAAGAAGACTAGGGATTGATGAACAAAACTAAAATTCCACTGCAGTCCCTCTCCCCATAGCAGGGTGGGTGGAGGCCCCCTGATGGCAAGACAAACAATAATGCAAGTAGTGTTGATTATAATAGTAGTATATGCTGTGATTAAGCTTATGTTTATGTGCACCAACAGGTTCTGTACTAAAAGGAGAAACTACCAAGATTATTGAGAAGTCTTGGGAACTGCATAAATACCTTAGAGGGAATCTGGCCTCCGGCTGGCAGTTGGACCTATCACTACTGAAGAACCTCTGGGTTAAGGTGTCAGTCTCAAGATATCTCAAAATGGGGGAATTGTGAGGGATGAGAATCCATTTTGTATAAGTCCTCTATCTTGTACATATGTGGAAAAATTAATGAGCCAGCTGCAAGGTCAAGATAGCAGCTCCCTTGTTTCCTTATCAGAGTTTGACATACAAAAGAGAGTTATGTTCCTTCTGAGTTTAGGGATGTGCTGCTGGAGAATGTTAACATTGAGATAAGATGTTGCAGAAACTTTTTAATTATTAGAATTCTGTTAGTATGGTGCAGAAGTATTGCCTTTTATGAATAATAAATCAGATCATTCGTTTCGCTTTCCACCCCTTTGGTGGTGTGCCAGATTTGTCTGTGATTATCTGTAGTGTTATAAAGATGTATGCTTGCATGAAATAAAGGAGAGAGAATTTTGATTCAACAATGTGTCTGTCAGCTCTCCGAGCACTCATAAAGTAAACTTCAATTGGGACCCTGACAATTATCGAGGTGGGGGTTTTGCCCCAACACAATGCTTCAATCTTAGAGTGTTGTAGGGGTGGTTAATGGACATATTTAGTTAGATTAAATCAATAGGTAGAAAAGTCTGATTTTTATCAGAGATGGAAAGCATAAGGTCAATCACAATTCTGTGTGTATGTATGTATATATGTGTGTATATATATATATATATATATATATATATACAAACCGGATTCCAAAAAAGTTGGGACACTATACAAATCGTGAATAAAAACTGAATGCAATGATGAGGTGCCAACTTCTAATATTTTATTCAGAATAGAACATAAATCACGGAACAAAAGTTTAAACTGAGAAAATGTACCATTTTAAGGGAAAAATATGTTGAATCCCCAAAAAGTTGGGACAAGGCCATTTTCACCACTGTGTGGCATCTCCCCTTCTTCTTACAACACTCAACAGACGTCTGGGGACCAAGGAGACCAGTTTCTCAAGCTTAGAAATAGGAATGCTCTCCCATTCTTGTCTAATACAGGCCTCTAACTGTTCAATCGTCTTGGGCCTTCTTTGTTGCACCTTCCTCTTTATGATGCGCCAAATGTTCTCTATAGGTGAAAGATCTGGACTGCAGACTGGCCATTTCAGTACCCGGATCCTTCTCCTACGCAGCCATGATGTTGTGATTGATGCAGAATGTGGTCTGGCATTATCTTGTTGAAAAATGCAGGGTCTTTCCTGAAAGAGATGACGTCTGGGTGGGAGCATATGTTGTTCTAGAACCTGAATATATTTTTCTGCATTGATAGTGCCTTTCCAGACATGCAAGCTGCCCATGCCACACACACTCATGCAACCCCATGCCATCAGAGATGCAGGCTTCTGAACTGAGCGTTGATAACAACTTGGGTTGTCCTTGTCCTCTTTGGTCCGGATGACATGGCGTCCCAGATTTCCAAAAAGAACTTCGAACTTCGTCGTTTAAGGGCCCGGAGATCACGGGCATCCAGTATGGTTTTATGGCCTTGACCCTTACGCACAGAGATTGTTCCATAGAGGAAAGTGTGCTAAGTACCCAGAGATAGTCAGCCATATGTTGGTGAAGAATTCGGGTGCATGCATGCTGGCCCTTCAAGAGCCAGAAGGGAAACATAAGCGCCCTATAGGCAGACTGGAGGCCTAGCCAGGAAGTGCAGGCTGCAGCCTACAGCAAACAAAAGATAGGGATACCTGGAACTATGACGAGGGGCTGGACCCACACTTAGAGGGAAAAGGAGGGCCAGTGGGTCCGGCCACACAAGGGCTCTATTGAAGCACATGAAAAGGCATCACTAGATCTAGTGGAAAAACACAACTCTCCAGCATTTAGAACAAAACTGTCCTCCTTTTCCTGGTTGTGGAAGCCCAACCAGTACAGTATCCTTGTCATCATCATCATCAGCCACATTTTCTCCTGCTCAGACTTCTCCTTCTCCTCTCCATCATGAAACATCAATAACGGAATATATGGCAATGAAACAACTATTCGTGACTATCAATTAGCTTGTGTGCAGGCTGAATTCCCAACCTGGCCAAGTTGCTTGTGGTGCAGCTGCTGCCATGCGACTTATTTGTGGTAATTGTCTTCTAGTTCTAGGCTTCACTCAAATTTTATTCTGCTCTAGGGCATTGGTACTTCTGGCCAGCTGTCCATTTAAAAAGGGACCTTTCACCACTCCTGCACTAAGTGTACAGAGGGGAGGTAACAAGTTGGGGGTGTGTACCTGCCCATACGCACTCTATCCAAATCAGTACTGCCATTTTCAGATTGTGCAGGTACACCCTCCCCAACTTGTTACACCCCCTCTGTACCCTTACTGCAGACTGCTAGCAATTTATTCATAACTTCTAGTAAAATTAATAAAGGTATGGCACAACACAGAGCCATAAGAACAGATGCTCTAGAATTGTTATTACACAGGGAATGCATGAAGCTATTAAAACAGGCATGTTGGGAGTGGTGTTCTCCAATTGTTATGCAGTTTTGCACCTTCAACAAAATTTTATTCTGTTCTATGAAATTAATACTTCTGGCCAACTGTCCATTTTTTTTTTCCAAAGAAGACATCCATGCCTTGTACTCTCACATGGATGAGAATGTGGGATCCTCCTAGGAATTGTCACTGCACAGCAAGGTGAATGCCACCATGAACATGTGGAGAAATTGTTATGGCCAGGGACAGTACTTGTC
The DNA here is from genome assembly GCF_014858855.1 of Bufo gargarizans. Classification (NCBI taxonomy): domain Eukaryota; kingdom Metazoa; phylum Chordata; class Amphibia; order Anura; family Bufonidae; genus Bufo; species Bufo gargarizans. The sequence goes on from NC_058082.1 coordinate 453,978,677, forward strand.
TGGGTCAATGTTTTGTGCAGCTGCTGCACTCGTCCAATTGACAACTCCATGTTTTCGCTGGTCTGGTTTCCACAGCATCCATATACATCTCAAGGGGTTTCCTCCCATCACCTGTCTTAGAACTGATGAGCCTGATGAAAGAAGTCACTCAGTTGATTAGTTGTTTCTAGATGGATGTCTCTCTGCCAACTACGACTGGGCAAAGTGGTCAACAACAATGGCAGAAGCATCATGGCTGCACTGCTTTTAGGGTACATTTGGGGAAGGCTAATGATGATGATGACAATTACACTGGTGACGATGACCGATCATTGTTATTGGGGGGCCGAGCTGGAAAGAACTGGGTCCTCGGGTATGCTGGCGAGCAAGGCAAGCTATATGCTTGCTAGCTTACATGCTGACAGGCATATTGTTAGCATCAAGCAAATTTGTTTTCCTGTTGCTAAAATGGAAGCAAAATTCCCCTATAAGTCGGATACACTGTGTACATAGCTTACAGCAGTGTTTGGTGAGCAGACACTTGCTGCCCACGTGTCTGACCATAAGATTAGGCCCCTCTCTGCCTCCGCTGAGTCCCTAACCTCCCACCATCTCTGCTACCACAAGTAGCAGAAGCTGCCCCAGCGCCAGCAGCAGCCAAATCAGTCTGACAAACATAACGGAGCAGTATTTTCCTGTTCCGCATCTGCCTGGCACAAATCTGCAAATGGATATGTACCACCTAAACAACCAGGTCCAGTCCTGGACTTACCCTTTTCTCCAGCACATACGAGAAAAAGGATTACAGCCAGCTCACCTTCTCATCCTGTGTGTCGGTGCACGGGGCGGACCCAAGCCAGTCCTCAGTGATAGTACGCAGGGTGAAAAAAGAAGCTCCAGCACCCGGTTTGAAGTAATAAGAAATCCCGGTCTTTATTAGCACCAAAAATTACAGGTGAATACAGCAAACAGTAAACTGACTCCCACTTAATCCCCAAGATCTGTCATGATCTGAGGTGTCTGACTAGTCCAGAGCTGAAATAAGGTTCACCCCCCATGTTCCCACCCCGGGGTGGAGTCACACAGGGCAAGGTGAACAGAAAATCAGCTTGTTCCGTACAGAGCACCTGTGCAAACATTTTCACCTGTGGCATATAAAAACATGTCTCCCAGTGCTTTATAAACATATAATATAAAATAAAGTATAAAAACATATAGTAATGTTTCCTCCTCCGGAGCTATGTGGGATCGGCATCACAAGGAATTGACATGTTGCCTTTCCAAGAGACTGGTTCATAGCCCCTTGCAAATATACCATAGTTCATATGGAGCGGTTTCTTGAAGATACGATAGGAGCAGGGGGTTAATATACCATGTTCGGAGAGAGGCGGCATGTTCGATCTCCTTTGAATATACCGCAGCTACCATTGGAATCTTGCTGGTCATTTTATATATAGAAGTTTTGGTGTAGGTCCACACCTTGCGTTAATCCACATATAAGGTGCAGTTTGTATAATCAGCCAATATGGGACCACACCAAATATTCAAAAATAAATAAATAAATAAATAAATAAATAACAAAAATAAAACACCATAACAATATGTTGTATTCAAGCAATTTACCAATGGACCTGTGGGTAACGATATATTTAAATTTAATCTTATGTCATTTCTCATGTCATTCCTTGTTTTGCAGATCCTTTCTGGCTCAGTGTGTGTGGGGTTTCTTTTCTTACGGACACTACTGACATAATATAATATAATAATAATTTATACTATGTAGGGTATTTAATCTCATATTGAACTGTATATGTTTATAAATTCTTCTCTTTTCCTTTTTTTTTTTTCTTCTTCTTTTTTTCTTGGAGGAAACATTACTATATGTTTTTATACTTTATTTTATATTATATGTTTATAAAGCACTGGGAGACATGTTTTTATATGCCACAGGTGAAAATGTTTGCACAGGTGCTCTGTAAGGAACGAGCTGATTTTCTGTTCACCTTGCCCTGTGTGACTCCACCCCGGGGTGGGAACATGGGGGGTGAACCTTATTTTAGCTCTGGACTAGTCAGACACCTCAGATCATGACTAAGAACAACAACGTTCAAAACGCGTAGATCTTGGGGATTAAGTGCGAGTCAGTTTACCGTTTGCTGTATTCACCTGTAATTTTTGGTGATAATAAAGACCGGGATTTCTTATTACTTCAAACCGGGTGCTGGAGCTTCTTTTTTCACCCTGCGTACTCTCCAGCACATACCCTGTTCCCTGAACCTATAGACTTCTGGGCAGGCAGATTGGAACAATGGCAGGAACTGGCCCAGTTTGCACTAGCTGTACTTGCCGCAAGCCTCGGAGGGGTGAAGGTGAGGATGGGAGTGGTGGTGCCTCTGGCTGCAATAATTATTCACAGTGGCAATTCTCAAAAGTCTTATAGAGATCTGCCGAAACAAATTGGCATCTGCCCTGAATGGCAAGCAGAGAAAACCTGAAGTGCCTGATGCAATACTAACTGGAAAGCTCCTCTTTCAGAGGGGAAAGCTAGTTCCCTTAGCCGAGTCAGGACATAACTAACAGTGCCACCTATACACAGCTTTTGAGAATGCATACAAATCATAATACAAAGCATTAATAATTTCCACAGCTGCTACTCCCCCAACTGCCAACCCTACACACCTATTCATCTACTGCCTTGCCACAACTACTACTATCCCTACACAGCTGCACATCTACTGTTGTGGAATCATATATCTAGTATCAAATGTATACTTGCTTGTATTATATCTAACAGTTTGCTTAACAAAATGGCCCCTGAAGTAGCAGCCAGCTCCCTTAATAATCCCTTACTAATCACTTTATGATATTGAAATTGCTGACATATTGCTGACATAATGCTGACTTTTGCTAAAGTATGGAGTGATAATGTGATACGTTATCATGGGACTTAGTAATGTGACAATTAGATCATTAAATTAGCCGAGTCATAAAGTTCCCCTTTTTCTGCTATAAAAAATCATGTAATCTGAATAAACGGAACATCTAGCATTGACTTCTCTGTGACAGTCTGTGTGTGATCTCTCATGGCGTACGTATGCCAATCATTTCATACCATTCGGAGCAGTGCATCAACCTTACCTGACTATTAGGTCAGATCCAGAATCAGAGCCATATCAGTTGGCGCCCAACGTGGGGCCTGAGGATTGGACCTCCTGCTGGCGTACCCCCAGAGACTGGACCCAGAGAGACAAGCCAACGGACACCGGGACCGCGGCCCGTAATAAGAGGTGAGAAAATATATTCATCTTACCTATTCTGTGTCCCTTGGCTTAGTCTATCCATATTTGTTCTAGGGAGGGGTGCACCGACAGTGAGGCATCCTCAGGGGCATGAAAGTAAGAACCCCATTGTATTGATAAGCTTGATGTATTGTGTTTTATTATTTTTTTGTGTATGGTTGGTTTCTCTGGGAGAAAGGAGAGGCATAGACTGACAGAACAATAGAAGTCTCCTAAAGTGCCTACATTGAGGGGTAACCCCGGTGTGTGACCCCAAGAAATAGTAGAAGGGAAGGAGACAGCTTGCTGATAACCCAGTGGTGTGTTAATCTCAAGCTCAAGGTGTTTGTTTGTCAGTGTCTGTGCTAATCCAACTATCAGAGACAGTAATTGAAGGCTCCAGAACGTGTTGAAGGCTCCAGAACGTGGTGTTTTGAAAAAAAATGGGTAACCGAAATAGTGTCCCGAAGGGCTATTGTTCACCTGAACAGTACGTGGCGGACCGGAGAGGAAAAGGTTATGTTAAAGGACTAAGCAAGTTAGAAAAGAGTTATGATATTGCAAAAGGAGGTGTATTGTGTTCTGCTATATGGCAGACATTGTTGACTGAGAAGAGAGGCAAATTGAATGATGATAAGTTGATAGATACAGTTAGGGTATGGCTGGACTGTAGCAAAGAATTTGAACAGACAAAAGGAGAAGCAATGTTTGATGAAAAATCAGGACTCCATTACTATCGGCCTGGCCCAGTCTTAGTACAGGAACAGCCACCGCCCTATAATGGCGCAGCTGAAAGAAAAAGGGGAAGTTGGACTTGTACACATTGTGGTCAGCAGAACCCTGCCCCCCGTGATACGTGCTTAGCCTGTGGTGCTCCACGCCCACATAATCATGCTCTTTTAGCCCCCCAGCACGTCTCACCAGTCCCAGCAATGACGCCATCTTGTCCTCAGCCAACGCCCAAGGCTGGACTTGTAATCTCCCCAAACCCTGCTCTTTCTGTCATGCCACAAGTCACTACTATATACCCACTTGTAAATCCTGACGGCACCTACATGCTACCCAGTCAGCCCATAGCTCCAGCTCATATAATGGTAGGAGGTAGTGGTGCTGTAGATCAGGAAGATGAGGATGGGGAGAAACAAAAGGAAGATGCAGGGGAAGACTCACAGCAGACAGTGGACTATGCACCTGGTGCTGCAGCACAAACCCCGGGATATCGCAGCCCCCCACCGCACCTTGGACGATTTTCTGATATTACCCTAAGTAGCCAGCAGGGTGCAGCAAGAGCAGTGAATGAGTCTTTTCAAAACCAAATTACAGAGCTGCAAAGAGAGATCCATAACATAGGACAAGGAAATCTTGAAGCCTTAAGGGAAATATACTTGAACACTCGCCCAGTCGGGCCACCTAAGTATGTGTCCTTTACCCCCCAGCAGTTGTTCACCATAGTGAACCTCATGCCTGACCCAGATACTCACCCTATGCCCTTTTACAGAAAATTGGCACAAGTATATCAAACCTACGGGTGTACTTGGTCAGACTTGCAAAGTATTGTACAAAATAAAACTGGTGAATTTTCTTCACTTATAATGGATCACATACGCCAACCAGAACTCCCTGGAGCAAATTATGACACTCGTGATTCAGAATCTGGCCGTGATTTCATTCAGCAATTATATAAGTGGGCGAAAGACAGACTAGCAGAGCAGTCCACAACCCTGCAGGACATGGTACAGGATAAAGCAGAGTCAGTAGAAAAGTTTGTACAAAGAGTTAAACAAAACTATAAAGATATGGGATTCAGTCCAAATGAACCTGTGCACCTAAGACTCCTAGCACGGTCATTTGTAGATGGCCTTAGGCCAGATCTGAACAAAGCTCTTGTAACCTGTCGCCCAGAATGGAAATCATTAACATTGGAAATCTTAGAGCAAGTTGCAAAAGGGCTGGAGAGTAGTACAAAGAAATCCCGCATATCAGTCATGGCAGTCATGACGGGAGAAGGAAGAGAGGAAAGACCCCCGCCCCGTGTCTGTTATGGGTGCGGCAAACCAGGGCACATTAAGAGAAACTGTCGCTCCAAACATCTGTGGCCAGCAGATCAGAGCCAAAGAGGAACTCCTCCTCCATGGCCAGCTCCATCCCACTAGGACGTTGGCAAACCAGTGTTGCTGGGAGGGGACACCCCGTGTATGGCAGTCTCTGCCCCTCCTGCAGGCCCCGCCCCTCGAATCACCCTCGATGTGGCAGGGAAGGAACTCTCATTCCTTGTAGACACTGGTGCAGCCCGCAGTGTGTTATGTGAGACCGCCATACTCCCTTCCTGGCTCACAGATATGCATTTACCCTGCTCTGGTTTAGAAGGGGTCACCCAGCACAACCCTGTTACTAAGCCTCTCTTGATTACTCCCTCCACTAAGTCCCAAAGCCAATCTCCACAGTTACATCTGCCCACTGGAGTAATGTCACAATTTGTTGTAAGCCAGACATGTCCTTATAACCTATTAGGCTCAGATTTTCTTCAGAAAATACGGGCCAACATCCAGTTCAAGGAAAATGGTACAGTTGTTTTAGGTACGGCATTGAGTCCAGAAGAAACCTGCCTCCTAATGGCATTAAAATCCCAGTCACTTGAATCACATGAACAAGGGGATTCGCTGCAAAGCATTTTGCACCTCATCCCTGATACCCTTTGGACCAAAGGTCCCCAAGACATTGGGCGTCTCAAAGTCCCGCCAGTCACTGTAACCTTGAAGAATCCTAACTTACTGCCATATAAAGCACAATACCCTCTCTCCATTTCCCAGAGAGATGCTATCACCCTCCAGATACAGGCTCTTCTTGCAAATGGAGCTATTAAAATTACCACCTCACCATGTAACACTCCCTTATACCCAATTAAAAAGAAGAGTGTGAAGGGACAGCCTCCTGTATATCGCATGGTACAAGACCTCAGAGCAATTAATGAGGCTACGGTCTTTGAAACCCCCATTGTACCAAATCCCCACACTTTGCTTGCTAGCATTCCTCCTGTGGCTGCTATTTTTACTGTCATTGATCTAGCAAATGCCTTTTTCTCTGTCCCATTACATGAAGACTCCCAATTTCTCTTTGCTTTTACACATGATGGAAAACAATACACCTGGACGGTGTTGCCTCAAGGAGCTCATAATAGTCCTTCCTGCTTTAGCAAAGCAATGGCATCCATCTTACAACCATGGCAAGCAGATCACCCAGAGGTGGAACTCTTACAATATGTCGATGATTTACTCCTCTGTGCTGACTCACACCCCGTCTGCCTGAACTCATCTGCCTCACTTCTTGCCTACCTGGCGGATGCTGGGTGCAGAGTCTCACGTTCTAAATTACAGTTGTGTCTTCCAAAAGTTGTTTTCCTAGGTCACTGTATCTCACAAGGCAGTAAGCATCTTACGGATGCCAGAAAGAAAGCAGTCTCAGACATCCCACTGCCAGATACCCCTCACCAACTGCAAACCTTTCTGGGACTAATTTCATACTGTAGACCATGGATCCCTGATGCATCCGTTCTGATGCAGCCACTGTTTGATTGCATACCCCGTATTGCTACTGTCCCTTTCCAAATGACTGCAGAAGCCATAAAAGCATTCCAATCTCTCAAACAAATCATTGTCACTGCCCCAGCTCTTGGCATCCCTAACTATCAGCTTCCCTTTCGCCTTTATGTCATGGAACGTCAGGGTCATGCCACTGGAGTTCTCACCCAGAGCCATGGGGGTCGTAGTAGACCTCTAGGCTACTTCTCAAAACGTCTAGACCCTGTAGCCAGAGCCACCCCTTCCTGTGTCAGGGCCGTTCATGCTGCTAGTTCTCTCCTGAACGCTACCGCTGACATCGTCCTGGGACACCCACTCACCATCATGGCTCCCCATGACATCTCAGCTATCCTGCAACAAACACAACCTAAACACCTCACTGCACAACGCCACCTCAGGCTCCAGTGTAGTCTGCTTCTGCCAGATAATGTCACCATCCAGAGATGCCACATCCTCAATCCTGCTGCACTCCTTCCTCTCCCAAGGGGGGAGTATACTGCAGATCGAGATTCTGAAGATTTTATTGATCTACGTGCTGAAGAAGATCTTCAGGAAGAAGAACTATGGGCCTCAACCGACTCTCTTTACAAAGAACAAGAACATGATTGCATTACAATGATGGAAGCTGAAGTAGGAACTCCACCATCAATACAGGATACTCCTTTGCAAAACCCACACTGGACACTCTTTGTAGACGGTTCAAGGTATGCCGATGACAAAGGGAAATTCCATACAGGCATGGCAGTTACTAGTGAGTATGAAGTCCTGTGTGCAAGGCAATTGCGCCCAGACCAGTCAGCACAAGAGGCTGAACTCATAGCCCTTACTGAGGCCTGCCTCATAGCAAAAGACTCCACTGCTAACATCTACACAGACTCCAGATATGCTTTTGGAGTAGTTCATGATTTCGGAATAATATGGAAGGCCAGAGATTACATTACAGCAGCAGGAACCCCAATTAAACATGCTTTAGCAGTGGAGGCTTTGATGACTGCAGTACTCCTGCCCACCAAAGTAGCAGTAATCAAAGTAAAGGCACATACCCGTGCTGACACACCAGAAGCCAAAGGAAATGCATTGGCTGACCAAGCAGCCAAACAGGCAGCAATGGAAGAGGAAAGAGCACAGCCAGATAAAATCATGTTAGCACAACCGGATGTCAAGCAACAAGAAGTATCATGGGATCTACTGAAACAGATGCAGAAGCAAGCCACCCGCTCAGAAAAGGAAACCTGGCTAAAGGAGTCAGCCCTGGAAGAAGAATCCGGACTTTGGACACAAGGGAAGAAAGTGTGCTTGCCTAGAGCACTCTATCCTGTAATAGCCTCTGTGGCCCATGGGCCCACTCATCAATCTAAGACAATAATGAAAGAACTCATCGATAAAATATGGGTAGCCCCAGGAATCACTCCTGTACTAGTGAAATATGTCCAGTCATGTTTAATCTGTGCCCAATGCAATCCAGGTAGGACTGAGCCCACGCCCAAAAAATGTCTCCCAAAAGCCTTATACCCCTTCCAGAGGATCCAGATTGATCATATCCAGATGCCAATGTGCCAAGGGTTTCAATACGTGTTAGTAGTGGTAGACATGTTCTCTGGGTGGCCAGAAGCCTACCCCGTCAGGAATCAGACAGCAACAACTACTGCTAAAAAATTGATACAGGAAACTGTCTGTAGGTACGGGGTACCTGAGGTCATTGAGAGTGATCAGGGCCCAGCATTCACTGCTAACCTAACCCAAGAGGTCTGGAAGATGGTAGGGTCACACCTGGCATTCCACACCCCTTACAGACCCCAAAGTAGCGGCAAAGTCGAAAGACTGAATGGGGTATTAAAGTCAAAAATGCTGAAAATGACTAGGGAGACAGGGCTCAATTGGGTTCAGTGTTTACCAATAGCACTCTTTGCAGTCAGACACACTCCCAAACCTCCCCATAAGCTGACTCCACATGAGATATTGTTTGGGTCGGGACCCCGGATGGGGCTGTACTTCCCTCAACAGTTGCAAATGCATTATGAATCTGTTGCAAAGTATGTGATAGCTTTGAGCAAACAGTTGTCTAACATCCATGTACAAGTCTTTTCTTCCATTCCAGATCCTGACTCCCTAGAAGGCAGCCACACTCTGAAACCAGGAGAGTGGGTAGTGGTCAAGAAACACGTCAGAAGTACCCTAGAACCACGCTTCGAGGGGCCTTACCAAGTACTACTGACCACTCCAACTTCTGTAAAGCTCGAAGGGAGATCCACCTGGATCCACGCCTCTCACTGCAAAAGGATAAGGAACCCGCCAGATTCAGAAATAACAAAATGATTTTCTTTTATCTGCTAGCACTGGTGACACTCACCAGTGCATACATTCCTCCCCCGGCAGAAATGGATGATGACGGGTGGGACAATAAGTTTGTCAAACATCATCAAGTGTTGTATAAAAGCCTGAAGGAAGGTGATTCTGACACCACCACCTCTTCACTAAAAGATTGTTGGATATGTACACATGGCCCAGTAAATGCTAGAGCTATGCCTTATTTAGCTGTGCCCCTAACCTTCCAAGAGATAAAAGATTTGGCAGGATCAGCTGTTTTCCTTTCTAGCATAAATGAGGTTAATACCAAAAATGCAACAGAAAAGCTTCCCTAATAGTAGTAGCATGGGATGGGTCCCCATGGCTAATGATAAACAGAACAGGACCCTCAGCTCAGAATAGCAATATGCCCTGGAATGACTATATGTGGAGCAATGTATCCTGCTTCCCAAATTGGACCCACTGTTACTGCCTACAGGTACAAACCCATGGTATGGTTTTCAGTTCCCATAACAGATCAGGCTGTAATGATTCCAACCCAGACAGTCCAGTACAGTGCATTGGTATATATGCTGAAGCAAGTGGTGATCTGGCCTGCGCCCGGCGCAGTGTAAGGGACTTGACAATAGGGATAACTAGTAAAACCACAGAGGGTCAAGAAAAGGGTCAAAAACTAGCAGAAGGTATCATATTAGCCCACTTAATCACTCGTTTGTTCAATAGTACAGTGGTTTCGGTCCCAAAAAATATATACCTAGTATGTGGACACAGGGCATATAAATGGCTCCCTTCGGATTTCAAAGGTTTATGTACAATTGCTAGGCTCACACCAGCCACTTTTACACTGCCTCATGGAAAATTAAATGTCAATACTATCCCCAAACACACCTTATATAAAAGAGCCGCAGATAACATTCCTAGACCAAATGGAAAACCCCATCTTGTAGAAATGAGTGGTGCCAACAAGTTCTTTAGTACTCTATTAATCTATCCTATGCTTACACAAACATATGACAAACTAGTAATGGCTACCGACTACTTGGATGATCAGATTTGGGAAATTATGAAACTGATGAATACATCTAATGTTGTCCAGAATCAGCTCATCATAGTCACTAATCAACACACTTTAGTATTAGACTATTTGACTGCAAAGGATGGAGGTATGTGTCAGGTAGTAGGTACTGCATGCTGCCATTATATCGATCCACAAGGTAATCTACAAGTAAAAGCTGGTTTGGAAAAGATGAGTGAGATACGTGATGAATGGCTAGAGGCTCACAGTGCAGATGAGTCAACATGGTGGTCTGACACTTTCTCATTCCTTAATCCCAGTAACTGGTTCAAGGGAATTAGTGGATGGACGATGGGAATAATTCAGGGAATATTACAGATAGCCCTAATATTGATGGTAATCTACATATTTATCAAAGTTGTTGTTTCCTGCATTAACCGCATCACCAACAGAAAGAAGCCTGCTGAGGAAACCATACTACTTCTCTATGAACAAATGGCTAGCACCGCAATAGATGTGGATGTGATCCCTGCATTCCCGACACCCCCGCCTTCTCCAACTCCCGCTGATGAAGCTCCTCTACCCAGGCCTGAAGATCCAAGAGATGATGAGAATTAGGGACAAATGAATCCCAGGGTATTACCAGAAGTCCGCTCAATCGGGAACTTATTCACAAGGGATAAGTTGTCGCCACTGTGGGTGAAGAGGATACGAATGGTATGCCAGGGGATTCGCTAGGTTTAGGGAAAGTCTACAATCAAGTCTACAAGGGGGGACTGTTGTGGAATCATATATCTAGTATCAAATGTATACTTGCTTGTATTATATCTAACAGTTTGCTTAACAAAATGGCCCCTGAAGTAGCAGCCAGCTCCCTTAATAATCCCTTACTAATCACTTTATGATATTGAAATTGCTGACATATTGCTGACATAATGCTGACTTTTGCTAAAGTATGGAGTGATAATGTGATACGTTATCATGGGACTTAGTAATGTGACAATTAGATCATTAAATTAGCCGAGTCATAAAGTTCCCCTTTTTCTGCTATAAAAAATCATGTAATCTGAATAAACGGAACATCTAGCATTGACTTCTCTGTGACAGTCTGTGTGTGATCTCTCATGGCGTACGTATGCCAATCATTTCATACCATTCGGAGCAGTGCATCAACCTTACCTGACTATTAGGTCAGATCCAGAATCAGAGCCATATCACTACTACCTTGTCTGTTCCATGCTGTGCTGATACTGCTGTCTCCACTTTTAATTACATGATTACACACTGTACTGCTGCTGCTACAAAAAAAGGATAATTTTTGGATGCTTGCTCAGAACAAGCCACTGTTTTTAGCTATACTGCCATGTGTTTATATAAATACAGGTCATTCTAAAAAAATTAGCATATTGTGATTGTGATGGGAGCATTTTTTTTTATTTTTTAGCTACATTTTAAATTTTTTTTAAAAATTTGTCTTTATAAAAAAAATATGGCATCATTTTTTCTATACACAGCTGACATGCTCTAGTAGCACCATTTGGATTTTCTGTCTTTTCCATCAGACCAGGAGCAGATGGACTTCTTATCTCTGCTCTCTGATATTATAAACACTCATTATAACTCAGTTCTTATCTTACTGATAAGAATGTGGCTTAAATAACTGTTTATGACCTCTCAGTAGTTTAGCGGTAAGGTTTATTAGATGACGGCACAAAGTGAAAGTGAAAGTACCAGTCACATAGCTAGAAAAACTGTTAACCCTTTGTGAAAAGAACAGCTCAATATTTTTTATAAAGGCCAATTGAAAAAATGATGTACATAGTCTTTAAAGGATAACTGTCGTATATATATATTTTTTACTATTGGATTGTGGTGATTAATATCACCTTGGTGGCCCTATTTCAACTTTTCACTGTGTATTCAATTACCCCTTAATTCCACATTTTTGTTCCCTGTACTGCCTACTTTTACCTGTGCTTAAAATAGGGTTGTTAGGCATGGTCCGTCTATCTGTTGAAGGACAGAGCAAGCAGCGTGCAGGGTCACATTACTTACAGCCAGGGACTGTAAGTAAATGATTAAAGCCAGGTCCTCCCCAGCAGCTGATAACAGTGCCTGGGCTGTGTGCATTTCTACCTGTCCCTGCGCTTGGCAGACGCTCCCTAACTTAGCAGAGCTGGACAATGCAGAGTCGAAGCAGCGCACAACAGGGAAGGGAGATCTGCCATCTGCTCAGTGTATAAATGAAAGCAACATGTGGTAAGAGGGCCGCTTTGTGCTGCAGGAGATTAACCCTTTAGGCGGGAGTGCTCTGGTTACTGACACTTTTGGGGGGCTATTGTTACTGGCTAGTGAGGGCAGGTGGGATTAGCCTCAGGGTGAGGGCAGTGGCGGCCATCTTAACTGAATAGTGAAATTGCAGTTTTATGCAGAGTGGTTGCTATGTGATTCTGGAATATCATGTTATTAATAACTACATATATGAAAATTGAAATTAGGGTCAGTTAGGTCAGTTAGGTCAGTTAGTAATGTGACAGTTATCCTTTAAGCCATAAGTTTTGGACTGCTTGTTCACAACAAGCCACAGCTTTTTTTCTGATAACCCCATGTTCAAGTCTCCAGTAAGGGAGAATTCTTGGAAGTTTTTTATTTGTAAAAAGCATAACAAATCCGATGGCACGGTGTGCTTTTAATCAGGATCTTTGTTAACACTGTCAACTATGCATTCACCCATAGCTGCATATGACTCTGACACTCTGACATTATTTGCTATTGCTGTCACTGTGATAAAGAGCTTAAAATGGGGGTGGAGAGAGAGAAAAAATTAAAAATTAAAAAACAAGAGAGAAAAACATACGTCATAGGAGACCTCAGAGTGTCATATATCAATATTCAGGCCAATTGAAGCACTTTTGAATTGGGTAGAATTGATTTGGACACATTGATTTGGACACAAAATTTTATTTTTTATTATTTTGTTTGTATTTTATAAATCCACCTTTGGCTTCCAACACTACCTGAATACTTCTGGTCATGCTCTCGATCAGATTCAAGCATGTCTTGACCAAAATCTGTTCCCAGGTCTCTTCTACACGTTCCCAATGTTGGTCAATACTGGTCGACTCACTTGGCTACAAATACAGCTTGCTCTTCAACTCTACCTACTTGTGTTCTACTGGGTTGAGGTCTGGGGATCCAGAACCTCTACTTCATTGTCATTTAACCATTTTTTCATCAATCTTAATGTATGCTTCGAGTCGTTGTCCTGCTGGAACACTATGTGGTCCTGGTCCAATCCAACACCTTTCGCTGTGGAAAAAAAACCATATCATCAGACTTCCTCCACCAAAATTGAAAGTTCCTTAAATTTCTCGATCCATTAGCTCCCTTTTCCTTTGTTTCTTCGAGACCAATTGGCACCCATCAGAGCGCAGTCTATTGACTTTTGTCTTATCACTTAAATTCACCAGTTTCTAATATTCTACTGTTGTTATTAAAGTCAAGGTTTCTTCACCTTTTTTCAGGCCACCATTCCAGACTTGCATAGATGTCCTCTTTTGCTTGGGAATCAACCTAATGACACACTGAGCTATTACAAAATGTAACAGATTGCAATTTGTTGTATACGAGAAGAAAAAGATTGCTCCACCGACAGGAGCAAAACAGTAACACTGCAGTTACATGACTTATCCTTTTGCTCGTCAGTCTATGACTTTGAATGTTGGCAATACTTGCAAAATGTAAATATTACCATATTTTTTGGACTGTAAGATGCACTTTTTAGCAAGGAAAGGTCCTCAGTCAGGGTGGTGCAGCAGTGCTAGACCTCCCCAACTACTTTCTTAATGTTCCAACAGAGCTATTATACAGTTCTTTGTCCGATGGATGATACACTGATCTGTGTGATCAGGACAGGCAAGAGAGGAAACAATCAGTAAAAAATGTAATCACACCTGGCCCTGTCAATCAAAGTGGTGAGAGCTGCAGAAAGAGCTGAGCCTCTAGGCAATGACCCCGTTGCTACTAGAGGCTAATTTTCATATATTAAATCATTATTTTTCTCAGCAATGCGGGTACATATAAACATAGGACTAACACAGATACCTTCAGCTGCCAAGCACACATACAACAGGTAAGCCAGCTTCATAGGTACAAATCTGCTCATAGATGCCCTCTAAATGTATGTAGTGGAATATCCTTTTAGGTTGGGAACAGTTTAGATCAGCGATTGTTGGTGAATAGTGGAAGGAAATGCAGTATTGCATAATGTCACTTACATTTTTTTGATTGTCAGAAAGTGCCCTAAATGTGATTTCCCATGAGCTGGCCTTTTGAAGAGACTTTAGGAATGTGTGGCTAAACAAGTTTTGTGGAGCAAAATTCAAAAGTAAATTGAGAAGATTTACGAAGTGCAGGTGTTGTTAACCATGCAGAGTTGTAACTTTTATTATGGTCCAACATATCCAGAATGCAATGATTCCCAAGTAGTTGGTATTAAATGGGTAAATGTAACACTTTGGTTGCCAAGAAATGCATCCTCCACCACTTTGTTAGAACTGCAGGTGCTGGTGTTTCAGTAAGGATTCAACACAGTCAGCCACAGAGTGGTGAGGTGGCAACCGCATGAGGAGTCAACATAGTGGCCCAGTTACAGTGTGGGGAGGGTGGCAACCACATGAAGATTCAACACAGTGGCCCAGTAACAGAGTGGTGAAGAGGCAACTGCATAAGGAGTCAACATAGTGGTCCAGTAACAGAGTGGTGAGGTGTAGTATTTATCGAGCACCAAAGTGCTCAGGTGCTCGGGCGCTCAAGTAGAACACCTCAGAATGCTTGGGTGCTCTGCCGAGCACCCGAGCACAATGGAAGTCAATAGGAGAACCTGAGCATTACACCAGGCACCCCCTGTTCTGACGAGGGGAGGGTGTCTGGTTCACATAAAAAGGTCAGAAATTGATGGAAACACCACTGAAATGGTCCAGGAACAGCATGAGGGGGATGTCTGGATGCATCTTGGACTCCCAGGTCGCTGCTGGGAATGATGTTGTCCGAGTAGTACGCCAATTTTACAGACTGACAATAATGCGCACAAAACCGAAGATAAAATCGATTTTAGAGGAAAAATTGTTAGGAAACATTTTTTCCTGTATATTTACTTGTATATAAAGTGCAAGTATTGCCAAAAATTACAAGGAAGAGGCACTCCGATACAACATGTATGTCACATAAAGGAGGGCCTCATTCACATTGTGGTACAATTGTTCAGGTAGTGGGACTCCTCCTCATAAAGCCTATGCACTAAGTGAAAGGGCTGCCAAAAATTACAAGGAACCGACACTCCAATACACACTTTATTACACATAAAGTAGGGCATCATACACACCCTTGAAAAATTATGATTGATGGCCTGCTGGTGTGTCACGGCCTATGGTATGTTGTGTGACACTTTCCTTCATTTGGTTGTCTGTGGCAACGTGTGGTGTTGAGTGCGTGTGGTGGCAGTGTCTCAGCCCTATGGCTGATCCCCAGGACATGATTGCCACACATGCTGTTGCCCGCGGCAACAGGTGAAGTGTGTGGTTTATGTGTGTATTCCCCTTTTAGTGGCCGTCTTCCCTTGCCTTGTGTTTGAAGGGTTAATTCCCTTCTGTGTGTGTGAACACTGGGTGTGTTTGTTGGGTGTGGCTACTTTGGCCTATAAAGCCTTAGTGTTTAGCACGTGTCTGAGGGGTACTTCAGCCATGGTTAGCTGGAGCAGCCTCCTGTGTATTCCACCTGCCAGTAGGGGCCGCCCTTGTGGTCATAGGCTTTATGTTGATGTTCACCTGATGTTTTCCTTTGTTATCTGTTTATTGCAACTATGGATGTCCTGGTTACCTGTGTGATATGTGTGCTGTGTCCCTTAGTATTTTGTGGACATTAGTAGTCATGCATGGGTTCCAGTCAGCCTGGCTGTGACAGGTACGTTTGGAACTACTTTAGTTCGCCTGTCATATCTGTATGTTGTATTTGTTCCCCCATTCCTTGCAGCTTGGCCAGTGAGACTCCTGTTCCTTCGTGTCCAGAAGGAACAGGTCGTCTTACCCTACTCCTAGTTCAGGGACCGGTCGGAGGGTGAGTAGGGATCTGAGGTTCCTGAGCATGGGCCCTCCTACCTTCAAGGTCGGCCCATGCAGCTAGGAGTTAGGGACGGATTAGGGATGTATTAGGAGGTGACCTGCTCCCTAATTCTGTCGTCCTGGCCAAGCAGCCATTAACATCTTCTGGCATCGCACGGCTGAGGGTTTTCCCCATCCTCAGCCGTGACATGGTGACCCTCAAAAACATTAGGGATGAGGGTCTGCTGCTGAGCTGACCATCTAAAACAATACGGGTGAGGGTCTGCTGCTGAGCTGACTCTCTAAAACATAAGGGGCGAGTGTCTGCTGCTGATCTGACCATCTAAAACATTATGGGCGAGGGCCTGCTGCTGATCTGACCATCTAAAACATTATGGGCGAGGGCCTGCTGCTGATCTGACCATCTACAACATTAGAGGCGAGGGCCTGTTGCTGAGCTAACCCTCTAAACCATTAGAGGAGAGGGTCTGCTGCTGAGCTGACTCTCTGAAACATTAGGGGTGAGTGTCACGGCTGAGGACGGGGAAAACCCTCAGCCGTGTGATGCCACGTGATGTTAGTCGCTGCTCGGCCAGGACAACAGAATTAGGGAGCAGGTCACCTCCTAACGCATCCCTAATCCGACCCTAACTCCTAGCTGCATGAGCCGACCTTGAAGGTAGGAGGGCCCATGCTCAGGAACCTCGGATCCCTACTCACCCTCCGCCGATCCCTGAACTCGGAGCTGGGTAGACCACCTGTTCCTCCTGGATGCGGAGAAACAGGAGTCTAAACTGGCCGAGCTGCAAGGGGATATAACCATAAACAGACTATGGATATGGCAGGAGAGTGAAATACTTCCACCTCTACCTGCCACAGACACACTGACTGGATCCCTGGACACAAGTGCTGGCTGTCCACACACAAACATAAACGGACACAGCACACATAAACACACAGGGACCCAGAACCATAGCTGCAATAATAACAGACACCACATAGACATAAACTTAACATCACATAAACATATACAGGTCCTTCTAAAAAAATTAGCATATTGTGATAAAGTTCATTATTTTCTGTAATGTACTGATAAACATTAGACTTTCATATATTTTAGATTCATTACACACCAACTGAAGTAGTTCAAGCCTTTTATTGTGTTAATATTGATGATTTTGGCATACAGCTCATGAAAACCCAAATTTCCTATATCAAAAAATTAGCATATTTCATCCGACCAATAAAAGAAAAGTGTTTTTAATACAAAAAAAGTCAATCTTCAAATAATTATGTTCAGTTATGCACTCAATACTTGGTCAGGAATCCTTTTTCAGAAATGACTGCTTCAATGCGGCGTGGCATGGAGGCAATCAGCCTGTGGCACTGCTGAGGTGTTATGGAGGCCCAGGATGCTTTGATAGCGGCCTTAAGCTCATCCAGAGTGTTGGGTCTTGCGTCTCTCAACTTTCTCTTCCCAATATCCCACAGATTCTCTATGGGGTTCAGATCAGGAGAGTTGGCAGGCCAATTGAGAACAGTAATACCATGGTCAGTAAACCATTTACCAGTGGTTTTGGCACTGTGAGCAGGTGCCAGGTCGTGCTGAAAAATGAAATCTTCATCTCCATAAAGCTTTTCAGCAGATGGAAGCATGAAGTGCTCCAAAATCTCCTGATAGCTAGCTGCATTGACTCTGCCCTTGATAAAACACAGTGGACCAACACCAGCAGCTGACATGGCACCCCAGACCATCACTGACTGTGGGTACTTGACACTGGACTTCAGGCATTTTGGCATTTCCCTCTCCCCAGTCTTCCTCCAGACTCTGGCACCTTGATTTCCGAATGACATGCAACAGTCCAGTGCTGCTTCTCTGTAGCCCAGGTCAGGCGCTTCTGCCGCTGTTTCTGGTTCAAAAGTGGCTTGACCTGGGGAATGCGGCACCTGTAGCCCATTTCCTGCACACGCCTGTACACGGTGGCTCTGGATGTTTCTACTCCAGACTCAGTCCACTGCTTCCACAGGTCCCCCAAGGTCTGGAATCGGTCCTTCTCCACAATCTTCCTCAGGGTCCGGTCACCTCTTCTCGTTGTCCAGCGTTTTCTGCCACACTTTTTCCTTCCCACAGACTTCCCACTGAGGTGCCTTGATACAGCACTCTGGGAACAGCCTATTTGTTCAGAAATTTCTTTCTGTGTCTTACCCTCTTGCTTGAGGGTGTCAATGATGGCCTTCTGGACAGCAGTCAGGTCGGCAGTCTTACCCATGATTGCGGTTTTGAGTAATGAACCAGGCTGGGAGTTTTTAAAAGCCTCAGGAATCTTTTGCAGGTGTTTAGAGTTAATTAGTTGATTCAGATGATTAGGTTAATAGCTCGTTTAGAGAACCTTTTCATGATATGCTAATTTTTTGAGATAGGAATTTTGGGTTTTCATGAGCTGTTTGCCAAAATCATCAATATTAAAACAATAAAAGGCTTGTTCTACTTCAGTTGGTGTGTAATGAATCTAAAATATATGAAAGTCTAATGTTTATCAGTACATTACAGAAAATAATGAACTTTATCACAATATGCTAATTTTTTTAGAAGGACCTGTAGTATCACAATTTATGACCACAAGGGTGGCCCTCACTGGCAGATTGTATATGGGACCAGGAGAGTGCCTCCAGCTTACTACAAGGCTGGAGTACCCCCTCAGAACTCAGGTCTAAACTGATGTTAAATAGCCCATGTTACCACACCCACGCAGACACACCCAGTGTTCACAGACTAGGAAGGGAATTAACCCTTCACACACCAGGGAAGGGAAGACAGCAACTTAAAGGGGAATACACACAGAATAAACCCCGTGCACACCAGACAAGGAAAGTGCACACATATAAACACACGTTGCCAAAGACAACCGAATGCATGGACAGCGAGCCGCCCAGCAACCAGCTCAGGCTGCTCCACTGCCCAACAACCACAATTTGCCAGCGGCAACCACACGTGATACTGGTGGTATCTGTGGTTGACAACAATACCAGACCGCGGGCAAATGCATTTGGGTCCCAAGGAGTCACGACCATGACCATGATCGTGACAGTGAGTGCCTGATGCTGAGCTGACCATCAAAAAAGAATTATGGTTGAGGGCCTGCTGCTGAGCTGACCATCGAAAAATTATGGTTGAGGGTCTGCTGCTGAGCTGACTCTCGAAAACATTAGGTGTGAGGGCCTGCTGCTGATCTGACCATTTAAAACATTAGGGGTGACGGTCTGCTCCTGAGCTGACCAGCTAAAACATTAGGAATGAAGGTCTACTGTTGAGCTGACTCTCTAAAACATTAGGGGCGAGTGCCTGCGGCTGATCTGACCATCTAAAACATTATGGTCGAGGGTCTGCTGCTTAGCTGACTCTTTAAAACATTAGGGGTGAGTGCCTGCTGCTGAGCTGAACATCGAATAAATTATAGTTGAGGGTCTGCTGCTGAGCTGACTCACTAAAACATTAGGTGCGAGGGCCTGCTGCTGATCTGACCATCTAAAACATTAGGGGTGACGGTCTGTTGCTGAGCTGACCATCAAAAACATTAGGAATGAGGGTCTGCTGTTGAGCTGACTCTCTAAAACATTAGGGGTGAGTGCCTGCTGCTGATCTGACCATCTAAAACATTATGGTTGAGGGTCTGCTGCTGGGCTGACCATCTAAAACATTAGGGGTGAGGGTCTGCTGTTGAGCTGACTCTTTAAAACGTTAGGGGCGAGTGCCTGCTGCTGAGCTGATCATCGAAAAAATTATGGTTGAGGGCCTGCTGCTGAGCTGACCATCGAAAAAATTATGGTTGAGGGTCTGCTGCTGAGATGACTCTCTAAAACATTAGGAGCGAGGGCCTGCTGCTGATCTGACCATCTAAAACATTAGGGGTGAGGGCCTTCTGCTGAGCTGACCATTTAAAACATTAGGAGCGAGGGTCTGCTGCTGAGCTGACTCTCTAAAACATTAGGGGCGAGTGCCTGCTGCTGATCTGACCATCTAAAACATTATGGTTGAGGGTCTGCTGCTTAGCTGACTCTTTAAAACATTAGGGGTGAGTGCCTGCTGCTGAGCTAACTATCGAAAAAATTATGGTTGAGGGCCTGCTGCTGAGCTGACCATCGAAAAAATTATGGTTGAGGGTCTGCTGCTGAGCTGACTCTCTATAATATTAGGTGTGAGGGCCTGCTGCTGATCTGACCATTTAAAACATTAAGGGTGACGGTCTACTGTTGAGCTGACCATCTAAAACATTAGGAATGAGGGTTTGCTGTTGAGATGACTCTCTAAAACATTAGGGGTGAGTGCCTGCTGCTGAGCTGATCATCGAAAAAATTATGGTTGAGGGTCTGCTGCTGAGCTGACCATTGAAAAAATTATCGTTGATGGCCTGCTGCTGAGCTGACCATCGAAAAAATTATGGTTGAGGGTCTGCTGCTGAGATGACTCTCTAAAACATTAGGAGCGAGGGTCTGCTGCTGAGCTGACTCTCTAAAACATTAGGGGCGAGTGCCTGCTGCTGATCTGGCCATCTAAAACATTATGGTTGAGGGTCTGCTGCTTAGCTGACTCTTTAAAACATTAGGGGTGAGTGCCTGCTGCTGAGCTAACCATCGAAAAAATTATGGTTGAGGGCCTGCTGCTGAGCTGACCATCGAAAAAATTATGGTTGAGGGTCTGCTGCTGAGCTGACTCTCTATAACATTAGGTGTGAGGGCCTGCTGCTGATCTGACCATCTAAAACATTATGGTTGAGGGTCTGCTGCTGAGCTGACTCTCTAAAACATTAGGGGCGAGTGCCTGCTGCTGATCTGACCATCTAAAACATTATGGTTGAGGGTCTGCTGCTGGGCTGACCATCTAAAACATTAGGGGTGAGGGTCTGCTGCTGAGATGACTCTCTAAAACATTAGGAGCGAGGGTCTGCTGCTGATTTGACTCTCTAAAACATTAGGGGCGAGTGCCTGCTGCTGATCTGACCATCTAAAACATTATGGTTGATGGTCTGCTGCTTAGCTGACTCTTTAAAACATTAGGGGTGAGTGCCTGCTGCTGAGCTAACCATCGAAAAAATTATGGTTGAGGGCCTGCTGCTGAGCTGACCATCGAAAAAATTATGGTTGAGGGTCTGCTGCTGAGCTGACTCTCTATAACATTAGGTGTGAGGGCCTGCTGCTGATCTGACCATCTAAAACATTACGGGTGACTGTCTACTGTTGAGCTGACCATCTAAAACATTAGGAATGAGGGTTTGCTGTTGAGCTGACTCTCTAAAACATTAGGGGTGAGTGCCTGCTGCTGAGCTGATCATCGAAAAAATTATGGTTGAGGGCCTGCTGCTGAGCTGACCATCGAAAAAATTATGGTTGATGTCCTGCTGCTGAGCTGACCATCGAAAAAATTATGGTTGAGGGTCTGCTGCTGAGATGACTCTCTAAAACATTAGGGGCGAGTGCCTTCTGCTGATCTGACCATCTAAAACATTATGGTTGAGGGTCTGCTGCTGGGCTGACCATCTAAAACATTAGGGGTGAGGGTCTGCTGCTGAGCTGACTCTTTAAAACGTTAGGGGCGAGTGCCTGCTGCTGAGCTGATCATCGAAAAAATTATGGTTGAGGGCCTGCTGCTGAGCTGACCATTCAAAAAATTATGGTTGATGGCCTGCTGCTGAGCTGACCATCGAAAAAATTATGGTTGAGGGTCTGCTGCTGAGATGACTCTCTAAAACATTAGGAGCGAGGGCCTGCTGCTGATCTGACCATCTAAAACATTAGGGGTGAGGGCCTTCTGCTGAGCTGACCATCTAAAACATTAGGAGCGAGGGTCTGCTGCTGAGCTTACTATCGAAAAAATTATGGTTGAGGGCCTGCTGCTGAGCTGACCATCGAAAAAATTATGGTTGAGGGTCTGCTGCTGAGCTGACTCTCTATAATATTAGGTGTGAGGGCCTGCTGATCTGACCATTTAAAACATTAAGGGTGACGGTCTACTGTTGAGCTGACCATCTAAAACATTAGGAATGAGGGTTTGCTGTTGAGCTGACTCTCTAAAACATTAGGGGTGAGTGCCTGCTGCTGAGCTGATCATCGAAAAAATTATGGTTGAGGGTCTGCTGCTGAGCTGACCATTGAAAAAATTATGGTTGATGGCCTGCTGCTGAGCTGACCATCGAAAAAATTATGGTTGAGGGTCTGCTGCTGAGATGACTCTCTAAAACATTAGGAGCGAGGGTCTGCTGCTGAGCTGACTCTCTAAAACATTAGGGGCGAGTGCCTGCTGCTGATCTGACCATCTAAAACATTATGGTTGAGGGTCTGCTGCTGAGCTGACTCTTTAAAACATTAGGGGTGAGTGCCTGCTGCTGAGCTAACCATCGAAAAAATTATGGTTGAGGGCCTGCTGCTGAGCTGACCATCGAAAAAATTATGGTTGAGGGTCTGCTGCTGAGCTGACTCTCTATAACATTAGGTGTGAGGGCCTGCTGCTGATCTGACCATCTAAAACATTACGGGTGACGGTCTACTGTTGAGCTGACCATCTAAAACATTAGGAATGAGGGTTTGCTGTTGAGCTGACTCTCTAAAACATTAGGGGTGAGTGCCTGCTGCTGAGCTGATCATCGAAAAAATTATGGTTGAGGGTCTGCTGCTGAGCTGACCATTGAAAAAATTATGGTTGATGGCCTGCTGCTGAGCTGACCATCGGAAAAATTATGGTTGAGGGTCTGCTGCTGAGATGACTCTCTAAAACATTAGGAGCGAGGGTCTGCTGCTGATTTGACTCTCTAAAACATTAGGGGCGAGTGCCTGCTGCTGATCTGACCATCTAAAACATTATGGTTGATGGTCTGCTGCTTAGCTGACTCTTTAAAACATTAGGGGTGAGTGGCTGCTGCTGAGCTAACCATCGAAAAAATTATGGTTGAGGGTCTGCTGCTGAGATGACTCTCTAAAACATTAGGTGCAAGGGCCTGCTGCTGATCTGACCATCTAAAACATTAGGGGTGAGGGCCTTCTGCTGAGCTGATCATCTAAAACATTAGGAGCGAGGGTCTGCTGCTGAGCTGACTCTCTAAAACATTAGGGGTGAGTGCCTGCTGCTGAGCTAACTATCGAAAAAATTATGGTTGAGGGCCTGCTGCTGAGCTGACCATCGAAAAAATTATGGTTGAGGGTCTGCTGCTGAGCTGACTCTCTATAACATTAGGTGTGAGGGCCTGCTGCTGATCTGACCATCTAAAACATTACGGGTGACGGTCTACTGTTGAGCTGACCATCTAAAACATTAGGAATGAGGGTTTGCTGTTGAGCTGACTCTCTAAAACATTAGGGGTGAGTGCCTGCTGCTGAGCTGATCATCGAAAAAATTATGGTTGAGGGCCTGCTGCTGAGCTGACCATCGAAAAAATTATGGTTGATGGCCTGCTGCTGAGCTGACCATCGGAAAAATTATGGTTGAGGGTCTGCTGCTGAGATGACTCTCTAAAACATTAGGAGCGAGGGTCTGCTGCTGATCTGACCATCTAAAACATTATGGTTGAGGGTCTGCTGCTTAGCTGACTCTTTAAAACATTAGGGGTGAGTGCCTGCTGCTGAGCTAACCATCGAAAAAATTATGGTTGAGGGCCTGCTGCTGAGCTGACCATCGAAAAAATTATGGTTGAGGGTCTGCTGCTGAGCTGACCATCGAAAAAATTATGGTTGAGGGTCTGCTGCTGAGCTGACTCTCTATAACATTAGGTGTGAGGGCCTGCTGCTGATCTGACCATCTAAAACATTACGGGTGACGGTCTACTGTTGAGCTGACCATCTAAAACATTAGGAATGAGGGTTTGCTGTTGAGCTGACTCTCTAAAACATTAGGGGTGAGTGCCTGCTGCTGAGCTGACCATCGAAAAAATTATGGTTGATGGCCTGCTGCTGAGCTGACCATCGAAAAAATTATGGTTGAGGGTCTGCTGCTGAGATGACTCTCTAAAACATTAGGAGCGAGGGTCTGCTGCTGATTTGACTCTCTAAAACATTAGGGGCGAGTGCCTGCTGCTGATCTGACCATCTAAAACATTATGGTTGATGGTCTGCTGCTTAGCTGACTCTTTAAAACATTAGGGGTGAGTGCCTGCTGCTGAGCTAACCATCGAAAAAATTATGGTTGAGGGCCTGCTGCTGAGCTGACCATCGAAAAAATTATGGTTGATGGCCTGCTGCTGAGCTGACCATCGAAAAAATTATGGTTGAGGGTCTGCTGCTGAGATGACTCTCTAAAACATTAGGAGCGAGGGCCTGCTGTTGATCTGACCATCTAAAACATTAGGGGTGAGGGCCTTCTGCTGAGCTGACCATCTAAAACATTAGGAGCGAGGGTCTGCAGCTGAGCTAACTATCGAAAAAATTATGGTTGAGGGCCTGCTGCTGAGCTGACCATCGAAAAAATTATGGTTGAGGGTCTGCTGCTGAGCTGACTCTCTATAATATTAGGTGTGAGGGCCTGCTGATCTGACCATTTAAAACATTAAGGGTGACGGTCTACTGTTGAGCTGACCATCTAAAACATTAGGAATGAGGGTTTGCTGTTGAGCTGACTCTCTAAAACATTAGGGGTGAGTGCCTGCTGCTGAGCTGATCATCGAAAAAATTATGGTTGAGGGTCTGCTGCTGAGCTGACCATTGAAAAAATTATGGTTGATGGCCTGCTGCTGAGCTGACCATCGAAAAAATTATGGTTGAGGGTCTGCTGCTGAGATGACTCTCTAAAACATTAGGAGCGAGGGTCTGCTGCTGAGCTGACTCTCTAAAACATTAGGGGCGAGTGCCTGCTGCTGATCTGACCATCTAAAACATTATGGTTGAGGGTCTGCTGCTTAGCTGACTCTTTAAAACATTAGGGGTGAGTGCCTGCTGCTGAGCTAACCATCGAAAAAATTATGGTTGAGGGCCTGCTGCTGAGCTGACCATCGAAAAAATTATGGTTGAGGGTCTGCTGCTGAGCTGACTCTCTATAACATTAGGTGTGAGGGCCTGCTGCTGATCTGACCATCTAAAACATTACGGGTGACGGTCTACTGTTGAGCTGACCATCTAAAACATTAGGAATGAGGGTTTGCTGTTGAGCTGACTCTCTAAAACATTAGGGGTGAGTGCCTGCTGCTGAGCTGATCATCGAAAAAATTATGGTTGAGGGTCTGCTGCTGAGCTGACCATTGAAAAAATTATGGTTGATGGCCTGCTGCTGAGCTGACCATCGGAAAAATTATGGTTGAGGGTCTGCTGCTGAGATGACTCTCTAAAACATTAGGAGCGAGGGTCTGCTGCTGATTTGACTCTCTAAAACATTAGGGGCGAGTGCCTGCTGCTGATCTGACCATCTAAAACATTATGGTTGATGGTCTGCTGCTTAGCTGACTCTTTAAAACATTAGGGGTGAGTGGCTGCTGCTGAGCTAACCATCGAAAAAATTATGGTTGAGGGTCTGCTGCTGAGATGACTCTCTAAAACATTAGGTGCAAGGGCCTGCTGCTGATCTGACCATCTAAAACATTAGGGGTGAGGGCCTTCTGCTGAGCTGATCATCTAAAACATTAGGAGCGAGGGTCTGCTGCTGAGCTGACTCTCTAAAACATTAGGGGTGAGTGCCTGCTGCTGAGCTAACTATCGAAAAAATTATGGTTGAGGGCCTGCTGCTGAGCTGACCATCGAAAAAATTATGGTTGAGGGTCTGCTGCTGAGCTGACTCTCTATAACATTAGGTGTGAGGGCCTGCTGCTGATCTGACCATCTAAAACATTACGGGTGACGGTCTACTGTTGAGCTGACCATCTAAAACATTAGGAATGAGGGTTTGCTGTTGAGCTGACTCTCTAAAACATTAGGGGTGAGTGCCGCTGCTGAGCTGATCATCGAAAAAATTATGGTTGAGGGCCTGCTGCTGAGCTGACCATCGAAAAAATTATGGTTGATGGCCTGCTGCTGAGCTGACCATCGGAAAAATTATGGTTGAGGGTCTGCTGCTGAGATGACTCTCTAAAACATTAGGAGCGAGGGTCTGCTGCTGATTTGACCATCTAAAACATTATGGTTGAGGGTCTGCTGCTTAGCTGACTCTTTAAAACATTAGGGGTGAGTGCCTGCTGCTGAGCTAACCATCGAAAAAATTATGGTTGAGGGCCTGCTGCTGAGCTGACCATCGAAAAAATTATGGTTGAGGGTCTGCTGCTGAGCTGACCATCGAAAAAATTATGGTTGAGGGTCTGCTGCTGAGCTGACTCTCTATAACATTAGGTGTGAGGGCCTGCTGCTGATCTGACCATCTAAAACATTACGGGTGACGGTCTACTGTTGAGCTGACCATCTAAAACATTAGGAATGAGGGTTTGCTGTTGAGCTGACTCTCTAAAACATTAGGGGTGAGTGCCTGCTGCTGAGCTGACCATCGAAAAAATTATGGTTGATGGCCTGCTGCTGAGCTGACCATCGAAAAAATTATGGTTGAGGGTCTGCTGCTGAGATGACTCTCTAAAACATTAGGAGCGAGGGTCTGCTGCTGATTTGACTCTCTAAAACATTAGGGGCGAGTGCCTGCTGCTGATCTGACCATCTAAAACATTATGGTTGATGGTCTGCTGCTTAGCTGACTCTTTAAAACATTAGGGGTGAGTGCCTGCTGCTGAGCTAACCATCGAAAAAATTATGGTTGAGGGCCTGCTGCTGAGCTGACCATCGAAAAAATTATGGTTGATGGCCTGCTGCTGAGCTGACCATCGAAAAAATTATGGTTGAGGGTCTGCTGCTGAGATGACTCTCTAAAACATTAGGAGCGAGGGCCTGCTGTTGATCTGACCATCTAAAACATTAGGGGTGAGGGCCTTCTGCTGAGCTGACCATCTAAAACATTAGGAGCGAGGGTCTGCAGCTGAGCTAACTATCGAAAAAATTATGGTTGAGGGCCTGCTGCTGAGCTGACCATCGAAAAAATTATGGTTGAGGGTCTGCTGCTGAGCTGACTCTCTATAATATTAGGTGTGAGGGCCTGCTGATCTGACCATTTAAAACATTAAGGGTGACGGTCTACTGTTGAGCTGACCATCTAAAACATTAGGAATGAGGGTTTGCTGTTGAGCTGACTCTCTAAAACATTAGGGGTGAGTGCCTGCTGCTGAGCTGATCATCGAAAAAATTATGGTTGAGGGTCTGCTGCTGAGCTGACCATTGAAAAAATTATGGTTGATGGCCTGCTGCTGAGCTGACCATCGAAAAAATTATGGTTGAGGGTCTGCTGCTGAGATGACTCTCTAAAACATTAGGAGCGAGGGTCTGCTGCTGAGCTGACTCTCTAAAACATTAGGGGCGAGTGCCTGCTGCTGATCTGACCATCTAAAACATTATGGTTGAGGGTCTGCTGCTTAGCTGACTCTTTAAAACATTAGGGGTGAGTGCCTGCTGCTGAGCTAACCATCGAAAAAATTATGGTTGAGGGCCTGCTGCTGAGCTGACCATCGAAAAAATTATGGTTGAGGGTCTGCTGCTGAGCTGACTCTCTATAACATTAGGTGTGAGGGCCTGCTGCTGATCTGACCATCTAAAACATTACGGGTGACGGTCTACTGTTGAGCTGACCATCTAAAACATTAGGAATGAGGGTTTGCTGTTGAGCTGACTCTCTAAAACATTAGGGGTGAGTGCCTGCTGCTGAGCTGATCATCGAAAAAATTATGGTTGAGGGTCTGCTGCTGAGCTGACCATTGAAAAAATTATGGTTGATGGCCTGCTGCTGAGCTGACCATCGGAAAAATTATGGTTGAGGGTCTGCTGCTGAGATGACTCTCTAAAACATTAGGAGCGAGGGTCTGCTGCTGATTTGACTCTCTAAAACATTAGGGGCGAGTGCCTGCTGCTGATCTGACCATCTAAAACATTATGGTTGATGGTCTGCTGCTTAGCTGACTCTTTAAAACATTAGGGGTGAGTGGCTGCTGCTGAGCTAACCATCGAAAAAATTATGGTTGAGGGTCTGCTGCTGAGATGACTCTCTAAAACATTAGGTGCAAGGGCCTGCTGCTGATCTGACCATCTAAAACATTAGGGGTGAGGGCCTTCTGCTGAGCTGATCATCTAAAACATTAGGAGTGAGGGTCTGCTGCTGAGCTGACTCTCTAAAACATTAGGGGTGAGTGCCTGCTGCTGAGCTAACTATCGAAAAAATTATGGTTGAGGGCCTGCTGCTGAGCTGACCATCGAAAAAATTATGGTTGAGGGTCTGCTGCTGAGCTGACTCTCTATAACATTAGGTGTGAGGGCCTGCTGCTGATCTGACCATCTAAAACATTACGGGTGACGGTCTACTGTTGAGCTGACCATTTAAAACATTAGGAATGAGGGTTTGCTGTTGAGCTGACTCTCTAAAACATTAGGGGTGAGTGCCTGCTGCTGAGCTGATCATCGAAAAAATTATGGTTGAGGGCCTGCTGCTGAGCTGACCATCGAAAAAATTATGGTTGATGGCCTGCTGCTGAGCTGACCATCGGAAAAATTATGGTTGAGGGTCTGCTGCTGAGATGACTCTCTAAAACATTAGGAGCGAGGGTCTGCTGCTGATCTGACCATCTAAAACATTATGGTTGAGGGACTGCTGCTTAGCTGACTCTTTAAAACATTAGGGGTGAGTGCCTGCTGCTGAGCTAACCATCGAAAAAATTATGGTTGAGGGCCTGCTGCTGAGCTGACCATCGAAAAAATTATGGTTGAGGGTCTGCTGCTGAGCTGACTCTCTATAACATTAGGTGTGAGAGCCTGCTGCTGATCTGACCATCTAAAACATTACGGGTGACGGTCTACTGTTGAGCTGACCATCTAAAACATTAGGAATGAGGGTTTGCTGTTGAGCTGACTCTCTAAAACATTAGGGGTGAGTGCCTGCTGCTGAGCTGACCATCGAAAAAATTATGGTTGATGGCCTGCTGCTGAGCTGACCATCGAAAAAATTATGGTTGAGGGTCTGCTGCTGAGATGACTCTCTAAAACATTAGGAGCGAGGGTCTGCTGCTGATTTGACTCTCTAAAACATTAGGGGCGAGTGCCTGCTGCTGATCTGACCATCTAAAACATTATGGTTGATGGTCTGCTGCTTAGCTGACTCTTTAAAACATTAGGGGTGAGTGCCTGCTGCTGAGCTAACCATCGAAAAAATTATGGTTGAGGGCCTGCTGCTGAGCTGACCATCGAAAAAATTATGGTTGAGGGTCTGCTGCTGAGCTGACTCTCTATAACATTAGGTGTGAGGGCCTGCTGCTGATCTGATCATTTAAAACATTACGGGTGACGGTCTACTCCTGAGCTGACCAGCTAAAACATTAGGAATGAGGGTTTGCTGTTGAGCTGACTCTCTAAAACATTAGGGGTGAGTGCCTGCTGCTGATCTGACCATCTAAAACATTATGGTTGAGGGTCTGCTGCTTAGCTGACTCTTTAAAACATTAGGGGTGAGTGCCTGCTGCTGAGCTGACCATCGAAAAAATGATGGTTAAGGGTCTGCTGCTGAGCTGACTCTCTAAAACATTAGGTGCGAGGGCCTGCTGCTGATCTGATCATCTAAAACATTAGGAACAAGTGCCTGCTGCTGAGCTGACTCTGTAAAACATTAGGGGCGAGGTCCTGCTGATCTGAACATGAAAATATGGGGTCTGCTGCTGAGCTGACTCTCTATAACATTAGGTGTGAGAGCCTGCTGCTGATCTGACCATCTAAAACATTACGGGTGACGGTCTACTGTTGAGCTGACCATCTAAAACATTAGGAATGAGGGTTTGCTGTTGAGCTGACTCTCTAAAACATTAGGGGTGAGTGCCTGCTGCTGAGCTGACCATCGAAAAAATTATGGTTGATGGCCTGCTGCTGAGCTGACCATCGAAAAAATTATGGTTGAGGGTCTGCTGCTGAGATGACTCTCTAAAACATTAGGAGCGAGGGTCTGCTGCTGATTTGACTCTCTAAAACATTAGGGGCGAGTGCCTGCTGCTGATCTGACCATCTAAAACATTATGGTTGATGGTCTGCTGCTTAGCTGACTCTTTAAAACATTAGGGGTGAGTGCCTGCTGCTGAGCTAACCATCGAAAAAATTATGGTTGAGGGCCTGCTGCTGAGCTGACCATCGAAAAAATTATGGTTGAGGGTCTGCTGCTGAGCTGACTCTCTATAACATTAGGTGTGAGGGCCTGCTGCTGATCTGATCATTTAAAACATTACGGGTGACGGTCTACTCCTGAGCTGACCAGCTAAAACATTAGGAATGAGGGTTTGCTGTTGAGCTGACTCTCTAAAACATTAGGGGTGAGTGCCTGCTGCTGATCTGACCATCTAAAACATTATGGTTGAGGGTCTGCTGCTTAGCTGACTCTTTAAAACATTAGGGGTGAGTGCCTGCTGCTGAGCTGACCATCGAAAAAATGATGGTTAAGGGTCTGCTGCTGAGCTGACTCTCTAAAACATTAGGTGCGAGGGCCTGCTGCTGATCTGATCATCTAAAACATTAGGAACAAGTGCCTGCTGCTGAGCTGACTCTGTAAAACATTAGGGGCGAGGTCCTGCTGATCTGAACATGAAAATAATTATGGGCAAGGGCATGCTGCTGAGCTGACCATTGAAAAAATTATGGTTGAGGGTTTGCTGCTGAGCTGACTCTCTAAAACATTAGAGGCGAGGGCCTCCTGCTGATCTGACCATGGAACAAATTATGGGCGAGGGCCTGCTGCTGAGCTGACCATCGAAAAAATTATGGTTGAGGGCCTGCTGCTGATCTGACCATGAACAAATTATTGTTGAGGGTCTGCTGCTGAGCTGACCATAGAAAAAATTATGGTTGAGGGTCTGCTGCTTAGCTGCCTCTCTAAAACATTAGGGGCGAGGGCCTGCTAATCTGACCATGAAAAAAATTATGGACGAGGGCCTGCTAATGAGCTAACCATCGAAAAAATTATGGTTGAGGGTCTGCTGCTGAGCTGACTCTCTAAAACATTAGGGGGCGAGGGCCTGCTGCTGATCTGACCATCGAAAAAAGTATGGTTGAGGGTCTGCTGCGGAGCTGACTCTCTAAAACATTACGGAAGAGTGCCTTTTGCTGAGCTGACCATCGAAAAAATTATGGTTGAGGGCCTGCTGCTGAGCTTACCATCGGAAAAATTACGGTTGAGGGTCTGCTGCTGAGCTGACTCTCTAAAACATTAGGGGCGAGTGCCTTCTGCTGAGCTGACTATCGAAAAAATTATGGTTGAGGGCCTGCTGCTGAGCTGACTATCGAAAAATTATGGTTGAGGGCCTGCTGCTGAGCTGACCCTCTAAAACATTAGGAGCAAGGGCAGCCTAATAATCATGTTGATATGATGGAGGAGGAGGAGGGCGAGAAAAGGAAGATTGAACCATATACCTTTTTTGTGGTGAAAGGGGTGCATGAGAATACTGTGTATTTAATACACCATAAAATCCACATTTAAAGTGCCTTTATATTCAGCCACTTTCCTCTGGTGGAATAAAGAAGTCAGGGGCAATCCAGGCCTTGTTCATTTTGATAAGAGTCAACCTGTCAGCATTTTCAGTTGACAGGCGGATGTGCTTATTAGTTATTATGCCCCCAGCAGCACTAAATAGCCGCTGTGACAAAACGCTGGCGGCAGGGCAGGCCAGCACCTCCAAGGCGTAGAACGCCAGTTTGTGCTACGTGTATAGCTTGGACACCCAATAGTTGTAAGGCACAGAGGGATCATTGAGGACACTGACACAGTCTGCTACGTACCTCTTCACCATCTTCCAAAACCTTTCCCTCCCTGTGACACTAGGCCGCGCCTCAGGGTGAGGTTGCTGGCGGGGTGTCATGAAACTGTCCCAGGCCTTGGAGAGTGCTGCCTTGCCTCTGTTGGAACTGATGTGTGTTACCCTTGTCTTCCCTTCTCGGTTGCCCAAGAAACTATGTACTCTGCTGCCAGCGTTGTCAGCTGGAAATTTTGGGAGCAATTTTTCCACAAGCACCTTCTGTTATTGCACCATTTTGCTAGTCTTCTTCACCACAGGGATGAGAGATGAGAAGTTATCTTTGTAGCAGGGATTGAGAAGGGTGAACAACCAGTAATCGGTGTTGGCCCAAATGCGTATAATGCCAGGATCACGGGAAAGGCAGCATAACATAAAGTCAGCCATGTGTGCCAGAGTCCCAACAGACAAGACTTTGCTGTCCTCTTCAGGAGGATGACTCTCAATCTCCTCATCCTCTTCCTCCCATTCACACTGAACAAATGGAATAAACCTGCTGTGGATACTACCCTCTGTAGCGGAGGCAACCGTCTCCTGCTCCTCCTCCTTGGCAAGGGAGATTGCTCTGGGGAACAGTTGTTGGCCTGTTTGGTGTTGCCCGCTTTTTCCTTTTGCCACCCCACTGCCTCTTCCAGCCTGTTGCGGTGCTGCGGATCCCTCCCCCTCTGTACTGCTGTCCTCACTCGGCTTGCCACCTCCCCAGCTTGGGTCAGTGATATTATTGTCCACCACCTCCTCTTCTACTTCCTCACTGGTCGTCCTCCTGACTATTTAACCTAACAACAACCTCACTTATTGACAACACTATTGACTTATTGGCAACTGTGTCTCATCATCATCATCCACCTCGTGAAACACTGATTGCCGTTCCCCTCTGTCGTCTTCTTGTGACTGGATGCTCAGGACTGTTTGGGCATCAGTGCTCACAATCTCCCCATGTCCCTCTTCAAGCGGGCTTGGTGAGAGGCCCAAATCAAGGAATGGCGATGAAAAGAGCTCCTCTGAATATCCGAGTGGGGGGTCACTTGTTTGCCCAGACTCTCCATGGTGGGAGGAAGGAGGATCAGGGTGAGGATTCTGTTGACCAGACTCTTGGCTACTGAGACTCGACTTTGCGGAAGGCATAGTGGTGCTTAACCGACTGGAAGCATTATCTGCTGCAATCCAACTGACCACCTGGTCGCACTGGTCTGACTTCGAGAGTGGTGTCTTGCGCCGCCCTGCAAACTGGAACATGAAGCTAGGTATCATGGATGAGTGTGTTTCTTGTGCTCTGGCAGCAAGCACAGTTTCACCCCACCCAGGGCCACGGCCTCTGCGTGCACCATCAGCAGCAAGGCCACTTCCCCATCCCTTACTACTCACCTTCTGCATTTTAAATGGTATATATGTTTGCAAGTATGTCACACGTACAGTAGCGCAGGTTTTGTAAGTGTATGCGCAAAAAATAAATTGAACTGAATGTCACTGATAATTATGATGTGCAAACGTTACACAGGAGATGTAGCACAGGTAATGACCCTGCTGTCACCAGTGGCTAATAAAAAATTACAGGGGATGCGAAAACGTTATACAGGAGATGTAGCGCAGATAATGTCGCTGCTGTGACCAGCGGCTAATAAAAAATTACAGGTAATGTCAGAGCTATTTAGGATGTGCAAACGTTATACAAGAGGCGTAGTGCAGGTAATGTCGCTGCTGTCACCAGTGGCTAATAAAAAATTACAGGGAATGTGACAGCTATTTGGGATGTGCAAACGTTATACAGGAGATGTAGTGCAGGTAATGTCGCTGCTGTCACCAGCGGCTAATAAAAAATTACAGGGAAAAAGTGAACTGGATGTCACAGATATTTTTAGGATGTGCATACGTTATTCAGGAGATTTAGCGCAGGTAATGTCACTGTCCGCAGCGGACACCGTCTACAGAAAAAGTACACTGGATGTCACAGATATTTTTAATATGCGCACACGTTAAACAGGAGATGTAGCGCAGATAATTTTGCTGTCCGCAGCGTCTACAGAAAAAGTACACTGGATGTCACAGAAATTTTTACTCTGCGCACACGTTAAACGAGATGTACAGCAGATAATGTCGCTGTCCGCAGCGTCTACGGAAAAAGTACACTGGATGTCACAGATATTTTTAGGCTGTGCAAACATTATACAGGAGATGTAGCGCAGGTAATGTCACTGTCCGCAGCGTCTATGGAAAAAGTACACTGGATGTAACAGATATTTTTAGGATGCGCAAATGTTATACTAGAGATGTAGCGCAGGTAATGTAACTGTCCGCAGCGGACACCGTCTATGGAAAAAGTACACTGGATGTCGCAGATATTTTTAGGCTGCGCACACGTTACACAGGAGATGTAGCGCAGATAATGTCGCTGTCTGCAACGGCAAAACAATTGCAAGCTATTTAGCGCAGGTTGTGCTAAAAATATATATTGCTGCCAGACACAACAATAGTCCTTAAAAGGACTTTTGGGTCTCTAACACAAACCCTGCCTAACAAAAAAATAGAATTCAATTCCCTACACTTTCTGTCACTTCTACAGCACAGTTCTCCCTGACTAAGACTGAGCTGAACCACGTGTCATAGAGTGCTTTATAGCACCCGATGATGCATTTCGGCCAGTTATTCACTGTAAGGCCTCTTTTACACTCTTCTATTGGTCCCTGCTCTCTCCCTATAGTGTGGATAATGCCTCCCTATTATATCCCTACACTATCAATAATCTGTCCCTTAACTTCTTAATAGTAATATTAGGTTAATAACGTCTTTCCTAAACACCGTCCCTAGCGCCTGTGACGTCTCTCCCAGAACTAAATTCACTGGAAAATGGCGGAGAACGGGCAGGAGGAGACTTTATATAAGGCTGTGATATCACAAGGGCTGGCTAGCTGCTGATCGGCTATCTGCATGGTATTATGGGTGATCCTTCATTCCTGGACTTCTTACTTCCTCTTTCTAACATGTGCAGCAGCCATTTTAGGAAAAATATGATTCGTTACCACAAAGTGCGAGGAAATTCAACTTCAGGATGAATTGGATTTTTCCTGAAATTTGGATCGAGTTCCGCTTTGTTAACCTTAATTCGCTCATCCCTAAACATGATACAACACTAACATTGTGAAAGGCGCTACAGTTCAAAGGAGATAAGAATCTGGCAACCACTGGAGAAGCAGGGGAAGATATATTATTTGTGGGTTGCATTTATTTTTCCTGTTAATGCCTATGAAACATTTTGAGCCAAAACTACATATTATTGAAAAAAAAAATATTTTCATGGCCAAATTCTAATAAATTTTATGAAACACTTTGGGGGTCCAATTGGTGCTGGAAAAGCGTCCTAAAACATGGAGGCCCCAAAAACCACAAGGTGCTCTATGATTTCTGAGGCTAGCATTTGAATCAAGTAGCACGCTAGGACCACATATGGGATATTTCTTAAAACTGGGTAATAAATATTGTGGTTTACTTTACTTTTAACGCCTGATGTGTTAAAAATTGATTAATGTTGAAAAGATGCGGAAAAAAATTGTAAATTTCACCTCCATTTTTCATTATTTCTATGAAATACCAAGTAAAACATGGCCTAAAAGCAGGTTTGAATACTTTAAAGGGTGAAGTGTTTTTTAAATGGGTTGATTTATGGGCAAGGGGTTCTAATATACAGGTGAAACTCGAAAAATTTTAATATCGTGCAAAGTTCATTTATTTTAGTAATGCAACTTAACTTAACATGTAAAACTAACATATGAGATAGACTCATTACATGGAAAGCGAGATATTTCAAGCCTTTATTTGGTATAATTTGGATTATTATGGCTTACAGCTTATGAAACCCCAAAGTAACAATTTTGAGGTACCCTTTTCTCAGGGGTAATGGATTAATTAGCTGACTAGAGTGTGACACTTTGAGCCCAGAATATTGAACATTTTCACAAAATTCAAATTTGAATCTGCATTAATGCAATTTCCTTCAATTTTCATTACTGAAATAAATGGACTTTTGCATGATATTCGAATTTTTCGAGTTTCACCTGTATAAGCCCCAAAGCTATTTTAGAACTGAAAAGAAAATAATTTTTCGCACTATAAGACATAATTTCTCTTATAGTGGGGGAAAGAGGCAGTGCGTCTTATTGGAAGTGGTCATCAGCATGTGGTAGGCGCCTGGTGGGAAGTGCTGTGCAGTACTCACCCTCCTTGGTCTTCTTCCGTGCCCGGCTCTGCACCGTTTCCTGCACAGTGTCAGCACGTAGTGCAAGTAGGTGGGCACTATGACCTGACTCTGTGCTATGTCAGGTCACAGTGCAGTGTGGGCCAGAAGAAGAGCAGGGAGTGGTGATTGAGTATCAGAGCTGTCCAGAGCAAGCAAGGAACATTTTATTTATTTTTTTACATCTGATCTGAGATCTGATGGGTGTCCGATCTGAGGTTAATGGGGTCTGTTCTGCTGCTGATGGGGTCTAATAAGAGAATGATGGGGTCTGACCTAAGACTGACTGGGTCTGTCCTGGGACTGATGGAGTCTGATATGAGGCTGATGGGAGTCTGATATGAGGCTGATGGGAGTCTGATCTGAGGTTGGTGGTCTGATCTGAGGTCTGATGAAGAATGGGGGTCTGATTTGGGGAATCTTATTTCCCTCCTCCAAATCAATAAAAATAAAATATATTGACCAAAATATATCACTTACACAGACTACATACAATGTGTCATGAAAAAGAGTCTCAGCAGCGTTAGGATACATAAAAGCATTTACATAAAGTGGTGCATGTCAGATTTGAACCATGGGGCTGCAACTTGTAAAGCAAAATAGGCTACATCCTTAAGGGGTTAACAAGTTAGTGGTCATGTACCCTGTAATTCATCTGTACAAAACTCCAGACTACTCTGCCTTACACTTTACAGACAATGAAAATAAGAAACTGCTGATGTCAGAGGCACACATCTACTTGAATGATGTCCTGTAGAGAAATTAGCTTCTGCTTATATTTCCATTTATATTTATTTAATTTAAAAGATGAGTGGAAAAAAAATGTTGCTTAAAAGCAATTAGAACTAATTTCTACTCTACTAATTGTGTGTCTCCTTTGATGAGTCTCCCTTCATTATTGTCCCTTTCCAATTTTCTCTTGCTATGTGATGAATTTTCAAGAGATTTTCAGATAGGAAAGTCATATTTCTAATGTAACATAACAAAGATAAAAGCCCATGTAACCGGATGGTATAAATAGCAGCACTACATTCAAGCGTATAGAATTTCTACAGCACATTGAAATCTAAAGACCAGGTACGTACAAGGTTTCTCTTCGTTTCTTCTGTGTTTAAAGGTTTCTGGCGATTCGTTTTTTGTTTTTTGTTAATTTATTTTTGAATAATATCTGCAATGTGCAACTGTGCAGTGTTTCTATGAAATAAGATGTACAGCTGTTAGTAATTTATTTTCAGCACGGAGAATGAAGAAATTGGAGAATGACAGTTTCCCCGTGTCTGTTTGCAGAAGTTTAGAAAACAGTGATACACTATGGGGATCATTTATCATGAGCATCGTTTTAGACGCAATCTGCACCTGAAATATGCCTCATATGGGGGTATTTCAGGATAATAAATGATCCCCTATATTTATCTGTTTTCACATGAGTTTTTTTCAACACTATTACATCAGTTTCTGTAATAGTGTCAGACCATTCACATATTCAAGATAAAAACAAAAACAAAGCATGTGCTGCTTTTATCTGTTCTGCAAATGGACACTATCCATTGATGTCTATGGACAATGTTAAGAGTGCATCTATATGTCATCACATCATTATGACATCGTTATGGGGTTTGTCTCATGTACCTTCAGCATTACAGATCTGAAGGTCGAAAGGACTTGGGTCGAAAGTAGAGACTGTCAATCCAAAAGAGGGACACTTGGGAGAAAACGGTGCTACTTTAGTGCACATGTCAGCGGGAAAAGGTACTAGGGAGGAAAAAGAAGGGTTCTTACATGACCGTGTGAGGAAGTGGGGATGAGGGGCTTGCCCTGATTGGCTCCCAGGCTGACAGACAGCTTAGATGAGCCAATCAATTCTGCAGCAGGCAGGGAAGTGCCCTAGCAGAACGAAAAGAAAGCCATTCGGTGCTGGTCTGTGAAAGTGGGGTGTTACAGTGTCTACCAGGAAAACAATCTTAGGGAGTCAGGGAGTGTAAAAAAACAATCAGGAACAGTCAGAAATCAATCAAGCTTATTACCTGGAACAGTGAATGGAAAGTCTAGGATTCCGAAGATGAATTCTGTGTGTTGTGTACAATAGAGAGAAGCAGGACAGCTGACAGATAGGGAGAGAGAACATGGGACCTGTGGCTGTGTCTGCTATCAGAAGTGCAGGAGCACCTCAAAAGAAACTACCTGCAACCAAATACTTTCATTTTGTTTCCCCATTTTCACAGAAATCCTTTTTTTGTGGGGTTGAAAATATAGTTAAGCAGTATACAGTATATATATTAGGGTGTTTCATTTTGTAATCGAAAAAAATAAAATGTTACATTTTTGCAGACTTTGCTTAGAGTCTCCGTGATGTAAAGGATATATATGCCAAATTTCAAGAATATTGGATAATATTTAGAGGTTGCACACTTTGATCAGTTTTGTAAAAGTAGGCAAAAAATAAGATTTTTTAATGTTAATTACTTTTATTGGGAGAACTAGAAATCACAAACTTAGAAAAAATTAAAATTAGACACTAAGATTAATAGTAGTATGATAGGCAAAACATGTGTTATATTAATCAATTTTAAATGATGCAATCCCTTCTTTTGTTAGCTTGGTGATGACTTTTCTGTGATGCTCGACTGCCCTCAACAGGAATTGTTTTTGTTGTTCTTCTCTGACCAATTCGTTATACTTTTTTATCAGAGCAATTCCTCTTTCTGCTGTATCATTGACCACCTTAAGAGCGTTCACATGGCTTCTTAGAGAATCACTGCAGTATTCTGTCATGTTGTGGATCCCAAACAATTCAAAGAACGTCTTTGTTTTATTAGTAAAGAAATGGCTCAGGTCTTTTCCTTCAAAAGCCTGTTTTTTACCCTGTAATTATTTCATTTAATTTTTCTTTGCAGGTTTGGTTTCAAAATTTTTTGTCATATTTTCCTTAACAGCCTGAGTAATACGTTTGTCCAAAAAAGCCAGTCCTACATTTGTTTCTAACAGATACCAAAAGGTGTTTCTTAGCAACTGTGAGAGCACTTTTTTTGACGTCTGCATCTGGGTAAGTCCTCAGAAGCTGTAGCATATCCAAATGATTCTTTGGAGCCCATCGACTTACAATTGCCTCGTGCAAAAAGAGAACATATAAGAGGCTGACAAAATGTGCAAACAGTTTCATTCCTTTCAATTCTCGTTAAGGAATATTTAACTGTTTAGTGGAGAGGGCAATTTAAAGTGCCTTTGCCATCCACCTTGCTTGATGCAGAGCCCCTGGGTTCCTGAAACTGAAGTTGTTTTTAGACCAAGTGAGTAGTAATAAAAGTGATCAATATGTGCAACCTTTAAATATTATCCAATCGTCTTGAAATTTGGCGTATATATTGCTTACATCACTGAGACATAAGCAAAGTCATATGATCACATCTTTGGAAAAATGAAAAACCCTAATATACAGTCAGGTCCACAAGTGACCCCATTTTGGAAAGAAGACCCCCCCCCCCCCC
This sequence comes from Bufo gargarizans, assembly GCF_014858855.1. Lineage (NCBI taxonomy): Eukaryota > Metazoa > Chordata > Amphibia > Anura > Bufonidae > Bufo > Bufo gargarizans. The sequence continues at coordinate 454,018,460 of NC_058082.1, forward strand.
CAAGGTATTTCGTGATGGACATAGTGAGTTCATGGAAGTTTTTATTTTTTGTCACAAGTTAGTGGAATATGAGACTTTGTAAGAAAAAAAAATAATAAAAAAAATCTTAATTTTCCACTAACTTGTGACAAAAAATAAAAAATTCTAGGAACTCGCCATGCCCCTCATGGGATACCTTGGGTGTCTTCTTTCCAAAATGGGGTCACTTGTGGGGTAGTTATACTGCCCTGGCATTTTAGGGGCCCTAATGCGTGAGGAGTAGTTTGAAATCAAAATGTGTAAAAAATGCCCTGTGAAATCCTAAAGGTGCTCTTTGGAATTTGGGCCCCTTTGATCACCTAGGCTGCAAAAAAGTGTCACACATTTGTATCGCCGTACTCAGGAGAAGTAGGGCAATGTGTTTTGGGGTGTATTTTTACATATACCCATGCTGGGTGAGAGAAATATCTCTGTAAAAGACAAGTTTTCCCATTTTTTTATACAAAGTTGTCATTTTACAGAGATATTTCTCTCACCTAGCATGGGTATATGTAATAATACACCCCAAAACACATTGCCCTACTTCTCCTGAGTACGGCGATACCACATGTGTGACACTTTTTTGCAGCCTAGGTGGGCAAAGGAGCCCAAATTCCTTTTAGGAGGGCATTTTTTGACATTTGGATTCCAGACTTCTTCTCGCGTTTTTTTTTTGGCACAAGTTAGCGGAAATTGATTTTTTTTTTTCACAAAGTCTCCCTTTCCGCTAACTTGGGACAAAAATTTCAATCTTTCATGGACTCAATATGCCCCTCAGCGAATACCTTGGGGTGTCTTCTTTCCAAAATGGGGTCATTTGTGGGGTGTTTGTACTGCCCTGGCATTTGAGGGTCTCAGCAATCATTACATGTATGGCTAGCATTAGGAGTTTCTGCTATTCTCCTTATATTGAGCATACGGGTAATGATATATTTTTTTTTCGTTCAGCCTCTGGGCTGAAAGAAAAAATGAATGGCACCGATTTCTTCATTCGCATCGATCAATGTGGATGAAAAAATCTCTGCCCAAAAAAAAAAAAAAGGAGGGGAAAGGCGTCTGCCAGGACATAGGAGCTCCGCCCAACATCCAAACCCACTTAGCTCGTATGCCCTGGCAAACCCGATTTCTCTATTCACATCAATCGATGTGGATGAATAAATCATTGCTGGGATTTTTTTTTATATACAAAGTGTTTGCCAAAGCATATGAACACTGCCGCCCCCTCAGCTCATAAGCCTTGGCAAACATATCTTTTTTACTGCAGAGAAGAAATCTCGTCTTGCAGCGCCGCATACACCGACTTTTGTGTAATTTGACAGCAGCGCAATGCTTCTGTCAGAATGCACATCAGTGCTGCAGCTGGTCGATCGTTTGGTCCACCTTGAAGGTAAAAAAAACTAAACAAAGAAGAAAAAACCAGGCCACAACACAATAAATTTATTAACATTATATAACATTTGAACGGAACATTAACTTTTATAAACTTTAACTTTTTGAACAGAACATTAACTTTTTTGCTTACCGGTGATTTTTTATTTATTTATTTTTTTACCTTTTATAGCACAAACCTCTCCTTCCCCATGGGACAATGTGCAAAGCGCAAAGCGCCCAGAGATGTGGCAAAGTACATTATGCACTTTGTCCCAGGTGAAAGGAGAGGTTTGCAGCAGCTGTGAGTGAAAGGGCCCTAATAGCCCTGTGTGCCTGTCCTGTGAGATGCAATCCCTATGCTAAGTGTACCTGTGTGTGGTACTTCCAGAAACACTTCCCTAAGCATAGGGCAGGGTGGTCAGGACAGTCAGGACAGAAATAGCGGGTGTCACGCCTTATTCCACTCCTGCTACAGACACAACATCTTTTTCGGGGTGGCGGTTGGTTTGAGGTACCAGAAACTACATTGGGGAAATGTAGCTCGTGTAGACGGCTCACTACACTGGTGGATGGGGCCACAGAACCTCCTGGATACAGGAGGTTCTCGATGATCTCTTCCTGAAATTTGAGGAAGGATCCTGTTCTCCCAGCCTTACTGTAGAGAACAAAACTATTATACAATGCCAATTGAATTAAATATACAGACACCTTCTTATACCAGCGTCTGGTTCTGCGGGAAAGTAAATAGGGAGCCAACATCTGGTCATTGAGGTCCACCCCTCCCATGAGCAAATTATAGTCGTGGACCAAGAGGGGCTTTTCAATGACTCCGGTTGCTCGTTCAATTTGGATTGTTGTGTCTGCATGAATAGAGGAGAGCATGTAAACGTCACGCTTGTCTCTCCATTTCACCACGAGCAGTTCTTCATTACACAAGGCAGCCCTCTCCCCCCTTGCAAGATGGGTGGTAACGAGCGGTTGGGGGAAGACCCGGCGACTAGGTCGCTCGGTGACACAGCAGCTAATCTCTTCTAGGAACAAATGCCTGAAGAGGGGCACACTTGTGTAGAAATTGTCCACATAAAGATGATACCCCTTGCCAAATAAGGGTGACACCAAGTCCCAGACTGTCTTCCCACTGCTCCCCAGGTAGTCAGGGCAACCGACCGGCTCCAGGGTCTGATCTTTACCCTCATAGACCCGAAATTTGTGGGTATAGCCTGTGGCCCTTTCACAGAGCTTATACAATTTGACCCCATACCGGGCACGCTTGCTTGGGATGTATTGTTTGAAGCCAAGGCGCCCGGTAAAATGGGACTCGTCTATGCAGATGTTTTGCTCAGGGGTATACAAATCAGCAAATTTGGTGTTAAGGTGGTCTATGAGGAGCCGAATTTTGTGGAGCCGGTCAAAAGCTGGGTGGCCTCTGGGGCGAGAGGTGCTGTTGTCACTAAAGTGCAGAAAACGCAGGATGGTCTCAGATCGTGTCCTGGACATGGCAGCAGAGAACATGGGCATGTGATGAATTGGGTTCGTGGACCAATATGACCGCAATTCATGCTTTTTGGTTAGGCCCATGTTGAGGAGAAGGCCCAGAACAATTTTAAATTCGGAAACTTATACGGGTTTCCACCGGAAAGACTGGGCATAAAAGCTTCCCGAGTTGGCGGCTATAAATTGAGTGGCATACCGATTTGTTTCTGCCACAACTAAGTCCAAGAGCTCCGCAGTCAAGAACAGCTAAAAAAAAAAAACAGTGCCGAACCGATCTGAGCTGTCTCAACCCGAACTCCAGACTGGGCGGCGAAAGGGGGAACTACTGGTGCGGCTGAAGTTGGGGGCTGCCAATCAGGGTTTGCCAGCACCTCAGGCACTCTAGGGGCTCTACGGGCCTGTCTGTGCGGTGGCTGCGACATGGGAACTACTGCACGTGCCACCGTACCAGCTTCAACTGCCCTTCTGGTGCTCGCCACTTCACCATGTTGTACGGCAGTGCTGGTACTAGGTCCAGGATGGGCTGCGCTGCTGGTGTATGCCTCACCACGTAATCCGACAGCGCCAGCCCCACTCTGTTGCCCTTGAAGTGGATCCTGCGCAACCTGTGGTCTAGCAACACGGGGCCGGGTATGCCTGGTGGTATCAGGGACCTCAACCTCCTCGTCCTAACTTCGGGTCAGACTGCCACTGCTTTCTACAGGTTCATATTCTGACCCGCTGGATTCGTCAGATGAGGGTTCCCATTGCTCATCCGACTGGGTCAGAAGCCTGTAGGCCTCTTCAGAAGAATACCCCTTATTTGCCATTTGGTCAACTAAATTTAGGGGGTATTCCCTGTGACTACCCAAGAAAAAAAGCAAGTCTGTCTTACGAATGGGAGGCTAGCGAAGTACCGGAAGCAGCTGCGATTGATAAAAAATATCAAAACAGATTTTTTTTATCGCCGCAGCGCTTGTGAAGTGAAAAAAAAATTTTTTTGTCACTGCGGCGGGGCGGGCTTGGGTGAACGCACGTGTGGGCGACCGATCAGGCCTGATCGGGCAAACACTGCGTTTTGGGTGGAGGGCGAACTAAGGTGACACTAATACTATTATAGATCTGACTGTGATCAGTTATGATCACTTACAGATACTATAAAAGTACAAATGCTGATTAGCGATACGCTAATCAGCGAATCAGTGACTGCGGTGCGGTGGGCTGGGCGCTAAACGATCGCTAACTACCTAACCAAGGGGCCTAAACAGTTCCATTGGCAGCCATACATGCCCATGCCATGACACTACCACCACCATGCTTCACTGATGATGTGGTATGCTTAGGACTGTGAGCAGTTCCTTTCCTTCTACATACTATTCTCATCACTCTGGTACAAGTTGATCTTGGTCTCATCTGTCCATAGGATGTTATTCCAGAACTGTGAAGGCTTTTTTAAGATGTCGTTTGGCAAACTCTAATCTGGCCTTCCTGTTTTTGAGGCTCACCAATGGTTTACATCTTGTGGTAAACCCTCTGTATTCACTCTGGTGAAGTCTTCTCTTGATTGTTGACTTTGACACACATACACCTACCTCCTGGAGAGTGTTCTTGATCTTGCCAACTGTTGCAAAGGGTGTTTTCTTCACCAGGGAAAGAATTATTCGATCATCCACCACAGTGGTTTTCCGTGGTCTTCCGGGTCTTTTGGTGTTGCTGAGCTCACCGGTGCGTTCCTTCTTTTTAAGAATGTTCCAAACAGTTGTTTTGGCCACGCCTAATGTTTTTGCTATCTCTCTGATGGGTTTGCTTTGTTTTTTCAGCCTAATGATGGCTTGCTTCACTGATAGTGACAGCTCTTTGGATCTCATCTTAAGAGTTGACAGCAACAGATTCCAAATGCAAATAGCACACTTGAAATTAACTCTGGACCTTTTATCTGCTCATTGTAATTGGGATAATGAGGGAATAACAGACACCTGGCCATGGAATAGCTGAGAAGCCAATTGTCCAATTACTTTTTGCCCCTTAACAAGTGGGAGGCACATATGCCAACTGTTGTAATTCCTACACAGTTCACCTGATTTGTATGTAAATACCCTCAAATTAAAGCTGACCGTCTGCAGTTAAATCACATCTTGTTTGTTTAATTTCAAATCTATTGTGGTGGTGTATAGAGCCAAAAAATTTAGAATTGTGTAGATGTCCCAATATTTATGGACCTGACTGTATATTGTGGGGTTTCGCTCTGGTAGACAGGATTAGTGGACGCAGTATAGAGGCAACAACAAGTTCTTTGGATCAAACAGTTCAGTGTTTTATTCACACTTTGGGTAGGTGTCACGGAAGGTGTACAGGAAACAAGACAACACCAAATGAATATATGACTCACTGGATCCAAAACTAAGGAACAAAAAGGGAGACCCCTGCATCAGACCTGGCACTCTCCCTGACTGCTCAGCCTATGCGAAAATCCCAATGGTAGATGATCGCATATCCTCTTACCTCGACTGTATAACACCTGAACACCCTATAATAGTGAGGGGACACGACCACCGGCTCCCTACACTAGACACGGAGGGAGTCAGGGTCACCTGGGATCCAGCAAACAGAAAATCACAAATGAATGTACAACACTTATCTTGTAAAAGACTGGGAAATAGGATCAGCATTCACACACACTCCAGGAAGTTGTATAAACCGCACACTAATGCATTATGGGGATGAATTTAAAGGGATGCAATCAGTCCAACTACATGACAGCTCAGAGAGGCTAACGAGATGAGGAACTGAAAACCAAAACAAAGTAAGTTCAAGGAGGAGGTTCTGAAAGGCATCTGTCAGAGCTTCTCAGATGTCTGGTGGTGACAGTAGGTGACAAAACAATCAGTTATAATCAAGCAAAAAGTCACCTTGTGGTGTTGGTGGTAATTCACACCATGCGGCAATTCTGCCTCAAAGAGTCCTTGACCATAGCAGCACCAACCTGTTTTCACGCCAAACAGGTAGCAAACCTTCATCCAGACACAAGGCTCCCAGATCCCAACACAGAGACCTGGCTTCTGTGCCCAGCTGCCTATTTAAGGACAGCCAGGTGCTGCCAAAACTCAGACTGGCACTTAAAATCCGGTCCAGTATTTGACCTCACCTGGCTGTAAATCAGCTCAGCAGCACATGCTGGGAGGAAAATACCTGTTTTCCCAGACGAAACCACTCACTATGTCACTATATATATATATATATATATATATGTGTGTTTACAGCAACAATACCCACAGTGTGGCAGCAATCTACCTGTGTTAACTTGAAATTGAGTGTCGCACCTCAATAGTCCATTTACGTATTTTCAGTAGCTGCTTTCAATTTAATTAAGCAGCATATATATGTGACTACTGCAGCAATAGCCATGGTGTGGCAGCAATCCACCAGTGTGTGTTAAGTTGAAGTTGGACATCATACCTCAATTGTCCATTTACATATTTTCAGTTTCCACACGGTCACAATTAATTTTTTTTTTGTTAGGGGGTGCTTTCAATTTAATTAAGCAGCATATATAAATGATCACTGCAGCAATACCCACGGTATGGCAGCAATATACCTGTGTGTTTTAAGTTGAAATTGAGCATCACACCTCAATCGTCCGTTTACGCATTTTCAGTTTCCACACAGTCACAATTTATTTATTTTTTGCCATTGCTAAATGTAATTAAACCAGCATCTACCGGTGTGTATTAATGAAAAACTGAGCGTCAAGCCTCAGTTATCCATTTATGTATTTTCAAGTTTCCACACAGTTGGAATTTAAATGTGTTTTGGGACTCATTCAATTTAATCAAACCAGCATATAAGTGATCAATAAAAATACATATGCCAGCATTGGTATCTGTGAGGGATAACAAATTTAGGCCTAAATTAGTTTCCCTTTATTTCTGTATACACAAACACGTTTCCAATCAAAATATTTTTTATTGGTAACTGATTATATTCAAACTAGCAGCATGATTACTAAACCAATAGACAGGGTAGCACTCAAAAATATTTGGGAGTGATAAAGAATTTAGTCCCTAATACATTTCCCTATATCACACGTTTTTAATCAAAAAAATTTTTGGGGGGGAGGATGTTGATTAGGGCTCATTCAGACGGCCGTATGCTGTCCGCAAAAATACTGAATGCTATCCGTTTTTTTGCGGATCCGCAAAAAAACGGATCCGCAAAAAAAAGGATAGCATTCAGTATTTTTGCTGACCCATAGACTTCAATAGGGCCATGTCCTGATTTTCACGGACAAGTATAGGACATGTTTCATTTATTTCGCGGAACCTTGGAATAGAAAAGGGCCCCATAGAAGTGAATAGGTCAGCATCTAATCCGCAAAAAAACGGATCTGCATTTTTGCGGATAACATACGGCCGTCTGAATGAGCCCTTATAGTCAAACTAGCAGCATATATACATGATTACTACACCAATAGACAGGGTAGAACACAAAACTATCTGGGAGTGATAAATTCAAGCCCAAATCCGTTTCCCTATTTCACACTTTTTCTATCTAATTTTCTTTTGGGGGGGGGGGGGTAGGGGGTGGTTGATTAGAGATGTTTATTGGAGATTAGAGATGAGAGGTTTTGAAAAATTCCATCTGGCAGCTTTGTCGAAGTTCAACAAGAAATTCGATTCGTTCTGAATTATTTTCTCACGAATCACGATAAATCAGGTATACCCAGGCCAATCTGTCTATAATCATATTCTTCATTCTTGGTGGGCTAATCTCAGTGTGAAGGCTTGGAAGTTAAACTGCAAGGAAAGTATAGGAGACTAAACTATAGGCTCTCTATAGGATCTTTACAAAACTCCAGACTACTCTGCCTTAGACTTTACTGATACTGAAAATAAGAAACTGCTGATGTCAGAGGCACACATCTACTCGAATGATGTCCTGTAGAGAAATTAACTTCTGCTTATACTTCCATTTATATTTAATTTAAAAGATGAGTGAAAAAAAGAAATGTTGCTTAGACAAAAGCAATTAACAGTAAATTGTACTCTACTTATTGTGTGTCTCCTTTGATAAATCTCCCTTCATTATTGCCCCTATCCAATTTTCTCTTGCTATGTGATGAATTTTCAAGAGATTTTCAGATAGGAAAGTAATATTTCTAATGTAACATAACAAAAATAAAGATGTAACCGGATGGTTTAACCCTTTAGTGACCACGCAATTTTTTTTAAAATCACATTCCATTAGTTAAAACAGTTTTTTTCATCAATGTACTTGTCTTATTTTTTGCAGGATAAGTTATAGTTTTTAATGCACCATTTTGTGAACATGTAATGACTGATTAACCCCTGGGTGTGACTTAAAGACAAATGATGTACATGTACTGCATGGTGATCGAGCGCGTGCAGCAGCTGCGCCCGTCCATTTTGCTGCAGGGGTCAGGCAGTCACTGATAGTTGGACCTGTATGTGCCAGCATCGGTGAAAGCACCAATGCCGGCGCATTAACCCTTGCACTGCCACGGTCAGCGCTGACCGTGGCACGTGTGGTATCCTGCCGGGGTGGCCATCGGGTCCTCACGCTGCTTTGACAGGGACCTGATGCAGGGAAGGCAGCCCGATGCCTTCCTTAGTCATAGTGGCTTCCTTCCTTGACAGCCTGTGAGCTCCAGCCCCCTGGATCTCACAGGCAGGAAGCTGTAAGTGTATTACACTGTGTAATACACTTACAGCCAATTCATTACAATACAAAAGTATTGTAATGCATTGTAAAGGGGATCAGACCCCCAAAAGTTGATGTCCCCGAGTGGCACAAAAAAAAAGTGAAAAAAAAAAAAACGTTTAAAGAAAAAAGTTTGACAAAAAAATTAAACGTTTCAAGTAAAAGAAAATGTCCTTTTCCAAAAATAAAGTAATTTAAAAAAAAATAAAATAGGTAAAAAAAGAAAAGTAGACATATTAGGTATCGCCGTGTCTGTATCGACCGACTATAAAAATATCACATGACCTAAACCCTCAGATGAACACCGTAAAAAAAAACTGTGCTATAAAAAAAACATTTTTATGTCACCTTACATCACTAAAAGTGCAACATTAAGCAATAAAAAAGGCGTATGCCCCCAAGAATAGCACCAATCTAATCGTCACCTCATTCCGCAAAAAATTAGCTCCTACCTAAGACAATCGCCCCCCAAAAAAACTATGGCTCTCAGACTATGGAGACATGTTTTTTGTTTCAAAAATGCTTTTATTGTGTTAAATGTAAAAATAAAATAAAAAAGTAGACATATTAGGTATTGCCGCTTCCGTAACAACCTGCTCTATAAAAATACCATATGACCTAACCTCTCAGATGAACATTGTAAAAAAATTAAATAAAAATGGTGTCAAAAAAGGCATTTTTTGTCACCTTACATCATAAAAAGTGTAAAAAATGATGCCAATCTCCCAATCTCCCAGAAAAAAAAAAACTATGGCTCTCAGAATATGGAGACACGGAAACATGATTTTTTTGGTTTCAAAAATGCTGTTATTGTGTAAAACGTAAATAAATAAATAAAGTTTAAAACATATTAGGTATCGCCGTGTCTGTAAGAACCTGCTGTATAAAAATATCACATGAACTAACCCCTCAGATGAAATAGAAATAAAAACGGTGAAAAAAAAGCAATTTTTTGTCACTTTACATCACAAAAAGAGTAATACCAAGTAATCAAAAAAATCATACGCACCCTAAAATCATACCAATCAAACCGTCATCTCATGCCTAAAAGAATGAGACACTGCCTAAGACAATCGCATAAAAAATATAAAAAGTATGGATCTCACAATATTGAGACACTAAAATGTTTTTTTTTGTTTCAAAAAGGCTGTTAAATAAATAAATAAAGTATACATATTAGGTATCTCCATGTCCATAAGAACCTGCTGTATAAAATATCACATGACCTAACCCCTCAGGTGAACACCATAAAAAAAGTGTGCCAAAAAAGCCATTTTTTTTCACCTTACATCACAAAAAGTGTAATACCAAGTGATCAAAAAGTCATATGCACCCTGAAATAGTACCAATCAAACAGTCATGTCATAACTAAAAAAATTTGCCCCTACATCAGACAGTCGCCAAAAAACAAACAAAAAGAAAAATATGGATTTTAAAATATGGAGACACTAAATAATATTTTTTTTTCAAAAATGCTTTATTATGTAAAACTGAAACAAGAACCAAGAAAAGTACTCATATTTGGTATTGTCGCGTCTGTAACAACCTGCTCTATAAAAATACCACATGATCTAACCTTTCAGATGAACATTGTAAATAACAAAAAATTTAAACTGTGCCAAAACTGCTATTTTTTGTTACCTTGCCTCACAAAAAGTGTAATATAGAGCAACCAAAAATCATATGTACTCTAAAATAGTACCAACAAAACTGCCAACTTATACCGTAGTTGCCAAAATGGGGTAATTTTTGGGGGAGTTTCTACTCTATGGGTGCATCAGGGGATCTTCAAATGTGACATGGCAACTTAAAATTATCCCAGTGAAATCTGCCTTCCAGAAACCATATGGCGTTCCTTTCCTTCTGCGCCCGGCCCGGTGGGGTGTTTCTGTTAACTACAGGATCAGGGTAATGAATATTGAGTTTTGTCTGTCTGTTAACCCTTGCTTTGTTACTGAAAAAAAAACAAATTTAAATGAAAAATCTGCCAAAAAAGTGAAATTCTGAAATTTCATTTACATTTTCCTTTAATTCTTGTGGAACACCTAAAGGGTTACTAAAGTTTGTAAAATCAGTTTTGAATACCTTGAGCGGTGGATTTTTCCAAAATGGGGTCACTTTTTTGGAGTTTCTACTCTAGGGGTGCATCAGGGGGTCTTCAAATGTGACATGGCAACTTAAAATTATCCCAGTAAAATCTGCCCTCTAAAAACCATATGGCGTTCCTTTCCTTCTGCGCCCTGCCGTGTGCCTGTTTAGCAGTTTATGACCACATATGGGGTGTTTCTGTAAACTACAGAATCAGAGTAATAAATACTGGGTATTGTTTGGTTAACTCTTGCTTTATTACTGGAAAATATGGATTAAAATGGAAAATCTTCCAAAAAAGTGAAATTCTGAAATTTCATCTACATTTTCCTTTAATTCTTGTGGATCACCTTAAAGGGTTACCAAAGTTTGTAAAATCAGTTTTGAATACCTTGAGGGGTGGATTTGCCAAAATGAGGTAACTTAGAGTACAGTGACTGCACCGGGCCCCTCCACGAGTTGCCGGCCTCCAGCCCCTCCTCCCTCCCCGCTGATACATCACAGCCGTCGATGTATCAGTGTTGGCAGAGTACAAATGTCAGCATTCACCCCATAAGACGCATTGGCATTTTCATCCCACTTTTGGGCGTCTTATGGGGTTAAAAATATGGTATTTTAGGAGGTATCACTATCTGTTTTAAAAGCAGAGAAATAGAAATTTAGAAAATTGCCAATTTTTCAAATTTTGGGGGAAATTTTGTATTTTTTTATAAAAAAATAAAAATATTTGGACTCAAATTTACCTATGTCATGAAGTACAATATGTGAAAAGAGAAAACAATCTCAGAATGGCCTGGATAAGTAAAAGCGTTTTAAAGTTATCACCACATAAAGTGACACATGTCAGATTTGCAAAAAATGGCCCGGTCCTTAAGGTGAAAAATGGCAGGGTCCTGAAGGGGTTAAAGCCAGCTGTTTAGTTAAAAACCCCGTTGTTTACGTCAGTAAAAAGGCGTATTAGTGGTCACTAAGGGGATAAATAGCAGCAGTACATTCAAGCATATAGAATTTCTCCAGCAGATTGAAAACTAAAGACCAGGTACGTACAAGGTTTCTCTTCCTTTCTTCTGTATTTAAAGGTTGCTTGCGATTTGTTTTTTTGTTTTTCCTAATTTATTTTTAAATAATATCTGCAATATGCAACTGTGCAGTGTTTTTATGCAGTAAGATGGACAGCTGTTAGTAATTCATTTTTAGTGCAAAGAATGAAGACATTGGAGAATGACAGCTTCCCCGTGTCTGTTTGCAGGAGTTTAGAAAACAGTGATACACTATGGGGATCATTTATCATGACCGTCGTTTTAGACGCAATCTGCGCCTGAAATATACCTAATATGGGCGTATTTCAGGATAATAAATGATCCCCTATATATATCTGTTTTCATATGAGTGTTTTTCAACACTATTACATCAGTTTTTTCTGGAATAGTGTCAGACGATTAACATATTCAAGATTTTATGAAAAACTCCTCTCTCCAGATCACATCTCACCACCTGTGCACTTGACCCAATCCCATCCCACCTCATCCCTAACTTCACCACAGTGTTTACCCCAGCCCTAACTCATGTCTTCAACCTATCACTAACTTCTGGTGTCTTTCCCTCTGGTTTTAAACATGCTAACATTACACCCATCCTCAGAAAGATTTCACTTGACCCATCTTCTTTGTCCAGTTATCGCCCCATATCACTTCTTCCTTATGCCTCAAAGCTACTTGAGCAACATGTCCATTATGAACTATCCTCTCATCTCTCCTCCTGCTCCCTTTTTGACCGGCTACAATGTGGCTTCCGACCACACCACTTAACTGAGACTGCCCTCACCAAAGTCACAAATGACCTACTAACAGCCAAAACCAAAAAACATTACTCTGTCCTCCTTCTCCTTGACCTGTCCTCTGCCTTTGACACTGTCGACCACTCCCTTCTGTTACAAATGCAGCTTGCCAGGGCTCCCTAAGGATGATGCGGGTGTGAGTGTACTAGTGATAAGGTGCCGAGGATAGTAGTACTCACAGTTTAGTTGTCCCTTGCGGCTGGCAGTGCAGTGGATGGGAAGACAGCACAAGATCTTCCGGGGCAATCTCTGTTGCAGGGAACACCAGCCAGATGGAAGTTGAGGTGCCCTTGATGGTGGTAATGTTTAGGATGCTTGTGGCGGCTGGGCCCCTGTGTCCGTGACGCCAGCACCGTTAGGTGCAAATGTTGAGAGTAGTAGTTAAGATGATATGGAATAAAGAGACTAGAATTTTAAATAAACTCCTGGTATTTTACTGAAGCTGATCCACAGGTTATCAATGTATGAAAAGTAATTTACATCAGAACAGCTTTTACAATGATTCCCATTAGTTCTCAGAAGTTGCATGGGGGAATAGTCCTTGATGATAATCAGTCTTTCTCTCTCTTAATGCTCCAAATTGGAGGCTAATGCTGTTTTTATTGTACTGTATAATCCTATACTTCAGTTTCCTTTTATAGGAATGCTATATTCAGACAAATGATCCTTTTGTCTTTAAGTATGGTGGGTAGCTGATAGCTTGAGATCTCTCCGCCTAATGCAAATGAGGCTGGAGTCACATACACGACAGTTACCTTCCTTTGTCAATACCTTCATTACCTCTGTGAGTTGTCTGGAGATACTTTGATCTTTTCCCTTCTATGGGCTGGTACATAGAATTAACTATGTAGGTTTTGTAACCCTCCAAGATGGAAGCTGAGGTGCAGGTTGTCCTCAAGCATCAAACACAGACCTTCTTCTTCCTGCACTGTGCACACACTGAGTGTAGGGCGGAGTTAGCCCTGGCAGGCTTGTTAGAACCTCCCCCTCCCTATGCAACTTTATGAGAACAGATTTCAAGCACAGTTTACATGAAACACAAATCACAACATTAAGCAGTGTGTTTCAGGACACTGCATCCCCCCCTTCTTAACGTAAGTCGCCCTCAAAGCACTCTTGCCACAATGATGCATCACCTGAAAAACACAAAAAGAGCATGCATGCATATACACAATACCATTAGCCCATTCTTGTGGTTTCTCTTTTCTTTGGCTGCAAGAGAATTGGGTTAGGCACATATATATCAGGAGCATCACAATATAAAATGACAAGGGCCGTAGTTTCTCTTGAAACTGGGGAACTGGGGTGATGACCTGGTACAGCGAACAGTAAAGACCAGGATAGTCCATAAAAATGAAACAAAAAGTAAACTACTCAGGAGGCTCCCAGGACATGAGTCCTTTCCATGGCATTAAGCAAGATGGTTGGAGAACATCACGGAGGGCTCTTGTGCGTCAAAGTCCATCTCCGGGCACATGACTTGAATGTTGCAAAACAAGGGCAAAAGAGTCCTTAGAGAGTCCCTTAGAGCAAGGCAAATAATCAAAGCAATGAGTCTCTTACTCTGGCTCTGTAGCTCCAAATTATTCAAGCATGTAGTCACAGTTGAACTAGAAGGGCTGGAAGTCTCCTCCTCGGCTTCTGTTGTAGGTACCCCCTAGTGGTCCGGTCGGATCTCCAAAGTAGCTGTGGCTCTATAGGTCTTGGTTCAAGGTCCCTTGGTACTTCTTAAGCTTCTCAGGATCCTTCACAAGGTACTTCTTCCATCTGAAGTAGGGCTGTATTAGTCTTGGCGGAAACAAGAAAGTTAAGTCCCGGCATAAGAAACCACTGTTTTGCAATAGACTGTGTTGGTTCCTCTGGATCAGGTGACTTTTCAGACACTTGCTCTGTGGAAGGAGTTTCTTCTTAGATTGGAGCTTCTTCCTTCAAACATGGTTGCGATGCACTATTTGTGGTGCTCTGTTCTCCTTGGTGATTTCGTAGATATCAGTCTCAGGATTGGGAATAGCTGTGATGACGTAGGGTTCTCTTTCCCATTTCTATCTAGTTTACTGGTGCAATGATTATTTTTCAGCCACACATGGTTACCAATTCTTAAAGGTTCTGCTTTTGTAGACTGATCATAGTCTTTCTGTTGCTTTTGGCGTACATTCGCCATGCGAATCTGAACAATCTTTTGGGCATTAGCTAGGCGTTTTTGATGTTTTCTGACCCAATCAGATCGTGGTAGAGGACTGATGGAATCTGGAACTTGTACATCCAAGGTGAGATCTGAGGGTAATCTTCCTTGACAGCTAAACATAAGGTAATATGGAATGTATCCCGTAGAACAATGGATGGTTTTGTTGTAAATATACATCAATTGAGGTAGTAGAGTTGGCCAATCAGTTCTTTTAGCAGGTGGTTCAGCTCTGAACATCTCAATCAAGGTTTGATTCATTTTCTCGCAAAGTCCGTTACCTTGAGGATGGTACGCTGTTGTTCTCATCTTCTGACAATTGTGAAGTGAACATAGTTCATGGAAGAGTTGGGATTCAAAGGCAGATCCTTGATCCATGAGAAGTTTTTCAGGGCATCCATAGGGCAACAGGAAATTCTTCCAGAAAATGTTTGTGGTAGTTTTGGCTGTCAAGTCTTTAACAGGTACAGCTACTACAAATGTGGAGTAGTGATCAATTATTGCCATGGTGTAGGTATATCCTGAGCGACATGGTTCTAGCTTTACGTGATCAATGACCACTATTTCTAGAGGTTGCTTATGATGGGATGTAATGGTGCTCTTTGGTCATGTCTTTCACTTCTTCCAATGGCACAAGTAGAACATTCTCGACACCAATTTTCAATATCTTCTCTCATTCCAACCCAATAAAATCTTTGGCGGATGGTAGCTTCTGTTTTTTGAAAATACAAATGGTACAGTGGCTCAGACATAAAAAGGCGCCATATAGGAAATAAAATGTATAAAATCATACAAATTACAAAGTGGAAGTCACTGTAGCTCGCCTCCCAATGTATCAATGGGATAGATGGATTAGTGACAGTCCGCAATATTATAGCCGACAAAGTTCAAAAGGGTTTACAACAGTCCACAATGGTAAAGACAACTCCAAATGTGGCCAGATGCCGCTGTTACTTCAACATAAGGTAATACTTATATGAATTGCTGCAGCCTACTGCCCAATGAGCAGATGTAAACTAAAAACCAAACAAGTGGAGTGTTATATCAAAAGATGTCATTTATTATAAAATATAAAAAATGGAGAACAACAGGATGTAATACAGTACACGGAGAAGCACAGGGTAAGTCAAATCAAAAGAACCACCATGAGGCTGCGCAAAGTAATGCACAGATAGGTACGATCAAAAGGTAAGGCTAAAGCTAAGGCTCTGGGAAACCAAAGAAGTATCACATATAATGGTCTCCCCAATAGGGGTATGGTACACAAAGCACCACAGACGAAATGTAGTAAACCCAAAGTCGTAGCTAGCATACACGGATTAATATAGGCGTCACAATCAGCCCAATAAGGTAATATAATAATGAAAGATCACTTGGCTGGGATCAAAATAATAAAACTGGTATACGCCTAAGTGCAAGGGACCCAGCGTGGACACATACAGGGGTACCCCACACACAATCTAAAACCGTGCTAAATACAGAACGTACCTGAGGACATGGTGGCAAATTGAATGACAAGCCCTGGGCGCGAGACCTCGACGCGCGTTTCACCTCGTCAGGAGGTACTATATGATGCATGAGCAGGGTATATATAGAACATGGTAGGGGTGGGGCGATGGACAGAAATTACCTGGATTCGGCACATCTGCGGACCACACAAACGGGCGCGGGAAGCTCCATGATACGCGGCGCCAACTCTCAGCGCATCCACGTCTGCGCACCGCGCATGCGCGGCGGCACTTGCAGACGTCACGGAGCGCGTCGAGATGGCGTCACCCAGCGCATGCGCACCCCGCGACCCCCGTGGAACGCAGGTGAACCGCAATCCGCGGCTCTGAAAGAAACTAGGGGATGGAATGTAATCGCACGATTGCCACAATGCTGCAGGCACACACCTGCTGTATCCCCACCGGGCCCCACGCTCACAGGAAATGATATATACGGAAAGGACCATCAATGGGCATATAATATGAATCAAAGGATAATAAATAGTGACATGATCATAAATGTAACAAATAATAATGTGACTTCCTGATATGCACATATAGTGACATATCAGATAGAAAAGTGACATGTAAGGGGTCCATATAAATAGAACCATAATAATGGCTAACTATAGCATAACCCTGTAACTCACACACAGTGATGAATAATAGAAAACATAACAATAGAACCGCAGTACCAGTATAGCGATCATACAGATGATCTAGTGGTGTGGTGAATAAAATCAAAAATCTTATCAATAAAAACATCACATATATAAGAAAGTGCTATCAGTAATATACATATAATCATTAGTATGCATAATCCAGAATATGTCCAGTCAGGTCATATGGGTCAATATTACCATCTAGGCCGTAATTCACCCATAGTTAGATACATTCTCCGTCTCCTTCTCAAATATGCATGATGATATAGTCTCTCAAATTACAAGACAAATTCATGTAGTCAAAGAGACAGAAGCGTAAAGAACATGTAAGCCTAAAAGATGGATGTGGTAAAACAATTCATACGAATAAAAGAAATCATCCCATTATATTACTAAAAAAAGAATAATATTGTATAAACAGCTGTATAATATAGACCCGCTGTGATAGTGGTAGAGGGTGGGGGCGAACAGGGTGGCACCCCGGGCAGCAAAAGGCAGCCTGCGGGGTCACCCCAGGAACACCCAACCGACCACCCAGCAAAGATAACAAGAGGATACACAAAAGTCCTGAAACGGAAAGGGGTGACCGGGGTGACACCACCGGCAGCAAAGGCCGCCGGCGGGGTCAGCCGAGACACCCCCAGCCGCCAAGGAAAAGAGCAACGAGAGAAGCAATGTGGCCGTGGCAATAGTGGAGTCGGAGCGACCGGGGCGGCACCGCAGACGCCAAAAGAGCCGTATGCGGGGTCGACCCGGGCCCCCACAACCCCACAAGGAAAGGAGGGCCACGGTGAAATTGGCCCCGCCCATGTGGCAACGGGCACATCAAATATCCAACAAGTCCTCCCCAAGAATATAGCAATGTCATAGCAAAGATCTCACTGGCTAAAATATGCCAGACAGATCTATACCCATGTATTCTCGGAGCACCATGTAGTGCCCCGCCGTATATATATATACTAGGAGTAATAAATATCATGTAAATGTGTTGCTAGGAGGTCTTGACGAACATCCTCTCTTGTGGCGGCCATGTCATCACCATAGGTAGCTCTGTCCATCGTCACCAATTCCACACAGAAATAATGGCATGATCTCAAAAAGAAAAAAATAATAACAATATTATAGAAAATACAATATAATAAAACAAAAGAAAAAATATATACCCTGCAATAAAATTCGCGCAATTTTCATAGAAAGGAAGAAAAACTATTGGATTCATTAAGGCCGTATGGAGTGACGGTATCAAGGTTGACAATCCACCTAGTCTCTCTACGAAGTAGAGCCACTTTAATATTACCGCCTCTAGACCCTAGATGGATTCTGTCAATACCCTTCACCGTCAGTCCCCCTGGATCGGACCCGTGAAACCTGCGGAAATGTCGTGGAACCGCCTGCAGTGACTCCCAATCTCTCTCAGGGATTTCCGCCGCTGCTCGAATCCTACACACATGTTCCAAAACCCGTGTCTTCAGGGCTCTCTTTGTCATACCAACATAAAAAAGATTACATGGGCATGTGATCAGATATATCACAGCCTCAGTGTTACAATTTATGTTGTGTATGATCTTAAAGTCTTTTCGGCCTGAGGAGTCACTGAAGGCGGTAGAACGAATCATATACCTGCAGGCGGCACACGATCCACAGGAGAAGGACCCCCACTTGGGACCTTTACTGCCAAAAATACCCCCCCTGGGTGTGGGGACATAGTGACTCTTTGTGAGGATGTCACGCAAATTGCGTGACCGCCTCCACGTAATCTGGGGATATGTGGGAAGGCATACCGCCAGATCACCATCTGTGTGAAGAACCGGCCAATGTCTCCTCAGAATGTTCTGAATATACCTCCATTTCGAATTGAAAGGGGTAATAAATCTCACACATGTGTCCCGGTTATCCCTTTTCTGAACTCTACTCACCAACAAGGAGTCTCTAGATGTTTTTTTGGCTCTTTCATAGCCCCGCTGTATGGTATTGTATTGATACCCTCTTTCGAGGAATCGTTGTGTCAGCACGCCGGCTT
This sequence comes from Bufo gargarizans, assembly GCF_014858855.1. NCBI lineage: Eukaryota > Metazoa > Chordata > Amphibia > Anura > Bufonidae > Bufo > Bufo gargarizans. The sequence continues at coordinate 454,037,316 of NC_058082.1, forward strand.
GTTGCTCGAACTGCTTATCACTGGAGCAGATCCTGCGAGTTCTTAGGAACTGCCCTGTAGGTATTGCCCGAATCATATTGGGATGGTGAGCAGAGGAGGCGTGGAGAAGGGCATTGACGGCAGTGGACTTCCTGAAAAGATCAGTGGACAAATGACCGTCAGATCCCTTAGTGATCATTATATCCAAGAATTCGACATTCGTAAGACTGTATTTCCAGGTAAGTCTGATATTGCGTGTGTTCTGGTTGAGGCAGGCCAAAAAGTTTTCCAAGGCTGGAATGGTATCTTGCCATAGGAAAAACACATCGTCTATATACCTAGACCATAGGAGTGCGGCATCATATCCAGGCGTTTCCTGGACGATCTCTCTCTCCCACAGCCCCAGGAACAAGTTGGCATATGCGGGGGCACACGATGCCCCCATAGCTGTCCCCTGGAGCTGTAGGAAGAGGCGGTCCTTAAATAAAAAATAGTTATGCGTGAGCATAAATTCTAACAATGTCAGAATAAACTCAATCATACCATTGTCATAATCTGACATGGTCAAAAAGGATCTGGATGCCCGCACTCCCTGGTCATGGTATATAGACGTGTATAACGACTCAATGTCGCATGTGACAAGGACCACATCTGGATCAACATGAATCCCATTTAGCCGTCTCAGCATGTCGGTGGTATCCTTAACAAAAGAAGGAAGGGTTTCTATGCTTTTCTGGAGAAAAAAATCAATAAACCTTCCCACATTGGTGCACAAGCTGCCGATCCCCGAAACGATTGGACGTCCGGGAGGATGGGTGCGGCTCTTGTGCACCTTAGGGAGCAAATATAGGGTGGATTTGACCGGGAAGTCAACTCTCAACCCTTCCATCATTTTAGTAGTAATAATGCCCTGCTCACAGGCTTCTGCAAGAATATCATCCAACTCATTCTTATAAAGTGTAGTGGGGTCCCTCTCAATTCTACGGTAGCATTCCTTATTATTGAGCTGCCTAAAAACCTCTCTTTCGTACATCTGCACAGGCCATATCACGACATTTCCCCCTTGTCAGCAGGTTTAATCACCACATCTCTCAATTCCTGTAGCTCCCGAAGTGCCTGTCTCTGTGAACGAGTCAGATTGTCTTTTCCAATATGTACATGGTCTATATTTAGATCTTGTTTAACTAATTTCACAAAGACATCCACCGCGGGGCACAATGTTTTAGGGGGGAATGTACGCGAGCGCCTGTGCAGATGTACGGGAGACCTACTGGGCACAGTAGCCATCTGATCCTCTAAAAGGGATTCCAGGTCATGGATCGCCTGCCTCTCAGCCGGCGACATCGAGACAGTCGCATCGTGACCACGACTAAAGTGCTTCTTAAATAGAAGCTTCCGAGCAAACAATTCCAGATCTTTAACTACCTCAAAGTAGTCAAATCTACCCACAGGGGAGAAGGATAGCCCCTTCTGCAGAACTTGCTGTTGTGTTAAAGTGAGACTAATGGTAGAAAGGTTAATTACCTTCAGTTCTGTACTCTCTTCCCTCGGCCATTCCCATTCCAGTGTTTCCGTTTGTATACTGGGGTACGTAGATTGTACCCTCCCCTTTCGGGATCCGGACCACGTGCCGCAGCCGGGCGTCCTTCTAAAAAAGGCACGCCACATTCTTCTTCAGATGTTGAAGACACCAGAGATTGGGAACGTGAACGGGATTCAGGTCTAGGGTTGGTACGTTGCCACCTAAATACTTTGTTCTGCTGGTAATCCCCCAGATCTCTCTGGAATTTTTTGGTTTTAATAGACTGAATCTCACGCTCCCACTTGGCAAGATCTTCCTCCAAATTTTTGTCAAATGATTCCAGTTCTTCCTTAGTCAGGAGTAGCTGGATACCGTCCTTATGGCCGTCAATATCCTTCTCCAGAGCCTCCAAAGCTCTACGATCTGCCCCAATGAGCAGCTCAATAAGGGTTTGAGAACATTTAGTGAGGGTTTCCTCCCATTTGGTGGTAAATGTGGGGTCCTCCCCCTCCAATGTGGGAAAAATTTGAACCCTAAGACCTCGTGGTATGATATTCCTATTTAGGTAATTTTCTAATGCGGCCTTGTTCCACCACAACTTGGTCCGTTTTTTCAGGGCCTCTCTGATCTTAAGCTTAAGTTCCTTGCTATCGCATTTCTCCGTGTCCTGTGCCGTAGTATCCCCAAATACTGTTCCCAACTGTGACAACCAATTTTTGTCACGTGCTCGGAAATCCATGTATGAGGAATTGCCTGAAAATATATATAAATACTATTAACCTACAAAAAGGCAGCTCTGTCAACTAAGACAGCTATAGTGACCACTTGTACCACATCCAGAGTAAACTAAAAACCAAACAAGTGGAGTGTTATATCAAAAGATGTCATTTATTATAAAATATAAAAAATGGAGAACAACAGGATGTAATACAGTACACGGAGAAGCACAGGGTAAGTCAAATCAAAAGAACCACCATGAGGCTGCGCAAAGTAATGCACAGATAGGTACGATCAAAAGGTAAGGCTAAAGCTAAGGCTCTGGGAAACCAAAGAAGTATCACATATAATGAAAGATCACTTGGCTGGGATCAAAATAATAAAACTGGTATACGCCTAAGTGCAAGGGACCCAGCGTGGACACTGATGTAGCCTGCAGATGTAGCCTGCTGTCCAATGTGTCCAGGCTCCGTTGTGAGTGTAGACAATATATATACAGTATATTGTATCTGGTTAGGGCATAAGCATAATATATATGCGTAGTACATACAGGTCCTTAAAAAAAAATTAGCATATTGTGATAAAGTTCATTATTCTCTGTAATGTACTGATAAACATTAGACTTTCATATATTTTAGATTCATTACACACAACTGAAGTAGTTCAAGCCTTTTATTGTTTTAATATTGATGATTTTGGCATACAGCTCATGAAAACCCAAAATTCCTATCTAAAAAAAATTGCATATTTCATCCGACCATTAAAAGAAAAGTGCTTTTAATACAAAAAAAGTCAACCTTCAAATAATTATATTCAGTTATGCACTCAATACTTGGTCGGGAATCCTTTTGTAGAAATGACTGCTTCAATGCGGCGTGGCATGGAGGCAATCAGCCTGTGGCACTGCTGAGGTGTTATGGAGGCCCAGGATGCTTCGATAGCAGCCTTAAGCTCATCCAGAGTGTTGGGTCTTGCGTCTCTCAACTTTCTCTTCCCAATATCCCACAGATTCTCTATGGGGTTCAGGTCAGGAGAGTTGGCAGCCCAATTGAGCACAGTAATACCATGGTCAGTAAACCATTTACCAGTGGTTTTGGCACTGTGAGCAGGTGCCAGGTCGTGCTGAAAAATGAAATCTTCATCTCCATAAAGCTTTTCAGCAGATGGAAGCATGAAGTGCTCCAAAATCTCCTGATAGCTAGCTGCATTGACCCTGCCCTTGATAAAACACAGTGGACCAACACCAGCAGCTGACATGGCACCCCAGACCATCACTGACTGTGGGTACTTGACACTGGACTTCAGGCATTTTGGCATTTCCCTCTCCCCAGTCTTCCTCCAGACTCTGGCACCTTGATTTCCGAATGACATGCAAAATTAGCTTTCATCCGAAAAAAGTACTTTGGACCACTGAGCATCAGTCCAGTGCTGCTTCTCTGTAGCCCAGGTCAGGTGCTTCTGCCGCTGTTTCTCGTTCAAAAGTCGCTTGACCTGGGGAATGCGGCACCTGTAGCCCATTTCCTGCACACGCCTGTACACGGTGGCTCTGGATGTTTCTACTCCAGACTCAGTCCACTGCTTCAGCAGGTCCCCCAAGGTCTGGAATCGGTCCTTCTCCACAATCTTCCTCAGGGTCCGGTCACCTCTTCTCGTTGTGCAGCGTTTTCTGCCACACTTTTTCCTTCCCACAGACTTCCCACTGAGGTGCCTTGATACAGCACTCTGGGAACAGCCTATTCGTTCAGAAATTTCTTTCTGTGTCTTACCCTCTTGCTTGAGGGTGTCAATGATGGCCTTCTGGACAGCAGTCAGGTCGGCAGTCTTACCCATGATTACGGTTTTGAGTAATGAACCAGGCTGGGAGTATTTAAAAGCCTCAGGAATCTTTTGCAGGTGTTTAGAGTTAATTAGTTGATTCAGATGATTAGGTTAAAAGCTCGTTTAGAGAACCTTTTCATGATATGCTAATTTTTTTAGATAGGAATTTGGGGTTTTCATGAGCTGTATGCCAAAATCATCAATATTAAAACAATAAAAGGCTTGAACTACTTCAGTTGTGTGTAATGAATCTAAAATATATGAAAGTCTAATGTTTATCAGTACATTACAGAAAATAATGAACTTTATCACAATATGCTAATTTTTTTAGAAGGACCTGTATGCGTAGATGTTCAGTACATTACCCCTCCAGACGGCGTGTAGTATAATTCAGTCCCTTTTGAAAGGATCGGGTCTGCATGCGGTCAAAACCCCGGGATAGATGTCTAGGACCTTCCGGCTTGTTCACGTGATCCCTGGTCACGTGATATGGGTTCATCCACGTGATCAAGTGAGAGGCGGTGTCGGAGGCTGTATCAGCATATGTACTACGCATATATATTATGCTTATGTCCTAACCAGATACAATATATATATATTGCCTACACTCACAACGGAGCCTGGACACATTGGACAGCAGGCTACATTGGCACATTGGGCAGTAGGCTGCAGCAATTCATATAAGTATTACCTTATGTTGAAGTAACAGCGGCATCTGGCCACATTTGGAGTTGGTTGTCTTTACCATTGTGGACTGTTGTAAATCTTTTTGAACTTTGTCGGCTCTAATATTGCGGACTGTCACTAATCCATCTATCCCATTGATACATTGGGAGGCGAGCTGCAGTGACTCCCACTTTGCTACCTCACACCGAGGTGATAGCGATATTTGTTATTGACCACCTGGAGTTTGCTGAATTTGCTGGTTCACGTCTGCAATATACAGTGATCTGTAATTTGTATGATTTTATACATTTTATTTCCTATATGGCGCCTTTTTATGTGTGATTTAATTTTGTCTTGATTCTTTATTTACCTATGTTATTTGATTAAATATAATTTTAATACTGTATTGATCACCCATCTGGTTCCAGATAGGCGAGTGCCCCCTACCTATATACTTATCATTTTTAGCTTCTGTTTTTTGTACACCAAAGTGTCCTGACCTGTCGTAGTACATTTCGAGGACAATTCTGGCATCTTGACGCAGCACTATAATTTGATACAGCGGATCATTGGTGATGGGATCTAGGGTTCTTCTCATTATTAGTCCCTTTTACATGAAGAGTTGCTTTCTGTGTCTCCATAGCTTGAGCAGCTTTAGATCTGCATTGTTTCTGCTGATTTTTTCTGGTGTTCTTCCACTAGTAAAGAAGTCTTGTAGCTCACCTAATACTCTGCTCCCTGCTTGCTATTTGTTCCATCTTTGTTTTTCCACTTGGAATTCTGGATTTCTCTGTTGTTGGAAGTTGAGGACTTCTTTACCTTGGCCTTTGATCGTGATAGGATCTTGTTGAGCAAAATGTTTATAGAAAGCTGGCATCTCTACTTCTTCCCAATTGTCTTCCTGTTAAGTAGGGTCTTCTGTGGTAGGCAGACGAGATAAGGCATCTGCATTTTCATTTGACTTGCCTGTTTTGTACTTGACCACAACGTAGTAGTTGGCAAGACGTGAGGGTCCGCCAGTGGGTTGTTATCAGTATAGGCCGCAAATGAGGTTGCTGTGAGGTAGTCTTTACATTTTTCAGTGACAGCCCACACAAGTGCGAGGAATTCCAGCTTGAAGGGAACTGTAGTTCTGGTCATTTTTCTAGGCACTTCTAAGAGATCTGCTAGCATAAGCAATTACTCTCTCTTTACCTTCTTGCAGTTGAGACAGGACAGCTCCCAGGCCTTTCTTACTGGCATCAGTGTAGAGATGGAATGGCTGTTGGTAATCTGGATAGCCTAAGACAGGTGGTTCGGTCAACTTTTTCTAAAGGAGTTGGAAAGCGATATCTCTGTCTTCATTCCACCCGATCGGTATCTGGGCTTTCTGATACTTCTTGGGATGTCCTCTCAGGAGTTCTTGTATCGGCTCAGCAATCTGGGCGAAGTGAGGAATAAAACGTCTGTAGTATCCTGCAAAACTAAGAAAACTTCTCATCTCTTTTAATGTGGTAGGAGTAGGCCAATTCCGGACTGAGGCTATCTTCTCTGGATCTGGCTTAACACCTTCAGAACTGACAATATGTTCCAGGTACTTGACTTCTGGTTCCAGTAGGTAGCACTTAGAGGGTTTGATCTTCAGTCCGTGCTTGATGAGAACTTGAAAAACTTCTGCAAGATGTTTTAAGTGGTCTTCATAGCATTTAGAGTAGATGATGACATCATCTAGGTATAGCAAGACAGTTTCAAAGTTCTTGTGGCCTAAACAGCGTTCCATTAGTCTTTGGAAAGTTCCAGGTGCATTGCAAAGTCCAAACGGCATATACAGGGAGTGCAGAATTATTAGGCAAGTTGTATTTTTGAGGATTAATTTTATTATTGAACAACAACCATGTTCTCAATGAACCCAAAAAACTCATTAATATCAAAGCTGAATATTTTTGGAAGTAGTTTTTAGTTTGTTTTTAGTTTTAGCTATTTTAGGGGGATATCTGTGTGTGCAGGTGACTATTACTGTGCATAATTATTAGGCAACTTAACAAAAAACTAATATATACCCATTTCAATTATTTATTTTTACCAGTGAAACCAATATAACATCTCAACATTCACAAATATACATTTCTGACATTCAAAAACAAAACAAAAACAAATCAGTGACCAATATAGCCACCTTTCCTTGCAAGGACACTCAAAAGCCTGCCATCCATGGATTCTGTCAGTGTTTTGATCTGTTCACCATCAACATTGCGTGCAGCAGCAACCACAGCCTCCCAGACACTGTTCAGAGAGGTGTACTGTTTTCCCTCCTTGTAAATCTCACATTTGATGATGGACCACAGGTTCTCAATGGGGTTCAGATCAGGTGAACAAGGAGGCCATGTCATTAGATTTTCTTCTTTTATACCCTTTCTTGCCAGCCACGCTGTGGAGTACTTTGACGCGTGTGATGGAGCATTGTCCTGCATGAAAATCATGTTTTTCTTGAAGGATGCAGACTTCTTCCTGTACCACTGCTTGAAGAAGGTGTCTTCCAGAAACTGGCAGTAGGACTGGGAGTTGAGCTTGACTCCATCCTCAACCCGAAAAGGCCCCACAAGCTCATCTTTGATGATACCAGCCCAAACCAGTACTCCACCTCCACCTTGCTGGCGTCTGAGTCAGACTGGAGCTCTCTGCCCTTTACCAATCCAGCCACGGGCCCATCCATCTGGCCCATCAAGACTCACTCTCATTTCATCAGTCCATAAAACCTTAGAAAAATCAGTCTTGAGATATTTCTTGGCCCAGTCTTGACGTTTCAGCTTGTGTGTCTTGTTCAGTGGTGGTCGTCTTTCAGCCTTTCTTACCTTGGCCATGTCTCTGAGTATTGCACACCTTGTGCTTTTGGGCACTCATGCCACCATAGAGGTGCAGCCCATGGACTATGGCTGTCTTTGATGATTTTTGAATCCTTCATCTCCTGGGTCATCATTTTTACAGATTGGTACATAGTTGGTGGTATGGGCCGGTACCTTTCTTTAATTGGAGGGTATGAACCAGTAGGGATCGTGTGCTTAATTACACTGACCTCTCCATAATTTGAAGGATGTTTACTGAAGGCTTGATGATATTCCTTGACGACTTTTAAGACTCCTTTAATTTGTTCCTCAGGCGTAGAAGCATCTCCCACATGGAGTTCTGTCCACCAAGATGTCTTTGGAGTATTCAGCTTTTCAGTAGATTGTTCAGTCATAGCTGCAGGTACACTGATGACATCTTGAAAAGTGGCTTGTAACAATTGAGCACCAGGGCAATGCTTGGTCAAAGTTATAAAGTTATTACTTAAGTTCAGGAGACAAATTGGCACTTTAGCTTGAGAACCAAGGCTGTCACTAGGCTTCTTGCTACTTGCACTAGAGGATTATCCTCCAGGTTGATGGGTTCTACCAGGGCTTGATAATCCTGACCTTGAACTCCAAGGGCAGCTCGGCAAACATAGGAGTGTTTCAGCGTTGGGTTTCAGGATTACTGGTTGGTTATCTTTGATACAGGCTCGGCAAATGTCTCCTTTCTCATTAGCAAATTTCTGTTATGCACTTAATACACGGATGGTCTGTTGTATCGCCTTTTTGGAGGCAAGTGAAGCGGTAGGCATAGACTTGTGCAAAGCTTCAAGCGTTTCAGTATAGCAGTTCCTAAGGACATTCATTCCTAGGACTACTGGAGGGTTGTTATCTTGCACAACAATAATACCTTGTTGGGATAGTGTGGTTCCTCCCACTTGAAGAGTTGGCTCCCAGTACCCATACACTGGCACAGATTTGCCATTGCTGGCTATAATGCTCAGCCAGGATTCTGGTGGCTATGTCAGATGGTTTTGGTCCCAGTAATCCTCAAAGGCAGTCTGTTGGATAGGTGTGACTTGGGAACCGGTGTCCAATAAGGCAACAAAGTGAACCCCATTGATACAGAGAACCACTTCTGGATAGGAGCCCACATAGCTGGGCATCCAGCTGGGATCTTCTGGCTCTACTGCTCTACCTCCCGAGGGGGTCGACCTTTTTAACTGCCAGCACATCATTTCTGTATGACCTGGCTTGTGACTGTGTCTACAAATGGGTCGCTTCGACTCGTTAAAGCATTCAGTGGGGCATTTACCAGAGTTTCTGGCATAAGTCTGTTTATAATCAGGAGGGAAATGTTTCCTTGGTGACGGTGTCTCATCCTGACCATTCTCATTTTTGGCATACTTTCTCCAGAATTTTGATTAGGAAGTTAACTTGTTCTGTCAAAGCAGCAAATGCATCAGGAACCGGGGCTTGGGTTCCTGACTAAAGGTTGACATTTTGGAGATATAGTTGGCTCATGCACAGACATTTCAACAGGCCTAGCAGGTTCTGGTTGTGGGTCTTTCCCCAGAATACTGATAGCTAGCTCTTTGAAGTCTAGGAAGGTAGAACTTAGGTGCTGTGCAGCTAACATTTTTAACTGTCATTTTAAGGTTTCTGTCCTAACACCTTCAATGAATTGTTCTTTCAGTGTTTTATCTTGATCCTCTGCTTCATGGGGGTCTACTTGTATAACATCTTGCAGGGCATGGGAAGGAATAATGCAAGTCACCCGTACATACTAAATGGTAAAACACTCGGTAACTCTGACATGGAAAAGGATCAGGGGCATAACTATAGGGGAAGCAGGGGAAGCGGCTGCTTTGGGGCCCTGACACCAGAAGGGGCCCATCCAGGAGGAGGAGGACTAAAAGATTTTGTCAGCGCCCCCTCAACAGTATTACACAATGAAATGATATACAGTGGCAGTATAGATAGTGTAGGAAACAGATGGAACAGCTGCCGGGCCTGGTCTGAGAGAGCGATCTTTACTAGCCACAGGAATGGGGGCGGCATGAAAGGAAGGGGTTGTGAAAAAATTACTGGGGGAGGGGGGCCCCATTCAAAAATATGCTGTGGGGCCCAGTAATTTCTAGTTACGCCACTGAAAAGGATCTAGTAATTTTAATAAACAGCAAACTAAGCTGCAAAAACCAGTGTCAGGCAGCTGCTGCCAAGGCCAATAAGATAATGGGTTGCATCAAAAGGGGCATAGATGCCCGTGATAAGAACATAGTCCTACCACTTTACAAATCGCTAGTAAGACCATACATGGAGTACTGTGTACAGTTCTGGGCTCATGTAAACAAGGCAGACATAGCAGAGCTGGAGAGGGTCCAGAGGAGGGCAACTAAAGTAATAACTGGAATGGGGCAACTACAGTACCCTGAAAGATTATCAAAATTAGGGTTAAACACTTTAGAAAAAAGACGACTGAGGGGAGATCTAATTAATATGTATAAATATATCAGGGGTCAGTACAGAGATCTCTCTCATCATCTATTTATCCCCAGGACTGTGACTGACGAGGGGACATCCTTTGCATCTGGAGGTAAGAAGGTTTGTACACAAACATAGAAAAGGATTCTTTACGGTAAGAGCAGTGAGACTATGGAACTCTCTGCCTGAGGAGGTGGTGATGGCGAGTACAATAAAGGAATTCAAGAGGGGCCTGGATGTATTTCTGGAGTGTAATAATATTACAGGCTATAGCTACTAGAGAGGGGTCGTTGATCCAGGGAGTTATCTGATTGCCTGATTGGAGTCGGGAAGGAATTTTTTATTCCCCTAAACTGGGGAAAATTGGCTTCTACCTCACAGTTTTTGTTTTTGTTTGCCTTCCTCTGGATCAACTTGCAGGATGACAGGCCGAACTGGATGGACAAATGTCTTTTTTAGGCCTTATGTACTATATTACTATGTTAGGGTTTCCTGTAAGGACAATGCAAAGTCTCTAAGTGACTCACCAGGCTGCTGTCTCTTGCTGAACAATCTCATCTTGAACTCTGACACAGTCCTGGATTAAAAAGTGGTGTAGCGTCGTCCAAATATCTGCTCCAGGGTTTTTCTCTCTGAGCTGGGCCAGGATTTCACTTCTCTGAGGGCAGCACCTTCCAATTGTGCAAGGAGGATTTCCATTTGTTGTTCTGCTGACACCGGGTAAACACAGCCAAAAAAAAATCTTTAAATTTGCCTTAAAGTATGAGCTTCCCCAGCATATCGTGGGGACCAGGGTGCCCAAAAGAAATAATGCATTGTTAAAGGCATAATGCTTGGAGCTGCAGCGGCTGGTGATGCATTAGGACCAGCTGCAACTACTGCCGGGGACCTTTTGAGGTCAGGCTGCACACTATTTCCTTGTTCACATTGCAGTGACAGGCCTCCAAAATAATGCAGGTTACATATAGTTTTACACACTTGTTGCGTTGCTATGGGCAACCGCTACTTTGTGGGTGTCTGGACCTTTAAGAGACGTTGTGATGCTTAATACAGAGGAGTATCGTGTTCTGTAAGGCAGATTATGCTCCCAAACAGTCCCGCTTAAGGTTAATTCTTCCCATCAGCACTCACTATTATATTTGTTCGGTGGAGAAGGGCTGTTGATCTCCCTACTTTTTTTTTCGTTTACCCACATGTAGTCTTGCGTCACTTCTCATGCGCAGCCCTCCCCCTAGGTCCGTTCTGCAAGGCAGGAGAGGCGGCGCTGGATTCATAAGTACTGGCAGCAGCGCTGGTATTGGTACAACGGGAAGAAGTTATTTTACATAAGAGGATTGGCTTCTCTTTTCCCGCCGCTAACAGGGCGTAGCTCACAGTAATGGTGCAGTACCACTAATAAAGCGACTGCAGGCGGCCATTTTAGGTTCAATGTATAAGTCCATCCACTGACAGCAAGCAATGGTAGTGACACAGAAATATGCGATTTTTCCACTTTTGACAATAGGACTTTGTAGCAATAAACTTGTATAGTATGTCCATGCAATTCCAAGCGATTTGAACAATTCTGCAGCCCAATAAAACGTGTATCAAGCAAAGTTTCTGAATAAAGCAAGTGGGGCTTATTCTCATAAGGTGACGGCAATATGGCACACAGTTATATTGCACGAATCCTGTTCTTTATATAGTTCGCATAAGGCGCAGAGGATTTTATATCCTGTTCGTAGTGACGCCAATTCATGCAGCGTGCCAGGGATCCCTAAGGATGATGCGGGCGTGAGCATACTAGTGAATGAGGTGCCGAGGATAGTAGTACTCACAGTTTAGTTGTCCCTTGGGGCCGGCGGTGCAGTGGATGGGAAGACAGCACAAGATCTTCCGGGGCAATCTCTGTTGCAGGGAACACCAGCCAGATGGAAGTTGAGGTGCCCTTGATGGTGGTGATGTTTAGGGTGCTTGTGGAAGTTGGGCCCCTGGTTCGTGACGCCAGCACCGTTAGGTGCAAATGTTGAGAGTAGTAGTTAAGATGATATGGAATAAAGAGACTAGAATTTTAAATAAACTCTTGGTGGTGGAAAGGGCTGATGACATACAAATCTACCTACTGATCCAGTATGATCTGTGATACATTTGTATTGTTTTCTACCTCTATTACATGTTTAATTAAGTGTATGTGAAATTAGCCACAAAAAACTATTACTTCATAGATTTTCTTTCTAAAAGGCTATTTAAGCTCAGTGTCATGTTTATACTGGCTATGTTTGTATTAAGGATTGAACTTTGATATTTTTGGGACGGTAGATAAACCCGAATATTTCTGGATTTATTTTGGATGAATCCACTAAAACGTATACCTTCCAACTTTTTGAACGGACAAAGAGGGTCACTTATGGTTGATTGTGTGAAAGATCCATTTTTCATGCATGTCTATAAACTTTAATAGTTTTCTCTTACAAAATAGCGCAAAAATAATCTGTTGCATCAAATAATGAAATAATATACAAGATGGACTCGAATACACAGAGAGGAACCAGACAAACACTTTCTGGATCAATATTGTGACTATAATGATGTAAATCTATACTTTAGATGAAAAAGAAGAAGATTTAATGAGCAGAGGGACAGAGGGACGAAAGTAGGGACTGTCAATCCAAAAGAGGGAAACTTGGGAGGCCTGAAAACTGTGCTATTTTAGTGCACATGTCAGCGGGAAAAAGCACTAGGGAGGAAGAAGAAGGGTTCTTACATGACCCTGTGAGAAAGTGGGGATGAGGGGCTCGCCCTGATTGGCTCCCAGGCTGACAGCAGAATGAACAGGACGCCATTCTGTGCTGGTCTGTGAAAGAGGGGTGTTACAGTGTCTACCAGGAAAACAATCAGGGGCAGTCAGAAATCAATCAAGCTTATTGTCTGGGACAGTGAAAGGAAAGTCTAGGATTCCAAAGAAGAATTCTGTGTGTTGTGTACAATAGAGAGAAGCAGGACAGCTGACAGACAGGGAGAGAGAAGATGGGACCTGTGGCTGTGTCTGCTATCAGAAGTGCAGGAGCACCTCAAAATAAACTACCTGCAACTAGAGATGGCCTTTCGGTTCGCTCGGCGGTCGTTTCACAGCGAAGTTTGCTCGTTCATGGTTCGCCGAACAGGCGAATATATGGTGATGTCCGCCGGCGCCATATTCTTTTGCATTGTGCTGAACTTTGACCCATGACACATCCATCAGGTGGGACAGGACAGCCAATTGAGACCTTTCAGCATATGGACACCCCCCCACCCTATAAATAAACCTGATCTAGCCGCCATTTTACATTTAGTCTTTTGCCAGTGTAGGGAGAGGTTACTGTGTGGAGCAGGGACAGACTGTTAGGGACACCAAACGCTAGCTAATAGGGCCACAAAAGTCCTTTAAAGGACTGGTATAGGTGTGCTATCGATAGGTGTGACATACTGAGGGGTGTAATATACTTATAATATACTTTCTAACATAGAAAGTATATTATAGAGCAATTGTATTGTGCAGCATTTGTATGTGGTTCTGCTGAGATACCGCAGCTATACAGAGGGACAAACACTATTGGAACAACTAATTGCAACTGGTGTGATATACCAGTTGCCCCCCAAAAAAACTGATTGAGGCAGGGGTGTGATATACCTATAATATACTTCCTATATAGTGCATTTGTATTGTGCAGCATTTGTGTGCGGTTCTGCTGAGATACCGCAGCTATACAGAGGGACAAAACATCTATTGGAACAACTAATGGTACAGAGGGACAAACACTATTGGAACAACTAATTGCAACTGGTAATATACTTCCTATATAGTGCATTTGTAATGTGCAGCATTTGTGTGCGGTTCTGCTGAGATACCGCAGCTATACAGAGGGACAAATGATATTGGAACAACTAATTGCAACTTTTGTGATATACCAGTTTCCCCCAAAAAAATCTGATTGAGGGAGGGGTGTGATATACCTATAATATAATTTCTATATACTGCATTTGAATTGTGCAGCAGTTGTGTGCGGTTCTGCTGAGATACCGCAGCTATACAGAGGGACAAACACAATTGAAATAACTGGTGCAACTGGTGTGATATATCTGTTGCCCAAAAAAATAAACTGATTAAAGGGTTCTATATACTTGCTTCCACAAATACTGCTCTTCTATAGGGACTTTGTCACAGGGTCATTTTGAAAATGACAGGCAGAAGAAGAGGCAGGCCATTCCACAGGGGTGGTAGGGGTCGAGCAGGTGCACCAGGCCGGAGCCTAAGTGGGAAGTTGCAGAAGGTGCGTGCGCTTACATCGAAGGATGCACCAGAGTTGGTTGAGTGGCTCACTCAGTCTTCTGCTTCTGCACCCTCCTCATCCTCTGTATCAGCACCCTCCTCACTCTCTGCTGTGTGCACCCCCAAAGACACCACCACCATCACCACCATAGCCCCTCCACTTGAGTCAGAGGAATTATTTTACCATTCATTCCCAGACCTTACCAATGCGCAGCCATTCTTGACATCGGAAGAGGAGGTAGCAACAGCCGCCACCCAGCGGTCTGACGACAGTACCCAGATCAGCCCAAGGAGGGTGGTCCCCGCTGTTGCTGCCTTCTCTGAGATCTCTAATGTCAGTGGTGGTGAATGTGACGATGATGACGTGTCGATGGACGTCACGTGGGTGTGCACAAGAGAGGAAGAGGAGGGGAGTTCAGAGGGAGAGACGGAGCAGCAGATAGGGAGGAGAAGTAGGCAGAACTCGTAGTGCACAGGAGGCCAAAAGCAGACTGCAAATGTATCTGGAGCAAGCCATCCACCATGCATGGTCACATCTGGTGCTCCCAGGACGCCGGCACATGGCTCCGCAGTGTGGGATTTTTTTAACATGTCAGCTGCTAACAATAGTGTTGCCATCTGCAGCCTGTGTTGTCAATGCATAAGTCGCGGTAAGCCCAACACTCACCTAGGGACGACCGCCTTAAGAAGGCACCTGGCCTCTCATCACCGAGCCCAGTGGGAGCAACGTCCACGTCCTGCCTCTTCTCCTTCTCCTCTCTCCTCCCATTTGTCCTCCACTCCACCTTCCACAGTGCTGTCGTCACGTTCATCTGGCAAAAGGCAGGCTTCCATGGGCAAAATGTTCACCGGCCCACGGAACTGCTAGCCCGCCAACTACTGCCATATAAACTGGTGGACTCGGAGGCCTTTAGAAAATCTGTGGCCATTGGCACACCGCAATGGAAGGACCCCGGAAGGAAATATTTCTCCCAGAAAAGCATCCTAGAGCTATATGGCCATGTTCAGCGGCAAGTGAATGTATCTCTGGTATACAGTGTCGGTGCCAAGATACATCTGACCACAGACACGTGGTCTAGCAAACACGGGCAGGGAAGTTACATAACTTTTACTGCCATGGGTGAACCTTCTGATGGGTGTCAAGCATGCAACCCGTGGTACCCGTGTGGATTTGGTGTTACCGCCACGGATTGCATGCAGGCCTGCCTCTTCTTCTTCTCCTCCTCCTACTCCATCCTCCGTCCCCTCCTCAGCTGACTCCTCCTTTTCCACTGCTACCGCCTCTTCTGCTGCACCCTCTCAGCTCCCCAGAACCTATTTGACGTGCCAGGTATGATGTTGCCATGCTGTGCTGCGGCTGTTGTGCCTGGAAGACAAAAGCCACACCGGTCCTGCATTGCTTTCAGCTCTGCGGTCACAGGCCGATCAGTGGCTAACCCCGCTCAATTTAACAGTTGGTAAAGTGGTGTGCGACAACAGTGCCAATCTGCTGAGCACGCTGAAACAGGGCAAAATGACACACATGCCGTGCATGGCACACGTCCTGAACTTAGTCGTGCAGCGAATCGTTGCCAAATACCTCAGGGTCCTGAAACGTCTTGAGGCAGGCCAGGAAAGTCTCTGGCCATTTTAGAAGATCTTACACAGCCATGGCTCACCTTGGTTATGTTCAGCGGCTACACCATTTGTCCGTCAGACGTCTGATTTGTGACTGCCCGACACGCTGGAACTTCACCTTGTATATGCTTGATAGGCTGCTTCAGCAAAAACATGTCGTTAATGACTACCTGTACAAACTCTGCGGCAGGACAGGTTCAGAGAGCTTGTTTTTTTTTCACCGCGCCAGTGGCTGCTCATGTGTGATTCATGCAGACTTCTGTGGCCATTTGATGAGATCACCAAACTGGTCAGTCGCAGCCAGGGCGCCATCAGTGACATTGTACCTTATGCCTTCTTTCTGGAGCGTGCATTGCATGTTCTCATTGATCAAGCCGTCGAGGAGCAGGAAGATGATGAAGTCGCAATGCTGAATGAATTCCCAGGGGGTACTACTCCATCTGAGACAAATCAGCAGGAGTCTGAAGAGGAGTCAGAGGAGGATAGTGCCTGGGAGGAGGAGGAGGAGGAGGAGGCGCAAGAAGAGCAGGCTTTAAACTTTTTGGGGATCCCTGGTGTTGTCCTTAGATGAGGGGAGGAGACCGAGTATGATATTCTCCTGGGCGAGGAGCCAGGCCGCTACACAGCTTTCAATTTAGTGCAAATGGGGGCCTTTATGCTCCAGTGTTTGAAGAGGGACTCCCGTATAAAAAAAGGACCAGTACTGACTGGCAATGTATTTTGACCCCCAGTACAAACACAAAATGGTGGACATGTTACCAGCATCACAGAGGGCTGTCAGAATGCAGCATTTCCAGGCCTTGCTTCAAGAGATGCTGCATTCTGCTGTTGCTGGTGCTGGCAGAGGAATTTCCACCCACAGAGAAACAGTTGCGAGTACCAATCCTACAGAGATCTGTTGGTTACTTCGGATATGAGATCATTTTTTTTTGTTGCAAACCATCGACAGCCGCCCTCCTGATCCAGCCTCAGGGAACGCCTAGACCATCAGGTGTCCGACTACATCGGGTTAACGGCCGATGTGGACGCTCTGAGAAGCGAGGAACCCCTTGACTACTGGGTGTGCAGGCTTGACCTGTGGCCAGAGCTGGCACAATTTGCCATGAAACTCTTGGCTTGCCCTTCATCCAGTGTCCTGTCCGAAAGGACATTCAGCGCAGCAGGGGGGATCATGACCAATAAGCGCACTAGCCTAGCTCACAACAGTGTGGACTACCTCACATTTATAAAAATAAATGAGGCATGGATCTCGGAGGAATTCAACACCTGTGTAGACCACGTTTAATTGAATTTCCTCATGCCAGCCCACACATATCCGCCACCACCCAGAACGAATAATGGTCCCTGTCTTATGAAAATACAGCGGCATAAAAGGCCTTTTCTGTCCGGTGAATGCCTAATGTTTGGGGCCTCGGAGGAGTTCAACACCTGTGACGACCACGTGTTATTGAATTTCAACTATTATCATTTGGGGTTTTTTTAAGAGGGGAATTTTGTTAGCCATGTTTTTTATTCAATTTTATATTTTTTGTTCTTTTAAACATGTATTTGACATGTTTTTTTACTGGCCTGCAGTAAAATTGATATCGAATGACCGTCTAATATACCTCCAGCCACATAATCACTTGATCTTTTATGTACGGTGAATTCATAATTTTTGGGGCCTGTAATCTAACTGGCCAACAGTAAAATTGTTATACGGTGACCGCCTAATGTACCTCTAGCCACATTATCAATAGTTTTTTCTGTATGGTGAATGAATAATTTTTGGGGCCTGTAGTCCACTGGCCTGCAGTAAAATTGATATCCATTGACCTACAGCCACATAATCACTTGTTCTTTTCTGTACATTGAATGAATAATTTTTGGGGCCTGTACTCCACTGGCCTGAAGTAAAAATGTTATCCAATGACCGTCTAATATACATCCAGCCACATAATCACTTGATGTTTTCTGTCCAGTGAATGCCTAATGTTTGGGGCCTGTACACCGTGGCCTAAAATAAAAAAATGTCTAGGCTCCAGCAGGCCACATTTTTGACAGTTTCCCTTTAAGACGCATAAAAATGGCCCCTGAGTAAAATATTTTTTGTGGGAATTTTTGCCATTCATTCCCCTCTGGTATGTCACTGTCCATGTTGTGGGACAATGTGTGCACTTCTTGTAAGTATTTGGTGGCTGAAATAATGACCTGAAGGTTTTTCAAGTTCGCCTGCTATTAAAGTAAATGGAGCCCGCCATGAACTTGCAGTACGTGAACATTTGACCGTGTTCGCAAATCGTCCCGGCCGATGTTCGTCCATCACTGCCTGCAACCAAATACTTTCATATTTTGTTTCCCCATTTTCACAGAAATCCTTTTATTGTGGGGCTGAAAATATAGTTAAGCAGTATACAGTGTATATATATATATATATATATATATATATATACACATACACGTGTTTACAGCAGCAATACCCAGCTGTAAATAAGCTCAGCAGCACATGCTGGGAGGAAAATACCTGTTTTCCCAGACGAAACCACTCACTATGTCACAATATATATATATATATATATATATATACGTGTTTACAGCAGCAATACCCACAGTGTGGCATAAATCTACCTGTGTTAACTTGAAATTGAGCGTCACGCCTCAAAAGTCCATTTACGTATTTTCAGTAGGTGCTTTCAATTTAATTAAGCAGCATATATACGTGACTACTGCAGCAATACCGATGATGTAGCAGCAATCCACCAGTGTGTGTTAAATTGAAGTTGGACATCATACCTAAATTACCCATTTACATATTTTCAGTTTCCACACGGTCACAATTTAAATATTTTTGTGGGGTGCTTTCAATCTAATTAAGCAGCATATATACATGATCACTGAAGTAATACCCACGGTGTGGCAGCAATCTACCTGTGTGTTTTAAGTTAAAATTGAGCATCACACCTCAATCTTCTGTTTAAGCATTTTCAGTTTCCACACGGTTGCAATAATTTTTTTTTTGTAATTGCTAAATGTAATTAAACCAGCATCTACCGGTGTGTATTAATGAAAAATTGAGCTTCAAGCCTCAGTGATCCATTTACAGATGTGTTCAAAATAATAGCAGTGTTCTTAAAAAGTTAATAAAGGTCAAAATCCTTCTAATAGCTTTTATTCCCATACACACAAATCTATTGGGAACACTACACATTCTATTCCAAATCAAAACATGAAGAAAAATATATCAAATTTGTGTTGTTCCTCTAAAAAAAATTGAAGAAAAGTGAAAAATAGCAGTGTTTGTATTCTTCTTTACAAACTCAAACATTCACTATATAAACTGAAAAATGTTTGAAGATTTTGCTTTCCTTTGAATCACTTAACTAATATTTAGCTGTATAACCACTGTTTCCGAGAACTGCTGTACATTTGTGTTGCATGGAGTCAACCAACTTCTGGCACCTGTGAACAGGTATTAAAGCCCCAGATGATTGGACTACATTCCACAGTTCTTCTCTATTTCTTGGTTTTGCCTCAGAGACTGCATTTTTTATGTCACCCCTCAAGCTTTCTGTTGGATTAAAGGGAACCAGTCACCAGGATTTTGTGTATAGAGCTGAGGGCATGGGTTGCTAGATGGCCGCTAGCACATCCGCAATATCCATTCCCCATAGCTCTGTGTGCTTTTATTGTGTAGAAAAAAACGATTTGATACATATGCAAATTAACCTGAGATGAGTCCTGTTCCTGACTCATCTAACATACAGGACTCATCTCAGGTCAATTTGCATATGTATCAAATCGTTTTTTTACACAATAAAAGCACACAGAGCTATGGGGACTGGGTATTGTGGATGTGCTAGCAGCCATCTAGCAACCCATGTCCTCAGCTCTATACACAAAATCCCGGTGACAGGTTCCCTTTAAGATACGGGGATTGGGCTAGCCACTCCATAACGTCAATCTTGTTGGTCTAGAACCAAGATGTTGCACGTTTACTGGTGTGTTTGGGGTCGTTGTCTTGTTGGAACGCCCATTTCAAGGGCATTTACTTTTCAGCATAAGGCAGCATCACCTCTTCAAGTATTCTGATGTATTCAAACTGATCCATGATCCCTGGTATGCAATAAATAGGCCCAATATCATCCCCCAAAACATCCCCATATCATGATGCTTGCGCCACCATGCTTCACTGTCTTCACAGTGTACTGTGACTTGAATTCAGTGTTTGGGGGTCATCTGACAAACTGTTTCCGGCCACTAGACCCATCTTACTTTCATCAGTCCACAAAATGTTGCGCCATTTCTCTTTAGGCCAGTCAATGTGCTCTTTGGCAAATTGTAACCTCTTCAGCACATGTCTTGTTTTCAACAGTGGGACTTTGCGGGGGCTTCTTGCAGATAGCTTGGCTTCACATAGGCGTCTTCTAATTGTAACAGTACTCACAGGTATCTTTAGGCCTTCTTTGATCTTCCTGGAGCTGATTGTTGGCTGAGTCCTTGCCATTTTGGCTATTCTTCTATCCATTCGAATGGTAGTTTTTCACTTTCTACATCTTTCAGGTTTTGGTTGCCATTTTAAAGCATTTCCAATCATTTTAGCTGAGCAGCCTATAATTTCCTGCACTTTATTATATGTTTTCCCCTGGAACTACTCACTTTCCTCTGAATTTCAGAGAGAAATGCACTGTAACCAGCATGTACAACATTTTCTGCCTTCCTTCCTTAACCCTTTCATGACCAAGGGTCATTGATGCCCCAGTGTCCAGGTCAAAATTTACAAATCTGACATGCGTCACTTTATGTGGTAATAGCTTTGGAACACTTTTACTTATCCACGCCATTCTGAGATTGTTTTCTTGTGACACATTGTACTTTATGATAGTCATATATTTGAGTCAATATATTTCACCTTTATTTATGAAAAAATCCTAAATTTACCCAAAATTTGAAAAAATTCACAATTTTCCAAATTTCAATTTCTCTGCTTATAAAACAGAAAGTGATACCTAATAAAATATGTATTACTTAACATTCCCCATATGTCTACTTTATGTTGGCATCATTTTGGAAATATTTTTTTTTTTTAGGATGTTAGAAGGCTTAGAAGTTTAGAAGCAATTCTTACAATTTTTAAGAAAATTTCCAAAACCCACTTTTTAAGGACCAGTTCGGGTCTAAAGTCACTTTGTGGGGCTTACATAGTGGAAACCCCCATAAATGACTCCATTGTAGAAACTACACCCCTCAAGTTACTCAAAACTGATTTTACAAACTTTGTTAACCCTTTAGGCGTTCCACAAGAATTAAAGGAAAATGGAGATGAAATTTCAAAATTTCACTTTTTTGGCAGATTTTCCATTTTATAATTTTTTTTTCTTTAACACATTGAGGGTTAACAGCCAAACAAAACTCAATATTTATTACCCTGATTCCGCGGTTTACATAAACACCCCACATGTGGTCGTAAACTGCTGTACGGGCACACGGCAGGGCGCAGAAGGAAAGGAATGCCATACGGTTTTTGGAAGGCAGATTGTGCTGGATTGGTTTTCTGAACGCCATATGTTTTTTATTTTTCTGCCGATCGTCTTGTGCAGGGGCTCATTTTTTGCAGAAAGTGTTTAGTTTTTATTGGTATCATTTTTGGGTACATAGGATTTTTGTGACCCAAAAATTGGCTGTTTTGGAACAGTTTTCACTTATTTATTTTTACAGCGTTCATCTGAGGAGTTAGGTCATGTGATAGTTTTATAGAGAAGATCGTTACGGACGTGGCAATACCTAATATGTATACTTTTTCTTATTTATTTAAGTTTTACACAATAATAGCATTTCTGAAACCAAAAAAATGATGTTTTAGTGTCTCTATAGTCTGAGAGCCATAGCTTTTTTATTTTTTGGGCGATTGTCTTAAATAGGGTATCATTTTTTGCGGGACGAGGTGACGGTTTGAATGGTACTATTTTGGGGGTCATACACCTTTTTGATCGCTTGCTGTTGCACTTTTTGGTGACAAAAATTGCTTTTTTTACACAGTTTTTTTTTATGGTGTTTATCGGACGGGGTCTATCATGTGATATCTTTAAAGTGACGGTCGTTACGGACGCGGTGATACCTAATATGTGTAGTTTTTTTATTTTTCATTTTTTATAGGAAAAGGCAATTTATTTTTTTAATTTTACATTTTTATTTTTTTACTTTTATTTTTCTTTATTTCTTGAAGATCCAGTGGGGCTGTACTATACTTTGCAATGCTCTTGCATTGCAAAGTGTAATACAATCAGATGCCCTGTAGGTGGCAACAGCGGCCGCTTTTGCAAAACGTCCGGTTGCCAGGGCAACCATCGGGGCTGCCATCGCAGTGCAGCAGCCCCGATGGTGGAGAGAGGGAGCCCCCTCCCTCTATTAACCCCATGGATGCCGCTGCCGCGGCATCTATGGGGTTACAGGAGAGTGTCAGCATAGAGCTGACACTCTGATGATGGCGGCGGCTCAGGAATGGAGCCGCCACCATCAAACACAGCAGGGGGGCAGACCGAACAGGGGGCAGTGCTGGAAGGGAGGGGGAGGGTGTCACGGCCAGTTTTCCCTCTAAGCTGCGCGGGTGCGCGACCGCGCAGCAACTATTGTGCCCCCGCTCATGTCCGCTCAGCACCCGCTCACCCTGCCGCCGGCAAAATGCCTACACTAATGCCCACACTCAAGATGACGTTTTCAATACGACCTGTGACTGAGGCTCAGCGTGGCGCCGCCTACACATATTACCGCTCTACTGCTGCGGCTCCTCCTTTTTCTGACCGGAAGAGGAGAGGAGGACTGGACTGAGCACGCAGCAGCCAGGCGAGGTAACGTCAGCGGCGTCATCTTAGAGGCTAGAGTGGTTTTACTGTCAGGGTAACCCATTGGTAAAAGCTCAGCAAAGACATTATTTGAACTCATGGGTTTTCACAAGGGCATAATAGACTGCGCAGAAATGTATCCATCTGAGGCTCGGGGTCCAGGGGCCCCCTGGGAGTCTGGGACCCCACATACTGCAGCAATATAATACCATGGGATACCCCAGATCACACAGGGTTGTCAGACATTAACCCCTCACACTTCTTAGCTTTTCTTCTTACAGACTCTTGTTATTTGGTTTAGCTGATACACTCGAACATGTCCACAGCTGTGGCTGCGTTACATTTACAGGAGGTTACAATTGTTTCATCCTTTTGGTTCCTGGTGCTGCCCTCCGCTATGATGCCCTCACCTAAAGGACCCTCATCTACAGTGCCATCGCCTATAGCACCCCATATACAGTGCCATCACCTGTAGCATTCCCATCTACCATGTAATTTAATCTTGCCAAGAACAACAGCGTGATGGAGCTATACATTACCGTGCTAAAATGAATAGCACTATAGATGACTACAGTATACATTATAAGCCCTGTACCATGCTGTACAATATACAGTATAATCCATACACCATAGTGTACAGTATACAGTATAATCCCTGCCCCATGCCGTATGATATACAGTATAGTTCATATACCAGTGGGCTTATGCCTTTTGATCAAAACGTACCCTAATGCCTCTTGTACAGCATGAAGTATGGGGGGCTGTACACTTTAATATTGCACTGAGAAGCGAGTTTAATTAGCTCTAAGCATAGCATTGTGGATGTGCGATCCAGTTCTGTTTCTCCCCTTGGTATGCACCATGCTGTACAATATGCATTATAATCCATACACCATGCTGTATAATATACGGTATAACACCTACACTGTGGGGTTATTGTGTATATTGTACGGCATAGTGTATGGATTATACTGTATATTGTACAGCATGGTGCAGGGATTATATTGTATATTGTACAGCATGGTGCATACCAAGGGGAGAAACAGAACTGGATCGCACATCCACAATGCTATGCTTAGAGCTAATTAAACTCGCTTCTCAGTGCAATATTAAAGTGTACAGACCCCCATACTTCATGCTGTACAAGAGGCATTAGGGTACGTTTTGATCAAAAGGCATAAGCCCACTGGTATATGAACTATACTGTATATCATACGGCATGGGGAAGGGATTATACTGTATACTGTACACTATGGTGTATGGATTATAATATATATTACACAGCATGGTGTATTAACTATACTATATATTGTACGGCATGGTGCAGGGATTATAATGTATTCTGTATCGCATGGTGCAGGAATTATACTGTATATTACATAGCATGGTGCAGGGGTTACACCGTATTGTACGGGATGGCACAGGGGTTACACTGTATGCTCTTTGATGTGACAATTATCCTAGGTTTTCCTATCGCCCACCTTCGATGGCGCTGTGCCCAGCTCTGAGCTGACCCCGCTCAGCAGCTGCCAAGGCTTAGAGGGAACACTGGTCATGGCCAGCAGGAGGAATGGAGGGGGCGGACTCAAAGAGGGGCACTGTTGACACAAGATGGGGCACAGATGGAGGGGGCACAGTTGGGGGGGCTGCACAGATCGGGGAGGCTGCATGGATCGGGGGGGGGGGGGGGGGGCACGAGGACACTGTGATTTCAGGCTCTGATCTGCAGAGCTCAGATCAGAGCCTGAAACCGGCATTTTTTCACTGCCGGGATCCGATTGGTTAGTCTGCACAGACTAACCAATCGGATCGATTGCCGGCAAGGGGCCACTCTGATTGGTCCCTTGCCGGCATTACTGCATTGTATGCTGTCCGTGACAGCATACAGGGCAGGGGTAGAAGCTTTAATCCACACGCTTTGCATCGCTTAGATTAAAGAGCTGCCAGAATGTTTATATACGTGGTAGCTGCACGGGGTATGTGCAGCTATCACGTATATATACGGATTGCGGTCAGTTTGTTTCAAAATTGTTTCAAAATTAAACATTAAAATAATAGTTAAAAAAAGTGAGAAACACTGCACAACCAAGAATAATGAGAAAAATAAATAAAATACAAATCCCTATTGAAAGAATAAAGAACTAACCAGTTAGTGTCTGTGAAGGTTCTCATTTATCCAGGTCATGGTATATCTGTAAAGAATAAATCAAGGCAACTGGACTTACTCGTTCTAAACACAAGATGGACAACATTGTGTACGCAGTCCAGTGCAATAAGGAATGCTCAGAACTGTATATCGGCGAAACAAAACAACAACTACATCAGCGTATGGCTCAGCATAGAAGAGCCAAAACCTCTGGTCAAGATTCCGCCGTGTACTTACATCTAAAAGAAACAGGTCACACCCTTGAAGACAGTCAAGTACGTGTTTTGGATAAGGAGGCCGATTGGTACAAACGAGGTGTGAAGGAGGACATCTACGCAAAAATGGAGAAGCCAAGCTTGAATAGAGGCGGGGGTGGGGGGTGGGGTTAGACATCTATTGTCTGCCACATACAATGCTGTCTTGACCACCTTTTTCTGGGAGGTCATTATCACCCACTGACTCCAATTAGGATAATGACATCAACACCTTTGACCCCATGCTAGGTGTAATGACCTCTGACCCCATGCTGGGTATAATTACCAGATGTTGATTCAGTTACATATTTATTCCCAGACAATTCTTGTACAGTCACTCAGAATTAAGAAAGCTTTCGTTGGAAGAACGAGTGAAACATTTTCAAGAAATCTACAGTAAGTCCAGTTGCCTTGATTTATTCTTTACAGATATAACCAGTTAGTGTTCAGGATGGCACATTCCTTAAAGGGGTTGTCCAGGACCAACACCCAGTGGTACTAAGCTGGGCCACGTGCCACTTGGGGACACATCATCGCTGAGTCCAGTCAGTGGCTGCAGCAGCAAATCAACCATGCAAAAGTAGACAGATAGGGACTGAAAGTCCAGTGAAGACAACCTGAAAGCCACTGAGCCAGAACCGAGCAGCCTAGAATAGTATAGACTTCTTCACAGGTACCGCTGGGTGAGGGCGGGGAATAAAAAAATCTTTTAAGCCCGCCACCTCCTATATTTTGAACTGCATAAAAAATGCTGTTTTATGGCTTTTTTTTTTCAATGTGTGATACTTATCACAGCAACAATATACTTCTTCATAAGGGTCTAACTAAAACCACAGAATCTAGAATATACCTTTTATTACATATCATTAATAGTCAAGCTTCTGTATCAAACCCCATAAGTATAGCAGTCCAATGGTCTTTTACTCACCATTGAAGAGCACGACAGAGATGAACAGATATGCAGTGATGGCTGACCTCTGGCACTCCAGCTGTGGTGAAACTACAACTCCCAGCATGTTCCATTCATTTCTATGGAGTTCTGAGAACAGCCATGCAAGTATGCATCTTGGAGGTTGCAGTTTTACCACAGCTGGAGTTCCGGAGGTTAGCCATGCACACGACCGTATGTATTTTGCGGTCCGCAAAACATGGATCCACAAAAAAAAGCGGATGACATCCATGTGGCATCTGTATTGCATCCGTTTTTTTGCGGATCCATTGAAACAATGCCTGTCCTTGTCTGCAAAATGGGCAAGAATAGGACATGTTCTTTTTTTGCGGAACGGACATGCGGACATACAGAAGTGGAATGCATACAGAGAATTTCCTTCTTCTTTTTTTTTTTTGCAGACCCATTTAAGTGAATAGTTCCGCATATGGACCTGTAAAAAAACGGAACGGAAACGGAAAAAAAATACATTTCGTGTGCATGAGCCCTAATAGGGAGTAGTGAGATCATTCAAGCCTATATTAAACTATATATTAAAGTTTTTATATATAATATATTTTTTGTTTGTTTATATATACAGTATATATATATATATATATATATATATATATATATATACACTGTAATATATAGAGAAAGAGAGAAAGAAGGAGAGAAAAAATATATATATATACAGTGGATATAAAAAGTCTACACACCCCTATTAAAATGTCAGGTTTCTGTGTGTGATGTAAAAAAATGAGACACTTTTTCCACCTTTAATGTGACCTATAAACTGTACAACTCAATTGAAAAACAAACTGAAATCTTTTAGGTAGAGGGAAGAAAAAATATAAATATAAAATAATATGGTTGCATAAGTGTGCACACCCTTAAACTAATACTTTGTTGAAGCACCTTTTGATTTTATTACAGCACTCAGTCTTTTTGGGTATGAGTCTATCAGCATGGCACATTTTTACTTGGCAAGATTTGCCCACTCTTCTTTGCAAAAACACTCCAAATCTGTCAGATTGCGAGGGCATCTCCTGTGCACGGCCCTCTTCAGATCCCCCTACAGATTTTCAATGGGATTCAGGTCTGGGCTCTGGCTGGGCCATTCCAAAACTTTAATCTTCTGGTGAAGCCATTCCTTTGTTGATTTGGATGTATGCTTTGGGTTGTTGTCATGCTGAAAGATGACGTTCCTCTTCATGTTCAGCTTTCTAGCAGAAGCCTGAAGGCTTTGTGCCAATATTGACTGGTATTTGGAACTGTTCATAATTCCCTCTAGCTTAACTAAGGCCCCAGTTCCAGCTGAAGAAAAACAGCCCCTTGGCATGATGCTGCCACCACCATGCTTCACTGTGGGTATGGTGTTCTTTTGGTGATGTGCAGTGTTGTTTTTGCGCCAAACATATTTTTTGGAATTATGGCCAAAAAGTTCAACCTTGGTTTCATCAGACCATAACACCTTTTCCCACATGCTTTTGGGAGACTTCAGATGTGTTTTTGCGAAATGTAGCCTGGCTTGGATGTTTTTCTTTGTAAGAAAAGGCTTTCATCTTGCCACTCTACCCCATTGCCCAGACATACAGTATGAAGAATACAGGAGATTGTTGTCACATGTACCACACAGCCAGTACTTGCCAGATATTCCTGCAGCTCCTTTAATGTTGCTGTAGGCCTCTTGGCATCCTCCCAGACCAGTTTTCTTCTCGTCTTTTCATCAATTTTGGAGGCACGTCCAGTTCTTGGCAATGTCACTGTTGTGCCATATTTTCTCCACTTGATGATGTCTTCACTGTGTTCCATGGTATATCTAATGCCTTGTAAATTCTTTTGTACCCTTCTCCTGACTGATACCTTTTAACAATGAGATCCCTCTGATGCTTTGGAAGCTCTCTATGGACCATGGCTTTTGCTGTGGGATGCGACTAAGAAAATTTCAGGAAAGACCAACTAGAGCAGCTGAACTTTATTTGGGGTTAATCAGAGGCACTTTAAATGATGGCAGGTGTATGCTGACTCCTATTTAACATGATTTTGAATGTGATTGCTTAATTCTGAACACGGCTACATCCCCAGTTATAAGAGGGTGTGCACACTTATACAACCACATTATTTTGTGTTTTCTTCCCTCCACCTAAAAGATTTCAGTTTGTTTTTCAAATGAGTGGTACAGTTTATAGGTCACATTAAAAGTTCTAAAATGATTTATCTTTGTCTAATTTTTTTACAGCACAGAAACCTGACATTATAACAGGGGTGTGTAGACTTTTTATATCCACTGTATATAGTATCTTCGGAAGTACCATAATTTTAGTGACAGTCTCCCTACCCACAATGCCTCATGCTTTAGAGCTGCAGATCTGATTCCACCTCCTTGAGAAATGGTATATAAGTGGAAGTGTATAATGATGAGACAGGAAATAGCAAGATTATGCTCAATCCCTTAGGTGACCAGGTCAAAGTATACTGATTTGCAAAGTGGAAATAGTGTCAGCATCCAGGTTGATCCACAATACTTGTGATTTTGTAATATTAAGTTCATAATAAGACACCTTACTAAACAGATCTAATACTCTCAACGCTGATGGGAGAGAGAAGACAGGGCTCCCCAGCCTTAGCAACATGTCATCGGCAAAGAGTCCTGTCTTGTGTGTAGAGAGGGATACCCAAGAAACGCACCATCCCTGCCAAATGCTCCTTTATTAACATAAACAATAAGGGAGATAAGGGACATCCCTGTCGGGTCACATTAATAATAGTATATCTCCTAGAAATATAACCTAAGGTTAAACTACAAGCTTAAGGAAAAATTATAAAGACATGATCAAGGTATGTGCCACTCCCGTGATTCCGAACTTAGATACTACTTCAGCTAAATAACCCCAATAGACCCTATTAAACACCTTCTCTGCATCCAATGAAAAAAGCAGAGAAGGTGTCCAAGTCTGCACTAAATGCCCCAATATATCTAAAAGTCTGAGGGTCCCATCTAGAGACATCTTCCCCTTGATAAAGCCCACTTGGTCCTGATGGTCCCTAAAAAATAATCTAATACGCAAATAGGTGTGATGGGCATGGGAAAACACGTGTAGTCCCTCTCCATAACATGTTGCAACCTCCAGACATCTAGGTAACCTTCCCTTTGCGTTAGGTTATACAAAAAAGTCAGAGAGTCGGGAGCAACATTAGCTGTGAAATCAAGAGAAGGCTACATAACCTTATTGAAATCCCCTACTCAGAGAACAGATTCCTTCATAGGCCTGGGTTACACCGCGACTTTGCGATGCCGACGGAATGCCTGCCAGTTAGTATGCATGCTGCGGTTTGTGTCCAGACGATTCCCGGCATTGTCTGCTGGAACAGCCCAATGGGATTTACACTGGAGGTGTGAAACTAGCCTAAATCTTTCAAAGCATCCTCCATTAAAACAGCGGAAGGACGTTGTAGTTCCACAACACCTGGTGTGGCACTATGTGGGAGTTCCACTGCCATGGAATGTCCTGCTGGGGTCTGCCCAGGATCATTATAAGTTGTGTGGTACATACCTCTAGGAGAGTAAACAATCAAAGAACAAGCTGAAGAGCCGGAGAAAGTCAGTGAGCCACCATGCTGCAGGCCTTCTGGTACGCTCTGTTGAGTCCTTGTGGTGGGAAAATATTCAGTAAGGCGAGCTGAAGACTCCCTCATCTTTGTTTTCCCCATCTCCTCATCCACTGCCGAACCGAATAGCTCTTTCAAATGATTAATTATTTTGGTAATGAGTCGCTGTGTGCTGCTTTAGGGCCCAGGAGCAATAGAGCTGACAGAGATGTGTCAGCTCTCTTCATTAGCTCCTTTCACTTCACTAGGAACAGACTGACCTACACTATGCTGACTCAATCCTCTCTAGCGGAGAGGAAAACAGCTCCATCTAGTGGTTGATGGATACAGCCTGTTATCTCAAATCAGCCATTACAGAAATACACAGCAATTTGCATACATGACAAGACAAATGTACTTTTGCACTTTGCATATAATGCGACTGTTGGATCAGGAAGCTGCATTCATATGGCTGTGTCACCACTGCAGCCAGTCATTGGTTGCAGGCATCAAACTAGATGTTGAAACAAAGGGACCAGAACACAGGGGCAGGGGAGTGAAGGAGCCGGAACTCAGCTGCAGAAAGCAGGTAAGTATGCTTCCCTCCGCAGGTCTGGCCAGGTGTGTGATCTGCCTGAAAAGCTCTCAAAGATGAAAAGCCCCTTTAGTACATCATGTCTAAGAGTATTGATTGCTGTCATTCTTCAGTCTCACTCTTGTGCACTGTACACTAGGATATATGTGTTTTTTATAGGCCACCATCTATTTCCTGTCAGTATTTATTCACTTTTTGTATGCACTGATGTTATTATAGTATAACATTTATAGACTATACATGTCTTATATTATTGTATTCTATATGTGTTTGTAGGGTGTTTATGCAGTATGACTAGGTACATTATAACTGGTTTTATCTAGTCAATTTATATTGTGGCTGTTGCACATTTACCCTATCGTTCCCTTTGATGGGAAGGTATGTTTCTCTTGTCTGGACATATAACATTTTGCTCTCTCTGATAAAATGTTGTCTTTGGCTCTGTCAAACATTTTTTTATGTTATTACGGCCAATAAACTCTAACCTTGTCTGTTCCAGAAGTCTTGGTGTTTATCTAGGTGTTATGGGTAAACTATACTGTTTCATTGATGTTCTCTCTGGACTGCAGGTTGTATTCACATTGCATGTTTTATCAGTTTAATGTTAAAATCACGGCAAAATGTTACCACATCCTGTGAATACATTGCAAAAGAAAAGTTTCATTCTGACATACAGTATAGACCAAAAGTTTGGACACACCTTCTCATTCAAAGAGTTTTCTTTATTTTCATGACTATGAAAATTGTAGATTCACACTGAAGGCATCAAAACTATGAATTAACACATGTGGAATTATATACATAACAAAAAAGTGTGAAACAACTGAAAATATGTCATATTCTAGGTTCTTCAAAGTAGCCACCTTTTGCTTTGATTACTGCTTTGCACACTCTTGGCATTCTCTTGATGAGCTTCAAGAGGTAGTCACCTGAAATGGTTTTCACTTCACAGGTGTGCCCTGTCAGGTTTAATAAGTGGGATTTCTTGCCTTATAAATGGGGTTGGGACCATCAGTTGCATTGTGGAGAAGTCAGGTGGATACACAGCTGATAGTCCTACTGAATAGACTGTTAGAATTTTTATTATGGCAACAAAAAACCATCAAGCGCTACAAAGAAACTGGCTCACATGCGGACCGCCCCAGGAAAGGAAGACCAAGAGTCACCTCTGCTGCGGAGGATAAGTTCATCCGAGTCACCAGCCTCAGAAATCGCAGGTTAACAGCAGCTCAGATTAGAGACCAGGTCAATGCCACACAGAGTTCTAGCAGCAGACACATCTCTAGAACAACTGTTAAGAGGAGACTGTGTGAATCAGGCCTTCATGGTAGAATATCTGCTAGGAAACCACTGCTAAGGACAGGCAACAAGCAGAAGAGACTTGTTTGGGCTAAAAAACACAAGGAATGGACATTAGACCAGTGGAAATCTGTGCTTTGGTCTGATGAGTCCAAATTTGAGATATTTGGTTTCAACCACCGTGTCTTTGTGCGATACAGAAAAAGTGAACAGATGGACTCTAAATGCCTGGTTCCCACCGTGAAGCATGGAGGAGGAGGTGTGATGGTGTGGGGGTGCTTTGCTGGTGACACTGTTGGGGATTTATTCAAAATTGAAGGCATACTAAACCAGCATGGCTACCACAGCATCTTGCAGCGGCATGCTATTCCATCCGGTTTGCGTTTAGTTGGACCATCATTTATTTTTCTATAGGACAATCACCCCAAACACACCTCCAGGCTGTAAGGGCTATTTGACCATGGAGGAGAGTGATGGGGTGCTGCGCCAGATGACCTGGCCTCAACAGTCACCGGACCTGAACCCAATCGAGATGGTTTGGGGTGAGCTGGACCGCAGAGTGAAGGCAAAAGGGACAACAAGTGCTAAGCATCTCTGGGAACTCCATCTCTGGGAAGACCATTTCAGGTGACTACCTCTTGAAGCTCATCAAGAGAATGCCAAGAGTGTGCAAAGCAGTAATCAAAGCAAAAGGTGGCTACTTTGAAGAACCTAGACTATGACATATTTTCAGTTGTTTCACACTTTTTTTGTTATGTATATAATTCCACATGTGTTAATTCATAGTTTTGATGCCTTCAGTGTGAATCTACAATTTTCATAGTCATGAAAATAAAGAAAACTCTTTGAATGAGAAGGTGGTCTGTACCACTTTTGGTCTGTACTGTATATGCCGTGCAAGCTAAGCACACACCATTTTTATGGTATTTTTTGGCTGTGGTTTCTGATAAAATCTAGCTTTTTTTTCTTACAAAAAAGCATATTTACAAACGACAGGCATATGACAGAAAGCTGTTCATATTCTTTATGTCTAAAAAATATTTTACCTTTTTTATAGGATGGCAGCCATTTTGTTGGTATCTCTTCTGTTTTGCATTGCCTTTGGGCATGCTTTCTCTCTGTGTATGCTGACTGAATATATCATGTATGTTGAGAAGGAGGAGTGTGCTTACTGTATTGCCGTCAACACCACCATATGCTCTGGATACTGCAAGACAATGGTATGTGTGCATAATAATTTTATGTCTAAAGCCTGTTAAAAGAATCTAAATATAATTTCTAATCGGGTGTCTAATGCTTATTGAGATTATAATGTGATAGAACCCACAAAACCCCATATATAATAAAAAATAATTTATCTTGAATTTAGTTCTGCAGGGGCATACACAGGATTTTCTCAAGGTGGTTGGAGGGGAGACTGGTAATATAATTATAAAACAATGAAAATGCCATATACATTAGATAGAAGTTGGTTGATTGTTGAACAGCAGATGAACAATAATCTGGTGAACGATCACTTCGCAGATACAGTCATACACATTGTGGTCCATATTGGCCTTTATTACTGGGGGGGGAAAAACTTGAACATTTTTATTTTATTTTTTTAATCACCATATTCTGAGCCCTATAACTTTTTCTAGTTGTGTACAGAGCTATGTGAGGGCTCATTTTTTTGTGGGGAGAGCTGTACTTTTCAGGGATACTATTTTAAAGTGTGTTTGACTTCTTGATCACTTTTTGACAAAAAAAATTGTCAATTGGCCATTTTGAATTTTTTACTCCATTCTCCGTCCAGGATAAATATTGCTATATTTTATTAGTACAGGCGGTTTTGCACAAAGCGATGCCCATGATGTCTATTTTTGTATCTGTTTATGTATTTTTGGGAAAAGTGGAGTGATTTAAAGTTTAATATATTTTTTTTTTAAGTCACCCTGGGTGACTATAACTGGCAGTCATTAGGGCTCTTTCACACGAGCTGATGCCGTGTGGGTAATCTGCTGCGTGAAAGAGAGCAAAGCCCCGTTCCGGACAGCAGAGACACGGAGCATTAACATGATTAATAATGCTCTGTGTCTCTGCTGTCCAGGACGGGGCTTGACTCTCTTTCACGCAGTGGATTCCACGCACAGGATCCGCTCATGTGAAAGAGCCCTTAGATTGCCCGTTAAGTTCTGCTGGCCAGTATTGGTATATTCCAGTATTAGCTATCGGAGCCTTCTTGAGGCTCCGAGCTAATACTGGGTTATAACAGGTTCCTCGATCTTAGCTCCTGCGTTTGCACCGCCTGGTCACATCTGACCTTATGACTGATCGCCTACATCTGCCTCGGGTCTCTCCTGTTTGAAAAAGTGGAAACCCGGTGGCTATGGCGCCTGCTGCACCCACCAACTTTAAAGTGGCAACTTCCTCCGTACATGTACGGTGGAGGTCGCCAAGGGGTTAAAGGACATCTGTTAGCAGATTCCTACTTTTTTTTAATCAGATCATTTTTATTAGTTTTCAATATATATTACAAAGAATATAGCCATCATACGTTAAAGTTACATCAAGGAGTAGTTCTCAACAATTCAATGTACATGTACATCTACAAACATATTATGACATGTAATAATGCCCCCTTCAACATGAACTCCTATCCCATCTACCCTCCCACCCATTCCGGTATCGGCTGCATCTTTACCCCGTGACATTATTCAATCGCACAAACTCCAACCATGGTTCCTACAGCTTCACATATTTGAGGAGACATCCTCTTTTCTGGAAGACAGCTTTTTAGTATCCTAGCATATTATTAACCTTACACTTAAATTCCCTAAGTGTCGGAGGATCAGCCTGTATCCAATGTTGAGCTATCAACTTCCTAGCCACATATAGCAAGTGACCTATTGCTACTTTAAGCATATTTTCTGTACCCAACTCTGACATCCCAAAATGGACGTAGTATACGTACTGTGAAGGCTTTCTTTATGACATCAATTACCTCATCCTAGAATACACTCAATGTCAGACATTGCCATAGCATGCGTATCAGATCCGCAGATTCCATAGAGCATCTAGGACATTAAGCATCTGATCTGAACCCATCCGGTGTAAGAAAACCGGTGTCTTGTACACTCTATAGATAATAAACAATTGCGATAAACGTCCCGCTTTCACTCAAACAGGACAGAGGTACCGCTTCTAGTATGTCAGACCATTGATCCTTTGAAATCGCACCCACATCCTGTTCCCATTTATGCATCCTGGTCAGTGGATGTGACTCTAGGTGTTTGTCAAGCAACAACCGATATAACATAGATATCAACCCTCTCCTCTCCCCTCCTGAAACTATAAAATGTAACGCTGTATCCCTCTGTGACATCATAGTACCATTCTTGATCATAGTGTTGTAAGCGTGTCGCATTTGCAGGTATTGATAGAAACAACCTCTAGGAATACCATCAACTTCCTGAAAACTAGTAAAGGCTCTAAACACTCCGATCTCCAGGAGATGTCCCATTCTTGACACTCCTCTCTCCTTCCAGTCGTCTAACCCTGTCAGAGAACTGAATTCAGTCAGAACTGGGTTGCGTCATATTAGGGCATATTCTGTAATCCCAGTAACCCCTCTTAGGTGCTTGATATTTTGCCAAACTAAATATATTGTACGCACTGTGGGAATTTTTGATCTCCTGATCTCATATCTAACCTCTCCAATAACATCATAAAATCCTGTCCCTTGAGGTGATACCTAAGAATCTGACTAGTTATATCCATGGCCCCCAACTCTATCCATCCCTTAAAGTGCTGACTTTGGGCCGCCAGATAGTATACCCATAGATTGGGAACTGCTAGGCCTCCCTCTATTTTAAAATACTGCAAGGTCTCGAGTTTTATTCTAGGTTGTCCTTTACGCCATATCAAGTCCCTAAATATAGAGTTAATCTTGTTAAACCTGTCCCTTGGCAGCCAGACAGGGGCATTGTGAAGAATATATAAAAGCTGCGGCATTAAAACCATCTTCAGAAGGTTCGTCCTACCCACCACTGATAAGTATAGTTTACACCAGGCTTTAATTTTATTGCGAAAATTAGTTAGTAGTGGAGTAATATAGATCATCAGCATCTGATCGGCGAGGGTCCGACACTCGGGTCCTCCGCTGATCAGCTGTTTGGGAAGGCAGTGGCGCTGGCAGTAGTGCCGCAGCCTTCTCACTGTTTACCGCAGGCCCAGTGACGTCACGACTAGTATCAACTGGCCTGGGCGCTGCTAAGCTCTGTTCACTTGAATGGAGCTTCCGCCCAGGCCAGTTAATACTAGTTGTGACGTCACTGGGCCTGCGGTAAAAAGTGAGTAGGCTGCGGCGCTCCTGCAGTGCTGCTGCCTTCTCAAACAGCTGATAGGCGGGGGTCCCAGGTGTTGGACCTCCGCCGATCAGTTTAAACAAACTGCAGAACCCCTTTAAAGTATTCCTGTATCACAGCTTTCACATCCACTATTTCTCCCATGAGTGTCAGCCAAAAGGCGTTAAGTCGCCATACTCTAGGCCCCGGCCT
The DNA here is from genome assembly GCF_014858855.1 of Bufo gargarizans. Classification (NCBI taxonomy): domain Eukaryota; kingdom Metazoa; phylum Chordata; class Amphibia; order Anura; family Bufonidae; genus Bufo; species Bufo gargarizans. The sequence continues at coordinate 454,073,383 of NC_058082.1, forward strand.
GGCGCCCCCAGACAAGTCCAACTCAACACTCAGTGGTGAGTGATCTGACAGTGTTCTAGGTAAGTAGTCAGACCTGCATACTAGTAGGTACATAAGTGAATTTGCCAATCCCAAAACTATTCTAGAGAGAGACGTATAAGTGGACGAGCAACAGGAATATTGGAATATTGTTTCTCCCCTAGATGGGATTCCCTTCATACATCCCTTATCAATCTACCAAATGGGGGTTCCGTGCAATCACATTTCCTGATGTCACCCTACATCTGTCCATTTCTTCATTTATTACTCTATTAAAGTCTCCAACAATCAAGCCCGAAATATCGGGATATTCCGCCATAAATTCCAACACCATCCTCAAAGGTACTGGTGTATATGGCGGAGGTGTATAAATCGCCACTAACACCATTCTAACTCCATTTATCTCACAATAAATGCATACAAACCTTCCCTCTGAATCCACAAGTTTTCTCAGACATTCAAACCAAATAATTTTATTAACCAGTACACTAACTCCCCTGGAATATGCGGAGAAGACTGAGTGTACAGAATAGCCAACCCAAGATTTCTGAAGTAATTGCACTTTTGATTTTGTCATATGTGTTTCCTGTAAACAACAAATAGCAGGCTGGTGTCTCAATAAGTACTGAAAAATACTGTGCCGTTTGGTGACCTCCACCATTCCCTGCACATTACAACTAAGCATTTTTATCAGGGACGCCATTACAAATCTTTAGTTCACGTTAGGCTACTTTCACACTTGCGGCAGGACGGATCCGACATGCTGTTCACCATGTCGGATCCGTCCTGCGGCTATTTCGCCGTGCCGCCGGACCGCCGCTCCGTCCCCATTGACTATAATGGGGACGGGGCGGAGCTCCGGCGCAGCATGGCGAAAGACTGCCGGACTAAAATTACTGCATGTCAGGCTTTTTAGTCCGGCGGCTTTCGCTGTGCACCACCGTGCTGTACCGGAGCTCCGCCCCCGTCCCCATTATAGTCAATAGGGACGGATCGGCGGTCCAGCGGCACGGCGAAATAGCCGCAGGATTGATCCGACATGGTGAACAGCCTGTCGGATCCGTCCTGCCGCAAGTGTGAAAGTAGCCTAAATGTCTGACAAGTGTCCCCCTGATCCTACCTCTGTAATATTCCGGAATGTACCCTAATACAATCAGATTTACCAATAATATTCTCATAACATAGGGCTAACAAAAAAGGCCTAGCCCAACATTTTCTGCAACATACTCCAGTCCAGCTCAGTTGCTAGCAAAAGACCAGCACCAGAGTGCAGATGAATACGTATAGTGCCATTGTGACACCCGATTAAATACGGCTCAGGGATGAGTAGTACAGTTCCACTCTCCTCCCGGACTCGTGTTGCATAGATAACATACAGGCATCCTATCCTATATAAAATAGTGCAATACCATATAACATAACAGTGCATTTTACTGCAATTTCCTCACTATAAAAACTCTTAATAATTATACTGCAAAGTCAAAGTCCACTCTCTAAGGGCTCATGCACACGTATGTATTTTGTGGTCTGCAAAAAAACAGATCTGCAAAAACTACGGATGACATCCGTGTGCATTCCGTATTTTGCGGAACAAAACAGTTGGCCGTTCATAGAACAGTACTATCCTTGTCCGTAATGCGGACAATAATAGGACATGTTCTATTTTTTTGCAGAACGGAAATATGGACATACGGAAACGGAATGTACACGGAGTAACTTCAGTTTTTTTTACGGACCCATTAAAGTTAATGGTTCTGCATACAGTCCGCAAAAAAACAAAACGGACACGGAAAGAAAATTTGTTCGTGTGCATGAGCCCTAACCTAAAGACACATTTCCCCTGAGATACTTAGCGTCAGAGGTAGCGGTATTCCTGTTCCTGTTCAGTTTTAGATATCGCTTGCTAATACACCTTTTGTGATGTAATGTGATAAAAAAATGTCTTTTTGACACAGTTTTTTTTTTTACGCTGTTCACCTGAGGGGTTAGGTCATGTGATACTTTTATACAGCCAGTTGATACGGATGTGGCAATACCTAATATGTCAACTTTTTTTATTTTCCCTATTTTTTACCTTTTTTTTTACTTTAATTTTTGAAAAGGTTTTATTTTTTACTTGAAACTTTAATTTTTTATTATAATAAAACACTTTTTCACTTTATTTTTATTTTTATATTTGTCCCACTGTGGGACCACCTTTTCAGGATTTGATCCCTGTTTCAATTCAGTACAATACATTATGTATTGTACTGAATTGTCAGCGTCTTACACGCGCAGTGCGGGGGGCCGATGGAATCAGAGGGAGCCATCTCCCTCTGTAAACCCTGCATGTGCCACGGTCGGCGCTGACCGCGGCACGTGAAAAGGGTTACTCCACCGGCATCACCGCATACAGTGATGCCGACGGATGCAGTAGGGGCCTGGCCATCAGTGACAGCAGGGCCCGTGCTGCATGGACCACATTCCCCTATGTACATGTATGTGATATTGCGTGAAGGGGTTAAGCACCATCCTGTCTTCCACAAAGTCCAGTCTCAGTAGCCAAGAGTCTGGTCAACAAAATCCTCACCATGATCCTCCTTCCTCCCACCATGGAGAGTCTTGGCAAACAAGTGATCCCACACTCGGATATTCCATTCCTTGATTTGGGCCTCTCGCCAAGCATGCTTGAAGAGGGGCATGAGGAGATCTTGTGCACTGATTACCAAACTCTTGAGCATCCAAAGTCAGAAGAAGATGATGGTGGGGAACGGCAATTAGTGTTTAATGAGGTGGATGATGATGATGATGAGACACAGTTGCCAATAAGTGAGGTTCTTGTTAGGTCAACATGTCAGGAGAATGACCAGAGTAAGGAAGTGGAAGAGGAGGTGGTGGACGATGAAATCACTGACCCAACCTGGGAAGGTGGCAAGCCGAGCGAGGACAGCAGTACAGAGGGGGAGGGATCCGCAGCACCGCAACAGGCTGGAAGAGGCAGTAGGGTGGCAAAAGGGAGAAGGCGGGCCACACCAAACAGGCCTGAAACTGTTCCCCAGAGCACCCCCTTGTACATTCCGCATGTGTTCCAGTTTTTTTACGGACCCATTGACTTGAATGGAGCCACAGAACGTGATTTGTGGGCATTAATAGGATATGTTTTATCTTTGAACGGAATGGAAAAACGGAAACGGAATGCATACGGAGTACATTCAGTTTTTTTTGCGGAACCATTGCAATTAATGGTTCTGTATACAGACAGAATACAGAACTAAAAAAACGGCCCGTATATGGAGCGCAAAAAACGTTTGTGTGAGGACTTGTTCACACAAACGTTTTTTGGGTTCCGTATACAGGCCGTTTTTTTAGTTCCGTATACGGTCTGTATACAGAACGATTCATTTCAATGGTTCCACAAAAAAAACGGAACAAATATGGAATGCACTCCATGTGTCTTCCATATCCGTTCCGTTTTTGCGGAACCATCTATTGAAAATTTTATGCCCAGCCAAATTTTTTCTATGTAATTGCTGAATACTGTATATGCTATATAGAAAAACGGAACAGAACTGGAAACAATACTGAAACAAAAAACAGATCCGTTAAAAACAGCCCGCAAAATGCTGAAAAAGCCATATGGTCGTGTGAACGAGCCCCAAACAAGCCCTTAGGCCTCTTTCACACAGGCGTCATGGATTTGGGCCGGATAAGATGCGGGTGCGTCTCTGGAAAATGCACAATTTTTCCACACGAGTGCAAAACATTTGAATGCATTTTGCACGTGCATGAGAAAAATCAGCATGTTTGGTACCCATTCGGTTAGGTGTTGTGTAGATTTTATTATTTTCCCTTATAACATGGTTATAAGGGGAAAAAAATAAAGCATTTTTAATATAGAATGCTTAGTAAAATAGGGCTGGAGGGGTTAAAAAAATCTAAAATAATTTAACTCACCTTAATCCACTTTTTTTCGCAGCCTGGCTTCTCTTCTTTCTTCTTCTTTGCTGTGCAGGAGGAAAAGGACCTGTGGTGATGTCACTGCACTCATCACATGGTCCGTCACATGACCCCCAAAAAATAAAAAAATAACTCACCTTAATCCACTTAAACCATTTAAGTGAATTAAGGTGAGTTAAAAAATGTTTAATTTTTTTTAACCCCTCCAGCTCTATTTTACTAAGCATTCTATAATTAAGAATGCTATTATTTTCCCTTATAACCATGTTATAAGGGAAAATAATAATGATCGGCTCTGCATCCCAATTATCTTGTAGCAACCATGCATTAAAATCTCACTGCATCCGCACTTGCTTGCGGATGCTTGCGATTTTCACGCAGCGCCATTCACTTCTATGGGGCCTGCATTGTGTGAAAAATGCACAAAATAGAGCATGCTGTGATTTTCATGCAACGCACAAGTGATGCGTGAAAATCACCGCTCATGTGCACAGCCCCATAGAAATGAATGGGTCCAGATTCAGTGCGGGTGCAATGCGATCACCTCACGCATTAAACCCGCGCATAATTCTCACCTGTGTGAAAAAGGCCTTAGGCTTTTGGACACTGAGGCTTTCCGCAGCCTGATGGCGGCAGCCGTCCCTCGTTACTCAGTCCCCAGCTGCAACTATTTTCCCGTGGTGCCGTCCCAGCCTTACACCAGCATGTGTCCCGTAACATCACCTGTGCCCTGACCAACGCAGTTATTAGGAAGGTCTACTTAACGACTGAAACATGGACAAGTGCTATTGGCTAGGAACGCTATATTTCCTTGACGGCACACTGGGTGAACGTTGTGGAGGCCAGGAGCGAGTCGGACCCTGGGATTGCCCAACTGCTACCGACGCCAAGGATTGCGGGCCCTACTTCCATTAGGATTTCTACCACCAGCTACATTGGTGGCTGTAGTAAGGAGAGCGGAGCACGCTGCCTGAGGACCTTGGGCAACATGACAGGGCTGCTGGAGAGGTAAGGAGTGTGGACTCATGTGACTGGTCACTGGTGACCCTGCTCCCCCCTCCTACTATCACCCAACTAGTGACCATGCCCCAACCTCCTCGTCACCCCACTAGTGAATGCGCCCCCCTCCTCCGGTCACCTCACTAGTGACCCTGCTTCCCCCTCCTCCTGTCACCCCACTAGTGACCCTGCTTCCCCCTCCTCCTGTCATCCCACTAGTGATCCTGCTCTAGCCTCCTCCTGTCACCTCACTAGTGACCCTACTTCCCCCTCCTCCTCTCACCCCACTAGTGACCCTGCTCCCCCTACTCCTGTCACCTCACTAGTTACCCTGCTTCCTCCTCCTGTCACCCCACTAGTGACCCTGCTCCCCCCTCCTCCTGTCACTCCACAAGGAAGAAGCCGGGATCCTGTCTTTTTACTGGACATAAAAGTTCTGCATACAAGGCTTTTTTGTCTGGTCTTTCGACAGAATCTGCAACAGAGGCTCCAAACGCAGCCTCCAACGCAGATTTAAAGGCCTACATATTATGTATTTTAGTAATGCTCACACGTGCCACCTCATTGTTTGCACTTCCTTCTGGCAAAGCTACCTGGTTCTGGCCCGCAAAATTTATACCATGTCTAGTGTGGCCCTCAGACGAAAAATGGTTGGGCACCACTGTTTTAGAAGGTCAGCTCAGCAGCAGACCCTGACCCCTAATGTTTTAGCTGGTCAGATCTGCAGCAGGCCCTCGCCCCTATTGTTTTAGAGGGTCAGCTCAGCAGCAGACCCTGACCCCTAATGTTTTAGATGGTTAGCTCAGCAGCAGACCCTCACCCCTAATGTTTTAGATGGTCAGATCAGCAGCAGGCACTCGCCCCTAATTTTTTAGAGGGTCACCAGCAGGCCCTAGCTCCTAATGTTTTTGAGGGTCACCAGCAGGCCATCAACCATAATTTTTCAAGGGTGTGTATGATGCCCTCCTTTATGTGTAATAAAGGGTGTATTGGAGTGCTGGTTCCTTGTAATTTTTGGCAGCCCTTTCACTTAGTGCATAGGCTTTATGAGTGTAGGAGTCCCACTACCTGAACAATTGTACCACAATGTGAATGAGGCCCTCCTTTATGTGACATGCAGGTTGTATCGGAGTGCCTCTTCCTTGTAATTTTTGGCAGCACTTGCACTTTATATACAAGTAAATATACAGGAAAGAATATTTTCTAACAATTTTTCCTCTAAAATCGATTTTATCTTCGGTTTTGTGCGTATTATTGTCAGTCTGTAAAAGTGGCGTAGTACTCGAATAACATCGTTCCCAGCAGCGACCTGGGAGTCCAAGATGCATCCAGCCATCCTCCCCATGCTGTTCCCGAACCATTTCAATGGTATTTCCATCAATTTCTGACTTTTTTTCCTGTGAATCAGACACCTTCCACTCTTCAGAGCAATGCTCTGGTTCTCCCATTGACTTCCATTGTGCTCTGGTGCTCTGTAGAGCACCCGAGCATCTCAAAGTGTTCTACCTGAGCACCAGAGCACTTTGGTGCTCGATCAACACTACTGGTGACCCATGGTCTGTGGATCAGCGTCCCTTTCTCAGCATCTTCTTCTGGTCACTCATGCAGACTGGCATTAGTTTTCCCCTCCAAGCACTGGTTCCTAACTGCAGAACACAAGGGGCTCTGACTGCTCTCCTTATAAACTGTTTCTAGCTAGACTTGAACCTAGTGGGAGGGGTGGAGTTGAGAAGCTCAGCGCAAACAGATACATAATAACACTTTCCACCTCTCATAGACTTACATTATAGCTTCAATGATACTCATTGGCAATGACAGAGCAGTATTTCCAGACATAACAAAAAAGTTAAACTAGACATTCAAAAGGTCAGTCTGTCTGGTTTTGGTGGTAAACAATGTTTTTAGTTTTTTTTTTCTTCAAAACATGCTCTTCTTTAAAACAAAGCTTTAAAATTCCAGTCTGTTACCAGGATTTACCACAGCGATTCCTGAAGGTGAAGTGGGAACAATTCACAGTTCAGTCAATGCGTTATATGGGACCGCGCGTTCCCTATCCAATTAGGAGAAAGCCTCTTCAAGCTCATATCATCCAATTTCATACACATAGACAAAACATCAGGTCCCACCAATATACCTGTGGGATATCAGAAAAGGCCCTGATAGTGAAGCACTGTAATCCAATGCTACTGACACTCGTATGATTATACTCACGAGCGCAAATGAACATGCAGGCACATCAAACAAAAGAGACTTTGCTTTCCTTCCTGTCCTCTCTTTTATCCAGTGTAGCTGTATAAAATATTAAAATTGCTCCAATAGTGAAGCACCGCTTTAAAACTAGTTTAAAAATGGATTTATTGTACTCGCAAGCATAAAAGGGTTACAGGCAATATATTAAAACCGATCCTGCCCGAGCCGGGTTTCGCTCCAAAAGCTTCAACAGGGGCGTCTTCAACAATTTTTCCCACAAGTCTCGAAATACCCTAATACCCCTCCCCCATTGGACTTATAACAAACTTTTAAAATTAATTGCTAAAACTCAATAACCAGCAAAGTATCATCTCCCCATCCACAGATCAAATACATAACCTTACTAATTTCATTACTAATTCCTATTGTAATATATTCCCTCATCTCCATGGACCCTCCATTCATAAATCTCCTCCGGCCACTCTATTCCTTTTAGTTGAACAAATCATCGATGTTCTCATCTGCTTGTGCTCTCTACTTCTATTCCTACACGGAGCACAAAAACCGCACTAGGAAAAAAGGTCCTGTCCTTTCTTCCTATTACTTATCAGGATAGCACTGTGCACTAGATGATTTTTAAGGTTCGGCGCTTTTTAAAAAATAAAATCAGGGTGGTTTGGTATTTCCTTCTCTATAACTGGATCATTTTTCAACATTGTCCAATTTTTTCTAATAGCATTCTTTATTAATCCTGCATGTGCCGTATACTGGGTGAGAAATGCAAACTTAAAATCCTTACTCTTTTTAACCCCGTCCCTCATCTCCCTTCTTGCACCTTCTTCTACCTCTTGAATATAGGCAGAGAATTCCTCTTTTGTATATCCTTTCTCCATAAACCTTTCTTGAATCACCAAGCTCTGTTTGTTAAATGTCGCCCCCAGTTTAGCTAATTTTTTTTTATGACAGCCTGGGAGAGAGAAGATTAACCTCCTTTTAGGTAAGAAAACGCAACTTGGCAAACTAAAAGTATGGCCGAAATTCATAGATGATTGTCTTTTAGTGTGGGAAGGAGAAAGACGAGGCTTGGAACAGTTCATTGCTCAGCTTAATGATAACGACTGGAATTTGAATTTTACTAACAACATCAGTGACAGGGAGGTGAACTTTCTGGATCTTACGATTTTTGTGGAGGAGGGCAAATTTAAGACCAAAACATATTTAAAAAAAACGGAGGTAAATGGATATATAGATACCAGCAGTTGCCACTATGTCCCTTGGCTTAAAAATATTCCCAGGGGCCAGATCGAGAGGATTCGCTGTAACTGCACTGATGCTGCTACATTTAAGGAACAGAGCTTGGTGATTCAAGAAAGGTTTATGGAGAAAGGATATACAAAAGAGGAATTATCTGCCTGTAGTCGAGAGGTAGAAGAAGGTGAAAGAAGGGAGATGAGGGACGGGGGTAAAAAGAGTAAGGTTTGCGTTTCTTACCCAGTATACGGCACATGCAGGATTAATAAAGAATGCTATTAGAAAAAATTGGACAGTGTTGAAAAATGATCCGGTTATCGGGAAGTAAATACCAAACCAACCTGACTTTATTTTAAAAAAAGAACAGAATCTTAAAAATCATCTAGTGCACAGTGCTATCCCGATAAGTAATGGGAAGAAAGGACAGGACCTTTTTTCCTGGTGCGGTTTTTGTGCTCCGTGTAGAAATAGAAGTAGAGAGAACAAGCAGATGAGAACATTGATGATTCATTCAACTAAAAGGAATAAAGATTTTTAAAATCAAAGGGCAAATTACGTGTGAGAGTTCAGGTGTCGTCTACATGCTGGAGTGCCCATGTGGCCTCCAGTATGTAGGACGCACTATGAGAAAACTGAAAGTCGGCATACAGGAACATAGAAGGAATATTAGAAAAGGTCTGGAGACCCATGGGGTCTCTATGCATTTTAAAAATGTCCATCAGAAGAATCCCAGAGGACTCATCTTTGCAGGAGTAGAGTTAGTAAGAGGTGACTGGCAGGGAGGAGATGCAATTAAAAAGATAGAATGGCGAGCAGTGAAGTGGATATACGAGTTTGATCCAATTCAACGCAGGGACTTAATGTGGAATTGGATATGAAGCCATGCCTGGTGAAGTAGCGGGGATGTGTATAAGGAGTATTAGAAGTGGGGTGTGTCGCCGATGACCAATCAGGGATGGTGGGTGTGTACCATGTGAGGTGCTGCACATTGGAGGAGTGACTGGAAATTTATGAATGAATGAATCAATGGAGATGAGGGAATATATTCCAATAGGAATTAGTAATGACATTAGTAAGATTGTGTATTTGATCTATGGATGGGCAGATGATACTTTGCTGGTTATTGAGTTTTATCAATTAATTTTAAAAGTTTGTTATAAGCTCAATGGTGGAGGGGTATGAGGGTATTTAGAGACTTGTGGGAAAAATTGTTGAAGACGCCCCTGATGAAGCTTTTGGAGCGAAACCCGGGTCGGGCAGGATAGTTGGATTGGTTTTAATGTACATATAAAATGCAGCTAAACAGTATTAGACAGTGCACGTTAACCCTTTAAAGTGAAATAAAGGAGGGGATACAGGGGCAAATGTCCAGACTTCAAAGTACCCCTTGCTCCAGGGCGCTACAGACACAACAGGAGGCATTATAACTACAGGGGGTCATTATAATGCCCCCCCCCCCCGTAGTTATAACTACTAGGGCACTAAAGCGGGCATTATAATTACTGATAGCTCTACAGGGGGACATCATAACTACTGGTGGCACTACAGTGGGGGATTACAACTACTGAGGGCACTGGGGGGGTCATAACTATTAGAGGCACTGCAGAGAGGCAAGTATATGTACTTGGAAGACTACTAGGATACATTATAACGACTGGAGACACTATAGGGAGGCATTATACTTACTGGAGGCACTATGGGGGCATTATGGGGGCATTATAACTAGAGGGGAACTATAGGAGGGTCTTGTAACTAATAGGAGCATTACAGGGGCCTTATGACTACTGGTGGCTCTATTGGAGGACCTTATTACTATGGGGGGATTATTACTAATAGGCACAATTAGTAGTCTCCCCTGCAGCAATGGGAGGAAGAGACTTGCTGCTACTATGTTGACACCTCCCTGTCAGTTTTGAAGTTAACTGTCAGAAGGCAGACAAAAATGGTGTTGGGAGAGCCAACCCTTCTGGATAGGGAGAGGGAAAACAGATAGGGGCTTGAACCAGAATGAAAAGGAGAAAACTAGAGTGCACCAAAAGAGCAGGGATGAAGAAACGTGCACTAGGAAAGCAAAAAAGGCAGAGGAAAGAGTGGCATAGAGTTCTATAGGGTGGCAAGCAGATGAGCTGCTGATAGATCAACAACAAGAGTTGGAGGCATTGAGATTCAGCAAAGTGTGAATAAGAATGCCTGTGCTCACCATAATACAAAATATATCAGTATAGTATATTAAAATGCCAAGTGCATAGGTGGCAACATCCAAAACATACAACCACACTGCTACCAGAAGTACCACATGAAATGCTCAGGGGTTGGGGACTAGTACATAAAAACCAACGACCCTGGGTATATACATAAAAATGATCATGTGGCTTCCTCCTCCAGTAACTGGTTGTCAGTGATGGTTGATTTAATGAGTTCCAGTATATAATAGAAAATGTTTGCTTAATGTAACTTTCCTAGCAGCTAAGAATCTCGTTTTCCACAGGATCCAAATGTGAAAGGAAGACAGCTGAAGACCCTATCAAATCAGAATGTTTGCACCTACCATAACTATATCCACAAGACGGTCTCTGTTCCTGGCTGCCCTGTGCATGTAAATTCACTGTATACTTACCCTATAGCCCTGAGTTGCAAGTGTGAAAAATGTAACACCGAGTATATTGACTGTGTACAAGACAGGATCGATTCTAATTATTGCACCAAACCAAGAGAGCCAAAATATCTTCTCTACAATTTTCTGCAGTAATATAAATCATTCCCTACCCTTAAAAAGTGGACCTAAACTTTTCAATAAACTTTGTTAAAACCTATTTTAAATGTGCTAACATGATTTTTTTTTATATGCCTTTTTTTTTAGCTTTCCTTGTGAAGTTCCATACACTTGTACATCGCTGACATGTTAGCAGCGTATGGATTCCTTTGTGGGGCTGCAGTGAGCGATGTATAGGCAGAAGCACACATCAGCTATGCTCGCTAAGGCAACGTTCACAGTAGCGTTCTGAAATCCGGCAGAGGAGCAGCCTGCTGGAGTCCAGCCTATCTACCACCAGACCCCGTTGACTTTAATAAGATCTGGCTGATTTCTGGCATAAATGCCATCTTTCGGCTAACAAATCCTGCATGTACGACTTTTTGTCTGGCAGAAAGTCAATGGCTATCTGGAGGCGAGGGTGGTACTCTCCAGCTACGCCGCATACGGTGAAATCTGACAGCCTGTTCCTCTGCTGGATCAGGGTACCAGATTTCTGAACGCATATTTGAACCTACCCTAAAAGCTCTGCATAGCATATTACTGATGTGCTATGCCAGGCTATAGCAGAGTGAATGTAGGCAGGAACAACGATGTGCTATGCAAAGCTCCTGTCTGCACTTGTTCCGATCTGCTAAAGCCTGTATCAATGCATTATGGAAGGCTTTAGCAGAGAAGCGCAAGCAAAGGCAGGAGCTCGCAGTCCATTAAAGCCTGGCACAGCACATTGGTGATGTGCTATGCAAAGCTTTTAGCGAGCAGTGCTCCTGCCTGTACATCACTCAGCACGGATCTACAGAGTAATCTGCATATCTCTGACATGTCAGCAATGTATGAGTGTACTGTACAGTGCTCTAGGCACCTGAACTTCAGCTGCCTATTTCTCAAGGAAAACAAAAAATACATTTTAATAAAGTATATTACAAAAATTCTTGTTCTCATTTAGAATTGGTTTTAATAAAGTTTATTTGAAAGTTTCCTCTGTTTCTTCTCTCCTTATGGTAGAAAAGTAGACATTTGTTTAGAATCGAAACATATACTTGTATCTTTGTATTTGCCACCTGTTTTTCAGGGAAAGTGCCCGTGCACGTAGTGGTTTGTGCCTTGCAGTCAAAAACCATCATCAAACTAAATAACAGATTGGCGCAACTCAATATACACATCGGTACTAAAAATGCCACACTTAAAATTTTAAGCACTTAAATTTTTTTTTTAAGATATCTAAACATATATATGTATATAGGTCATCATACACTTTGAGAAAATATATGAAAGACAGACACAAGACAATTAAAATCCTAAGCAGTAACAGAGTAAGTGCAGGCCTTGGTAAGCTGCCACCCCCAATCAACCCACTTAGGTTCTGGGCCAATAACGAGCACTGAATCCACTCCCGCTACTGGCTCAAATACCGCCTCAAAAATTGCCATAAAAACTGTGGCTTTGTTTCAGAAAAGCATTAGCTCTATCACAATTTCCATAGCACGTGGGATGACCAAAATAAAAACAATCCCTGCAGAAAAGGAGAAAAAAAGTATGCAACCTTAAGGGGGTTATCCGACTCTTTGTGACTGATGCCACTTGAATGGAGCTAAGCTGGGTCTAGGCCACGTGACCGATGGTCGTGAGGGTAAGCAGCGAGAAGGCCACAGACCTCACAGGAGCACCGGGGCTTTCTCAAACAACTGATCAGTGGGGTTCCCAGTTGTCGGACGCCCACCGATGATACTGATGACCTATCCAGAGGATAGGTCAGGAGTTACAAATTCGGATAACCTCTTTAGACACAGTTAATGTACAGAGTATAGTCACCTGTATATTAGAGAGAACATGGTTTTCATGCATCTCACCTATACGTTATGTACTGCAAAACTGCTACAATTTGCACAAAAATTAAGTTTGTGGCACACAGATCTTGGCTGCACAGCACACAACCACCATTTCTATGGACCTAGAGAGGACCTGTCCGCTTTTTTGACATGTCTGTTTTAGAAAATACATCTGTTCCCCATGACACAATAATTCTGGAGCATCTTTACTTGTCATTTTGCATTGGGATGCTCCTGTAATTCCTCCTGATAATGTAGGACAACATTGACAACTGGGTGATGCCATCCCTCTGGTCATTTCGGCTTTATACAATAATATTATTTAAAGATGCGTCTTAAGGAAATAACACCCAGTTGTCTATTAAGTCATACATTTCCAAGAGAAACAAAGGAATACCACAACGCAGAATGAGAATGCAAGTATATATCAGTACAGACATGGCAGCTCCTCTTCTATATAGTCACTTGTTCTGTAACGCTTTAATGCACAATATTTGAAATATGTACTATGAAATGTGCACCATGGTTCAGCCTTTGTGTGTAATCACTTCTCTTCAAACTTTTTTAACCCCTCCTTATAAAAATATTTTAAACCGCAAACTCAAATTCTCAATTTTCTTTTCAAGTTAATGCACAAAAATGTGCACGTAATATGGACTGTATACACATACCCCTGAAGGTTTGATCATTGGGAAAGAACTTCAAGTGTTTGCACAGTGTAGCTGAAAATCTCATAGTTCAGGAAATTTTAAATACAATGAATGCAAGCCTCGCTAGTGCCACCTTCTGGAAGTAGCTCACTTTGGGTCAATATTTCACTTTTTAACAAGGCTTGGGCAGTGACCAGAAAAAATAGCCAAGCCAAAAGAAGGAAATGTGCATAACGGATGCAACAGGATCCGTTTTCTTACAGGCAGGATCCTGTTTTCTTTTTTCAGTTCTTCTGACAGATCAGAAGAACGGAAAAAGAAGCAGTGATGTGAAATCAGCCTTAGCAGCAATGCCCCATGGGAAAATAATATGCAAAGAGAAAGAAAATCATCTCGTTATTGCCACCATTTTTAACAAGCCTTGGAACATTACAAGGAAAAACAGGTCAAATATCCATCAGCCTTTTCGGAAGGGACGTTGCCCTTCTTCAATATAGAGTAGGATACTGGTTGGATGAGTGAGAAGCTTTGGACGCAGTTTAGGGGAGGTACTCGCCCTCAATGTCTATTCTTCCTTATGTTCCAAGGCTTGTCATTGACTCATAGGAAGGTGGCACTAGATAGACAGTTCTCTTTCTCTGGGTAATACCTCTCTGCATACTATTTTTCCTTTAAGTCTCCATACACAGCTGGTCTATTTAAAGAGAGTTAGTACCTCTCTGTGGCATACCTTCAATGGAGGTAGACCACGCAACTGCTAGGGGCCTGGAGCTGAACTCCTTTCTCCTTTTGTAAAAGCATTACATTTTCAAGCAGCCACCAAAAGGGGGAGCTCAGTGCAGATTGCAGTTTCTAATTCAGTCAATTGTAAATAAATAAATTCCTGTGCACTGAGCTCCCCCTAGTGGTGGTTACAGGCAGCCAGCTTTGTAACAGATGGTAAGCAGGATATTTATCAGTGTACTTGTGCCAGCTGTGAATACAATGTTCAGAATGAGCGCCATATTTATGAAGCACCTGTTCCACTTTTTCTGACATAGAAGTCAGATAAAATGGGTGAGATCAGGTGTAACTTTATGACTTTTTTTTTTTTTTTAATATAAGATTTTGTCTACCTAATAAAAAAAGAAAAAGTGTTCCTGAGAAATCTGGGGCGGCGTGCTTTGCATTCCACATTGCATAGGAGTAACATGGCGGACATGTACTAAGAAACTCGGTGTGGCAGGGGACCTATAGTAAGTTTTGCTATGGGACCCTATGAGATCTGTGGATGCCCCTGGTACCTCCCCTAAGCTAAATACAATGAAAAAAATTGTTGCTTAATTTTATAATAATGCCACGGTGCATTTTAGGCTACTTTCACACTAGCATTTTCAATTCCGCTATTGAGATCCGTCATAGCAGTGGTGCCCAACCATTTTTCAGAGGGCCGCACTAGACATAGTATACATTTTGCGGGCCAGAACCAGGTAGCTTTCCCAGAAAGAAATGCAAACACTATGAGGGGGGGGGGCACGTGTGCGAACTACTAAAATACATAATATGTAGGCCTTTAAATCTGCTTTGGAGTCTCTGTTGCAGATTCTGTCGAAAGACCAGACAAAAAAGCCTTGTATGCAGAACTTTTGGGTCCAGTAAAAAGACGGGATCCCGAACGGAAACTGAACGGATCCCATCATAGTTGGTGGAGTCCGTTCAGCTTCTTCCCTGTGGGGTGACAGGAGGAGAGGGGAGCAGGGTCACTAGTGAGGTGAGAGGAGTAGGGTCACTAGTGGGGTGAAAGGAGGAGGGGGAGCAGGGTCACTAGTGAGGTGACAGGAGGAGGGGGAAGCAGGGTCACTAGTGAGGTGACAGGAGGAGGGGGAAGCAGGGTCACTAGTGAGGTGACAGGAGGAGGGGGAAGCAGGGTCACTAGTGGGGTGACAGGAGGAGGGGGAAGCAGGGTCACTAGTGGGGTGACAGGAGGAGGGGGAAGCAGGGTCACTAGTGGGGAGACAGGAGGAGGGGGGGCAGGGTCACTAGTGAGGTGACAGGAGGAGGGGGAAGCAGGGTCACTAGTGGGGAGACAGGAGGAGGGGGGGCAGGGTCACTAGTGAGGTGACAGGAGGAGGGGGAAGCAGGGTCACTAGTGGGGAGACAGGAGGAGGGGGGGCAGGGTCACTAGTGGGGAGACAGGAGTAGGGTCACTAGTAGGGTGACAGGAGGAGGGGGGAGCAGGGTCACTAGTGAGGTGACAGGAGGAGGGGGGAGCAGGGTCACTAGTGGGGTGACAGGAGGAGGGGGGAGCAGGGTCACCAGGGACCAGTCACATGAGTCCACGCTCCTTACCTCTCCAGCAGCCCTGTCATGTTGCCCAAGGTCCTCAGGCAGCGTGCTCCGCTCTCCTTACTACAGCCACCACAGGAGCTGGCCCCTCCTCCTTCCAAATCCCGCCGGCTTCCCCTACCTGACCCAATTTGTATTGCTCTGGCGTGCCCATACCAACCAATAACAAAGCTCCTTGCTATAAAGAGCTTTGTTATTGGTTATTTTAGGCACAGGCGGCATGCACCAAAATGCATTCCGTACCGTTTGGTTGCACTCCTATCGCAGACAGAATAACGCCTTTTTTCTGTCCGCGATGCGGTGCAAGACGTATACGTCCAGACACACAATGTAAGTCAATGGGGGCGGATCTGTTTTCTCTGACGCAATAGAAAACGGATCCGTCTCCCATTGACTTTCAATGGTGTTCATGACGGATCGGTCATGGCTATAGAAGACATAATACAACCGCATCCGTTCATGACGGATGCATGTGGTTGTATTATTGTAACGGAAGAGTTTTTGGTGATCCATGACGGATCTACAAAAAATGCTAGTGTGAAAGTAGCCTTAGAAAAAATACCATGAAAGTAAAATCTTCAGTGTGTGAACAGCAGCAACTCAGACAAGAATCCTGTTCCCACATTCATACAGAAATTAAATAAAAAAAAGTTTGTCCTTGGGTTACTTTCCCTTTAATAAATCTGCCTTACACCCACTGCATTCTTACTTACAAGAAATTGCCTGAAAACTCTGCTACCCTGTGCATAAATTCATGGGCGTTTCTGTACAGTATTACAATATTAATTGGTTCTAGCACAACCATTGTATGTTGAAACCATTGTAAGTTGAGTAATTGGTTCCAAAGCCCAAAAATGTCATCCAAGATAAGAGAAAATGAAGATTTAACAAAGTAAGCATATAATTAAGACAAATAAAACAAAGTCCTTACATATAACAGTCAGGAATAGCTGCTAACTAGCAACTAAGGCTACTTTCACACTCGCGTTCGGTGCGGATCCGTCATGGATCTGCACAGACGGATCAGTTGAGATAATACAACCGGCTGCATCCGTTCGGAACGGATCCGTTTGTATTATCTTTCACATAGCCAAGATGGATCCGTCTTGAACACCATTGAAAGTCAATGGAGGACATATCTGTTTTCTAACGGATCAGTTTGGCTCAGTTTCGTCAAGCAGCGTTTTGTTATCCGCCTCCAAAAGCGGAATGGCGATGGAACGGAGGGAAACTGATGCAATCTGAGCGGATCCTTCTCCGTTTAGAATGTAAACTGATCCGTTTTGGACCGCTTGTGAGAGCCCTGAACGGATCTCACAAACGGAAACCAAAACGTCAGTGTGAAAGTAGCGCAATACAACTATTTTACCAGAGAAGTGACCTTGATTGGTTGGATCTGGGTCTGAGGCATTGTATGTTGAGTCTAGTTTAAACGTACAATGGGTCAGAAAAGACCATTGTATGTTAAAATACTGTGTCCTGAGGCCATTGTATCTTGAGGGATCACTGTAGTCTCCCTTAGGTACCCATTTAATGGGTTTCCAAACAAAATGTTTACTACTTATCTCTATCTCACTGACACAGTGGAGGTAATTTACTAACACATGTTTGGTGTAAAAAGAAAAAAGTTGCAAGGCGACCAGATTTTGTTTCGCAGGTGTTCTAATGCAGTCCTTGCCACTGGGGAGTGGCAGGGTATAGGCCATAGGCCCCAGCAAATTCGCTAGCATTTACACCTGGAAACGGGCATAATTTATGTCAGGGACTGGAGCAGATTTCACTCCAAGCGCCTCATCAGAAATGATGTGCATCCTCCGGAAGCACGATGGGTGTCAAAGACTGATGTAAATACTGACCAGAATACGTGCGAAAGTGGCCACAGGGAAGGGGTTATTGTGCAGGTGTTGATTTGAGCTAGGTTCACACCACATTTTTACATCCTGATGAGGAGTACTTTTCTCCGACCCCCATAGATCAAATGCTTATCCCCTATTCACATTAGTTAATATCATGGCACAGCCCCTTTATTAGGCTGCTTTCACACTAGCGTTCGCTGGTCCGCTCGTGAGCTCCGTTTGAAGGGGCTCACGAGCGGACCCGAACGCAGCCGTCCAGCCCTGATGCAGTCTGAATGGAGGCGGATCCGCTCAGACTGCATCAGTCTGGCGGCGTTCAGCCTCCGCTCCGCTCGCCTCCGCACGGACAGGCGGACAGCTGAACGCTGCTTGCAGCGTTCGGGTGTCCGCCTGGCCGTGCGGATCCGTCCAGACTTTCAATGTAAGTCAATGGGGACGGATCCGTTTGAAGATGCCACAATGTGGCTCAATCTTCAAGCGGATCCGTCCCCCATTGACTTTACATTGAAAGTCTGGACGGATCCGTACTAGGCTATTTTCACACTTAGCTGTTCTATGCTAAAAATAATGCAGACGGATCCGTTCTGAACGGAGCCTCCGTCTGCATTATTATGAGCGGATCCGTTCAGAACGGATCCGCCCGAACGCTAGTGTGAAAGTAGCCTTAACATGGCACATCCTCTGGCGGTCCATGCAGCAGAGCATCAAATCTTTGCCAGCTATGAACTGAAGTAGACTGGAACTGTAGTTTACGTTTGTTTCTTCCATACATTTTTGTGAATCTGTTGGGCCGTGGGATGCCATGTCCCTCACACTTTTCAAACAGGTAAAAAGTTGCCAATTAATGCACAAATATAGCATGGCATAAAAACAGTAATGAACCTACCTCAATGGGTTTTGAGCAAAAACATTCACAAAGATTTGCCATCAAAATGTGACTTTATTTGGTCACTTGTTACAGAGCAAACAAAAAAAACGAAAACACACATTTTCATAAAATAAGCAATCATTTCAGTCATTTTTGAAGAAAATGTAATCTTCAGGATTGCAGACTGCAGCAACCCCTAGCTACTCCTCTGTATATACAAATTAGCCATGCAAAGCAATAACATATGGAGGAATATCTACATGAACGCTCCTGGCTTGTATCATTACATAATGTGACCACGTCTTCTGTCGGCAGTCTGTGATAGAAGTCCCATCATAAGAAGATCCATCTATCAAATTCAATATTATCTGGATGTGATAAACATTTTGGATCAGCAACAACTGATGAAGCCCAACCTCCAGCTCTCTAGAGGACGCAGGAGCATTATTATATGCATAAATAACTTCTTCATTTCTCTACTCAAAACTTAAGAATAAGGGTACTTTCACACTTGCGGCAGAGTGATCCGGCAAGCAGTTCCGGCGATGGAACTGTAAATCTGCATGCAAACGGAAAGCATTTGTAGACGATCCGGATCAGTCTTACAAATGCATTGCAAGAACGGATCCGCCTCTCTGTTAGTCATCAGGAGAAACTGATCAGTTATACATTTTTTTTTACATTTTTACCGGTCTGCGAATGCGCAGACCGGAAGGACGGATTCGGCATTGCAGTATTTTGAATGCCGGATCCGGCACTAATACATTCCTATGGAAAAAAATACCGGCATACAGGCAAGTGTTCAGTTTTTTGGGCCGGAGATAAAACCGTAGAATGCTGCGGTATTATCTCCGTGCTGAAAAGTCAAAAAGACTGAGCTGAAGACATCCTGAACGGATTGCTCTCCATTCAGAATGCATTAGGATAAAACTGATCAATTCTTTTCCGGTATTGAGCCCCTAGGACGGAACTCTATGCCGGAAAAGAAAAACGCAAGTGTGAAAGTACCCTAATTTGCAGGGACGTTCAAGATTTTGTTAAATGTTCCACTGATGCATGTATACTGTACACTGCCTTTATGCTCTAGAGCAGGCATGCTCAACCTGCGGCCCTCCAGCTGTTGCAAAACTACAACTCCCAGCATGGCCGAACAGCCTACAGCCATCAGCAGGGCATTGTGGGAGTTGTAGTGTCACAACAGCCGGAGGGCCGCAGGTAGAGCATGCCTGCTCTAGAGTGTTGGCATGAATATAGGGTAGTTATGAATGGAATCTCTATGTCTTCCCAATATAAACTATTATGCAGGAGCTTAGGAGCCCTTCGTGTAATGAGGGATTTCCCAGAATCAGAATACTGATGGCTTAATCCTGAAGATGACCTTGATCCTCATTAATAATAGATCAGTGGGAGTATGACTTTCAGTAAACCAGCCAATCAGATGCTTGATGCTGCTGTCTCTCCGCTGTTTACGTGGGGCTGTCTCCTCGCATGTTGTCTACTTAGTAGCGGCAGTGCAGGGTACTGCAGCTTTGTCCCATTCAAGTGAGAGTTGGAGCCCACCGATCTGATATTGCTGGTCTATCCTGAGTATAGGGCAATGTCCTAATACCAGAAACCCCTTCACCCATGTCACTTCTTTATTAACTATTTTGCTTACAATAATGAGAAGGATTCACAGTATATGTGACATAATACAGATCCCCAGAAGTGTACCAAATGTCTGCAAACTAGAAAGCATTGCAAATTTGACTAACTTGGTAACCCCCAGGTGAATCAGCATTCCATGGGCTACCTCAACCAGGCAACATTGTAGACAAGTAGCAGGAACTTAGACATTTTTTTTCTTACATATTTCATGCTTGGGTAATACAGTACTCTATTAAAAAGACTATCCACACCCCGTCCATACAGATTTTTTTTTGGTTTTTAAAAGACAACAAACACATGATTTTAAAACATGTTCACCAACACCAGCTTAGTTGTGCAAAACACAGAAAAGTATTAGTGCAAACTTCCTACTATCATATCAGATGAACCTGCCGTGGTCTACATCCCCAAGATAATGGTGGCAGACGTGCTGCAACACATTTAAAGTGAGGTATTAGTCGCCCCCATATAAATCAGTGCTATATGGAATCCATGGGGGAGATTTACCAAAATTGTGTAAAGGAAAACTGGCTTAGTTGCCCATAGCAACCAGATTATACCTTCTGAAAACTGAAAATCTGATTGGTTGCTCTGGGCAACTGAGACAGCTTTCCTTTACACCAGTTTCGATAAATCTCTCGCCATATTTAGCACTATAATGGGATTGAATGCAGTCATATGATCGCCTTTGTGAAAGACTTTCTGGTTTTCACACGAATGGATTTGATGACCATTTTAGCACCCAATACACAACTCTAGTATGAAGTTGTAAATTACCCAAATTCAAAATACAATTATATTGTGAAAAACAAACAAAAAGGAAGTGCTCAAAAATATATAATATAAAAAGTATATCTATATAAAAAAGGAACACTGACAATTAGGAGCATTCATAAATGCTAAACAAAAACCACAGCAGTTAAAGGGTTTGGTTCAGGATTTTGACAAAGATGGCCTAGCCTGAGGAGAAGCCATCAAAGCAGATCAGCTGGGGTCTGACACCGCACACTCTTGCTTGTTGTGCTGGGATTCAGAGCTGGAACCGCACAGCTCTGTCCATTGTGTAGTTAATAGGGTTGGCAAGTGACCTATTACTTCCACTGAACTGAATGGGACAAGTGCTGCACTTACCAGCAACATCCACTGCACAACCGACAGAGCTGTGTATTTCCAGGCACTGGAGCTAATCGGCAGGGGGATGGGAAACCCTCACCAATCTGAGTATAAGCCCTTAGTATCAAAATCCTTGACAGCCTTCTTAAAGTGGTTCTCTGAGAGTAATGACTTTTTAGCACGTGCCCACAGCCTGCCTCTCTACCTGCTCCCCGTTGCTTCCCATTTTCCGGTTCCCGCATGGTTGAAATCTGGCACTGCATGGTCACATGCAGTACACCAGCCAATGACTGGCTTCAGCAGTGACGTGCTGCTTCTGGCCAGCAAATTAATCTAGCATTTTTATGGCTGATTTAATACTGTGTTTGAGGCAATATTTTATCATACTCTCGTAGTTCATTTGCACAGACATGAAAATTATAATAAAATTCATAATCATAATATAGCAGCCCCCTATAGGAAAGGCATTAAAGGGTCTGTCATCAAAACTCCAGGCACCTCGGTAAGCAGCTGTGGGGTGGGGAACCTTCCCTGGCCAGACATTTCCCATGCAACAGACACTACAGAGGAAATACAGTACTAAATGAGGTCTATTCAGATTAATGACCATCCATGAAACCCATGAACAGTCCAAGTTGTACAAGAGCCACTCATAATGCAGCTCTCTATTCTGCGGAATCACATGTGGAGAACCCCCTTCCTTGCTATGATGTCCAGGGCATATGGACAGCAGGATTGTCTTCTTAACCATAAAGGGGTTCCTGCTCTCCAGTTATACTGGGAATGGCTTTCAATTAACCATGGTTGTGCCCAAGACACCTTTATGACTAAGGGGAAAGGCCAATTTAAAATGTAATTTGTAAAAAGGTCATATACAGTTGTGTGTGATGTCCTAATAGAGGCCCCCCGGCCGCCCTGGTGTCAGTGAAGTAAACATACTCACCTCTCATCTTCCGCATCCATGGACTCCAAGGTAGCAGTGACCGCTACCTTTGCCTGCTCTTAGATAACTTCTATTCTGCGCAGGTGCTGAACGGCAAATGGTCACGGCCTGCGCAGAATAGAAGCTACCACTGAGCAGCCAGAGAAAGAAGGAGTATGTTTACTTCACTGATGTCAGGGCAGCCGGGGGCCTCCATTAGGACAACATACATTGCTTGGATGGAGCATACAAGACTGTATATGGCATTTTGACCAATTACAAATTGGCCAACCAACCAATAAGAATTAAACCACAGCAGGCGACTAGATAAGTGAATCATGTCGAATGGTGATCTATTGTTGCACAACAGGAGAATTGATCCGGCCATTTTCTTAAAATTGCCAAAAACAAATGCCAATGTGTCATCGTGGCTGGTGAACTACAATCGGATTTGCAAAATTTAATAGTGACTGAATATATGTTCAAGTGCTGTGAACCAGGAACACTGCCAATACACAGAAATATATACAAAGCATTTTACAATATTAACTGTAACACTTTTTCTGTAGCTGCACAGAAGATTATTCAAGTTTAGATGTTAAAAGGGCTCTCCCCAGGAATTAAGAAAATGAAAATACTTAAATATATTACTTTATAATAAATATATTTCCAAACACCTTTAATTAATTCATTTTTTTTATTTATTATGGCTCGTTTTGTCAGGGGAGCAATCATCAGGCGAAACTAAATGTCTGCTGTCCTACCAGTACACACAGAACCTGTCCTAATCACACATGAGGACAAGTTACTTTACAACACTGCCTCATCCTCCTCTCCGCTTTACTGGTCAGGGATTATGATCCTGAATACAGATAAGAACTTTAGCTGAATCTCTGGGGAATATAGTTCATGAGGAGACATGAAGTACAGAGAGGATGGACAGGACAGGCTGTGGTAATGGAGACTACATACAAGTGCTGCTGCTCATTATCCACACATCACCCCCCTCTCATGTCTCCTCATCTCCATTCCCACAGAGATTCACCTGTATTCAGGATCATAATTCAGGAGAGGAGGATGAGGCAGCACTATGGCTCATTGCGGTGAAGTATCTTGTCCTCCTGAGTAATTAGGACAGGTTTTGTGTGTACTGATAGGACGGCGGCCATTTTATTTCTCCTAATGATTGCTCCCTAGACAAAATAAGTCATTCTAAGTAATGAAAGGTATTTGTGAATATATTTATAATAAAATAATATTTAAGTATTTTAATTTTTTTAATTCCTGGAGAACCCCTTTAAGAATGTGCACCAGACATTCAACAAAAGGATATTGGCCCCAGTGAACCATTGTTTTATTCACTTCCACAGACTGCTTTTGTTTCAAGTACACTCATCCAGACCCATAACTTCCAGAAAATACTACACATGCAAGTCTTGAAGACCAAGAATTCCATGGTTCAGTTATCTGAACATAAAAACCCTCTGCGACTTGCAATATAAATCTTATTCCCTCTGTTAACATACCAGAGTGACCCTCTGACGTGAAAATCGGGAATGCACAGTGAACTAACAACTCCCTAGGTACCTATATACCCCTGATGTGTCACTGCGGCAAACAAGTGCTATTTCACGTAAGCAAGTAAAAGGCATATAAACAATTGGGGGTGGAGGACAAAAGTGCTAAACAAAGGATGGGAGCAGGGGTAACAATGAAAATCAGTTAGGTGCCAATAGTTTCTTCTGGCTTTGTAGAAAAAAAAAACTGTTCAATTTATCCCAAAGTGGAGGTAAAGACACAATCTGTGTGTGGTCATTTTTCTTCAAGTCCCATGGAATGCTTGAATTATTCTGATGCTAAGCTGCGAAACTGAGCAAACTCCACAACTGCTTCTCCCACACCAAGGGCGTAAACTACCTGAGCTATACCAAAAAGGGGTGCAATAACTAATGCTCGACATACTGATCCCTTTAGAAAGGCAGATGGGCCCTCTTTTTTCCAGATTTTCCTGTAAAGTGAGAAAACACACAAGATTACACAACCGCAGGTGTAAGTTGAAGAGTCTGCATATTTAAAAAGTAACACTAAACTTCTTTGTCTGTCAAGTAACCTTGCTAAATCAGTTTTTTTTTAGGAAAGCTGGATGACAACCAGTATGGCAGACATTACAACTCCTACAGATTCTAAAGAAGTTCTCATAGTGCGCTTATGTAGCAATTAAGAGACGGCTGAGAGGATCAGTCGTAATGGTTGTAAAAATACCTTCCATATAACATAAGCAAAATGGTATCCTTCTGGCAAACGTTAGCGTAGAAAATGTTTTTTTTACCTTCGCTGCACTGAAATGTGTATTTGAATAGGCTTTTCAATACAGGGGAACCTACCAATTTTTTTTTTTATTTTACCAGATTATGCCTGCAATAAAATCACCTATCCAGTGGGTAGACGGTAACTGCTAGATAAGTGGTGGTCCACCATTTCAATAAGGCAATGGTTGAGCATACCTGCTGCTGCTCCATTCAAAGTTTGAGGGGCTGATGGAGATAATCAAGTACAAAATCTTCATCATTCTCATAGACTTTGAGAGGTAGAATGCAAGCTCAATCACCGCTCCATGTAAGTAGGGGATGAGGGAACCCGCCTATCTAGCGGTCAGAGTCTATCTAGTGGAGACACTTATTTATTACCAGAATATCCTTTTAATGGACATTACATGATATGGTGTAGGGGTGCACCTTAAAAAATGGTCATGTAGCCCTAGCCACAGACGCACATGTGACTTGGGTTAAAATGTATTTCTCAAACTTTTAATACAATAGTGAAAAGCAACAAGTCTACATTTATATTGAACTGGGACTTCCACTGCTATTTAATAAGTTTGAACTTACTGCCCTTTTTTTTTTTTCAATATAAAACTACACATATGCCCCCCCCCCCCCCCCCAAAGAAAAAAATATATATATTTCTTACGTGGCACAATCTATTATTCCACTGTAAGCTTCTTCATTGGCTCCTTTGTTCAATGACTGAAGACGAGTCTTTATCACTGAAGAGGTAAAAAAAAAAAAAAAAGACAAAAATCAAGACATAACTTAACAGCTAGAAACAAGTACCAGCATCATATATAGTCTGTGTGTAAATATACGTGCGTGCACACACAATTTAATAGCCTTGCAGATGCACTAGCGTTAAAAATAGATGATGTACATGAGACGTGTGAAAGATACCCACCATCACAAGGATTGACAGCCACAGCTGCTGTGCAGCCAGCAGCACAGCCTGCAAAGAACGAGTGAAGAAATGGCGCCTTCCCATCTGCGGAGGACATTCCCAGTTTATTAAGGTTGGAGAACAATGGAAAATAGATGACTGAAAATGGAACATCCCTGTAAGAAAATGGAAGAAAAATAAAATAAAATCAATGATCCGAGTGCTCACAATTCTTAGGGCCAGTTCACACAACTGCTTAAAAAAAATGTACGTGTGTCTTTTCACGCGAGTCTATTTTTTAACTAATGGGTCTACACTTCAATACAAGCTGCATTTTCAGCTTGAGCATTTTTATGTGGATCTGCACCAAAAAACGTGCGGAAAATGGAGTTTAAGAGGACCTTTCACCACTCCTGACATGTCTGTTTTAATAGCTTCATGCATTCCCCATTTAACAACAATTCTGGAGCATCTATTCTTATGTCTCTATGTTGCACCATTCCTGTATTACTTCTACTAGAAGTTATGAATGAATTGGTAGAAGTCAGCAGTAAGGGTACAGAGGGCTGGTAACCAGTTGGGGGTGTGCACCTGCGCAGTCGGAAAACAGCAGCACTGATTGGATGCGAGTCTGTGCAGATACACACCCCCCAACTTGTTACCACCCCTCTGTACCCTTACGGCAGACT
Organism: Bufo gargarizans; assembly: GCF_014858855.1. Lineage (NCBI taxonomy): Eukaryota > Metazoa > Chordata > Amphibia > Anura > Bufonidae > Bufo > Bufo gargarizans. The sequence goes on from NC_058082.1 coordinate 454,099,638, forward strand.
GCTAGCAATTCATTCATAACTTCTAGTAGAAATAATAGCAGAATGGCACAATACAGAGCCATAAAAATAGATGTCCCAGAATTCTTATTACATGCATGAAGCTATTAAAACAGACATGTCAGGTTCTCTTTAAAAAAAACAAAAACAAAAAAAAAACATGGAGCTGTTTTCCCTGCTTCCTATTCATTTTGATGGGAGATTCAGTGCCGATTCTTCCCCAAGATAGAGGATGCAGCTTCTTTTATCCACATGGAGTGCTGCTTCCCATTGAAATGAATGGGGGCTGGTTTGAGGTGTTTTTTTGGAGCCGATTTTGAGGTGCAAATGCTCCCAAATCGGCGCAAAAACTCAGTGGCCCTTAGGCTGTCACATTTTAATCTAGAGACAAAATAGCGTTCACAAAACTACAGAGTGTATGCAGCTTGGTATCTCAGCAATGCACACCACACAGTTAATTATACCTTAGGCTGAGTTCACATCAGCGTTCAGCCGCTCCGTTCTCCTGTTCCGTTATAGGAGCAGGAGAATGGAAAGGACGGATTCGGCACATAACTGAGCCGAACTGAGCCTAAGGACCCCATAGACTATAATGAGGTCCATTAGGTTTCCGCTCAGAAGAGGATTTTGAAGCGGAGACCAAAGTTGTGCATGCAGGACTTTTGTCTCAGATTCAAAAATCTTCCTCTGAGCAGAAACGGACCCCTTTATAGTCTATGGGGTCCTTAGGCTCAGTTACGTGCCGAATCCGTCCTTTCCGTTCTCCTGCTCCTATAACGGAGCAGGAGAACGGAAAGGCTGAACGCTGATGTGAACTCAGCCTTAGCTGTAAAACAAACACAATATTGTTTTCCTATTATAAATCCATACCTCAGTAACGTAGCCCCCAGTCCTTTATAAAGTCCTTTTACACCCTCGGTTCTCAGAAGTTCAGAAGCAATCTGAGTAGCAGACAACTTCTGTGTCACCAACGCTGGCCCAATATTATAAGCCCTGGAGAGCACAGGGATGGTATTCAAATGCTTTGCACTCTGAGAAAGGCTTTGTACCCCAATAGAGGCTTTCTGACAAGACGCTGAAAAACAAAAGCCATACCAAATTAGTACACATGATTTTGCTACAAGGAAAAGAGGTTGGCAAATGCCCTAGACAAAGATGATAAAAGGGAGTATGTCACCTCAGTTAAGGACTGTTATCTGCAGTACTACATGATTGCTATCTTTTTTTATTTTCCCAATGTCCCCCGTGCCCCCACTGTGCACTGGCAAAGCTGCAGGGGGCACTGTGGGAAAAAAACTAACAAAAAACAGCAATCTGAACTCTCTACCTGCAGTACTATTCATACAGTACTGTACTCCTTTTAAAGGGTTTGTCCCGCAAAAAATATTTTACAGTTTTCAAACCAGCACCTGGATCTAAAATATTTAGCATAGCCACTGGGTTATTAAATAAAATGTACGTGTATAGTGCCACCTGCTGTTTTTTTTTTCCCCTTTGTCCTGCTCACTGAGATGGCCGCACATGCTCAGTTTCATCCTTTAACTGTTTTGTGAGTTGCGATAGGGAAAGCTGAGACAAACCCCCTGAGCTACAGCAAAAAAGACACTCCCCTTAAAAAGCACCTGTCACCACGAAATGCAGTGCAATCTGCAGGCAGATGAAGCTGAGCAGATCGATGTGAAGTTTTGTGGGTAAAGATTTGGTAAGGCTACAAGCACACAACCGTATGTGTTTTTTGGCGGATGTGTTGCAACATTGCCTAATATCCTAAAATGGACAAGTTCGCATCCTATCCGCAAAAAAAACAAAAAAAAAAAACGGAACAGACGCTGAAACAAACAATGTACGTGTGCATGTAGTCTAAAACATATAATATGCATTCATTAAAATCTCAGCTATTTTGATTCCATTGTTCACAGGGGAGAAGTTATCTGACGGATAGCTCTCTGTATATACACTTAGGGTACATTCACACGACCGTGTATAATCCTTTCCGTTTTGCAGTCCGCAAATAATGGATCTGTGTGTCTGCATTTTGCGGACGATTGACTTCCGTCTGTGTTCTGTTTTTTTACGGTCCGCAAAAAACTGAAGAAAAAAAAAAGAATCATTAAGGCCTTCAATAATACAGAAACAGATCCGCAAAAAAATTGATGACATACGGAAACCATTCTGTATGTCATCCGCAATTTGCGGATCCATTGACTTGAATGGGGCTGCATACCGATCTGTGCGGACAATAGTAGCATAAGCTAGGGATCGACCGATTATCGGTTTTACCAATATTATCGGCCGATATTCAGGATTTTGACCGTTATCGGCATCTATGCCGATATTCCGATAACGTATGGGGAACATACGCTCTCTGTGTTCCCTCAGCAGCACAGGGGAGAAGGAAGCAGTGTCTCCCTCCCCCTGTGCTGCTGCTGCCATCAATGAGAGGAGGGAGGACAAGAGGAGGGGGAGGGGCTGTGGCCACTGCGCCACCAATGAAGATAAATCTCTCATTCATTCATATACAGGAGGCGAGAGCTGGCTGCAGAATCACATAGCCGGCTCCCGACCTCTATGAGCTGTAGCAGCGATCTGCGGTAGTTAACCCCTCAGGTGCCGCGGATCGCAGCTACCGCTCAGAGGTTGGGAGCCGGCTATGTGATTCTGCAGCCAGCTCCCGCCTCCTGTATAAGAATAAATGAGAGATTTATCTTCATTGGTGGCGCACCCAAGCCCCCAGTATTAATCAATGATGGTGCAGTGCGCCCCCCACCCCTGTATTAAAAACATTGGTGGCACAGTGCGCCCCCCCCACCCAAACCCCCCCCAGTATTAATCATTGGTGGCAGTGGCCACAGGGTCCCCTCCTCCTCCGATTAGAGCCCCAGCAGTGTAAGCCGATCGGTTACCATGGCAGCCAGGACACTATTGAAGCCCTGGCTGCCATAGTCAGCTCCATGCTGCTGTGTGCACAAAGCCAGAGCAGCAGGGACAGTGTGAGCTCCTATTCAACCTGATCGAGCTCTATCAGGGTGAATAGGACAAGGGTTCTAGCCCCTAAGGGGGCTAAAAGTTAGTAAAAAAAAAAAAAAAAAAAAAAACATTACACGTTAACAATAAACATTCACTTTCAGCAGATTTGTGTAGGATTTTTCTTTTTCAAAAATGAAAATTCACAGAATATCGGTATAAATTATCAGCTATCGGCCTGAAAGTTCACAAATTATCGGTATCTGTCCTAAAAAAAAATCAATATCGGTCGATCCCTATTATAAGCTTTATATTTTTGCGGACTATAAATGCAGAAACACGGATGCGGACAACATACTAAACATTGTCCGCACATTTTATAGGAATGAATGGATCCACATCTATTCTGCAAAATGCAGAACGGATGCGGATAAAATTATACGGTCATGTGAATGTACCCTTAGGGCTCATGCACATGAACTTATTTTCTTTCCGTGTCTGTTCTGCTTTTTTTGCGGACCGTATGCTGAACCATACACTTCAATGGGTTCGCAAAAAAATAAATAAGTTACTCCTGCATTCCGTTTTCTTATGTCCCTATTTCCGTTCCTCAAAGAAATTGAACATGTCCTATTATTGTCCGCATTACGGACAAGGACAGTACTGTTCTATGAAGGGCCAGCTGTTCTGTTCTGCAAAATACGGAATGCACACGGATGTCATCCATTTTTTGTGGATCAGTTTTTTGCGGACCGCAAAATACTTACGGTCGTCTGCATGACCCCTTACACAGAGCATCGGTCACTGATAACACCTCAGCTGCGTACAACTGAAGTCAGAAATAGCGAAAATTTGAATGCACATGTTTTATTGATTATTTTCCCACAAAACTATCAGTCGGCTCAGCTCCTCCTGCGCTATAATAATATGGTGCCGGTTGCATTGTATTTTGTGGTGACAAGTTCTCTTTAAAAAGGAACGCTAGACCTTTAAATGAATGATAAATGTAAACCAAAAATGTTGTTGCCCTCATTGCAATCTGCAGCATTTTCTGCATGAACCCAACACAAACAGTCCTGTAGAAATCTTGTAGAGAACGTGGGGTCTATCCTCTGCTGGTTTCTTCCATCTTTGGTGGCAGACTGAGTAGGCAGGGGTTGGGACATCATTTTCCTATTGCAGGCAGGGAGGCTCCTGCTCCAACCGTCTTAGGGCATGTTCAGATGGAGGATTTTGGACATGGATTTCAGCGTAGATTTAGTACCAAGAACCGGACCAAACATGCGCTGAAACTCCAATTGCTCTCAATGGGCCGTGCTGCAGTGCATGCAGCAGAGGATTTTTGAGTAAGGCTTTCAAGACCGCGCCAAGAACAAACAGGTCCAATCTTGGTGCAGTTACCACACTGAGCCATTGCAAAGCCACAGTGGGAGCCTGCTGGTGGTTTGGTTCTATTCAATGGAGCAAAACCTACAGGGAGTCCATGTGAAAACCCACATCACAGCAAATCACAGGTAGTTCTAGCATTGTCATGTTAAAGGGATTTAAAGATACCTAGTCTTCCAGCATCCTGCAGCTGTATCTTCAGCATTTCCATAGGAGTGGTTATAATAACCTGACAGGTCCCGGCTCCACATCCTGCCAGCATTTCTTTCACCAGTGTGAGTTTCTTGCTAAAAAAAAATAAAAATAAATTATAAATAAAATGTACCATCTTCAAAAGCTAAGTCCATGCAAAGTGTGATTTTATCAAAGCTCTAAGGAATCAGATAAAGTATCTGCAGTGAAGCTATTTTTATACCAAATACCAAGAAGAACCCGTCCAAAGACATTAAACAGATGGGGGCATCGTCCAATTTCCCAGAGTGGTAAAATCCTAGATTGCCATCAGAACTCAGGGTGGTGTCACCAACAGTTTTTTTAAGATTTTTTTTTTTTGCCTAGTCAGTAATGGATCCAGTAGGAAGGGGAAGAAGTTCTCCCTTTATATTTCCAATTCCTGTTTAATTCACTTTTGTCTCAAAGTACAGTCACAAAAACCGTTGATCTTATTTTTTTCAACTGCATGAACCCAACTTAATAAAAAAAAAAAAAAAAATGCACACACATCCAGTCAAACAGTGTTGAAAGAAAACCTCCTGACATTCCTGTTTTAATAGCTTCATGCATCCCCCATGTAGCAACAATTTGTGCCATTCCTTTAGTATTTCTACTAGAAGTTATGAATGAATTGCTAGCAGTCTGCAGTAAGGGTACAGAGGGGTGGTAACCAGTAGTGGGGGGTGTCCCTGCAGAGTCTGACTCTATCCAGTCAGTGCTGCCATTGTAGACTGTGCAGGGACACCCCCCAATTGGTTACCACCCCTCTGTACCCTTACCCGTACTGCAGACTGCTAGCAATTGATTCATAGCTTCTAGTAAAAATACTAGAAGACTCCACTCATTGTGTAAACAGCATGTCAGCTCCCAATAATGTAAAGGCTATGGACAGTTCTGTGGCAATTTTTTTTTAATGATTGCATTTACTAATTTTGGTCTAAAGATCTTTTTTTCAGTTGGTCTTTATTAAAAATTAACCGTTTTTGAGATACAGGGGAGAAAAATCAGTCTGTTTGCAGAGTATCACTTCTGAGTCCTGTCAACTTAAAAGCTCACGTGAAGCCTTGATTCTGATCTCACCTAATAAACAAACACTCACTTAAGCCATATTCTTACTAGCTTGATAAGAGTTTAGCTAGAATGAATGTTGATGAGGTCAGGAGATCAGAGGTAAGGCTTCACCAATTTTAACCCCTGCATTTCAAAAACTGATTTTTAATAAAGACCAATAGAAAAAAAAATGATTTTTAGCCCAAAATAAGTAAAATGCAATAAAAAAATGCCCTGTAGGTGTTCATAGCCTTTGAATGGATTAGGAGTTTACAAGCAGAAACCGGATGTCTGGAAAAGGCAGCCACAATGGATCAGCAGGGGGATAAGTGTCACCGGGTGAAGGAGGGGATTTAAAAAAAAAAAAAAAAAAAAACACCATCATGGACAATGAACAGTTCATACTGAAATTTCAGTGCAATCGGTACAAGTGTGACTATAGAAATAGCTGTCAATCACTAAGTAAAACCACCCACTGGAGTCCTAAGCCAAGAATGAGAGGAGATTGAAAATTAATAAATGACTAGAACTTTATATACGGCTATACTGGAACTTTTCTAATGAAAATATATATCAATCTGCTCTGCTGCTCCTGCTCTATAATATGCGGCTTGCCAAGTGGTCTGAATTTTTAATGTGACAGGTTTAAAAGTTATTGCCCAGCCCCTCTCTCTCACCAATCTAGCATTGGGTGTCAGACGATTGCCTCAGCGATGCAGCAGCATCTCTTCACATCCAATGTCACACTGGACGGGAATGTATGCCTGGTGGGATACTTTGTGCATATTTGAGAGTAACCCATGGAGAACACTCCTGGGGAACCCCTAGCCACGCTTCAAAGAACTAAGGAAACCCTGTTTTAGGGCTCATTCAGACTGCCGTATGTTTTTTGCTGTCCGCATCCGTGTGCATTTTTTGCGGGCAATTCTCATTCAGTGGGGCCACGTCCTGATTTTCACTGACAAGTATAGGACATGTTTTATTTGTTTTGAGGGGGCGTGGAACTGAAGAAAAGAGGTGGACAACACACACGGTGTGCTGTCCACATCTTTTAAAGCACCCGTAGAAGTGAATAGGTCTGCATCTAATCCGCAAAATTGCGGATCAGATGCGGAAAGCAACATTTGGCTATCTAAATGAGCCCTTAGTGTGAGACATACTTTGATAGAAAAGAAAAAAAAACATTTGTTGCCAATTACGTACCCATCGCGGGAGAAGTGATGCCTGAAAAAGTCATTGGCAGCTAATTTAATGGCCTTCTCTGGAGTTACTAGAGTCAAATTTACTCCAGCACCTATAAAATAAAAGAGCCTTGTTACAAAGAGTCATGGTGAGCGCTTGTCATTGAGAGCCAGAATTAACGAACACTACAAGTAAAACAATATCTGAATCGCTATACATTTAGCTTGTCAAATAAGGCTGTGTCTAATAATGTCTTGCTGTAAAAATATGAATTATGTTAATTTACATCAAATGTACTTAAAATGTATGTGCCATGTGTGAAAGTGCCCATGTGTGAAGTATAATCTGATATATGCAGATCTGTGTGTGCTAGACATAAGCCTATTCTATGTGTCTCCAGAACTCCTGGTCATTTGTAATGGCACAGAGGGAGTCTGCCCTCAGTGAGGCCATGTGTTATGCAGCTACGCTAACATGTTGAGAGGTTAAGTGAGTTATGATTTCTGCAAGCTATTCAGGTGCAAAGAACGGAACAAGAAAGGACCTATTCAACAAGTGATTTTAAAAAGGCGACAGAGGGGGGAAAAAAAAAAGCAAGAGGATGGACAACATTAGTGAGAATCCAAGAAGGCAGAATGGGTCGTGCAAAGCCACTTGTCGTGGAAGAGAACTTCTGTCAAGACAGTTCATGAAAATCTGGGTATGGGGTGGTATTTAAAGCTCATGCTGATGACAATACTTCAGTTTCAGTCTAGGGTGGACGATCACAAAACTGGAAAGTAAAGTGCACTTGTCATGAGACGCAAATATACAAGGTCTCTGAAAAAGTGAAAAAAGCAAAAAACAAGAATCTTCTGACATGTTCAGCGGCACTATAAAAGTGTTGTAACGCTACATGTATGGCATCCCAAAAGGGAAAGAGGTTACTTTATCCCGAGAATTGGAGTCAGGATTTGGGTAAAACCAATCTCTGACTGCTGCCCAATTTTCACTAATTAAAGGAAATGTAAAACGATTTGTACCAGGATCAAGGAAAATTATCAGAAGGACTCATTTAGGAGAATTTACTCCTCCTACCTGACATTCAATGAACTGTCCTGAGAAGTAAGGATGAAAGTTAACATACACAAGGGGAAAGGAAACAAGAAGCCTAACTGATACAAAAAGGGCAAAAAATAAAATAAAAAATCCACTAGAATAAAAATATATAAAATAAAGAAAGAAAACAAAGTATATAAACAAAAAGTATTTTCCTAATTACAATTGAAGTACATTTAATGATCCATCGTGGCTTCGCCACATCGGCTAGCCCTCAAAATCCACGGCGATACGTCTGCAATATGAAAAACACAGATGCAACAAACAACATTCTACATACAGCAGTCTGGCATATTACAACTGGACTAGTGAAATACCCACTCTGCAGTCTATCAAGATGTCTGAACAGTACAGAGCTTTGATATCTAAGCTACTGTTTCTGTACATTAAGTAACATTTGCTATAACTCCCAGCATCTATACAGTGTAATGATGATCCTTATATTGAAAAGCATATAATATAGCAACAAATAAACAGGAATATTTTATTAGGCAGCACACTGACTTAAATTTGAATATCAGCCAGCTTCTCTCAAGGCCACAAACATCAACAGAAAACGGGATGCAATATAAAATGCAATGCTCTGTAGCGGGCTTATGTCAGTATACTACATCTCACGACAGAGATTGCACCAGTACTTGGAATATACAGTGCCCAGTTTCTGCTGTGCCCTATCCACTGCATTTTACTAGTTCCTTTAGGCAAGCCTACAAGATTAGTGACATACCTCTATACATTCCAAAGTATCCCTCTGAACGTATAGTCTTCCCTAAACAGTCCCACCTGAAATAAAAGTACATGGAAAAGGGTTTAACAACAATCCAAACATATATGAAGTTTACATGGTTTGTTCAGTTTAGTTTCAGCTTTATACGATCTTTACTCACATGCTTTTGTATATTTGCTGACCATTTCTCTGGTTTTGGAGCCGTGTCTTGGTCAAATCAATTGGAAAAACGCAAGTGACGCCAATAATTCCAGCAATCCCACCATTAATGAGCTTAGCGGGCAAACTAAAAATAAAGATGCATATATACGAGTTACTACTGTGCCCTTTAGACATGTTACTATGCTATGTATTCTTGTAGACCAGGTATTGCCAACCTGCGGCTCTCCAGCTGTTGTAAAACTACAACTCCCACCATGCCCTGCTGTAGGCAGATAGCTGTAGGTAGTCTAGGCATGCTGGGAGTTGTAGTTTTGCAACAGCTAGAGAGCCTCAGGTTGGCCATCCCTATTGTAGACTCTTCCTGGCACCTTACATAGTACTGAGAAAATAAAAAAGTGTGGAATTTATCAAGAGCATCATGCTAGGACTATGAAACAGGTAGATACAAGCACCGCCAGAAAGACGGCATATTACAGCTCCTTGTCTCAGGATACACATAGAAACCAAGCTGCTGGACCTGTCTTTCCCCTTTACATCATGCAGGTCTGGCGCCCTGTAGAAATGATACTGTCACAGGACCTGATCTCTATGGACAGACTCTCCACACATGTCATGTCAATCAATGCTAGTTATTACTTTAATTTTCACTGTGCAGTGATTGTGAGGGGTGAAAGAGTGATTAGGCCCCATTCACACAACCGTATTTTTTGCTCTGCATCCATGTGCAGTCCGCATCTGTTTGTCCATTCCGCAGTCCCGCAAAAAAAAGGTAGAACATGTCCTATTCTTGTCCGTTTTGCAGACAAGAATAGGTCTTGTTAGAACAGGTCCGCAAAAAACAGATGCAACATGGATGTCACACGGCAGTCATCCATATTTTTTGCGGACCGGTCGTGTGAATGCACCCTTAATGTGATCACTTGTTCCACCTCTCCTCTCATACACTTTATGTCAGCAGAAGGACATGTGCCGCCGGCAAACAATCACTTGTGTGTCCGTCATTTCCTCACAAGGTGCATTTACACTGGGCAATTATTGGGAACGTAGCGATCATTTGTCCCAGTAGCTGCTCGTGTAAAAATTATTCTATTAAAACAGCATAGGATCTTGGCTCAACTCACATAAGCCACACACTCGAATCTACTCGTGTTATTGTTGTAAAATTTGCTGTCTCCACAAAAATAGTTCCAAAATATAAGTAAAATTGTTTAATATGAAATAAGCAATTTTTTAACAGTCAATAAAAATAAAAAATAACATTACCTAATCTGCTTCTCGGCCATTTTCAAGTATTTGCTTCTGGAAGATCTGTTTGGTCACAGGAGTAACAGGCTCTCTACGGCACGGAAGCCCAACTGAGCTCTGCAAAGAGAGAGGACCGATGAAAACCCCTCAGCTGCGGACCTATAAATACACCACTGGCATCCGCTCCGCGAGAAAGATCAATGAACGCAGATGACTCATTTACAGCTCACCGGCATGCGACAGGGTAAATAAAGTATCCCGCATCACCCGGCTTAACAGATAAAGAGGTCACATGTTTTCCGTTAAAGGGGCGTGAAACACTTGTGAGCCCCATTGTGGACAGCTTGATGCTAATGTCTGCAAAGCGCTGTAGAATATAGTAGTGCTATCTAAGAGAGTATAATAAATACAAATAAAAACACAAATATGCTAGAATAAGGGAAGGGAACTGCCGACTTGGTCACAGTAAAAAAAAAATGTCATGTCAAAGCATCTGGTGGGCAAGTGGCCTAAAAGCTCACATTTGTGACCCATCTGGTCATCAGCTTTTTGAGAAGGCCCTTGCGCTACTGTTAGTGCCATGGTCTTCACACTGCTTACCTCAGGCCAGTAACGCTACAACCATCGGTCACGTGGCCTAGGTGCAGCTTAGCCCTATTCAAGTAAATGGGGTCATAGGTCACCAGTTACAAACAGTCGGATAACCCCTTCAAGGTTAGGTCTACATGGAATCTTTGTGATCTTAAAAGGGTTGTCTCATCTCAACATGTATAGCATATCACTAGGATATGCCACCAACGTCCCTACCTTTGGGACCAGCTCCCATCTCCAGAACGGGGCAGCCGAAGGGCAAGAAAGCGTACATTTCTACCGGCTACCGTTGCGATTGCATTATCTTGTGCATCACAAGGCTGTCACCATCATTACTTGTGATTTAGCAGTGCGAACTTGTGAGACAATTTTCCCAGAATCAACATGTCTTATCTATCTGCAGGCTAGGTGATAAGTGGCTGACTGTTGGGATCATGACTGCTGGATCCCCATGATAGCGAGGATGGGGCTTCTGCATTCTTCCTCTCCACACAGCCACAGCAAGAAGGGTGTGAATGGAGTGGTGGTCACACATGTGCTGCTACTCCATTTAATGCCTTCATTGTTGATGGAAGGAGTGATGTACAGTGCTCAGCGGTTTCTTAGTAGGCAACTAGTAGGTGGGGTTGATTCTGCTGATTTAAATTATACTGTTCGAAGAGAATTACTTTCATACTTGACGGTTTCAATCTGACAGTTGCCCATATCTCCTCTACTTGTTCGGATTAAAGCCACCTTGTATCTTACTAGCCTAAAGGGGTTGTCCAACTTCCAGTTCCAATTTTTTTAAACAAATCTCCACCCAGCAAGACCTGTCAGGGGAAACATAGTTACCTGCTCCGCAGTGCTGGGCTCCAGCTGTGCGTCCACCGTTCTCTTCAGTGCGTTTTGGGCCCCACATGTCACGTGCAGGGACTAAAGAACAGTGAAGACAGGACCCAGCATCGGGGAGCAGGTAACAGTCTCTTGACAGGTCCCGCTGGTTGGTTGAGTGGATATAAAAAAAATAATACCATCTGTACTGTATGTGTATCGCTAATGTGATTATGTTGGTTAAATCAGATAGAACGGTTCGCATGTCTCTATCCTAATACCATATCAATGGATGGGATTTCAGTCAAATCCACTCTGAATAGGAAGTAGTGAAAAGTGCATGCAAGCCCGAAAAATCCACAAAAACAATGGAGTACAACAATTCAAGCAACCAGAATGTTATACGCAGGCTTTTCTAGTAAACTTTGTTGGTGCCAATTAGAAGTTAGACAGGGAATTTGACCAGCTTGATGTCTGTGTTGCAAAAATCTAATCACGCCAGCAGGAGGTTAACAGGTTGAAGGAAATGAATGACAAAAGGAAAAAAATAAAAATATAATTTATAATAATAATATAATATATATATATATATATATATATATAATATATATATATATATTTGTCCCACTGTTTGTTTCAGGATCATGGAGAATGTGCCGATGACTGACAAACAGTCTTGTAGAAATCCTGCAAAGAACAAAGTGGTTGTGTGACCTGCTCCACCTTCAGATGGAAACTTCTGTAGAGGCAGGATTTAGCCAAGGGACTGGGATTAACAGTCTTTCCATCCTACTGCCGAGAGGGCCCAGCAGGGAGGCTCCTGCTCCAGCCATTTGTCTTACAGTAAGACAAAGGACTATGCGCAGGAGGGGAGGGGAACAGAGATTTTTTTCATATATATTTCTCAGTTTTAACTGTAATATAAGACATAAGAGTACTAAGGGGAAGGAGGATATGATGGGTGGAAGTGCTGCGATATTTTATTTTTATTTTTGTGAACTTTCTGTTAACCCATAGGATACCAGCGCCGTACATGTACGGCGCTTGAAACTGGGACAGAAATCCCAGTGCCGTACAACCACGGCTCTCTGATCGGCTGCAGGGGTCCGGCAGTCACAAATAGCCAAACCCCTGCTGTATGCGCCGGCATCGGTGAAAACACGTGCATTGACATTGGCGCATTGACAGCGGCATGTGTGGTATTCTGCTGGGGACGGGGACCCGATGGCAGGGAAGGCAGCCCAATGCCTTCCTTAGGCATTGTGGCTGCCTTCCATCCAGGAAGCTGTAAATGAGCAATACACTTACAGCCAATACATTACAATACTGAAGTAGTGTAATGTATTGTAAAGGGGATCAGAACCCCAAAAGTTGAAGTCCCAGTGTGGGGCAAAAAATAAAGTGAAAAAAGAAAATAAGTGAAATTTTACCACCATTTTCCTTTAATTCTTGTGGAACACCTCTAGGGTAAACAAAGTTTGTAACATCCGTTTTGAATAATTTGAGGGGTGTAGTTTCTAAAATGGGGTCATTTATGGGTGGTTTCTATTACGTAAGCCCCTCAAAATCACTTTATAACTGAATTAGTGCTTATAAAAATGGTTCTGGAAATTTTGTTGAATATTTGAAAAATAGCTTCTAAACTCCTTCTAACGTCCTAAAAATAAAATGACATTTACAAAATTATGCCAACATAAAGCGGACATATGGGGAATGTTGACTGATGACCATTTTATAAGGTATGAGGTGACCCCTGAGGAAGCCGGATTGCTCCAGCGATACATGTTGGGCGTTTCTCATGATTCCAGGTCCACTGCACCAGCGGTTGATGTAGGTTTGGCCCTTGATATCTGACCTTATCATGGTCCGTTTTCATTGATAGTGGTCTTACCTTACTTTACATTTGCTTCATGTTTTGTATTGGAGTTTTATATGCTGGTTTATATTGCATGTGCCTATTTTGTGGCTACCCAGTGGACCTGTGTGTGTCGGTTACATATATTATATTGCATACCGCACTTTGTATACAATTTTTAATGTGTGTCTGTTGGTGTGTCCAATAAACTTTATATACATTTTTAATATTGACTCCTTGACGGATGTGCATTTATGGGGTGGGTCTTGTGACTCTCTCTTGGGTCAGGTGATCTGTTATACATTTTATGAGGTATTACTATCTGTTTTAAAATTGTGAATTTTTCCAAATTTTGTTTATAAATAAAAGGTGAAATATAGCGACTCAAATTTTCCACAGTCATAAAAAGTCTCAGAATGGCTTGGATAAGTGAAAGCGTTCCAAAGTTATTACCACATAAAATGATACGTCAGATTTGCAAAAACAGGATTTAAGGTAAAGTGTCTCGGTACTGAAAGGGTTAAAAACAGTATTTTTGTAAATAAGTTGTGCAACTTGATAAACTGATCGCCCTTGGTTTTGAAATGTAACCATGTGAAATCTGTCTCTCACATGAGGATCTGTCTCAGAAATCCCAGGCTAACACTCGGATTTCTGCCACAGACCTGCATGTAGATTAGCCCAACTCAATGGGCTTAGAGCACACAATCTGCAAAAAGAAAGAGCGCTCATTCTGCTCGTGGATGCTTTTTTGGCACTTTGAACAAAAATCTGCATGGCTCCTTTCCCCCCCGTTTACCTGCATTTGATGCAGAATGCTTACAGATTTGAGAAGGGTTTAAGCACAGGATCCGAAGATGGAGAGATTAATATCTAAGGCCCCTTCCAGACAAAGAAAGCTGCTTCTCTGCAGCAAATCTCTTACGTACATAAGTGTACATGGACATTAAATCTACTCATTCACAGCTTATGTTCTTGGAAAAGTGACATCACTCTGTCAAGAAGCCATTGAGAAACCAAGTGACAGCACTCACGTAGACCGTGACTCAGCTTCTGACAATTCATGGGTCACGGGACTGCATGGGTGACAGCACCCATGTAGTCCGTGACTCAGCATCTGACAATTCATGCTTTAGTCCGCCAGTTAAGAAGCTGCTGAAGGAGATACAGAATGGTTTCTCTTTCGTGTAAAATCATATGCATACAAAGACCTTAAAGACCTGTCAACCGACCAACCCACCGCCACCCCAAACTAATGCACACATTCCACCATCCACACATTTCTGGAAATGAAAACAGCAAAAACCCAAGACATGAGCAGAGAACATAGAAGAAAGCGGTGGGAGGACTACACATCATACCTACACTAGACACAGGGCTACTTCTCACCAGTAGATGTTTAGATGTTCAGGTTTTAGGAGTCTTCAGCCCAAGCCTAGAAGAAAGGGATAATGATTAATATTTTGTACATATCAGTAACATCAAAGCATAAGCATTAAAGGGGTTGTCCGAGTTATGAAAATAAAAATAATATAGCACTGAAAATCTGATGGGCAGCAATATATAACTAAGCTAAGCAAGTTTTATGCAAAAAAATAAATAAAATAAAAAAAATAACAAAAATTATATATATTTCCTCATTTCCCTGGTTCTCTTCTGGCTCTTTGTTTACATGCAATAAAAACAATCTCTGCCCCTCCCCCTGCTCTGCAAAGGGAGTGGCTACATGTCTGCCTGCTGGGAGACTCAGCAGCATGTTGTATGTGTAGGACTACAAGTCCCAGCTGTATTATGACACTGCTAAGGGAGTGGATACAAGAGCTGCCCTGAGTGCTGGGAGACTCAGCAGCATGTTGTATGTGTAGGACTACAAGTACCAGCTGTACAATGACACTGCTAAGGGAGTGGATACAAGAGCTGCCCCGAGTGACATGTCTGCCTGCTGGGAGACTCAGCAGCATGTTGTATGTGTAGGACTACAAGTCCCAGCTGTATTATGACACTGCTAAGGGAGTGGATACAAGAGCTGTCCTGAGTGCTGGGAGACTCAGCAGCATGTTGTATGTGTAGGACTACAAGTACCAGCTGTACAATGACACTGCTAAGGGAGTGGATACAAGAGCTGCCCTGAGTGCTGGGAGAATCAACAGCAACTTATAAGTGTAGAACTACAATTCCCACTTGTATAATAACACTGCTAATACACACAGGATCTACCCCTACCTTCTTGTGCAATGCTCTCTCTAGTCTGTCAGATCCTGTGCCCAGAATTGTCACTGCTGCAGCTAGCCAGTATGTGCAGCTGAAGGGGTTAAGAATCCTAGGAGAGAGAGCAGAGGCAGTGAAGTGAATGGGGGGCGTGGCCAGCACAGTGATGTCTCATTTTGTAAACACCTTTATGAGAGCAGGGAGAGAAGCCGACATCACAGGTCATGTGACCCTCAGTGAAATCTGAGAAACCAGGCACTGCAGCTAAAGTGACTTAACTGGAAAGCTGTTACATTTGCCCAGTTAGAAACATATAAAGAACAAAAAAATAACTCAGATAACCCCTTTAATTTGGTTCTGTTCACATCTGCCTTATAGTTTCCTTTCCCACTGCAAACCATGAGGCAGAGATGGATCAGTCAAACAACGGAGCTTGCTTTCTTTCCAGTTGAGAACCACAGAACGAGCAACAGAGGCTGTGAAAATTACAGTATTCTGGGTAATAGCTGACATTACTTTCCTTTAGGCTGGGTTCACACGTTTCAGGCACAATGTAGCCGAGGGGTGCCCAGGAGGCGACTGATCTCTATGTCAAAGCAGTTTTAAACGTCAGTGACTCAGTGTCTACACGGCCAATTGCTTAAGGCAAACATCCCTAGTGCGTGTTGAAGGGCTTGTGCAGGCATACTCTGCCTCTTTATATGACACGCTGTGCGGGTCAGTCCCCAAGGTAACCATTAGATGCATTGTGGGTATCATGTGAAGGTCCTATTCTAATTTGTGGAACCAGCACAGCCTTAACCCCTTACTGACCAAGCCTGTTTGGGCCTTTATGACCAAGCATTTTTCTTCCTTTTTTCATGGTCTCGTTCCAAGAGCTATAACTTTTTTATTTTTTCATCTATATAGCTTTATGAGGGCTTGTTTTTTACGGGACAAATTGTAGTTTTTAATGGCACCATTTTGGGGTACACATAACTTTCTGATTAACTTTTATTAACTCTTTCTGGGAGGGAGATGGGAAAAAATAGCAATACTGCCACTGTGTTTTTACATTATAAATTTTTCGGTACAAATAGCATAATATCTTTATTCTCTGGGTCAGTATGATTACAGTGATACAAAATACTTATAATTTTTTTTACGTTTTACTACTTTTTTTTTTCCAATAAAACCCCTTTTATTAACCAAAAAAATGATTTTGCATTGCCACTTCACAACTTTTTTTTTTCTTTTTCTATGGAGTTGTGTGAGGGCTTGATTTTTGAGGGACAACTTGTATTTTTCATTGGTATCATTTTGGAGTAAATGGCGCTTTTTTATCGCTTGTTATTAAGTTTTTTCCAGTGGAAACTAAGAATAAATGAGAAATTCTGTCTTTTTTTTTTTTACGGCGTTCACCATAGGGGATAATTTATGTCATATTTATGTAGTCCGGGTCGTTACGGCAATACCAAACATATGGGGGATATTTTCTTTTTGCAATTTTTTTCATTAAAAAGCGTATTTTCAATGGAAAAAAAAGCATATTTTTTTATTTTATGGAATTTTTATTTATTTAATAAATGTGTATTTTATTTCTATTTTTTTTTTTACTACTTAAAAGTCCCAGAAGGGGACTATAATATACAATATTTTGATTGCTTTTAAAATGTAATGCATTATCTCTATAAAGCATTACATTTCAATAGCAATGCATTTCAAACATTGACCAGCAGGCTGCGCCAGAGAGGCACAGCCTGCTGGAGATAACGGAAGACAGGCTCGGGGCCCTGAACGGAAGCAAGGTAAGCTTCCCAACACATCAGCACCCCGCGATCGCATTTTCGGGGTGCTGATGGGAGACAGAGGGAGTCCGCTCCCTCTGTCACCACTTTACATGCAGCGGGCGCCATTGCGCCCAGCATGTAAAGGGTTAAACAGCCCGGATCGGCACTTCTGCCGGTCCGGGCTATTAGAGCAGGGCCCCGGCCTGTGAGAGCCGGGTCCGCGCTCCCCGCTGCACGGGGGAGCCGTGCAGCGCTTAGACCGGGCCGCCGTAAAAACGCGGCGGCCCAGCCTAAGGCCCCTCAGTGACCGCCGTAAAAACACGTATGGGTGGTCACTAAGGGGTTAAATGTAGCCTAGAGCTATTACAGTGCATTGTCCATTGCACAGCAGAAAAGGAAGGTTCAAGGGCTGCGGCCATCATCAACAGCAATACAAAGAGGTGGCCTGGCCAGAAGAAGCCGAAGACTAGCCACTGAATGACCACAGGAATAATCTTCTTGCGGATCCACCTCTGGTAAATACGTGTTGGAATAAATCCAACGTGTATGAACATACCCCCTTTTTTTTCAGCACTTGCAACTTTAAAATGCATACTATTTTTTTTTCTGTTTAGTTATGTAAATTATTTTTGTGCCTTTTTTCCAGTCTTAGGCTACATGCACACGAACTTATGTGTTTTGCGGATGCGTTTTTTTGTGTGGATCAATTTTAATATTGCCCATCCTTGTCTGCAAACTAGAAAAAAATAGGACATGCACCATTTTTTTTTGCGGAGCAACGGAACGGACATACTGATGCGGACACGGAAACAAAATACGGTCGTGTGCATGAGGCCTTACATGGGACTTTATTTTTGTTAATTTCACTATGTTTCTCTTGTTTTCTTACAACCATAAAAATGTAAGGTGAAAAATAGTTATTCAGAGATATATATATATATATTTTTTTTTTTTTTATTTTTTTTTTATTATGTCCCCTTTCCATAACGGTTGTTTTGATATATGGGGTGTATGGATTAGGGTACTTTCACACTTGCGTTTTTCTTTTCCGGCATAGAGTTCCGTCACAGGGGCTCTATACCGGAAAAGAACTGATCAGGCATATCCCTATGCATTCTGAATGGAGAGTAATCCGTTCAGTTTGCATCAGGATGTCTTCAGTTCAGTCGTTTTGACTGATCAGGCAAAAGAGAAAACCGTAGCATGCTACGGTTTTATCTCCGGCGAAAAAAACGGAAGACTTGCCTGAATGCCGGATCCGGCATTTTTTTCCATAGGAATGTATTGGTGCCGGATCCTGCATTCAAAATACCGGATCCGTCCTTCCGGTCTGCGCATGCGCAGACCTTTAAAAATGAAAAAAAAAAAAAAAAACGGATCCGTTTTGCCTGATGACACCGGAAAAACGGATCCGGTATTGCAATGCATTTTTCTGACTGATCAGGCATTTTTCAGACTGATCAGGATCCTGATCAGTCAGAAAAATGCCTGATCAGTCAGAAAAAATGACATCCGTTTGCATACAGTTTGCCTGATCAGGCAGTCAGTTCAGGCAACGGAACTGCCTGCCGGAATCAAACAACGCAAGTGTGAAAGTACCCTTATACGTCCTGGGAGAACTTGCGGTTCGGCAGGCAGCGGCGGTTATTACATTTTTTTTATTTTATCTTTTTATACATTTTGTGCCTCTCATCAGGTCAAACAAGACCTCGAAGGGAACATTTAAAGGGGTTCTCTCAATACAGCAAATAGCATTTATTATGTAGACAAAGTTAATACAAGGCACTTACTAATGTATTGTGATTGTCCATATTGCCTCCTTTCCTGGATGGATTAATTTTTCCATAACATTATACACTGCTCTTATCTAGGGGCTATGACCACCTTGCAATCCATCAGCCGTGGTCGTTCTTGCACACTATAGGAAAAAGCAATAGCCAATAAGCGTTCCTATGTTCCTGGCCAGAGAGGCAGATGCTTTTTCCTTTTATTGCTGATCTCTCCTGTAACTGGGGCTGACATAGTAGCCTCATTTACAGGGGGGGATACAACCCCCCAGAGGTCTGTACAGCACTGATAAGCTCTCACATCCCGTAATCACATGACCGCTGGGACTGGCGCACTGCCACTTACTCTCTGAGCGATGGGGAAGGCAGCCCTTTCTATACTGCCAGTGGGCTCCCCACTCCCGCACAATTAGCGTGTAGCTGTGATCTCTGCACGGACATTTTACAGACATATGCAGATTTAGGCCTCATGCACATGACCGTTTTTTTTTAAGGTCCGCAAAAACGGGGTGCATAGGTCCGTGACCGGTTTTTCGTCCGTGGGTCTTCCTTGTTTATTGGAGGAATCACGGACATGAAAAATGAAAAAAAAATCTAAGTCAAGTTTGCCATTGAAATGATAGGAAAAAACGGACACGGATCACGGACGCGGATGACAATCTTGTGTGCATCCGTGAGTGGGGTTACCTACAGGATAGGGTACAACTATTAGGGTCCCGCCACACATTTAGGTTTCTGTGTGCAGTTTTGGAAGCCAAAAGCAGGAGTGAATAAAAAAAAAAAAAAAAAGGAAAAGTCATATCTGCCCTGTATACTGTCTCTTTTTATGATCCACTCCTGCTCTTGGCGTCCAAAACTGCACGGAAAAACCTGCCGTACCCTTAGGCTACCTGCACACGGTGCGAATTATGTATGTTTTTTCCAGGTGGAGTTTTGGGAGGAAAATCGGCAGCGTAATACAGTACCAGCAAATCTCATGTACACTATGCTTATTTCTTCCGTGCGGAAACTGTCCTACCATGTGGATTTTATAATCTGCAACTGTCAGTTGTTTGAGGGATCTTTGCAATGCAAAGGCAAAACGACATCAGAAACCGCACATGACACACGTGTAATTTGTGTGGAAACGCATAGAAAGCCACACAGAAATCAGTGCGCATTTTCTGTTTGTAAACCTGCACCCGTGTTACCCTTAGACTGGTAGGGGAAGACCGATGGGACCTCAACTGATCCGAACAGGGACCCCATACCGCTAAATGACTAATCGAGCATGCACTGTGCCCCTCCGCTGGGGATAGCAGAGGATGGTGATCGGCTTATTTCCAGCCATCCTAACGATAATAAATGAAGCATCACAGCACATGCTCAGTAAGCTATGCCATCCATTTTTGGGGACGGGATTCCCGTTCTTGTGATCAGTGTCAGTAGGACCCCTCCCATCACATGATCTGTGTAAAGGCTCATGCTTTTGTCCATGTCCGTTCTTTTTTTATGCAGCCCGTATGAGGAACAATTCACTTGAATGGGGCCGTAAAAAGAGCGGAAATGACTCTGTCCGTATGTCCCCTCCCCACCCCCAAAAAAAACATGTCCCATCATTGTCTGCATTACAGACAAGGATAGGACTGCTCTATTATGGGCCGGCCGTTCCATCAGTGTTTTGCGGATCGGCAACTGGCAGACCGCAAAACAACAGCGGTCATGTACATGAGCCCTTAGGTGACAACTAAGGATGAGCAAATGTCAAGTTTTGAAGTTCAAATTCAGGTTTGGGCATTTGCTGACTTGCGTTATGGATTCCGTTACCACGAACCATAACACAATTCCATGACGGAATAGTCCTCTCCTGCATAACGGAAAACAGGACAGATCCGTTATGCTAGCCATAGACTTCTATTATGATGGAATGCATAACAGGATGCTTCTAAACACATTCTGTCGTGGAATTGCGTTATGGTCTGTGGTAACGGAATCCATAACGCAATTCAGCAAATGCCTAAACCTCAAAACTTGACGTTCGACTAGTGCTGAGCGAGCTTGTGTTTTCAAGTTCGGCGTACAAGGTTATCTAAGAATTCTGTTACGGATTCCGCTACCACGGACCATAAGGAATTCTTAGATAACCCGAACCTTGTGCGCCGAACTTGAAACCACAAGTTCGCTCATCCCTACTAGTGACAACTTATTCTAACCACTAAATACCCCTTTAACCAACAAACTAATGCCTGCAAGATGCTAATAAAAATCCAAACTTCTCATATATCATAAGAGATCAAAGGGACAGTTAGCCTCTGGGAGGCCTGAAGTGGCTGATAACAGGGAATACTAAGGGTACTTTCACACTAGCGTTATTCTTTTCCGGCATAGAGTTCTGTCAAAAGGGCTCAATACCGGAAAGAACTGATCAGCCATATCCCAATGCATTCTGAATGGCTAGAAATCCGTTCAGTATGCCTTCCGTTGAGTAACTGTTCGCCCGTTTTGGCCGGACACAATACCGCAGCATGCTGCGGTATTACGTCCATCCAAAATGCCTGATCAGTCGCCGGAATTAATTCCCATTGACTTGCATTAGTGCCGATCCAGCATTGCAAAACAAAACTGAAGAACGGATCCGTCCATCCGCATGACAAGCGGAGAGACCGATCCATTTTTTTGCAATGCATTTGTAGACGGATCGGCACCTGGATCCGTCTACAAATGCTGTCAGTTGTCACACTGATCGGCGGATCCGTCAGGCAGCTCTGACGACGGAACTGCCTGCCGGATCACAGTAACGCTAGTGGGAAAGTACCCTAACTACAAAGCTATACCTGACATGCCTTTATCATACCTCTCAACATTTTGGACCGTCAAAGAGGGACACTTTTGGTTTATTATGTGAAAGGTCCACTTTTCCTGCATATTGCTATCCTTCTGTAGCTTTTTTTTTTTTATTATTTTTTTACACAATAACACAAAATCATCTGAATATAAAGATTTCTAAAATCAAAATTACATCAAATAAGGAAATATGTGAGGCGGGCATTCATATATAGATAGGAACCAGGGAAACACCTTCTGGGTGAATATTCTAAATGTAATAATGCAAAGCTAGACCTCAGATCAAAAAAGAGGGACATTAAGGAGCAAAAAGGGACTTGGGTCAAAAAGAGGGACACTTGGGAGGTCTGCTTTATGGTTACTGTCCCTTTAAGAAGTGTCAGAATTAACCCCTTAGGTGTCCATGACAAGCAGAATTATAAGAAGCCGGTAAGGTCCTGCATTTAGCTCATGTAATATAATAGGAATGGGCTTAGGAAGAGTCTGCATTACACATACTGTAAGTCCAGCGCCAGGAATACTCACCCGCAGCGGTCACGTGTGTGAGAGGCACAGCGGTCAGGAGGATAATGTCTGGACCTGAAGCTCCGCGCTGCTCGGTGACCTAAAGGGAAAAAAGAGTGGCTATAGACTGTTCCAGAACTCCACGCCGCCGGAGGCGGGGTCAAGAACACACGACCAATCAGCTTCCTTATAACCTTGAAGCTGAAGGGCCTAGGATCCAATCAACAAACCGGTAACACCGGTTGTAGCCACGCCCCTTAGGGTACGGAATTCAAATCATGTCACACAGGCAGCGGCGCTCGGAAGGGGGGAGATAAGAAGTCGTCTGGTTACAGTGGAAATTTCCATACGGGAGGGGAGTGAGGGGGTGCGGCTGTCAGGGCTGTAGTCACCCGCGGTCACTGGTGTATGGAAACTAGGGGTATTTTCCACACAAACATGAAACTGGCCGAGTGTGGTAAAAAATGAGATATTTTGGTAGCGTTACAACAGTGCACATCTTGTGTTCGGGTCGCCATTTTGAACTGCTATCAAGCAAATATTTAATACAAGGAACTTGCTAATGTATTGTTATCCAAATTGCCTCCTTTGCTAGCTTGGGTTATTTTTTCCATCACATTATACACTTCTCGTTTCCATGGTTGTGACTAGGGATGAGCGAATCGACTTCGGATGAAACATCCAAAGTCGATTTGCATAAAACTGTTCTAATACTGTACGGAGCAAGAGCTCCGTACAGTATTAGAATGTATTGGCTCCGATGAGCCAAATTTATTACTTCGCAAGAACTCGCATAATAATTTCAGAAATCAATTTCTACTGTAAAAAAACTATTTCCCGAATTACAATCGGGTTCGGTTCTAAGGTACCACTTGGAACCAAACCTGAGTTCGGAAATGTTTTTTTACAGTATAAATCAATTTCTAAAGTTATTATGCAAAGTCTCGTGAGACTTCGCAAAGTAATAACTTCGGCTCATCGGAGCCAATACATTCTAATACTGTATGGAGCTCCTGCTCCGTACAGTATTGAAACAAAGTTTTAAGCAAATCGACTTAGGATGTTTCATCCAAAGTCGATTCGCTCATCCCTAGTTGTGACTGCCCTGCAATCCAGCAGCAAGTGGCCGTTCTTGCACACTATAGGAAGAAGCACCAGCTTATGTAAGCTGCCAAGGTCCTTCTACCAGAGAGGCCAGTGCTTTTTACTATAGTGTGCAAGCATGACCACCACTGATTGCTAACAAAGTGGTTGGAAACATGCAGTGTATAATGTGATGGAATAATGAATCCAGCCAGCAAAGGAGGCAATATGGATAATCAGCTAGTGCCTTGTATTAACCTTCTCTCCATGATAAATGCCAGTTGCTGAAGTGAGACAACCTCTTTAACTTTCTCTATATAATAAATGCTATTTGCTTAAAGGGGTTCTCCGGGAATTAAGAAAAGGAAAATACTTAAATATTACTTTATAATAAATATATTTCCAAATACCTTTTATTATTTATTATGGCTCGTTTTGTCGGGGGAGCAATCATCAGGGGAAACAAAATGGCTGCTGTCCTACCAGTACACACAGAACCTGTCCTAATCACACATGAGGACAAGTTACTTCACAACACTGAGGCAAAGCGCTGCCTCATCTTCCACTCTGCTCTACTTGTGCAGCGTGCCATGGCCCCCTAAGGATTATTTCGGGCGTGAACATACTAGTGAATGAGGTGCCGAGAATAGTAGTACTCATGGTTTAGTTGTCCCTTGGGCCAGCAGTGCAGTGGATGGGAAGATAGCACGAGATCTTCTGGGGCACTCTCTGTTGCAGGGAACACCAGCCAGATGTTGGTTGAGGTGCCCTTGATGGTGGTGATGTTTAGGGTGCTTGTGGTTGGGCCTCTGGTTCGTGATGCCAGCACCGTTAGGTGCAAATGTTGAGAGTAGTAGTTAAGATTATATGAAATGAAATAAACTCCTGGTATTTTACTGAAGCTGATCCCCAGGTTATCAATGTATGAAAAGTCATTTACATCAGGCAGCTTTTACAATGATTCCCATTAGTTCTCAGAAGTTGCACGGGGAATAGTTCTTTATGACAATCAGTCTCTCTCTCTTTTAATGCTCCAACTTGGAGGTTAATGCTGTTTTTATTGCACTGTATAATCCTATACTTCAGTTTCCTTTTATAGGAATGCTATATTCGGACAAATGATCCTTTTGTCTTTAAGTATGGTGGGTAGCTGATAGCTTGAGATCTCTCCACCTAATGCAAAAGAGGCTGGAGTCATATACACGACGGTTACCTTCCTTTGTCAATATCTTCATTACATCTCTGAGTTGTCTGGAGATACTGTGATATTTTCCCTTCTATAGGCTGGTACCTAGAATTAACTATGGGGGTTTTGTAACCCTCCAAGATGTAAGCTAAGGTTCAGGTTGTCCTCAGGCATCACATGCACTGACCTTCCTGCTTTCAGAACACACACAGTGTAGGGCGAAGTTAGCCCTGGGAGGCTTGTTAGAACCTCCCACTCCCTATGCAACTTTATAAGAAACATCTTTACAAGGACAGTTTACATGAAACACAATCACAACATTAAGCAGTGTGTTTCCGAACACTGCATCCCCCCTTCTTTAATGTAAGTCGCCCTCGACGCACTCTTGCCACGATGATGCATCACCTGAAAAACACAAAAAGAGCATGCATGCATATACCCAATACCATTAACCCCTTCCTGTGGTTTCTCTTCTTTGACTGTAAGAGAATTGGATTAGGCATATCTATATCAGGAGCATCACAATATAAAACGAGTGACGGGCCGTAGTTTCTCTTGTAACTGGGGTACTGGGGGCGCTGACCTGGTACAGTGAACAGTAAAGACCAGGATAGTCCATAAGGTAAAACAAAAATGGAAACTTCTCAGGAGGCTCACAGGGCATGAGTTCATTCCCTGGGCATGAAGCATAATGGTTGTAGAACATCACGGAGGGCTCTAGTGCGTCAAAGTCCATCTTCGGGCACATGACTTGAACGTTGAAAAACAAGGGCAACAGAGTCCATTAGAGCAAGGCAAATAAAGCAATGAGTCTCTAACTCTGGCTCTTTAGCTCCAAATGATTCAAGCATGTAATCACAGTTGAACTGGAAGGGCTGGAAGTCTCCTCCTTGGAGTACCTTGTAGGTACTCCTTATAACGGGCAGGCGGCTGACCTTTAGTGGTCCAGTCGGATCTCCGAAGTAGCTGTGGCTCTATAGGCCTTGGTTCAAGGTCACTTGGTACTTCTTGAGCTTCTGAGGATCCTTCACAAGGTACTTCTTCTGGCTGAAGTGGGGCTGTATTAGTCTTGGCGGGAACAAGAAAGCTAAGTCCCGGCATAAGAAACCACTGTAGGGGATCTGATTCCAATAATAGTTTTGCAATAGACTGTTGGTTCCTCTGGATCAGATGACTTTTCAGACACTTGCTCTGTGGATGGAGTTTTTTCTTGGATTGGAGCTTCTTCCTTCAAACAGCTTGAGAAGGTTGTGATGCACTATTTGTGGTGCTCTGTTCTCCTTGCTGATTTCGTAGATATTAGTCTCAGCATTGGGAATAGCTGTGATGACGTAGGGTTCTCTTTCCCATTTACTATCTAGTTTACTGGTGTGATGATTATTTTTCAGCCACACATGGTTACCAATTCTTAAAGGATCTGCTTTCTGTTGCTTTTGGCGTACATTCGCCATTCGAATCTGAACAACCTCTTTGGTATCAGCTAGGCATTTTTGATGTTCACTGACCCAATCAGTTTGTGGTAGTGGATTGATGGAATCTGGAACTTGTACATCCAAGGTGAGATCTGAGGGTAATCTTCCTTGACGGCCAAACTTTAGGTAATATGGAGTGTATCCCGTAGAACAATGGATGGTGTTGTAAATATACATCAGTTGAGGTAGTAGAGTTGGCCAGTTATTTTAGCAGGTGGTTCAGCTCTCAACATCTCAAACAAGGTTTGGTTCATTTTTTCGCAAAGTCCGTTACCTTGAGGGTGGAACACTGTTGTTCTCATCTTCTGACAATTGTGAAGTGAACATAGTTCATGGAAGAGTTGGGATTCAAAGACAGATCCTTGATCTGTGAGAATTTTTTCAGGGCATCCATAGGGCAACAGGAAATTCTCCCAGAAAACGTTTGTGGTTGTTTTGGCTGTCAAGTCTTTAACAGGTACAGCTACTACAAATTCGGTGTAGTGATCAATTATTGTCATGGCGTAGGTATATCCTGAGCGACTTGGTTCTAGCTTTACGTGATCAATGGCCACTATTTCTAGAGGTGTTTTGCATACGATGGGATGTAATGGTGCTCTTTGGTCATGTCTTTCACTTCTTCCAATGGCACAAGTAGAACATTCTCGATACCAATTTTCAATATCTTCTCTCATCCCAACCCAATAAAATCTTCGGCGGATGGTGGCTTCTGTTTTTTGTACACCAAAGTGTCCTGACCTGTCGTGGTAGATTTCGAGGACAATTCTGGCATCTCGGCGCGGCACTATAATTTGATACAGCCGATCATTGGTGATGGGATCTAGGGTTCTTCTCATTATTTGTCCCTTTTGCATGAAGAGTTGCTTTCTGTATCTCCATAGCTTGAGCAGCTCTAGACTTGCATTTTTTCTGCAGATTCTTTTTGGTGTTCTTCCACTAGTAAAGAAGTCTTGTAGCTCACCTAATGCTCTGCTCTCTGCTTGCAATTTGATCCATCTTTGTTTCTCCACTTGGGGTTCTGGATTTCTCTGCTGTTGGAAGTTGAGGACTTCTTTACCTTGGCCTTTGATGGTGATAGCATCTTGTTGAGCAAAATGTTTATAGAAAGCCTGCATCTCTACTTCTTCCCAAATGTCTTCCTGTTCAGTAGGGTCTTCTGTGGCAGGCAGACAAGATAAGGCGTCTGCATTTTCATTTGACTTGCCTGTTCTGTACTTGACCACGAAGTTGTAGTTGGCAAGACGTGAGGCCCATCTTTGTTATAAGGCTCCTAACTTGGTTGTGTTGAAGTGAGCAAGTGGGTTGTTATCAGTATAGGCCACAAATGATGTTGCTGCGAGGTAGTCTTTACATTTTTCAGTGACAGCCCACACAAGTGCAACGAATTCCAGCTTGAAGGAATAGTAGTTCTGGTAATTTTTCTCAGCACCTCTAAGAGATCTGTTAGCATAAGCAATTACTCCCTCTTTACCTTCTTGCAGTTGAGACAGGACAGCTCCCAGGACTTTCTTACTGGCATCAGTGTAGAGATGGAATGGCTGTTGGAAATCTGGATAGCCTAAGACAGGTGGTTCGGTCAACTTTTTCTTCAGGAGTTGGAAAGCAATATCTCTGTCTTCATTCTACTCGATCGGTATCTGGGCTTTCTGATACTTCTTGGGATGTCCTCTCAGGAGTTCTTGTATCGGCTCAGCAATCTGGGCGAAGTGAGGGATAAAACGTCTGTAGTATCCTGCAAAACTAAGAAAACTTCTCACCTCTTTTATTGTGATAGGAGTAGGCCAATTCCAGACTGCGGCTATCTTCTCTGGATCTGGCTTAACACCTTCAGAACTGACAATATGTCCCAGGTACTTGACTTCTGGTTTTAGTAGGTAGTACTTAGAGGGTTTGATCTTGAGTCCGTGCTTGATGAGGACTTGAAAAACTTCTGCAAGATGTTTTAAGTGGTCTTCATAGGATTTAGAGTAGATGATGACATCATCTAGGTATGACAAGACAGTTTTAAAGTTCTTGTGGCCTAAACAGCGTTCCATTCATCTTTGGAAAGTTCCAGGTGCATTGCAAAGTCCAACGGTATATAGTTAAATTAAAATAGGTCCATAGGGGTAGTAAATGCTGTTCACAATCTTTAGGAGCCATGGGTACCTGTCAGTATCCACTGGTTAAATCCAGAGTAGAAAAGTAAGCTGAGGATCCTAATGCTGTCAAGAACTCCTCGATTCTTGGTAAAGGATAGGCATCCTTGTGGGTAAATTGATTAATCTTCCTGTAGTCCACACAAAACCTAATATTACTATCTTTCTTTTGGACAAGGACTAGAGGTGCAGCCCATGGACTATGGCTGTCTTTGTTGATTTTTAAATCCTTAATCTTCTGGATCATCTTTTTGACAGATTGGTACATAGTACCTAGTTAATTGGAGGGTGTGAACCGGTAGGGATGGTGTGCTTAATTACACTGACCTCTCCATAATCTGAAGGATGTTTACTGAAGGCTTGATGATATTCCTTGACCACTTTTAAGACTCCTTCAATTTGTTCCTCAGGTGTAGAAGCATCTCCCACATGGATTTCTGTCCACCAAGATGTCATTGGAGTATTCAGCTTTTCAGTAGTTCAGTTGTAGCTGCAGGTACACTGATAACATCTTGAAAAGTGACTTGTAATAATTGAGCAACAGGGGAATGCTTGGTCAAAGTTATACTGTTACTACCTAAGTTCAGGAGACGAATCGGCACTTCACCTTGAGAAACAGTCACTAGGCTTCTTGCAGCTTGGACTAGAGGATGGCCCTCCAGGTTGATGGGTTCTAACAGGGCTTGATAATCCTGAGCTTGGACTCCAAGGGCAGCTCGGCACCATAGGAGTGTTTCAGCATTGGGTTTCAGGATTTCTGCTTGGTTATCTTTAATACAGCTGAATGTAATAAACAGATGGCTCACTGTGGATAATCACAGCGGGGTGCTCAGGTCAAAAAGAACCATCCCTTATTCTTGATAATAATATAGAAAATTGGACCGGAAGTCCAAACAAACTTATTAAACCACAATGTACCTAGGTACTATACATCTAATATATAAAATGCAATATATAAAATATATTGAATATAATAAATAGAATATATATATAAAAAATTGAATATATAATAAATCGAATATATAAAATATAAGATAGAACATCAATAAAACATTCTGAATCGATTGTTGCTTTGGTTTCCTATGAAGACTTGTCTGTATAGGTAAGAGTCCCAGTAGCAAATGTCTAATATCAATCTGTATACGTAGGACCTTTAACCACTTCAACCCCTCTAGCTGAAACCCCCTTCATGACCAGGCCACTTTTTACACTTCTGCACTACACTACTTTCACCGTTTATCGCTCGGTCATGCAACTTACCACCCAAATGAATTTTACCTCCTTTTCTTCTCACTAATAGAGCTTTCATTTGGTGGTATTTTATTGCTGCTGACATATTTACTTTTTTTGTTATTAATCAAAATGTAACGATTTTTTTTTAAAAAAATGAAATTTTTCACTTTCAGCTGTAAAATTTTGCAAAAAAAAAAACGACATCCATATATAAATTTTTCGCCAAATTTATTGTTCTACATGTCTTTGATAAAAAAAAATGTTTGGGCAAAAAAAAATGGTTTGGGTAAAAGTTATAGCGTTTACACACTATGGTACAAAAATGTGAATTTCCGCTTTTTGAAACAGCTCTGACTTTCTGAGCACCTGTCATGTTTCCTGAGGTTCTACAATGCCCAAACAGTAGAAAAACCCCACAAATGACCCCATTTCGGAAAGTAGACACCCTAAGGTATTCGCTGATGGGCATAGTGAGTTCATAGAACTTTTTATTTTTTGTCACAAGTTAGCGGAAAATGATGATTTTTTATTTTTATTTTTTCCTTACAAAGTCTCATATTCCACTAACTTGCGACAAAAAATTAAAAATTCTAGGAACTCGCCATGCCCCTCACGGAATACCTTGGGGTGTCTTCTTTCCAAAATGGGGTCACTTGTGGCGTAGTTATACTGCCCTGGCAATTTAGGGGCCCATATGTGTGAGAAGTACTTTGCAATCAAAATCTGTAAAAAATGACTGGTGAAATCCGAAAGGTGCACTTTGGAATGTGGGTCCCTTTGCCCACCTAGGCTGCAAAAAAGTGTCACATATCTGGTATCGCCGTACTCAGGAGAAGTTGGGGAATGTGTTTTGGGGTAAACGTCACGCTTGTCTCTCCATTTCACCGCGAGCAGTTCTTCGTTACACAGTGCGGCCCTCTGCCCCCTTACAAGACGGGTGGTAACAAGCCGTTGGGGGAAGCCCGCGCTACTAGTTCGCGCGGTGCCACAGGCGCCAATCCGTTCTAGAAACAAATGCCTAAAGAGGGCCACACTTGTGTAAAAATTGTCCACATAAAGATGGTACCCCTTGCCGAATAAGGGTGACACCAAGTCCCAGACTGTCTTCCCACTGCTCCCCAGGTAGTCAGGGCAACCGACCGGCTCCAGGGTCTGATCTTTTCCCTCATATATCCGAAATTTGTGGGTATAGCCTGTGGCCCTTTCACAGAGCTTATA
Source organism: Bufo gargarizans (assembly GCF_014858855.1). Taxonomy (NCBI): domain Eukaryota; kingdom Metazoa; phylum Chordata; class Amphibia; order Anura; family Bufonidae; genus Bufo; species Bufo gargarizans. The sequence continues at coordinate 454,130,342 of NC_058082.1, forward strand.
CAATTTGACCCCATACCGGGCGCGCTTGCTTGGGATGTATTGTTTGAAGCCAAGGCGCCCGGTAAAATGTATCAGGGACTCGTCTACGCAGATGTTTTGCTCAGGGGTATACAAATCTGCAAATTTCAGGTTGAAATGGTCTATGAGGGGCCGAATTTTGTGGAGCCGGTGAAAAGCAGGGTGGCCTCTGGGACGGGAGGTGCTGTTATCACTAAGGTGCAGGAAACGCAGGATGGTCTCAAATCGTGTCCTGGACATAGCAGCAGAGAACATGGGCATGTGATGAATTGGGTTCGTGGACCAATATGACCGCAATTCATGCTTTTTAGTTAGACCCATGTTGAGGAGGAGGCCCAGAAAAGTTTTAATTTCGGAAACTTGGACTGGTTTCCACCGGAAAGACTGGGCATAAGAGCTTCCCGGGTTGGCGGATATAAATTGTGTGGCATACCGATTTGTTTCGGCCACGACTAAGTCCAAGAGCTCCCAGGGCCGAACCGATCTGAGCTGTCTCAACCCGAACTCCAGACTGGGCAGTGAAAGGGAAAACTACAGGTGCGGCTGAAGTTGGGGACTGCCAATCAGGGTTTGCCAGCACCTCAGGGATTCTAGGGGCTCTACGGGCACGTCTTTGCGGTGGCTGCGACGGGGTCACTACTGCTCGTGCCACTGTACCAGCTTCAACTGCCCTTCTGGTGCTCGCCACTTCACCAGGTTGTATGGCAGTGCTGGTACTAGGTCCAGGAAGGGCTGGGCTGCTGGTGTATGCCTCACCACGTAATCCGACAGCACCAGCCCCACTCTTCTGCTCTTGAAGCGCATCCTGCGCAACCTGCGGTCTAGCGACACGGGGCCGGGTACGCCTGGTGCTATCAGGGACCTCAGCCTCCTCATCCGAACTTTGGGTCAGAGAGCCACTGCTTTCTACAGGTTCGTATTCTGACCCGCTAGATTCGTCAGATGAGGGTTCCCATTCCTCATCCGACTGGGTCAGAAGCCTGTAGGCCTCTTCAGAAGAATACCCCCTGTTTGACATTTGGGCAACTAAATTTAGGGGTATTCCCTGAGACTACCCAAGAAAAAAAAGCAAGTCTGTCTTACAAAGGGGAGGCTAGCGAAGTACCAGAGGCCGCTGCGGTTGATAAAAAATATCAATATATATAATAAAGTGGGAGGAGCTGGCGAGTGACGTCACGTGCGTGCCTGCTACGCTCTGCAGCAACGGCCAGCCGCTGCCGCCAGTTTAGTCTAGGTTTATGAATTGATGAGTACAGTAGTGACTTGACTGTGAGGAGGAGTCAGTGACTTAAGTACTGTTCACTTGAGTCGAGACTGTGAGACTACTTCACTAGTCCTACTTGAGTAGATTAGAAGACAGAGACAGACTAGTACCGGCAGTATTAGTAAGTAGTGATGAGTATTATATTATGTGTGTAAAAAATGTAATAATTCAAAAGGGTCAGCGTCAGTGAAATTAAAAGCCTTAGGGTAGGCTACTTTCACACTGTGACTAGCGTTAGTGTGATCCGGCAGGCAGTTCCGTCGTCGGAGCTGCCTGCCGGATCCGACGATCAGTGTGACAACTGACAGCATTTGTAGACGGATCCAGGTGCGGATCCGTCTACAAATGCATTATAGAAACATAGAAACATAGAATGTGTCGGCAGATAAGAACCATTTGGCCCATCTAGTCTGCCCAATATATCTGAATCCTATGAATAGCCCCGGCCCTATCTTATATGAAGGATGGCCTTATGCCTATCCCATGCATGCTTAAACTCCTTCACTGTATTTGCAGCTACCACTTCTGCAGGAAGGCTATTCCATGCATCCACTACCCTCTCAGTAAAGTAATACTTCCTTATATTACTTTTAAACCTTTGCCCCTCTAATTTAAAACTGTGTCCTCTTGTGGTAGTTTTTCTTCTTTTAAATATGCTCTCCTCCTTTACCGAGTTGATTCCCTTTATGTATTTAAAAGTTTCTATCATATCCCCTCGGTCTCTTCTTTCTTCCAAGCTATACATATTAAGGTCTTTTAACCTTTCCTGGTAAGTTTTATCCTGCAATCCATGGACCAGTTTAGTAGCTCTTCTCTGAACTCTCTCTAGAGTATCTATATCCTTCTGGAGATATGGCCTCCAGTACTGCGCACAATACTCCAAGTGAGGTCTCACCAGTGTTCTGTACAGCGGCATAAGCACTTCACTCTTTCTACTGCTTATACCTCTCCCTATACATCCAAGCATTCTGCTTGCATTTCGTGCTGCTTTATTACATTGTCTTCCCACCTTTAAGTCTTCTGAAATAATTACTCCTAAATCCCTTTCCTCAGATACTGAGGTCAGGACTGTGTCGAATATTCTATATTCTGCCCTTGGGTTTTTACGCCCCAGGTGCATTATCTTGCTTGTGAAGGAGTGTGTGTATATATAGAGACACACTCATTAGCTGGCCTAATTCATTAGCTGCAAGTTCTACCTTCAAGTACTACATTAAGTACAGTGAAGAGATATTGCAGGAGACTGAAGAGATATTGCAGGAGACTGAAGAGATATTGCAGGAGACTGAAGAGATATTGCAGGAGACTGAAGAGATATTGCAGGAGATAGTCAGGAGGTAGGCTGGAAGGTGGAAACAATACAAAAAAAGGTAAGATTTGTTTGATTTAAATTGACAAATTTTTATTCTTTTTTCATTTTTTTTCTCCTCTTTAAAATGGCAGACTTGGTTCAGTGCAGGAATTGTTGTGCATTTATTTCATGTTCCACTCTTTGGAGATTCGGATGCTGTCAGATCTGTAGACAGTTCTCCTTACTGCAGCAGGAAATTGCATTTTTAAAATCTGAGATATTTAAATTATCTGTTAAACAAACTCCAGCTAGGACTGCTGCAATGCCACTGCCACAGAGGACCCCCAGAAATGGCAGATGGGTTACTGTAGGTTCTGGAAGACTTGGAGTGGTGGATAGAAGACATGTCCCACAGTCGGTGATTCTCCAAAATTCATTTGCAGCACTCTCAGAATGTAAGGACAACATGGTTATGGACTCAAGCGTAGAGGGTGAGAAACCATCGACTCCTATGACTAATGTAGGCAAGACTGCAGCCAAGGACAAAAAAGATAAAGTGAAGTCTCAAAGGAAGCAGCTGTTGCTGGGTGATTCAATCATAAGAAGTGTGGAGCTTAAAGAAAATGGTTTTGTGAGATGTCTCCCTGGGGCTACTGCTAGAAGAGATAGAAGACGTATTATTAATATTGTTAAGCAAGCAAAGCAGGAAGGGGACGTGGATGTTCTTGTCCATCTAGGGACAAATGACCTGGCTTGCAATGAAGTGTCAGAGGTGAAAAAATCTTTTATCACACTTGGTAATGACGTACAGGATTTTGCATCCACAATTTCATTTTCTGAAGTTCTGCCTGTACATAATGTTCAGAATGATAGGCAGAGGCGCATAAAGGAGTTTAACATATGGCTTGGTAAATGGTGTCAAGAGCAAGGATTTGGCTTTGTTTCTCATAATAGCTCTACTTGGAACAGAAAGGAACTGTACAAAAAAGATGGTTTGCATCTTTCTCTCAAAGGAACAAATGTACTTAGTGAACAACTCCAAGAATTTGCGAAAGAGTATTTAAACTAGGAAGGGGGGGGCAAAAGAGTGAAAATAAAAGAGTCCAATTGCCCCCCGAAACAATGCCAGAACAGGTCAGATGCACAGAGGTTAAGAAATGATAAGCTCAGAGTCCTCTCTACAAATGCTCGCAGTTTAGGTAAAAAAATCAATGAACTTGGGTCAATAATGGCATCTGAGAATGTAGATTTAGTGGCTGTTACGGAGACATGGTTTAATGAAAGAAATGACTGGGACATAACCATACCAGGGTACTCTTTATACAGAAGAGACAGAGAAGGCAAGAAAGGAGGAGGAGTGGCCCTGTATGTGAAAGATAGCATTAAATCTAACCTAATACAAGTTGGTGAGGCCAACATAGAGTCAGTTTGGGTTACGTTGCAGTTTGCTAATCATGCAGTAACTCGTGTAGGTGTGATATATAGACCACCTGATCAAGTTAAAGAACTAGATGATCTACTAGTTGAAGAAATAGCTAAAATGACAATGAAAGGAGAAGTTATCATTATGGGAGATTTCAATCTTCCAGATATAAACTGGAAAACCAAAATAGCAAGTTCTACCAGGAGTACAGATATTCTAAATTCCCTACTGGGGTTATCCCTACAACAAATGGTTGAGGAGCCAACCCGGAGGGAGGCCATTTTGGATTTGATATTCACAAATGGGGATTCGGTATATGATGTCATTGTAGGCGAAACCTTGGGATCTAGTGATCACCAGTCAGTGTGGTTTAATATAAGAACTGTGAAAGAGTCCCACCACACAAAAAGAAAAGTTTTAGATTTTAGAAAAACAGACTTTTCAAAAATGAAATTAGTCATAAATGAGTCCTTATCAGACTGGAACGGATTACATGGAGTCCAGGAGAAATGGGACTACTTAAAAGGTGCATTATTGAAGGCAACAGAAAATTCAATTAGACTTGTCAGTAAAAGCAAAAAAAGGAAGAGACCACTGTGGTACTCGGCAGAAGTGGCCCAAATCATTAAAAATAAAAAGCTAGCATTTTGTAATTATAAAAAAACCCAGAGCAATGAAGATAAGGAAATCTACAAGATTAGGCAGAAAGAGGCCAAGCAAGTTATAAGAACTTCTAAAGCGCAGGCAGAAGAAAAACTAGCTCAGTCTATGAAAAAAGGGGATAAGACATTCTTCAGATATATAAATGAAAAAAGGAAATTAAAACAAGGAATAACTAAATTAAAAACAAAGGACGGAAGGTATGTAGAAGAGAATAAAGGGCTAGCCGACTGCCTTAATGAATACTTCTGTTCAGTTTTTACAAAAGAAAAAGAAGGAGAAGGACCTCCACTAGAAAGGATGACTAATAAATCGTTTGATGCATGTGTCTTTACAGAGGAAGATGTTCTAAGTTTGCTGTCTAAAGTGAAGACAAATAAATCACAGGGGCCTGATGAGATACACCCAAAATTATTAAAAGAGCTTAGTGGTGAGCTGGCAAAACCGTTAACAGATTTATTTAACCAATCATTAGTAACAGGAGTCATCCCGGAAGATTGGAAATTGGCAAATGTCGTGCCCATTCACAAGAAAGGTAGTAGGGAGGAATCGAGCAACTATAGACCAGTGAGTCTGACATCAATAGTAGGCAAATTAATGGAAACCCTATTAAAGGATAGGATTGTGGAACATCTAAAATCCCATGGATTGCAAGATGAAAAACAGCATGGGTTTACTTCAGGGAGATCATGTCAAACAAATCTTATAGATTTTTTTGACTGGGTGACTAAAATAATAGACGGTGGAGGTGCAGTAGACATCCCATATCTAGATTTTAGTAAGGCTTTTGACACTGTCCCACATAGAAGACTTATCAATAAACTGCAGTCATTGAGCATGGACTCCCATATTGTTGAGTGGATTAGGCAGTGGCTGAGTGACAGGCAACAGAGGGTTGTAGTCAATGGAGAACATTCAAAACAAGGTCATGTTACCAGTGGGGTTCCACAGGGATCTGTACTGGGACCAATTTTGTTTAATATCTTCATAAGTGATATTGCAAAAGGCCTCGATGGTAAGGTTTGTCTTTTTGCTGATGACACAAAGATATGTAACAGGGTTGATGTTCCTGGAGGGAAACGCCAAATGGAAAAGGACTTAGGAAAACTAGAAGAATGGTCAGAACTCTGGCAACTGAAATTTAATGTGGATAAGTGCAAGATAATGCACCTGGGGCGTAAAAACCCAGCAACAAATGTAGCACCTCAATGAGCTAGGCTCATTAGCAAATGCACAATAGCAAACACCTGAATAAATTCCTTACCTCTTCTCAAGCAATGGTTAGCAAAAGAACACACAGATGAGCCAGTTGCAAACTCCAAGCCAATCTCTTGCAATATCTCTTCAGTCTCCTGCAATATCTCTTCACTGTACTTAATGTAGTACTTGAAGGTAGAACTTGCAGCTAATGAATTTGTCATGCGGATGGACAGATCCGTCTTGCAGTCTTTTTGGCCGGACATAATACCGCAGCATGCTTCTGTATTATGTCCGGTCAAAACGCCTGACAGTGACGGAACAGACGGCATACTGATGCAAACTGAACGGATTTCTATCCATTCAGAATGCATGGGGATATGCCTGATCAGTTCTTTTCCAGCATAAAGCCCTTTTGACTGAACTCTATGCCGGAAAAGAATAATGCTAGTGTGAAAGTACCCTTACCCTTCAGACAGAGGACACTCAGGACAGTGGGTGTGTGTGACAAATAGCGCTGACCATGCCCCCGGCCCGGACAGGAGGAGATGGCACAGAACAGGTTGATAATGTAACCTCCCTAGTTAGTTAGAATAAGGGTCCATTCACACGTCCATGTGTGTTTTAGGTATCCGTGGATCCGCAATACACGGACATCGGCGATGTGCGTGACGCATTTTGCGGACCGCACATTGCTGGCACTTAATAGAAAATGCCTATTCTTGTCCGCAATTGCGGACAAGAATAGGACATGTTCTATTTTTTCGGGATCGGAATTGCAGACCAGGAAGTGTGGATCTGCAATTCCGGATCCAGGCAGCACATCGTGCTGCCCCATAGAAATGAATGGGTCCGCAATTCCATTCCGCAAAATGAGGAACAAAATTGCGAACGTGTGAATGGCCCCTAAAGGGGTTCTGCACTTTGTTTAAACTGATGATCTATCCTCTGGAAACAGTCTGTTCTGTAAGCAACACATTATTTTCTGTCCGCCCCCACAAAACAATCTGAAAGTGCCCCTCCCGAGACCAGGCTCTGGATCCGCCATTGTATGGGGGTCTACCTGTATAACAGCCCTCATGGTTTCCTGTAATGGCAATGCAAAGTCTCTAAGTGACTGACCAGGCTGCTGTCTCTTGCTGAAGAATTTCATCTTGATCTCTGACACAGTCCTGGGTTCAAAAGTGGTGTAGAGTTGTCCAAATATCTGCTCCAGGGTTTTTCTCTCTGAGCTGGGCCAAGATTTCACTTCTCTGAGGGCAGCACCTTCCAATTGTGCAAGCAGGATTTCCATTTGCTGTTCTGTTGACACAGGGTACAATCTAAACACAGCCAACATTTTTTCTTTAAATTCCCTTAAAGTATGAGCTTCCCCAGCATATCGTGGGAATCAAGGTGCTCCAAAGAAATAAGGCATTGTTAAAAGCATCATGCTTGGTGCTGCAGCTGCTGGTGATGCACTAGGACCAGCTGCGGCTACTGCCGGGAACCTGTTGAGGTCAGGCTGCACACTATCTCCTTGTTCAGACATGGCAGTGGATAGGGCTGATCTTGTTGACTAGGTGGGTGCCTCTTTCTTCTCTAACATCCACCAGTTCTATGATGTCGTCATGGAGGAGTGGAAGAGGATCCAGTGAAAACCTGTGAAGCTCTAGTGAACTCCATGCCCAAGTCAGTTAAGGCAGTGCTGGAAAATAATGGTGGCCACACAAAATATTGACACTTTGGGCACAGTTTGGCCATTTTCACTTAGGGGTGTACTCACTTTTGTTGCCAGCGGTTTAGACATTAAGGCTGTGTGTTGAATTATTTTGAGATGCTGTATCTATATATATATATATATATATATATATATATATATATATATAATATATATATACAGGGAGTGCAGAATTATTAGGCAAGTTGTATTTTTGAGGATTAATTTTATTATTGAACAACAACCATGTTCTCAATGAACCCAAAAAACTCATTAATATCAAAGCTGAATATTTCTAGAAGTAGTTTTTAGTTTGTTTTTAGTTTTAGCTATTTTAGGGGATATCTGTGTGTGCATGTGACTATTACTGTACATAATTATTAGGCAACTTAACAAAAAACAAATATATACCCATTTCAATTCTTTATTTTTACCAGTGAAACCAATATAACATCTCAACATTCACAAATATACATTTCTGACATTCAAAAACAAATCAGTGACCAATATAGCCACCTTTCTTTGCAAGGACACTCAAAAGCCTGCCATCCATGGATTCTGTCAGTGTTTTGATCTGTTCACAATCAACATTGCGTGCAGCAGCAACCACAGCCTCCCAGACACTGTTCAGAGAGGTGTACTGTTTTCCCTCCTTGTAAATCTCACATTTGATGATGGACCACAGGTTCTCAATGGGGTTCAGATCAGGTGAACAAGGAGGCCATGTCATTAGATTTTCTTCTTTTATACCCTTTCTTGCCAGCCACGCTGTGGAGTACTTGGACGCGTGTGATGGAGCATTGTCCTGCATGAAAATCATGTTTTTCTTTAAGGATGCAGACTTCTTCCCGTACCACTGCTTGAAGAAGGTGTCTTCCAGAAACTTGCAGTAGGACTGGGAGTTGAGCTTGACTCCATCCTCAACCCGAAAAGGCCCCACAAGCTCATCTTTGATGATACCAGCCCAAACCAGTACTCCACCTCCATCTTGCTGGCGTCTGAGTCGGACTGGAGCTCTCTGCCCTTTACCAATCCAGCCACGGGCCCATCCATCTGGCCCATCAAGACTCACTCTCATTTCATCAGTCCATAAAACCTTAGAAAAATCAGTCTTGAGATATTTCTTGGCCCAGTCTTGACGTTTCAGCTTGTGTGTCTTGTTCAGTGGTGGTCGTCTTTCAGCCTTTCTTACCTTGGCCATGTCTCTGAGTATTGCACACCTTGTGCTTTTGGGCACTCCAGTGATGTTGCAGCTCTGAAATATGGCCAAACTGGTGGCAAGTGGCATCTTGGCAGCTGCACGCTTGACTTTTCTCAGTTCATGGGCAGTTATTTTGCTCCTTGGTTTTTCCACGCGCTTCTTGCGACCCTGTTGACTATTTTGAATGAAACGCTTGATTGTTCGATGATCATGCTTCAGAAGCTTTGCAATTTTAAGAGTGCTGCATCCCTCTGCAAGATATCTCACTATTTTTGACTTTTCTGAGCCTTTCAAGTCCTTCTTTTGACCCATTTTGCCAAAGGAAAGGAAGTTGCCTAATAATTATGCACACCTGATATAGGGTGTTGATGTCATTAGACCACACCCCTTCTCATTACAGAGATGCACATCACCTAATATGCTTAATTGGTAGTAGGCTTTCGAGCCTATACAGCTTGGAGTAAGACAACATGCATAAAGAGGATGATGTGGTCAAAATACTCATTTGCCTAATAATTCTGCACTCCCTGTGTATATATATATATATATATATATATATATATACAGTACAGACCAAAAGTTTGGACACACCTTCTCATTCAAAGAGTTTTCTTTATTTTCATGACTATGAAAATTGTAGATTCACTCAGAAGGCATCAAAACTATGAATTAACACATTGGAATTATATACATAACAAAAAAGTGTGAAACAACTGAAAATATGTCATATTCTAGGTTCTTTAAAGTAGCCACCTTTTGCTTTGATTACTGCTTTGCACACTCTTGGCATTCTCTTGATGAGCTTCAAGAGGTAGTCACCTGAAATGGTCTTCCAACAGTCTTGAAGGAGTTCCCAGAGATGTTTAGCGCTTGTTGGCCCTTTTGCCTTCACTCTGCGGTCCAGCTCACCCCAAACCATCTCGATTGGGTTCAGGTCCGGTGACTGTGGAGGCCAGGTCATCTGGCGCAGCACCCCATCACTCTCCTTCATGGTCAAATAGCCCTTACACAGCCTGGAGGTGTGTTTGGGGTCATTGTCCTGTTGTCCTGTTGAAAAATAAATGATGGTCCAACTAAATGCAAACCAGATGGAATAGCATGCCGTTGCAAGATGCTGTGATAGCCATGCTGGTTTAGTATGCTTTCCATTTTCAATAAATCCCCAACAGTGTCACCAGCAAAGCACCCCACACCATCACACCTCCTCCTCCATGCTTCACGGTTGGAACCAGGCATGTAGAGTCCATCCATTCACCTTTTCTGCGTCGAACAAAGACACAGTGGTTGGAACCAAAGATCTCAAATTTGGCTCGTCAGACCAAAGCACAGATTTTCCCTGGTCTAATGTCTGCTTGTTGCCTGTCCTTAGCAGTGGTTTCCTAGCAGATATTTTACCATGAAGGCCTGATTCACACAGTCTCCTCTTAACAGTTGTTCTAGAGATGTGTCTGCTGCTAGAACTCTGTGTGGCATTGACCTGGTCTCTAATCTGAGCTGCTGTTAACCTGCGATTTCTGAGGCTGGTGACTCGGATGAACTTATCCTCCGCAGCAGAGGTGACTCTTGGTCTTCCTTTCCTGGGGCAGTCCGCATGTGAGCCAGTTTCTTTGTAGCGCTTGATGGTTTTTGTGATTGCACTTAGGGACACTTTCAAAGTTTTCCCAATTTTTCGGACCTTCATTTCTTAAAGTAATGATGGCCACTCGATTTTCTTTACTTAGCTTCTTTTTTTCTTGCCATAATACAAATTCTAACAGTCTATTCAGTAGGACTATCAGCTGTGTATCCACCTGACTTCTCCACAACGCAACTGATGGTCCCAACCCCATTTATAAGGCAAGAAATCCCACTTATTAAACCTGACAGGGCACACCTGTGAAGTGAAAACCATATTAGATGACTACCTCTTGAAGCTCATCAAGAGAATGCCAAGAGTGTGCAAAGCAGTAATCAAAGCAAAAGGTGGCTACTTTGAAGAACCTAGAATATGACATATTTTCAGTTGTTTCACACTTTTTTGTTATGTATATAATTCCACATGTGTAAATTCATAGTTTTGATGCCTTCAGTGTGAATCTACAATTTTCATAATCATGAAAATAAAGAAAACTCTTTGAATGAGAAGGTGTGTCCAAACTTTTGGTCTGTACTGTATATATACAGTTGCAAGAAAAGTATGTGAACCCTTTGGAATGATATGGATTTCTGCACAAATTGGTCCTAAAATGTAATCTGATCTTCATCTAAGTCACAATAGACAATCACAGTCTGCTTAAACTAATAACACACAAAGAATTAAATGTTACCATGTTTTTATTGAACACACCACGTAAACATTCACAGTGCAGGTGGAAAAAGTATGTGAACCCCTAGACTAATGACATCTCAAAGAGCTAATTGGAGTGAGGTGTCAGCCAACTGGAGCCCAATCAATGAGATGAGATTGGAGGTGTTGGTTACAGCCCTGCACTATAAAAAAACACACACCAGTTCTGGGTTAGCTTTTCACAAGAAGCATTGCCAGATGTGAATGATGTCTCGCACAAAAGAGCTCTCAGAAGACCTATGATTAAGAATTGTTGACTTTCATAAAGCTGGAAAGGGTTATAAAAGTATCTCCAAAAGCCTTGCTGTTCATCAGTCCACGGTAAGACAAATTGTCTATAAATGAAGAAAGTTCAGCACTGCTGCTACTCTCCCTAGGAGTGGTCATCCTGTAAAGATGACTGCAAGAGCACAGCGCAGACTGCTCAATGAGGTGAAGAAGAATCCTAGAGTGTCAGCTAAAGATTTACAAAAGTCTCTGGCATATGCTAACATCCCTGTTATCTATGATACGTAAAACACTAAACAAGAATGGATTTCATGGGAGGATACCACAGAGGAAGCCACTGCTGTTCAAAAAAAACATTGCTGCACGTTTACAGTTTGCACAAGAGCACCTGGATGTTCCACAGCAGTACTGGCAAAATATTCTGTGGACAGCTGAAACCAAAGTTGAGATGTTTGGAAGAAACACACAACACTATGTGTGGAGAAAAAGAGGCACAGCACACCAACATCAAAACCTCATCCCAACTGTGAAGTATGGTTGTGGGGGCATCATGGTTTGGGGCTGCTTTGCTGCGTCAGGGCCTGAACGGATTGCTATCATCAAAGGAAAAATGAATTCCCAAGTTTATCAAGACATTTTGCAGGAGAACTTAAGGCCATCTGTCCACCAGTTGAAGCTCAACAGAAGATGGGTGTTGCAACAGGACAACGACCCAAAGCATAGACGTAAATCAACAACAGAATGGCTTAAACAGAAGAAAATACGCCTTCTGGAGTGGCCCAGTCCTGACCTCAACCCGATTGAGATTCTGTGGCATGACCTCAAGAAAGCGATTTACACCAGACATACCAAGAATATTGCTGAACTGAAACAGTTCTGTAAAGAGGAATGGTCAAGAATTACTCCTGACTGTTGTGCATGTCTGATCTGCAACTACAGAAAACGTTTGGTTGAAGTTATTGCTGCCAAAGGAGGTTCAACCAGTTATTAAATCCAAGGGTTCACATACTTTTTCCACTTGCACTGTGAATGTTTACATGGTGTGTTCAATAAAAACATGGTAACATTTAATTCTTTGTGTGTTATTAGTTTAAGCAGACTGTGATTGTCTATTGTTGTGACTTAGATGAAGATCAGATCACATTTTATGACCAATTTGTGCAGAAATCCATATCATTCCAAAGGGTTCAAATACTTTTTCTTGCAACTGTATACATATAGTTAGCAGCCAGCAGAAAAAGTACTAGAGGGTGGATATGTTAGTCTCAGTAGTTCAACTCCCATCATGGTTCTGGAGTATGAAGATGATGGGAGTAAGGGTGGGTTCACATCTGCGTTCTTGATTCCGTTAAGGCTTTCTATTATAAAATCGTTATAACGGAAAATAACAATCCATAAGATGGAAGTCAAAACGGAAGCCTTTAGATGCATTCCGTTTTGATCCGGCTTAATAGAAGTCTATGGGGAATCATAACGGATCCGTCTGGGTCCCCTTATTCAAGACGGAAAACAAAGGACAAGACTTTTATCTCCTTTCTGCATAACGGAAACCAGACGGATCCGTTATGCTTCCCCATAGACTTCTATTAAGACGGAAAACAAAACGGAATGCCTTTTAAAGGCTTCCGTTTTACATTCCGTCATAATACAAGTCTATGGGCAGCATAACGGATCCGTTCTTCCGTCTTATGGATTCCGTTATTTTCCATTATAACCATTTTATAATGGAAAGCCATAACGGAATCCAGAACGCAGATGTGAACCCACCCTAACTTGGCACTTGGTTTTGGTTCCCTTGCGGGCAGATACGGTGGGGCGTCCGCATGGGTGCCGGAGGGGAGGGCCGCGGGGATCTCTGAGGCAGAATTGCCGGGCTGATATCAATACGTCGCGGCCGGTCCTGCCTCCGGTGTCTCCTGCGGGTTCCGTTCCGGCGTCCATGCTGGCACAATCCCGTGCCGAGTCTGTTGGATGTCCGCATGCACGCCCGAGGGGTTATTCGCAAAGGAATGCGCGGCCGAGGGTGCGTGCATCTTATGCGCTACGTCGACCACTGGTAGGTAAAGCATCTGTGCACAAATTCAAAGTTGATTAGGGATTTGCTGCACAGGTGCTAATGAGTAGGATCATCGCATGACCTATGAGATTCTGACAAGCAGCACTCTGTGATTGGCCAGCAGGTGTTTAAAAGGTGATCTCCCTGGCTGATCAGTGCTCACTGTTGTTTCTACAACCTAGGAGTATACTGGTTCAGATTCACTAAGTTTGTTCCATGCATGAACTCTGTGTGTCTCCATTTAGTGAATGCCTCTGCAAACTTTGTCTCTGCTCTACAGTTGCACCGTGTGTGGCCTCGGATCGCACCTTGGATACTTCACCGTCTTATCCTTAGGTATTTGGTTTCACAGACTATTCTGTATGAACTTTAGCCTGGTCTGGCTTTTCTCTGATGTTTTCCCACAGAGGTTATTATTTGGACAACGTTATTTCTGTATGATTTCTGGCTTGGACTTTACTGCTGTGTTTTCAATAAATCCACGTTTGTTCAGATCTTTGCCTGGTTGCTTGGGGTTCTGCAGCATTACAGAACAGTGAGCCTGCAAGTCTGATGAGTAGATTAGTATGTCATCTAAAATCATTGATGAACTCCTGGAAGACTGCAGGAGCATTACAGAGACCGAAAGGCATCACAAGATATTCATAATGCCCGCCTCTAGTATTAAATGCGGTCTTCCATTCGTCACCCTTACGAATACGTACTAAGTTGTACGCACCGCTCAAATCGAGTTTGGTAAAAATCTGGGCCCCTGCCACCTGAGCAAACAAATCTTCAATAAGTGGAAGGGGGTACCGATTCTTCACCGTAATTCGATTGAGGACGCGAAAATCAATGCAGGGTCTCAATCCGCCGTCTTTCTTCTCCACAAAAAAGAATCCTGCCCCTGCGGGAGAAGTGGACGGTCGAATGAAACCCTTATCAAGATTCTCCTTTATATATTCTCGCTGGGCCTTAATTTCAGGCCCAGTGAGATTATACAGATGCCCTCTGGTTGGCATGGTACCTGGCAACAAATCAATAGGACAATCATATGGCCTATGAGGAGGTAACACATCAGCCCCTTGTGGGCTAAACACGCCTTGGAAGTGATGATAGCGTTTGGGTAACGCACTCAGCATTTCCATGGATGCAAGTGGCAACACCGGGAAAATGCATCTGGTGAAGCAGTCAGAACTCCACAAATTTGGCCGGAACACCAGTCCACAACTGGATTATGAAGTCTCAACCAGGGAAGGCCCAAAATCACAGGAGTGGATGGCATGTCCAGGGTTAAAAGGTTTAAGACTTCCCGGTGACCAGCCTCTACCTTTACCTGCAACCCAGGTGTCATCCACAACGACCGGCCTTCTTGAAGGGGAGACCCATCCACAGAGGTGACGGAAATGGCTTCTCCCGGTTTGAACACTGGGATCTGTAGTCGTTGGACCAGGGAAGATAGGATGGTTATTCCCTTGGCACTCAATAGAAATAGGTACGAGAAGACGACTTATTTTAAGAGGAGGCAGCAGAGTACCTAGTGGATTCTCCTCAATCTCTAATAGGCTTTGTCGTTTCCTGACAATAGTAAAGGACATTTCTTTAGTCGGTGCCCAACTCCTCCACAATATAAGCAAAGACCCTCATTCTGGCGACGAGCCCTCTCCGTAGGGGTAAGACGCGAAGACCCCAGTTCCATGGGTTCCTCAGCCGGTTTACTGGGTCGTGGAGATGGGGTGGAAGAAACTGAATGAGAAGCCCACTCCAGACGACGTTCTCGAATGCGACGATCAGCGTCGATTGCTTGTTGGATTGCCACATCTAGAGATGATGGAGATGGTAGAGATAATAGTAGATCTCTGACAGGGTCGGAGAGTCCCAACCGGAACCGGTAGCGAAGAGCAGCATCCCCCCCAGTTGGTAAAGGTGGCCCAGCGACGGAACTCTGCAGCAAATTCTTCCTCTGTGCGTCGTCCTTGTTGGAGGTGTTCCAGTTGAGTCTCAGCAGTTTGAGTGCGATCTGGGTCGTCATACAAAACCCCCATAGCATGAAAGAAGGCCTCTACTGAGTCAAATGCGGGATCCCCTGTCTAGAGGTTAAAGGCCCAGCATTGCGGGTCCTTCCTCAATAGAGACATCACTATGCCGATCCTTTGTTTGGTATTACCCGATGATACAGGGCACAGTTCAAAGTATAAGCAGCAGGAGTCACGGAGAAACTCCTGCCTATTACCTGAAAAAACCTCAGGTAGGGGTATCTTGGGTTCCACTGGGCGTTCTGCTGAAGTCGGGTCAGGCAAACCCTGGCCTCCCTGGAGGAGGATTTTAAGCTCGTCCCCGACTTTTGCCAGTTGTGCATGGATCTTATTAATATTCACAGCAGAGATGTTTATCCTGTGTTGGACCAAGAGGTTCGCTGCTCCGGTCAATTCCACTAGCTGCTGTTGGAGACGATCCATAATAACTGGAAGTTGTGGCTCACTGTTCTGTAATGCTGCAGAACCCCAAGCAACCAGGCAAAGATCTGAACAAACGTGGATTTATTGAAAACACAGCAGTAAAGTCCAAGCCAGAAATCATACAGAAATAACGTAGTTCAAATAATAACCTCTGTGGGAAAACGTCAGAGAAAAGCCACACCAGGCTAAAGTTCATACAGAATAGTCTGTGAAACCAAATACCTAAGGATGAGACGGTGAAGTATCCAAGGTCCGATCTGAGGCCATACACGGTGCAACTGTAGAGCAGAGACGAGGTTTCCAGAGGCATTCACTAAATGGAGACACACAGAGTTCATGCATGGAACAAACTTAGTGAATCTGAACCAGCATACTCCCAGGTTGCAGAGACAACAGTGAGCACTGATCAGCCAGGAAGATCACCTTTTAAACACCTGCTGGCCAATCACAGAGTGCTGCTTGTCAGAACCTCATAGGTCATGCAATGATCCTACTCATTAGCACCTGTGCAGCAAATCCCTAATCAATTTGTGCACAGATCCTTTACCTGCCAGTGGCCGACGTAGCGCATAAGATGCACACACACACGGCCGCACATTCCTTTGCGAATAACCCCTCGGGCGTGCACACGGCGCCCAACAGACTCGGCACGGGCACGGCATTGTGCCAGCATGGACTCCGGAACGGAACCCGCAGGACACCAGAGGCAAGACCGGCCGCGACGTATTGCCATCAGCCTGGCAATTCTGCCTCAGAGATCCTCGCGGCCCTCCCCTCCGGCGCCCATGCGGACGCCCCACCGTACCTGCCCGCAAGGGAACCAAAACCACAGCGTCCCTTACAGGCACAGATCCAGTTTTACCCTCTCTGGGAGTTCACCTTTTTTGACTGGGAGTCCAGGTGGGTCTTCTGGGTAATTAAAAGGAGGCCAGCTAACAGTGTGATGGTGATCAGTGGAAAACTGGCGTTTTGAGTCTGCTGGCCTCTCTAACTGGAAAACAGTTGCCAGAAAACTGTACAGCTACTGGATGAGCTATAGAAATGCTGAAGAAAGTGTATTGATTGTTTTGTTGTCTCAAGGACTTTATTTTGTTGCTGAAAAACGCTGCTGTTTAACCCATTCCTGACATATGATGTACTAGTATGTCTTAGCGGGAAGTAATGAACGAGTGAGCACAGGATCTGTGTGCACCCGATCAATGTAGGCTGTGACTGATAGCCGTGAGATCCTGCCCCCAGGCTGGGTCTCACAGGCACACTGTCAGTGCGAAACTGACAATTTCAATGTAGGGCAATACAGCATGCATTGTACTACATTGAAACAGGGATCAGACCCTGAAATGTTGAAGTCCCTGTACTGGGACAAACAGAGAGGGCATGGAGGAAAAATCCGATAGAAGAATCACAGCTAAAATATAAGACCCAACTGACGATTTACCACAAAGCAATCTTTAAGGCCAAACAAGATCATTTTGCTAGCGAGATCGAAAACGCTGCTCAAAAGCCTAAAAAGATCTTTCAGATCATTTTCGATCTGGCTAACCCCGATGGCCTCAAAACCACCATCCCCGAATCCCAAGACCTCTGCAACGACATCTCGAAATTTTTTAAACAAAAAGATCCACGATATCCAAAACGACATCCTGCTAGCTCAACAGGCAACTGTCCCCCCCATAGAGAACAACGTGACAAACCCTACTCACACCTTCACCCTATGCCCATTAAAACTTGAAGACCTAACATAAAGCATAAAAAACATGTCCAAAGCAACTTATCCCCTCTCCAATATCCAAACTAAATCTCTTATTGAATGCACGACCACCATTGCCCCGTTAATTCTAACAATTATAAATGACTCCTTTCTCAGTGGCAACGTCCCTGAGACTCTCAAGTTAGGAATCATAACTCCCCTCCTCAAGAAACCAGGAGCAGACATAAATATAATGGCCAACTTCAGACCGATTACCAACATCCACCTAATAGCTAAAATCATGGAGACAGCAGTGGCAAGCCAACTCCAGCTGCACGTAGAAAAGCATCGACTTCTAGATGAACACCAGTCGGGCTTTAGGCCAACACATAGCACGGAATCAGCCCTGGTCAGCTTATGGGATGAATCCCTAGGGGTTGCAGACGAGGGAGGGGGGACCTGGTTGGTCCTCATAGACATGTCGGCAGCTTTTGACACTATCAGTCATCCCATCCTCCTAAATAGATTAAAAGCTGACATCGGAGTAGATAGCCACGGACTTGCCTGGTTTGACTCCTTTCTGAAAAACAGAACTCAGAGAGTCAAACTGGGCTCATTCTTTTCCCCAGTCGAGAAGGTGGAGTGGGGAGTCCCTCAGGGATCTCCCCTCTCGCCATTACTCTTTAACATATATGTCCGACCTCTGCTCGCTATTCTGAAGGAGTATAACATCAGCTATGAGTCTTATGCGGACGATACACAGATCCTTTTGAGAGTATCGAAATCCGCTGATGACTACAAGCTCACGCAAGAAGGACTAAATAAGGCCAGGAACTGGCTAGCACATAACCACCTCAAACTCAACCCGACCAAGACTGAGCTTATTGCACTACATAAAACACCTGAGGCTGCCGCCCCGTCTATCTTTGGGGAAAACGTTGCCATCGCCACACAAGGAAAGAGTCTGGGGATAATCTTGGATCAAGAAATGAGCCTCCGTCCCCAGATTAAAGAAGTAATTCTAAAAAAAGCCCTACCGTTTCTCCCCAACACATGCAGACAGGTCGTGGTGGGAGCTCTAGTCAACTCCCACCTGGACTATGGTAATGCAATGTATGCGGGGCTGCCAGAGAAAGATCTGGGAGCTCTGCAACACTGTCAAAACAGAGCCATCCGGCTCATCAAGAAACTAGACTGGACAGATTCTGTCACAAAAGCACGCAGGGAACTCCACTGGCTCCCAGTGAAAGAGAGAGTGCAGTTTAAGTTGTGCTGCTTAACACACAAAGCTCTCTACAAAACAGGTCCCATCTACCTGCAAAAAAAGATAACACGTCACCATCCTCCTAGAGAACTGAGATCCACCTGAGCCTCCCTTCTGTCGGTGCCAAGAACCCTCCTCAAGACAAGGGGGGACAGACGTTTCTCAGTATTGGCCCCCAAGATCTGGAACTCCCTCCCAGAACACATTAGAACAACATCAAATTACCTGGAATTTAGGAAGTTGGTTAAGACCTGGCTTTTTGTGTAGGATGACGTAGGGGCCCACCAATATAGCCATCGACAAGCGCTTCGATCGGATTGAGTTCCTCTAGAGCGCTATACAAGGACTTAGTAACATAACATAACATATATATATTTTTTTTTTTAAGTAAAAAAAAATAAAGTATCTTCATTAAGTGATTTTTAATACTTTTTTTTTTTTTATTAATTAAAAAAAGACATATTAGATATCACTGCGTCCGTAAAGACCAGCTCTATAAAAATATCACCGGATCTCCCCCCTTTGGTGAATGTCATAAAAACAAAACTGTACCAAAACAGCAATTTTTGGTCACCTTGGCCCAAAAAAGTGTAATATTGAACGATCAAAAAATCATATGTACCCAAAAAAGGTACAAATAAAAACAACTCTTCCTGCAAAAATGAGCTCCTACACAGGACAGTTGGCAGGAAAAAAAATAAAGATGCTTTCAAAATATGTAGACACAAAAACATGATTTTTTTTTTCAAAAGCCCTGAAGACCTAGAAGCCATTTTACAGCATTTTACAGTGAAGTGTCATCTTAGTGAGTGAAGGTATTCAGCTTTGTTTAAAGGCTTGGGCACCTAAAGGCAACCAGTTATGAGCTTCATAGAGCCTTTGAAGTTTATCTGATAATTGCTGCCTGGCTGTCCCTTTTAAAGAGAAAAAAATGAGAATATGGAGTCAAAGATATGTTTGTATTCAACATTTTTATTTGCCTAATGTTGCAATCATCAAATCACGTTCACAAAGTGCTATGAAAAGCATAAAACCCAGCAGCAAAAACTTTTACAATTAGTTCAGCATTGGTGGACATGGCAGCTTAATATATAGAAACAGCTAAACATATAGAAACAGCTAGAGCGGTATATTGAATCTATGTGCCGGTTGAAGGAACACCTACTGTACATACAACTGAAGAACTAACCTCCCTCAGTGCAGCACTGCTGAGAGAAACTGATAAGTGCTACCCCTTTGTGATCTTGGTGGCCACCTACTGCTTATATTGGCCCCATGAGCAAGCATGTGTATGTTAGTGATCTCATCATGCAGATTTAAATAATACAGATTTAAATAAATTAAAAATTGATGTAAATGTATATTTATGTTTCAAAGTATTTTATTCAGAATAAATGTAATTGCACATATCACGTAAAATTCATACAATGGTGCGTGAAACAGATGCCACACGATGAACATGACCTATATGTATAGCAGGATTCAATACATCCGAATGGATTGTGGTGATAAGTATGCAATAGCAATAAAAAATAAAAGAAAAAATACAACATAAAAAGCCAAATTAAATAACATAAAATAAACCAACATACGACCAATTTGATGTTATGAAATATTTAGATGCACATAACTTCCCTACAATGTAAATGCATCGTGACACGTGTTCTAAGGATTGGGTTCAATAATGAGTCAAGCTATGCTGTGAAGCTGTAGAATATGAGGAGGACATCCAGGGTCCCCACAATTTTTCAAAGGCTTCGTATGTGTCTTGACGAATTGCGTTCAGTCTCTCGTATAATAATAGTTTGTTGATTCTATCAATTACTGCTTGGAAGCTAAGGTCTGCTGACCGCCACTTATATGCAATGTGAATCCTGGCTGCTAATAACATATATTGGGATAACTTAAATTTGGAGTAAGACATTCTAGAGAGTTTATCGCCTAAAAGGCATAAGGTAGGTATCCTGGGAAGGGCACAGCCTAGCACAGAGGAGGTCAAGTCACAAATCTTACTCCAGAATCTCTGTACCACTGGGCAAGACCACCAAATGTGAAAGACCATGCCATTCACCCCGCATCCCCTAAAACAAAGAGGAGAAACCTCAGGGTAGATACGGTGAAGTCTAGAGGGGACTAAATATGTCCTGTGGAGAACCTTGATAGAGGTTTCCGCTAATGTAACTTGCCAAGAGGTCTTATTTAAAGTCTGTGAGCATTGACGCCATTTTGTAATTGAAAGGTCTTCCTGGATATCCCCCTCCCACTCCAACATATATGGTAGTTTAAATCCCTCTGGCAGGGTATTAAGAAAACCATACATCCTAGATAACAACCCTTGTTTATATAGTGAGTAAGTGACAGATCTTTCAAAAGGTGTAAATTCCACATTTGTGTCGTTAATCTTCAGGGATTGGAGACACGAAAAAATCTGTAATGCATTAAATGACTCACATTCTGGTAGGTTGTATTTGTTCTTAAAGTCAGTTATGGACATAAGCTTCCCCCTAGCTAGGAATTTATAAAGGGTAGTGAAATTATTGGAAATCCACCATCTAAAAGTTTCCAGCCTGAGGCCAGGTTGAAATGCTGGGTTCCCAAATAGGTGAAATAGTGGTGAATATTTAGATTGAAGGCCTGCCTTGAATCTAACAGATCTCCAAAGGATCAGAGAGTGATGTGACAACGGTGAGGCTGTACGAATAGCTGAAGGCAGGGGTATATTATTCCAGAGGAGGGATCTCCAAGTCCAGGGTGCACACAGGGTTTGTTCCAAAGAGACCCATAAGGGGAAGGAATCTGGCTTTAAGTGTGTCAAGAACAATTGAGCTAAACCCGCTGATTTGTAATATTTGACAAAATCAGGAACAGAGAGACCTCCCTGGGATTTGTGTCTACACATTGTGGACCTGGAGATCCTAGCCCTCTTTCCTGCCCAGATAAATTTCATGGTGTCTGCTTGCAAATTTCGGAGGTCCCTAATGGGGATCCGAACTGGGAGGGTTCTGAATAGGTATAGGATGCGGGGTAGTACTACCATCCTAACAATATGTATTCTCCCTACCCATGATACTGGTAGTTTGCTCCATGTTTTGTAATCCTCCCTGGTTCTACGGTATAGTGGTATATAGTTTAGTTTGTAGACTGAAGACAGCTTTTTAGCTATTTGTGTTCCTAGATATTGGATGTGATTGGTTTGTTGGGTAAAAGGAAAGTTTTGGGCGATTGAAGTTTGAAGGGACAATGGGGAATTACACAGCAAAAGCTCTGATTTTTTTTAGTTGATTTTGAGCCCTGAAGCTGAGGAGAAGGTATTTAATAGCTTTAAGAGGTTCGGGAGTGAGATGAGGGGATTAGTCAGGGATAATAGGAGGTCGTCGTTGAATAAGCTCAATTTATATTCAGTGTTTCCTACTTTAATACCTGATAAATTGGGGTTGTTCCTGATAGCGATCGCGAGGGGTTCCATGGCCAAGGCAAATAATGCAGGGGAGAGTGGACAGCCCTGTCTAGTGCCTCTAGAAATATGAATTGGTGAGGGATGAGTTGTTGGGAGTTTAAGGTAAGCCACTGGGGCCGAGTAAATTGCCTGAATCGCTTTAACAAAGGGACCCGTAATGCCCATATTATGCAACACTTTATATAAGTAATCCCAGCTAATAGAGTCAAAGGCCTTTTCTATATCCAATACCAGAATGGCCAGAGGGGTCTTTTTAGTGTTGGCTATCTGTATTACGTTCAGAACCTTTCTGATGTTATCTGGAGCCTCTCTGTCTGGTATAAAACCTACCTGGTCTTTATGGATAAGTCCAGGGAGGAGTGTATTAAGGCGTCTAGCTAGTATAGACGTAAAAAGTTTAGTATCTAAATTTAGCAGGGAAATCGGTCTATAGTTAGGTAAATGTATATTTAATGCTATAGTATGTGCAATTGACTAATTGCCTTTTATTGAACGGCTGATTTCAAAATTTTAAATATGGTTTTCAATATTGTTTGTTAATAGTTTTTTACATTTTGGAAAAGAGGTAAAGTAAAGTTATCAAAACTATGAAATACTATAAATGTAATTATGTAGTGACAAAAAAAATGCAAAGCTACTGAAAACTAGCTAATATTTTGCATTTTCCAAAGTCTGAGAGCATGCCCAGAAGAATTCAGGCAGTGTTAAAAGCCAAGGGTGGATTTACATAATAATAAAAATATGAAATATAATCATATGCTAAATAGTTGCAAGTCCTATTTATGTATGAGATGGCCAAGATGATTGTCTATAAAATGATAGTAGTCTCACATTCAAAGCTGTAGTGAATGGTGAGATATGAAAGTCAAAGTTCAAAACATTGTTACCCTTAATTGTCCTACAGATAAGCGCTGTGAAAGAATCATGTAGTGTGCCATAAATCCCTGGGACAAATTCAGTGTCCTAAACTTGTATTCCCAAATTTTTCTGGATCTTTAAGAATTTGAAATTGCCTTTTCAATGCTCAATCACATTTGTTTAAAGGATACTGTGGATGACCTAAAAAAGCATAAATATTAATATAATTTTTGCACATTTTCTCAGCAGTGAAAATGCCCTTAGGGACAGTGTATTATAGATTACCTTGGATTACTTCCCTAGGGTATCAACATGTCGGTTCAGATGCTAACATGACAAGATAATTAATTCTGAACGTTTAATATGAAATGCAGAGGGGCTGATGCAATATTTTCAGTTTTGCAAACGTTTCTCTAACAGCTCAACCAGGAGCGTTGCTAGGGTCTCAAAAGATCTAGTGCCCAAGCCCCAATGCATATGGCCCAATTCTCTAAGTCGACCAACCGCCCCCCCCCCCTCTCCCGCAAACACTAGCACTGGAGACATTTTACTGTACTTGCTATACAGCAGCACATACCTCTCACATCTAGTGCCTCCCAGGTGATGTATCGTCTGATATAGATCTTCTCTGTCATCATCTTCTCCATTCAGTCCGGACAACTTCTCTCAGCCGCTCCGTCTCTGCAGAGTATAACACACAGACATCTTACCTTCCTTGCTTTTCTGTACTCCCAAATACTATCCTGAAGGAAAAGTAGTGCCATACCGATAATCTTCCCCATAGTAATAGTGCTCCTCATAGTCCGACCAATAGTAATTCCCTTCTAGAATACCCTCATTAGTAATACTGTCCCCTACAGTGCCCCCAACAGTGATAGTGCTCCCCAAGAGTGTGCCCATTAGTAGAAGAGCCCTCCAGTATTAATAATGCCCTTACAGAGCCTCCAGTATAAATAAGGCCCCCTATTGTTCCCCCAGTGGTAATAAAGCTCTCTGCAGACCCCTCAGTAGTAATAAGACCCCGATTGTGCTCTTAGTAGAAATAATGCGGATCTATAAGTCCCTCCAATAGAGCCCCCAGTAGTAATAAGAATGCTTAATGTCACCTGGATTTAAAATGCCCCCAGTGCCCCCAGTATTTATAATGCCCCCTACTGTTATAATGCTCACCCTGAAGTACCCCAGTATTTATATCGCCCCCTACTGTTATAATGCCCCCAGTATTTATATTGTCCCCTACTGTTATAATGCTCGCCCTTAAGTGTCTCCAGTATTTACATTCCTCAGTTTAGTGCCCTCAAAAATTATAATTCCTCAGCCCCTCCACCATACAGTCCCATGTAAATAACATTATTTTCCTCCCTCCGCCATAGAGTCCCACGTAAATACCATCACACCATCCCCCCAGCCCCCTCCAAAATACAGTCCCATGTAAATAACATCACCTCCTCCCCGACCGCCTTCAACATACAGTCCCGTGTAAAGAACATCACCCCCTCCCCAGCCACCTTTAACATATAGTCCCATGTAAAGAACATCACCCCCTCCCTAGCCACCATCAACATACAGTCTCATCACCCCCTTAATATTCTGTCCCATGTAAATAACATCACTCCGCCAGACACCTTCAACATACAGTCGGATGTAAATAAAATCACCCCCTCCCTAGCCACCTCCAACATGCAGTCCCATGTAAATAACATTAGCCCTCAACATTCAGTCCCATGTAAATAATATCACTCCCTCCCACAGCTGCCTTCAACATATAGTCCCATGTAAATAACATCGCCGTGCCCCAGCAACCTCCAACATGCATTCCTATGTAAATAACATCACCCCTCAACTATCAGTCCCATGTAAATAACATCACTCCACCCCACTGTCCCATGTAAATAACTTCACTCCCTTCAGCCCTAACATACAGTTCCAGTTAAATAACTGCAACTCCCAGCATTGCTCTGCCTTTACCTTCACTTACCTCTCCTAATATAGCAGACCTCACCACAGCTTCTTCCCAGGAATTCTCTTCACTGCTGAGCCGTCCTCTCCTGCACTGGTCACATGATGGTGACATCATTGCAGGTCCTTTTCAGCTACTGTATTAAGAAATGATCACATGGACTGTGATGTCATCACAGGTCCTTCAGCTCTTGCAGGGCATTAGATTCAATTGTATTGCCGTCCTGAAGATGGCAATACAGTTGTATCTATCTGGATGGCGCCAACCCCTGGAGGAGGCACAGCATGGGTAACCGTTCAATGTTCTTTTGATTGTGAATGAACATGTTTTTTGCACTTTCACTGTATTGTCAATCATATGTATACAGATGGACTGATTTATGGACGTAGTATCCGCTGTGTTTATCCTCCAGATGATGTCGCTTTTTCCCTGCACCTATGCTTTTTTTAATCATGTTTGTGAAATATTTGTAATCATGTAATAAAATGACATTAATTTATTAGCGGTCTGGTAATTATTTGTAGGTTTTATATTATGGTGTTTTACCATAGGCTTATGCTGGTTATTTACTCTTCGAGTGGTATAAGAATCCCTGGTTGGGGCATATATTGGGTTTAAGACAATACAAGTTTATGACCCTTCTTACTACATTAGTCATCTAAAGAATGTTTATATGTTTCTAGAAAATCTACCTTACCTTCAGTTAATACAGTCATGTTTAATAATATATGCTATGTTTAATTAAAGATGAATTGAGACTGGAATATTGAAATTTTTACTCAGGTAACCATTCATTTTACTAGTATTGTAGATGTCCTCTATTTAAAATGAGAATTGTGGCAAAAAATGACAATCTTGCTTCTGACCAAAGTAGAGTTGCCCAACGCGCCTCAAAAATTGCCTACCAAAATTAGAAATAGAAATTTATTTCTGGCACAGATTCCCAGGCTGGTCATGATAATAATCAACCTTGGACCTGAGCGTACAGGTAGCTGCAGGAGTAGTCTGCAAGAAGACCATGGTGATCTTTAGATGAATGCAAATAACTTTAGGGAGTAGGGTGGGTACTTTCACTCTAGTATAGGCATGAGTAAAAAAAAGTTAAAGAAATACTAAAAAAGAATCCATGCAAAGAAATACATAGATGCACATAAATTCTGAATAGTACATTGTATGCTGCATTACAGGAGTACACGGAGGCCTATACCTTCTAAATGTACATGGTCATTTTGTGACATGCCTAATTATTAGAAATTCTGGGACACTAGGTGCCAGGCTATTGAAATTTCACTGTATATAATCAATAAAGAAGGCTTTAAAGGGCTTCTGTCACCCCACTAAAGTCATTTTTTTTGGGCTAGTTAAATTCCTTAT
This sequence comes from Bufo gargarizans, assembly GCF_014858855.1. Lineage (NCBI taxonomy): Eukaryota > Metazoa > Chordata > Amphibia > Anura > Bufonidae > Bufo > Bufo gargarizans. The sequence continues at coordinate 454,156,746 of NC_058082.1, forward strand.
AGTGCAAATATAGGAAAATATAATGGTGTTACTTACTTTCCTTCAGCCGTTTCTTATAAAAACGAAGTTTTATAATATGTAAATTAGGTCTCTACCAGCAAGTAGGGCGTCTACTGGCTGGTAGACGCCGCAAAAAAACGCCCCCTCGTCGTGTTGATTGACAGGGCCAGCCGCGATCTCCTCCTCCGTCCAGCCCTGTCAGCATTTCAAAAATCGCGCGCCTGTGTTCATTCGGCGCAGGCACTCTGAGATGAGGCTCGCCTCCTCAGAACTCCCTCAGTGCGCCTGCGCCGATGACATCACTGAAAAAAAAGACGTCATCGCCACTATAAGGAATTTAACTATCCCCCCCAAAAAAATGACTGGGGTGACAGAAGCCCTTTAAGAGTTTTCTGATTTTATGAAAATAAGGAGCAATCTTTGTATAATGGTAAGCCTGTAACTTTAAAATCACTGCCTATGGAAAACATTTTAAAATTAAACAAAAAAATGCTTTATTGTATGGTTGATATAGGCAAAAGAATGAATATTGCAACATAGATGTATTCCCTGACTGTACTGATGCAAAAGGTTTCATTGGTCACCGTGCTCATAAATGTATTGCCTGTTCTGATAAAGTCACAGGCAATGCATTTTCCATATCAAAAATAACGACCGAATAGCCAGCAAGCCAGGTGGATGGTGAGGAGTCTGGAAGAAGCTATGGACCAACCCGTCCTTCAAATTTTGGCCACTACGGTAAGTAATTGATGAAACTTCCACCAAATGACCCACATCAGGGTCAGATCGAATGATCCCCCAATATCTGGACAGAAACTAGTTTATCTCTTTATGGGTGGCGGTAGAGGTGGTGGTAGAGTACAGTCAGGGGATATATCTACGTTGCAATAGTCATTCTTTTGCCTATATCACCCATACAATCGGGGTGTGACCTTTCTCCTTTTAATAATTGTGTATTAAGGATGAGTGAAACAGCGCCATATTAGTGCACATGTTGGTAGGAAAACGCACTAAGGAGGAAGAAGAAAGGTTTTCACATGACCCTGAGAGGAAGGGAGGAGCGGCTTGCCCTGACTGGCTCATCCAGGCAGTCTGTCAGCCTGGGAGCCATCAGTGCTGCAGCAGACAGGGAAGTGCCCTGCAGAACGTCATTCTGTGTTGGCCTGTGTATAAGGGTGGATGGGTCTTGCAGTGTCTTCCATAAAAACAATCTTAGGGATAGTCAAAAGTCACAATCAAGCTTCTATTCTACTGCCAGGGACATTGAAGGGAAAGCCTAGAATTAGAAAGAAGAAGAATTGTGTAAGATAGGGACAGGCAGGATAAGCTGTCAGCCAGGGAGTGAGAAATGAGGCTGGGTATGCCTCCTAGCAGAACTGTAGCTGCTGCAGACCTCAAAAGCAGCTACCTGCAAGTACCCTTATTTTGGGTTGAATTTTCTGAATCTGCATATTTTAATGATCAAAAGTGTCACTCAAACATCATTTACTATTGCTGTCATTGTATTCAAGAGCTTGGGGAGGGAGCAGGTGGGAGGGGAAAAGAAAAAAACAAAAAGAGATAGCAAGTTTTCCTAAAAATCCTAGGAGACTGGAGGGTGTTATATATGATTTTTCAGGGCAATTGGAGACACTTTGGTTTGGCCTGAATTGGTTCAGGTCTGAACCAAACTTTTTGAAAAGTTCGGCGAACCTGAATTTGGAAAATCTCAACTGGTTCGCTCATCTCTACTGTGTACTAATAAAGCTTTTTTTGTTTTCATTTTAAAATGTTTTCATAGACAACGATTTTTGACGAGATTGATACTCATACCTTGTATTTTTCATTGTCCGTGACTTTTAAGCCTGGAAACTTTACAATATTCTCCATATGTCAACTCATGGAGATCTCTGCTGCCCATGAATGGAAACATCATTGTTTACACCTAAAGGCAGAAAACCTGTTTAAACCACATACTTCTCCCAGATAATGGTTTGCTACAAAGTACTTCATCTAGGAAAATCTGTGTGAGAGTCCGTCTATTTACTGCCAGCAAAGAGAGCTTGACAAAGGTGAAAAAAACACAGAAAGCTACAGATGTTTTATCATGCAATAATTCCCAGCAATTGCTTTTTACCTGGAGTTTATCTGTGAAGAATTGTCTGCCTAGGGCTACAGGATCGCTGAAATCCAACACCTTTTGGAAGTGGCTCCCTATGAGTTAAAGGGGTTATCCGAAGTCTAAAAGATCCCCCCCAATGCCCGGGGGAAGGGGGGGAGCAGCCATTAGCAGGCAACAACGGTGACCAGCCTCCTTAGCAGCTAGATATTTTGCTTGGCTATTTTCCATTATCATGTCCCAAGGCTTGTTTAAAATTTGGACTTTGACTCATAGGGAGCCACTTCAAAAGGTGGCACTTTTGAGACAGTTCTCTTTGCCTGGGAGATATATATTATTTTCCCATGAAGCATTGCCACTAAGTCTCCATACATAGCTGGTCTAATTAAGGAGAGCCAGTACCCTGCCTAATCTAAACTAGTGATAAAATTTAAGCAAACCATTCTGTTGGAGAGTTCAAAAATCGATGCATTCTGGATGTGTAGATATGATTAAAATTAGCTTTAGACATGTTCTAACTTGCAAAAATATGTGTTGCTGTTGATGACTAGCTACTTAAAGGTGTTATCCCATGACTAATTTAAAAAAAATTAAAATCAGACATTATGTAGTACATGACGATCTCTTTCTAACAAAGCTAGAACCAGCCCTGTACCTCACATGGCTCTAGAGATCTCCACATTCATTGCTCTTCTAGATTTATATCAAGCTGACAGCTCAAGGGTAGTGTCCATTCTTCTGCAGCTCAGGGGGTGTGTCCATGCTCTGCCTTTCACAATTCAGGAGGAAGTTGAAGGATGAAACTGAGCATGTGCGGCCTTCTCAGTGAGCAGGACAAAGAAATAAAATTTAAAAAAAAGCAGGTGGCGCTATACAGATACATTTAATTGAAAAACTCAGTGGCTATGCCACATTTTTTTTTTATTACATATGATTACAAAAGAATTCAGATCCAGTTCAGATGCTGGTTTGAAAACTGTAGAATATTTTTAATGGAACAATCCTTTTAAAGAGACTCAAGATATTTTAAAAAATGTGAGAGCAGAGGGTCACTTTTTAAATGTCCACCTACTGTCAGACCACTGCTCCCACCCCGTTATGATCTGAGCTGGTCCTGAGTGGAGGCATGCCAGTCATCGTTTACATAACTGCTCCAGCCAGTTAATGGCCTCGACAGTCATTCATGCATTTGTGACTGCTGTGGCCAGTGTATGGCTGCAGCGGTCATATGGATAATTAACTGTACTTGCAGGCCTAGTGGAGGCAGCACAGCAATACTGGACATGTAATAGGTGGATTTTTTTTTTCTTTATTTCAGAAAGTTCCTCATCTGCCACTACCATTTTTTTTAAATCTAAATAAGCAACACTAAAGTCCTACTAACAGATCTTATTATAAGTAAATGGGGGTGTCCTTCCTGAGACAAATATGGCAGACCATTGTGCATGTTATAGCATTAAAAGCAAAAGTCACAATACAGAGGTCAACAGAGCCTGAGGTGTAAATACTGTACATGTAGTCTTTACAACATAAGGAGAAAGGTATTTACATCCATATTAAAAGAAGGTTAATAATCTAAGAAGGATTATATCTGCATTGGCCTTACTTTGTTTTTGTTTTATTTTTTTACATTTTCAGTTAAGTAATCCAATGAAACAGCAGGAATATTCCAGATACATCAATGTCATATTGTAACTCCAGTTGATCTGGAGGATCAGTCGCCTGTCATCTGCTCTTGTCTCTGGGTTAAGCAGTCTCTAGGACAGCATTTGTCACTCAGGCATCTCATTGCGGTGACCTCATGAGCTATATTGTTTCGTTACAACAGAATGATCTCTTAATTCTTCTGATGATCACATTGAAGTGGATGAAATCCAGACTCCAAGGGTAGAAATTTAATCTGTGGGAATTTTCCACAGTTCATTAGTGGAGCCATGTTAAACATTACATAGATCTGAAAGAAGCTTTTTAGCAATTGTGGAGCAGCACTACTGTATTGTCTTTATGGTCTTTATGTTGTTCAACTATATATTTCAGATTTTTGTACTGGCACTGATTTCTGGAAATTGTGCAAGAATCAAAGAAAGTTGAGTCTCTGTTTCATCTTCTGCCTATACAAAGCTTGAATGAATTATTTTCTGATATATAAAATAAATTGATCAATGTTGTTTACTGCCAGGAATGGGACAAGGTCTCTTGTTCCCCCAACCTTGGTCCCTCCATCCAAACAATGTGCAGGGTCTGCTGGCCACCATTGTTCCCTTTAAGCTGCAGAGCTGCTCGTCCGCTCACCCCTGCAGCCACGTCCTGGACTTCACCAAACTGCCTGTTCTGAGTTCTAGGGCAGCTCACCCCAGCAATGCAGACAATTTTTGCTGAGTGCACTGCTGGGGTGGGCGGCCCCAGAACGCAGAACAGGGATGGTATTTCCTAGTGGGTTAAAGGACCTTCCTGATGTCATCGCCCATGTGACCAGTATGGGAGTAGCCGGAGGAACAGAGAGCTGTGTTTCTGTGCTTACAGAGAGGAGCCCGAATAGAATGTGGTGAGGCCTAGCTGTGTTTGTGTGTCTGTCCGTGTGTTTGTTGGTCCCTGGGAGGTAGCTGATGGCATGGGGGAACTGATGGCACTCGGGGAGGCTGATGGCATGGGGGAGGCTGATGGCACTGGGGGAGCTGATGGCACAGGGGGAGCTGATGGCACTGGGGGGGTGATAACATAGGGAAACTGATGGCACTGGGGGAACTGATGGCACTGGGGGGAGCTGATGGCATTGGGGAACTGATGGCATGGGGGAACTGATGGCACTAGCTGATGGCACAGGAGAGAGCTGTTGGCACTGGACGAGGCTAATGGCACTGGGGGGAGTTACTGTGTTATTTGTGTTTTTACATAGAGGGAATACTGCTGGGCTGGCCATCCTACCATACCGCACAGTGATGACCAACTCTCTGGACAGATTTCATGAACCATGACATTTAAATAATTATTCTAGAGAATTGCCGTATATAGGCAGTTTTATGTCACCTTTGTAGTCATACAGCGCTTTAGCTATACTAAGGTAAAACATTTGCTATACTAAGGTTTAGCAGTCTTCCACATTACAGAGAATTATATTTTATCATAGTGGCTTTTCCTCTAGCTACTTCCCCCTGGTTTAGCTTGATTAACAAGTCTTTTGACCAATTGATTAAACTAAGCAGGGAGGGAGTAGCTGGAGAGGAAAAGCTTAGCAGACACTTCTACCCATTTTCAGATCTTCTTAATATTATTCTGTCTCCATAGTTCTTTAAAATGTGGGAGCTTGTCTCTGCTTCATGCTGTCTAGTTTAGGCAGCATAAATCTACGGACAGGTTTCCCCACTGATTAGTCTGGTGGCTTTGTGGCTGCAGAGAGGAACTGTTTTATAATGCAGGTAGATTCACATTCTTAAAGGGGTTCTCCGGTAATTAAGAAAATGAAAATACTTAAATATTAGTTTATTATAAATATATTCCCAAATACCTTTCATTAGTTATAATGGCTCGTTTTGTCTGGGGAGCAATCATTAGGAGAAATAAAATGGCAGCCTTCCTATTAGTACACACAAAACCTGTCCTAATCACACAGGAAGAGTAGTTACTTCACAACACTCAGCTAAAGAGCTGCCTCATCCTTTCTCTGCTCTGCTTGTCAGTGAATATGGTCCTGAATACATATGATAAGATCTTTAGCTGAATCTCTGTAGGAATAGAGTCCACGAGGAGACATTAGGTACAGAGAGGATGGACAGACTGTGGTAATGGAGACTGCATACAAGTGCTGCTGCTCATTATACACACCCTCCGTTCTGTACTTCATGTCTCCTTATGACCTCCATTCCCACAGAGATTCAGCTGAAGATCATATTAAACTGTATTCAGGACCATAATCCCTGGCAAGAAAAGCACAGAGGAGGATGAGGCAGCTCTTTAGCTCAGTGTTGTGAAGTAACTTGTCCTCCTGTGTGATTAGGACAGGTTTTGTGTGTACTAATAGAATGGCTGCCATTTAATTTCTCCTAATGATTGCTCCCCAGACAAAATGAGCCATTATAACTAATGAAAGGTATTTGGAAATATATTTATTGTAACAGCAGCTGCTGTACGCCGCTTTTCCCCCACTTACCACCGTGGACCTGGGCGCCGTGCTCAGCGGTGATACTTCCCTCCACCGCTGCAGTCCTGAGCTCTGTCGCTGTACGTGCTTTGGTGCTGAGGATTCCGCTCCACAGGTTCCACTTAGTCCTGGCCACAGCATGCTTGCTGCTGGTTTCTGGTTACACTGCCGTAGGGGACGATGCACATCACTCCCTGGGCTCCATGAGTTGGGTCATGTGACCTCACTGATCAACGCAGGCTCTCCTGCAGGTTGTACAGTGGCTCAGCCCCCTTCCAAGATGCCTCAGTGTCAAGGTCCTTGTGTTTGCTAAGTTCCTGATACTCACGTGTGCTCCTGATTTATACTTCGTTCCTGGATTCCGCTACTTGTCTGTTTCCTGCCTGCTTGCCTTGATTCTCCTGTTGCCGATCCAGATTGCCTGACCTGTACATATGACGCCTGCCCTGACCTTTTGCCTGTCTGACTACGCCTCTGCCTCATCCTTCGGTCCTGCACTGTTGCTCTTGGTAACGACAATGCCTGCCTGACTACGCTTGTATTTATGGTACCTACTCAGGTATCTACTGGTCCTCATGGACCAGCTGCCTCGTGTGCCTACCCTTCTCAAGAAGTAGCGACCTGGTGTTCCTCTTGGGAAAGTCTATCACCACCATCAGGGGTACTGTGAAGTATCGAGGGGAACACTTAGACAATGCCCTTAGAGGAGGTGGGACATGTGGCCCAGTGGGTTCACACCAGCTGGTTTGTGACAGTACACTGAGGCCATGGACCCCGCTGGTCACTCTAAGCCTGTTGTTCAGGAATTACTATGTGAAGTGAGGCGCCAGAGTAAACGTCAGGATGTCTTGATGCAGTTCATGCAAAATGTTGTTGCTCTTCTGGACCCTATATCTTCTCCAGCTACTGCAGGGTCGTCAGTCATGGCTACTCCTGCCATTTCCACACAGAGGAATTTGGATTTGTGTGCTGCCAGGGTACAACTCCCGCTGCCATCACACTATGGTGGAGATCCAAAAACCTGTTGTGGATTCATGAACCAGTGCCTGATCCACTTTGAGTTGCATGGGCAGAAGTTTCCCACTGAGCGGTCCAAAGTTGCCTTCATTGTGTCCCTGCTGTCTGATGAGGCCCTTGCTTTGGCAAATCCTATTGGGAACTTGGAGGACCAGAGACCAGTAATCTGCAGAATTTCCTGGCTACCTTCCGGCTGGTCTTTCAAGAGCCCAGCCGCATGTCCTCCACTGCATCAGCTCTGCTGCGTCAACGACAGGGTTCCTCGTCTGTGGTTCAGTACGCCATCCAGTTTTGTACCCTGGCTGCTGAACTTGCTTGGAACAATGAGGCTCAACTGGCGGTGTTTTGGGAGGGTCTTCCTGACCGGATTAAGGATGAAGCAGCTGGTCGCGACCATCCGTCTACTCTGAATGACCTGATCACCTTGGCCACGAGGATAGATATGCGTTTCAGAGAACATTCTAAGGAGGTCGCAAGCACTAGAAGACCACCTCATTTGGCTCCATCCTTCCCGAGGTCGGTTCTTCCTCTAGAGTCCACCCCATCTGAAGAGCCCATGCAAATAGAGCACCTTCTATTGTCTGACCTGGAACATTTACGCCGAAAAGCAGAGAACCTGTGTCTGTGTTGGGGAGATCAGTAGTAGTGACTAGGAAGGTCTAATATGGTTCACTGGATAGTGGACCAAACTAGACTAGTCAAAAAAGTTTGACTTCCATGAGAAGCGCCAAATCCCAGAGTGTTCCAGAAAAGAATCCAAATAACCAACAGGGTGATCTAGGAAGTGTTAGCTAGCGGATGATGAATGTGAGGTGACCACCATATGAGAGGTGGCCCAAGAAAAAAGGGGTAATTGGTAATCCATCAGTACCAGCTTCCTACCATCTGTCAGTGGCTTCCGTAAATGGATTACCACACCCAGAGCCAGTGCTTTCTGTCACTATGCCCCTTAAGCTGCAAATTGGGGTTCTGCCTGTCTGAGATGATCTTCTTTTATGTGCTGCCAGCCTCCATGAATCCGGTTATCCTTGGCCTCCCCTGGTTGCGCCAGCACACTCCAGTAGTGCACTGGCACTCCAGTCAAATTCTGCATTGGGGGATGATCCTGTCACTCCACCTGCTTATCAGAGTTCCGACCTGCTTCCTCGCCTACTGTACCTGTAGATCTGCCTGGACTCCCGCAGCAATATGCCAGTTTTGCAGATGTCTTTAGTAAGAAAGAGGCCAAGACCCTACCTCCTCAACGTCTGTATAATTGTCCGATCGACCTTCTGCCTGGTGCCACTCCTCCTCGTGGTCGAGTCTACCCACTCTCACTTTCAGAGACCCAAGTGATGTCTGAGTACATCAAGGAGAATCTCAAGAGGGGGTTTATCTGGAAATCTACTTCTCCAGCCGGTGCCGGGTTCTTCTTTGTGCAGGAAAAATATGGATTATTATGGCCTTGTATCGACTAACGAGGTCTGAATAAGGTCACTGTCAAGAACCGATACCATCTTCCGCTAATCTCCAAACTCTTTGACAGGATTCGGGGGGCTAAGGTCTTCTCTAAACTCGATCTGCGCAGCCCATACAATCCTGTCCGCATCCGAAAGGGCGATGAATGGAAGACTGCTTTCAACACTCATGATGGACACTACAAGTATCTCGTCATGCCTTTCGGCCTGTGCAATGCTCCCGCAGTATTCCAGGAGTTGGTAAACGATATCTACCGGGATCTGCCTATCTGCGTGATCGTTTACCTGTAACGGTCACGTACACACACACACACACAGGGGGGAGGAAAGTGACCACTGCGCTCCACCCTCACCCCTGGCCCTGCCTACTTGCCTTGCAAGTCCTAATGACAGGGGACAACTGGATGGCAATCCCTAGCTTGGAATAAGTGCTGGGAGGACAGACCAGACAAACAACAGAACGTGAACGGACCGAGTCAATACCAGGAGAGCAACAAAGTACAAATGGAGCAAGCAGAGAATAGTCAGGAGAAGCCAGGGTCATAAATACCAGGAGAGTCGAGAAGTACCAAAGGAGTCAGCAGAGGATCATCAGGAGGAAGCCGGGGTCAGAATTCCAGGAGAGCAGCATAGTACATAAGGAGCAGGCAGAGGATCGTCATGAAATAGCAGAAGGTAAGTACGCCAGGTAATGCAAATTCACAGCAGGAACCTAGATAACAGGCAACTTGTGGCCAGCAGGCTGCCTGTTTAAATACTGAGTAACAGGGGTCATGTGATGTGGCCAGCGTCACATGACTCGCCCTGCTGCAAAAGGCTGAGCACCCAGTGCTCAGGCTTCATCTGGTTGCTGGGGAAACCGAGGACGCCGGCCGCGCTGAGGAGACGTGCGCGGCCGGGTCTGTCCTGCCCCCTATCACCTAGGGGACGAGGACACTGCATGCGTCCTCGCTCCTGTACAGAGGCGGGGCACCGTCTGTGCTGCGGATCGCTTCCTCGGCGCCCCATGACAATACCCCTCTCCTTATGCGGGGCCACCGGACCCAAGACTTCAGGCGATAGCTTCCCAGGATGGTCTGCATGGAATTTTCTAACCAGTCTAGGGGCATGAACCTCCCTATCTGGTACCCAAGACCTTTCCTCGGGTCCATAGCCCTTCCAGTGGACCAGGTACTGCAAAGAATTACGCACTCTCCTGACATCCACGATCTTAGACACCACTTACTCCACAGAATTATTAACAAGGACCGGCGGAGGCGCGGCTCGTGATGGTATAACAGGTTCAAAATATTTTTCAAGTAGAGATTTGTGAAACACATCAGGAATGTGGAACGATTTGGGCAGTTTCAACCTAAACAATACCGGGTTAATCACTTCCGTAATTCTATACGGCCCTATAAAACGAGGAGCAAATTTTCTAGAAGCTACTTTGAGCGAGAGATTCTTGGAAGACAACCACACCTTATCCCAAACCTGAAAGTTCACCCCCTTAGAATGTCTCCTATTGGCCTTGATTTTCTGAGTATTCTGAGCCTTTGAACCCGAGCCCAAACTGTGCACAGTTCAGAGGAGAGCCTATCCGCCTCGGGGTTAGAGGAGGAGACGGATGACCCAGAATGAAAACGAGGATGGAAACCATAGTTACAAAAGAACAGGGAGACACCAGCAGAAGAATTAACACGGTTATTCAGAGCAAATACATCCAACGGAAGGTAATTAACCCATAATTGCTGGTCATCAGCAACATATGACCTAAGGAATTGTTCCACAGACTGATTGAGGTGTTCAGTCTGCCCATTACTGTCAGGGTGGTAGGCGAACTAAAAAGATAATGAAATCTGGCATTTCTGACAGAAAGCCCTCCAAAACTTGGACACAAACTGCACACCCCTGTCGGATACAATATTCTCTGGAATACCATGTAAGCGTACATTCTGTTTCACAAATATAGACGCCAGGGTTTTCTCATTTGGGAGTTTAGACAGGGGAATAAAATGGACCATCTTGCTAAACCTATCGACCGCTACCCAAACCACAGTCTTACCCTCTGCAGGCAGCAGGTCAGTGATAAAGTCCATTGAGATATGGGACCAGGGTCTACTGGGAATGGGTAGGGGTCGTAGGTCACCAGCAGGGCGAGTCCTAGGGGATTAGACCTAGCACAAACCTCCACAGGCCAACACAAAGGACTTGACATCCCTAGCTAGAGTGGGCCATCAATATGATCTAGAAACCAGCTCCTTAGTGCCCAGAATACCAGGATGTCCACAAAAGGCAGAATCATGACACTCACCCAACAGTCGGAGATGAAACTGTACGGGAACAAACAACTTATCTGTTGGAGTGGGTGCCGGGGCCAGATGTTGTTCAGCTTTAATGAGAGCCGTGATATCCTGGGTCAGGGCTGCTACAAAGATATTAGCTGGTAGAATGGATTCAGGTGGTGCATCTGTAGGCGGAAGCTCAGAGACAATGCGTCAGCCTTCACATTTCTACTTCCTGGCCTGAAAGTGATGGAGAAATCAAAACGTGTAAAAAAACAATGCCCATCTGACCTGACGGGGATTTAACCTCTTAGCAGACTCGAGAAACATAGGTTTTTATGATCAGTGACAACAGTGACACAATGTTTTGCCCCTTCCAGAAAATGCCCCCACTCCTCAAACGCCCATTTAATGGCCAGCAATTCCCGATTCCCTATATCATAGTTTCTCTCGGTGGGGGGAAATTTTCTGGAAAAGAAGGCACAAGGCCTTAGGGTAGTAAGGCTAGCGGGACCTTGTGATAGGACCGCTCCTGCCCCGTCCTCGGACGCATCCACCTCCACAATAAAAGGTTTTTCCTGATCTGGCTGGATCAGAATGGGAGCGCTACTGAACGCCTTCTTTAGGGTTTGAAATGAAGTTAAGGCCTCAGTAGACCAATCCTCCAAATCCTTTCTTAGTGAGGTCGGTCAACGGTTAAGCAATTACCGAAAAATGATTTATGAATTTACGGTAGTAATTGGCAAACCCTAGGAAACGTTGTAAGGCCTTTAAGGATGAAGGTTTTACCCATTCCTTAATCGCTAGTACCTTACTAGGATCCATTTCGAAGGTGCGAGGAGTCAGAACATGACCTAGAAATAGTATCTTCTGTACCCCAAAGACACATTTCTCTTGTTTAGCGGATAACTGATTCTCCCTCAAAACCTCCAACACTTGTCTAACATGAAACACATGAGATTTGAAATCAGGGGAAAATATCAAAATGCTGTCAAGGTAGACAATGACAAATTTACCCAAGAACTCCCTGAGATTATCGTTTATTAAGTTTTGGAACACAGCTGGGGCATTGCTGAGTCCAAAAGGCATAACCAGATATTCAAAGTGCCCAGCCTGAGTACTGAACGCTGTCTTCCATTCGTCTCCCTCCTTGATTCGGATTAGGTTATATGCCCCTTTCAAGTCAATTTTAGAAAACCAGGTCGCCCCTAGTACCCGGTTAAACAAATCCAGAATCAATAGGAGGGAGTATCTATTCCGGATAGTAATCTGTTTAATTTCTGGTGATCGATACAAGGTCTGAGACCACCATCCTTCTTCTTTACAAAGAAAAACCCTGCCCCCATCGGAGAGATAGAGGGTCTAATGTGCCCCTTAATGAGACTTTCTTTAATATAATCCTCCATGGCCTTGCGTTCGGGCTTGGAAAGATTATAATTACGCCCCTTAGGAAACCTGTTTAGCTTCAGCTGGTGAACAGATGGCCTTAAGTTCTCCTGCAAAATGTCTTGATAATTAATTTTTCCTTCGATGATAGTAATCCGTCCAGGCTCTGACGCAGCAAAGCAGCCCCAAACCATGATGCCCCCACCACCATACTTCACAGTTGGGATGAGGTTTTGATGTTGGTGTGCTGTGCCTTTTTTTCTCCACACATAGTGTTGTGTGTTTTTCCAAACAACTCAACTTTGGTTTAATCTGTCCACAGAATATTTTGCCAGTACTGCTGTGGAACATCCAGGTGCTCTTGTGCAAACTGTAAATGTGCAGCAATGTTTTTTTTTGGACAGCAGTGGCTTCCTCTGTGGTATCCTCCCATGAAATCCATTCTTGTTTAGTGTTTTATATATTGTAGATTCGCTAACAGGGATGTTAGCATATGCCAGAGAATTTTGTAAGTCTTTAGCTGACACTCTAGGATTCTTCTTCACCTCATTGAGTAGTCTGCGCTGTGCTCTTGCAGTCATCTTTACAGGACGGCCACTCCTAGGGAGAGTAGCATCAGTGCTGAACTTTCTCCATTTATAGACAACTTGTCTTACCGTGGACTCATGAACAGAAAGGCATTTGGAGATACTTTTATAACCCTTTCCAGCTTTATGCAAGTCAACAATTCTTAATCACAGGTCTTCTGAGAGCTCTTTTGTGCAAGGCATCATTTTCATCAGGCAATGCTTTTTGTGAAAAGCAAACCCAGAACTGGTGTGTGTTTTTTATAGGGCAGGGCTTGCTGTAACCAACACCTCCAATCTCATCTCATTAGTTAGACTCCAGTTGGCTGACACCTCACTCCAATTAGCTCTTGGAGATGTCATTAGTCTAGGGGTTCACATACTTTTTCCAACTGCACTGTGAATGTTCACATGGTGTGTTCAATAAAAACATGGTAACATTTAATTATTTGCATGTTATTAGTTTAAGCAGACTGTGATTGTCTATTGTTGTGACTTAGATGAAGATCAGATCACATTTTATGACCAATTTGTGCAGAAATCCATATCATTCCAAAGGGTTCACATACTTTTTCTTGCAACTGTAAGTACTAAAAGCTTACTTTTCGTAATATCAGGGTGTACCTGGTCTTTAGGTTGCCTTGCCTTGGGAGATTTGACAGAGAAGATCTTCTTAGGACACTGGTTAATCCAATGGTCAGGATCTCCGCAGTAAAAACACACTCCACGTCTGCGGCGCAGATCCCCTTGGGTTATGTTGACCTGCATGGGTTCTTCAGAAGAGACCTTTGCTCTGTTCCTGGGACAGACCTCAGGCTGGACCACCACCTGAGAAAAGAACTGTCGTTCCTGTCGTCTCTCTCTAACCCGTCAGTCAAGTCGAACAACTAGGGTCATCTTCTCTAGAAGCTGATAACTCACTAGCACGTCTTTCAGGTTATCTGACAGATCTGACCTGAACTGACTCGTAAGGGCTGGTTCATTCCACTCTGAGGGAACACACCACCTTCTAAATTGGGTGCAATACTCCTCCGCGGGTTGATCGCCCTGAACCAGTGCGTTAAGAGCAGTCTCGGCTACCAGGGCCCTGTCCGGTTCATCATACAGGGTACTCAGTGCCTGAAAAAAACTCTACTGATGCTAAACAACGAAAACTCCCACTCCTGGGGATCAACCTGTAATCAGGAAATGACAATGCCCATGCGTTGACTCTCAGAGCCAGAGGACAAGGGGCTCAAACGTAAATAATGTTTACAATTCTCCTTAAAAGAAAGAAACTTCCTCCGGTCTCCAGAGAAGGGCTCTGGAAGCTTAATCTGTGGCTCCATTTGCGGACTTGAGGCCTGAGGTATGGAAGAGCCTTGTCCTAACTCAAAAGAACTGAGTTTTTCCCATAGCTCCTGCACCATCTGCGTCAGGTTAGAAACGTGATCTGTCAGGGTCACCAGAGGATTCATGATACAGTGGTTAGATAGGACCTGTTATTCTGTAACGGTTGCGTACACACACACACCGGCATCCTGTGACATTACCTGGATAATATACTGATCTACTCTCCAGATCTGACCATTCACCGGAAGCATGCACGTGTAGTTTTAAGGCGGTCGAGAGAGAATCGACTTTATGCCAAACTAGAGAAATGCATCTGTGTAACATCTACCGTAGCGTTTCTTGAATACATCATCTCAGATGCCGGGATGCAGATGGATCCTGAAAAATTTAACACAGTAATGGACTGGCAGGGGGCTTCGCACAGGGGCTTCGTGATATACAGCGCTTCCTTATATTTGCTAATTTCTATAGTCAGTTCATCCCAAATTTTCCATCCCTTACATCTCTGATCTCCACTCTTACTAGGAAAGGCAAAGACTGGACTCCTGAGGCAGAGGCTGCCTTCGTCCAATTAAAGAGGTCCTTTTCTTCTGCCCCTGTTCTGCGTCATCCTGATGTCTCCTCCATAGGAGCCGGTGCTGTTTTACTACAGAAAGTTTCCAAGTACAAGATGTTGACATGTGGGTTCTCCTCCAAGCTCTTCTCATCTGCTCAGAGGAATTACTGTATAGGAGACAGAGAACTTCTGGCCATAAAACTTGCTTTGGAGGACTGGCGTTTTCTATTAGAGGGGGGCCAACATCCAGTGATAATCTTTACTGATCACAAAAACCTCACATATCTGCAGACTGCCCAGCGTCTAAACCCTCGTCAAGCTAGGAGGACTCTCTTCTTCTCCCTTTTTGATTTTGAGCTGAACTTTCGCCCGGCTGAGAAGAACATCAAGGCGGATGCGCTGTCTAGGTCCTTTGACTTCTCCGACCTGTAGGAGGAGTCTTAGTTCATTGTAGATCCTGCCCGATTGATCACAGTGGCTCCTGTCCTGATAAAAGAAATCCCTCCCTGAAAGACATGCGTGCCATCTGTCAAGAGTAGATGTATTTTAGCTTGAGGGCACAACTCCAAACTAACCGGTCACCCAGGGATCCGCAAAACCACAGCACTTGTGAACTTGCTATTTGGGTGGTCGTGGATCACTTCTCCAAGATGATGAATGTCGTTCCTTTGACTGGATTGCCCTCGGCTACGGAACTGGCTAAACTGTTCGTGAAAAATATAATCTGTTTGCATGGTTTACCATGGTTTTCTGATCGAAGGGTCCAGTTAACTCTAAGCTCTGGAGAGCTCTCTGCCAACTGCTAGAGATCGACCTAGACTTCTCTTCCGGTTATCATCCCAGACCAATGGGCAGGTTAAGCGGGTCAATCAGATATTGGAGAACTATCTTCTGCATTTTGTTTCAGCTCAACATCACAACTGGGTACAATTGCTACCTTGGGCAGAGTTCTACTATAATAACCACATTAGTGAGTCCACTGCATCCTCTCCTTTCTTTGTCGTTTTGGACAACATCCTTGTACGCATCTCCCTGTTCCTATATCTTCTGGGGTACCATCGGCGGATTATTCTTTTAGGGATTTTTTGAAGATTTGGCGTGATACCAAGGTCTGCATCAGTAAAGCAGTGACCTGCATGAAGATGAATGCAGACAAGAAAAGAAGAAAACCACCTCAGCTTCAAGTTTGCCCCTAGGTTCCTTAGACCCTTCGTAGTTTTGAGGAGGATCAATGAAGTGACTTATAAGTTACAGGTACCGCTCTCTCTACGTATCCCCAATCCCTTCCACGTGTCCTTGCTTAAACTTGTAGTCATTAACCACTTCTCGACGACTCCATCTACTCCTACTCCCCGGATTGCCTGACCTGTACCTTTGCCGTTTGGACCAGCTGCCTCGTGTGCCTACCCTCCTCATGAGGTAGCGACCTGGTGTTCTCCTCGGGAAAGTCTATCCCCACCATTAGGGGTACTGTGAAGAAACGAGGGGAACACTTAGACAATGCCCTTAGAGGAGGTGGGACATGTGGCACAGTGGGTTCACATCCGCTGGTTCCTGACATTTATAATAAAGTAATATTTAAGTATTTTCATTTTCTTCATTCCCGGAGAACCCCTTTAAGGTGGATTTAAACTGCCCAATATTAAGGCAGATTCTTCCTGCGAATGCTCGTTCCTAACAATCTGCCCATCTAAACGCTCCTTCATTGGGTGATCCTGTTGTTCGTGCAGTCACGCACATGATCATTTCTGGGCAGCAGATCGTGCTGTCTAAACAGTGATCTGCTGCTTAGAAACAGTGCAGCTGTTTGAGGACGAGCGATCACAATAGCAACCACTCATCCTCATACTGTGAAGGAGATCACTGCATCAAAATACAGAAGTCTTCTTCACTGTATGAGCAGCGGACTGTCAGGAAGGAACGTGTTACATTGGGACGTGTAAACCTACCTTTAGTCTTGTTAACAGGGAATCTGTTGACCTGAGAGATGTGCATTTGTCAGCTAAATTGAATGGTGTTGGTCCAATCTCACTATGTCCCAGGCATTGCTGAGATGGGACCAACAGTATGCAGTAAAACTGACTTATTCTATTAATTCTCCCAGTCACTGCGATTACAATGATATTATAACTATTATATATATATTGTGGGGATCCGCTCTGGTAGGCAGTGGTAGCGAGTGCAGTATAGAGGCAACACAAACCGGTCTTGGTGTAAAACACAATGCTTTGTTTATTCACATGGTGCATATTTGTGAAAGACGGTGCAGTTCATAGGGAGGGTGGTCACACACAACAGCAAAATAATAGTTCAAACACAGCAAGTCCCTGCTGCAGGCTACTTGAGGCCTGTTTCAGTCACATAAAGCAAAGTCTATTTAAAGCCAGGAGTAATGTCACCTTTTTCTCCTTGGTGAAGTAAGTCCATGGGTCCGGCTTCTAGCCACAGGACACGGATCCCTCCTGGCTTCGGCTGCAGGATCCTGCACAGTCCTTTACAGGCCTCAGCACACAGCCCAGCTCACCTCCACTTCCTACTCTCACAGCCAGAGAACACACACGCTCCACATTGCGCACCACACCCTTGTTGCTGGTCAGCTTTTAACCCTTCCCTGAAAAACCTGGCCTGGACCGTGGGGAGACAGGCACCCGCCCGCATATCTGCCTGCTCCCAATAAGAGCCGGCCCGAATCCACTGTGTTAACAGCATAACCGCTGCAAAATGCACTTTTCTGGCTCTTACTCCACCGGGGCCAGGACCCCCGGTGGCACGTACATCCCATCTACCACCACCCCAGGTACTCTCCTACATATACCCCCCCTTTGTTCAACCCTGAAGGATTGCACACCCTGTTCAATCCTGAGGGGTTGGACACATGTACAACAGTGTACCCGGGACAGGGCATCGGCATTCCCCTGTAAGCGGCCTGCCCTGTGTTCGACACTGAACTTAAAATTCTGGAGGGACAAGAACCATCTGGTGACCCGGGCACTCCCCTCCTTGGCCCGGCCCATCCACTGGAGAGGGGAATGGTCGGTCACCAGACGGAACCTTCTCCCTAACAGATAGTACCTAAGGGACTCGAGGGCCCACTTAATGGCCAGGCATTCTCTCTCTACCACGCTGTACCTGGTTTTCGCTGGGGTGAGTTTGCGACTCAGGAAGACAACAGGGTGTTCCTCCCCACTGATTTCCTGAGAGAGTACTGCCCCTAGGCCCACTCCAGAGGCGTCCGTCTGAACTACAAATTCCCGTGTGAAGTCGGTTGTCACCAAAACCGGGGACCCACACAGAGCCAACTTCAAACGGGAGAATGCCTCCTCCGCCTGCTCATCCCAGCGGACCATCACCGTCTTCCTCCCCTTTAAAAGCCTTGTCAATGGGGCCGCTACTGTGGCAAAGTTGGGGATAAAGTGCATGTAATATCCTATCATCCCTAGGAACGAACGTACTTGCTTGGTGGTAAGAGGTCTGGGCCAGCTCTTGATCGCCTCAACCTTGTCTACCTGGGGTTTGACAACTCCCCGCCCAATCACGTATCCAAGGTACCGGACCTCCTCGAACCACCCGAGCGAACACTTTTTGGGGTTGGCCGTCAGTCCGGCTTTTCTAAGTGAATCGACTACGGCCTGTACCTTGGGCAGGTGACTCTCCCAGTCCTGGCTAAACACGATGATGTCGTCCAGATATGCCGAAGCATATGGACAATGGGGCCGTAGGATGACGTCCATCAATCACTGGAAGGTGGCTGGAGCACCATGTAGGCCAAAGGGCAAAACTTGGTACTGAAATAACCCCTCGGGGGTGACAAAGGCAGTCTTCTCCTTTGCCGCCTCCGTGAGAGGCACCTGCCAATATCCTTTTGTGAGGTCGAGGACCGAGAAATAGCGAGCTTTCCCTAGCCATTCTATGTGCTCGTCTACCCGGGGCATGGGGTAGGCATCGAATTTCGACACTTTGTTGAGCTTTCTAAAGTAATTGCAGAAGCGCAGAGTACCGTCAGGTTTTGGGATGAGGACTATGGGGCTGGCCCACTCGCTCCTTGACTCCTCAATCACCCCTAACCTCAACATAGACCTTACTTCTTCTGAAATAGCCTGTCGCCGGGCCTCCGGTACACGATACGGCTTTAACCGTACCCTGACGTGGGGCTCGGTGACGATGTCATGTCGGACTACCGAAGTTCGACCAGGAAGCTCAGAGAATACGTCCCTATTTCGACTAACCAACTCTTTGGCTTCCTGAGCTTGTTTGGTCGACAGACCAGCCGCTATCTTTACCGCGGAGGTGCCCTCCGGGACCTCGGGTGGAGCTGGGATCTTCCCCGCAGACAAGACAGTGCTTGGGCTGTCCCCAATGAGACACTCCCTATCTCTCCACGATTCCATGATCTACCTGTTCTGGCTTCCGCCGGCCTGGCTGGGATATCTTGTAATTCACTGACCCTACCTTCTCTTTCACCTTACAGTGAAAACTTACAGTCATTGGTGGGGACTAGCACCAGTACCCGGTCACCCGGGTTAAATGTCCGGATCAGGGCACTCCGGTTGTATACCCGGCTCTGTGCCAGTTGGGCGACCTTCATGTGTTCCCGGACGATTGGTAGGACTGTCTCTATACGGTCCTGCATCTTTTCTATATGCTCTATAATACTCTTGTGGGGGGTGGGCTGTTGCTCCCACGCCTCTTTAGCGATGTCCAGCAACCCTCTTGGCCGTCAACCGTATAATAGCTCGAAGGATGAGAATCCTGTAGATGCCTGGAGCACTTCTCGCACTGCGAACAATACGTACGGCAGCAACAGGTCCCAATCCTTTCCGTCTTTGGCTACGGTTCTTTTAAGCATAGTTTTTAGGGTTTTAGGGCGTCCCCTGGTTGGTCAGGATCTCTTTTGGAATCCCCACCCTTGCGAACATACCCATGAGTTCTTTAGCTATGAGCTTAGCGGAAGTATGACGTAGTGGGATCGCTTCAGGATATCTGGTGGCATAGTCTAAGACCACCAAGATATGCTGGTGCCCTCTGGCCGACTTGTTTATGGGGCCTACCAGATCCATCCCTATTCTTTCGAAGGGGACCTCGATGATGGGCATGGGTACTAGGGGACTGCGATAGTGGGGCTGGGGGCTCGTCATCTGACACACTGGACAGGATTGGCAAAACCTTTTGTCCTCCTCATAAACCCCGGCCAATAGAACCTTTGCAGAATCCGCTCTTCTTTTGTTTTTTACGCCCAAATGTCCTCCCAGCACATGGGAGTCGGCCAAGTCCAGTACCACACGGCGGTATGGCTGGGGTACAACCAGCTGCTCCACTACCTCGTGCTGCACTTTGTCCACCCTATACAGCAGGTCCTGGTTAAAAGCCAGATGGGGAAACACCGAGTCGGCCCCTGGGTGCTGAGCCACCCCATTTACCACTGTCACCCCTTCCCTCGCCCGCAATAATGTCGGATCCTGGAGCTGAGCGTTCCCGAACGTGTCACGGGATACCTCCAGGTCCGGGATGGATGGGGTTTCCACGGATTCGCCTGACAACACCTCTAGGGGAAACCTATCGGGATGACACTCTACAGGTGATGTGGTGACCCCTACAGCTGGTATCCCCGCATCGGGATCCTCTGGCACTCGGCCCGATTGTCATCTGTCCCTAAGGGAAGGCATAATCACTCTTCCATAGAGTCCAGAACAAAGGAAAATCCCTTCCCAGTATGGCGGCATAAGGGATTTGGCATCCCACTCCGACGACATGCTGCACCTCTTTGCCCAACACGGACATGGTAACCCTGGCAGTGGGGTACTCCCGGCGGTCCCCATGGATACAGACAATGGACAGGGTTTTCTTCTCTGGGAGTGTCTCAGACACTAAGGACTCATGCACTAGGGTCACCAGGCTCCCAGAGTCCAGCAAAGCATTAATCGGATGTCCATCGACCAAGACTTGGCACAGAGGTGGCATATCGGTGGCCGACCTGGCATCCGCGGTACATACAGGCCAGGCAAAGAAAGAGGACCGGCGAGCGAACCCGCAGTCCATGGGTTCAGGTGTTTGAGGACAGTTCGCTGCCCTATGTCCCAGGCCGTGGCAGTGCCAACATTGAATCCCCGTGGTCCCTCCCCGGTTTCTCTTCCCTGGAGTAGGACTAGCCTTCCCCCCCTTTGTGGTTGGGTCCTCTTTTCCGGATCCCTAGCCTGAGAGGGAGCCCGACGGGATTCCCGCACCTGCGTTGAGTCCCGCATCAAGTCCTGGGTTGCCACATGCCACTCGACTACGCTTAGTAACTGATCCAGGTTGCCGGGGTCTCCCTGACCAACCCAGCGCTGTATGGCCCTTGGCAGTGTGCGCACCAAACGATCGACCACCACCCGTTCCACCATCTGCCAGGGGCTCAATGTCTCAGGCTGCAGCCATTTTTTTACCAGGTGTAACAGGTCATAGGCCTGGGACCGAGCAGGCCGGGACTCGGAGAAGGCCCACTGGTAGACTCGATGTGCACGCACATAGGTATTAACCCCAAGACGAGCCAACACCTCCCCCTTCAGCCTCTTATAGCTTTTGGCTTCCTCCTGACTGAGGTCGAAGTAGGCCTTTTGTGCGTCTCCCACTAAAAATGGCGCCACTACTTCGGCCCACTGTTCTGCCGGTAACCTTTCCTGTTCCGCAGTGCGTTCGAAGACCCTCAGGAACGCCTCAATATCCTCTTCGGGGCCCATCTTTCTTATTGCCCCCCCCCCCCCCGGGACGGCTTGTTGTTGTAACACACACATGGACTCCTGCATAGTCGCCAGTTGCTGGGACTATTCAACTGCCGCTGGTCTCTCAGGGCTTCCTCATATCTCCGAGTAGCCTCCTCATTACTTTGCATCAAGTGTCTAATGGCCTCCTCCATCTTATCTGGAGCCACAAAACTTGCCGGCTTAATATATGACACACAGTCCAAACAACACAATTTTCGGCCTCACTGCCGTTTGCCCGCATCCTCCACCAATTGCGGGGATCCGCTCTGGTAGGCAGTGGTAGCGAGTGCAGTATAGAAGCAACACAAACCGGTCTTGGTGTAAAACACGATGCTTTGTTTATTCACACGGTGCATATTTGTGAAAGACAGTGCAGTTCATAGGGAGGGTGGTCACACACAACATTTATTTAAAGCCAGGAGTAATGTCACCTTTTTCTCCTTGGTAAAGTAAGTCTATGGGTCCGGCTTCTAGCCACAGGACACAGATCCCTCCTGGCTTCAGCTGCAGGATCCTGCACAGTCCTTTCCAGGCCTCAGCACACAGCCCAGCTCACCTCCACTTCTTACTCTCACAGCCAGAGAACACACACGCTCCACATTGCGCACCACACCCTTGTTGCTGGTCAGCTTTTAACCCTTCCCTGCAAAACCTGGCCTGGACCGTGGGGAGACAGTCACCCGCCCGCATATCTGCCTGCTCCCAATAAGAGCCGGCCCGGATCCGCTGTGTTAACAGCATAACTGCTGCAAAATGCACTTTTCTGGCTCTTACTCCACCGGGGCCAGGACCCCTGGTGGCACGTACCTCCCATCTACCACCACCCCAGGTACTCTCCTACATATACCCCCCCCCTTTGTTCAACCCTGAAGGATTGCACACCCTGTTCAATCCTGAGGGGTTGGACACATGTACAAACAACAGTGTACCCGGGACAGGGCATCGGCATTCCCCTGTAAGCGGCCTGCCCTGTGTTCGACACTGAACTTAAAATTCTGGAGGGACAAGAACCATCTGGTGACCCGGGCACTCCCCTCCTTGGCCCGGCTCATCCACTGGAGAGGGGAATGGTCGGTCACCAGACGGAACCTTCTCCCTAACAGATAGTACCTAAGGGACTCGAGGGCCCACTTAATGGCCAGGCATTCTCTCTCTACCACGCTGTTCCTGGTTTCCGCTGGGGTGAGTTTGCGACTCAGGAAGACAACAGGGTGTTCCTCCCCACTGATTTCCTGAGAGAGTACTGCCCCATGGCCCACTCCAGAGGCGTCCGTCTGAACGACAAATTCCCGTGTGAAGTCGGGTGTCACCAAAACCGGGGAGCCACACAGAGCCGACTTCAAACGGGAGAATGCCTCCTCCGCCTGCTCATCCCAGCGGACCATCACCTCCCCTTTAAAAGTCTTGTCAATAGGGCCGCTATTGTGGCAAAGTTGGGGATAAAGTGCATGTAATATCCTATCATCCCTAGGAACGAACGTACTTGCTTGGTGGTAAGAGGTCTGGGCCAGATATATATATATATATATTTTTATTTTTTATTATTATTTTCTTGTGTTTAAATACTGAAAAAAATAAAAACTTTGGAAAAAATAGCTTTTTCTTTTTATTGTCATATTCTAACCCCCCCATAACGTTTTTAAACTTATGTGCTGTGTAAGGCCATTGTTTGAACCATAAAGCACATGCCCAGACAGACACACACCGAAAGATCACAATTTAACATATAAATCTTTATTAGAAACCAACAAGTTAACAATAAAAAATCTGTTGCTAGGCATGCGCTTTCTGGTTCTTCAAACAATGGTCATATAAATACATGCAAACTGCACCCCCTAATACGTTTGTGGTGCCCAATGTTTTTCTTTATTATATAGAGCTCTGTAAGGGTTTGTTTTTTGTGGGATAATCTGTACTTTTCAGTGATACCATTTTGGGTTGTGTATGAGTCTTTGTTCATTTTTTCGTAACATTTTTTGGGGAGGTGAAGTGATGAAAAAATGTCAAATTGGCCATTTTGGATTTTTACTTCCTTTACACCATGGAATAAATATTTTTTATATTATGATCATTTTTGGACACAGCGATTCCTATGACAGTTTTACAATTGTTTATTTTCATTTTCATTTTGAGGAAAAAGTGATTTGAACTTTTATATTTTTAAATTATTATTTTTAAAAACTTTTTTTATTTATTTTTTACTTTTTTCTATAACATGCAATCATTGGAATGCTATTTTTTTCTGCAATTAATTTATATTCATTACAGAACACAGTTTGTTTTCAGTATACTCCAATGCAGTGCTGCCATCTGTAGGCCTAGATGTAAGAGTAATAGATTTCAGAGTCTCAACCAGGTTCTGATCTATTGCTACAGTGTAACTGCTTCCCCCATCTCAGAGTGGGGAGGCTGTTACAAGCTAGAAAGATGCCAAGGTCACATTTGACCATGGCATCTGAGGGGTTAAATGTCCACAATCAGCATTACCACTGATCTCAGACATTAGCCCCGGGTGACTGCAGTGATTCGTTGCTAACGGCAATCCCCAGCAAAAATGCATACAATGGAGGATGCCGGCAGCGGACCACATTCGCCACAAAAACATCCTACACAAGATGAAATAATGTGTGTATGAAAATATAAAAATACATAAATCACTGAAAAAAGGTGCACCACAATAATATGTGACTGACCATACTGCCTAGACCCTCACGCTGATGTTAAAAGCTGAGACTTTAGCCAATACCTTCCAGTCAGGAACATATCAGAGCCCTGCGCACACCATCAAGGTATCTCAGTGTGGTGTGGGTCCTACCACTAAACTACCTATCGTGTGTGAACACAGTCTGATAGGTGCTGAGGACCGACTCACAGCCAAGCTCCTACATACCTCCATAGTAAGATCCCTAATACACTGGAAGGGAGGAGGAGGCTGCGAGCCCCACCTATAACAGGCCATGTGACACAGGCTACCAGGTGCACCAGAATGTTACGAATGACAAGCATTAGCACATTTAATACATGTAAAATCACTGAATAAAGAGGCTCACAGTGTATTAGTAATCTTAGTATGGAAGTATGTAGGAGTTTGGCTGTGAGTCGGTCCTTAGCACTTATCGGACTGTGTTCACACACGATCGGTAATTTAGCTGTAGGACCCACGCCACACTGAGATACCTTGACGGTGTGCGCAGGGCTCCGATATGTTCCTGTCATGGAACCATGAACCAGACGTACAACAAGAGATAAGTGGAAATAAGAA
This sequence comes from Bufo gargarizans, assembly GCF_014858855.1. NCBI lineage: Eukaryota > Metazoa > Chordata > Amphibia > Anura > Bufonidae > Bufo > Bufo gargarizans. The sequence goes on from NC_058082.1 coordinate 454,181,559, forward strand.
GGCTTTATTGAAAATCAAGCTGTAAGGCAAAAGTCCAAACGGATGGCTAAACCGAAGCAGGGTCTTGCGAAGCCAGAGGTCAGGAACCAGAAGGGTAGTCAGACGAAGCCTGGATCAGGAACCAGCAGGGTAGTCAGACGAAGCCTGGATCAGGAACCAGCAGGGTAGTAGCAGTCTTAGAAGCATGTGAACACAGGAGGACCAAGCAAGGAACTGAAGCCACAGACCTCCTATATATATGAGCTAGGCATCCAGCTCCTCCCAGTGGGAAGGAGAAGCCGCAGGGTGGGAGGCTACAAGAAACCCAGAAACCAAGATGGCCGCCAGCACATGTCAAACGAAGGAGAACAGCAAGAAGGTAAGACCATGACAGTACCTCCCCCTCAAGGGCCCCTCCTCCGCGGAGTAAAGAACGGTTTCTGAGGGAAGCGTGCGTGGAAGGCTCGGAGCAAGGCAGGAGCATGGACATCTGCGGAGGGAACCCAGGAACGCTCCTCTGGACCATAACCACGCCAATGGACCAAAAACTGCACCCGACCGCGGACCAGGCGTGAGTCCAGGATATTGCTCACCTCATACTCCTCACGATTGCCCACTTGGACCGGACGAGGCCGAGGAACCGAGGAAGTGAAACGATTACACACCAGTGGCTTCAACAGGGAGACATGAAACACGTTGGAGATCCGCATGCCAGGAGGAAGCGCAAGGGCATAGGCTACCAGGTTTACCCTGCGAAGCACTCGGAAGGGACCAACAAAGCGAGGCGCCAGCTTGGGAGTGGGCACTCGAAGGTTGAGGTTGCGGGTGGACAACCATACGCGGTCTCCGACCTGGTAGGAAGGAGCGGGCGCTCGTCTACGATCAGCCTGGAGTCTCTGGCGCTGCGCAGAGACCTCAAGGGACCTCTGGATCTGTACCCAAGAAGCACGTAGGACGGAAAGGTGATCCTCCACAGCCGGAATATCCTGGGGAGAGAATACCTCCGGTAACACGGCAGGTTGGAACCCATAATTGGCCATGAAGGGAGACGTCCCAGAGGAAGAGTTCACCGCCGTGTTCCTGGCAAACTCAGCCCAAGGCAGGAGGTCAACCCAATTGTCTTGGTGATCGGAGACATAGCAACGAAGGAATTGCTCCAAGGCCTGATTGGATCGTTCTGCGGCCCCATTGGACTGAGGGTGGTAGGCCGAGGAGAAAGAGAGATGAATCCCCAACTGGGAGCAAAAGGAGCGCCAGAACCTGGACACAAACTGACTCCCCCGATCCGACACAATCTCCTTGGGCAAACCGTGCAACCGGAAGACCTCCCTGGCAAAAATCGTGGCCAACTCTTGTGCAGAGGGTAACTTCTTGAGAGGAACACAGTGGCACATTTTGGAAAACCGATCCACAATCATGAGAATGACCGTATGGCCTCGGGATGCAGGGAGGTCCACAATGAAATCCATCCCCAGGTGTGACCATGGACGCTCCTCGGTGGCTATGGGTTGCAAAAGGCCCAACGGACGGTGCCGAGGGGATTTACTCTGGGCACAAACAGAGCATGCCGCTACATATGCGGCGATGTCGGAACGTAGAGAAGGCCACCAGAACAGACGTGAAACAGCCCAGGACAGCTGATTCTTTCCAGGATGCCCCGCGGCCTTGGAGTTATGGTAGGTTCGCAACAACCGAGTGCGCAACTCCTCAGGCACAAAACATCTGCCGTTGGGTCTCCCAGAGGGAGCACCAGATTGAGCCGCCAAAATCTGCTCACCCAGGGGAGAGGTCAGGCTGGTGCGAATGGCGGCCAGAATCTGATTCGGAGGTATGACCGAAGTCGGAATCGACTCCTCCCCGGACAGCTCGGAGTACTGCCGTGATAAGGCATCCGCTCTGATGTTCTTGGAACCGGGTAGGTAGGAGACCACGTAATTAAAACGTGACAAGAACAGAGCCCATCTGGCCTGACGTGGTGTCAATCTCTTGGCCTCAGAGAGGTAGGTCAGATTCTTGTGGTCCGTCAGGATGAGAACCGGAACCACCGAGCCCTCGAGCAAGTGCCTCCATTCTTTAAGGGCCTGCACGATGGCCAATAACTCCCTGTCACCAATCTGATAGTTGCACTCCGCGGAAGACAGTTTCCGGGAGTAAAACCCACAAGGAAGCAGAGGACCCTCTGGTGTTCTACGCTGAGACAGAAGGGCGCCTACTCCCATCTCAGACGCGTCCACCTCGAGGACAAAAGGCAACCCAGGGTTGGGATGCGACAGAATCGGAGCCGACACAAAGGCGGACTTTAGAGCCTCAAAAGCTCGGATGGCCTCGAGCGGCCAGACCTGGGGATTACTGCCCTTCCTGGTCAGATCCGTGAGAGGCTTGGCTAGCATGGAAAAGTCCCTGATGAACTTCCGATAATAATTGGCGAAGCCCAAAAAGCGCTGCAGGGCACGAAGACCACTGGGCTGGGGCCACTGTAAGACAGCCGAAACCTTCTCAGGATCCATGGAGAACCCCTCAGCGGAAATGATGTAACCTAAGAAGGTTACCTGGGATCGGTGAAATTCGCATTTCTCAAGCTTACCGAACAGCTTGTTCTCTCGTAACCGTTGCAACACTCGTCTGACATCCAGAATGTGGGCCTCCATGGATTCAGAATATACCAAGATGTCATCCAAATAGACCACCACACACTGCTGCAACAGGTCACGGAAAACATCGTTGATGAATTCCTGGAAGACTGCGGGCGCATTGCACAACCCAAAGGGCATAACCAAGGATTCATAATGACCGGTCCTGGTGTTAAACGCGGTCTTCCACTCATCGCCCGCCTTGATCCTTACCAGGTTATATGCCGCCCTCAGGTCGAGTTTGGTAAAGACCGTGGCCCCTTTGAGGCGATCGAACAGCTCGGAAATCAAGGGTATCGGGTAAGCGTTCTTGATCGTGATGCGATTGAGACCCCTGTAATCGATGCAAGGCCTCAACTCACCGCCCTTCTTTTTCACAAAGAAAAATCCAGCCCCTGCCGGGGACGAGGATTTGCGAATGTGTCCGCGTGAAAGCGCCTCCCTCACGTACTCCTCCATGGCCTCATTCTCCGCTACCGACAGTGGATAGACTTTGCCACGAGGAGGAACGGCACCAGATTGTAACTCTATGGCACAATCGTATGGGCGGTGCGGAGGTAAGGCAACCGCACGCACCTTATCGAATACATCCCGGTACTCCTCGTATTCAGGAGGCAACAGAGAGTCCGAGGAAGTACACAGCAACTTGACAGACCCATGGATGCAACTAGCCCCACACTGCGGTGACCACGAGAGGATCTCGGCCGATCTCCAATCGAAAGTCGGATTATGCTTCTGGAGCCAGGGGTACCCCAAGACCACCGAGTAGTGTGGAGACGAAATAACCTGGAGACAGACCGACTCTCTGTGAACGGCACCAATGGCCATCCCCACTGGAAGGGTCTCATGAGTCACGTGTGGCGGCAGAAGGGGTCTGCCGTCTATCGCCTCAAGAGCCAGTGGGGAACCTCGAGGCTGCAGAGGAATGGAATTGGCGGCAGCGAACACACTATCAATGAACAAACCACCAGCACCAGAGTCCACCAACGCCTGGGTCGTCACCGAGCCCCCGACCCAGGAGAGGACAACAGTAATCAGTGGTTTGTCAACACGGGAAACCGGGGACGAGGAGACTCCACCCAAGATCTGCCCCCGACAGGATCTCAGGTGCGAGCGTTTCCCGGACGGTTCGGGCATGCCAACCGAAAATGCCCACCGAGACCACAGTACATGCATCGGCCCTCGCGTCTCCGGAGTGCCCTCTCCCCCTCGGACAGGCGAGCAAACCCCAGCTGCATGGGTTCACCCCCAGACAAGTCATCCCCAGGAGGCGTGGGAGGAGAGGGAGGCACGGGTGGGACAGCAAACGTAGGCGCCAATCTGTTAGAAGACCTCCGCAGGCTCTCCTTAAAGGAAGGTCTCTCCCTGAGTCTGGTGTCAATCAAAATCAGGAAAGAAATAAGAGACTCGAGCTCCACTGGTAGGTCCTTAGCTGCAACCTCATCCTTCAAGGCATCCGAGAGACCATGAGAGAAAGCAGCGACCAGAGCCTCATTATTCCAGCCCACCTCTGCTGCCAGGGTACGAAACTCAATGGCGTATTCAGCTACGGATCGTGAACCCTGTCTGATGGACATAAGGAGCTTCGCAGCAGAGGCAGCACGAGCCGGCACATCGAATACCTTCCGAAGAGAAGCAACAAAACCGGAAAACTCGGCAACCACCGGATTGTTGTTCTCCCATAAAGGGCTGGCCCAGGCCAAGGCCTTGTCCGAGAGCAGCGAGATCAAGAAGCCCACCTTTGATCTCTCAGTAGGAAAGGCATGTGGCAGCAACTCGAAATAAATGCCCACCTGGTTAAGGAAACCTCGGCACTGAGTTGGCTCTCCCCCAAAGCGCTGTGGAAGGGGGGCAGAACCGGTCATACCCCGAAACACTGCAGGCGCAGCAACAGGTGTCGGGGTAGACTCTGGCGCAACAACCGGAGCGGCAGTAGGAGCGGGCCCAGGAGCGACAACCGACCCATCGGCAACGGAAGCTAAATGAGCCGTGCGTTCAAGCAGGGTTTGCAACGCCACAGCGAACCGACCCAACAGGTGATCCTGCTGATCAAGTCTGGCAACCAGCGTAGGTAGCGAGGATGGCCCTGTACCGTCAGAATTCATGGCTTGGTCCTAATGTCATGGAACCATGAACCAGACGTACAACAAGAGATAAGTGGAAATAAGAAGGCTTTATTGAATATCAAGCTGTAAGGCAAAAGTCCAAACGGATGGCTAAACCGAAGCAGGGTCTTGCGAAGCCAGAGGTCAGGAACCAGAAGGGTAGTCAGACGAAGCCTGGATCAGGAACCAGCAGGGTAGTCAGACGAAGCCTGGATCAGGAACCAGCAGGGTAGTAGCAGTCTTAGAAGCATGTGAACACAGGAGGACCAAGCAAGGAACTGAAGCCACAGACCTCCTATATATATGAGCTAGGCATCCAGCTCCTCCCAGTGGGAAGGAGAAGCCGCAGGGTGGGAGGCTACAAGAAACCCAGAAACCAAGATGGCCGCCAGCACATGTCAAACGAAGGAGAACAGCAAGAAGGTAAGACCATGACAGTTCCCGACTGGAAGATATTGGCTAAAGTCTCAGCTTTTAACATCAGTGTGAGGGTCTAGCCACTATGGTGAGTTTCATATTGTGGTGCACTTTTTTTTTAGTGATTTATGTATTTTTCTATTTTCATCCACACATTATTTCATCTTGTGTAGGATGTCTTTGTGGTGCATGTGGTCCGCTGCCAGCATCCTCCATTGTATGTATTTTTGCTGGGGATTGCGTTAGCAACAGATCACTTGTGGAGGAATTGCTCCCCCGATTGAATGTGCTAATGTGTCATGGTAGGGAGTGGGGGAAACTCCACACCGTACAATGTTGCCAATTACTAGGTCATAGGCAGGGAAGAAGGGAACTGGTCACCTCCTAAAGCTTCCCTCAAATAGCCCTAGTCTCCTGACTGTATGAGCCGCCTTCAATGGTAAGGGGGTTCATACCAACGAACCTAGAAATCTAGGAATCTCTGCATCGCCCTCAACATTGTGACAGGGCAGAGATCTCCTGTTCATCCATCACCATGGATGACAGGCGTCTCCAGAGGACCAGTAGCTGACAGGGAGAAAGACAGAATGCAACAACTGCACGGCAGGTAAGTACACAGTGTAACAACAGAACACTAGCAACAACCAACATTTACCTGCCGCAGCAGAGATGGAAAAATGGCACCAACATCTACCCAGACCTCCATGCAAACACCAGATGCACGGAATCTCCAGGCAGGACAGCACACTTTCTTGAAGAGTAGTTCCCCCTCCGGGGAACCAACCCCCTTCGGAAGGACACACACACAAAAGGGGAAAACGTCAAACGTCCATGCAGGCCAGTACACACCTACATGAAGCAAACACCCAGACATATAACAAACCTCCAACTCAAACCCACACCATAAATTACGCACCAGAAGGGCAAGGAAGACAAGGAGAAAACACACAGTATGACATCGCAGAAGACATTGCTGAGAACATTGATGTCAAACTTGGATGGCCCTCAGATCTCATCAATGCACAGAGCAAGCATCTCACATGCAAGACAGACAAACCAAACTCATCTCAGTCTCCAAGCCAAAGGATATAACGAGACCTGAGACCACACCCACCTCACCACTTTGCTCCAAACCAGCCAGTGAATTAACCCCACGCACACCAGACAGGGAAGGGAAACAACTAAAAGGGAAATCGCTCATACATGTGTTATAGAAAAATGAATAGTTGTAATCAGCTTGCATCAAAGTTTGTGTAAGGAAAAAGGCAAATCCCCCTTCCATCAGCTGCAGCTAGAGAAAGACCCAGGTGCTCCGTCCTTTATTGACTAACAAAAGGTGTAAAGGGGGCTGGCCCAAGACAAGGATGCAGGAAGTGATGACATACAGGAAGTGATGACATAGGAAGACAAGACACCATCATTTACAATAACATAGCCAGGTAACAAACACATGTATACAATAATCTAACATTACCACTGGAGCGAACTTTATCCAGCCTTGCTCAGTGATCAATGCCAGATAAAGTTACTATGATCCACATGCAGGTTTATTCACAGTACAGCGTCATTATCTCCAGCGGCTGATCAGGCGCACTAGAGACAACAAACGCACGTTCCTTTACAGGACATACACAGGAAGATATCCACTCCAATGGTTTACCCTGACACTGAGAGACATGATGACAATACACAATATATTAAATACACATCCTAACAAAATTTCCACAACACATGCATGTGTGGCCACCATGTCACGGCACCAACCACAGGCCGTGACATAATGCTTGTCTTTGGTAACATTCTGGTGCACCTGGTAGCCTGTGTCACATGGCCTGTTATAGGTGGGGCTCGCAGCCTCCTCCTCCCTCCCAGTATATTAGCGATCTTACTATGGAGGTATGTAGGAGCTTGGCTGTGAGTCGGTCCTTAGCACCTATCAGACTGTGTTCACACACGATAGGTAGTTTAGCAGTAGGACCCACACCACACTGAGAAACCCTGCGCTTCAGCGATTCTCATGTCAGAGGAGCTGAGGAGGGGAAGAAGGGGATATGTCCGGGTTCAGCTCAGGACCTGGACAATCCCTTTAAGCAGACAGCGTACCATGGCAAGCCTGGGAAGCTCCAGCAGGCCCCAGGCTGTCATGGTAACCGATCAGAGCTGTTACACGTGCAGAGAAACTGCAGCGTATTACAGTACCATAAAAGTGTATGAGATTACACAAATCTCATGAGCACTTTGCAAAATTTTTCTGAGTGGAAATTGACCTGCATTGTGGATTTCCAAATCGGCAGCATGTCAATTTTGTTTGCTGTTTTAGCTGCAGATCTCACCCTTTTCATTGCGGATTTTGGTGCAGATATGCTGCAGAAATGCGCAGAAATCCGCAAGGAAATGTATGTGGATCTTATGTGCGTTCAGATGCACCTGTGTGCAGATGGCCTTACTGGTCACTGTCTTCCTCCTATACTGATCACTTCCCCTCCCTATTTTAATGGTCACTATCCTCCTGTTTGTTGGTCACTGTCCATTCTATTTTACTGTTGAATGTTCTGCCCTATTATAGTAACAGAACAGTTGTGGAGCCACAGACTGTTTGGTAACTGATCTATATGGTAATATGTCCATATATAATATTGGAACAAGTTTTCTTTACATAGGGCTACATGCACACGAACGTTGTTTGTTTCCGTGTCCATTCCATTTTTTGTGTGCGCCCCGTGGCCGTGCTGCAGCCCGAAAATTGTGGGCCGCAACGCATGAACACCCACCGTGGGGCAGCCGCAGCGGATCACGGACCCATTCACTTTAATGGTTCCGCGATCTGCTCCTTCCGCAAAAAGATAGGACATGTTCTATCTTTTTTGCGGAACAGAAGCATGGAACAGAACCCCACAGAAGCACTCCGTAGGGTTCTGTTCCACATCTCTGGATTTGCGGACCCATTCAAGTTGAATGGGTCCACATCCGTGACATGGAATGCACACGGAACGGTGCCCGTGTATTGCGGATCCGCAAACGCGGATCCGCAATACGGCAACGGGAAGCACACGTTCGTGTGCAGGAGACCTAACCAACAGTATGTTTTCACATTAATTATATTACATTACACAGTGAAAGTTGAAATTGCTATTTGTTTTTTAAACCTCACCCAAAAGATGTTAAATAAAATTGATTTAATACAATATATGTATAATATATCCCAAATCAGTTCCTATAAAAAGCAACAACTTTAGCAACAGCTACACTAAAAAAGAAAAAAGTGATGATCACTGGAACACAGAGAGGGGAAATATTACTGTTCCTGAAGACTGAAATTTGTTATGGTACTAAGGGGTTAAATGCACTTAAGTCTTCTGAGTTGTGCATGAACTATATTTATTTAAGTCAAAAATTCAAAATCTACAATAAAAAGGGACATTTAAGGAGGTTTTTTTCCAATTTTAATGTGACTTAGGCTACTTTCACACTAGCGTTCGATCGGATCCGTTCTGAACGGATCCGATCATATTAATGCAGACGGCGGCTCCGTTCAGAACGGATCCGTCTGCATTATATTTGCAAAAAAAAGCTAAGTGTGAAAGTAGCCTGAGCGGATCCGTCCAGACTTTTACATTGAAAGTCAATGGGGGACGGATCCGCTTGAAGATTGAGCCATATTGTGGCATCTTCAAACGGATCCGTCCCCACTGACTTACATTGTAAGTCTGGACGGATCCGCACGCCTCCGCACGGCCAGGCGGACACCCGAACGCTGCAAGCAGCGTTCAGCTGTCCGCCTGTCCGTGCGGAGGCGAGCGGAGCGGAGGCTGAACGCCGCCAGACTGATGCAGTCTGAGCGGATCTGCATCCATTCAGACTACATCAGGGCTGGACAGAAGCGTTCGGGTCCGCTCGTGAGCCCCTTCAAACGGAGCTCACGAGCGGACAGCCGAACGCTAGTGTGAAACTAGCCTAAAGAGGTTAAAACAAAAACTTTTCTGAAGGTAACAATAAATGTTGTTTTGCATATACATTACAGATTTGTTGTATAAACAGTGCTTTTGTGTTCTATCTTAGTATAAGCAGAGGCCTGTCAATCAAGCCAGTAGTGAGGAAGCCAGATGGGTCTCCTCATGCTCGCACTCTTTCTATATATATATATATATATATATATATACCTGACCCAGGTTCTCCTCTTTTTCTGATGCTGACCTTGAATGCCAAGGCCCCAGTGATAGTGCCACTCTGACAGCAGACCTGCCATCATAAATGTGCTGGAGGAGACACTGCCCTATACCATTATATCTGTGATGGCAGTGCACTAACCCTAGGCAAGGGGTATCTGCAAATGGTTTGTTATGTAATATATTGTTATGTATTGTCATGTTATATATTGTACCCAACATTGTCATGTATGGATGGCACAGCCAGGGTTAACAATCCTGTTTCAGCCCTTGTAGAAGGTGATATATGGGCAGGACCCACCTCTAATCTTGGGGAGAGTCCAGGCTGGAGTTCAGAGAGAAAGGAGGCAAAGTCCATGTGCTCCCTCTTTTTAGGCTCAGAAAGCTATAGAGAGTCACCAATCTCTGCATAATCTACAGACAGCGAGAGAAGACCATCCTTAAGCCATACATCATTATCTGGGAAGAATTGCACTGTGTACAGTTGGAACTGTGTCTACTATAAATAGATGTACTAGAACCCCCTTTTTGCTCTTGGGTAACAAGAGATATTTATTCTTCTACCTCTAGCCTGTTTTTTTTTTTAACCCTACACCATACGCTGGCAATGCACCCTACAACTCCTGCCAGGCACCCACAACAAACCTACAACACCAAGTGCACCTCAGGTACCATCAGGCAGGAGTCTCAACATCAGGGAGTGCCACTGTGGTAAAGAGCCACTACCACTCTCATCTTCCACCCCAGCGGGATACTGCAGCAGGTCTGTGAGGTCAGTACAGCTGACATACCTTATCTAGATTCAAACTGCAGTTTACCAGTTGAGGATCACTAATATAGCGGAATTCTGTATAGGTGGCACTTTATTATTTAGCCAGGGCCAGAGTTAGAAGGAAGCGTCTAGGGTCGTCATCCTTGAAGACCCCTTAGCTCAGGGAATATCTGCTCCTAAGTGTGGAGAGTGACATGCATGTAGTGGAGCTTGTGAGGATATATGGATGGCAGGAGACATACAAGGAGGGAACATGTGGGGTAGTCTCTGAGTGAGAGGGAGCAACAAAGAAGGGACCATCAAACTAAGTCTTTGAGAGAGGGAACATAAGGAACAGTCTCTAGCAAAAGGAGAAATGTAGAGCAGTCGGTGTGAGAGCCATGGGAAGCATGAGAAAGGGGAATAGTTTGTGACAAAGGGGGCGTTAGAGCACTCTGTGAGATAGAGGGGCAAGGAAAGCAGTCTAGATAAGAGGAGGGCATCAGAGCATCACTCTCTGAGGCACAATATGGAGTACTATCTGTTTGGCAATGTTATTTTGTGATGATTGTTGTTTTCAGGAGAATTGTCTAGTGGTGTAACTAGTTATGACACCACTATATGTAAAGTACAGTATTTTAGAGCACAGTGATACACGGCAGGTACAGTAAACAAAAGGGGCAGCAAATGGACAGAACTTGGGGTAGCACCTAGGTTGGAAAAACCTCAAGAGGGTGCTTTAAAAATGAGGAGCAAAGGTGTCTTGAAGGTAAACTACCTACACAGTTGGCTGGAGGATATCTTCATGGCGGTCTAGGCAGCATAGAAAAGACATAAAAAGTGAATGAGTCCAGTTAGAAGGGGGTCACCTGTGTGTCACTGAATTTAATTGTATTGCATACACTTTTATGGTCTGCAGAGCACTGGGGCAGGACCGGTATCTACCACTATATGGTCAATGTATGGTTTAGAGATTGGTCCTTGTACAGTGGTTTCTATTTAATAACAGTATAATTATATTGAGTCACTATATGATATTAATGGTCATGGTGTGTTGGTATTATTTGGGCACTGTAAAAGTGGTATTATTAGTATTTGTATAATTTGTTGTTCCTTAAAGGGATTCTGTCACCAAGTTTTGTGCTATAGAGCTGCGGACATGCACGGCTAGATCGCCGCTAGCATGTCCGCAATATACCTGTCCTATAGGGCTGTGTGCTTTTATTTTCTTTAAAAAAGGATTTTAGAGATATGTAAATTAGTCTTGTAAGGTGCCCAAGGGTCTGTACGAACCTTCCTGGAGCCCAGCCATGCCCGCCTGTGAAGGAGCCCAGCACCGCCCAGCATGTCCTCCGAATCTCCTCCTTTCGTCACCGTTAGATAGCCGTAATCTTGCGATGTGCGAGCTCGCGCATGCGCGGTGCCGGTATAGTGTTCCTTCCCTGTGCTGGCAGCCTCAGGGAAGGAACTGCGCATGCCCGAGCTCGAGCATCGCGAGATTACGGCTATCTATCGATGACGAAAGCAGGAGATTCGGAGGACATAGGCAGTGCAGGGCTCCTTCACAGGCGGGCGTCGCTGGGCACGGCTGGGCACCAGGAAGGTTCGTACAGCCCCTTGGTCACCTTACAAGACTAATTTACATATCTCTAAAATCCTTTTTTAAAGAAAATAAAAGCACACAGTCCTATAGGACGGGATATTGCAGACATGCTAGCGGCGATCTAGCCGTGCATGTCCGTATCTCTATAGCCTAAAACTTGGTGACAGAATCCCTTTAAAGGGGTTCTCCGGGCTTTTAATATTGATGACCTATCATCGGGATAGGTCATCAATATCAGATCGGTGGGGGTCCGACACCCGGTACCCCCACCGATCAGCTGTTTGATAAGGAGGCGCGCTCCGTGCCAGCGCTGCCTCCTCTTCACTGTTTACCTTCTCACCGTCGCCTCTGCAGCGGTGAGCAGGTGTAATTACACCTAACCAAGCCATTCATTTTAATGGGACGGATGATTCCCATACACTTGTATAGGAGCGATCCGTCCCATTGAAATTAATGGGATGGCTTGGGTGTAATTACACCTGCTCACCGCTGCAGAGGCGACGGCGAGAAGGTAAACAGTAAAGAGGAGGCAGCGTTGGCACGGAGCGCGCCTCCTCTTCAAACAGCTGATCGGTGGGGGGCTGATATTATATTAAAATATTAAAAGCCCGGAGAACCCCTTTAACAGTATGGAAGTAAAATTTAAAGGGGTTGTCCCATTACAAGAAGTTATTCCCTTACCTGCACTTGTACTCAGCTATCTCTTGCAGCCCCATAGAGTTGAAAAGAGTGGAAGCATGCATGCGTGTCTGCTGCTCAAACAAGGTAATACAGGCCTCTGTTCTAGTTATTGACTGGGGCCCCAGCAGTTGGAGCCCCGCCAATCAGACACTTATCCCCTTATTACTGCCAAGGAGAGGGAGATGGCAGCTGGTATGAACCACTGCTGTAAGGTGCCTGCAAGAAATCTGCGCCAAAACTGAACATAAATCCACACTATTTATTGTGGTTTTGGCACATTTTCTTGTGCAGTTTCATCGCAGATCTCACCATTCCATTGAAAAGGGTAAAATCGTCAACAACAATTGACATGCCGTGGATTTAAAATGTGCATAGCAGGTCAGTTTCAGCACCTAAGAAAAAAAAGTATACAGGAGAAAAACTGCTCATAATATGTGCAGGTAGCCTAACAGTAGGAGACTGTAATATAATAATTCATTAAAAAAAATTTTTTTGTTTTTTGTATTATTACATTATCACAGTTAGGGTCTATTCACACGTCCGTAAGTGTTCTGCTGATCTGCAAATTGCGGATCCGCAAAACACGGACACTGGCAATGTGCATTCCGCAATTTACGGACCACACATCACCGGCACTATAATAGAAAATGCCTAATCTTGTCCGCAATTGCGGACAAGAATAGGACATGTTCTATTTTTTTGCGGAAACGGAAGCACGGATGTGGAAGTGCGGATCCGCAAATGCGGATGATGACAGCACATTCCGGCCCCATTGAAAATGAATTCCGCATAATTGCGGAATGGATGCGGACCCATTTTGCGGACGTGTGAATGGACCCTTAGGCTGTGTTCACATCTCCATTTCGGAGATCCAGCTGCCTTATCTGGCGCAAATGCTGGCACCCCGCATTTATGGTATGTTGGAAATCGGTCAGATCACCTCATTGCAGTCAATGGGAATCTGGTGGTGAATCAGAGGATCCGGAAGGCTGCTCTGTACCAGAACAGCCTGCTGGATCTCCTAACGGAGATGTGAACTCAGCCTCAGGCCTCATGCAAACGACCGTTGTGTGCATCCGTGTCCGTTGTTCCGTGATTTTCTGCGGACCCATTGACTTTCAATGGGTCCGTTGAAAACTCGGAAAATGCACCGTTTGTCATCCGCGTTTGTGACTGTGTTTCCTGTCCGTCAAAAAAATATGACCTGTCCTATTTTTTTGACGGACAACAGTTCGTGGACCCATTCAAGTCAATGGGTCCGTGAAAAAACAAGGAGGCACACAAGATTGTCATCCGTGTCCGTGATCCGTGTCCATTTTTTTCCTTTTCATTTTCAAGGCAAACTTTTTTTTTCACTTTTCTGGTCTGGTGTACCTCCAAAAATCAAGGAAGACACACGGCTAGAAAAAACGGACACGGATCACGAACAACGGAACCCCATTTTCCGGACCGTGAAAAAATACTGTCGTGTGCATGAGGCCTTATACAGATGATGAGAATGTCATTGGGTTTTGAAATGAAATTTTATAGTTTAAATAAATGAAAGGAATTTGAAACTGAGGCTTAGGCATGCCGTGATTATTGGTATGTGGTTTCCCAAGCTCAGCACACTCTGCAGAGGAGGATAGCTATCACAGTGTCTGCAGAAGCATGAGCACATACAGTATGTTATGGTAAGCATGTTTATAAATACACACAGCTCTTCAGACGGAATTGATATATGTTTGTAAATACGATCTGATGTATATTTGCATTTATATTTGTAAATGTTATGGTACGTTCAATGCTTGATTCTTGGGCTTCATACTTTTTAAGGCTAGGTTCACATCTGAGGTGGAGGATCCATTAGAAAGAAAGGGTGCACCCTAGTGGTGGATTAAAGGGAATCTGCCACCAGAAATTCACTGTTAAACCAGGCAGGATACCTTGTAGGGCTAGCTCAGCTGAATGTAATAATACCTACAAGGTATTGTGCCTGTTTCCACGATACAGATTCCCTTCAAACATACTACTATCTCTCTCTTAACTGATATCCCCACCGTTATCACAGGGGCCCTTGACAACCACTATTTAGTTTCCATTGAATTAATCTTTATTGATGGATAGATTAGGCCACGGTGTATTATATGTTACTTTAATATTTAAACAACATAACCATATAACTTACATAACTTCAAATTACCAATTAGTAAGCACCACCAATTTCCCCATCGCCATATAGCACAGCTTAATGGCTATACTACACCGCAGTCCTTTCTCTATCAAATTAAGCAAATCCACATTGAGAATGTCCAAACCTATGTCCGACAGTGTCTGCCTAGAATAGTCATATAAACCAGAAGTGAAGCATTCTAATTCTGCATGTCTACTTGACATAAATTTCCCTATGTTTCTGTTTACCCTTATTCTGATCTTTTCCATAAAAGAAAAGTTTTCGGATTTCCATTCCCATTTTGGGATGATTTCAGAGAAAGCCAATCTAGAATGTGGTAGTAGAATGTGGATGTTTAATAGTGTGTTTATTATCTCTTTAATTAATAAATGTGTGCTGATTTTACCTACATAATCGGCCCCAATATGAAGAATTACCAGATTTGGTTTAGGCCAGCTTTCTGATGCTGCTACACACAGATTATAAAAAATGTTAAACGAAGATCAGCAATGCCTCTCCAGAATATTATCACTTTATTTCGGAAGCCCAAATTATCGGATTTGAATCTAATGACAGATCGATTTCAAGTTGATGAGGTGATCTTGTTTACTAATATCCATATTATCTTTATTTCTGCAAGAGATTAAGACAATAAGTCAGGTCTAATATATAGTCTATATCTTTTGGATTTCCATCTACCAAGTTTTTAATGGTATTTTCCTTGAGTCCTATTTTGTACGCGTGCGTAGCTGCCCCTATTCGAAACGAATGAGCAGATATTTTTTCTCTCTTAGATTGAAGTGTTCTTTACATTTTGAAAGCATAAAATTGAATTGAAATTTTGTTAAAGGTGATTTGTCTATATGCATGAAAAGAGGATCTGGTATTTTAGGCCTAATAAGTGTCCAGTCTTTCAACGCTTGCACTGGACATAAGGGAGAAGTTTGTATGTTGTTGAGATTTAACCATACTCCCTTACCTGACTGGTCCGTTTTTGATCTTTTTATTAAAATGCTAACTTTATTTTCATGCATAAGTAAATCTTTAATCAATAATGGTGCCTCCGATGTTCTATTAATAGCCGCAATTTCACTAATACGGAGTGGCCCAAAAAAAGATAATAAGACAGCCTTTGAACAGAGACGACTCATAAGCAGAAGAGCATATTTTTGGTAATTGTGTAACAAAATTTTCTAGATTTTCCAAAGATAAAGTTTTTTTGTTTGGTTCTTTTGGCGCCTTTAATAATTTGCTTAGCTAGGAAATTTGCAGTAAAAGGAGTAATATTAAAAAATTTTTGAAAATATGAGATGCCTGTTATTATTTTTGAATATAATCTCCCTTTTTTCCTGTCATTAAAAGACTTTGAATAAAAAGGATCAATTGTATTGTACCGTCGTCCTTTTCATTGTAGTTAAAATAATTCCAAGTTCTCCAAGCAGCAGAGTAAGCAGCCCATGTAGAAGAAGCCAACGAGTTACTTACTAAACCGCTTAAGAATTGTATATCAAGGTCCATAAGTCTAGAGGGCATGGTGTTCTGCTTTGCGTTATTGAACTGTTGTATAACACTAGTCAGACAATCTAACAATAATTCAGAAGTCACAAAACGTGAGACATAAAATGTGTATGTATTCTTTGTTCTGAATAACTTTGTAAAACTACAACATAAGCACAAACAAAAATATGTATCAGCACATTAAACATTATACAACAGCCTGATTGCATCAGTAAGAGTACTCATGGACAATTCCACCATAAGTCCAGGAATAGCTCAGAGCTCCACTGAATGCTGCTTGCTAGATCCAGGAGCAGTCACGAAATGGAGAATAGAAAGTTCCAGGTTAAAGGTTACTGTCTCTCTATGAGAATTACCACTTCCTGACAAGTCCTGGCATAATAACAACTAACTCTGACCACGAGATGGCAGCAACATCAAATTAACATCACAGTATAATCTATAACAGTACATTACATACATTTGCTATAACAATATGGGCAGAACACATGGTATCCCTGTTTCTTCCGCTTCTGGGGTGAACTGTCTGAATATTGAAAATTTCTGTCAAGACAAAGAATCAGCTATTAAAGGGGTTGTCCGGGTTCATTGACCCACTAAAACTCTCTAGAGCCTGCTCTTCCTGGGGCTTGCTCTACTAAGTGGGCTTCTTATTAAGTGGAGTTAAAAAAACAAGGAGTTCTAGTGCTGTGTGTGGTTTTGTGGGAGTGATTGCAGGTGGCTGAGTGTGGATTGCAGCAGAGATCATTGAAAGTTAAGTGTTTGTATTCTAGTACTGCCATTTAAACTTTTTTTTTCTTTTTTTCTCTGCTTAATTAAGGGGAGTGCCCTGGGCAACCAGGTGCTATAAATTGACCCACTAAAACTCTCTAGAGCCTGCTCTTCCTGGGGCTTGCTCTACTAAGTGGGCTTCTTATTAAGTGGAGTTAAAAAAACAAGGAGTTTAAGAAAAGGAGTTTGGAAACTAAGGTTGGATATAATTTCCTTGTGTGTTGTTGGCTTGGTTTTGCGTAGCCCTTCGGCTACAGCAGACAGGGTCTAGGTCTGAATCATATATACTGTTTTACTTTTTTACTGTTGTAATCCCCATTTAGTATGTGTTGCACAATTTACAACGCAGTCCAGTGCACATCTTGCATGATGTATGCAGTCCTGGAACAGGAGTTCAAGGGTGCATATCTTTGTTCTAGATGTGAGCAAATAACCCGTTTGGAATCGCAAATCGAGTCTCTAAACGGGCAAGTTGCAACACTGAGAGGCATTGATAATTTGCAAAAGAGTTTGCTTCTCACCGAGCAAGCACTCTTTGGGGTAGATGAGGGGGAGGGTGACAGAGAGGAGGCTGAGGAAAGTGAGGTAGCTAGCTGGGTAACAGTTAGAAAGCGGGGTAGAGGGAAGAGTGCCAGGGAGGCTAGCCCTGATCTGACACACCCCAACAAGTTTGCACGTTTGGCAGATGAGGGGGATATCAGTCCGGGGACGGCACTGCTGCAGCCGGACACTTCCTCTGCCAGTCAGGGGAATGTCAGCTCCAGTAAGCAGGGAACCAGGAGAGCAGGGCAGGCCAGACAGGTGCTGGTAGTGGGCGACTCCATTATTAGGGGAACAGATAGGGAAATCTGTCACAAAGACCGTGATCGCCGAACAGTGTGCTGTCTTCCTGGCGCTAGAGTTCGACACATCGCGGATTGGGTTGACAGATTACTGGGAGGGGCTGGAGAAGATCCAGCGGTCATGGTCCATATCGGAACCAATGACAAAGTTAGAGGTAGGTGGAGAGTCCTTAAAAATGATTTCAGGGATTTAGGTCAAAAGCTGAGGGCAAGGACCTCAAAGGTAGTATTTTCCGAAATACTGCCTGTACCACGAGCCACACAAGAAAGGCAACGGGAGATTATGGAGATTAACAAGTGGCTCAAGAACTGGTGTAGGAAGAAGGAGTTTGGGTTCCTGGAGAACTGGGCCGATTTTTCTATCGGCTACAGGCTCTATCGTAGGGACGGGCTGCACCTCAATGGGGAAGGGGCAGCTGTGCTGGGGAGAAAGATGGCTAGAAGGTTGGAGGAGTGTTTAAACTAGGGACTGGGGGGGAGGGTAATTACGTTATAGGACGGGAAGATAGCGCAGATAGAGACCGGGGGCAAGGTAATGGGACTGGGGGAGGAATGGAAGGAGGGACTAGAACAGTTCAGAAGGAAAGGTGTAGGGTAAAAAATATACATAAACCTCTCAAATGTATGTATACTAATGCCAGAAGTCTGACTAATAAAACTGGTGAACTGGAATTAGTGATGTGTGAGGAGAACTATGACATAGTGGGAATAACTGAGACATGGCTGGATGATAGCTATGACTGGGCAGTTAATGTACAAGGTTACAGTCTGTTTAGAAAGGATCGTCAAAACCGGAGAGGGGGAGGGGTCTGCCTTTATGTAAAGTCCGGTCTAAAGCCCACACTCCGTGAAGATATAAGTGAGGGACATGAACATGTGGAGTCAGTGTGGGTAGAGATACATGGAGCTAAAAACAACAATAAATTACTAATAGGAGTTTACTATAAACCACCTAATATACCAGAGTCCACAGAAAATCTATTACTAAACGAGATAGACGAGGCGGCAAATCATAATGAGGTGGTTATTATGGGGGACTTCAACTACCCAGATATAGACTGGGAAACTGAAACTTGTATATCTCATAAAGGAAACAGGTTCTTGGCAATAACCAAAGACAATTACCTCTCCCAACTGGTTCAGGACCCGACTAGAGGGACGGCCATACTGGACTTAGTATTAACCAATAGGCCAGACAGAACAACAGACGTGCAGGTTGGGGGACACCTGGGAAATAGTGACCACAAAGTAATAACCTTCCAATTATCATTCAAAAGAGCGTTTCTACAGGGAGGAAAAAAAAGACCAAACTTCAAAAAAGCTAAATTTAGCCAACTAAGAGAGGCCATAGGCCAAACTAACTGGGACAAAGTCCTCAAAAATAAAAATACAGCCACAAAATGGGATATCTTTAAAAACATCCTAAAATCTCATTGTAAGAGGTACATACCGTATGGTAATAAAAGGTTAAGGAACAAAAAGAAACCAATGTGGATAAATAGAACTGTAAAGAAAGCAATAAATGACAAAAAGAAAGCATATCATTCACTGAAACAGGAGGGGAGCACGGAAGCACTGAAAAACTATAAGGAAAAAAATAGAACATGTAAAAAACAAATAAAAGCGGCCAAACTAGAGACCGAGAGATTAATTGCCAAAGAGAGTAAAACTAACCCTAAAATGTTCTTCAATTATATAAATGTTAAAAAGTATAAATCTGAAGGTGTCGGCCCTCTAAAGAGTAATGAGGGGGAAGTCGCAGAGAGCGATGAGGAGAAAGCAAAGCTGTTAAATATTTTTTTCTCCAATGTATTCACTGAGGAAAATAAATTGTCAGATGACATGCAGAATGCAAAAATAAATTCCCCATTAAAAGTGTCCAGTCTGACCCAGGAAGAAGTACATCAGCGACTTAAAAAGATTAAAATAGACAAATCGCCAGGACCGGATGACATACACCCCCGTATCCTAAAGGAATTAAGTAATGTCATAGCCAGACCCTTATTTCTGATATTTGCAGACTCTATACTGACAGGGAATGTCCCACAGGATTGGCGCATTGGCATATGTGGTGCCAATATTCAAAAAGGGGCCAAAAACAGAGCCTGGAAACTATAGGCCGGTAAGTTTAACATCTGTTGTGGGTAAACTGTTTGAAGGTTTTCTGAGAGATGCTATATTAGAGCATCTCAACAGAAATAAGCAAATAACGCCATATCAGCATGGCTTCGTGAGGGATCGGTCATGTCAGACTAATTTAATCAGTTTCTATGAGGAGGTAAGTTCTAGACTTGACAGCGGCGAATCAATGGATGTCGTATATCTGGACTTCTCCAAAGCATTTGACACTGTACCACATAAAAGGTTAGTATATAAAATGAGAATGCTCGGACTGGGAGAAAACATCTGTATGTGGGTAAGTAACTGGCTCAGTGATAGAAAACAGAGGGTGGTTATTAACGGTACACACTCAGATTGGGTCACTGTCACTAGTGGGGTACCTCAGGGGTCAGTATTGGGCCCTATTCTCTTCAATATATTTATTAATGATCTTGTAGAAGGCTTGCATAGTAAAGTATCAATTTTCGCAGATGACACTAAACTATGTAAAGTAATTTACACTGATGAGGACAGTATACTACTACAGAGGGATCTGGATAGACTGGAGGCTTGGGCAGATAAGTGGCAGATGGGGTTTAACACTGATAAATGTAAAGTTATGCACATGGGAAGGAAAAATGCAAGTCAACCGTACATACTAAATGGTAAAACACTCGGTAACACTGACATGGAAAAGGATCTAGGAATTTTAATAAACAGCAAACTAAGCTGCAAAAACCAGTGTCAGGCAGCTGCTGCCAAGGCCAACAAGATAATGGGTTGCATCAGAAGGGGCATAGATTCCCGTGATAAGAACATAGTCCTACCACTTTACAAATCGCTAGTCAGACCACACATGGAGTACTGTGTACAGTTCTGGGCTCCTGTAAACAAGGCAGACATAGCAGAGCTGGAGAAGGTCCAGAGGAGGGCATCTAAAGTAATAACTGGAATGGGGCAACTACAGTACCCTGAAAGATTATCAAAATTAGGGTTATTCACTTTAGAAAAAAGACGACTGAGGGGAGATCTAATTAATATGTATAAATATATCAGGGGTCAGTACAGAGATCTATCCCATCAGCTATTTATCCCCAGGACTGTGACTGTGACGAGGGGACATCCTCTGCGTCTGGAGGAAAGAAGGTTTGTACACAAACATAGAAAAGGATTCTTTACGGTAAGAGCAGTGAGACTATGGAACTCTCTGCCTAAGGAGGTTGTGATGGTGAGTACAATAAAGGAATTCAAGAGGGCCCTGGACGTATTTCTGGAGCTTAATAATATTACAGGCTATAGCTACTAGAGAGGGGTCTTCCTCTGGATCAACTTGCGGGATAACAGGCCGAACTGGATGGACAAATGTCTTTTTTCGGCCTTATGTACTATGTTACTATGTTACTATCCCTCCATTTTCACCCCGGCAGCCCCCCTGACATGAGCATCGGAGCTCTCCTTTGCCCTGCGCTAAATTGCACAGGGCAAAGACATTTTTTGGAGATCCAGTGACGTACCGGGGCTCTCCATGGGGCTGACAGGAACCCCGGTGACGTCACCGGCACTGATGGGTGGGATTTAGCTCTGCCCTAGCCAGTAAAATGGCTAGGGCAGAGCTAAAGCCCGTCCCTCAGAGCCGGTGACGTCACCGAACACACTGCCGGGCGGAAGTTACCGCCCGGCAGTGTGTTACTGAAAACAAAAGAGCCCGTGCCCTGCACGATTTAGCGCAGGGCAAGGGAGCGCCTCAGAGCATGAGATGCTCCGATGCTAGCCTCAGGGGGACTGTCTGGGTGAAAATAAGGGTATGTCCGGGTTCAGCTCTGAACCCAGACAACCCCTTTAAGTTGGATCTTCCTTCTATATATTTAGCTTTCAACCAAATATTATTATGCAAGCATATTAAAACTATTTGCCTCAATATGCAAATTACTTCATCAGATTTTGCCAACAGTTTATAGAAAAGACCACGCCTTTATTGTCAGAATATAGTAGTATTCTTTTATTCCTAAAGTGATCCTGCCAGATATTTAGGGAAACTAAAACTGGAAAAAGTTCCAAAAAGTTAATATTCCTAATGATTGGTTTATCCAACCAATCCTTAGGCCATTTTTCTTCAGACCATTGCTTTTCGAATATCGCTCCGTATCCCACATCCGAAGCCGCATCTGTGTATATCTGAAGTGAGTCCAAATCAATAAATTCTTTTTAACAAATAGAACAACTGCTAAATCTATTAAGAAAAGGCAACCAGATTTTTTGTCTTCCTTAATTGTTTGTTTATACGAATATGATCATGCGGATATTTCTTACCTGCGGTGGCTGCATACATCCTTTTAGAAAAAATTCTACCCATTGGTATCACCCTGGATATAAAGTTTAAAGATCCTAAAGCAGATTGTAACCTTTTCAGGGTAGTTTTTTCTGATAATAATAAATTATTTAGTACAATTTTTGACGAATTTATTTTCTCTTACGGAATTTTGAATAGCATGTTTTCTGAGTCAATAAAAATACCCCAAAATTTTATATATCTAGTCGGATTTACTGTTTTCCCTTCTGCGCGAGGAATTTTAAAATATTCTGCAATATTTTTAAAAGTGTTGAGTAAGCTGATGCCAATGAATAAAAAGTCATCCAAATAGTGTATTATACAGTATATCCTGCCTCATCATCATATTCTACCATCCAGTGTAGAAAAGTAGAAAATGTCTCAAGATAAAAGCAGAATAGGGAGAAACCCATCGTTAGAGCCTTGTCATAATAATATTTCCCCTCAAATTGAAAACCCAAGGAATTTTATCCTGCTGGGTTAATAGGCAGTAGCCTAAAAGCCGATTTTATATTTGTTTTAGCCATTAACGCATTTTCCCCGCTTTCTTCAGTAGAGATAATGCCAAATCAAAAGAAGCATATTGTACTGTTATATCATTCTTATTTATCGTGTCATTTAAAGATCCGTCTTTTGGGAAGGACAAATTGTGAATGAGACGGAAGCTATTATTTTCTTTTTTAGGTACTAGACCTAAAGGAGAAATTCTAAAATTATTGAAAGGTGGAGTCAAGAAAGGACCCGCTACTCTTTTCTCAGAAATTTATTTAATTTTTCTTGAACTATCTTTTTTATTCATGTTTAGAGATTTGCCGTTTTTTAACTAATAAACAACCGGAACCAACAGAAGAAGGTAGATAAAATCCGTTTGTAAAACCTCCAGTTAGTAATTGGGCTTTCATTCTGTCTGGGTACATTTTTAAACATTGGATGAGTCTTGGCAGCATCATAGGAGTCACTTCCTCTATTTGATTATTTTCCTTTTTTCTTGAAACATTTATTGGCTGGATGGCTACCCATACAGAAACTGCATTCGCGTCTGTACCTGCAATAAGTTTGCTATCTACAAGTGGATTCATTGTAGGAGAAACAAATTCCCTTTTTAGGCTACTTTCACACTAGCGTTCGGGGTTCCGCTTGTGAATTCCGTTTGAAGGCTCTCACAAGCGGCCCCAAACGCATCTATACAGCCCTAATGCATTCTGAGTGGACGCGGATCCGCTCAGAATACATCAGTCTGGCACCGTTTGTCCTCCGCTCCGCTCAGCAGGCGGACACCTGAACACAGCTTGCAGCGTTCGGGTGTCCGCCTGGCCGTGCGGAGGCAAACGGATCCGTCCAGACTTACAATGTAAGTCAACGGGGACGGATCCATTTGAAGTTGACACAATATGGCTCAATTTCAAACGGATCCGTCCCCCATTGACTTTCAATGTAAAGTCTGGACGGATCCGTCTGAGCAACTATCACACTTAGAGTTTTTTTCTAAACTATAATGCAGACGGATCCGTTCTGAACGGATCCCATTGTCTGCACTATAGGAGCGGATCCGTCTGTGCAGACACCAGACGGATCTGCTCTGAACGCAAGTGTGAAAGTAGCCTAAACTGGTTGCTGACAAAAATTGGACCTTTGAGGCAGCATGAGATTGATCCAAAGACCTACGTCTCTAGATCCTCATTTAAGTTCTGGGTATACTGCAAGTTTTTGTCTGTATGATTTGTCATAATTGATCCATGCTGTGCCTCCAAAATGTCTGTATGCCTCTAATATACTATCTACAATGAAAAGGGTGCTTTTCACCTAATACCGCTCCATATATGCAAAAAGCTTGCATCCAATTAAAGAAGCTTTTTTGTTGATTCCTTCTTCTCTCTTCGTCTTACTTCTTATCTAATTTAAAAAAAAAATTGGAAGATGTAAGTAGAGAAAAAGTATCAACATATTCTCTTTTCCATATTTTTTCTTTAATTTGTGTTGATAAATGGAATCCCAGAGGAGAAATCTGGCACAGCATGGTTTCTTTTAAATATGTTTCCTTTATTCCCGTGCCAGCCTCCAAGTATGGGATTAGATCTTTATCATCATGAATACCTAGCGTATCTTCATATTGCTTATTATCATCTTTTTCTAATGATTCGTTTGATAGCAGTAAAACAGAATTTAAGTCTGGGGAAGACCAGACAGAACGTGTTTCTTGAGTATTCTCATTTTGTGTTAAAAATGTAATAAACTGTTTGAATAATTGAACCCTTTCAGTATCAAAAGTGTCAGTACTCGAAGGGTTAATGGTAACATGTTTTGTAGTGCCCTGCAAATTGCAGTCACTAGTGCGGTATGCCAGACCTTGCAGGTGAATTATGTGTGAGGTCACAGTGTGAGCAATAGGTGGGCCGAGGTAAATACAGTTCTGGTTACTCACGGTTATGTTGTCCCTGGGCAGGCTCGTATAAGTGAAAAGGAGAACAGCACAAGGATTCTCTGGGGCACACTCTGGTGTAAGGGACACTGGCCAGATGGTGGTTTGAGGTGCCCTTGGTGGTCTGTATTAATGTGCCAGTGGCAAGGTCCCTTGTAGTTGTGACGCCAGTACCTTTTGTATGGCGGTACAACCATTTACTGTTGTATTAATAGAGGAACTTGAGTCTGAGGCAAGCAGGATGAAACTTAAAAGGAAACTTTACTGAAGATGACTCTTGATAACAACACATCCAATGCATTTAAACAGTCTCCTGATACAATCTGGCATTAAGCGCAATCTCCCATGCATATGGGGAAAGGGAAATGCAAATCCTCAATGAAGTAAAGGCGCTTGTAATACATAAGAAAACTGATGCTCAGACTAGGCTGGTAATAATGAAATTCTTACACTGGTCACAACTCCGGCCTGATCCTAATCATTTATTAAAGGTGCTTTTCTGAATCCTGAAACTTCTATTCCAATGTTGTTCTGACAGTTGGCCTGACTGTCCTCAGGAGTTGAACTGAAACAAAACAATGGCTGATCTTAGGGGGACCAGCTACAGAAAACACTGTGGAGCCTCATTTAAGAGTCTCGACAAAGCAATCCAAAGTGCAAAGCTCCCTGGGAAACAGTAATATGCAAAATAATTGTGGAGCCCCAGTTATGGGTCTTCAACACAGTGAAAGCCAGATATCCCTCAAAGGAAGAAAAACCAAGCAAAGGGGTGTCCCCATTACAGAGGTCACCAAATTGTCACGGCTGAGGATGGGGAAAACCCTCAGCCGTGCGATGCCAGAAGATGTTAATGGCTGCTCGGCCAGGACGACAGAATTAGGGAGCAGGTCACCTCCTAACGCATCCCTAATCCGACCCTAACTCCTAGCTGCATGGGCCGACCTTGAAGGTAGGGGGGCCCATGCTCAAAAACCTCGGATCCCTACTCACCCTCCGCCGATCCCTGAACTAGGAGTAGGGTAAGACGACCTGTTTCTTCTGGATACGGAGGAACAGGAGTCTCACTGGCCAAGCTGCAAGGAAGAGGGGAACACAAACAGGCCTAGGGATATGGCTGGCAGGTGAACTGCACTAGTTCCAGCCACCTGCCACAGCCTTGCTGACTGGATCCCTGTGCTGGCAAGCTGATGTCCACACAATACAAAATGAACTCAGCACACACACATCCACACACAGGAACCCAGACCCATAGCTGCACCAAATAACAAAGGAAAACATCAACTGAACATCACATAAACTTATGACCACAAGGGTGGCCCCCACTGGCAGATTGAATTACCAGGAGGATGTCTCCAGCAAAGCATGACTGAAGAACCCCTCAGCTTCAGATCTCCAAAGAGGCTTTATAGCCCAAAGTGGCCACACCCACACAGACACACACAGGAGAGGGAATTAACCCTTCCAACACTAACCAGGGAAGTGAAACCACTTAAAGGGGAAGTGTCCAAATGAACATCACACTGCAGCTGTTACCGCAGGCAATGACATGCGTGGGAACCATGTCCTGGGAGTCAGCCAGAAGGCCGAGACACTGCCACCACATGTACACCATACCAAACGTTGCCACGGGCAGCCACAGTGAAGGGAAGTGTCACAGTGCACACCTAACATAACACCTAGTGCACACCAGACATACAAAGTGCATAACATACACACACACACCCAACAGACAGGTTGCCAGGTGCAACCGCATGCACATTGTAGCAAGCTGCCTAGCACCAGCTCAGGCTGCTATACTGCGACAATACAAAACAACTTGTTGCCCGAGGCAACCACAAGTGAGGCAACACACTAGCAGCCCTCAGCTGTGGTTGAACAACCAAACCAAACCGCAGGCAACAGCATGCGGTTCAGGAGTCACGACCATGACCATGGCCGTGACACAAATCCACCATATTAAGCGGCCCCTATGTCAAGATCCCGCTCTTTTACAAGCTTTAAGGATATGACGGGGAAGACCTAAGCCAGTTATCCATCCACAGACAGCTGTTTCGGGGTGTGGCCCCTCATCAGTGTGGAGTAGGATTCTGGCTAACCATAACTGGGCTCCACAATTATTTTGCATATTACTGTTTCCCAGGGAGCTTTGCACTTTGGATTGCGGTGTCGAGACTCTTAAATGAGGCTCCACTGTGTTTTCTGTAGCTGGTCTCCCTAAGATCAGCCATTGTTTTGTTTGAGTAGTCTCCAAGGCATTGCTCCCGGTTAGCCAGAATCCTACTCCACACTGATGAGGGGCAACACCCCGAAACAGCTCTCTGTGGATGAATAACTGGCTTAGGTCTTCCACGTCACATCCTTAAAGCTTGTAAAAGAGTGGGATCTTGACATAGGGGCCACTTAATATGGTGGATTTGGTGACCTCTGTAATGGGGGCACCCCTTTGCTCGGTTTTCTTTCCTTTGAGGGATATCTGGCTTTCACTGTGTTGCAGGTGCCGGTGAGGACGGAGCGTCGCAGTAAGGTTGCTCTGGTATGATGTCAGAGCACAGGTCTGGCTTTGTGCTCCTAACAGCAGAGGGAGCGCAGACTGGATGAGTTGATTGCAGATCTGGATGATCTTCACCAGCAGAATCATAGGTGAGGCATCTTCTGAGCCATGTTTCTCTGTGAGTTTCTGCTTTAGCGAATAGTTGTTTTAAAAGGTCTTCCATTCTTCTGCTTTCTTTTTCAGGTCCAGTTTCTTTGCTGCTGCTTACTGGTATGAGCACTAACTGCCATGTCCTTTCATTTATAGGTACTCATGTGCAGCAGTTGACCTTTTCTCCAATCAAGCAGCCGATCTTCTCGAGGATGTCAGACTGTACCATGTGGTCATCTGTTACCAGGTAAGAAAGACACCATATATAAATATTGCCCATATACTTAAGCAGGTGTCATGACACCATGTCACCCCTTAATTGCATGGGCAATTAGGTCTGGTCATTCTCACATATTCTGTGTTCAAGTGCCCCTCCTGTCCATAAACTAGCATTCCCTTGTAAGAACTTAAAACGTCTCGATATTCACACACTCTCTGACTCTCTTTTACCACTCTCCACCATATCTTCATGATGCAGATGCAGCCACTATTGTCTATACCAGCACAAATATTTTAAATATAGACTCTTTTTGCCCCTCACACACAGCAGAACTCAATAAAGCAGTTCAGTACTTATATATTCTCTGTTCTACAACCCCAATAATTTAATAGTTTTAACACCCTAACCCATCCCTCAGTGCTCTCTCCCACACCACTCATCTCAGATGAAGGCTTTGCCACATATTTCAAACAAAAGATCCACAACATTAGAGTAATCATCTCAGATGAAGGCTTTACCGCATATTTAGAGGCGCAGGCCTCTACATACGTTTGGCACTTCGTCCAGCAGGCCATGCAACAGCCTTAAAAAGGGTTGTCTGGGTTCAGAGCAGAACCCAGACATATCCACATTTTCACCCAGGCAATCATTGTGATATGAGCATCGGAACATTTCATGCTCCGATGCTCTCCCTTTCCCTGCGCTGAATCGCACAAGGCAAGGGCTTTTTTGTTTATAATAACACACTGCTAGCCCATCAGTGTTCCCGGTGATGTCACTGGCTCTGATGGGTGGGGTTTAACCATTTTACAGGCTGGGGCAGCGCTAAAGCTCACCGATTAGTGCCGGAAATCAATAAAATGCCTTTGCCCTGCGCTGGATCGCACAGGGAAAAAGGCATTTTATGGAGTTCCGGCACTAGGAAGGAGAGCATCGGAGCATGAAATAACATAACAGGGGGCTGCCTGGGTGAAATTGTGGGTATGTCCGGGTTCAGCTCTGAACCCAGAAGACCCCTTTAATTTTACTTCAGCTCCCTTACTGGCATAGATTTAAACCATTTTCCACACCAAAAAAAACGGCAGGGAAAAGTGTCAAATTGTACCACACAAATTGCGTATGACAAAATTTGCAATCTAATAACGCCACAAAAGTGGCATAAATAGTTTAATAAATGTCCCCCTTAGTGTCTGCTACATACCACTTCCTTATCCTGCCCTCTGTGTCCATCAAGGCACTGTCCTGGGACCCCTTTCCATTAATACTTCTACAGCTTGTAGAGTCCCATGGTTTTCAGTACCGCTTATATGCTGATGACACTCACATTTACTTCTCTAGCCCATATGTCACTTCAATGCTATTGCAGCATCCAACAGCAGAGGAGCAGTACACTGAAAAATGGGTTAAAAATGTACTTTTATGTGAACAGCATTTACTGTATTAAATGTATGCACAAGGTGTTAATAGGCCATAGTATCCACCACAAGTCACTAGATGGGGCTATTTCCCTTTCCCCATAACAAAAAAATGGATCACTATAGATCTAGAGTAGACTGAGTTTAGACTCTGAAGTGTGAACACATGCTAAGTGGCAGTCTGAGAGAAAAGCCAACGCTGGGTTAGGTGCCAGCCAGGGCAGGCAAGAAAATACTTGGAAATTCATGTTAGATGTAGAAGAGAAGGGGTAGTGAAAACTTTTGGAGAATTGTTGTCTTTGGGGTATGGCAACCGGTCCAAACTATGCACAGCATATTCTAACATTAGGGTCTACGCTGAGATTACATTACAAAGTCTACAAAAACTTATGAAAAGTGCATTTGTGTACCAACTGTCAGTTTATGCCTACTGAGAACTGTACTGATGTGCTTACATTTGAATCTTCAGTAAGGCCCATTCACATGAGAATATTTTTGGTCCACATCCGATCCACATTTTTTGTGGATTGAATGCGGACCCATTCATTTGAATGGGTCCGCAAAAAATGTGGACAGCACACCGTTTGCTCTCCGCATCTGTATGTCCTTTCTGCAGTCCTACAAGAACATGTCGGATGGACTAGAAAAGGCATTGTTACAATGGATCCCCAAAAAAATTGACGCAACATGGATGTTACCGGTGTTTTTTAGGATCCGCGTTTTACGGACCGAAAAATACATGCGGTCTTGTGAATGCACCCTAAAGAACCGTTTGCTGTTAACCTGGATTCATTATTTCCTGACCCGCTACACTGCACCAACATCCACAGGGAATCTGCCTTGCACCTCACAGCAACTTGAAACTCCAAGGTCACCTCAACTGACACCAGGCAGAGAGGGCCCCAAAGGGAAGAACAGGTGCTCCCTTCCCATCACTGAACAGCTGAGCATCAGAGCGAATACTAACTACAACCACCATTCTTGTCAATATCACTCCTATCCTATGCTTTCCTTTCCTGCGTCTCACTGCAATATACAGAACAACATACAAGTCACCACTGAGGAAGGAGCTAGGAAAAGACCTCGAAACGCATCTGGTTACGTTAAGACCCGCACATCAGCTGATGAACACGTCTAGACCCCCACATCTTGGACTTGGATCTTCACCCTGTTGAATCTTCGATTCTCTGGCATACAGCGAACATTCTGACCTAAAACCAACTGGGTCTTGATAAACGCTAAACTTCATCTAAATATTCATTATACCTGAAAAAGCTGGGAAGACCGCTGGAGAATATTGATATCAGGGACTGCAAAATTGCCTGAACTGCTCCAGTTGAATCACCATTACCAGGTACCACCGGATCTGACACCATTAGCCACGTGGGACGCCACTGTGCGCTCTAGTCAGACGGCAATCGAAAGTGCAATCATTGTATGCCATTCAGGGGATATATGTCAAATCTGCTTAAACAATCGAATAGAATTTATCAAAGTTTGTCTGGACATCTATTCAAATAAACACTGAGCACTTTATCGACAAACATTTATCGATCTTTCAGAATATAGATTTTTCATTACATCGAATTCCAACTAATTATATTCACTTTTCAGAATATCGATTTTTCATCACATCGAATTCCAACTAATTATATTCATCTTTAAGGGTTCCACATGCCATTTGGAGTCCCTCATAGCACCCTTTGTCAATACTATGTAAATTTACTGTATATTTAGATATTTATGATGCTGCTTTTATTCAGAATTGTTCTTTATTAGACTGCTATCTACTATTTTTATTATTCGTATAATTTGTTATATGTTATTGTTTTAGCATTATATTTTAACCGTTGAATTTGCATTAGGTGTAATAAATATTGTCACCATTACTCATCTTGTCCGTATCTTTGTGTGGTCCAGGTGTAGAGTGCTCAGCCTCTCTACATTTTTTATACTTCAACATACAAGTCCGTCCACAATCTACCTCCTTACATTTCTGACCTTATCTCTGGATACTTCCCCACAAATAATCTCTGATCATCACAGAAACTACGTCTTTGCTCTTATCTGCTACTCACACAGTTGTCTACAATAGGGATGCTCAACCTGCGGCCCTCCAGGTGTTGCAAAACTACAACGCTGCCCAAACATGCTGGGAATTGTAGTTTTGCAACAGCTGCAGGGCCGCAGGTTGGGCATCCCTGGTCTACAAGACTTCCCACATGCATCTCCAATACTTTGGAACTCACTACCCAAGGACATTCAACTTCCCCCACCATCCAAACTTTCAAAAGCTCAGCTCTTAAGGAAAGTTTACCAAAAGAGTTAATGCAATGTTCTTAAAAGGGTTTTCTGCTTTCCCTAACTCCCAGCACCCTCACAGATCAGCTGTATGAAGAAAATGCACCGCTTCTGAAAGCAGGAGCACTGCATTCTTTTCATACAGCTAATCAGTGCAGTGTAAAAAAGCTACCTAACAGTTAACATTTGGCAGACTCTTTAGGTCACCAAGTAATAGACTAGGTCCACCTCCTGGTGAGCTACAGGAAGACCAGGCATCATAGAATGTTTAGAACCCACAAGGTTGGTCAGGCAGCAAAGTATTGTGCATGTCTATGGCAGTTGCTGCTTTGGAGAGGGAATACTGCTACAGCATCCCCTATAATTTTACATGGCTTGGCCACCTACGAATGAATGGACCTTACATTCATTAAGGTCTATGTTCTGCTACTGAAAGAGGATTGCACTGTGATCTGCCCTGAAACTGTGCTTTTGATGCTATTTGTACTTCTGTTCCTGTCATGAAATTCAGTAAAGAGAAGCCGTATTTATTGCAATCAACAGGGCTGGTTATTGTTTCCACCATTCGCCAGTCCCTGCACCCACCCTCCTGCCTTTCACCCTGCCAACTGATCAACATCAAGGGCAACCCAGCTAGCACTATGCAGGAACCTCAATATCAGGGAGTACCCAGAGGGAAGTAATTCATTTTACGGCCCCAGAGAACACTGGAGGGAGGACTCCCGCTGTGAACTGAGTACTACTAACACCCTTGCGGCTCAATGCACCATCCTTTGTAGATTGTAAGCCTTCACTTGAAGGGTCCTCTCCAACTCTGTACTGTTTATGTCATCAAGTTAGCACATGTTTTCGTGCATTAGGTTTTGTTTTATATAGTTCACTTGAAAGAATAATGTTTTTAAATATTCTATTTATAGTTTTAAAGTGTATTCAAAAGATTTGAGAATGAATAGGCTTACACAGGCTAAGTGAATAAATATATTTACTAAGTGTGATTAAATATAAAATAGGACATACAGAATCATAAAAAGTTAATAAACATCACTAGCCTAAATATGCAATATGGGGTAGGGCTCCAGTCAGCCATGCTTTAACACATGGCTGTCTATCATGTTAAAACACATGTCCGACACCCCAGGGTGTACAAGAGATAGGGCAAATAAATACTTACATCCTACCTAGGATGAAGTTCCAAGTGGAGTCTCCACTAATGCATGTGTGTAACCAAAGCTATACACCTTGGCCCTGCCCCCAGTGTGAATCATGCATGTCCTGCGATGTGTCTCTGAGATCACTACTCAGGACTGTGGTCTTATCAACAGAATGGGGAAGGATAGGCATGTCTAACACACTATATTACAAGGAATATCTTACACAGAATACTAAATATAATATAAAAGAGATAGAATTGAAAGTGACAGAACCAATCAGTACTTAATAATACCCTTACAATACAATAGTCTATAATCTTAAATGATACAATACATTTATTGTTGTTACGGTCCTAACAATATCAAATATATGTGTATTATTTAAAGTTTTAAATCGTTATTATTATTAACTTTGGTATTTTTAATCCCATAGAGGGATTTTCAATTTAATTTTTTAATTATTATTTTTTCTTTAAGTATTTTTTACTGGAATATATTTATATGCCAGTTCATTATCTTGCATATTAATAATACACAGGCAGTTATTGTAGCTGGCCAGCTAAGACATGTCCTAGGTTGCTAGTATAGCTTATATGTGTATACAGCTGGACCTGCTAATAACCTTAATACAGTTACTATGTTTATATGTTAAAGACAAAAGCAGAGTTATTTACTGCGACATCATGTTTTGGATGTTATATAACTGTTATATTTTGTGTTCACAGAAGCAGAAAAGATAATATGCCTTTAAGATTCATTTTATAATGTAAATTAAGCGTATTGACACAGCAGAAACAACAGAAAGCATAGTGTTAATCTGTTGTTGCTGGGCAGAAGTCTAGGCCAGCTTCTCACACAGCAAGAGTTTTCACCAATCACAGCCATCCTCACACACAGCCTGTCTGGGAATTCCCCTAGCAGGAGCTGCTGGAATCATTCACCAGAGACAGGAGCTGAAGAGACATTCACTCCACTGAGAGCTGGGTTTTATGGGAACAAGAGGCCAAAATAGATAGTTAAAACTGTTATATAATGTTCATATTGTTAGTATTGTGTTTACATATATATGTGTTTACAGTTCCTCCAATTGCAACCATACAATTGCAAATAGAAATTGCAAGCTACAAATTGCAAGCATACAATTGCAAGCATTCAGATTCCATATTGCAATTCAAATTGCAATATGTATGCAATTCAAATTGCATACAACCATACCTGATCATACTCAACCAATCTGCAAATAGTCACTGCTAACTGCATAGTGCAAATAGAACTACTAGTTAGACCTCAGATATACCTCTCAGAGAGATCATAAAGTGCTTACATAACTTAAAGTGGCAGTACAGATACTGAAGAGAGAAATATATCCACCATTTTATGTTAAATGACAAGATTGAACAGTTGAACCACCATCTTAATCATAACGCCATTTTGTGATATCTTTTCAACACGTGTTATGTACATGGACTATCTGCTGCGGAGGTGGCAGTGTTATATAAATAAAAGTTAAAAAAGAAGTTATTTCAAGCATTTGTTGTGTTCTTTAAACCTACTGTTTCCATAGAATGGCGCTAGAGGAATTGCAGAGTAATAGACAGTCTGTAAAGACTAAAAAGTCAGAGATACCAGAATTCTTCTAATGCCACAGCACAAAAGGCACTTCATAGTGCTGCACCTGCCACAGTTATTATGGCATACTTTATCTATCTATTAATAATGGAAGACATGGTCTATAAACCTAGAGTTCCTCAATTAACCTCTTGACGGCTGCCCACAGTGAAGGTCTCTAGTCTGCAGCAAAAAATGTTGCCTTTGCAGATGAGTGAGTTAAATGGCTGCCAGAGCACTCTAGCAGTAAGAACTGGCTGTTATTAGCAGCCTGTGTTCTTAGCTCTGGCATGACAGCTGGAATTGGACAAAGCCATTTTCCCCGTAAAGGGGGCAGGGAGGGGTGGAGCCAGTGAGCCCAGCATAATTATCTTGTGGCAGAAAACTGGCATAAAAGAAGACTGAATTCTATGCCAGCTCCGAACTGGCATATATTTCTCTTTAGGCACACGGACTGCCAGAGGATGTGCCTAATTTATGACAAGGTGTGCACCTCATCATAAATTAGGCATATCTTCCAGCAGCGCAGGGGATATCATGGACTGGCATAAAACGCTGGTCTCTGATAAATCTCCCCTTAAGCCTTTGCCCAAAGACTTGCTTCCATCCGAACATTCAATATAGTTATATATAATTACTGTGTTAGTTTTTTCTTTTGCGAAAACACCATCGTTACAAATCAAATTTACGGTTCCATTTAGACTATGTTCACATTTGCGTTGTGCTGGACTGGAAGTATGACGTGCCATCTACATGTATGCCACCACTGCTGGCCCATCAATAGCCTCAGTGGTGGCAGTGGTTACGTGCTATGGCTGCACAAGTCACAGCTGAGGCCTGAAACGGAGGAGAAGGGAGTTTGAAGCTGGAACCAAACTGCTGATGGCAAGTGGGTCTTTATTTTTTTAAACTCCTGCACCCTGCCTGGTCATATAAAAAGGAGATCCTGGCCTCAACGACTCCCATTATTTACTTACAGAGACCAATCAGAAAATTTACATAAAAAATACTAAGTAATGGTGATATTATGTTGGTTCAAAGTCAGGTTCTACAGCTGACTGTAGCATGAATGGACAGATGCTAAATAAAGACAAGAGCAAGTGTGCCAGTAAAATAGTCTTACCCACTGACCAAGTTACAGTAGTTCTCTGAGCTACCAAATGCTAGTGGTGCACATCAGTATCTGCAGCAGCCAATAGATAGGGGCCACACTCTAGGGGTCCAAGAGCTACATGTAGCACCTGGAGAGCTGGTTATAAATCTTGCAGAGCCGTCATATTGGCTTGGAGTGTTAAGTATTCTTTTACCGGCCAATACTGCCACCTTGAGATGTATGCAATATTTTGTTCATATCGAATTTAATATTAGTCAAAGCCAATAGATTTGCTCAGACACCTGTTTAGAGCAGGTAACTGCTGAGCACTTGTAGCGTAGTTTACTACAGGAGGCAGGCACCACATTTACTGCAATGGCAGTGTTCCCTGGCTTAGAAAGTGGAATAGCTTGCTGATATTATGTTACTCACAGTCTATTTTTATACTCGGTGCTTGGTTTATATCCATAATTAGATAATTTCATTTAACGGGAACCGGTCACGTTTGAAAATGGTGTCTGAGCTGAATACAACATGTTACAGAGGAGGAGCTGAGCAGACTGATATATAATTTTGTGTAGTAAAGATTCAGTAAACCTTGTACTTCATTCCGTCTCATTCTGGGCTTTGAAGTCAAGGAAGCGGTCCTATCAGTGATTGACAGCTATCTGTAGGCACAGTCATAGAGGGAAGGCTGTCAATCACTTATAAGACCACCTATTTGGCTTTTAAATTAGCTGTATGAGGGTTTGTTTTTTGTTGGAAAATTAGGCACCATTGGAAAAAATTCCAAATGGGGTGGAATAAAAATAAAAAAAAATTCTGCGATAGTTGTGTTTCACTTTTACATCGTTCCCTATGCTGTAAAACTGACCTGTTACTGTACATTTGTGTAATTGCACACAAATATGTATTAGCAACCCAGATAAGACTTTGTTCATTCACTTCTTTTTAAGTGTACTTGCCATTTTTAATAACTAGGTCCAATATTTTAGCTGATTAGCTTTATAATCATTATAAAGTAGTAGTACCCACTAAGGTGAGCTCAGGGTGGGTTTACATCACCTTTTATGCCTCCGTTTGATGTACAAGTTAGGCAAAAAGGATACAAAAATGCAGCACACCACATTCTTGTATCCTGCACAGTCCAGTAAAAAATATGTATACATTTAATTTTTTTTACAATGGAACTGTATGGGGAACGGATGCCACTGTATGGTATCAGTCTGAGGCATCCGTTTAACGGATTTGTTTTTTGTATATGTTAAATGGACAGGAAAAACGTGATGTGGACTCAGCCTTAGTGAGGTGGAATCATTTCCAGCTGAACTCAATGTTAAATCTGTTTTCCAGCCTGGAGATATTGAGAATATCCTGAGGTCATTAACATCTGATCTGTGGCCATGCTGGCGTCCTGCTGCTCAGCTCCATTTCACCTGAATGTGGCTTTACAAAGAGATTTTCCTTGCTGCATTATTATACTGTACTAAGTGCTCTAGAAAGAAAGAACACTTGGAACCCCTGCAGATGCTGCACTTGCAGTCGGGGGCCTTATATTTCATTTCAACACATGTATATAACAAAGTTTTGGCAATTTTGGTCAACCACTTCAGTCTGCCAAAAGTGATGGGTCGGGTTGGAAAATTTTGAACGTTGTCACCCAAAATTAAATGTTTATGGAATGATTGGCCAAACTAGGACGATTATTTGCTATTGTGCTGCAGCCAGTTTAGTCTATTGCAGGTCTATAGAGCAGCTTCATCATGCGGGGACATTTTGGCCACTGTGTGGCACTGTTCCCACATGCAATTTTCCTACGTAAAAATAATTTAGACCTTTACATTTTACAACGCGTCTTGAGTTTGCACTACTTTGTATACGGTAGATCACGTCATATGTCCCTTCACAAATAAACAAGCAAGTAAACCGGTCCTCTTTTAATATTTAATATCCTTTATAGTCAAAAACATAAATGGTCTCAAATGATATACATTAATCTACTTTCTTTACAGGAACTATACAGCAATATCGACATTTTCACTTAAATAGGTTGGAACTACATATAAACATAAGGCCTCAGTCATTTCACACAAGAAAAAGGAGCACATCAAATCTGTACAGTAGTAAATTACATGATGCAACAGCTTCAATATATGCCATGACATGCAATGTGGCTTCGCCTCTTTCATGCTGTAATGCTTGATGGCCACATATCAGTCGATATCATTCAATGTCAACTCCTTCACTGTATAAACTATAGAACAACTCAAGCCATTCCATCATTGTACATTGATAAAAGCCCTTCATTACACCAGTGGTGATCAGGCTTGTAACATGTAGAATATTCCTGGCTTCATGCATCCCAATAGTCTTATCATTTTACAGACATGTTTAAATCTTTCCACTCCTGGGTGAAGCTAAGTGTTATCCTATCAACTGACACCTCGTTTGGGAAGAGTAAAGGTGGATTTACAAGTCCAGATAATGGGGCAGAACGAACGCTCGTTCCCAACAATCTGCCCATGTAAAAGTGCCAAAGATCACCTGATGAACGGGAGAAATGCTCGTTCATTGGGTGACATGAATAACGATCTATAGTGCAAGCACCTAAACGATCATTTCTGGGCAGCAGATCGTGCTGTCTAAACAGAGATCTGCAAAACAAACACTGCAGTTGTATGAGGACGAGTGATCGCAACGAACAGCCGACTGTCAGGAACGAATCCTTCCTTCTCGACAATCGGCTTTAGCTCTGTGCAGGTAAATGCACCTTAACTAACATACAGCTGACACATTTACTGATGGGTCGTCCAGATAATAGCCAGGAGCCATCTCAATGTAGAAACTATACTGTGACAGCGATTTCAGGGTGTACAAACACAAAAGTACAGTAAGAACGAACGGTTAACCGTTTTCTTCATTTTTCACTTGAGTTTTTCTTTAAGTACTATAATGTTTGTGCATTTTAATACTAATGTATGTTAAAGGGGTTTTCTATGATTTTGATGTTTATGGCCTATCCTCAGGATAGTTCATCAACATGAGATTGGCGGTGGTCCAACTCCCGCCGTCCCCGTGGATCAGCTGTATGAATAGACCATGGCACTCCATGAGTGCTTATGCCTCTTTCTAAGCCTGTGACGTCACATTCATTGGTCACATGACCTAGGTGCAGCTTAGTCCCATTCAAGTACATGGGCCTGAGTTGCAATACCAAGCACACTGGCTATCAAATGGGATGACGAGGTGCTTGTTAGACTGTGAAGAGCCCACAGCGTTCAGCTGAGCTCCAGTAAGCACCCCAGCTTCCTCAAACAGCTGATCGGCGGGGGGGGGGGGGGTTTCTCTGGGAGTCGGACAGCTGCCGTTCTCCCAGAGAACTCCTTTAAGGGTCTATTCACATGTCCGTTGTTTCTTTCCTGATATGTTCCGTTTTTTGCGGAAAAGATCTGGACCAGTTCTGTACCCATTCATTTTTAATGGGTCCTGAAAAAAATCGGACAGCTCAATGTCAGATTTTTTTTCAGGACACATTGAAAATGAATGGGTACAGAACTGGTCCAGATCTGTTCCGCAAAAAACGGAACAGATCAGGAAAGAAACAACGGACGTGTGAATGGACCCTAACTCATATTAGTTTAGCTTTAGGGTTCCTTGTTGGTCTCTACTTCCTGGGCCCTCTCGAGACAAGAAATATAAATGCTTAGCCAATCACCTCAGCTGACGAATACCTGAGCAGTCACAATTCTGTGTTGAGGGGGTCTAGAAAGTAGAGATTGGTGGTGGACCTGTGAAGCATTGGGGCTGAAGTTTCAGGAATCTGTATGACATTTTCTTACGCAATTTTGCCATGTCTAAAAAATGTTTAGTTGCTAGAAAAACCTCTTTAAGGCTTGGCTCACTGTATTCCTTCCGAAACTCAGCTATTGATATTATATAAAAAAGAGACCCTTTCTTTCTTATCTCAGACAACCCTTTGATAAAGCCTATGGCAGATTTATCCAAATTAGGAATCTGTAAACTTAAAAAAATTACAGAGAATTGTGTATTTTTTTGAAACAGGAGCTAGATGAAAAAAATTGCTTCCTAGATCTGATCCTCACTCCAACTTTGAACTTCCCGACTTCACAGCAGCCTGCAACTAGAGGACTGTGTACAGATGATAAACTCCTGTCAAGTGCAGCCTGCAATGTGTAGTTACAGGGAGGAATTCTGAAACCCACTGACTGAGAGGTGTATCTCGTTCCAGCTTCAAAGCAGAGCTTTTCCCCCCGCTTTATAAGCTATTCTTTAAAGCCTTAGCAAAAATGTAGCTTCATGAGGGGCATTTTTTTTTACTCCAATAACCTTTGTATTCTAGTATATTGCATAGCTTTATACAAAGCACACTTTATAGCACTTTGCTTATTTTACATAGCTTGGTTACAAAAACAGAAATATTGTCCAAGCAGATGGGTGTCTAACAGTCCCTGTGCCAGCAGGTAGCGCTTTCATCCTAATTGGGAGAAGAAGGCACAATGCATGGGATGATCACAACATATCTCTGGAATTGCGGATGGCACAACACAGGACCATACTGAAGATCATGCCGAAGATCTGTAAAACAAAACAAAACAAAGAGTTAGCTATGGGTAGAAAATATTAGTTGCATGCCCTGAAGTTCATGTAGAATAACAGAGGTATGAATTGTACAGTTGGCTTCTATGGGTCCATGGACAGTTCGCTGTGCATGAAAAATATGGCCATCTGAATCAGGCCTAACGTCTCTGCCAACATAGCGTAAGCAATGATTTCA
Source organism: Bufo gargarizans (assembly GCF_014858855.1). NCBI lineage: Eukaryota > Metazoa > Chordata > Amphibia > Anura > Bufonidae > Bufo > Bufo gargarizans. Next base: position 454,221,246 of record NC_058082.1, read on the forward strand.
CGGTGTTAGTGTGGAGGGTCACACTCCATTAATAAGGGGAATGATAACACCCCCTTCCCAAGTTTTTCATACAAAGGAATAGCACAACTCGAACTTTGTTGAATTAAAAAAATTACTTTTTGATCTTGATTTCAGATTTGAAATCCTCGACCCTAAACATACTTCAGATTAATACTAGGATCTATAGTCTTTTCTCTTTGTTGTCTAGACAGGATACATGTTTCACTCGCCAGAAGACTTCAAATTACAGCAAAAATGAATCACAACTACACAGATGATAGTCAGTTTTATTACTTAGTGGTTTGTGAGGTTTTAGACTTGAGCAATATCCAGGTTGCGAGCAAAATAATGGAATTAGACATTTTTGCTGTATTAGATATACTTTGGTTTAATAAAGTAGCACAGGGCAGAGACAGCCAGCAGAGAACCCATATATACAAACTATGTGTTGGTTCCTCTCCAGTTGGGGGCATCTTCCTTGTAGCTCCTTGCATAACAGATGTATAGAGACTTATTCCCCGCAGAACTAGACATGTTTCTGGTAGACATAAAAATATTGCAGGAGGAAAGCCAATAATCCACTTGATCTAAGGTATGAGTCTGAATGAATACATATGGAGCAGTCATACTCCTACTTTTATGTGGACAAATAAAAAGAATGTGTGGGGCACAGAATCCAAGATTAATTTTGCAGACAAAGGCCTCATCCTAAATATATGTACCTGGAAACCCAGCTGCAAATTCTGGCATAAATTGCACCAAAAAGGTGGTGTACATCCCATGTGCAAAAATGTGAATGTGTTTGAGACGCTTTTTTTTATCTTACTAGACAGTTTTGAAAAGTGTCCAGAAAAATGGGGCATGTAGTTTAGAATATTCTTAAAATCTGCCAGATTTTTTAGGGTGTACGCTATTATTTTGGTGCACAATCTTGGTGTTAAGTAAGCCAGCCGAGAGGTTGTCCAAGATAACAATTTTGATAGCCTATCCTTAGGACAGGTCATCAATATCAGATTGCTGATATCAGCTATTTGATGAGGCTGCAACATTTGGGGTCAGCTGTGGCATAACTCTTTTTTCATGTCACTCCGTACACAGAAATGCTGTAGGAACCATTCTGAGTACTACAGCCTTCTTCCATTTGCTTGAACGTTACAACACTGCAGTACCCTGACCAACTGCTTAGCCCCATACACTGCACTGTGTGTTCCGCCATTTTTTTTATTGCTTTGACTGTAGTAAGCAGAGATCTGTGCACAAAGTTTCTAAGGGTATATTCAGACTTGGCAGTCATGGTTCGGTTCCTGCCATGTGGCCACGAACTGTGCAAGAAAAACCTGAGAGGTTTACAGAACTGTGTTAATTAGAGGTAAGCACATGAGAACTACACCACAACCTTTACGGCTGAATACACCCTATGTAATCCCCAGATTGTAACTGCAAGTGGTAATACATAATTTTCCTGTTTTACATCTCTAGTTGACGAACACTTACATCACTGCTTTGCTTGCAGTGATACAGTATCTTGGCCTTTCATGTGTGCAATGTTTCCTTAGGGGCCGCACAAGGTGGATGTTGCAGCAGATTTCGCCCCATGCATTCAAAACCGTGAAATCCGCAGAGGAACTCTGCAGCGTAAATTGAAATGTTGAGGATGTAAAATTCGCACCGCAGGTCAATTTACGCTTCAAATTTTATTTCTCAGTGCGTGGATGAGATTTCTTAAAATCTCAACCTCATTGCTGGTACAGTACTCAAATCTGTGGAGGCAAATCTGCAGCATTTACACCAGGGGTGGGGAACCTCCGGCCCGTGGGCCACATACGGCCTGCGGGATCATTTCATGTGGCCCCCGGATCCCTGCCCGAGCATATAGTGCAATGCTAATGACCGCTTCTATTATGGAAGCGGTCATTAGCATGTGGGAGGCACATGAAGGTGAGAACGGCGCTGTGATGGCTGTACTCATGTACTCACATTCCCTGGTCAACAATGTATGTATATGACGTGCGCAGTTTAGGATTTTCTCTCTATTAAAGAATTATATTTACAGAAGTGATTTCTGTGAATATTATTCTTTAGAGCTACACTGAAGGGTCTGGCTCTTCTTTTCATGGAGCTGTAGAGTTGGATATTTCAAATCTTCTATTTTTATTAGCCCAAATCGATCATTCATTTAGTGAGCCTCTGAAAGACTATAGTTCAGGTGGAGAATAAGATAGTTCTAAAGGTAGCACCAACATTTTAATAAAAGCAATGCTGCCAACCAAGAAATCCAGTTCTGACCACCTTAACGAGGACCTGTTCTAGTAAATACTTGTATTCTTCATGAAACACTTTTTCTGGATGATCCTTCCTTAGGGTACAGGTAATAATAATAATACAGGTACACACTGAACTTGCTCTCAAGTATTGCAGTGTAGCATGGTGGCTATAGAAATTAATGGGGTTGCAACGCAAGTGGGAGTTTACTGCGATTCTAGAATTGCAAAAAATACAACACTAATGAAATTTATCCGATTTTGCATTTGCGGCAAAGGTGCGATTCTCGCTGTGAACCCATTCACTTCTATGGCTGCCTTCCTACACTGCAGTAGTTTGGCGTGATTCATGTCGAGCGACCAGGATCACGTGTAACTGTACCCTTAGATTTGTCTGTTTTGTTATTCCTTCTATAATTTTATAAACAAATTGACATTTGGGGCGTGTCCCTGTACACTCTGACACTGTCCTACTAGAGATGTCAGGGTCAGACTGTGTGAACTTCTAGGAGGAATCAGACAAATAGCACAATGCAAAGGTCTAAGATTCTCCAGAATTACTATTTTTGTAGGGGGAATACACGTATTTACTAAAGCAAACAGGTCATGAGAGCTGACAGGGGTTGTCCAAGTTTAAAAAAAAATGGTTCAAGGCAGGGAAGGTAATAAAATAATAAAAGAAGTTACAACCACTGGTTCAAACCCGCTCTTCTTCAGCACCACCACTGCCCGCTGCTGCAGCTATGATGTTATGTCTTGACTGAAGTGATGACACCCAATGATGTACCACACAAGACTGCTGAAGCCAATCACTGGCCTCGGTAGTATAGAGCATCTGACTGCTGAGCCCAGTGATTGCCTGCAGTGGTCATGTGTGATATAAGGGCACGTCACTACTGAAGTCATGTAAACGAAGCCGGGCCAGGAGGATCTGTGTAGCACTGCTGGAGCACAGGGGATTTGAACAGGGGAGTTATGTTAACACCTTTCTTGTCTTTTACAATTATTTAATTTAGACAATGCCTTTAACGATGTTCAGGGTTAAAGTTTTTTTTTAAGATTAGGAAGAAAAGATATGCATATTGTGTGGGACAGCCCCTTTATTGTGCATGGGATGTGTCTGGTATTGTCGGACTGAGTTTGTGTGAGATACCTGAACCATACCATGAACAGAACACACACTGTACAAAAAAATCTGCCATTTTTATCTCATAAAATTCCCTAAAACTGATATAAGGTTTGGGATAGATTTTGTATTATTGGTAATGCTTCAGTGATGCACATAATACTCACTGTTATTCCTGCTGTAGCCACTGCAAGTATTCCCACAATCTGGAAATAATGATGTACCACCTTCTCAATCGCTTGCAGGCAGTCCTGTGAGAAGGGACAGACATAGGCATGATAGAAGTCATTTTTCACTACAATTCCCAGTGAATAATCAAGACATCAATTCTACTTAGGTTAGGTCTCCATAGGGCCTTCCATGAGTTGCCTTTAAATCGTGGGATACGTGAGACCACGCTGCAACTTTAACTCGTTCTAGTCTACAATATTTAAATCAGTAGTTTGATGGCTGTAGTTTGATGTAATCATTTAATAGAACAATGTAAATCTCCGCACCGGGCTTACACTTTGATGTTGACCTTGCTAATGTGACAATAAAGTGAAATTATTTTGTTACATTTTTAACTAAAGTTACATAAATTTGTTACTAAAATGGCACAAATGGTGCCAAATGTGTCCACGTCCTAAAATTGAATGAGAATACTTTTTCTTATAAAAAGAAAAATCCTAAAATAAAGTAAATAACAAAAATAACTTACCATATTTTTCGCCCCATAAGATGCAAAGTGGGGGAAAAATGTCAGTTCGTTTTATGGGGCGAATACTAATTGGTTCTGGAGGACCGGGAAGCGGTGAATAAAGTGCTCCCCGGGCTCTCTACTCACCACTTCCTAGTCCTCTGCCGTCGGCAATGCTGTGACGGCGCACTGTGTGAGGATGCTCGGTGACCTCACACTGTGCGCGTCTGGTCACGGCACAGCGCGTGGCAGGAAGAAGAAGAGAGCTGGATCCTAGGAGCGTCGGCGTCCAGAGCAGGAAATGTACGTTGATTTTTTTAAATTTTATTTAGTCTGAGGCATGGGGGGTCTGATCTGAGGCATGGGGGGTTCTCATCTGAGGCATAGGGGTCTCATCTGAGGTCTGAATGGGAGGTCCTATTTATATTGGGGGTCATTCACATTGGGGTCTGAGCTGAGGTCTGATTGTGGGTCTGACCTGAGGTCTTATTAACATTGGGGATCTGATCTGAGGTCTGATTTAGGGTCTTATTAACATTGGGGGTCTGATTGGGGCTGTGAGCTGAGGCCTGATTAACATTGGGGGTCTGATTTTTGGTCTGACCTGAGGTCTAATGAAAAATAATATTTCTTATTGTCCTCCTCTAAAACCTAGGTGCGTTTAATAGGGCAAAAAATACAGTAAGCTTCTCTTCTAGTGTAGGTCTTCTAGTGTAGGCACTGTAAGAAGGTACAAGGAATCTGTCACGGAAGGTGTACAGAAAACTAGAAGACACAAAATGAAGATCCGACTGACTGGATCCAAAACTAAGGAACCAAAGGGAGAGCCCTGCAACAGACCTGGCTCTCTCCCTAACTGCTCAGCCTATGCAAAAATCTCAATGGTAGATGATCGCATATCCTCGTTCCTCGACTGTATAACACCTGAACACCCTATAATAGTGAGGGGACACGACCACCGGCTCCCTACATTTGATACGGAGAGAGTCAGGGTCACCTGGGATCCAGCAAACAGGAAAACACAAATGAATGAACAAAACTTATCTGTAGAAGACTCAGTAGTAGCATCCAGCATGCACACACTCCAGGAAGTTGTATAAACCGCAAAGTGATGCAGTATGGGAAGGGATTTAAAGGGATGCAATCAGTGCAACTACATGACGGCTGAGAGAGGCTAACGAGATGAGAAAACGAAAGCAAAACAAAAGGAACCTCAAAGAGGAGGTTCTGAAGAACGTCTGTCAGAGCTTCTCAGATGTCTGGTGGTGACAGAATCATCGTGGATAATAGGTATGTGTCACTGAGGTTCCTGGCCTCGGTGGAGTAAGAGCCAGTTTTCATGTTTCATCAGCAGTTGCCGTGTGACACCTTGCTATCTAGTATGGCTGTAAATATCTGATCTGGGACGGCTCTTACTGGGAGTAGTCAAAGTGCTGGGTGACTACTCCCCAAGGTCCAGGCCGGGTTTTGACAGGCCTATAAAAAAAACAGCCAGCAGTCAGTGTTCCCTCTAAGCCTTGGCAGCTGCTGAGCGGGGTCTGCTCAGAGCTGGGCACAGCGCCATCAAAGGTGGGCGATAGGAAAACCTAAGATAATTGTCACTTCAAAGAGCATACAAACCTTAGCGCCATCCCATACAATACAGTATAACCCCTGCACCATCCCGTACAATATACAGTATAGTCCTCTCTGTGATCACTGGACATTGCTCTCCATATAAAAACCATACAGGGAAAAAAAAATCTTTGATCCAGAGAACTTACATAGAAAAACTAATAACCAAGAGGCTAAACAAAACCCAGTTTCTGACCCTTATGTTAAAACATAACTTTCATTTTATTGCTCTAATACCTAAACACCTAAAGGAAAAAAATAATTTTAAAAAGCTGCTGTTTCTCTAGATGACCTTATGTTGATAGTAGTGGTAATAGAGTCCCAAGGGTATATAAAAGCATCTACACTATTTTTACAAATCATTGAGACTCTATTAACACTACTATCAACATAAGGTCATCTAGAGAAACAGTAGGTTTTATTTTTTTCCTTTCTCTTTAGGTGTTAAAATAGAACTTTAATTAGATTGCTCTAACACCTAAACACCTAAAGGGGGAAAAAAGAAAGACCGTGCTGGGCTGGCGGCGCTGCTGTTGCTGTGGGCTGTGGCAGGGCCGGGGTGAAAAGGGGAGAAAAATACGTTATAAAAAAAGTCTGATAAATACCAGTGTGAATGAAGGACTGTTAAAAGGGGTTAATAACTACTGAAGGCCCTTCACAGTAGTTATTAACCCCTTTAAGCAGTCCCCCAGTCACAGTATTTATTAACCACTTCAGCAGTCCCCCATTCACAGTATTTATTAACCACTTCAGCAGTCCCCCATTCACAGTATTTATTAACCCCTTCAGCAGTCCCCCCTTCACTGAAGAGGGGACTAGTGAAAGGGGTTAATAAATACTGTGAATGGGGGACTGCTGAAGTGGTTAATAAATACTGTGAATGGGGGACTGCTGAAGTGGTTAATAAATACTGTGAATGGGGGACTGCTGAAGTGGTTAATAACTACTGTGAAGGGCCTTCAGTAGTTATTAATCCCTTTTATCAGTCCTTCATTCACACTGGTATTTATCAGACTTTTTTTATAACGTATTTTTCTCCCCTTTTCACCCCGGCCCTGCCACAGCCCACAGCAACAGCAGCGCCGCCAGCCCAGCACAGTCTTTCAATTTCTTTCAGACCAGACACGGCCACTACCTCAGCGAACTCTGTGCCCACGCTCCTCAGAGTTCCCTTCCTTCTCCCACGAATCCTGCAGCGCCAATAAGTGCGCGAACAGCGGTGTGTGTGACGTCTGACGTTAAAGAACACAGTGACGACTGACGTTATGTAGGCGGCGCCCCGCTGTGCTGAGCCGCACAAGACTACGAGGAGGACGTCGGCGCCGTCACGCACATAAGTCTGACGAGTGACGACAAGAGCTGGCATTTTGCCAGCAGCGTTAGCGAACTAGGCTGAGTGAGCGGGCATAAAAAAATTGTGAGCGGGGCCACAATAATTGCTGCGCGGCCGCCCACCCGCGCAGCTTAGAGGGAACACTGCCAGCAGTGTCAGGTGGGTGGATTACTCTTCTCTGACACTGGAGCTGTGTGAAACTCTGCTGAGATCTGAGGCCTGTGTGTGGACTGAAAGCTGAAGACAGTGTGCCGGGCGAGCAGGCCGCCTAAAGCCTGCAGGTGGACTTTCTGAGGCTGAGCATTCAGCCGGGTGTGGATTTAACACCCAGGATCAAAGGTGAATGTTTTTCTGTATGAACTGTTTTGGGTGTGAACTAACAATACTGAAAATGGAGTGTCATACTGTGAACCTGCAACTAGTGTGAATAAACACTGCAGTTTTTGAGTTACAAACGTGTCTTTGTCTCTGCACCCGCTTGTCCTGTCTACCAGAGCGAATCCCCACAGCACTTATTTATCATGCATTCTGGATAAAACAGATGTCCTATCCTATCAGAATGCCACTGTGGTATGCCACCAAGTGCCCACATCATACAGAATGGAGTTGTCCCAGACCTGCAAAAAAATAATCCTTGTCCTTGTTTTATGTATACAGGAGGAGATTTATCAGGACCAGCGCTTCCTGCACCTGTCTTGATATCCCCTAATTTATGACGATGGACAGGCCTAGTCAAAAGTTAGGCACATCCTCCAGCAGTCCGTGTGCCTAAGCAGAAATCTACGGCAGAAAACTAGCATAAATAAAGGCAAATTTGTCATGGCTGCCTGCCAGCCATGCCCCCTTTTGGAAAAGTGTCAAGGGCAACAATTTTTTTAACAAGTCCAAACACACAGTTTGCGATTTTTAATGCCACTTTTCTGGCGCAAACTGACTGATAAACCCCCCCCACCACTTTTGGTCCTACGACTGCAATGAAAGGCTGGAAAACGGGGCATTACAGACAAGCAATGACTTATAGTGATTACGTTTTTGTTTCCTGTCAATTGATTTTCAAAATTGCAAAACTTGAATACTCCTTTAATAGAAAGTCTATGAGCCTCTCTCTATAGATGAGAGAGTTCTATGTGAGCGCTTCTTTCTCCTCATTCTGATGAATGGTAGGGTTCTCAGTGCTCAGGCCCCATCGATCAAATGCTCTGATACGTCACAATGACAGATAATATGTTTTGCTCCTTGGAGACTATATGCAGACTCTCACATCACATTGGGGATGTAAGCATGTAACACATGGTGAACATTGGAAGCACATTGATTTTGTCACTGGCTAAAATTGTAGGTGAGATAATAACACTGGACAACATGCATGCGACATACCTTGTGCTCCTTATGTTCCTCTAAGCAAAGGTTTCTTACGTTTTTTGCACTCTCTGGGTCTTCATTCCCACAACATTTTGCCTGAAAATATGATCATATTTTCATCATGAATGTTAAATATGCAATAAGTGTCCACAAAGATCTGCTGAGGCAAAAATTCACTAGGATACAACATTTCTAGTTGAGCCAATGGGTACACTTACTGTATGTACTATACAGATTATGCCATCACATGATCATGACAGATATTTATCTCCTGTAAGTAAAAAATAAGGAGTACAGCCACATGGTATGGCCACGCTGCAGTTGGGACTATTATTCAGTGTTAACGGCCGTGCAGCAACCTGCAAAATCATGTGGCCATTAACAATTAATACTAAATAAACAATTTGGTTCTAATTAGTTAATCTGACCCCACTGAGGTTTGAATGGCCACATGGCTGCTCTGTGTGATGGTGCCAAAACATTTCCCATAACAGCAAGCAAAGATCTTGGAAACCATAAGAAATTTCTACAGAAAGAATATTAGAATATTGTTTAACTTTTTATAAAAGTCTAAATTCAAAAGCTTCTGAAACCTTCTGCAAAATTGACCTTCTGCAAAATTCTGATCTGGAGTGCAGCAGAAATGATATTCAAAACCCTTTCCACTTCCTACATTTTTGTTGGGTAATTATAGAGGGGTAAAGAGGAAAACTGCCTTCGCAGTTAAGAAACTGCAGCAATGGGTTGCAGCCACTCTGCATGATCCTATTTTTAAGCTGTGAGCTTAAAGGGAACGGTTTAGGGAGGCCTACAGACACTGGCGTAGATATAGGGGTCGCAGCTGCGACCGGGCCCCTAAGTCAGGGGGGCCCACAGGGCTCCCTCAAGCCAGGAGAGCCACAGTAAAGCTTTAGCCCCCCCCCAATTGGTGGCAGCGGCAGTTCCAATCGGAGTCCCAGCAATGTAAGACTGGGGCTCCGATCGGTTACCATGGCAGCCAGGACGCTACTCAAGTCATGTCTGCCATGGCCAGTTACTGACTGCAGCATACTTACATGCGCTGTGGCCGCCGGGCGCTCCTCCTTCTTGTAACTCGTCAGGAACACCAGGCGGCCACAGCGCATGTAAGTATGCTGCAGAATACCTGCCATGGCAGACAGGACTTCAGTAGCGTCCTGGCTGCCATGGTAACCGATCGGAGAATTACACTTCTGGGATTCCGATCGGAACTGCCGCTGCCACCAATGATGGGGGGGGGAAGCGCTGCCTACCAATGATTTGAATACAGGGGAGAGGGGAGTCAGCACTGCCCACCAATGATTTTAATACAGGGGAGGGGGGGAGGGCCCACTGCCCACCAATAATTTTAATACCGGGGGGAAGGCACACTGCCCACCAATGATTTTAATACCGAGGGGAGTACACACTGCCCACCAATGATTTTAATACGGGGGGTGCACTGCCCACCAATGAGTTTAATACCGAGGGGGGGGGGGGGGGTGCACTGCCCACCAATGATTTTAATACTGAGGGGGGGTGCACTGCCCACCAATGATTTTAATACCAGGGAGGGCGCACTGGGGGCTGATGGAGAGGGTACTGGGGACTGGTGAGAGGCACTGGGGGCTTATGGAGAGGCACTGGGGGCTGATGGAGAGGCAACTGGGGGCTGCTATGAGGCTACTGGGAGCTGCTATGAGGCTACTGGGAGCTGCTATGAGGCATGGGGCTCTTATCTGAGGTCTGATTGGGGTCATTCATATTGGGGTCTGGGCTGAGGTGTGATCTGAGGTCCTATTGGGGTCTTATTAACATTGGGGATCTTGTTGGGACTGCCAGCTGAGGTCTGATTAACATTGGGGGTCTGACCTGAGGTGTAATGAATTTTTTTTTTCCCGGAGCAACTTGGAGAAAAAAGGCCTCACAGTCTCCCACGCTCCTTCTGCCCGGCCAAGCCTGTTAGCACCCCTTAGGCCAAGCCAGCCAGCACCCCTGAGGCCAAGCCAGCCAGCACCCCTGAGGCCAAGCCAGCCAGCACCCCTGAGGCCAAGCCAGCCAGCACCCCTGAGGCCAAGCCAGCCAGCACCCCTGAGGCCAAGCCAGCCAGCACCCCTGAGGCCAAGCCAGCCAGCACCCCTGAGGCCAAGCCAGCCAGCACCCCTGAGGCCAAGCCTGCCAGCACCCCTGAGGCCAAGTCTGCCAGCACTCCTGAGGCCAAGCCTGTCAGCACCCCTGAGGCCAAGCCTGTCAGCACCCCTGAGGCCAAGCCTGCCAGCACCCCTGAGGCCAAGCCTCCCAGCACCCGTGAGGCCAAGCCTGCCAGCACCCCTGAAGCCATAATTTTTTTTTGCTATGGGGCCCAGTCATTTCTAGCTATGCCCCATGCCTACAGATGTCCTAGACTCCACTGCACGGTCACAGCTGGTGCTGCTGCAACCCCTACAGCTGCTCCACTGAAGCCTACTGAGAAATTCTACTGACAACTTTTCCTGTTCTTACTTGCGTTACGTGCTGTGTTGTCATGGAGACATTTCTGTAGCTCCAAGTCAACAAACATGCCAATATACCCACATGATTGCCAATATTTAAATAGGGAAGGACATATATATATTGCAGTACTTACTAATGTGTGAAAATCCAGTAAAGTTGTGTTTTCTTCTTTATGCTGTATATAGTTGTTGTAAGCATCCGTGTAGATCTTTTTTGCCTCTTTAACAGCCTGAGAAAAGAACATGATCCATAAAATAATAGGCCATACAATTATTTATCACATTCTGTGGTTAGAAAGCCTACAAAAACTTCTCTGTTTTAAAGGGATGGGGAAGGGAATTTCATCAGACTCTTTGCTGCAGCAGACTCTTATTTCTAAGTACTGCAACAATTTAATATCACTTGAACTTTGGTACAGAAACACTTAGGTTGGAATTTATCACAGAGCGGCGTACACTGATCTATTATATCCCTGTGCTGTCAGAAGATGCGCCTAATTTACGACTCATCATAGATTAGATGCATACCCCGACATCCTGTGCATTTGAATAGAAATCTACGCCAGCCCCTAGCTCGCAAAGATTTCAGTCTTCTTTTTACTCCAGAAAACTGGCGTAAAGGAAGATAAATGTGCGGGGCCCACTGGCTCCACTGCTTCCCTATTTTGGGAAAGTGGCGAGGGTGGGGGAGAAACGCCACACAGTGTTTGTGACTTTATGCCAGAAGGCATGGGGAAAATGATAAATTCCCCCAATAGTGGCTCAAATGGCTAGACAAGCAAGAAACCTGGCATGTCAGGATTGAAATGCTGCCAAGAGACAATGTGGATGCCACCATTTTTATTCATATGTTCATGTTATAGGATTATACTCATCACAGTCTTATGATTTGCTGAAATCCTGATAACTGTTCCATTTTTCCATCTTGCAGAATGGTGCAGATTAACTGTCTATGACAGACTGAGACTGCAAACAACAAAATAACCACCTCTAGGACAGAGGAGGAGAAAGTCTAAAAGATGGTCAGCCAGTATGTAGCAGACCACCCAGTATATTGTATACCACCATGCAGCGGGAAATTGGTGCTCGATATAGACACCAACTCATGGCACCCGTTTGTATTGGTAGTCACATGGGGATCACTCTCTGAGTATAGTACATATTATTACAGTGCCTTGAATTAAAATATACCGTAGATTAAAGAAAGCTTTAGTATTTTACCGAAACAGTAATTAGCACATTACTTTACACCCTGCATTGAACATTTGCTGGTCACTCTTAGAAACAGACAACAAGCGTGTCAACAGACGCATGGGTAACATTTAGCTTTCCTTTGATCATCTGTACATTGGCTAGCATAAAGAATACACTTCCTATAATACAAATGACCGGATTAAGCCATTAAAGAAGGCTGGGATATCTCAGCTCTGAAGCCTGAAGATTTGTGAATGCAGCTCTGCTTAATATTAGAGCTGTAACTTTGGATCAGTGTAAGATTAGTCATATGATGGACTTTTAACGTTTCCTGTGTGTATGATAATGTAAACTATAAGTAATGTTCATATGCTGTACATTATTAACGCTGAAACTTCTGCTTTAACCATGTTGATCTTCAGTTCAGAACGCAATACAAACAGTGCAGCGCTGTGTTCCTACGCTTAAAATACGGCGCTTGTAAAGTTTGCCCCACAAATAAAAATCATATTGTATTTGTGAGAAACAGTAAAATTAGATTGTTATCCTCACCCTGGCAACTGATGAGCGATTATCGGTACATACACACTGTGAAATAAGTTTATCCAGTATAAAAGTATATAAATCAAATGTGGAAGCTGCTAACAAGAGGACTGAATAGTGTTTTTTTCCGGAGAAGATTTGTGGTTGCTAGAGGTTCACCAGTCATAACTTATAATCATTTGCCCTCTTCTTTTTTGCCTGTTCTGTGTCTGTAGATTAATAACTCTTTTTAAAAAATGCATATTTTACCTCTTGTTTCCCCAAAAACGCAATGACTCCAGCGGTAACTTCTGCAGCAAAAATTACCAGTAAACAGACAAAGAACTAAAAGAGAGAGAACAAAAACATTACCAACTATGCATACACACAGGTTACCTATAGAGAAAAAGCCTTTTCATTTGTTTTAACTACAAAAATATTAAAGAAATGTTTCTCAAGGGCCCTTTACATGGGCCGACAATTGAACAGATCATCGCTAACCAGCGTTACTCGTAACATTTGTTAGCGTTACTCTGGTGGTGTAAATGCACTGCCAATTACCCGATGAACGAGAAGAACGCCAGTTCGTCGGGTAATTGAATCGTTAGTGCAGCATAAAAATCCTTGTTTCTCAGTGGCAGATCGAGTTTATACTGCCGGGAGACTGTGTGAGGGAAGAGCAATTAGTGATCGCTCCTCCCCATACTCTGGAGGAGATCGGTGCCTGTAAATGCATCGGTCTCCTCCGCTAGCGACAATCTGCTAGATTCCGTGTAAGGGGACCATCAGTGTCTCCTAAGTCTCATGGCCAGATGGTTCTTATACCTTTAATATGGAGAAGACATTATGTATAATACCTTTCTCCACTTGGTATAGCAATGGTTAACCTACACTTGGTTACTAGGAAACGTTATATACATAGCAATTCCATTCTGTTCTCTGAATCACTTTCTTTATGAATGATCTGAAAAGAAAGCAGGGCAGTGCAGAGTGGTGGATAATGTCTTGCAGCAGACTACTGTATATGGTAGCTGTAGTCTAAGAGATGGAGAATTTACACTCAATTCAGTTTCCTTGAACAAAACAACTACATTGAAGGGGTATTCCAGTAGGTAAACGTTATACCCTATCCCCCTATCAACTATTAGATTGGTGGGGGTCCTACTGCTGGGACCCCCACTGATTAAAATAACCCTGTACCCCTTACAGGCCCCTTGCTACACCCCTGAAATTACCAGAATGGCTGGTCGCATATGTGTGCGGTTGCTCCATTCATTTCTATTGGATTTCCATTTCAGGGGAGCAGCACAGGGCCTGCAGGGGGTACGGGGCCCCGTTCTTGTGATCATGGGGGCTCAGCGGTAGGACCCCCACCAATCTGATAATTATTCCATATCCTACTGGAATACCACTTTAATAGTATCATGACTGGGGTTTAGTTGTAGTATCAGGTACAACCACATTTAGGGCTTTGCCCATGTACCTAAAGCAACAGTACTGATCTCCTGACTCTGAGAACTACTGTCAATACCACTTTGATGGCCTATCCTAAAGTTAGGCCATCAATGGAGAATTCATTGGTGAAGAGTGAGCATACTCTTTAATGATTAAGCTATAGGTTCAAGTCCTGTAAGCTGTGATGTGGGGCCTTCACGGATCGGATCATACTTGTTTTTCTATCATACAATGCCTTGCAAAAGTAGTCACCCCCCCTCCCCCCGTTGTTGTGTTGTATTACATCCTAGAATTAAAACGGATCTCTCAGGGCTTTGTACCATTTGATTTATGCAACATTCCTTGAAGTTAAATGGGTTGCATTGATGTACGGCATTCCAAGTCATCCCACAGATTCTCAATTAGACTAAGGGCTGTTTGACACGAGCAGATGCCGTGCGTGGCATCCGCTCCGTGAAAGAGTGCCAAGACCCGATGCAGACTGCAGAGGCACGGAGCAGTAACATGATTGATAATGCTCCGTGCCTCTCTGTGATCTCTTTACTACAAAATCACGATGACAACTTTATCTCACTGTGATTTCGTAGTAAAGAGATCACAGAGAGGCACGGAGCATTATCAATCATGTTACTGCTCCGTGCTTCTGCAGTCTGCATCGGGTCTTGGCACTCTTTCACGGAGCGGATGCCACGCACGGCATCCGCTCGTGTGAAACAGCCCTAAGGTCTAGGTTTTGACTAAGCTATTCTAAGACATTTAAATGTTTTCACTTGAACCATTACAGTGTAGCTTAAGCTGTCCTGCTGCAAGATGAACCTCCCAGTCTCAAATCTCTGGCAGACTGAAAGAGGTTTCCTCAAGAATTGTCCTGTATTTCCATCTTTCCTTCAATCTTGAACAATTTTCCAGACCCTGTCGATGAAAACATTCACACAGCAAGATGCTGCCACCACCATGATTTCTTGTGGGAATGGTGTTCTTCAGTTAACGGGAAGTCTTGGGTTTGCGCCACACCTACTGTTTCCCATTACCATCAAAATGTTCAGTCTTAGGATCCGTATGTGTTTTGCGGATCCGCAAATTGATGATCTGCAAAACACAGACACCGGCAATGTGCATTCCGCATTTTGCGGACCACGCATCGCCGGCACTCTCATAGAAAATGCCTTTCCTTGTCTGTGATTTCAGACAAGAATAGGACCTGTTCTATGTTTTTCCGGAACGGAAGTGCAGATCCGCAAATGCGGATGCGGACAGCACATTCCGGCCCCATTGAAAATGAATGGTTCTGCACCTGTTCCGCAAAATTGCGGAACGGATGCGGACCCATTTTGCGGACGTGTGAATGGACCCTTAGACTCACCTGACCAGAGAACCTTCTTCCATGTATGTGTGGGGTGTAGGGCTTATAGAGGTCCTAAGGAAAGATACCTTCATCTCCACTATGGATCTTTGGGGTTGCTTCAGTGTTTTTATTGGTGTCTTTTTGAATTTCTCATTAATGCCCTCCTTGCCCAGTCTGAGTTTTGGTGGGTGGCCTTGCTTGTAGATGTGCAAAATTCTTGTCATTTTCTTGAACTGATATTAATTGTACTTTGCGAAATGTTCAAAGTTTGGGATATTTTTTATAACCCAGAACTTTGTCTCCGCCCTGTCTGGAGAGCTCCTTGGTCTTCATGTTGCTTGCTCAGTAGTCTTACAGTCTCAGGGGTCTGTCACAGCAGATGTATTTATACTCACATCATGTGATAAGTCATGAGACACTTTGATTGGACATCTGGGAAACTTAGTCAACTAATTATGTGACTTCTGAAGTTAATTTGTTTGACCAAACCTTATTTAGAAGTTTCATAGCACAGGGGTTAAATATATATGCACTCACCGCTTTTCAGCTTTTATTTATTTAATTGTTTTCATTCTACTGCAACAATTTAATCATTTTGTCAGGTTCATTACATAAAATCAATTTTAATTTCAGGTTGTAATGCAAGAAAACAGGAAAAAACACCAAGGCACTGTATCCCACAGATATTCAACTGGATTAAGGTCTGGTGAATTTGGAGGCAAAGTCAACACCTTGAACTCTTTTTCATGTTCCACAAACTATTCTTGAACATTTGCAGGGTGGCAGGTGGCATTATCCTGCTGGAAGGGGCCACTGTAGGGATTAGGGAACACTGCTGGATGTACAGAACTTAGTCAGCAACAATGATAAGGTAGGTGGTGGTGTCCAAAAAAATATCCAGGTGAATTCCAGGACCCAAGATATCTCAGCAGAAGATTGACAGAGAATTGTATACTGCCTCTGCCGGTTTGGCTTTTACCAATAGTGAGCAGCACGGTGGCTTGCAGCGCTGGGGTCCTAGGTTCAAATCCAACTAAGGACAACATCTGCATGGAGTTTGTACGTTCTCCCCGTGTTTGCGTGGGTTTGCTCCGGGTGCTCCGGTTTCCTCCCAAACTCCAAAGACATAGTAATAGGGACCCTAGATTGTAAGCACCATTTGGGACAGTTGGATGCTAATGTCTGTAAAGCGCTGCGGAATATAGTAGCGCTATATAAGTGCATAAAATAAAATAATAGTGCATCTGGTTGTCATGTCATCACTTCCCCAAGGAAGCAACACACACCCGACCCACCGTATGATACCATAACAAACAAGATTCATTGCTCCACCGTCCTGTTCTCATGCTTCTTTATTTATTTTTTTGCACCTACTACTACTACATACATGGAAGACACAACAAAACTGCCGTTTTGGAGATGCTCTTACGCAGTATTTTAGCCACCACAATTTGGCCCTTGGCAAAGTTGCTCACATCATTTCACCTGCCCATTCAAGATAATTAACGTCACTAACTTCAGTGTGATATGGCTGATCACTTTATAGCCTCACTAGCATTAAAAAGTGTACTTTTATTACTGAAGGACAAAAGGCTGAGACTTAGTTTTCATCTCACAATTGCTCAGTCAAATGATCATTCCTTATATCTAAGATCTATGTGGACTTTGGTAGAACAATGAGTGTCCCAAGAAAGGGTCCCCATATCAATCTTCACTGGTCTGTGTCCATGGCTCGATAAGCCTATGTAACATTTTCATAAACATGAACCTACTGGCCTGTCTGTCTTGTATTGAATTAGTATGTGTGGCAACATGACACCACTGTCTGGCAGGTTTAATACATGGAATGATACGTGGGTGCAAACATGACATTGTTGACTTATCACACTTGTTCTCTTACCGCTCCAAGCAAGCACTGAGATTCACGAGCCGCTCCACAGCAACCAAAGAAGCCAATCAGCATCATCAGAGCTCCAGCTCCTATCAGCACATAAAGACCTAAAGATGAGATTAAAAAAACACACGTGAAATAAGAATCAACACATAATGAATAGTACATTTTAAGAATAGCCTAAAATGGTAGAATATCTAAGCAAAGTAAAAAGGGTTAACACTCTGCAGTCAAAATAATTTCATGTGGAACTGGACACGTTTAAGGTAATCCATGACGTGTACGATCCACATTTTCCTGGCTGCAGGGCTGGAGTAGAGGTGAACTAAGAGAAAGATTTCTCCTATTAACCCACAGGATGTGTCTGGAAGTTTAAAGGGTTTCTGTCACCAGAAATACCTAAATTAAACTGGCTGACATTAGCGATGTGCTAATGTCAGCTGAACCTAACTAGCCTATACCTAGTTTTATCTATGCCCCCGTTACTCCATAAATGTAACTTTTAGAATATGCAAATGAGCAATTAGCCTCTAGGAGAGGGGGGGGGGGGGGGCATTGTTCCTGCTCCTAGAGGCTCCGTTCTCCCAACTCTGTCACCTCTCTCCAAGTCTTGATTGACAGGGCCAGGCAGCCTTCGCATCCTCCTGCCTGCCCAGAGTGCATGTTAAATCTCCCGCCTGCGCAGTGCCGTTCAGTATTCGTCCAGGGTCTCTGGAAGAAGGTGAATTTATGTGCCATCTTTGTGGTGTGTGTGGATTGTAAAGAATCAAATAGAAGCACTACGTTATAAAACCCCCAATTAACACCCTAAGAGTAATAATAAAGTATTAACATTGTAAAAACATAAGACTGTCTATATTTTTCCTTTAAAACATGCTCATTTTAAGTTTATTTTTTATTTTTTTCCTTTAAACTTTACCACCTAGTTACTTTACACCTTCTGTTTTTTTTAAAGCATGTGGTACTCGCCTTCCTAAACCCTGCTGCTCCTGTTCAGATGCCTCCAGGGTTCCCTGTTGGTTTCTCCTTCCTGTAGCCACTCAACATGGAAATGTGCTGGGCTGACCGGTGGTTGGCTGATAGGTCACAGTTCCTATGTTTAGAGGAACCACAAAGTAGAGTCCAGCAGGGGACCTGGGAAGTGTCAATACAGGAGCAGTGCGGGATTGGTGAGGTGGGTATGACTTCCAGATAGATAGTACAGTACTCACAAGGGAAGCACATCTTTGTTGCTTATTTAACAAAAATATTAATAAAAACAGCAGATACAGACAGTGGCATAATACAGGCAACAACAGTTTCAATGCTTCAAAGCCTTCATTAGTATGTACTCAGTGGTCCCGTCCCCTCCTTCTCAGGAAAGTGGCGAGGGTAGTGTAGAAACACCACTTGCGTCTAAAAACGTATAGGCTGTTAATATGTGATAAAATCGCTTTTGAAGGAAGTGTCCCTTTAATGTTGCACTTTAGACTGTTTGTGGAGGGATTTTTTTTATCCCATACAGCACAAGGTAAAAATATCACAAGTTCACAAAATACCATTCCATACCCAGTATACAAAGTAAAAGGACACATGTGTGTTCACGGATGTGGAATCCACCCCTTAAAAGTGATTATTTACATGGAGACTCATAGCAGTAATGATATTGAATGTAAACCACATATAGAACTTTATATTATTTTAATCAACAAACGGTGCTGTGCCAAACGATAGGTCGGGGTTGGGAGGTATCTTGAAATCTGTATTTGATCCAAAACTATACAGTGCCAGTTAAGCCATGACATTTATAGGGAGGACAGCTGTAAGTGAAGTGTTTCTGTAGACCCGCTTAGAAGTGTAATATGTCCCAGGGGATGTCCCAGGGCTCTCTGCTGTCATCACGCCCACTATCTGCCAGTTACTTTCTGTCTGAAGTAGATGCTATTTTAGCCATGGTAGGCTCATATATTTAGTCTCAGCTGCAGTCTGGCAATATCAACTGCCAGACATGCGAGATCTCCTTTCACCCAATAAAATAGAGTTTGGTTAGGGGCCCATCATGCACACGACCATTTTTTGTGGATCAGATGTGGAACCATTCATTTCAATAATTTCACATTGTTGACTCATGGTCATTGTAAATCTCCCTTAACGTGGAGCTGGCGGTGTACTGTCAAAAATCTAGTGACAGTTTCCGTTTAAATATAAAATTCTTTAGTTACTATCGTTAGCACCTTTTCAATTCCACCAGTAGGGGGTGATATTATATAGAGAATCTGAGCCACTCCTAAACCACTCCTTGTAATTACGTATACAGATCAATAAATAAACTAGCAATGGAAGGAGCAATGAAGGCCTGCGTCTTGGGCAGTGGAAGAGTTAATGTACTGATAGGTGGCACCATTTCTTTGGGCTGTAAAATCCAGACTACACTTCATCTAGCACCACTTATATGACCCATTATTCCACTATACAGCTTCATGTTAGCTATTCTGAGTTGTTCCAAAACATTTAGAATCTGGAATGTGAAGTGTTTTTCCACTGCTTGAAGGGTTTCCTAAACTAAGATGCTCATTAATCTTGTACGGCTCAAGGCAAAACACAAGCCATCAGCAGACTTATATAATTGTTTTATTGAATGCCACCCCATAGTACTAGTACCACACTACACGCTTTATTTAGGTGTTGGAATCATTTACACATTAGTTGTGATTACTACATGAAGGTGCAAAAATCTTGACCACAATTCCAATGGTTTGCAGGCCATAAATAATATAATATAGTAAGATGACTTTAGTATCCAATAGTCCCAAAATGTGGACAGTCCATGTTAACCTTCTGGTAGCTCTGTTGGGTGCTCCTTACCAAGAGCAGTGGGACAGATCTACTACTAATTACCGGTATGGGTCAGAATGCATAAAAAAACTGGCGTACATGCCTTGCCCCAGTTATTAACACTTTATTTCCCTGCCTTGTCCATCAAGGGACATGGCTTTGTGAGAAAGGGGGTATTGCTTAAAAGTGACACTGTGTGATAAAAGAAAAATCACTTAAATTTGATGCATTTTTGGAGTAAAACTAATCCATCAACTTTATAGTACAGAAATAATTTAGGATTAATACTAACTGCCAAATATAATAGCAGCACTGGAAAAGTTCAAGTACCTAAGTAAAGATATAGACTGAGATATAGACTTAGCTTTATAATCTCCTGTATTCTGCACACACGCTTTAAAGGAATCTTGTATAAATGGAGAGCTATGGAGAAAGTAATGGCACCCGTGGACTAAATGATTTTCAGTGGCCTTGTATTGTAAATCTTCCTGCAGATTTCTATTATCTTGTTAAGGGTCTGGCAGTGGAAATCCAGTCTCTGGTCCACAGAGAAGAGGTGGCTCCACCTGTATTTGTTTCCTGTTCTGAAATAATTGTAAAGCTGGCAGTGCACATTAGATGTATATAGGCTGGAGCACCCAGTAACTGTTGGCCCCGGCCTGACAGCAGATGCTGGGGGACAGAAGGGTCGGGCATGCTGGATTTCAACTTGCTTGATCCTAATATTCTCATGGATATAAGCCATTGCCAGATATGCTTGATAGCGGCTTACCCTGCTCGTCCCTACTGAAAATGAATGCCTACTCGCATGCGTATGGGGTAGTCGTCTGACACCTATGTAATATGTATGGCTGGCCTACGTTATGACGTTTGATGTACTTACCCGAGGAAGGGGTCGGTTCAACAGCGAAACGTATTGTGATCCATCAATAAAAGTCAAGTTGCCTTCTAGTTTAAGGTAGTCTGTTCCCTTCTTGCAGCGCCGCCATGGCTCCCTGTATTCTTGTGTCTCTGCAAGTGTACTAGAACCTCTAGCACCAGCAGGAGGCGGCGCAGCAGCAAGCACCTGGTTCATGCTAGCATCTAGCACAACGACATCAGCTGAGAGGCTTTCCCTTTCCCAGCATTCTGGGTAATTCCTGCTCTGGGCTAGCCATGGATTGCATTGATGGTCATTCATATGAATGGCTGTCATGTAATACCACATTTCCCTATCAGTTCCCTACAGCTCCCCCCAGCCAGATCATCGCCCTGAAAAATCTCAGGAGCCTCATTTGAGGAGTTTAGCTGGTCGCTGCTGAAATTTCCATATTTATTTTTTTACTGGAATCAAACATACAATTTTTGATGCAGTTTTTGGATCAAAAGGAGTAATACGTATAAAAGAAGGACCTGCATATCTCCTTGCTGCTGGATCCACTTCTTGCTTTGGCTCAAAAAGCTGCATAAAAAAATATTTGTATGTGTGATTCCAATGTTAAAAGGGTTTTCTGAGAATACTAACTTTAAAGAGAAGGCCCCTAGCATGCGTTGCCTCCTGAAAGAGTTACAGTAGGCCTTCAAGCCACTCCGGTCCTGTCGGCTGGCTCCCATTCTTTCATCTTCTGGTCCCTGGCTTATTTTCTTCTCATGAACATAGCCAAGTGCGTCACTGCAGCCAATGACAGGCTAGAGAGGTGACATGTTCATGAGTGCAGGCTACAGATCTACCTTTTTAAGTTAATATTCCTAGAAAACCCCTTGTCTATGATAAGACTACCCCTTTAAAGGGGTTGACTGGGCTCTATATATTGATAACCTAACTTTAAGATAGGTCATAAATATCAGATCATGAGGGTCCAACATCTGGAACACCCAACCATTAGCTGTAATTAGCAGCTGCCGCTGGCGGAAGTAACACGATGAAAGGAGCTGGAAGCAGGGCTATGAACAGCTGATCAGCGAGAATGCTCCAACCAATCTGATATTGATGACCTATCTTAAAGGGGTTTTCCGGGATTTTAATATTGATGACCTATCCTCATAATAAGTCATCAATATCAGATTGACAGGGGATCCGACACCCGGCACCCTTGCCGATCAGCTGTTTGAAGAGAAGTCTGTGCGCGGTTCTAGCGGAGCCTTGTCTTCATTGTTTCCCTGCGCGCTGTTGACATCTCATAGCTGAGCAGGTGTAATTACAAGAAGCTGTCCCATTCACTTCTATGGGACGGCTCCTTCCTATTCAAGTGTATAAACCCCTTTAAAAAAAAATCTATAAATGAGGCTATGTGGTACTCCCAAATGTAGTGGTGCTCCAGTAGGATCCTAATCCATCTTTGTATATGAAATAAAATATTTCACATTCAAACGTCAATTTCTTGTGCGTTTACTCTGTAGCAATACACAGACCCATTAAAACGTTTCAGTCGTGAACACTGACCTTCTTCAGACACTGAGAAAATAACAATAATAATGTCTCAAGTTACAAGTTCTATCTTAAAGAATGGTCATCAGTATCCACAACCCCGAGAACCCATTTCAGTTAATTTAAAAAATAAAAACATAAATGTGGATATTGCGGGAAATCAAGGTTTAATGCAAGGAACAGCGCTAAAAAGGGAACCACGACAGATTCCTGGTCAGAGATTCCTCATCACATCTGGGATCTTGTACTTCTTATAACGCAGAATGGTATGTGCCTAGTAATATTCTATTGCGCCATAGTTAGTTGTGACAAACAACTATGCCTGATGGTCTCCGGGTGACTAATACAGAAAGAAGTAACACATCTAAGCTTTGTGAAGTGAAAACACGGAAATCCATCATGAAATAATGTTCTGCCAAGAGCCAGTACATGATTCTTTGAGAGTGGATCGTATTACTTCTAAAATACTGAGGGAAAATTATCTATTCATTTTCATCATTACAGGATAAATACAATCTCATTTTTATACAATTTCCACAGCAACAAAAAAAACTTCTAATTGAAAATTGAATGTCTGTATAATGAATATGAAACAAAGTCCTGACTGAACATGAGCAAACATGATGTTAAATTCAGAAATATATTTCCTATACAAATGCATCCAAGCGGAGAGTGAATGCAGAGGTGGTCACACATGTACTCGGCTCTTTCCATTCACTTTTATGGTAGTCATGAGAACAGCAGAGTCATGACTCCCTCAGGTGTGAAGGGTGAGAGAAGCACACATGTGCGGCCACCTCTGCCATTGTGCCACTGACTGCATCAGCATCCGGGATCCCCATCTTGGAGAGAGATGCGGGTCTCACCTCTGGCACCTGCATCTCTTACACTTTTATGGCATGTCCTATGGATATGCCAGGGCAGACTTATTTAAAAAAATGGGTTAGAATGGGTTAAAAATAACAAATAATTATTACTCACCTCACTGATTCCTGTGCTGCTGCAACTGCTCTGGGCCTGATGTTCACTGCTTCCTGGTCCTGGGCTTGACTGGGCTTCCACTGCTGGCTGAGAGGGGTCACCACTGCAGCCACTCATTGGCTGAGTAGATAGCCCAAAGCATTCATGTGTGTCAAGCCTGAGAGATGGAAGTGGAGAGCAGCAGTGATGGGGATTGGTAGGTAATGATTGTTTGTTATTTTAACAATTTCCCTGCAAAATCCCTTTAAAAGTTGTAGTATTTGTTATGGTAACTTCCAAGTAGCTGAGGATGCTGCTCCGATGCCATGCCAGCTCAGGCGCGTGTATAGCGCATTGGGGGCATGTAGAGAATCAGAAGTTTGGGAGCGGGAAATTGCAATCTATGCCTGGATTTTGCAAAGACCTCAAAGAGGACAAAAAGTGGCAACACATCTTCATTCCCTCAGCCCCCCTCAATCCAGGGCATTCTTTCTTTTGTATGTGTGCCAGCTTACTGTATTCATTCATTTTATTTGTTAGCTGAATGCAGTGGTAAGGGGACAGGTGGGAATAAAAAAAATAATGCCCTGCAATCCGAGGGGCATGGAGAAATAAAGGTATGATGCTGGGTTAACTTTTTGGAGATATGACATGGCACATTATGGCACATGGACAGTGAGAAAATGTCAGAAGATGACAACCATGGCCGTCCCAAAAATCAAGAATCTGATTATTGCCCACAGCAAAAAAGGGTTGGCCGGGAATTCATCATTTCTAACAGGTGTCAGCAACCTACCTCCTGTACTGAAAGGATCATACTTACCATCTCTCCACCTCTCCATACCTCCATCAGCATGGACATGGTCACTTGTCAGTAAACCTTTGGCTTCAGAGGTAACATGTCTCTTATGGACACATAAAGGTAAGCTTGATCCTTTACATAGGACGGGTCAGACTAGCAGCATCTGGCAGAAATAATGTATTCCCAGACAATTTAAAAAGTTGAACAGCCAGATAGAGAGTATCAGTAATAAACAGAGGGACCTCGAAGACATAGATATTTAAAGGGAATGTATTTTGCTATGTATGTCATAGCCCTTTAATGCCAATATGGATGAGAGATAGTGTTTCCCCACTGAAGTCTATTATTGATTTTATCCCTTAGGACAATAAATCTTGATCTTGTATGATCTTTTAATTGCTAAATACCTCTCTGAGTAATATTAAACCTACATGTACGCTTTCTCCAATCTATTTAAGGTCAATACAGCAGCTTCTATGTAACCTGAGCCTGTAAATGTATTAGAAATTCAAGCACATAAAAATAATCTCTTGCCTCTCGCATGGAAAATGAGCTTCATGGGAAATTCTACCAAAGTCTTCAAAAAGATTAATGATATGCCTTTCAAACATTGCTGGCCTCTTTTGGAGCTTTCCATGTTGTGCTAATGAGAAATCACATCTAAAAAGCTTCGCTCTGATGAGGACTCGGAGCTCAGCTGCTTTGTTTGGATTTCCTGCCTGAAGTTTATCTTGAGATGGTTATACAACAGCAATAAGACCATAAGATCTTCAGATCTATTACCATATACCCATCGCTGCTTCCACAGGCCTTGAAGGAACATGCCAGGCAAAACTTAAACAATGGGGGAGATGTAATACAGTAAATTTTCCAAAAATTGGCGTACATGTCTTCCAAACCACTGTGCAAAACAATTAAGTGAACACTTAAATCACACATCAGATCTTGATAAACGCAAGATTCAAACTGAAAAGTACCACCAGACTCTTTCACATCTGTACCATGTGCTCAGTGTGAACCTGCTCTCATATGTGAAGAGAACGAGGCGCAAATGGCAGACCTGACAATTTTTGTGTTCTCTGGCAAATGCCAATCAAGCGGCATGGTGTTGGGCAGTGATCACAGCCATCATGATGGCCCCATCTGTGTTATGACAGTTTGGTAGGTTAGTAGCCCACTATAGGTCAATTTGCAGGGCTCTGGCAGTGCTCCTCCTGTCCTCTTCGCACAAAGGAGCAGATACCATCCTGATGCTGATGGATAGTCTTCTACAGCCTGTCCAGCTCTGCTAGTGTAACAGCCTATGACCAGTTATCAAGTTAAAGAGGACCTTTCACCAGAATAAAACTTCTAAACTAACTATACAGACATGTAGAGCTGCGCCCAGGGATCCCCCTGCACTTACTGTTATACCTGGGCACCGCTGCGTTCTCCCGGTATAGCCTCCGGTATCTTCATAGTTAGGCTCCACCCAGGGGAACCTGCCGGCGTCTTATTCTCCCATGCTGTAGCGCTGGCCAATCGCAGGGCTCAGCTCATAGCCTGAGAGAAAAAAAGCCTCTCAGGCTATGAGCTGAGCGCTGTGATTGGCCAGCGCTACAGCATGGGAGAAGGAGGCGCCGGCAGGTTCCCCTGGGTGGAGCCTAACTATGAAGATACCGGAGGCAATAACGGGAGAACGGAGCGGCGCCCAGGTATAGCAGTAAGTGCAGGGGGATCCCTGGGCGCCGCTCTACATGTCTGTATAGTTAGTTTAGAAGTTTTATTCTGGTGAAAGGTCCTCTTTAATACTCTTGAAACTGTTCAGGTAGACACTGCAAACCTCCTTGCGATGGCACATGTGGATGTGGGTTTGCACCGGGCATCAAATTATCGATACTTTTTTGATACTTTTTACCCAGTTTGGTTCCATACCGGGATTGACATTTTTCAATTTTAATCTGCGCTATTGGGCAGCTTTGTATCGGTTTCTATTGGAGAACATGGCATGCGCAAAGAGCAGTGTTCTCATAAGCAGAATAGACATTTATTTACTTACTGTCAACAAATCGCATATAAAACTCCACTTTAAACTGCACAATAGCAGCTTCCACACATCGACATAAAACTTCACTAAAAAGCCTGACCCGGGTTTCGTTCTGCTTCTTCAGGGGCAAAAACACACACTCAAAATGGGGCGGTATTTAAGCCTCTGTCCGTCTCACATCATATCCTATCTCTTGATTTATTTTAAATCATCTTAAAACCACCTTTCATCCTACTAGATCCATGTTATTCTATTGTTGTCCATTATGGACAACATAGGGTTAATGTGAGGTACTGTACAATATACTATGTCACACAGGGTAAGGGCTGTTTGTTTACATTCTCAGCAGTGTTCCTGGTGATCTCACCGGCACTGATGGGTGGGCTTTAGCGCTGCCCTAGCTATTTTACAGGCTAAAGCCCAGCCATTATTGCCGATGACGTCACCGGGCCCACTGCTAGGGGGAAGCCTTTGCCTAGCTTACCCATGGAGAGCCCGGTAAGTCACTGGATTTCCAGAAAAAGCCCTGCGCAATTCAGCGCATGGCATGGGAGAGCATCAGGGCATGAAATGCGCCGATGCTTATGTCAGAGAGACTGAGTGGGGGAAGAAGTGGATATGTCAGGGTTCAGCTCTGAACCCGGACAACCCCTTTAAGATTGCTGTATTTGTTCAGTAAATATCCTGTGTCTTACCTTTCTTTTCATGTATTTCACTAGTGATAATTTTTCTACTGAAAACTTACTTAGTTCTATTTTCTTCCTCACATCATTTCTCAGCAATCTTTATTGTAAATCTTGCAATCTTACAGACATACATGGGTGGGTCCCTGTCAAAAATCCTCTATGCACTTTAAAGTAATGTTGCAGAAAAGTGGTTATTTGATGTAAAATTGTGTAATACTAACTATGGCACACATGGCTGAATTTATATCTACAATGTATCCTTTATGAAACTTTTTCAAAAATGTCTCTTAAGTCTGAATTCTTTTTTCCTTCCCCTATAGCTCTGTATGGTTTTTCTTAGTAGACTCATTTTAATTCATAACCCCTCCCAATGCTTCAAAGCCAGTTATAAGGTCACGCCTGTTCCTAGCATTCTTGGCCTTACTATACACTGCTATTTTTATCTGAGTTATTGCTTCTCAAGCTTTAAAACAGATACTTTATGATACTCAACAACACTGAAAAGCTATGTCAAGCATGTGTACTATGTGACAATCTCCGCTTGTCCCACCGGCTCCCAGCTATTGTCTACGGAGCAGATAGAAGGTGCTTTCAAACTGTACTGTTCTGATTTTACTCGATATAATGAAAAATTGTAGCATTTTTTCAAATATGTACATATATGATCATTTCACTGAACAGTACGTCATCAGAGGACATTTCATCAGGGACATGATACGCTATGATTTTTTTATGGTCTGTGCAGTAGACAACGCAGGCACTATCTATAGGAAACTATGGGCACCACGGTTTGTTTACGTGTGTAACCCATGGGCGAGGTAGAGCTAAACCACTGTCTGAAACTATACTGCTGAAACTTTGAACAAGTACTAAAAGCAACCACACGTGTGTCCACCCTTACCTTTGCTTGAATTTGGTTATGGATTCCACATTCTCATGAAAAAAATTCAATATTACATCAAGACCGCTAGCAAAACCCTTGATAGGCTGTGTAACGAAATATGATGTAGATAGACAGATACATTTTAGATTTTCCTAAACCTGCATTATCAATAGCTGATTGTATGTCAGTGTCTTTTGATCTATTAAGGACTAATGCAAATTGTGCCTCTAGATGCTAACCAGTCTGCAAAAAGGTGAGACACTCCACATTCTGAGAGGAAACTCCATTTAGCACTGGGCTACTACTTACAAGCCATATGGGCATATTAATGAAGACCTGGAAGGGGACACTAAAAATGCAGGGCAACCCCAGACATGATGACTGCTAAGCCATTCAGTAGGTGGATGAAATAATATCAGAAGCCATAACTCTGACCTCATAACACCCACATCCTCAGAACCCAAGTAATTGTGTTTAGCCTGACATGGGCTTCTGGGAGAGTCTAGACACCCCGTACTGGACATGAGGAATTTCTCGGTATTCAGGATCTGGCCTTCTGGAAATCATAACTCGATCATATTTGGTGTCTGTATGACCGGGACGAGGCGACTCAGATTATGGGATCATACCTGTACCCGCAGTCCCTGTCATACGGCAATTAATTGCCGTGATTCATATTGCCACATCGGTCAGCCGTTTGGGAAGACGAGGCAAAAACCTGAATAATATCAGACGTTCCAGAAGGTTGGACCGAAATGAGGGAGGTTCCATCACAGCCCACCCCTCGGCTGAGGGGGGGATAAAAATGGTTGGTTGGGAACAGTTAGGTGTCAGCCATTTTGGGGATCCACAACATTTGGAGTGACTGCCCGTATCCTCAGATATCCCCACAGCCGGAATATAACTGCTGCATCTCATTAAGCCAATATTCTGTATTTTATCCCTTTTATTTTATCTGTTCACTGCATTGTTATTGTATGTATATTTTTGGTTTTTATCTTTTATCTGACACTTTCTTTTTGTATTGCACTGCACTATTATGTATTAAATTAGTCCCTTCCTTGTTGTCTTATAGAACCTGCCCCTTCGGAGAGAATAACGTTACCAGTAGTGTTTCAGAGGATTTTAGGTCACATATACAGTACAGACTAAAAGTTTTACACCTTCTCATTCAAAGAGTTTTCTTTATTTTCATGACTATGAAAATTGTAGATTCACATTGAAGGCATCAAAACTATGAATTAACACATGTGGAATTATACACATAACAAAAAAGTGTGAAACAACTGAAAATATGTCATATTCTAGATTCTTCAAAGTAGCCACCTTTTGCTTTGATTACTGCTTTGCACACTCTTGGCATTCTCTTGATGAGCTTTAAGAGGTAGTCACCTGAAATGTTTTTTTACTTCACAGGTGTGCCCTGTCAGGTTTAATAAGTGGGTATTCTTGCCTTATAAATGGGGTTGGGACCATCAGTTGCTTTGTGGAGAAGTCAGGTGGATACACAGCTGATAGTCCTACTGAATAGATTGTTAGAATTTGTATTATGGCAAGAAAAAAGCAGCCAAGTAAAGAAAAACGAGTGGCCATCATTACTTTAAGAAATGAAGGTCAGTCAGTCTGAAAAATTGGGAAAACTTTGAAAGTGTCCCCAAGTGCAGGCACAAAAACCATCAAGCGCTACAAAGAAACTGGTTCACATGCGGACCGCCCCAGGAAAGGAAGACCAAGAGTCACCTCTGCTGCGGAGGATAAGTTCATCCGAGTCACCAGCCTCAGAAATCGTAGGTTAACAGCAGCTCAGATTAGAGACCAGGTCAATGCCACACAGAGTTCTAGCAGCAGACACATCTCTAGAACAACTGTTAAGAGGAGAATGTGTGAATCAGGCCTTCATGGTAGAATATCTGCTAGGAAACCACTGCTAAGGACAGGCAACAAGCAGAAGAGACTTGTTTGGGCTAAAGAACACAAGGAATGGACATTAGACCAGTGGAAATCTGTACTTTGGTCTGATGAGTCCAAATTTGAGATCTTTGGTTCCAACCACCGTGTCTTTGTGCGACGCAGAAAAGGTGAACGGATGGACTCTACGTGCCTGATTCCCACCGTGAAGCATGGAGGAGGAGGTGTGATGGTGTGGGGGTGCTTTGCTGGTGACACTGTTGGGGATTTATTCAAAATTGAAGGCATATTGAACCAGCATGGCTACCACAGCATCTTGCAGCGGCATGCTATTCCATCCGGTTTGCGTTTAGTTTAGAACACACCTCCAGGCTGTGTAAGGGCTATTTGACCATGAAGGAGAGTGATGGGGTGCTGCGCCTGATGACCTGGCCTCCACAGTCACCGGACCTGAACCCAATCGAGTTGGTTTGGGGTGAGCTGGACCACAGAGTGAAGGCAAAAGGGCCAACAAGTGCTAAGCATCTCTGGGAACTCCTTCAAGACTGTTGGAAGACCATTTCAGGTGACTACCTCTTGAAGCTCATCAAGAGAATGCCAAGAGTGTGCAAAGCAGTAATCAAAGCAAAAGGTGGCTACTTTGAAGAACCTAGAATATGACATATTTTCAGTAGTTTTTTTGTTATGTATATAATTCCACATGTGTTAATTCATAGTTTTGATGCCTTCAGTGTGAATCTACAATTTTCATAGTCATGAAAATAAAGAAAACTCTTTGAAAGGTGTGTTCAAACTTTCGGTCTGTACTGTAGATAACTTGTGTTACGGTGTTACTTTTGGGTTGAGAGAATATGTGAGTATAGGCTCCTATTGCCTTATAGTATAGGTGGTGGCAGAAATTGGGGTGTTAGAATCTAGGAGAGTAAGTTAGCATAATGGCGTCATCTAGAATAGGTGGATGGGAATTTATGTGGTAAATTAATGAGCTCACTAGCATAATTCACCCCCGTGACGTGACCCGAGAGTAGGGATCGTGATATGCTGCAATTCACATCCCAACCACTGAAAGAGAGCATGGATATCTTGTGACATAATATTGCAAACCCATGTTTTGTTTTTTCTTTTTTTAAAGCAGGTCCTCTCAATTTTCAAATATTTTTTAACTTTTAAAATGTAGCTTTAACCTTTATTTTTCCTATTACATACCACTTAAATTCAGCCCAAATAATATGCACATTACAGACGTCATCCTCTAAGTTATAATTATTAAAGCTAATTTTCAGGTAAGTAATTTAGCAGAACCATAACTAACAACAGAATAATGAAATGGACATCACTGTCCTCCTACAATTACATCTTGAGGGGGCATTCACACGACTGTATCCATTTTGCGGTCCGCAAATTGCAGATCTGCAAAACATAGATACCGATCGTGTGTGTTCCGCATTTTGCGGATTAGCACATCCCAGCCTTTGTCAGAAATGACTATTCTTGTCCACAAAACGGACATGAATAGGACATGCTCAATTTTTTGGCGGAGCCGTGGAACAGATATACTGATGCGGACTGCACACGGAGTGCTGTCTGCATGTTTTGCAGCCCCATTGAAATGAATGGGTCCGTATTCGATCGGCAAAAAATGTGGATTGAATGTGGACCAAAAATGTGGTCGTGCGAATGCCCCCTTACAAACATACAGGACTTAGCAGTAGCAGTAAAAAAAATCTCCGGTTGGAAAACAAGGATGTGATATTTTTCTAACATGAGTTATAAGTAAGTCAGCAGCACGCAGAGGACAGTAGGAGGCTGTTACAGAGTGCACAACTAGCTTTTGGTTTCTATGGATTAGCTGTAGTAGGAAAACCAGATGTCTACAATTCTGTTTTTGTATCCTTGCTCATGGGGCTGCAGAACCTGAATAGATCACTTGAGAGCTCATTTTATATGGAGCGACGCCGCATAACCAACATGGAATATTTGCATGGTTCCACCCACATGGTCCTGGTTATAAAATAGCCCTTCGCATGGAAATGTTACTACGTGAACATAGGACCTTGGTCATAATCTAACCAAACATTGTGGAGTGGCACAGCTCGTTTCTCTTTCATCTTTTAATTTTCTTCATGCTTGCAAATCATAAAACTACAACAACAATCCGGAAAAACAAGCTTACACTAAACATATCTGGTATTTTCAAAACTACCCAGTTAAATGGATTGTGTCACCTATATTTTTGTCTGCCAACTAAAACTCAATATTGACAGTCTTTTTTTCTAATCTAATATTTATTTATTTTTTCTGGTTTTATTTTATTTTCTGATTTTGGATTTTTTTTAATCCATTTTCCATGCAAAATTATGAGGGCAGCCATCTTTTCTAAGCTGGTGTTAAGATCATTTAGAAAGATACCATAGAGCAGCCACATGGGCCAGAGACCCAATAGAACTATATTTTATGGTGCAGTTTCCTATACATGGCTTGTGTCATGTGTAGAGGTTAGTGTACAGGGAGGGGGAGTAGGGAAGCTGTGAAGTCATCTATTCTCAATGGTGAATCCTGTATTATTAATATATACGAGTTATCTGTCACGGTAATCCTACCTGTGATGATAATGAGACGACTGCTGAAAAGTGATCTGTAGAGAACAGGAAGATGGACATTACTTCTCCAAGAACGCAAAGACCTTACCATCTCTTCATTATAAAGTTTCTTCGTGACATCATATAGCCACAGCTGCTTCAGGGAGAGAGTAATTCCTCTCCCATTTAAAGGGAACCCGTCATCACCTTTCTGCTGCCCATACTAACGTCAGCATAAAGTAGAGACAGGTGAGTTGATTTCAGCGGTCTGTCATTTAAAAGTTTAAAGTAAGTGATTGCCGATAACCAAAATCACAATTATTGCAGACTAGGCCTGGAAAAGAGTCACGGCGACCTGAGAAGAGTCCTGGTTATTCAGGAATTCCTGCTCTCCCTGCCCACCTGCTGATGACTGACAGTCTTCTACCTAGTTGTCTCCCTTTCTCTCTAGGAAAGAACTGCCAATCATCAGCAGATGGGCGAGGAGCGCAGGAGATTATGGATAACCATGACTCTTCTCAGGTAGATTTGACTCTTTTCGAGGCCTGTGCTGCAATGATTATGATGCTGGTTCTCAGCAACCACTTACTTTTAGCTCCTGAGTGACACACCGCTGAAATCAGCATTTCTGTCACTATTTTATGCTGCCCTCAGTGAGATCAGCATAAAGTTGATAACAGGTTTCCCTTAAGTAAATGCCACAGTCTCTATACTCAGCTGATCGGCTGTGATCACAATTTTATATTTATGACCTATTCTGACATCTAATCAAAATCATATCACAATCCCTTTAAGTCCCAACTTCCTTGCAGGCATTCATGGTGAAGAATGAAAGATTTCATACCTCACATTAGACCAGGGCTCGACAAATCCCAGGCGCCAGGTCGCCATGGCGATCAGGAATTTTGTCCTGGCGCCTAAGTATTTGCCCCTGCTTGAAATTAGGCCCAGCACACCAGCAGCGACTACAGTGAAGAGGACCACTACTAGGTCAGGCTCCTCATCGCTGCGGCGCGTCTCCTTCTCAGAACTGTGGCGAGTGGCTGTACGATAGGGGGAGGACAGTGCGCCCTCCCTCCCCCTTCATTGGTGGCAGCGACAGTTCCGATCAGAGTTCCAGCAGTGTAATGCTGGGGCTCCGATCGGTTACCATGGCAGCCAGGATGCTACTGAAGTCCTGTCTGCCATGGTCAGTTACTCTGCAGCAATATACTTACATGCGCTGTGGCCGCCCGGCGCTCCTACTTCTTGTAACTCGTCACAGGTCTTTGCGGCGCATTGCTATAAGCATAAGCAATGCGCCGCAAAGACCTGTGAGTTACAAGAAGAAGTAGCGTCGGGCGGCCACAGCGCATGTAAGTATATTGCTGCAGAGTAACTGACCATGGCAGACAGGACTTCAGTAGCGTCCTGGCTGCCATGGTAACCAATCGGAGCCCCAGCATTACACTGCTGGGACTCCGATCGGAAATGGGGGGGGGGGAGGGGCTCACTGCCCACCAATGATTCTAATACTGGTGGGGGGGGGGGCGCATTGCCCACCAATGATTTTAATACTAGGGGGGGCGCACTGCCCACCAATTATTTTAATACTGGGGGGGCGCACTGCCCAACAATGATTTTAATACAGGGGAGGGGGGGGGGGGCTCCGAACTTTTTTAGCTGGCTCCTAGATTCCAAGGAAATTTGTCAAGCCCTGCATTAGACAGCACCAGACCAATTGCAGGTCAAGGTCCCACTTTCCAAGGCATGTTAGTATAACAGTTAATTCTTTGCCAGCTAGTCTCGTTTTCTGTATCTCATGTTTAGGATTTTTCCTCATACACATGTCTTGCCATTTCAACCACTGCTATACCAAGCTTCTACTTTTATGACACTCAGACTTGTGCCTCTGCTCTTATAAAATTGATATTTGGACTATTGTGCTCAAATGCTATGCTTGTATTGCCCTGGAGCAAGGGCACTTTGGACTCTGGATATTTCTGGAATTTGCCCGTATTGCTAATAAGCAAAGCCATTAACTCACTACTTTATTGCACTTGGAATGGTTAACGTAAACTATGATTTATGCGGTTGTTTACACTTAGATTGTATATTGGTAAACTGCATTTTAAATGCTTAATGTAATACAGGGATGCCCAACTTCAACTACAACTCCCAGCATGCCTGGACAACCTACAGCTATTAGGGCATGCTGGGAGTTGTAGTTTTGCAACAGGTTGAGCATGCCTGTTGTAATGCATCATGTTCATTTTCATTGTTATTGCACTATATCTGCACTGCACTGTGGAAGGGGTTAATGCACAGCCAGCTTATACTGAGAGACTTTGAGACTTCCTATTTATGCACTAAGAAGTTAGAAATCTTCCACAGTTACTGTAAGGGACCATGCAAAGTTTTGGAGGGGAAAAACATGTCTGGGTTACCTCTGTTGTTTATGTCTGAAGACTGGTTTATGTCTTGAAAAAACTGCTGAGTTATTCCCACAGATTTGTATTGAAACTGTACAAGTCTATGACAGACTGAAATTGCAACATTGTTTCTGTTGAGGCTGTGCTTCTCCACTCCACCCCTCCTACTGGAAGGCACTAGTTCAGCTAAAAATATGATATAATATAAGGAGAGCAGTTAGAGCCCCTAGTTGTCCGCAGATAGAGACCAGTGTTTAGTAGAAAGACTCTGCCAGACTGCACGAGTGACCAGAAGAAGACGCTGCCACAGACCCTAGGTCACCTCTCTGCCACAGACCCTAGGTCACCAGTCCTTTTGACCAGAGGACCAGTCTGACAACTGAGCCACAGACATTGGGCCACCAGCACTTTGGCAAGGGAACCAGCCTTCTAAGAGAGAGAGAAGGACAGCTAGCTCAGGTCTTCCCTCATCACAAAGCATTCTTCTGCCACAGAGAAGAGTGAAGAAGCCAGCTCAGTGCCCTGCCTGTATAGTTTTGCACTTGAGTTTCTCCAGTAAAGAAGCACACTGGTTAACTGCAAACCCTAACTCTGTATATTATTGCAAGATACTGTATATGCAATAAAAATATAGTAATTTCTACTTTTTTTGTGTACAGTTTCCTTTCTGGTAGCACCCTCTGCTGTTTACATAGCTCTGGTCCACTTTCCTGCATTTAGTAGTTGACTGACATGACCTGCTCCATTCCCTCCCCTCAGTGCCATTGTGTTGATCTCATGGTGAAGCAGGTGACACCTTTCATTCCTAATTCTAAAGTAATTGAAATATATAGCTATATCTCTCTGTAGACAGCGGAGAAGGAAATTGTGGGGGCATTATATACAATATGTATCTCTGGAGCTATGTAGGGGTCAACAAGAAGTAATTGCAATGCATCCTGGGAGATGCAGCTGTCCACAGAAAGGAAGGAAAGTCCTGAAGATCAGTAAGAGAGTGCTAAAAATAACTTAAAGGGCTTCTGTCACCCCACTAAAGTCATATTTTTTTTGGGCTAGTTAAATTCCTTATACTGCGATATATGAAAATTTCGCTCGCCTGTGTTCATTCGGCGCAGGCGCTCTGAGATGAGGAGGCTCGCCTCCTCAGCACTCCCTCAGTGCGCCTGCGCCGATGACATCACCGAAAGAGAAGACGTCATCGGCGCAGCTGCACTGAGGGAGTGCTGAGGAGGCAAGCCTCCTCATCTCAGAGCGCCTGCGCCGAATGAACACAGGCGCGCGATTTTTGAAAAGCTGACAGGGCCGGCCGGAGGAGGAGATCGCGGCTGGCCCTGTCAATCAACAGGACGAGGGGGCGGTTTTTTGCGGCGGCTACCAGCAAGTAGATGCCCTAATTTACATATGATAAAAGTTTGTTTTTATAAGAAACTGCTGAAGGAAAGTAAGTAACACCATTATATTGTCATATATCGCAGTATAAGGAATTTAACTAGCCCAAAAGAAAAATAAATAAATGACTTTAGTGGGGTGACAGAAGCCCTTTAAGATTTGTGGGATAGCCTCTTTAATTTTCATGAGCACTTTGTCAAAGAATAACATAAAATAACTGCAATTTCATACTTTCCAACAGACTTTAAGTGCATAAAGCCAAATAAATGTAAAAACTTTTTCCAACAAATTTTATACAAGTAGTAAGGATTTATTTTGTAGCTAGAAGGGTATTATGATGAATTGAGATTTCTCTTTTTTTCTGATTTTAGTAATAAGTGAAGCATTTTTAGCATCTTTTACATCATCCCAGGCAATCGTTTGTGTGTTTTTATTAATTGCTCTCGGACCCAGTTCTCAGCACGTGTGCTTCAGTCCATTCCAGCGGCTTGTCACCGCCACTTCCACTCACAATGTTTGGAGGTGAGTATTCATCTGTAACAGGCCATAAATTGTAGCACAGAAGGGATTACAATGTGAAGAATATGAACTAATCGGGAATATCTACGGCCAGTCATAGGTCTAACGCTTAGAGAAAATGCTGTATGATTTATCTCTTTTTAGACTAGAATCATTTATAAAAATAGTACATTTGGGAAGCTGAAAGTACATGAAAACACAGCCAAAATAAAGTCCATGTTACAATCCTGGCAAACTTTTCGCACACAGCTAAACAAGAGATGTTAGAGTATGTCATTGTGCTTCTAGGTATTTGAAGAGGAGCTATCATCATATTGTCATAAATGGAGGCCGGAGTGATGATGTTTCTGGAAGAGGAAACATTTCTTGAGCTGGCCATATACATTATATAACTGTCTAGATACCCTCTTCAACTCTGGAGCATTGCGGCATAGAGTTAGAGGGAATTTGCTACATATTGTGGTATTTTGTTCAGTGTGTTGTACAACAATATGCAAAAAGCTCCTAAGCTCCCTCTAGTGGTGGCTGCTGGTAGCCAGAACTGTTCATTTTTTCCTGTAAGAACTTCTATGAGTCAATCAGTCCACAGTGTAATGTGAAAGATTTTGTCATTTTACCTTTAGAAAAAAATACAATTTGGATCCCAAAGTCTGGAATATTGTGATAAAATGCAACATATTTTGCAGGATACTCAGATATATTCAGTTTGTGATTTATAACAAAATGTATTATTTTTTTTTTTTTTAAATAGCACACACCCCTAACATCCTTTACTTCGCTGCAGCAGAAAATGATGAGGTGATTGTGCCAAAGATATTTTTTGCTGGACAACCTCTTTAAAGAATTTGCAGCCTCTTTTTAACCCTTAACTCACTATAATGTACCCATGCATCATGAGCGTTAAGGGGTTGTATGGAGTGGGCTCATGATACAGCTAACACCTGCCAGCAGTTGACTGGGAATGGAGACAACTCCGATCCTGATCATTTAACCCCTCAGGCGCCAGCCTCTGTGGGGTTAGACAGGGGGAGGAAGCTCCCTCTGCCATTCAATCTTAGCCACAGACGTGAAATCATCGGCTTCTGAATAGTTCTTAGACAGCCTATGGCCTTGTGAAGGTTCCCAGGCCTGTTAGAGGGAGCTGCCTGTGAAGCCAAGCTTGAGGCACAGCCTGACAGGCAGTCTGTAATATTCCCATATACTGCAATAGTATACTATTGCAGCCTATGGGTTAAGCGATCAGAAGACTGCATGTACAAGTCATCTAAAAGTACAGTAAAAAAAGTTCTGTTTTTTTATAAAAG
Organism: Bufo gargarizans; assembly: GCF_014858855.1. Taxonomy (NCBI): domain Eukaryota; kingdom Metazoa; phylum Chordata; class Amphibia; order Anura; family Bufonidae; genus Bufo; species Bufo gargarizans. The sequence continues at coordinate 454,259,205 of NC_058082.1, forward strand.
GAAAAGTTTAAAAAATTTAAATCACACCCTTTCCCAATTTTACGTATTAAAATAAACATTGAGGAAGAGCTCACACATGGCAAATCAGATCCTGACATGTCAGGTCAGGAAAGTCAGCTTTAGGGCTCATGCACACGAACGTATTTTCTTTCCGTGTCGGTTCCGTTCATTTTGCGGACAGAAGTTACTCCGTGTGCATTCCATTTCCGTATTTCCGTTCCGCAAAAAAATATTATCCGTATTACGGACAAGGATAGGACTGTTTTATGAAGGGCCAGCTGTTCTGTTCCGCCAAAATACGGAATCCGTATTTTTTGCGGACCGCGAAATACATACGGTCGTGTGCATGAGCCCTTAGGCCTCCTGCATACGAAAGGGTTTTTTTCCGTTTCCGTTCCGTTTTTTGCGTTACGCATGCATTCCGTTTCTGTATTTCCGTCCCATTCAGAGATATAACATGTCCTATTATTGCCCGCAAATCATGTTCCGTGACTCCATTCAAGTCAATGGTTCCGCAAAAAAAAACGGAATGCATCTGTAAGTCTTCCTTATCCGTTCCGTTTGTGAGGAACCATCTATTGAAAATTTTATACCCAGCCCAATGTTTTTATGTACTTACTGTTTAAACATTATTGTTTGCTTCCGTTTCCGATCCACAAAAAACGGATCACAAATGGAAACCAAACGGAAAGGCAAAACGGAACGGAAATACTACTGAAACCAAAAAAAAATGATCAGTTTAAAACGGACCGCAAAACCATACGGTCGTGTGCAGGAGGCCTTAGAAAGGCTTTGCTGAGCTAAAGGTATCTTTACACGATAATTGAGCAGTGTAAAAGCAATGAATGATAGAGCGACCACCGACAATTGATAGATTTCTCGTTGGTACGATTGTTTGTGTGGGCACAAAAATCTTTGTTGGACATTAACTATTTCATACTTGTAAACAGGAATCGTTCACTGCACGTGCGATTAAAGACGATTACTTAATGGGTGTGTTTAAAAGGGGTGTCTCGGCAAATGACATTTATCATGTAGAGAAAGTTAATACAAGTCACTTGCCAATGTACTGTGATTGTCCATATTGCTTCCTTTGCTGTCTGGATTCATTTTTCCATGACATTACACTGCTCCTTTCCATAGTTACGATCCACCTGCAGTCCAGAAGCAGTGGATGTGCTTGCACACTATAGGAAAAAGCACCAGCCTATGTGCACTCCCATGGTCCTGGTCATCAGAGAGGTTGTTGCGTTTTCCTATAGTGTGCCAGCACGACCACAACTAATGGATTACAGGGTGGTCGTAACCATGGATGTGATAGAAAAATAATGTGATGGAAAAATGAATCAAGCCAGCAGAGGCAACGTGGAACAATAACAATACATTAGTGTCCAGACTGGACATGGATCCAAAACACGGTTGTGTGCATGAAGCCTAAGCTTGTTGAGTGTCAGAGACACACTCTACTACTTACCATGCTATCAATGCTATACAGTAGTTTTGGCCAGTATTTTTTCACTAGCCTCTGAACCATCTAATTAAATTGCTGTTTCATTGATGACTTAATTTTGGCCGATATTAACCCCTTAGTGACCACCAATTCGCCTTTTTATGGCAGTCACTATGGGGTCTTAGGCTGGGCCGCAGGCCCATTCTAAGCATTGCACAGGTCTCCCGCACAGTGGAGAGCGGGAACTTGGCTCCTACACGTGAACTCCCGCTTTAATGGCACGAGCGCCTTTCCGGGCCGTTTAACCCCTTACATGCTGGGGGCAGTGCCAATGTCAGTACAAGCAGCTCAGAGCCTAGTCAAGGCCCTAGACCTGCCTCCAGCATGTCCCAGCAGGCTTTGCCTTTCTGGTGCAGCCTGCTGGTGAACGTCAGTATAGCACTGACATTAAAATACATTGCACTACAGGAACAGTGCAATGTATTTTAGTAGCGATCAAAAGATTGCTTATTACAGTACCCTTGTATTAACTATTACCTTACTATTTAATAGTTTATTAAATAAATTAAAACAAGAAGTTTTATTAAATTAAAAATCCAAGTAAAAAAAAAAATACACCTTTTTTTCATTGAAAAAACCCTTTTTATTTTTGGAAAAATAAAATCCACTCCACATATTTGCAATTATTATGTAATTTATCCCATACGGTAAATGCTCTAAAAAAATGCCAGAATTGCTGCTTTTTGCTTAAAAAACTGAATAAAGGGAGATCAAAAGGTGTTTATATACCCTCAAATGATACCAATGAAAACTACAAGGCATCCTGCAAAAATCAAGCCCTCGAACAGCTCTGCAGAAAGAAAAATATAAAGTTATGGGTCTTGGGATGCGGCAATGCAAAAACATTCTTTTTAAAAATGGTTTTATTGTGCAAAAGTAGTAAAACATAAAAAAACCTATGGGGGTCATTTATCAAACTGGTGTAAAGTAGAACTGGCTTAGTTGCCCATAGCAACCAATCAGATCCCACCTTTCATTACTCACAGTTCCTTTAGAAAATGAAAGGTGGAATCTGATTGGTTGCTATGGGCAACTTGGACAGTTCTACTTTACACCAGTTTGATAAATCTCCCCCTATATTTATTTGGCATCGCTGTCATTGTACTGACCCAGAAGGTTAAGTTATGTTATTTTTGCTGAAAAATTAACGCTGCAAATTTTATAAAGAAAAAGCTTAGTCACACTATTGCAGTTTTTTCCTCCCTCCCAGAAAGAGTTAATAAAATAAAAGGGATTGTCGTGCCTATTTTTTTGATGGACAACTTGTAGTTTTTAATGGCGCCATTTTGGGGTACAGAATAACATACTGATTAAAAGGGTTCTCTGGGTTCAGGGCTGAACCCGGATATAACCTCTTCTTCACTCGTTAGGCGGGTACTAAAACAGCCTAGGGCAGTGCTATAGACAGCCCATTTGTGACGGTGACATCACGGGGCTCACTGCTAGGCGAAAGATTGCTGCTAGTAATATGTCACCGACTCGCAACAAACAGAGTCTTGCACTGCGCAATGCAGTGCAAGGAAGGGGGAGAATCGGAGCAAGGAAATGCTCAGATGTTCCTCTCATACAGTACATAGTAAATGAGTCAAGCCTCATGTACACGACAGTTGTTTTTAGCAAGTTGTGCGTCCGCCCAAAAAACTGAGGCGGAATCCGTTTTTTTTTGGAGGATCCGCTTTTTTCCACAGATCCATTGTAATAAATGCCTATCCTTGTCCGCAAATGTGAAAAAAGTAGGACATGCACTTTTTTTTTTTGCTGAAGGGAAACACGGACAACGGACGCGGAACACAAACAGATGAACTATCAGCATTTTTTTGCTGAGCCATTGAAATGAATGGGTCCCCATCCTATCCACAAAAAAACCGGAACGGAGGCCGAGAAAAACAACTGTCGTGTGCATGAGGCCTAAAGAAGAGGCTATATCTGGGTTAAGCCCTAAACCCAGACAACCCTTTTAATCAAGTACGTTATTGCGTACCCCAAAATGGCGCCATTAAAAACTACAAGTTGTCCATTAAAAAACAAGCACTCATACAGCTACGTAGATAAAAAATTAAAGAGTTGTTGCCTCTGCAGCCATGACGTCATCTTCTTGGCTGCAGCCTAACATAGGATGGCGGTGAGGATCGGAGCGGCAGCATTGGAAGAGGCAGAGGATGAAATAGGTGACTATATGTTATTTTATCATATGAAGAATGCTAACGGTGGCATCAATGACCTTCATGACAGTCCTAATTTGCATGCATTGTGAAAATCGATGAGTTAAAAGTACACTGCAAATGACACTATAATAACTCACACTGCTATACGGTATTGTAAGTAGGAGTAAAGACGACACTATCAGCAGTAGGAACTACCTACCAAGAATATGTAGTTCTAAGTCAGTGCATTGGTTCATCGTGAAAATGGTTATATCCATTTGCCGGAAAGCATCCTGTTCTGTAAGGCGTTGTCAGATGTCACAAGAAGAGACTGCTTATTTTCCTGAAACACCCCCTCTCCTCTGCACAGGCCATGTCTGGTATTGCAGCTCAAACCTGTTGAAGTGAATAGGGCTGAGCTGCAATACTAGACACAACTCTGGACATTTTAAGTCCTGTTGAAAACTGAGGTTTCCTGGATATATTTGGTCCCATTGTTTGCTAAGGAGTAGCCTAAATAGGTCTGCAACCCAGGCCTTAGGCATTACAAACGCACTGTCCTACCCCCTGACACTGGAGCCATCATAAGTCACTAAGTATTTACTTATGGAGGGGGGTTAGAAATCTTAAATCTTTTTGAGGGGCAAGGACTTTGGCCCAGAGTTTCCTCTTAAATGTTCTCAGTGATCATCTGACAAGATGCAAAAGTGAGGTTCTCGCATAAGGTGATCTACCCTTATTAAAACAGGAAGAGGGATTCTTCATGGTGCTAGATTACAACTGGATACGATCGGCACCTGTAATGAAGAAAGAGTCAGGACGCATCGTAGTCTCGGCAGAAGTAGTCAGTATTGAATAGGTTAATTTAATTTGCAGCTCCTGTTTCCTGGAAAACGACCAAATACATTCTCCTGGCGCCAGCTCTCCTTTCTAACAGCTGTACACGATGTGCCTGCTTAAGGTCATTCCAATTTTACAGTAAAGAGATAGTAGATTTAATGCGGACAGGATGTGATCCACTGGGAGAGAAGGAATATCTTCTATATAGGAAAGACATTTCTGCTCCAGTGTGCAGGGTGGGGCTGTGACAACATGCATCTGTTATAACATAGAAACTAGTTGTCACCATTAAAGGCCCCTTTCACACAGGCGAGTTTTCCGCGCAGGTGCAATGCGTGAGGTGAACGCATTGCACCCGCACTGAATCCAGACCCATTCATTTCTATGGTGCAGTGCACATGAGCGGTGAATTTCACGCATCACTTGTGCGTTGCGTGAAAATCGCAGCAAGCTCTATATTGTGCATTTTTCACACAACGCAGGCCCCATAGAAGTGAATGGGGCTGCGCGAAAATCGCACGGCATCCGCACTTGAATTGGTTGCTAGGAGACGATCGGGATGGGGACCCGATCTTTATTATTTTCCCTTATAACATGGTTATAAGCGAAAATAATAGCATTCTTAATACAGAATGCTAAGTAAGTGATGGACCATGTGACGGACCATGTGATGAGTGCAGTGACGTCACCAAAGGTCCTTTTCCTCCCAGGTCATCAAAGAAGAAGAAAGAAGAGAAGCCTGGCAGGGCGAACAAGTGGATGAGGGGAGTTTAATTATTTTTATTAAATTTTTAACCCCTCCATCCCTAATTTACTTAGCATTCTGTATTCAGAATGCTATTGTTTTCCCTTATAACCATGTTATAAGGGAAAATAATATAATCTACACAACACCTAACCCAAACATGAACTTCTGTGAAGAAGTCCGGGTTCGGGTCTGGGTACCAAACATGCCGATTTATTATTCTCACCGGCGCATTTTCCCGCAACGCACCAGCATCTTTTCCCGCACGTCATCCGCAACGCCCGTGTGAAATAGATAAAATACCTGCAGAGAAAGCCATATGGAAGGTATGAAGTCATGTCTATCAATGTTAAACATACCTGTCTTAAAGGGGTATTCGCAGACAGAAGGTCAGCATTTTTATGAGTGAGAGTCCATCTGACACAGAATGAGTATACAGTCACAGGACTCCTAATACAACAATCGAACACACCAAATTTCCCCCCAAAACTGGGTAATGAAACAGCAGGGTGGCAACAAGGATTGTCTTAACAATGGTTTGTAAACCAGATGAATGGCTGTCAATATGATACATGGAGGTCACAAATTTGGGAACCCTCTCTATTATTTCTATGCGTCCTAACACAGGATGTGGACAAGGATGGTCCTGATAGGACAACGCTTTTAATACTACAAGACGTCTGGGGATGCTGTAAACCCTCCATGATAAAACAATAAATGGAAATCCTATGTAGATAACTTCAGAACAGCCGGTAGAGATGTCCTATGCTTCCCATGCTGTTAGGAAATAACAAAAAGTTATTACAGATAAGTGAAACTCAAGAAGTCAGGGGTCTCAAGCCAAGACTGTGTGGAAGCCAACTTAACAAATCTCATTCTACTTGCAAATGCAACATCTACGCACAATTTTGTTCTACATTTCAAATGTTTATTAGGAGTCTGTCAGCAGTTCTGACCATGCTAAACTGCTGCCAGCACTAGGTAGGGGTTGGGGAGAGCAGTACAAAATACATTTTGTGGAGCTTTTCTCATCAGGAGAAATGTAATTATGAAGTTTTATGCTGCCATATTTTGTGAAGTCTATTGAGCTGCTGCATAGCCCAGCCCCTCTGCTCTGAGTGCTGGTTGGATGCTACCACTGTTGCTCAGAATAAAGGGGAGGAGCCAATGCAGACAGCACTTCACAGTTAAAGAAAATGTGTCACCAAAATTTTTATCTGCCAGTTAACGTTTTTATTTTATTTCCTGAACATGATTACGGGGGCTCCCATCTTGCCCGAGCTGTTCTTATCAGCATTTTGAAAACATTAAGAAAATTGCTTTACGGCAGCCCCATGGTCCATAGACACAATGGTCAGGAGGGGACCTCAGTGACTTCTATGGGAGAGTTTTTAGGCATGCTCTGGACCTGTGCAGAGGTCACTTGTACAAGGAAAGAATAGATAAGCTCTGATAATAACCTATTGTGAATGGTGGATCCTGTCTTCTCTATACACAGAGGTGATATCTATACAAGCAGGATATAATGTGTGTCTGTACAGAAAATACCCCCTTGCAATGTGTACCAGTACAAAAATACTCCCTTATAATGTGTGGCACTACAAAAATACCCTCTTATGTGTGCCAATACGAAAAAATGCTCCCTTATTACATGTGCCAGTACAAAAAAAAAAAACTTTTAGTGCCCCCTGTAGAACAAATGTCCCCATGTGTGGCAGTACAAAAATCCTCCCTTATAATGTTTGCTAAGTACAATAAAAGCCCCCTTATGTGTCAGTACAAAAAACTACCCCCTTTAAGTTCCCCCACTAGAACAGATGTCCCCATATAATGTGTGCCAGTGCCAATGTCCCCATTGCGCTTTCTCCAGTTACAAAATAATGACCCCCTCCCCATTGTGGCCCAACAGCATCCTGCCAAAAAAAAATATTAAACTCAAATACTTACCTCCATTCTGCTGTGAGCGATGCAGTGCAAGACACAGACCTCTTCCAGTCTGTGCCCTGACCGCTATGCAGCCTGGCTCAGGCAGAGCGATAATGATGACACCGGCCTCCGATAGGCTACAGGAACTACTACAGGAAACGGTGGGCCAGGGAGACATCGATCCAGTGCCCCATCGCGGCATTCAACTGTAATGCAGTCTTGAGTACAGCGATGCAGTTGAATATGTAGAAATTAGCCTTTCCACAATGGAAGCGTTTATTGGGCCTTCCACTGCCTTCCCCTCTTAACCCTACCTGGTGCTGCCTGAGGCAATCACCTCACCTCGCCTCATTGGCTGTGCACCCCTGCATTAACCCCTTCAAGACAGTTAATTTTCCATTTTTTCATTTTTTACTCCCAGCCTTCCCAAAGCCATGACTTTTATTTTATCATTCACAAAGCTATATGAGGACTTGTTTTTTGCGGAACAAGTTGTATTTGGGAAAAAAAACATATATATATTTTTTTTTTTGCATCATCACATTCTGACCACCATAACTGTTTTACTTTAAATATACAAAGCTGTGTCAGGGAGGATTTTTTGAGGGGCGATCTGTAATTTTCATTGATACCATTTTGGGGTATGTATGACTTTCTGATCACTTTTTATAAAATTTTTGGTGGGAGGTGAAGCGACCAGAAACCAGTGAATCAGCCATTTTGACCTTTTTTTCCATTTTCTTTTTTCGTTATAGCACACAGCGATGCCCTTTTTGGGGAAAGGAAAGGGATTTGAATTTTCATATTTTTTTATATTTCTAAAAACTTTATATATTTTTTTAACACTTTTTAATAGTTCCCCCAGGGAACTTAAACAAGCAATCATTAGATTGCTTCTCTCATAGACCCCAATGCATAAGGCTAGGTCTACACGACGACATTTGTCGCGCGACATTTTGTTGCACTAATGTCGCGCAACAATTTTTATAATGGCAGTCTATGGTGTCACACTGCAACATGCAACATGCTGCGACTGCGACGCAACAGTCGCAGAAAATCCATTATAAAAATTGTAGCGCGACATTGGTGCAACAAAATGTTGCGCTACAAATGTTGCAGTATAGTTGTGCCCTATCTGTCGCGCGACTTATTGTCGCGCAACAAATGTCGTCGTGTAGACCTAGCCTTAGCCACAGGCAGGCTATCCATAGGAACCTATTTGTGGCAGCCGTGGATTATTCAGGAGAACTGAGCTTGCTGCAGACACCATCCGACTCCCCTGATTCTCGCTAGGGGAAGCCGTTGCATGGCTGGGAGCGCACTCCTGGTTTGCTTTTTTTTTTGATCACCCAGATGCCTTGGTCACAGGGTTAGGCTACTTTCACACTAGCGTTCGGGCGGATCCGTTCTGAACGGATCCGATCTTATTAATGCAGACGGTGGCTCTGTTCAGAACGGATCCGTCTGCATTATAACTAAGTGTGAAAGTAGCCTGAGCGGATCCGTTCAGACTTTACATTGAAAGTCAATGGGGGACGGATCCGCTTGAAGATTGAGCCATATGGTGTCATCTTCAAGCGGATCCATCCCCAATGACTTCCATTATAAGTCGGAACGGATCCGCTCGCCTCCGCACGGCCAGGCGGACACCCGAACGCTGCTTGCAGCGTTCAGGTGTCCGCTCACTGAGCGGAGCGGAGGCTGAGCGCTGGCAGACGGATGCATTCTCAGTGGATCCGCCTCCACTGAGAATGCATTAGGGCCAGACGGCTGCGTTCAGGGCCGCTTGTGAGCCCCTTCAAACGGAGCTCACGAGCGGACACCTGAACGCAGGTGTGAAAGGAGCCTTAAATGTAAGCAATCAAAATTAGCACCTGGCGGCTATGGTGCCCGCTGTGCTCGCAAGCAGGTGCCATTTTTAAATACCCAACCACCGACGTAAAATACATGAGGCGGTCAGGAAGGGGTTAAAGTACGTCCAAATGGGATGTAAAATACAGCGGAAAAGTCAGCTGCGAATTATGGTGTGGATCTGTAGCAAAAAAACATACGAATTACATGTGTGCTTTTGCTGCGGATTTCATCCTTTCCATTGCAAAGGGAAAAATCCACAGTGGAGATGTGCTCTACTGTAGCCAACCACCACAAAAGGCACATCACTTCTGAAACCAATTACTGGCTGCAGTGGAGCAAGTGACCAAGGCGATACTGGGGAGGAAGCAAACAAGTTGCATACTGGAAGATGGACACGTGGGAGCCAGAGCGCAGGACTGGAGTGGCAGGAATTACTAATTAATCCCTCACATTTAGTACAGTACATCAGTTACCATCACACCCACAGTTTCATACAGGTGTAAAAGATTGTAGAAGCTTTTACTTTTGATGTCCCCATGTAGGTATAATGTACACAATGATATCACCATGTAAGTATAATGTACACAATAATGTCACTAAGTATAATGTACACAATAATGTCACTAAGTATAATGTACACAATGATGTCACCATGTAAGTAATGTACACAATAATGTCACTAAGTATAATGTACACAATGATGTCCCCATGTAAGTATAATGTACACAATGATATCACCATGTAGGCAGGGCCGGTGCAAGGATTTTTGCCAACACAAGCGAAGCTACATTTTGCCCCCCCCCCCCCACGCTTCTCCTCTCTGTGGTCCTGGTATCTTCTCTCTGCTTCAGACAATGGCTGGTTTAAGGACCACATTTTTCGCCCTCTAAGACACACCTAGGTTTTAGAGGAGGATAATAAGAAAAAAAAAATTTCCATTACACCTCAGGTCAGACCAGCAATCAGACCCCCAATGTTAATCAGACCTCAGCTCACAGCCCCAATCAGACCCCCAATGTTAATCATACCTCAGATAAGAACCCCATGTCAGACATCATCCCCCAGCCATCAGCCCCCAATGTCAGCCATCAGGCCCCCATGTCACATTTCTCCCCCTCCATGTCACATTTTTCCGCCCTCCCCCAGGGTGCGCCCTAAGGCGGCCGCTTGGTCTGCCTTATGGTAGCACCGGCCCTGCATGTAGGTATAAGGTACACAATAATGTCACCATGTAGGTATAAGGTACACAATAATGTCACTAAGTATAATGTACACAATGATGTCCCCATGTAAGTATAATGTACACAATGATGTCACCATGTAAGTAATGTACACAATGATGTCCCCATGTAAGTATAATGTACACAATGATGTCACTAAGTATAATGTACACAATGATATCACCATGTAGGTATAAGGTACACAATAATGTCACTAAGTATAATGTACACAATAATGTCACTAAGTATAATGTACACAATGATGTCCCCATGTAAGTAATGTACACAATAATGTCACTAAGTATAATGTACACAATGATGTCCCCATAAGTATAATGTACACAATGATGTCCCCATGTAAGTATAATGTACACAATGATGTCACCATGTAAGTAATGTACACAATGATGTCCCCATGTAAGTAATGTACACAATGATGTCCCCATGTAAGTATAATGTACACAATGATGTCACCATGTAAGTAATGTACACAATGATGTCCCCATGTAAGTATAATGTACACAATGATGTCACTAAGTATAATGTACACAATGATGTCACCATGTAAGTATAATGTACACAATAATGTCACTAAGTATAATGTACACAATGATGTCACCATGTAAGTATAATGTACACAATGATGTCACTAAGTATAATGTACACAATGATGTCACTAAGTATAATGTACACAATGATGTCACCATGTAAGTAATGTACACAATGATGTCCCCATGTAAGTATAATGTACACAATGATGTCACCATGTAAGTAATGTACACAATGATGTCCCCATGTAAGTATAATGTACACAATGATGTCACTAAGTATAATGTACACAATGATGTCACCATGTAAGTATAATGTACACAATGATGTCACTAAGTATAATGTACACAATGATGTCACCATGTAAGTAATGTACACAATGATGTCCCCATGTAAGTATATGGTACATATGACATCTGGTAAGTATAGTGTAAACATTGATGTCACCGTGTAGGCATAATGTACATACTGATGTCACTATGTATGTATAATGAGCACAATGATATCACAATGTAGGTATAATGTACACAATGACGTCACTATGTAAGTGTAATATACACAATGATGTCACCAATTAAGTATAGGTACACAATGATGACACCATGTAAGTATACAGTAGATATGATGTCATCTGGTAAGTATAGTGTAAACACTGATGTCACCATGTAGGCATAATGTGCACAATGATAATATACAAAATGATGTCACCATGGTAAGTAAAGGGGTATTCCTGTTGTTAGAAAATATCCACAGGATAGGGGATAACTATTAGAGTGGTAGAGATCCTGCCGCTGGGACCCCCACTGATCATGAGAACGGGGCCTATACGCCCTGCAGCCCCTCTGAAATGAATGGAGCGGCCGGTCAGGCATGTGCCACTCACTCCATTCATTTTATGGAAATCTCCGTACTCAGCTATCTCCGGAACTCCCATAAAATGAATGGAGCAGCCGCGCGCATTTCAGGGTGCTGCCGTGGATACATTGTTGTGATCAGTGGGGCTCCCAGCAGTAGGACCCCCACCAATATAGTAACAACCGGAATACCCCTTTAATCCTCCCCAGAGTCAACTCTATTTTCCTGTCAACAGAGATAACATATGAGCACTAACTTCTGTTTTTTGGGGGGGATCCATTGAAATGAATGGGCCTCATGCACACGAACGTATTTTCTTTCCGTGTCTGTCCCGATTTTTTTTGCGGACCATATATGGAGCCATTCATTTCAATGGGTCCGCAAAAAAAAAAATGAACGGAAGTTACTCTGTGTATTCCGTTTCCGTATGTCTGTATTTCCATTCCGCAAAAAAATAAAAATAAATAGAACATGTCCGCATTATGGACAAGGATAGTACTGTTCTATTAGGGGCCAGCTGTTCCGATCCGCAAAATTCGGAATGCACACGGACGTCATCCGTATTTGGTGGACAGTAAAATACATACTATCGTGTGTGAGGCCTAAGGGTCCATGGAAATTTTACTGCAGATCTCACCTTATGCATTGCATCCACAGTGAATATTGTAATGTACACAATGATGTTACCATGTAAGTATAATATGCACGCATATGTCATCATATAGGTATAATGCACACATATGTCACCATGTAGATATAATGTCATCAGGTAAGTATAATGTACACATTGATGCCAACATGTAGATGTACTGTACACAATTATGACACTGTGTATGTAGGCATAATGTGCACAATGGTATCACCATGTAAGTATAATATACAAAATGATGTCACCATGGTAAGTATACGGTACATATGACGTAATCTGGTAAGTATAAACACTGATGTCACCATGTAAGTATAATGTACACAATGATGTCACCGTGTAAGTATAATGTACACAATGATGTCACCGTGTAAGTATAATGTACACATTGATGCCAACATGTAGATGTAATAATGCTCTAAATCTAGATACAGAGGGTAGTCGTAAAACTATTTAATCAAATCACCGAAGTACGACCACCTAAAATTTAACCTTTATTCTGGTCAGTTAAAAAATATTGATTCCCTGAAGGAAGAAAAATAATACAACAAAACACAACAAAGACAAAATACAATTAACACACAGAAGAGCAGGACCAGACAAGCGGATCAATATTGGAGGGAGAAAGGGGAGGAACGCATCAGGGCAGCCCGTGCCATGACCGTGTCTGTCCCTGCGATGTCCCTTTATATCTCCTCAGCCCGGAGATGTGTCTTGATGGTAGACACACTCCGTCCGCGTACCTGTGCTGTCTGTCCTTATAGTGCCCTTTATATACTATCCCATATGGATATTTGGGCAATAGTATAAAAATTGGATATCGGTTTTACAATCACGTGTCCCGACGCGTTTCCCCCTTCCTCTCATTGAAGGGGTTCATCAGGGGACAAAAAGTCAATGTCAATCAAACACATTAAGTGTTAAACAAGTATCCGCAAAGATGGATCATTAAACTGGAGGCCACATCCAAGAAAAGTTCACTAGATAGATAGGGGTCCGCACACGATTGTATTGAGATAAGCAAATTCACCTGCAGTAAAAAATATATATGTATACTTAGCTGATCCACTAGATAGAGATCCAAGTAGGCGGTCCTAGGTGAACATCTTGAAAGGGCCTCCAGGGGGCAAAAATATGTTGTAGCTCCAATTTGTGTGAGGTTCCCACCTTCCCTAAATAGCCAGATGGGGCCGTCCCTATTGGAAGGGACCAATCAGGAGTGCTGGTATCCAACATGTGATGCTGCTATAGGGGACGGCCAGTATGGGTTGTAGTGATCGTCTAATACCCCATTCTATGTTGGGAGGACATCACCAGGTTCTAAATAAACACCCCCCTTTATTTTTAAACAATGTATATATATATATCCGGGGACAGATTACCTATGAGATGGCACATTTATTTTATCTGGGAGACTGCTGTGGAGAAGATCGGGTCACTCACAAATAGGTGGAACGCACGCCGACAGATAATATGGCCGTGCGTTCCACCTCCGACCAATAGGGATAAACCCCACTGCTCCTCTGCTGCGTGTAACCGGAAGTAAGCAGGCGAAGCGCACGTCACATAGAGATGAACGTGCGCTCCACCTACAACCAATGGAGACCGCCGCCGCAGCCGGAAGTACGCCGATGGAACGCACGTCACAAAGAGATGATCGTGCATTCCACCTACAGCCAATAGGGGCCGCCGCCGCATCCTCAGATAGGGACCCAGCGCTGGCCGATATATTGCCCCATTCTATCAACTGATTAAGCAGTATGTGATGCCAGCCTCTATTTAATTTAATCCAAAATCACCAAAGCATAAGTGATATGGACACAATAAAAATTCGAAGGAGGACTAAAGTATATATTCACAGGGCCAGTATTTAATTAGCCCTGTTAGTCCCAGGGTATGGGGGAGGGGCCAAGAGACATAAGGTAGTTACAACCTGGATTCGTCAATGGGTATATTCAATGTATGATCATCACACATCACGGTGGTGCTGAATACGTTTATCAAGTACCAAACACTTTCACAGTTTGGTGAGAACCTTTTTGGAAAACTACAACATATAAATACATAAAGGTGTGTTGTCGGTAGTTGTTATGTTAAAAATGCAAGATAGATGCTTAATTAGATGCAACAAGGGTGGTGGATAAATATCACCCCTATGATACGAAATTGACACTTCGTGTGTCGATAATCAATTCTATTCACTATAGTAGGATCAAGTGTAAGGAGGTACTGAACATTTCCAATATCACCTGTTAGGACCCCCAAAATAACTCTAAAGGAAGCATGTATAGACAAGTTTCTCATTCAGGCCTCTAGGGGACTGAGACCGCAGCCGATGAATCCATTCGGCTTCCTTTTGTAGGATCCTGCGGTCCCAGTCCCCTCTCCTGGGAGACGGTCTGATAGTTTCCAAAGCCGCGAATTTAAGTGATTTAGGGTCACCCTTATGGCATTCCCAGATGTGATTGGCTACCGGGGTTTCTTTTCGCTTTTTTATATCATTGATATGTTCCAAGATGCGCCTACGGAATTCTCTAAAGGTTTTACCCACGTAGTCAAGGGGGCATGTGCATTGTGCCAAATAGATAACTCATTTGCTCCTACAATTACAAAAATCTCTGATGGTATAACTATTACCAGTTGCTGAACAGATGTTAATTTTTGTATTATTAATGTAGCTGCAGGCCATACATGCCCCACAACGGAACATGCCCAATGGTTTACGATCCAACCATGTACCCTCAGGAGTTGGTCGTACGAAATGACTATGTACCAAGCGATCCCGAAGACTTCTGCCCCGTCTGAAAGTAATGCTAGGGCGTGCGGGCAGTACATCTGCAATTCCAGGGTCCATGAGAAGGATCGGCCAGTTTTTAGTTATAATTTCTCTGACCTCTTTATTCATGGTGTCATAGGTGGAAATAATTCTCAAGATGTCACCATCTCTGCCATTTGGTTCCCTTGGTATCAACAGTGTCTCACGATCCCTGGAGGCCGCACTCTGGAAAGCCTCCCGGAGTACCCTCTGTGGGTAACCCCTCGTTTTAAAGCGATCCTGTAATTTTCTTGACTCTTGATGAAAGCTATCTTGATTGGAACAATTTCTTTTCATACGCAGGTATTGCCCTCGTGGAATACCCCTTTTGAGGCTCATGGGGTGGTGACTCCCCCAGTGAAGGAGGCTGTTGGTAGCAGTTTCCTTCCTAAATGTGGAAGTGGCCAGTCTATCTCCCTTTTTGGTGATCATAATGTCCAAAAAGGTGAGAGACTCACGGTGGAATTCCGATGTGAACGAGAGACCCAAGTCATTGATATTTAACTCCCTGACAAATGATGCAAATTCCTCTTCATTACCGTTCCATATTATATACATGTAGATGTACTGTACACAATTATGGCACCATGTATGTAGGCATAATGTGCACAATGATGACATACTGGCCCAAATTTACGGACGCGCGGACGACAATCTTGTGTGCATCCGTGTTTTTTCACGGACCCCATGACTTGAATGGGTCCACAAACCGTTGTCCGTGAAAAAAATAGGACAGGTCCTATTTTTTTCCACGGACTGGAAACACGGATCACGGACGCGGATGACAAACGGTGCATTAGCCGAATTTTCCACGGACCCATTGAAAGTCAATGGGTCCGCAGAAAATCACGAAAAATGGAACAACGGACACGGGACACAACAACGGTCGTGTGCATGAGGCCTAAGTCTAATAAGTCTAAGCCTAGAATCTGTCTTAAAAATGTCAGCACAATTCTGGTGTAAAATTAGGTCTCAAATAAGCTAACCAATAGTTGGTATACAGCTGGACAAAAGTGTCTAACTGTACCACACGTATGACCCAGCCTGAGCCCCTGTGATACACGTGGTGCAGGTCTAGACAGGTCTAAGTTTACACCATCTCTTGGATTAGTAAATCTGGGCCACTGATGTCACCATGTACATTTAATGTAGAAACTGATGTACATAATACACAATTGTCGTGCTAAAAACAAAAAAAGCTGGCATCTGACAGTTCACACCAGACAATACACCGAAGTGGCTCCTAAGGCTAGGTTCACACTAGCGTTAGACATCCCTGACAGGCTGTTCCGGCAGGGAGCAGCCTGCTAGAGATGTCTGGATCTGGTACTTCTGGACGCTACCTGACACCTACCGGCCCCATCGACTATAATAGGGTCCGGCGGAGATCTGTCCGCAACCCGGAAAACATGCCAAGAATCAGCCGGGCAAAAACTCGGTCTGCACTTCATCAAGCCTCACAGATCCACAGTGGATTCACCACATGAGAATGTACTCTTAAAGGGGTTTTCCAGCAGTCAGATATTGATGACCAATACTCAGGACAGATCATCAATATCTGATGGGTGGGAGTTTGCGGCCTAACAGCTCACAGCTTACCAAGCATATCGCTGTACATTGTATAGTGGCTGTGCTTGGTATTGCAGCTCAGGCCTATTCACTTGGCTGTGGCTAGGTCATGTGACAGATAAATATGCCATCATTGGCCTAGGAAGTAGGGTGGCCACTTGCTTCACCCCAAAAGCAGGACACTAGCCTCCCCTCCATTGCCGGCAAAGGGGGAAAAAAAAGTATTGGTGCTGCGGCAGGGCCGGGAGTGCTTCTCTCCTCCTCAGTCAGCCATGTTCACCAGCTCTAGTGACTGACTGGCAGGGCCGGCGCCACCCATAAGCAAGGTAGGCCAGCGCGTAGAGCGCACTCTTGCTGGAGGCGCCGCCTCCTAGCCAATTTATTTAGTTCACTTGCCTCTGTGTAATCTTGCACAGGCAGAGGCATCGTCGAGCGAAGTGCACATGCGCCGTCTTCCAGCGCACTTCGTTCGACGATGCCTCTGCCAGTGCACCTGTGCGAGATTACACAGAGGCAAGTAAAGTGAATAAATTAGCTAGGAGGCGGCGCTGGGCGGGGAGGGGATCTGCAGATGACACGTGAGGGGGATCTGCGGATGACACGTGAGGGGGATCTGCGGATGACACGTGAGGGGGATCTGCGGATGACACGTGAGGGGGATCTGCGGATGACACGTGAGGGGGATCTGCGGATGACACGTGAGGGGGATCTGCGGATGACACGTGAGGGGGATCTGCGGATGACACGTGAGGGGGATCTGCGGATGACACGTGAGGGGGATCTGCGCTGCGGATGACACGTGAGGGGGATCTGCGGATGACACGTGAGGGGGATCTGCGGATGACACGTGAGGGGGATCTGCGGATGACACGTGAGGGGGATCTGCGGATGACACGTGAGGGGGATCTGCGGATGACACGTGAGGGGGATCTGCGGATGACACGTGAGGGGGATCTGCGGATGACACGTGAGGGGGATCTGCGGATGACACGTGAGGGGGATCTGCGGATGACACGTGACGGGGATCTGCGGATGACACGTGACGGGGATCTGCGGATGACACGTGACGGGGATCTGCGGATGACACGTGACGGGGATCTGCGGATGACACGTGACGGGGATCTGCGGATGACACGTGACGGGGATCTGCGGATGACACGTGACGGGGATCTGCGGATGACACGTGACGGGGATCTGCGGATGACACGTGACGGGGATCTGCGGATGACACGTGACGGGGATCTGCGGATGACACGTGACGGGGATCTGCGGATGACACGTGACGGGGATCTGCGGATGACACGTGACGGGGATCTGCGGATGACACGTGACGGGGATCTGCGGATGACACGTGACGGGGATCTGCGGATGACACGGTATGCAGCTGGAGGGAGAAAATGTGGCCTTACCACAATGAAGGGTACAGTCTGTATAAATAGGTGGGCTACAAAAAAGGGGGGGGGTCAAAGGGCGTGGTAAATAGGCGGAGTCAAGGGGGCAGCAAAATTAGCTTTTGCCTAAGGTGGCAAAAATCCTTGCACCAGTCCTGCTGACTGGGGGTGAGAGAAGCCTGTCTGCTGCTGTCTGAGTGTGAGCTACTGAAAATGAGGACATCCCTGCGTCCGTCAAGGCCCTTTTCCGGACGGAGGACAGGGAGACGGAAAACGGGACTGTCTGGCTTAAAACCAGATGTCTGGCCACCCTACTACAAAGAGGTTGCGGCACTTACAGGAGAGCTGATCAGCGGGGGTACCAGGAGTCGGATGTCCAACGATCAGATATTAATAACCTGTCTTGAGGATAGGCCATCAATAGTCACCTCCTGGAAAACCCCTTTAAAGAATATTTCACAGAACAGGGCGATAGGGCTTTCAATCAATCCTGTTAAAAAGAGGGAACATATTGTTCATGAGAGGTGAGGGTCTTCTGTGATATTTGGGATTTGGAGTGTCTATTAGAACAGCCTGGAATAATAATGTCCGCTCCTTATTTATATCTGCATCTGAAATTGTGCCGCCAGGTCTGTGCACTCAGGGCTCAGAGATTGGGTCGGATCGCTGGCGTTGCATACAGGGGATTATTATTCCATGTAATTAACGGTAAGCTGCCTTACTCTCCTGACACTAGCGTCCATTCAGCCTGCAGGTAATTAGACCATCGCTTCCTGATCCGTAAAGCGAGGTATTTGCTTCATTTTAATGTGGCCTATATGTACTCACACTACTAGATGGAAAATGTGATGGGACAAAGGGTATGTTGTGTGGTACAGGGCATGAAAAGGGCCCTTATCCCGTCTCCTGGAACTAGTTTTCCGCTACATTGGACTGACTGTTCTGTGGAATATTCCATCTACTGCAGATTTTCTGTCCCCTCTATGGAACACTCACAGAACGAGATCTACTGTGAAACATGAATGTATTCTCACATAGTGCCATGTAGGTACAATAAGGGTAAGTCTGCCCGTGACCGACATAAAATCTACAGCAAATCAGCTGCAGAAAAATAAGGGACCACAAAATGCTGCTGATTTGATGCAAAGGATCAAATGTGCCCTCAAAATCAATAGTACAAACTGACATGCTGCAGCCTTGGGGGTATTCCAGTTGTTAGAAAATATCCACAGGAGAGGGGATAACTATTAGGGTGGTAGGGATCCTGCCGCTAGGACCCCCACCGATCATGAGACTAGAGGCCCCATACCCCCTGCAGCCCACCTGAAATGAATGGAGTGCTCCATTCATTTCTATGGGAATCTCCGCTGTACTCAGCTATCTCCGGAACTCCCATAAAATGAATGGAGCAGCCGTGCGCATTTCAGGGTGCTGCCGGGGATACATTGTCGTGATCAGTGGGGCTCCCAGCAGCAGGACCCCCACCAATATAGTAACAATCGCAATACCCCTTTAATCCTCCCCGCATTCAGAGTCAACTCTATTTTCCTGTCGACATAGATAACGTATGAGGACTAACTTCCGTTTTTTGGGGGGATCCATTGAAATGAATGGGCCTCATGCACACAAACGTATTTTCTTTCAGTGTCTGTTATGATTTTTTTGCGGACCATATACGGAACCATTCATTTCAATGAGTCCGCAAAAAAAAAATTAAAAAAATATGAAGTTACTCCGTGTGTTTTCCGTTTGTCTGTATTTCCGTTCCGCAAAAAAATAGAACATGTCCTATTATTGTCCGCATTATGGACAAGGATAGTACTGTTCTATTAGGGGCCAGCTGTTCTGATCCGCAAAATACGGAATGCACACAGATGTCATCTGTATTTTTTGCAGACCGTTTTTTTGCAGACCGCAAAACACTGAAAAAGCCATACGGTCATGTGCAATAGGCCTAAGGCCTCATGCACAGACCCACTTGTCTCTATGGGTCTGCGAAGAAAACGAACAGTACACGGATGTCATCTGTGTGCTGTCCGCCTCCGCCAGGCGGCATTCGTCAGGTCTCTGTTCTATTCTATTATCCTATTAGGCCTCCAGGCGCATAATGCTCCCTGATCGCCACCGATTCTGTTGACAAAGGTCACTTGATTGATCGAAACGTTCGGATGTTATATGTTGTTTAATGTAACGTGAAAATGACTCTGGATATGAATTTACTGTACGGCATACAATAAATATCTAGGATTTATTAAAAAAGGATCGATAAAGATACTCCAGAAGTTCCGTGGATTATTATACACTCTGTCCTATTCTAGATTTATTTTTATGTTTTTACAGTGGGTCCGGAGAAACTGCGTCCATACTTTGCTGATCTGCAATTTGAGGACCACTAAACATATACAGTCATGTGTAGGACCTGCCGTGGATTCCAAATATGCACCGCCAGTCAATTTACCTGGCAGATTTTCTCACAGCATGTGAGTGAGATAGAAAATCCTCCATTTTTTAGTTCACTGGGTCTACACCATGAACACAGCAGTGCTGACCGGGTTCTGCTCTGTTCCTAATGCAGTATGGACGTACTTTACCTCAACAGGATGTATCCAAAAGGGACCTGAAGTGGGAGAAACGTATGTCATACGAGGGCAAAGAACTGCATTAGACTCCGATGTAAGTGCCAGGGCGGTCTGGCAGGCTGTGGGCTCTGCAGTTCTGCTGCTGCACCTCTATCTGTCAGATTTAATCTCTGATATATCCAGCCGTGTCTGCAAGGGCTCAGAGAACAGCCGACCGCGTCATTCTGTTTTTATCGCTCATGTCTATGGACTGGAGCCGCTAGCTATAACACGCTTATAATGGCAGTATAACTACTGGGACTGTTCTCCATAAAAACACTTTCCAAACACAAATTGGGTTATGAATGAAGCTATACCACTTAGAAGACTGGTCCGCTCATTGATGAGTTGCAGAACAGCTTTTAAGATGTCTCTGCTGCCAAAACAGCATTTCCTTAACTTCAATAAGGTATCAGAAAAAGGGCGAAAGCAATGTGCATTATGCCTAGGGGGCTGCCGTCTTTAAAGGCCAACTGTCAGCAGTTTGGGCTGACCTGTTAAATGTGCGCTTGGCAGCTGAAGACATCTGTGTCGGTCCCATGTTCATATGTGCCCGCATTGCTGAGAAAAAATGTGGGGGTCATATATTAAACTGGTGTAAAGTAGAACTGGCTTAGTTGCCAATCAGCTTCCACCTTTCATTTTGGACAGCTCATTTGGAAAATGAAAGGAGGAATCCGATTGGTTGCTATGGGCAACTGACCCAGTTCTACTTTACCCCAGTTTGATAAATGACCCCCAATGTTTCAATATACGTATGAAAATGAGCCTCTAGGAGCAACGAGGGCGTTGCTGTTAAACTTACAGGCTCTGCCCTCTCTGTAACTGCCGCACCCTCTCCACTTTGATTGACAGGGACATGTGTGACAACGATTTCACTCCCTGGCCCTGTCAATCAAAGTGCAGAGGGCGCAGCAGTTGGCACAGCTTATTTTTCTCAGCAATATGGGCACATATGAACATGGGACAAACACAGATGCAACAGGTCAACCAGTTTCATAGGTACAAAATCTGGTGCCTCAATAGGCTTTGATATATGTCTGATGTTTTCTAGGGATTTCGACCACCACAGGGAAACAAAGATATATACCGTATCACCTAGGTGATAAGCGTCTGACTGCTGGGACTCTGATAGGTCACAAGAATCGGGGGCCTTTGTACCCTATTCCTCCTCATCGTTTTGTAACTCTGAACATAACTTCTACTTCTTATCCTAGCCTGAGTTATAGCTTGTATTAGGTTGAAGTCACACAGGGCAGATTGGTTGCAACATTTCTGAAACTGCTTCATTCGCCTTAGTGAGGCTTGCAGAAATCCATGTGCTTGCCGCTGAAACAAACCCATTCCGATTCAGATCTAAAATTTCATTTGCAGATATTTCTGCACCAAATCATCCCCCCCCCCCCCCTATAGTCCAGAGCTGAAGGCTTCAGAGCTGAAATTTCAGTAGAACTGTGGATGTATCTCTGGACTAAGGGAGCGTGTAACCTTACTTTTTCACAGATATATATACAGTATATATATATATATATATATATATATATATATATATATATATATATATATATATATATATATATATATATACACACACACATATATATTGGAGGAAAGCGCAAGGGGCAGTCATTGACAAAAGATATGTGTCACCGAAGTTCCTGGCCTTGGTGAGGTAAGAGCCAGTAATTTTAAGTGTCAGCGGCAGCTAGTGCTGACTGACACTATTGATTATTTAGTGTGGCTGTAAAGATGATCCGGGCCGGCTCTTACTGGGAGCAGCCAAAGTGCAGGGTGGGTAGCTGTTCCCCACATTCCAGGCCGGGTCTTGGTTTGGGATAAAAACCCAGCCAGCAGTCTCAGCTGGGTGGATTATCCTCCATCTGATAGTGGAGCTTTGTCAGTCTGGGTGTTGGAGCCTGAGAGTTTGGGCCGGGACTAAGGCTTGCTATATTGTTTGGGAAAAAGCACGTGGACTTCTGCTTCACCCAAGGACTTATGTGCTGCAGCCTCGCGTGAACAAACCCCAGACTCAAGGTGACTGTTTTTCCCTAAAACTGCTTTTTTTGTTGTCACTTTACATATGTGTGAATAAAACACTGCACTGTTTAAGTTAAAGATGTTGTCATTGCCTCTGTACTGGTCCTGCAAGCCTGTCTACCAGAACAAATCCCCACAATCTATATATATATATATATATATATATATATATATATATATATATATATATATATATATATATATATATATATATATATATATATATATATATATAAACTTAATAGATCGTAACAACAATTGGCCAGAAAAAAGGGGTCCTGCTTTGCCTATGGGATGGGGTTATTATTAACCCCTTTAGCAAACAAATCAGGAAGATCTAAAAGTTGTATACAGTACATAATAGGCAATTCTAATACCAAATTACAGTGAAAATACTGCATACAATAGGCTGTTCACATCTGCATTGGTTATTTGCATTGTTCTGCTCTGTCATAGCGGGAGAACAATGAGAAGAACAGAAGTGCTGGATTCCTTACATGACACCAACGGCCCCTGCAGACCACTGCCAATAACGGGCATACTGCACTATTTTGTCCTGCATTTTTGATGGCAACTGCGACAGAAGTTTTCTCTGCAGATGTGAGCACAGCCTAAAATGCTAGAAGGTGTATATCTTAAGAATATCCAAATAAACATTTCTGCAGTGTAGAAATAAAGAACAGGTTAAATTCCATAAATGACTAAAAGTGCTGGCACTGACATGCTCATTTCATACCTCACATGGCAGGATGTGGCAGAAAAAGTGTACATTTTATTATGTGGAAGAAGTGAAAATAGACCTAACAGAGCTATCTGCAAAACGCATTATCACGCAGCCCCGGCAGAGATCGTCAAAGAATGAAAACTGCATGTCTTCTGGTGGCTGGTACAGAAGCAGTTCCTCCCTAAATAAAATACCCGGTGGGTACACGGAACACAATAATACGCTAATGACATTCAGTTCTGTAACTCTCAGTAATGAACTGTTACATGTCAAGCGGCACAGCGAACCTGGCACCCAAAGGCTATAAAGTGGTGAGGAAATGAAGTAAAGCTCTGAGCACACTAGCAGAAGAACATCTAGTTCATCCCAGAAAGCCAATATAGCCAAGGAGGTAGTGAGATTAGATTTACCAAAGCATGCTCCATAGGCTACGATACACACACATCCAGAGGCAGACTGGCCATAGACCCTACATGGAAATTTCCCGGTGGGCCGATGCCTAGGAGGGCCACCCAAGCCCCCCTAACGCCCACCAGGTTCTTAATGATCTGATGCTCTCTTATGCACCTAGCCATCAACAGCAGGTGCCCTCCTGAATTCAACTGCATCAACGTCCTCAGGACAACGATATAGTTGAATACTGTGGCACAGGTGGCAGTATTTTGTGCTGCACTGTGGTATTTGGTTCAGCTGGGGCAGTATATTGCTCTGGCCTATGGTATTGCTGGCCCTGCCTACTTCTGTTGTCCCTGCCTAATTATGTTGCCCCACCTTCTGTCAATTTGGACCCTCCTGCAACATGGGGCCACTTTTACCTTCTTTTTCCAAGGCCACTTTTAGTTTCCAGTTTGCCCCCTGCACACATCTATGCTTTAATAGGCACCACCTCAATCAATTCAACCATAAATTAGGTTGTATAATTGAATTGATAAATTAGGGGTAACCCCTTGAAAAAGCTGACGGCGAAACGCGCGTCGGGGCACAGTCTGACGGTGTTGTGACAGATACTTGGGTCAGTATGCAAAGTTCTTTGCTGATTGCATGATAATCTAGCAAAGTAGTGTGCTGGATAATGTCCGTAGGATCCAGGGTCGATAGTTTGACTCTGTGACCATACATTGTGGACAGGATAACACTTCTCATATGCACTGATTGTTCTGATCTTCCCATACATATTTTTGCACTTGCACTTTATTTATATGAATTGTAACTGCCACACATCTGAAGTCTGATTGATAATTTTAAATGTTCTTAATGTCTGTGAGGCCAGAAATGGTTATAACTCTGTAAGTACCAATAAAATTGATGATTATTTAAAATTAATGATTAACGGAGTTATAATTTGTGATTCAATTTGATCTATGTATCTATGGATTGGTTGCGCTAATGGTGATACTGGATTGCTGATATAGCAAGTTTAAGGGAAACAAGTGTTGGTTGTCTTTTTAATAATAGGACATGTTCTATGTTTGAACGGAACGGAAATACGGAAACAGAAGGCATTTGGAGTACCTTCTGTTTTTTTGGGCATATCCATTGAAATTAATGGTTCCGTATATGGTCCGTATACGGAACGCAAAAAAAGGTAAGTAAACGGGGAAAAAAACGTTTGTGTGCAGGAGACCTAAGGTGGGAATTTTTCAAACCTTTGATTCTGGATTCATAAAGTTGCAAAGTCGGACTTTGACTTTCCCGATTTACTTACGGAGAAAAAAAAGTGATCTTTTGAATTTTTAAATCACTCACTCCAGTTAAAATGTGGGTGGGAATGTGGGCACAGTTAGGGCTCGTACACACAAATGTATTTTCTTTCCGTGTCTGTTGCGCAAAAAAAACGGTAGTTACTCCGTTGCACGTCTCATCTCAGATTATTTCTTACTATCCTGGTAAGATCAGTAAAGGAGTGCTTTTTTAATATATTCTTGTTTCAGTGTTTTAGTGGCAAACATTTGTGCATATTCCAAAGGCTTGAGTTTGGAGTGCCTAAAAGGATTATCAAGGTACAAATAAAGAATAAAGTTACTCACCTAAGGCCAGGTTGACATCTGCGTTGTGAACGCCGGCACTGTAATCCGGGCACTGTATCCGGAGTACATGCCGGCTTTCGGCCGGACTAAAAATGCTACATGCAACATTGTCTGGCTGAAAGTCGGCATATATGCCAGAAAGCGGGCGGATTACCACCGGATCCCATTGCAGTGAATGGGGCAGTGCACTGTGGTTTACGGCTATGCCGGGTACGGTGAACTCCAGCAGTCTCTTTCTTCGACGGAACAGACCGCTGGAGTTCACAACGCAGATGTGAAGCCAGCCCTACTATTGTGCATTGTATTCCAGATCTGAATTGTGTCTTCATTCAGGGGCTGTTCAATGTGGGTGACTGATACCCAGTCAATGTGGCAGGTGTCCATGCATGTGTACGAACAGTACTGTACTGTATGTAGTATAGATGCCAATGCTCCCTGCTACCACAACGTGCAGCATGTAAAACCCACACATTTAGAACCTTCTCCCTATTTTACTTTACTCTGAATAATGTTTAGGCATCTAAGCCAG
The DNA here is from genome assembly GCF_014858855.1 of Bufo gargarizans. Lineage (NCBI taxonomy): Eukaryota > Metazoa > Chordata > Amphibia > Anura > Bufonidae > Bufo > Bufo gargarizans. Next base: position 454,285,204 of record NC_058082.1, read on the forward strand.
CAACCAATCCAGAGATTATCTAGTAAATAACTATATCAGGCAACTTTCACACTCGCGTTTGGTGCGGATCCGTCATGGATCTGCACAAAAGCATCCGTTCAGATAATACAAACGTCTGCATCCGATCACAACGGATCAGTTTGTATTATCTTTAATATTGCCAAGACGGATCCGTCTTGAACACCATTGAAAGTCAATGGAGGACGGATCCGTTTTCTATTTGCCAGATTGTGTCAGTGAAAACGGATCCGTCCCTATTGACTTACATTGTGTGCCAGGACGGATCCGTTTGGCTCTGTTTCATCAGACAGACATCAAAACGCGGCAAGCAGCAGTGTCGTTTTGGTGTCCGCTTCCAGAGCGGAATGGAGACAAACTGATGCATTCTGAGCGGATCCTTTTCCATTCAGAATGTATTAGGGCAAAACTGATCCGTTTTGGACTGCTTGTGAGAGCCCTGAACGGATCTCACAAACGGAAAGCCAAAACGTGAGTGTGAAAGTAAGTAGCCTTATTTACACCACGTGACATCAATAAGAGTTCACATTGATTGTAAACTATCAAAAGAAGGTAAAATAGACTATGGTGGAACAGGTCGCCCACTTTCAATAAATTCTTCCTTTTTTAGACGGCGTTTTGTGTCAGTTTACTGGAAAGCTCCCGTCTCCATTACATGAAACAATAGATGTGGCATCTGTCCCCATATGGACCCACTTTAAAAAAATCATCTGCAGCGTTATTCTATGCAGCTACAAAATGGAAACCCTGCCGCACGCCCTTAAGCCAAGGTCAAAAGAACACTTTCGCATAAATGTAGTGTAATGGGGCCTATAGATCGGTTTTTAATGGAAGCGCCCGATGCGCTTACAGTTGCAAGATAAATTATGTGAACCCTTTGGAATGATATGGATTTCTGCACAAATTGGTCATAAAATGTGATCTGATCTTCATCTAAGTCACAACAATAGACAATCACAGTCTGCTTAAACTAATAACACACAAAGAATTAAATGTTACCGTGTTTTTATTGAACACACCATGTAAACATTCACAGTGCAGGTGGAAAAAGTATGTGAACCCCTAGACTAATGATATCTCCAAGAGCTAATTGGAGTGAGGTGTCAGCCAACTAGAGTCCAATCAATGAGATGAGATTGGAGGTGTTGGTTTCAGCTGCCCTGCCCTATAAAAAAACACACACATCTGTTCTGTGTTTGCTTTTCACAAGAAGAATTGCCTGATGTGAATGATGCCTCGCATAAAAGAGCTTTCAGAAGATCTACGAATTGTTGACTTGCATAAAGCTGGAAAGGGTTATAAAAGTATCTACAAAAGCCTTGCTGTTCATCAGTCCACAGTAAGACAAATTGTCTATAAATGGAGAAAGTTCAGCACTGCTGCTACTCTCCCTAGGAGTGGCCGTTTTGTAAAGATGACTGCAAGATCACAGCACAGACTGCTCAATGAGGTGAAGAAGAATCCTAGAGAGTCAGCTAAAGACTTACTAAAGTCTCTGGCATATGCTAACATCTCTGTTAGCCAATCTATGATACATAAAACACTAAACAAGAATGGATTTTATGGGAGGATACCACAGAGAAAGCCACTGCTGTGCACGTTTACAGTTTGCACAAGATCGCCTGGATGTTCCACAGCAGCACTGGCAAAATATTCTGTGGACAGATGAAACCAAAGTTGAGTTGTTTGGAAGAAACACACAACACTATGTGTGGAGAAAAAGAGGCAAAGCACACCAACATCAAAACCTCATCCCAACTGTGAAGTATGGTGGTGGGGGCATCATGGTTTGGGGCTGCTTTGCTGCGTCGGGGCCTTGACGGGTTGCTATCATCGAAGGAAAAATGAATTCCCAAGTTTATCAAGACATTTTGCATGAGAACTTAAGGCCATCTGTCCACCAACTGAAGCTCAACAGAAGATGGGTGTTGCAACAGAACAACGACCCAAAGCATAGAAGTAAATCAACAACAGAATGGCTTAAACAGAAGAAAATATGCCTTCTAGAGTGGCCCAGTCAGAGTCCTGACCTCAACCCGATTGAGATGCTGTGGCATGTCCTCAACAAAGCGATTCACACCAGACATCCCAAGAATATTGCTGAACTGAAACAGTTCTGTAAAGAGGAATGGTGAAGAATTGCTCCTGACCGTTGTGCACGTCTGATCTGCAAATACAGGAAACGTTTGGTTGAAGTTATTGCTGCCAAAAGAGGTTCAACCAGTTATTAAATCCAAGGGTTCACATACCTTTTCCACCTGCACTGTGAATGTTTACATGGTGTGTTCAATAAAAACATGGTAACATTTAATTCTTTGTGTGTTATTAGTTTAAGCAGACTGTTATTGTCTATTGTTGTGACTTAGATGAAGATCAGATCACATTTTATGACCAACTTGTGCAGAAATCCATATCATTCCAAAGGGTTCACATACTTTTTCTTGCAACTGTAAATAGGACAAAATGGACACACAAGACACAAGCCTAAAGGGCGGTCATGAGGTTTCCCTTGAACCTAGGGTAGGTGTCTCAGCACAGCTTATTGTGCAGAAACCAGACCTAAGGTTCTTTTAGTAACATTTATTAGTCATCAATACTTCAGATTACCATGCGTGAAGATACATTTCAATGTTCATGCCAGAAAATTCTTTACTATATTAATCTACTCCTGTGAAGGAGAAAATAATAAGATATACTGTAATTCTAGCAGAGGGGCTCTTAATTTATACAGGTGACAGGGTTCATCATGACACCAGATGCCGATGGTGTGATGAAGCTTCTCGGGCACAGACCTTGCCACGATTGGGACACCGGGAATTTCACAAGACAATGATCACAGTCGGTATTGTGGCCTCATAGACATTAGCATCATCCTCCTCTTATGCAAAATATGCCAAGGGCTGTATATTATTGTACATCATTTTGCTGCATCTTGTTTAGTTTGTGTAGACTTGCGATATAAGACAGAAGGAAACCGTTCAGTCCCAGCATTACAGATTGTAAATATATAGTTAGGCAGGTATAAACTTAAAGGAGATTCCCAACAAAACAAATATTAACGCCGGCCTATGATAACCAGGCCTTCCGCTGGAGCCTGGCTGCACTTAACTTATACCGAGGCATAAATATTAGGAGCAGAATCTGGCAGTCCATGTCCCTGTACCAGTCGCGTAACTATAGTGGTCACAGAGGTCGCAATTTCAACCGGGCCCCTAAGCCAGGGGAGCCAGGACGTGCCACTTCAGAGCCTGTATAGCAGCGTGGAGCTTAACCCAAATAAGTATTTTGGCACAACTGGAGGGGGCATAGAGGTGGGGGCATTTTACTACAGGGGGACTACAGATGGGAGAGTATTGTGTATACTATCACTAGTGGAGGGTTTAAACAGATGATCACGGCACTCTCCCGTATCCTGGCTGGTGTGGGTGCTCGTCAAGGTTTTGTTCATTGTTCCACCCCAAGAACTATATATACGTCGTATAAATTTAGACAGCACTCCAAACGATTGTGATGCTTAGTGAGTTTTATGTCACTTCAGACAGTTATAGTGGTACATTAGAAACAACGTTTCGGGCAGAATGAAATGCCCTTCATCAGGCAGTGAGGTGAGCACATGTAAGGCAAATGGCCAGCACTAGTGGAGGGTATTACAGTATGGGGGAAATAAAGGGGGGAGAGAATTATATAGATATCACCACTACAGAGGGAGAGCATTACATAACCACTGCAGGGGGGGCATTATACTATGGGAGGAGTTCAGGAAGGAAGTACATTATATAAAAACTGCCAGTACGGGGGGCATTATATTAGGGAGGGCCTACAGGCTGGAGGGCATTATATATACTGTCACTATAGAAGGCATTATACTACTGGGGGACTATGGGGGGTGGTAAGCATTATATATACTTCCACTACAGGCGTGCATTATACCACAGGGAGGAGTGCATTATATATACTGCCACTACAGGGGGCATTATAGTACAGGGGGACTACAGGAAGGGGTGGGTGGGTAACATGATATATACTACCACTACATTGGGGCATTATACTATAGGAGAGCATTATACATGCTAGCACTACAGGGGGCCATTATACTACAAGGGGCACTAAAATGGGGCATTATGATACAGGGGGACTTTGGGGGTGAGGACATTATACTAGCACTATGGTAGAGTGGCATTATAATACAGGGCGGCGCACTAAATATGTACATACTGGCACTAAAGGGGGTCATTATAACTACACTGGACACTGCAGTGGGACATTATAATTACTGGGACTACTACAGGGAGCATTATAAATACTGGGGTCACTATAGGTGGCTTTATTACTACTGTGCACTCTATAGGGGTGCCTTATACATTGTATTATCTTAGAGTATTGGACCCGTTTAAAATATAGCTTTTATTAATTCGATTTAAAAGAGAATAAATCACCCTGTGATATCTGGGTGACCTTAGAAAAGTAAGGACAAGATGCCGCCCAGATACCACCGTAAATTGGTGAGTTTGATGCCATATAAATAGTACAGATTCCACAAGGGCACTTGTGACGTTGGCAGTAAGTATAAGTTAGGGGAAGGCTGGGGCACTTGAATAGGTGCTGGGGGTAGCTCTCTCCCTGTACCAGCCCTAGATAAGCCTTTGCCCAGGGATAATCCCTTATGGTGGGACCCCCCTGTCCCCGTACCTGCCCTGTCTGGCCCTGTAGAACCCTATATGTTGAACATGATGTCAATAGTATTTTTTAACCCCAACGCGTTTCCCCACTAGGATTCATCAGGGGGTCGGTTAGAAATAGATAATTCAGATAATTAATGTACATGGATAATATGATAAACGGTATAGTAAGTAAATAATAACATAAATACCAGAGTGGGGATCCAAAAGCCCCAACACACGTTTCACGTAAGCTTCCTCAAGGGGTGTATGTGCAGGTAATGCCAATAGGGTACCTTTTATAGACTAATACATGACTAAACAATAAGCAGCTGGGAGGAGGGAGAGACACGTGTGACCACACACGGAAGAGAAGCGCGTGCGTTCCACTGTGGAACGCACTACGTCACTTCCGGTACCCAGGAGGAACGCACCGCGTCGTGGAACGCAATGTGTCACTTCCGGTTCGAGAGAGGAGCAGAACGGAGGCCTGCAAATACTAGAACATAAGTATATAGTTAATATGGGGCAGCAGAGGAGATTCCGATAGACGTCCCAACATCATAAAACCACAAATAAGAAATGGTAACAACAGTAATACCAGAAATACCTAATGAGAGCATGGAATGCATGAAGCCGATCACATGACCATTGGAACGCATATGCCAGCAGATCGGAAATGTTAGTGCCACAAAAAGGACTTGTAAAGGACATAGTTTGAGCAATAGTGTATTGAATCCTTGTAAAGAATACACAAAGAAATGTATATATATATATATATATATATATATATATATATCAATCATGAGTGAATAAACATCAAAACCAGAGTGTAAGTGAATATACATATGAGCTTGAGCACTAGTAAGACATGTGTAAATGTGAACAAATGGATGTATGTATAGATGTGCACACACACATGGTGACGCACGTGTGCGCAAGCATACACACATCAAAAAGTGCAAAAAGTGCACTACTAGGGGCCCTATGGGCGCATTGTTAATACTGGGGGTACTGTGGGGGTATTACTATTAGGCACAATATGGAGGGTATTACTAATGGTATTGGTATTAGGGGTACTCCAAGGGTACAGGCTGCGTAGAAGAGATAGGCAGGGCTGCAGGGTATGTGATGGTCTTGAAGCAAGCGTGAATCGGCACTTTCAGACCATATGTGGTGAGGATGCGCAGTGTGGAAGCCAGCCCGGGCCAAGTGATACCAGGGATGCAGGTAAGCTGCCAACAAAGCCTGGAGCCTGACTGCAGAGGGTGGCCTGCAGTGTGAGGGGAGCTTGAGGTATGAAGGGGTATTTATTTTTTTTACACCAGAAAGCTGGCATAAAAGATGACAAATGTAGCGGAGATGCTAGCCCCTCCCTGCCCTCGTCACGACCCATTTTTGAGAAACACCCAGATTTTTGCACATGTGGTGTTGAAAAAGTCACAAACATGCAGTTTGCTACTTTATCACGCCAGAAAACTGGTATATATTTATGATAAATCTGCCCGATGAACTTACTAATATACTTTGATTTTCAAACCCTGCATTAGATGGCTGGATTTTAGTTCCCCATGGCTAGAGCTGGAAGTTGTGCTTCTGCTCTGGCTGTGACGTGCTGACACAACTGCCTCCTCCTCTGTGCCGGTGACATGATGAGGAAGGCTGGCTTACTGGCTCAGTTCTCTTCTCAGTCACGACTGATTCAGAGCCAGAGATTAGGGTTGGCTTAGGTAACGAGCCACACAGTTGGGGGGGGGGGGGGGGGCGACGTTCGGACAGTGTAAGCGTTGATGGATGAGAACACATCCATTGGCGCTCATTTGCACCGGCCTGAATACACAGACTGAATGGCGTAGGAACGATTGCTACCGCAGTGGTTCCTCCCTCGTTCATGGGCAGCGCATCCTGATTCCACAGGCAGATGTGCTGCTGATAATCGGGCCGCCGACAAATGAGCATTCACTTGTTCATCGGCTGATCAGCTGCTTGATTGTATGGGCCAGTCATTGAGAACGAGCATCCCTCGGCCTACATATCCTTAGCCAAGCATGTCACCGACACAGAGGGGGGAGAAGCTCCCTGCCTGTGCTGGAAAGAATGCAGTCCATGAGACTGGCACTGAATTCTGGAAATCTATGCAGTTTTGAAAGTCAATTTATTTTATACGGTATTTCTTAAGCAACAGTGTTTCTTACTTTCGCCAGACAATTCCTTTAATGGTTCCAGAGGATCATAATAAACTTTTTCAGAGTCATAGTAACTTACAGGGGTTGTCTCATAAAGACAGCCCCTGTGAATAGGCCTTATCCTCATCTATAGACCAGAGCAGAGCACCTCTAAGAAACAGGAGGCCTTGCTCTGGCAGACTCAAGCTATCTAAAGAGAAAAAGTAAAGCTGAAGACAGCAAAATCAGATATTTCATGAGGCTGTGACAAGTCAGATCTGCAGCCATAATCTGAGACATCAATCTGAAACAAGACTGTTTTTGTTAGGAAACCACTTAAAGGGGTACTGACGGGGTCCGAAAGGGGGAGGGAGGAGCTGTTCTAGAGAGAGGTGCAGGTGCCAGAGGTGGAATCCATACGAATCAGACATGCATGGCATATCCCGTGAATGGTCCAAAATTGTTTGCATTGGGAAAACCCCTTTAGAGAAGAAAACAAGAAGAAAATAGAAGATGGACAAATTCCTTCCAGCTCACTGAAGAACATGAATAAGGGCTCAGGTAGGCATGGGTGGGATGATAACGTTGTGCCAGCACCCTGTCACTGCATAAGCTGCACCACCAACTTTGCACACAGCGGTACAGTGCTATATTCGGATCTTAGGCAGCCTACTGTATGTGTCATCTGGAAATCCTTGCTTGTAAAAATAGCCCTGGATACTCCCGGCAGAAGAAGTAAATGTTACATAGACTTTTTCTTTCTGAGGTTTTAGTCTGTGTTTATTACATGCTCACTCCTAAAATGTTTGCTTATCTATAAATCTTGCAACGTGATAAGTATATGACCATATTAGGGCCCTTTCACACCTGCGTTATAGTCTTCCGGCATAGAGTTCCGTCGTCGGGGCTCTATGCCGGAAGAATACTGATCAGGATTTTCCTAATGCATTCTGAATGGACAGTCCGTCCTTCAGGATGCATTAGGATGTCTTCAGTTCCGGAACGGAACGTTTTTTGGCCGCAGCAAATAGCGCAGCATGCTGCGCTTTTTGCTCCAGCCAAAAATCCGGAACACTTGCCGCAAGGCCGGATCCGGAATGAATGCCCATTGAAAGGCATTGATCCGGATCCGGCCTTAAGCTAAACGTCGTTTCGGCGCATTGCCGGATGCGACGTTTAGCTTTTTCTCAATGGTTACCATGGCTGCCGGGACGCTAAAGTCCTGGCAGCCATGGTAAACTGTAGTGGGGGAGCGGGGAGCAGCATACTTACCATCCGTGCGGCTCCCGGGGCGCTCCAGAGTGACGTCAGGGCGCCCCAGGCGCATGGATGACGTGATCGCATGGATCACATCATCCATGCGCCTGGGGCGCTCTGACGTCATTCTGGAGCGCCCTGGGAGCCGCGCAGACTGTAAGTATACCGCTCCCCCGCTCCCCACTACTACTATGGCACCCAGGACTTTAATAGCGTCCTGGGTGCCATAGTAACACTGAAAGCATTTTGAAGACGGATCCGTCTTCAAATGCTTTCAGTACACTTGCGTTTTTCCGGATCCGGCGTGTAATTCCGGCAAGTGGAGTACACGCCGGATCCGGACAACGCAAGTGTGAAAGAGGCCTTATCAAGATGGTATTTTCTTTCCGTAACTATGTCATAGCACAAATATCATGTAAACTGGTTAGGAAGAAAAAGGTTTTACTTCACATTTTTGTACAGCTGTGAGACAAGATGGCAAACCCTTTGGAATCTGGATCTCTGTAAGAAATGTTTCTTCGCCTAAATAAGACGCCCTATAAGACGCACCGGCCCATAAGACGCATCTAGGTTTTAGAGGAGGACAATAAGATAAAAATATTTTTCATTACACCTCAGGTCAGACCACCAATCAAACCCCCAATGTTAATCAGACCTCAGCTGACAGCCCCAATCAGACCCCTAATGTTAATAAGACCCCAATAAGACCTCAGATCATACCCCCAATCAGACCTCAGATAAGAGCCCCTTGCCTTTCATATACCTCTAATCACCCCCATATCAGCCCGCATGCCTCTCATCAGCTCCTATGCTTCTCATTAGTCCCCATTATTAGCCCTTATGCCTCTCATTACCCCCATTTTTAGCCATTATGCCTCTCACCACCCCCATTATCAGCCGTTATGCCTCTGATCACCCCCATTGCCTTAGATCAGCCCCAAGCAGCCTCATGTTTTATAAAATAAAAATAAAACACTTACCACTTCTGCTCCTAGACGCCTCCGCTCCTCACCGCCCGCGATCTTCTTCCTCCTGCTGTCGGCTGTGCGGTAAACTGGCGCGCACAGCGTGAGGTCACAGAGCGCCCTCACGCTAGCCACTGCACAGCCGACAGCCGAGGACCAGGAAGCGGTGAGTACAGAGCCTTCACCGCTTCTCGGTCTTCTGGTACTAATGAGCGCTTCCATAATGTAAGTGCTCATTAGTATTTGCCCCATAAGATTAAGGGACATTTTCCCCCACTTTGGGGGGGGGGGGGGATGAGTCTTATGGGCTATGCCAGCATTAAGTAAACCTCGGGGAGGGGGGAGCACAGGCAGTAGCAGCAATGTGCGTGACCAGTAGATCAGAGAGGAGGATGAGGTCATCAATATCTGATGGGTGGGGGTCTGACTCCAGAAAACAACACAGATCAGCTGTTTGGAGATGGCGTGGCCCTCCTGCACACTGACGGCCGTTCGTTCCACTCACTTAAATGGAGAGAAAATTGTAATTGCATTGCACTGCTGTCAATCTAGATGGCATGCAGGTAACTACTGAAGAGGGCGCAGACTTGCACGAGTGCAGCGGCCTCTTCAAAAAGCTGTTGGGAGTCGGAGTTGTGAAGATAGGCCATCAATATCATGGCCTAGTACTACCCCTTTAAGGCTTATATATTGTGTTTTAAATGGAATATAAAAAAGTAATATATTCAGCCTACCCTTTAACCTTGCCACATGTGAGCTGGTTCATGGAAAACGCTTGAACGGAACCAATATCATAAGTAGAAAGGAAATATCCGGGAAAGCAATTCTTTAAAACTTTATTAATGGGAAATCAGCATGGATAAAAACTCCAATGCTTTGGCTTACGCGTTTCGAACAACATGGTCTTACATACTTATATAGTATATTTCCAACTGAATACAAACATTAGTGCAATCCTTTGCTTCTAGCCAATCACAAACACCAATCGGCCACTATAATAATACATACATTAAAAACCTTGTAACATCCAAACATTATGGTAAACTTAATCATATATCAGACTATAGACATCATACTTTACATTAAAAAATGTTAAATCATGTCTGTGATATAACCCTCTGCAATGTCTGGTGTTCAGAGCAAAGATCCAAAAGGCTTGCCAACACAGACGTTTCTCTGCCCCTGTTAGGCACCTTAACTCTTTCAATGCCAATACATTTAAATGCAAATTGGAAAATGCTTGGAAACTGCTGATGGATTACTAGCGTTGCTAGAGATGGTTACAGATTATTTCTTTTAGGGAACAGGTAGTGCATCCAATGTACTATATACTACATTCTGCAAAAGACCCCTGCATCAAATGCTCGAATCTAGTCAACTCCCTTCGGCCCCTGCCTTGGACCATTGATTGACAGGACCAAGGGAGATTTTGTACCTACTGACTTGTCCTTGTCAATCAATGTTCCAAAGGGCCTGAGTAGTGAATGTAGCGGAGCTTCTGTGCAATGAGAGCAACGGAGCAGCCGTTTCAAAAAAGCTGTCTTACATTTAGAAGCGGCGGTGGATCCGCCAAAAAATGGTGCCTCTACATGACTCCGGCGGATCCACCGCCAACTAGAGGTGATATTAATAAATGACCCCCTATGTGTTTAAAGGCACCAAAATGATGTTAATGTCTCTGATTATATCTGCATAATGTTCTGCGCTAAACAAGAAATATAGTGAAATGGAAAACAAGTAAGAAAGAAAATAATTTTCATGGTACTTACCAATAAAAAAGAATGCAAACACTTCTTCATCTCCGTCACTTAATTCTTTTATATTTCCACCAAGAAGAAGCCACAACCCAACACCAATTATCGCTGATCCTGCAAGCTGAAAATATAAAAAAACAAAACAATAAATACCATAATACAATGAACAATATTCGCTGGATATAAAGCATGTACAAACCTGAAATGAATAGAAAGCATGTCAATTCTAAAGTGAAAAATGTCTGTTCAGTGGGGGTCAATGATAACACAGTTTGAATGCAGCAGCAGTGCGCATACTCAACCACCGCTCCATTTAAATGGGGGACACGGGACCCCTACTCTCATAATTACTGGGTGTGCCAGAGGTCAAATGCCCAGTGATTAGAGCTGTAGTTAGGTGATATGTTGTTACATATGTTTCTGGAATTCTAATACTGATGCCCTATTGTTAGGATAGGCCATCAATATCAGATCGATGGGAGTTTGACACTTGTATTCCTGCCAACCACCTGATTAAAGAGGCCATGGTCTTCTGAACAGTGTTGTGGTCTCTTCATTGCTAACTGTGCATAATGTATATATAGTAGGTATTCTCTTGGAGAGGGCAAAGCTGCAAGAACCAATTACAATTTCCTATGTGTACTTAAACCATGAAGAGGCCACGGTGTTCAACGGAGCGCTGCAGCCTCTTCAACTACAGTAATCGGCGGGTGCCAAGAGCCAGACCCTCATCAAGCTAATATCAAAGGCCTATCCTAATGATCGTCCATTAATATTAAAATCCTGGATAAACCCCTTTAAGTTTGTTTAATCAACTGTTGAACACTTTCCATTAAAGGAGGTTTCTGGGGTTTTGATGCTGATGGTCTATCCTCAATATAAGATTGGCGGGGGTAGGACTCCTGGCACCTCGACGATCAGCTATATAAAGAGGATGTGGAACTCCGTGAGCGCTTAGGCCTCTTCCTAGGCCATGTAATGTCCCTTTTATTGTTCACATGGTCTAGGCACAGCTCAGTCCCATTCAAGTGAATGGCACTGAGCACAATACCAAGCACAGTGCTATCAAATGAACGGCGCTGTGCTTGGTTAGCTGCAAGTAGAATGCTGCGTTCACTGGATCTCTAGTGAGTGCCGCGGCCTTCTCAAACAGCCGGTCGGCAGGGGTGCCGGGAGTCGGACCCCCGGTGAACTCATATTGATGACCTATCCTGAGGATAGGCCATCAATATGAAAATCCTGGAGAACCCTAGTCTAGATCTAGTACACATCTCATCCATAGACCATTTGCTCCCTCCCCAATCCCTCATGCACAGACCTGGGTAGTCTACAAACAAATCTTTCAGACTGCCCTGATTTTGTGGTTCACACCTTAACCACAAGAAATGAGTTGCACGTTCGTGTACATGCGGTCAGTTTTTATGTTATTAAAGGCAATAATTCATGAATACTTTATTCACTATCATATGGAGAATGAAGTTTTAAGATTAAATAAAATCCTGTAATGTAGGCGTTCTGCATAATCAAATTCCAGATATATCTAACTAGTGGCCAAATGCAAAATGAAATGATGGAAATCGACACATGCTTAGGCTTCCTTAACCAGATAAAAGAGTCCATTAGAACACAAATTAACCTGAATTATTCAAATATAATGGGTAGGCATATTCATAAATTAGATTTTGTGCCCAGTGCTCGTTTAATACTCTGATACTGGATGATATTGATTTGAATTTATGAGATCATGAAGTCCTCCTCTGCGATAAGAGTCTGGCATAAGGGTCTATTGTGGTGTGGCAGGTCTTCTCTGGTTGTGCAGTATGAGACCCTCAAGTCCACGTCTTCAGGCAGCAATATATTTTAATCCAGCAGTTTGGTTAAATAATGTAAAATGAAAAATTTAAAGGCGTTGTCCAAGATTAGAAAAAAGGGTTTGCTCATTTTTAGAGACATGGGATGTCTCTGGTATTGCAGTTTGTCTTGTAATGAATGTAACTGACCTGCAATACTAAGCAAACACTTTTGAATAATCCTGAACAATCTCTCTCCAAGGGCTTCTGGCTTGTGTGTGGACCCATTCACTTCAAAGGGGCCGCAAAAGATGCGGACAGCACTCTGTGTGCTGTCCACTTCCGTGGCCCCACAAAAATTATGAGGAATGTCCTATTCTTGTCTGTTTTGCAGACAAGAATAGGCATTTCTATGATGAGCCTTCTGTTCCGTCCCGCAAATTGCAGACCACAAAACACGGCACGGTCATGTGAACAAGTCCTGAGACTACTTTCACATTAGCGGCAGTCTTCTCCAGCAGGCTGTTCGGCGGGTGACAGCCTGCTGGATATGTGCTGCCACTAGTGCACGCGTGCCACCGGAAGTCCGCAACGGCCCCATTCACAATAATGGGGGAAGTCCGGAGGTCCGGCCGCAGCACGGCAAACATGCAGAGAGGCGGCCAGAATAAAACTACGACAAAATGTAAAGTAGACTAAGGTTAAATTCACATGTTTCGCAAAATACAGTACAAAAGTCCACCGTGGATCTTGCTGTGGATTCTCAACAAAAACCATTACAAAATTGAATGTATTACATTCTTTTATTGATGTGGAAATGGCTGTGGGTTCCACTTTCTCCATTGCAAATGGTGAAATCTGCAGTGAAGATCTGCAGAATAAATTGAATTATGAGAGTTCTTACAATTTCATTTTACAGTTTGCTGGTACTGTACATCTCTGTGGATTTGTCGCACAAAGATCCATGACAGCAAATCCACGACGTATCCACCAGGTGTGACCATACCTTAAGGGGACATTCACATCATATTTTATTTCTCTGCTGAGTATTCAGCTGAAAATTCTATTCAATCTCAGCTATCCCATTCACTTTAATGAGGCAAACAGAGTCCAAAAGAATAAACTTTAGACCCTGCTTGACTTGCTTTTTATCCATGTACATCTTTTTTGCTGGACACAGTAGTGCAGTAAAGTATTACATCCTCCAAAAAACTTAAACCAACAGAAAGCAGGTCAAAGTCAAAAGTTTCATTTTATTTAGACTCCAATTCCTCATTAAAGTGAATGGAAGCACCAATACGGATTTTGGATATTCAAAGATATCTCCTGGAAGAATGATGAGAGGAGAGCTAAAATCTGATGTGACCAAGCCCCTAAAACTCATCTACTAAAATAAAACCCCAAAATGCAAAAAGTAAATGATGCATATGCCTAGGGCAGTGTTTCCCAACCAGTGTGCCTCCAGCTGTTGCAAAACTACAACTCCCAGCATACCCGGATAGCCAAAGGCTGTCCGGGCATGCTGGGAGTTGTAGTTTTGCAACAGCTGGAGGCACACTGGTTGGGAAACACTGGCCTAGGGGACATGATACTAGCAAAGTATTATAAATGTTATTTCGGTGTACAGAGAGTTCAGAAAGTCTTTAGACCCTTTAACTTTTTTTCACATTTTGTTATGTTGCACCCTTGTGCTAAATTTTTAAAAAAATGCACGTTTCCCCCATCAATCTTCGCTCAGTACCCCATAATGAGAAATTGAAAACAGAACTTTAGAAATATTAGAAAATTTATTAAAAAGGAAAAACTTAAATTTTGCAAGGTTATTTAAAGACACTTAACCAGATATCTATTGATAGGTTACACGTAGGAAATAGGTCAAAAGAAAATTGAGAATTGACGTGCTTAATTAAGAAACTTGATACCTTTATTAATGAGTGGGTATGAGCAAGAGTGATCGATACACTCAGATGCTCTTGATATAAAAATGCAAACAGCGAACCTCCTATTATAGATAGGTGGTACAATAATGAATCACTATAGTAACGGGGATGATGATGGGTAAGTCTGTGGGAAAAATTCTCTCCCTAGACGACCCTACGGAACTATGTCCTGAAGCCCAGGGATGTCCCCTAATGGTGGAGACACCCTGCCCCCGTACCTAAGCCTAGATATGGCCCTAGTGATGCCCTACTTAGCAGAGCTGGATCGAGAAATATTAATCCAGTGAAACAAAACAAAAAAAATAATAAGTCTAATGTAAATGATAGAAAGACAACCCCAACGCGTTTCGGCTGCATACAGCAGCTCATCAGGAGGTGATGACAGTGTAGTCAACGTAGGGAATAAAGTAAGCAAAAAAATTCCTTTTATAAAAAATTGTTGTGTATAGAAAAATGAGATGGTACTTAGCTCCTTGGCATACTTGATGGTGCTGTGTATACAGATATGTATCTCTTGTCCGTATATATGATGAATTCAGACAGAGGGAGGCCCTGTAACAAGCACAGCTGGTATCTGTATACACAGCACCATCAAGTATGCCAAGGAGCTAAGTACCATCTCATTTTTCTAAGCACAACAATTTTTTATAAAAGGAATTTTTTTGCTTACTTTATTCCCTACGTTGACTACACTGTCATCACCTCCTGATGAGCTGCTGTATGCAGCCGAAACGCGTTGGGGTTGTCTTTCTATCATTTACATTAGACTTATTATTTTTTTGTTTTGTTTCACTGGATTAATATTTCTCGATCCAGCTTTGCTAAGTAGGGCATCACTAGGGTCATATCTAGGCTTAGGTACGGGGGCAGGGTGTCTCCACCATTAGGGGACATCCCTGGGCTTCAGGACATAGTTCCGTAGGGTCGTCTAGGGAGAGAATTTTTCCCACAGACTTACCCATCATCATCCCCGTTACTATAGTGATTCATTATTGTACCACCTATCTATAATAGGAGGTTCGCTGTTTGCATTTTTATATCAAGAGCATCTGAGTGTATCGATCACTCTTGCTCATACCCACTCATTAATAAAGGTATCAAGTTTCTTAATTAAGCACGTCAATTCTCAATTTTCTTTTAAATTTTGCAAGGACATAATTATTTACACCCTTTGCTATGACGAAATGTTGCTCTTGGGGCCCCCCATTTCTCTTGATCACCTTTGAGATGTTTCTACACCTTTATTGGAGTCCACCTGTGGTAAATTCAGGTGATTGGACATGATTTGGAAAGACAGACCTCTGTCTATATAAAGCTTTACAGCTGACAATGCATATAAGAGCAAAAACTAAGCCATTAGGAGGAAAGAACTGTCTATAGAGCTCAGAGATAGGGATGTGTGGAGGCAAAGCTCTGGATAAGGGTATAAAAATTTTCTGCTGCACTGAAAGTTCCCAAGAGCACAGTGGCCTCCATAATTCTTAAATGGAAGAAGTTTGGAACAACCAGGAGACTTCCTAGAGGTATACACCCAACCAAACTAAGTAATTTGGGAAAAAAGACCTTGGTAAGAGACGTGACCAAGAACACAATGTTAACACTGGCTGAGCTCCAAAGATCCTGTGTGAAGATGGGAGAAACGTCCAAAAGGTAATCCATCACTGCAGCGTGCCATCAATTTAGGCTTAATGGCAGAGTGGCCAGAAAGAAGCCTCTCCTCAATAAAAAGCACATGAAAGTTTGCAAAAACGCACTGTAAGACTGTGGGAAACAAGATTTTCGTGTGGTGAAACCAAGATTAAACTTTTTGGCCTCAATATTTGAGAAAACCGGGCATTGCCCAATACCATACTTACAGTGAAGCATAATGGTGGCAGCATCATGTTAAGGTATTTTTTAGTGACTGGGACAGGGAGACTGGTCAGGGTTGAGGGAAAGCTGAATGGAGCAAACTACAGAGATAATCTTAACAAAAAATACCTGATCCAGAGTACTCTGGACCTCAGACTGTGCCGAAGGTTTACCTTCCAAAAAGACTATGACCCTAAGCACACAGCCAAGACAACACAGGAGTGGCTTAGGGACGACTCTCTGGAGAGAGTTGAAAATGTCTGTCCACCAACAGTCCCCATCCAACCTGACAGAGCTGGAGAGGTTATGCAGAGAAGAAAGGCAGAAAATCCCCAAATCCAGGTGAGAAAACCTTGTGGCATCATGCCCAAGAAGTCTAGAGGAAGTCATCACTGCCAATTGAGTAAAGGGTCTGAATTAGTGATGAACGAATCGGTCTGTACCGCTGCCTACGATTCCCAATTCATCACATTAACTTACTTGCGTTAAAAGTACCGTTCCCCTACCCCCTGTATATTGTATTGTTCCCAATGCGGTCAGAATAACAAGGCCGCAGGTCTCGTGAGACCATGTTAATCTCACACATGCGCTGTTACTGAATAAATATACTTATTAACGATTCCAAACCTGGATTTGTTAATAAATGTGGCACATTTATTCATGCACATGGCGCTACTCCCAGTAATGGAGATTAACATGGTCTCACGTTCCATAGGGAACAATACAATATACAGGGGTTGGGGGAAGTAAATTAATTTGATGAATGAGTTGGGATTCGTACGTAGCAATACAAACTGATTCGCTTATTACTCCTTTTATCACACTTTTTCCTTTTCAATAAATTTGCAAAGATTTCTAACAATCTGTTTCCACTTTCTAAAGATGGGCTAGTGAGTGCAGAACGATGTGGAAAAACTAGAATTTGTTTTTTCATGTTAGTACAAGGCAGCAACATAACAAAATGTGACAAAAGTGAAAGGGTCTTTCGGAACGCATTGTATGCCTTTGGACATCTACCCCCTCCAGAACAAACCTAACCACCTCATCCAAGTATTCACATTGCCCACGTGTCATACACAAACAAGATTTCACTATTCTCCTAGTTATAGCTGCTATTTCCATTTATGAAGCACGTCTTAGATAATGACAGGTTAAAATGTTATGGTGCGCAGCTTATGTCACCCTGTCTCCCTAGTGACACTGATACTGCTGAGACTATGATTATTTTCCATATTACGTAGGTCAATTCCATTTTCAGAATTTCCAGCACCATTAGGGTATCCTATAATTACAAGTGTGCACCACTCCTACAAGTTAGTGGCTGCGAAAATAAAAGATGTTCATGCCATTTCTATGTTTTCCAACCATGTCTGCCAGTCTTTCCAACCTCACAGAACGGCTGGAATGTTAAATCTTCTTTCTATATATGTATTATTTAGCAGGTTCATTTGTTTGCATCAAGTTTTAGATCGGTTTTTCCACATTGTATCCGGGTGTGCTGCTTACATTTAGACACGTCGAGACCTGAGCCTTACCCGAGAGATGTGGTTTCTGGAAACTGGGTCTCATTCTCACAACAATCTAAATGGCAGTAGAGAGGTTAAGGAAACGTTTTACCTATTTCCTATTCCAGGGCTAACCATTTTTAGGATTATGTGCAGGTGCCACGACCCTTTCAAACAGTTGATCAGTGGGCGTGTCAGGAGTCGGACCACCGCTGATCTGATATTGATCATCTATCATCAGAGTAGGTCATCAATATCTAACACAGCACAACCCCTTTAATTTAAAAAAACGTGCTAACTGGAAACCATCAACAAGCAGCTGTTAATTGTTATAGTCACAGCCCAAACTAAAAGTTGCTGGGATTTCAGTTTATTTCTTGTTCACAATGACAGATGACACCTAACAGTACCCTGCCATCAGACAGATCAGGATAGTTCAATCCCATTAATGTGAAATGTCAGCAACGGTTCTGTGCATGACTTACAAGGGAACATTTATCACCTATCCACAGGACTGGTGACTATGCATGATCGCTGGAGGTTCAACTGCAGCGACCACCAGCAATCCCAACAACCGGGGCCCTCAAGTCACCTGCGTGACTGGAGCGGCAGCGCCCACCACTCCATTCACTTCTAGCGGACTGTGCTCTGCTATTTCTGTCAGTCTCATTGTGATAAATTGTGCTGCAGAGCAACTGCTTGACCATCGCTCCATTCATACTGGGTGAAATACACAATATCCCTATTATTTTGATCAATGGGGGTCCTGTGGATAGGATAAGTTAAAATCTTGGGACAACCCCATAACATATATAAAAGATATAAAATAAAAAATATATTAAAATAAAATATATAAAATACACATCTATAAAATATATCAAAGCCTCATTTATCTTATAAAGAGATAAAATAGTGGAGATTGCGCTAGATTTCCCAATCCCTCGTCACAAAATGTGAAAACCAGACTCTTTGGATGTGCAGGTGTTACAGACCTCCGGCTGTCCTGAGTATTTGCCCAGACCGCAATAAGATCAATGAAGCTAGCCCAATGGAAGCACTGCAGATGTTTTCTACCCTGCAAACAGTAAAAGCAAAAGTGCAAACATTTGAAGTAGGTGTGGAAAAAAATTCTGCAAAGGAAGAATGCTTTCAAAAATAGAAGTGTTAATAGCTTATTTTTATCAATTAACAAAAAGCAAAGAGAAATCTCAGAGGTCCAGAGCACCATTTTTCTGCACCCCAGTTCCGATGTTTTTGTGGATAGTCGAGTGGAAACAAGGCCAAGCGACTCAATTATGGCCAAAAACATTGGACCTAGGATGGAGAAAAATGGCAGCAGGTGTTCTGGACTGATGAGTCAAAATTAGAAATATTTGGCTGTAACAGAAGGTGGTTTGATCGCCGAAGAGTTGGAGAGCGGTTTGGGCTGCATATTAGCAAATTGAGTTGGGGATTTGGTCAGGTTTAAGGCTAGGTCTACATGGCGACATGTGTCGCGCGACTAGGGCACAACTACACTGCGACATTTTGTCGCACCAATGTAGCGCAACAATTTTTACAATGATAGTCTATGGTGTCGCACTGCGACATGCAGCGGCTGCGACGCAACAGCCGCAGAAAAATCCACCTCGCAGTCGCAGTGCGACACCATACACTATCATTATATGAATTGTCGCGCGACATTGGTGCGAGGTCGCACGACACATGTTGCAGAGTAGTTGTGCCCTATGTTTCGCGCGACACATGTCGTTGTGTAGACCTAGTCTAATGGTGTCCGCAATCATGAGACTGGATCCAAATCTGACTGAGTTCCAAATCCCTGCTGAGTTCTTTCAAACATGGAGTGCAAGTCTACCTAAAAGAATTGATGGTGTTTTGAATGCAAAGGGTGATCACACCAAATATTGATTTGATTTAGATTTCTCTTTTGCTCATTCACTTTGCATTCTGGTAATTGACAAAAATGAACTATTAAGGCCCCTTTCACACAGGCGTTGAAAGGTGCGGGAGTGTTGCGGGAACATGCGCAATTTTTCCGCGCGTGTGCAAAACATTGTAATGCGTTTTGCATGCGCGTGAGAAAAATTGGCATGTTTGGTACCCAAACCCGAACTTCTTCACAGAAGTTCGGGCTTGGGATCGGTGTTCTGTAGATTGTATTATTTTCCCTTATAACATGGTTATAAGGGAAAATAATAGCATTCTCAATACAGAATACATAGTACAATAGCGCTGGAGGGGTTAAAAAAAATGATAATAAATTTAGCTCACCTTAATCCACTTGATTGCGCAGCCCGTCTTCTCTTTTGTCTTCTTCTTTGCTGTGTGCAGGAAAAGGACCTGTGGTGACGTCACTCCGGTCATCACATGGTCCGTCACATGATCTTTTACCACAGTGATGGATTATATGATGACCGGAGTGACGTCACCACAGGTCCTTTTCCTGCACACAGCAAAGAAGACAGAAGAGAAATCGGGCTGCGCGATCAAGTGGATAATGGCGAGTTAAATTATTTTTTATTTATTTTTTAACCCCTCCAGCGCTATTGTACTATGCATTCTGTATTCAGAATGCTATCATTTTCCCTTATAACCATGTTATAAGGGAAAATAATAATGATCGGATCTCCATCCCGATCGTCTCCTAGCAACCGTGCGTGAAAATCGCACCACATCCACACTTGCTTGCAGATGCTTGCGATTTTCACGCAACCCCATTCATTTCTATGGGGCCTGCGTTACGTGAAAAACGCACACAGAGGACCATTCTGACATTTTCACGCAACGCACAAGTGATGCGTGAAAATCACCGCTTGTGTGCACAGCCCCATAGAAATGAATGGGTCAGGATTCAGTGCGGGTGCAATGCGTTCAACTCACGCATCGCATCAACGCGGAATACTCGCCCGTGTGAAAGGGGCCTAACACTTCTGTTTCTGAAAGCATTCTTACTTTGCAGCATTTTTTCCCACACACGCCTAAAACCTTTGCACAGTACTGTATAAGATTTTATATTTGCTGAGCAGAAATGTTAATCAAAGGTGAAGCTGTACTAAGCGAATTTCTATGGCTCAGACATGAATTGTTGACAAAGGATGACAATTCCAGGAAGATTACAAATTACGGGATATTCCCTTGAGATTAAGACTAGTTGCTGACTATGTTATGCTGGAACACTTGACAGGAGAGGCTATTGCAGTGTATCTGAAACACCGAAACGGCGTCTATGACTTGTGGACTATGTATAATCAGTTGTACGTTATCAGCTACTCCTGGTCCAGTTTTCCTGAGGGTCTGGAATAAAACACAACAGGAAATATAGCAGTGCTTAGCCTAAGTGAGATTACGGCAAGCAGGTTCTTCTCAGAAGCTCTATTGTTAGACTGGGGTGGTGCAGAAATCACTAGTCCTTGAGAACTGAAAGACAGGAAACCACGTTTTGCACAGTGATGGCAAAAACCTCTGAGTTTGTCTTTATTCTACAAGATGTGAATACCAGTTAGCTGCTGTTTACTTACTTTACAGCTAAGGTATGTGTATACTCAGTGACATTCCATTCTCCTGGTCTAAGACGCGGTATACAAATTCTGCAAACACAAAATCCAAGAAATGTCTCTAGTTACCTAGAGTTACAGACGAGCAGAATGAAAACACATCAGCCAAGCATACACACTCCTATGTCTTTCAATTTTAAGTTCTAAATCTGAAGCTGTAGTTACATTGTAATCCAGTTCACCACATTAGCTTTAATGTGTTGTATCTGCATATTAGAAGCTCACCTCTATATGGCGTACACCAATCAGCCATAAAGTTAAAACCCGCCAACCTAATATTGTGTAGATTCCCCCTTGTACCGTCAAAACAGCTCTGAACCATCGAGGCAAGGAGTCCACAAGACCTCTGAACGTGTCCCGTGGTATCTGGCACCAAGATGTTTTCAGCAGATTGTTTAAAGGGGTTATCCAAAGTGTAAAACATGCCCCCCAATGCCCAGGCTCCTAATATAGATCATACTTACTCCCCTCCCCAGTGTCGCTCCTGAACCCCGCACAGCCGCAGCCAATAGCAGGTCGAGGCGATGACGAGCCTCCCTAGCGTCACATGCAATGCTAAGAAGGCTTGTCCCCATTGCGGCATGCTATTGGATGCCCCCCATCACAGCATGTTTTGATCCGCACCACTGGAAGATGCAGCGGGGGCTGTGCGGAGATCAGTAGTACCGCGGGTGCCGGGGAGCAGGGTAAGTATAATCCATATTAATGGCCCGGGCATTGGGGGGGGCATGTTTTACACTTTGGATAACCCTGTAGCTGGCCAGCTAAGAACTGTCCTAGGTTGCTAATATAGCTTATAATGTGTATACAGCTAGACCTGCCAATAACCTTAATACAGTTCCTATATTTGTGTGTTAAAGACAAAAGCAGAGTTATTTACAGTGACTTCATGTTTTTATGTCATATAACTGGTATATATGTTGTGTTCACAGAAGCAGAAAATATAATATGCCTTTAAGATTAATTATATGAATGTGAGGTAAGCTCAATGACACAGCAAAAACAGAAAGCATAAAGTTAAACTATTGTTGCTGGGCAGGAGTCTTGACCAATCACAGACAGCCTCACAGAGCTCAGGAGTTTTGACCAATTACAGCCAGACTCACACACAGCTTGTGTGGAGAATTCCCCTAGCAGGAGCTGCTGGAATCATTATTCACCAGAGAGGAGCTGAACATACACACACTTGCTGTGTTTTATAGAAGAAAGAGGCCAAATAGGTATTAAAACAGTTATATAATGTTTCTACTGTTAATATAGTGATAAGAACTGTATACTGAACTGATTATATGTATGTTTACTTACAGTTTCACCATACAAATGAACTACTAAGCCATACAATCCAAACAAATTGCATACAAATGCAAACTGCTTATACCAGATCATAAGCAATTGTGTAGAAAAAATGCAAACCAAGTAGAGCAAGTGAATTATTGGTTAACCTCAGATATACCTCTCAGAGAGATCATAGAGTGCTTAAATAACTTAAAGTGAAAGTACAGATACTGAAGAGAGAAATATATCCACCATTTTACAGGGAGTGCAGAATTATTAGGCAAATTAGTATTTTGACCACATCATCCTCTTTATGCATGTTGTCTTACTCCAAGCTGTATAGGCTCGAAAGCCTACTACCAATTAAGCATATTAGGTGATGTGCATCTCTGTAATGAGGAGGGGTGTGGTCTAATGACATCAACACCCTATATCAGGTGTGCATAATTATTAGGCAACTTCCTTTCCTTTGGCAAAATGGGTCAAAAGAAGGACTTGACAGGCTCAGAAAAGTCAAAAATAGTGAGATATCTTGCAGAGGGATGCAGCACTCTTAAAATTGCAAAGCTTCTGAAGCGTGATCATCGAACAATCAAGCGTTTTATTCAAAATAGTCAACAGGGTCGCAAGAAGCGTGTGGAAAAACCAAGGCGCAAAATAACTGCCCATGAACTGAGAAAAGTCAAGCGTGCAGCTGCCAAGATGCCACTTGCCACCAGTTTGGCCATATTTCAGAGCTGCAACATCACTGGAGTGCCCAAAAGCACAAGGTGTGCAATACTCAGAGACATGGCCAAGGTAAGAAAGGCTGAAAGACGACCACCACTGAACAAGACACACAAGCTGAAACGTCAAGACTGGGCCAAGAAATATCTCAAGACTGATTTTGCTAAGGTTTTATGGACTGATGAAATGAGAGTGAGTCTTGATGGGCCAGATGGATGGGCCCGTGGCTGGATTGGTAAAGGGCAGAGAGCTCCAGTCTGACTCAGACGCCAGCAAGGTGGAGGTGGAGTATTGGTTTGGGCTGGTATCATCAAAGATGAGCTTGTGGGGCCTTTTCGGGTTGAGGATGGAGTCAAGCTCAACTCCCAGTCCGACTGCCAGTTTCTGGAAGACACATTCTTCAAGCAGTGGTACAGGAAGAAGTCTGCATCCTTCAAGAAAAACATGATTTTCATGCAGGACAATGCTCCATCACACGCGTCCAAGTACTCCACAGCATGGCTGGCAAGAAAGGGTATAAAAGAAGAAAATCTAATGACATGGCCTCCTTGTTCACCTGATCTGAACCCCATTGAGAACCTGTGGTCCATCGTCAAATGTGAGATTTACAAGGAGGGAAAACAGTACACCTCTCTGAACAGTGTCTGGGAGGCTGTGGTTGCTGCTGCACGCAATGTTGATGGTGACCAGATCAAAACACTGACAGAATCCATGGATGGCAGGCTTTTGAGTGTCCTTGCAAAGAAAGGTGGCTATATTGGTCACTGATTTGTTTTTGTTTTGTTTTTGAATGTCAGAAATGTATATTTGTGAATGTTGAGATGTTATATTGGTTTCACTGGTAAAAATAAATAATTGAAATGGGTAAATATTTGTTTTTTGTTAAGTTGCCTAATAATTATGCACAGTAATAGTAACCTGCACACACAGATATCCCCCTAAAATAGCTAAAACTAAAAACAAACTAAAAACTACTTCCAAAAATATTCAGCTTTGATATTAATGAGTTTTTGGGTTCATTGAGAACATGGTTGTTGTTCAATAATAAAATTAATCCTCAAAAATACAACTTGCCTAATAATTCTGCACTCCCTGTATGTTGAATGACAAGATTGAACCAGCATCTTATGCATACCGCCATTTTATGATACTTTATTCAACAAGTGTTTTGTACATGGACTATCTGCTGTGGAGGCGGCATTGCTATATATGAAGAAAAGTTGAAGTTAATAAAGAAGTTATTTCAAGCATTTGGTGTGCTCTTTAAACCTACTGCTTTCATAGAACGGTGCTAGAGGAATTACAAAGTAATAGACAGTCTGGTTAGACTAAAAAGTCAGAGATATCTAAATTCTTCTAATGCCACAGCGCAAAAGGCACTTCATAGTGCTGCGCCTGCCACAAACCCCTTTAAGTCTTGTAAATTGTGAGGTGCAGCGTCCATGGATCTGACTTGAACCTTTCACAGAAGCTTTGGGGAATCTGGAGGTTAAGCCAACACCTTAAACTCTTTTTACTCAAACGATTCCATTCAAACGTTGCTCAGAGAATCATATAGCGTCCACCAGCTTACTTTCATACCATACATACTACATCCTAGTGTCATCCTTTCCCTACGTAATAAGCACAAACTTGCCCAGCCTATCAAATGATATAAAAGAAAACACAATTCGTCAGACAAGGCCACCTTCTGCCACTGCTCAATGGACCAGTTCTAATGCTCACATTAGAATTAATTCACCAAAGTCTCGCGTGACTTCGGCTGAAACGAAGTTTGCCTCCACGGAGGCACCTTCAGTAAGGGACAAAGGTCAACATGGGCAATCTGGTCTATCTGCTGCAACGCTGCTCCATAAGCCTCAAGCTGTAATGCATATGTGGGATTAGACCAGACAGGCTAGGCTTAATACTCCACAAACATCAATGAGCCCATGCCCTGTCGCCGGTTCAACAGTTTTTCTTCCTTAAACCACTTTTGCTGGTACTAACCACTGCATAAATGCACCCCACAAGAGCTGCTGTTTCGGAGATTCTCAGACCCTTCTGGCTTTCAGATCTTTAACCATACACTTTTTGCTGTTTCCAACATAGGAACTTCAAGAATGGCCTGTTCAGTTTCTGTCTAATGTTCCCACTAGTGTTGAGCGAATCAAGCTTCGGATCATCGATTCGAAGTCGATTCGTTCAAAGACTTCAATTTTAATGCTGTTTCTGTACAGCATTAAAATGTATTGCCTTGGTGGTGGCAAAATTAGTTTTAGCCAAAGTTGCACAAGAGTTTGGTGAATGAATTCGGTATTGATTTTTGCATCTTTAAAAACATTTAAAATTAGGAATGCAAAATCGGGTTTGGTACCCAGGTGCCAGCTGGTAACAAACCTGACTACGGATTCCTAATTTTAAATGTTTTTAAAGATGCAGAAATCAATACCGAATTCATTCACCAAAGTCTTGCGCGACATCTAATTTTGCCTCCGCTGAGCCAATACATTTTAATGCTGTATTGAGACAGCATTAAAATCAAAGTTTTTGAACAAATTGACTTCGGATCTATGATCCAAAGCTCGATTCGCTCAAGACTAGTTCCCATCTTTTGACAAGTGCTAGTATAACAATATATTTAATTGTATTCACCTATCAGTGTTCTAATGTCATGGCTGACTGATGCATCTGCTGTTTTTCAATTTGGCAAGCTATTAGAGTTGCCAAAAGTCGAGATCATGCCTTGTATAATGACGACAACTGTACACAAGATCTCTGAACGTGTCCCGTGGGAAGAAGTGAAACTAAATAGAATCTACAATCACCATTCCACCTTAATCAACTAGACAAGGCTAGATGATAACCAAACCAATTTTCAAATCACAAAATAGATTCCATAAAAAAAACAACCATGTGTTCTGAGTGATCAGCTCTTTCTATGTCTATAGTACAAAAATAGTGCAAATCCCTCCATAAACTCCCATGGAAATGGAAACTGACTCACACATTGGCCCAGCTTAAGAAAAGCAACAGGGAACATAGGAGCCCATTATTCTAAGCCAGGGATATCAAACTTGAGGTCCTCCAGCTGTTGAAGAACGACAACTCCCAGCATGCCACGATAGCTGTGGGCTGTCCGGACATGACAGAAGTAGTAGTTCTGCAACAGCTGGAGGGCCATGGGTTTAACATCCCTGTTCTAATCACAGGTCGAACCATCAAGGATAATGACGGAAGCCTATGATGAACAAGCTGGAATGAACAATCTGAGGATTGAAGCTGTAACTGAATGAGAATTTTCAACATAAAGATCTTTTACTCTCCTTACTGAATCACATATAATGAGTGGATGTCTGTGTACTGTAGAAGTTCATCAACCCTGGTTGGCACACTGGTTTGATTGAAGTTGGTGTTCTGTGGTAGGGTGATATACACACAAAGACACAGAAAAAAACATGGCACCCAGGATGGTCCTAAACCAATGTATATTTTCTTCATTAATCCTTCCAGCAACACACATCATAGGGCCAACTAGTTTTTTGGTCCATCACTGACCTTGGAGCATTTTCCAGCGATCTCCTCAGGCACACATCTATACTTTGGCCATGAACAAGGTCTGAGAAGGACTAAGCTACTAGAGTTGGCCCTATGATGTGTGTTGCTGGAAGGAGTAATGAAAATACTTATTGATTCAACAGCATCCTGAGTGCTATGGTTTATTCCAGGGATCACCAACTTTTGGCACTCCAGACAGCTGATGTGAAACTACAAATCCCAGCATGCACACTTGGCTGTTCTTGTAACTCCCATAGAAGTGAAGGGAGGATTCTGGGAGTTGTAGTTTTGGAACAGCTGAAGCGCTGGAGGTTCCTGGTTTATTCTATACATCGGCAGAAGTCAGCGACAAGACATTGCTTGACATTTTGCCAACTTTTTAGTACTTATGCTTCTTTTTACATTTTATACCAAATCTATTTGGCATAACTTACCTTGTACAGGTCCTGATGTACACACTGTATTGCATCAACAAGCATGGCAGCGGGCTCACCCCGCTTGGCTGATTTCTTTTAATGTAATGTGACAATTGAGATTACTGTAAAGTACTTGGTTTAAAGGCTTAACTGCAAAAACTTGGTGCAGACATGAGTGGAAAAGGAAGGCTGGGAGATATCAGCTCTGGAGCCTTCAGGATTTAGAATGTGTTATATGGTATAAGGCTACTTTTACACTAGCGTTTGTGCTGGATCTGGCAGGGATCAGCAAAAACGCTTTCGTTAGGGTACTTTCACACTTGCGTTAAACTTTTCCGGTATTGAGTTCTGTCCTAGGGGCTCAATACCGGAAAAAAACTGATCAGTTTTATCCTAATGCATTTTGAATGAAGAGCAATCCGTTACGTATACACAAAGATGTCTTCAGTTCAGTCACTGTACGGTTTTTGGACAAAGAAAATACCTGCAGCATGCTGCAGTATTTTCTCCGTCCAAAATTCCGGAACACTAGCCGGAATGCTGGATCCGGCATTATTTTCCATTGAAATGCATTAATGCCGGATCCGGCCCTCAGTGTTCCGGAAAAACGGATCTGGTTTTGCAGTCTGCGCATGCACAGACCTTTAAAAATTTGGAAAAGATAAATACCGGATCTGTTTTTCAAGAAGACAACCGGAGAGATGGATCCTGTATCGCAGTGCATTTGTGAGACGGGTTCGCATCCGGATCCGTCTACAAATGGTATCCGTTTGCATACAGATTGCCAGCTCCGGCGACGGAACTGCCTGCCGGAATCCAACGACGAAGGTGTGAAAGTACCCTTACTGATAATACAACTAACTGCATCTGTTATGAATGGATCCGGTTGTATTATCTTTAACATAGCCAAGAAGGATCCGTCATGAACACCATTGAAAGTCAATGGGGGACGGATCCGTTTTCTTTTGTGTCAGATTGTAACAGAGAAAACAGATCCGTCCCCATTGACTTGCATTGTGGGTTATGACGGATCAGTCTTGCTCTGCATCCCAGGACGGAAAGCAAACCGCAGCTATAACGCATCTCAATACCGGAAAATATTAACGCTAGTTTGAAAGTAGCCTAAGCTATAACTAAGGACCAGTACAACATAAGTTATATAATGTGTTCACAAAGTTTCTGAACCTCTTCTTCTATAAGAAAACTGTACCATGGTTTCTGAAGGTGAACACAGGAGAATAGTCACATAAAGGGTACAAGTGTAGGCCTTCTGCAGTGACCGGGAATAAGAAGTGTTGAAAGTCAGCTGTATATCAAGTATTAGAGACACCTACAAATTCTCGTGCCTAAGGCCAATTATAATACAATCCCGTCTCCTGGTACTAAATTATGCCTATAATAAAGTAGTACAGTCAGTCACAGTCTACCGTATATGGCTGGCTTTAGTGGATTAGCTGGCAGTAGGTCCCAATTTCTGGCCTTACACTACAATGTGTAATGTAATCTAAGCGTCACACAGCTGAATAAATGTAATAAGTATGTGACTGCCAAAACAAACTATTTCTTCAATCTGAAGCTTTATTAATAATATTCAGAAAGCTATTACAAAGATAGGCGAAGGAAAAATCCCCAGCATTCACGTATATAGCAGTAATCTCAGCATTGCTATAGTATTTTTCTATATATACTATACAGCATTGCTTAAAACATTTTACAGACTTTACAAGGGCAAAGAGTGATACATGCATAAAATAAAGACGTACAAGTCTGAAACCAAATAGGCGGAAGATCCTAGACCGCCTTCCTATTTTCCCTATGAAGGCACATGGATGTAATTGAGCGGGGACTCGGGACCCTCTGTATGAGTCAGAGCGGACCCGACAGGCGAAATGTATGTAATAAAACGTACTAATTTACTTTCTGATATCCCGACTTCTGCTGCAGATTTCCCTTCGGATTTCTGATGTGGATTTTCATAGATCCTCCACCCTCAGATTTAAGGCTCGTTCACACAAATGTGTGGAGCCCGTGCTGTGGACAGCAAATTGCGGTCCGCAATGCATGGGCACCGTCCGTGGGGCAGGCGCATGGGGATCACAGACCCATTAACTGGGTGCGGGATCCTTCCGTTCCGCAAAAAGATAGAGCAAGTTCTATCTTTTTGCGGTGCAGAAGCACAGAACGGAACCCAAGAAAGCACTCCGTAGTGCTTCCATAGTGTTCCGTTCCGCATCTCCGGATTTGCGGACCCATTGAAATGAATGGGTCCGCATCCGTGATTCGGAATGGCCACAGAACGGTGGCCGTGTATTGCGGATCCGCAAATGCGGTCCTTAATGCGGTCCTTAATGCGGCAACAGGCAGCACACGTTCGTGTGAACGAGCCCTTAGCCCCATTCAATAAAGCTAATCCACAAGCTGCTGTTTGTTGCAGAATACTAGGGCACATTTATCAAGACTGGTGTTTTAGACACGGGTCTTAACAAGCCCCTGCGCTGGCGGTGGATCTGCCGGAGTTAGGGCTCATGCACACGAACGTATTTCCTTTCCGTTCCATTTTTTTTTTTTTGCGGACCGTATGTGGAACCATATATCTCAATGGGTCCTCATGTCCACTCCTCAAAAAAATAGAACATGCTCTATTCTTGTCCGTTTTGCGGACACGGACAGGCATTGTTACAATGGATCCGCAAAGAAACGGATGCAACACGGACGACACACGGATGTCAACCAATTATTTTTTTTGCAGATTGCGGATCGCAAAATACATATGGTCGTGTGCATGAGCCCTTATGTAGAGGCGCCCGTCTCTACATAAACTTTGGCGGATTCACTGCCGCTTCTAAATGTAAGACAGCTTCCTAGACCATTTTCTATTCCTAAAACAGGGGTCAAAAATTAAGAATGAGATGGGACTGCAGGCAAGACCCCCTTCCCCGCCCACTTTTTTCGACCTGGCGTGAGCGGGGAAAAGTTGCAGATTGCTGTGCAAAGGACCTTTGCGCTTCAATCTGCGCCAGAAAAACTGCTAATTAAGAGTACTTTCACACCGGCGGCAGAGTGATCCGGCACGCAGTTCCGTTGAGAATGCCGGTATTTCCTCCGTCCAGAATGCCGTTCAATGACTGAACTGAAGACATCCTGATGCATACTGAACGGATTTCTCTCCATTCAGAATGCTTTTTTGGTATTGAGCCCTAGTGTGAAAGTACCCATAGACGTATTTCTGTTTAATAAATGACCCCCACAATTTTTTTTCTCTTTAACATGGATTATGAGCTATGGCACCGCTTGCTATTATAATCAATGAGTAGTTACTGTTAGGTATTTTCTTGCTTCAGATTTCGGCATTGAAAAACAAGCAAAAAATAAAAAACTAAACATTTGAACATACCATACATTTTATAATTTTTTATTTGGGTAACAATCAAATGTCTAAATGCTTATACGCTGACAAGGGTAAGAAGAGGCAGGGAAGCAATTGAGATTTGAGACGTAAGGAGGGTACGGCCACACCTTCAAGTTTCTAGATGCAGTTTTGGAAGTCAAAACCAGGAGTGAATTTATCAAAAGAGAAGTCATTTCCTTAGTACTCTCTCCTTTTTGATCCACTTCTGATTTCGGTTTCCAGACCTGCATATGTGGCCGTACCTAGTAGTGATAACTACAGCAAGGT
Source organism: Bufo gargarizans (assembly GCF_014858855.1). Lineage (NCBI taxonomy): Eukaryota > Metazoa > Chordata > Amphibia > Anura > Bufonidae > Bufo > Bufo gargarizans. Next base: position 454,316,291 of record NC_058082.1, read on the forward strand.
TCATTCATGGCTAGAATGAGCTCATAACTGCAGTATAAAGAATAACCGACTAAGAAACTCAATACTAATTAATTTGTTTTCTAAGGGTTGGAACGAAGGGAAAATAAATTGGCTGAAAAATATGGGCCTGCACCAGAGGAGAGCTCTGCCAACGAGAGCCCTGCTTATTCCTACTGCCAGAGAGTCTGCTGTCAGACTACTGCAGAGTACATTCCTGTAAGGGGTTTTACAAGGAGAAGGAAATTCTGAACTGCAGTCACTTCTGTTCTGAACATCAGTGACTGTTTTCATCCTTGTCTTACTAGAAGGTCATCCAACAGTACTGACAGTCAAGAATTCCTCCTTGGGCTGTCCAAAACGGAGAGGAGGATTTTGTGCTGCGTGTGTTATTTGGTCCGATGCTATAGCAACATCAAAGAGTGATGCTAAGGTTTACTACTGTTTAGTCATGGACTTCTATCTAGTTCTCTGTCTACAAAGAGCACAATCCCCCAATAAAACACAGTATGTGCCCTGCACAATCTCATATTAATATGAAATATGAAAATACACTGTGAAGTGTGTATTCTCCTTGTTATTGCACTGGTTGCTGTATTCTGTCTGAAAACAATGAGTAATTCCTAATTTGCATTACAATTTCTACGATCTCCACCAAATACATTTAATATTTGACCCTCTACTTCAAACTAGGACCACACAGTGTGGATCCCGGGCAAGAAAAGACTGAACAGTCTTTTCTCCAATGTAAAAACAGTAATTTTTCTATATGGCACTCCACCCATTCTATTTTACATAACAGGGTTGTCAAAAATATTTTGCAGTTTTCAGACCAGCATCTGGATCTGAATACTTTTATAATTGCATAAAATTAAAAATATAATAGCTTCCTTCTGGGATTCGCGTCCCCACCTATCCCTTGGTTGAACTTGATGGACTTATGTCTTTTTTCAACCTTATTAACTATGTAACTATGTATGTAGTATAGCCACTCAGTTATTCAATTAAATGTATCTGTACAGCGCCGCCTGCTGTTTTTTTTTTCTTATTTCTTTGACCTGCTCACTGAGAAGGCCGCACATGCTCGGTTTCATCCTTCAACTGCCTCCTGAGCTGTGATAGGGAGAGCATGGACACGCCCCCTTGGCTGCAGCAGAATGGACAAACCCCTTGAGCTCCAGCAGAAAAGACACGCCCCCTGAGCTGCAGCAGAACAGACACTCCCCTTGAGCTGTCAGATTGATATAAATCTAGTAGAGCAATGAATGTGGAGATCTTCGGATCCATGTGAGGTACAGGGCTGGTTCTAGCTTTGTTAGAAAGAGGTTGTCATGTACTACATGATGTCTGATTTAAATTTTTTATATTGATCACAGTATAACCCCTGTAATGCAACGGAACCCACTCAATCTCAACTATATCTTTCTTATATACGGGTGCCCATAACTGTATGTACAGGGGAGCTGTCCCCTCTCTTGACATGTCTGTTTTAGTAACTACTTGCATTAGCCATGTAATAATTCTGGAGCATCTATTCTTAGGACTCCGTGTTGTGCCATTCCTCTATTATTCCTCTATTATTCCCCCTCTTTAGTTTGTAATAAATGTTCAACTGGGTGTTACCAGTTGGGAGGGGGGGGGTCTCCTTGCACAGTCTGACACTATTCAATCAGTGCTGCCATTGTCAGACTGGGCACGGACACCTCCCCCCCCAACAGGTAACACCCAGATGGACCTTTATTGCAGGCCGCTGGTAATTAATTAATTAATAAACTTCTAGCAGGGATAGTAGAGGAATGGCACAACATACAGTCAATAAGAATGGATGCTCCACAACATTTATTACATGGGGAATGCAAGTAGTTAATAAAACAGATATGTCAGAAGAGCTTACAGGTCCTCTTCAACTGTTCATGTGTGGTTTCACTAAGAGAGAGAGAGAGAGGCATAGACACACACAAAGATGCAGCTGCAGCCTCTAGTAGCTTTTCTCACCACAGTGCTAGACTGCATGAGATCCACGGTGCTCTTCCTACTTCTGAGTTTATGTAAGGCTAGTTTCACACTAGCGGCAAGGAACTCCGGCAGGCTGTTCCGGCGGGCGAACAGCCTGTCGGATCCGTGCTGCCGCTAGTGCATGCGTGCCCCAGGACTACCGCTCTGGCCCTATTGACTATAATGGGGGCGGGGCAGAGTTCTGGCGGCAGCGCATGCCGAGAGGCGCCGGAATAAAAGTAAGTACGACATGTATCTCCTTTTTTTATTCTATGTGTGCACATACTTACCAATATTTAAAAAGTAAAAATCAGGATGTGCAATTCCCACCCCTAGGACCACCAGGAATGCCTTCAAAACAACCTGGAATGACCACAAAATGGCCATTTTGGGAGTCTGCATAATCCTAGCCCCTTTCACAGCCCAAAACCTGCACTGTTGGTCGGTATTTGTGCAGTGTATCGGAGACTCCATAGCAGCTAGTCTAGTCTCCATCATCACATCTGAACTGAGGATACAAACGGTCAGAAATGGTGTGATGCTCATTTACACACACATGACATAGTACACTGAAAGGTTAGTTATGTGGTAATACAGAAGTAACTCTGCTGTGTAAGGGTCCATTCACACGTCCTGTTTTTTTTCATCCTGAAAAACGGTCAGTTTTTTGCGGATCCGTTGTTCCTGAAAATGTTTCCGTATGTCATCCGTTTTTTGCGGATCCGCAAAAAACAGAAACATGTATACATTTCAATAATCAAATAAAGTTGTTTGGATTTCTTTGAAAAAAAATTGAAAAAAAATAAAATAAAAAAAAATTGTTATGTGTTTCCAGGAACGGAATCCGCAAAAAACGGATGACATACGGAATGACATCCGAATGTCATCCGTTTTTTGCGGATCCATTGACTTTGTATTGTACCAGGATCCGATTTTTCAGGACAAGAATAGGACATGTTTTATATTTAAACGGACATGCGGAACGGAACAACGGAAAAGGACAGCACACATTGTGCTGTCCGATTTTTTCCAGGACCCATTGAAAATGAATGGGTCCAGATCTGGTCCTGATCTGTTCCTGAAAAAACGGAACAGATCAGGAAAGAAAAAACAGACGTGTGAATGGACCCTTAGGCCTAGTTCACACGAACGTTTTTTTTGCGGGTGTACGGGCCGTTTTTTTGTGTTCCGTATACGGTCCGTATACGGAACCATTCATTTCAATGGTTCCGCAAAAAAAACTGAATGTGTTCCGTATGCCTTCCGTTTCCGTTTTTCCGTTCCGTTGAAAGATAGAGCTTGTCCTATATTTGGCCGTAAATCACGGGTCGTGGCTCCATTCAAGTCAATGGATCCGCAAAAAAAAACGGAACACATACGGAAATGCATCCATATGTCTTCCGTTTCCGTTCCGTTTTTTCTGAACCATCTATTGAAAATGTTATGGCCAGCCCAATTTTTCCTATGTAATTACTGTAAACTGTACATGGCATACGGAAAAACGGAACGGAACAACGGAACGGAAACGGAAACACAACGGAACTCAAAAACGGAACAACGGATCCGTGAAAAACGGACCGCAAAAAACAATAAAAGCCATACGGTCGTGTGAACTAGGCCTTACTGTAAGTCTCTGTGTTAATATTCCAAGGAAAATATATAAGAAAAATCTGCTCTTCAAGGTACATCTTGTTCTGCCAAAACAAGCTATTAAGTGACATACAGTAAGAGAATAATTAAGCAAATTTAAAAGTTCAGGGAAAAGTCAGTGTTATTTTTTGACAAACATGACAGCTCAATGACTTTTTTTCTGGGGAAATGACTTTAATAAGATTACTTGTTTCCTTTTTAAGACACAGATGAGATAACGAGCAGAATGACTAGGTCAGCTCTCCGAACTTACTGCTTCATCTGTCTGCACATGTCTATGATCCTGTCCCCCTTCACTGTCACGGCACAAACAATAGGCTGGTATGAGGATGAAATGGAAACAACAAACTCAATGTTTTCAAATGTATCATTCCCTGTGGCACAATAAGCCTCACGTTCCACAACATAGAGGCATACATTGTTCGCTGAAGAACAGGCCCTAAGCAATTAAAGTAATTGGATGATAGGGGACTGGAAACTGATTCAAAAGTGCTCCCTAATCTTAAGGGGGTTATGCAAGAACGGAGGGGGAGGAGGTGGGGGGGGGGGGCGCGGCGAGTTGGCAAACCAAATCCCCCACTTGGCCGAACCTGCAAATGGAAGATTACTTACCTGCTTCCCAGCCCTGCTCCTTCTACTCCAGGCCTGCAATGTTCCACTAGGCTCCCTCAATGTCAACATCCGGTTTGGAATGGCTGAAGACAGCCACTGGCCGCGACGGTCATCGGCTTCGCTTACGTCATGTCAAAAGGTCAAATGAGACAAGGGGATCCGGTCTCCGCTGCAGCCAGTGATTGGCTGTGGCCATGTCAAACTGGATGTTGACATTGTGGGAGCTCAGCGGAGCATCGCAGGCCTGGAGGAAAAGGAGCGGGGAGCCAGCGCTGGGAAGCAGGTAAGTAATCTTCCCTTTACAGGTCTGGCCAAGTGTGGCCATACCCTTAAAACATCATAGATTACAGCAGGTAACCAGAGTATCTGAGCCCCCTCCATATGAGGTGGTGCTGTGCTATACATCTGAGACCCACCTGCAGTGCCTGGGATCGGAGATAACACCAATCTCGGCATCTGAGTAGACTGATGAAGGGGGCTCCCTCTGTCCTCCGATTACCCCCTTATGACGACACAATCATGGGGTGTCGAATGATTGTCATGGCAGCCTAGGGACTTGTCCTCTAGTCCTGCCATGTTGTTGCTCCTATTACACCCTGCTACAGGCAACTAAAAAAAAGTAAAAATCATTTTAATGAAGCTCTTAAAATTTTAAAATCACATAGAAAAAACTTAAAAGGGGTTCTGTGCTTTCATTTAACTGACGACACCCGGGACCCCCGCCGATCAGCTGTTTCAGAAGGCAGCGGCACTCCAGTAGCGCCGCGGCCTTCTCACTGTTTACCGTTGGGCCGCCGGCCCACTGACGTCACAACTTATATCAACTAGCGTGGGCGCGGCTAAGCTCCCGGCAGTAAACAGTGAGAAGGCCGCTGACTTCTCAAACAGCTGATCGGCGGGGGTGCCGGGTGTCAGACCCCCACCAATCAGAAGCTGATGATCTATCCAGAGGATAGATCATCAGTTAAATAAAAGTGAAGAACCCCTTTAACTGCCACCATACACGTCAGACACAGCAGCGTGGCAGAAAGAACAGGAAGAGTGTGGATGTCAGGAGCGGCATCAGCGTTCGGAGCAGGTGAGGTAAGTTAATTGTTAATTCTTTTTTAATGTTTGCTCTGAGCCTGATCAGAGGTCTGCTTGGCGGGACATTCACACTGGGCTCTGATCTGAGGTCTGCTTAGGGGGCCACTCACAATGGGAGTCTGATCTGAGGTCTGCTTGGTGTCATTAACATTGGGGGTCTGAATTGAGGGTTCTTCACATTGGGGCTGTGATCTGAGATCTGATTGGCGGTCTTATAAACATTGGGGATCTGAACTGGGGTATGATTGGGGGTCATATTTACATTGGTGGTCTGAGCTGAGGTCTGATTAACATTGGTGTTCTAATTGTGGCTCTGAGGTGAGGTCTGATTAACATTGGTGGTCTGATTGTGGCTCTGAGGTGAGGTCTGATTAACATTGGTGGTCTGATTGTGGCTCTGAGGTAAAGTCTGATTAACATTGGGGGTCTGATTGGGGCTCTGAGCTGAGTTCTAATGAAAATTATTATTTTTTTCTTATTTTCCTCCTCTAAATCCTAGGTGTGTCCTATGGGCAGGTGTATCTTATAGGGCAAAAAATACAGTATGGGTCAAGTTTTTAAGGATGGACAAATTCTTCAACTTGACACCATTAAGGTTGTCTATGACACTCTCACTCAGATAAAAGGTCAATTTTAACATTTAATCCACATAACGGTATTTATTGTTTTTGTCATCTGGTAAAAAAAAAAAAAAAAAAACACACACTCTCATGGAGAGGTATAGCAAATGTGAAAATCTAGTGTAAAATGTAAAGCCTCATGTACACAGCTTGTCCGCATTTAGGTGTGGATACAATGGTTCCGCAAAATGCTGATACCTTCCCTGTGCATTCTGCATCTTCCTTACCTCCCAACTACAGAAAAAACTATTTTCGTCCACAATACAGACCTCAATAGGACAATTTGCGGCATGGCCATAAGGATCTTACAAAAATACTGATGTGTGAATGGCCCCATAGAAATGAATAATCAGTGTGCTATCTGCAAAAGATGCTGATAGCACAAGGATCGAAAATATGGTGTGCATGAAGCCTTAGTGGAAAAAAAGAGGTAGAACAATAAATTCAAATATATAAAGAATATTAAAGGGTCTTAAAGGGGATGAGCACTTTCTGGTTAGTGTTGACCAATGTGTTTGCGAGATGATTATTTGGTAATTTGTAATATAGCCTTTGTTGAAATTCAGCAGCATTTTCTAGACTTGATTAGATTTTCTGCTGTCCACACAGAGGTCATGCCCATAAGATGGCTGCTGATGGAGGGTCATGTGATGTCTCCTTCATTCAAACACACCGCACCTGCACTTAACTCTCAACAGAACAAGCACAGATGGGAGGTGTAGAGTGAAGGAGACATCACATGGAGGTGATTCGCTGGATCACATGACCCTCCATCAGCAGCCATCTTATGGACATGACCTCTGTGTAGAAAGCAGAAAAGACTTTGTAAATAAGGAGGCATACCTTATGAAATACAGAAAATGGTGGAGATTTTCAACAAAGACTATATTAGTAAGTGTCATATAATCATCTTACAAACACATTAGTCAACGATGCCAGAAAGTGGCCAACCCCTTTAATGCTAACCATAAACTGATTCTATTTAATATCATTTATATTACTCCCTTACATTCATTCCTCAATAAAACTAAGTGCAGGGAAGATGGTAAATTCTTCCATTAAGCCTACCTATATTATCTGTAACTGCCCTGTAGTGAAATAATATTGGATGGAGGTGCTTCAAGCAATTGAGAAAACTAACATAGCTGTTAGGTTCTTGAGTCTTAACTCTTAGGTTTTTGAGTGATTGTGTGATATTAAATAATCTACAGGAAGCAACAGCCAGGGGGAATTTCAGGACATTTGTATTGTGGTGATGTGTACAGTATAAGTGCTGGGAGGCGTGTATATCCCAGCTGGGTGAGATGACTGAAATCCAGAAAGCTGTGGTTTCATCAAAGTGTAGTTTGCTGAGATAGTTTTGTCTAGATGTTGTTCTAGGCTGGATTTCAGGTGGACTGGGGGATAGGTTTGGTAGTGGGATCTGCCAGTCCACACTCTTCCACTACATGTATTGTCTTTTGCCGGAGGTGATCGCAGGTGAGCCCTGCTGCTGTAATCAAGGAGGGATAACACAGCCCTCTGTGTATGACTTGGAGCGAGAAAGGCTGAAGAAGCCTGAGAGGCTCTGTGTGTCTCAGCCAGGAGGGCTGAGGGGCCACAAGGCTTTGTGAAAGCCTGAAGTTTGAGTGGTCCAGCGACGCCTACGGAAAGAGGGTCGCACGGTCAGAGTCGGGAGGACTTCTGGACCATCTCCCCCCAAGGGTGCTGGTGTGGTCACAGCCTGGAGGCTGCTGGACCATATATGGCTGAGGAAGCCGGATCTAATCCCGTGTGTGAACGGCGCTCTATAGGCGAGGTAGAGACAACACGTGTAGAGCCCAAACGGGCAGGTGTTTATTTTCGATGTTTATGTGTATGATGGTGCTGAAGTGCCGAAATAAAGCACTTCTTTGACTTGAACCCCGTTGTCAGAGGAGAAGTCTGTGATTGCGACCCCCTGAGAGAGAGCGATCCCTTACAATAGATAGAAACATATTTCTTGCCACATTAGTTATAATTAGAATATATTACTCCAAAGATTCTCCATCAAACATAATATGGGAAAATTGGGTAAATAAAGTTAAATCATATGAGAAAATGCATCATCAAAAGGGCAGGTCAACAGAAGAACTGGAATAATATCGGAGAAAAATGTAAAATTATGTATAATCCTCCTCGGGTTTGTTTTGTCCATTTTTGCTTTTTTTTTTCTCCTTCTGGCTGAGGAAAGGATGGGATTCAGGGAGGGAAGAATAGGGGTTTTAACTGATATAACTTTTATTTCTGTATTGAAAACTGTTTGTAATAATCCTTTTAAAGGATTACATCTGAAGAATACAGCTTAAAGGGCTTCTGTCATCAGAAACATGGACCTAAAACAACCTTACCTGAGACATGAGCCCTTGAAAGCTGAAGATCATGGTCTTGGTTCTAACAGCCTCCGTCCCTGCATTCCCAAGAAAACTGCACTTTTTAAATATGCAAATGAGCCTCTAGAAGGTGGTGTCACTGTGCCATTGTCATTGTGCCTCGCTGTTCCCAGAGGCTCCGCTCACTTTTCATGCTGTACCCCAACCACTAAGACTGACAGGCCAGGCAGTGAAAACATATTCATGCATGGCCTCGTCATATGCGCAATAAAGGCATAGAGACCATCAGGAAGAAGGCTAATCTTTATCTCTTTACCAGTCATTTGCCTATTACAAAAGGGCACTTTTCTTGGGAATGCGGGAACAAAGGCTGATGGGACCAAGACCATGATCTTCAACTGTCAAGGTCTCATGCCTCAGGTGAGATGGTTTTAGGTCCATGTTTCTGATGTCAGAAGCCCTTTAAATCCAGTTTCAAACTAGCGTATCACAACTCCAGTTATGCACACGTATTATGAATGAATGCCCTGACTCTATGGTGCTATACACCCATACTGCACCCAGAATACTTACCTGTGATACAGGTCCACACATGCCTTAGGCTACATTGCCTTAAAACATCTTGGCTGCTACTGGTGACCCATTAGTCTAATAACACAGTTCTATGGCTGTATTTGTACATGTATTTTTTAGGCCCCCTTATTGCCTCCTTTGCTGGCTAGATTCATTTTTCCGTGATATTATACACTGCTTGTTTCCATGGTTATGACCACCCTGCAATCCATCGGTCGTGAAAAAAGCGTCAGCCTCTCTGGTGGTCAGGACCATGGGATCGCACACAGGCTGGTGCTTTTTCCTATAGTGTGGAAGCAGGACCACCACTGATGGATTTCAGGATGGTCATAACAATAGAAATGAACAGTGTATAACGTGGTGGAAAAATGAATCCAACCAGCAAAGGAAGTAATATGGACAATCACAGTACATTAGTAAGCGGCTTGTATTAACTTTCTCTACAGAATAAATCCTACTTTACTGAAATGATACGGCCCTTTATTATACAACCCAGCACATGCAGAAAGTTTGTAGAGATTCTGTTTCGTGCATAAATAGAACAATTTTTTCCAATTCAAAATAAATGATTCTCTCTTCATCATACTGCCATTGACATTGTTTTATATACAGCCTTCTAAATAATCTTTTCGAGCCTGCGCTGTATACACAGTGTGCGTATTTGAATGTCATGAGAAATAATGAACTTTTTTTTTCCCCAGAATTTTATTTCTTTTTTTCTCCGCCGCTCTGTAGTTTTAAAACTGAGCTGCATAACAACTGTTGTTTGAAGAAATGATCTGCTTCGTGACCAATGGGTATTCTATCCTAACAATTGGGCACGGCTGTAAAAACAGGCGCTTTGAAACGGGGCAGTGAACCTACTGGCCAGTGATCTCCTGCGTTCTGTACGCACTGAGTATGACAGCTTTATAAAGGCTGTATTTATGAGATATACGTTTTACAACAACACTGTCTCCCTTTAAAAGGAAAGGATTAGCACAGAGCCATCGAAAGCACAAAATGTGTCCACGCCTGGTGTCCAGGAACATAGCCCAAACAGGAAAGTAAAAGGGATTCTGGGACATCTGATGCCTTGCAGAAAGCTACAAATGTCAAAACAGAGAAGTGTTTTGAGCTAGACCAGACGTGCTGAGATCAGAGCAGTGAACGGTCAGTCCCTTGCAGGACTGTAGTGAACTGGTGGCAGTGCCATGTTTAGCGCTGTAAATCCTAATGGATCCACAAGGAATGCAGATGGCAAGTACATTAGGTCAAATAAGGTAACGCTAACGATGTGTTAACCAACTTTACTTTTCTATGTATTCATAGCAATACATGAAAAAACCATTGTAACTTTAAAGTCTGTCGCAGCAAAGTACGAGGTTCAAGTAATTAAAGATGTTTTTATATTAAAGGGGTTGTCCAGTTTTAGCAAGAAACCGGACAATGATGGCAAGTGGACTAATATAAAAATTCACTAGTGGATCCAGCCCTCTGGACTTTGCTTACCCAGATGCAAGGTGAGCTGGGGACTTTAAAAAGGTAGCACTTTCTCAGGGAGAGCCGCGCTCCCGGAAGAAGGCAGACGCCGAAACGTGCGTTGGGGGTGTACGGCTCTCCTGAGGAGTCATCTCCCCCTTACTTCATGGGTAGGTTTATGGGATCAGTATCAGTAATATGAGGGCATTGTGTTTGCTTTTGCACTTTATCTCTGTTTTGGGAGGTTTGGGAAGCATACATTAATAGTGATTCACTGTGACTGCCAACTTGATTGTTTTTCTTTTATTTTATACAATTTAGGTAGTTGCATACACTTTTTGCCCTTTTTGACATTTTCCCTTATTTTAGGGTTTAATATATATCTTACCTTTGTGTTGCACTACCTCTTTGTATTGCTACCTTGTGATTTAATACTAACAAGACAACTTCTGGTGCAATTATTTTTAATTTTTATATTTTTTGTGGCAGCCCCACCTGATCACTTATCTTCCCTACCACATCCAGGGAGGTTTTAGCATTTTATTACAAGCCTCCATTTATATATATCCGTGTTATACTATTCCTCAGGAGTGATTCGTACCACATCTTTTGATGTACTTTTGTTATATTTATGTATTTAATAAAATTACTGATTATTTTAGCCTGTTTAGTCTCAGTTTGCTTTTTTAGGATTACTTCATGATGCTGAGCTGGCTTCTTTAGGGTCAGATAATTTTGCCCAACATTTATGTGGGTTTTTCTTGTGTATGTTAACCTGTGCATGCTAAAATTTACAGCTGCAGCAAATCACTGGCCTTAGGCCACTTTCACACTGGCGGTAGCCTTCTCCGGCAGGCTGATCCGGTGGGTGACCAGTCTGCCGGATCCGTGCTACCGCAAGTCCACCGTGCTGGCGGATGTCCATTCTGGCCCCATTCCCTATAATGAGTGCGGGCTGGAGGTCCGGCCGCAGCTCGGCAAACTTGCCGACAGGAGGTAGGAATAAAACTACAGCACGCTGCGGTTTTTGTCTGGCCGCCTCTCGGCATGTTTGTCGTGCTGCGGCCAGACCGCCGGCCCGCCCCAGTGTGGAAGTAGCCTAAGCAACTCACTGCTTTGACCAGTGACTGACTGCAGCAGTTACGCTGCTGATATGTTGTCACAGCTGCAGCCAGGTTAACATAGCATGGCGGGATAAATGGAGAACGGCAACAGAACTACTGCGTAGGTACTGCTGAATATTCTACTTTGTCGAGTTTCTTGCTGTAAACAGACACCCATAGACACATTATTATACCAGCTGTCTGCCGCCCCGCTCCTTCTGGTGGGTATGGCTGCTGCAGCGAGCACTTAGCTGCTCTCACAGGCGGTCCATGCTAGCTGATATTTTGCCGCTCCCCCCGGCAGGTGCGGGCTCTGAAGTAGCACTGCTGTGTTCACTCCACACAGGCTGCTTCTCGCCCGCTCTGCCTCTCCCTGCCCATAGGGCATGCACGGATGTTCCCTCTGGCTCTTGAAGAGCCAGGGGGTGCAGACCTTATTCTTCCCCAGCCTATGGCTGGCCACCTCAGAGTATTTAGGGAACCGTCCCCTGTGGCGCGATAAACACGACGACTGCAGGAAACTCAATACTAATTGGCTTAAAAGCTGGACAATTATTTGAGAAAAAAATACTCATAGCCCAGACATTTTATTTTTCAAATTTATTTGTACAAACTGAAGAAACAAGAACAAGATGTTCAAGAATAATGTATTTAGTGAAATGAATGCATGAAATATGTTCTCTAGTGTCCTCAATTATAAATGCATCCTAATATACTGAAGTAGAGGTAAAAATGATTTTAAAAAAGGGCTGTATTTAAAGGGGTTGTACAACTTATATAAATGTATCCTGCCAAACAGATATCTGTTATATCACTTTTCCCAAATACCACCATTTCTCAAAGCTGCCTTATTGTTATTAGCCTACCATTACACCGTGAGGCAAATCTGTTTTGATATTCAGTTCTTGTAGGTTACGTCCTGGAACCTTGTAATGTAGACTGTAGGAAGCGTCATTGGTAGGAAAAAGGGGTGGGGTTAGTGTTACATGTCCTGCTGATGTCAGGACACATCTCACTGCCCTAGGGCATGAAGGGAAAGCGATTCACCAATGTTGCGCTGGACTCCATGATCACCAGATCTAACACTTCTTTCTGTGGGGCTACATCAAGAACTCAGTATCTGGCTCACCCCCGACCTCCAGCCATGGAGATGACACATTACTGTGCCAAGATGACACTTTATTGAAAAAATGGAGTCCATATCTGAGTGAAAATAAAGCCGACAGCGCTGCCACTTCCGCGTGAATGACACGTGCGCAGTATTCATAGTCGCTGCTCTGAAAGAAGCTGAAGACGTTCTGGCGAGCAAGTGCGCAGGCACAAGATCTCGGCGATAGACTTGAAGTCCAGCACTGTCAATCTAAGGCGAGCGGGAGGCGTGTTTTGAAGGAAAGAGGCGTTAGTATTGAGTCAGTGGAGCAGTGCTCATACCACATAAGCCCGCCTCCTGGTGCTCGAATAGCTCATTTTCATAGGAATAAAAGTACAAATTTCTTCTGAATGCAGGCATGTACAGTGAAAATAAAGATATCGTTTTATCAGCTTCATCAACCCTACCAGGCTATATGCCTAGTTATATAAGGTTGATCCTGGTGACAGAGCCCCTTTAATGAATAAGATTTATTAGCTTTACAACTAGTGCACAAAGCTATACTACACCAGTGTGGTGTTTTGAGTCAGAATAGGACACCCCTAGCTGCACAGGGCCCTCCTTTACATCTTTTTGCCTACATGCCGATGGAATTCTCTAACTAAGACATAGGGGAAAATACCTCCAACATATAGCACCCAAAGAAGCAACATACAGTAGCTCTGTTCTAAGAAACTGTATGCATGAAGTGTAAGGTGCTGTTCCTTGGCTGAAGCAGCAGCTCTACAGATTTTGATTCCCAAGCAACCGGGTGTTGGTGGTTATGTCTCTCAATGTGCTTCTGAAATGGCTTTAGTAGGACATTAAGAGGCAAAACTACCAACAGCCGGTTGGTTAAGAGGGTGTTATTCTGAAATCAATCAGCGCAGACAGCATTCATAGTCATGCCCCCTTGACATTACATTTTCTCAATAACACATTGGAAAATAGGCAGGACATAAATTAGTAACATATAGGTATAACATATACTTTGAAGATTCAATGACTAGCGTGGTTTCATGTTAGAAAAATCTATTTGATGATATATTTTTTTGTTAACCCGCCTGATAAAGGACCCTCTGTTCCCCAAAGCCTTGCAATATATATTTTTTTCTGGTTACCCAATTCACTGCTATAATACACTGCCTGTCCAAAAAAAAAGTTATGAGCCTCCTATTGGATAATTACTGCATGGGCGATTATCTTTCAGATGGCAATAAGTTATTTAACCCCAACTGGTGCAATGAGTTGCTTCTCATTTCTTAAACAACCATGTCGAAAGATACATCTCGTGGTCATGGAAAAGATGTTAGTCTGTTTGAGAAGGGTCAAATCATTGGCATGCATCAAGCAGAGAAAACATCTAAGGAGATTGCAGAAACTACTGAAATTGGGTTAATAACTGTCCAACGCATTATTAAAAACTGGAAGGATAGTGGGGACACATCGTATTCAAGGAAGAAATGTGTCGAGAAAAAATCCTGAATGATCATGATCGGCGATCACTTTTGGTGAAATAAAATCGAAGAAAAACAAAAGTAGACTCAGGTCTATGTTTAATAGTGAAAGTAAGAGCATTTCCACACGCACAATACGAAGGGAACGCGAGGGATTGGGACTGAACAGCTGTGTAGCCATAAGAAAACCACTAATCAGTGGGGCAAACCAGAAAAAAAAGGTTTTAATTTGCTAGGGAGCATAAAGACTGGACTCTGGAGCAATGGAAGAAGGTCATGTGGTCTGATGAGTCAAGATTTACCCTATTCCAGAGTGATGGGCACATCAGGGTAAGAAGAGAGGCAGATGAAGTGATGCACCCATCATGCTTAGTGCCAACTGTACAAGCCTGTGGGGGCAGTGCTATGATCTGGGGTTGGTGCATTTGGTCAGGTCTAGGTTCAGCAATAGTATGTGCTCCAAGAATTAGGTTATCTGACTACCTGAACATACCGAATGACCAGGTTATTCCATCAATGGATTTTTTTCTTCCCTGATGGCACGGGCATATTCCAAGATGACAATGCCAGTATTTATCGGGCTCAAATTGTGAAAGAGTGGTTCAGGGAGCATGAGACATCATTTTCACACATGGATTGGCCACCACAGAGTCCAGACCTTAACCCCATTGAGAATCTTTGGGATGTGCTGGAGAAGGCTTTGCGCAGCAGTCAGACTCTACCATCATCAATGCAAGATCTTGGTGAAAAATTAATGCACCACTGGACGGAAATAAATATTGTGACATTGCAGAAGCTTATCGAAACAATGCCACCGCGAATGCGTGCCGTAATCAAAGCTAAAGGCTTTTTTTTTGTGGCACAGGCAGTGTACATTTGTCCTTTTTAACACACAAGTATTTAAAAGGGTTTCCCAGAAGTTTAATATTCATGTTTTATCCTCAGGATAGGCTGTCAATATCTGGAAAACACTGGAAATCCCTTTTAATATCACAGTTTCAATGAAAATGTGGAATACTTGAGCAAGGCATCAGCTGTCTCTTGGAATGGTCACATTATTTCACTAGCTGTATAATGTCTTTTGTCTTCAACACAAAAATAATAAACGTATTTGAAAATATACGTAACTGAAAAGGAGTAGGAGACATATGAATGTGGTTATGGCTCCACTGCTTTGTGGTTACAGCTTGCTTGCTGTTGTAAGGAACAACCATGATGTATGCTTTGTCCCACATTGGGGTTTTGATGTTGTGATTTAACTAAGGACTTGTATGAGCCCATCAGATCCCTTTACAGCATCTAATGTTCTTCAACAACACTTCTCTCATACAGATGAGGCCAACATTATCTTCACTGGTTTAACGCGTTACCTCAACCAAAACACATTGCAGTAATACAAATCACATACAAGTGACCATCCGGGCACAGCTGGTGTCAAATACGGTAATGCTGGCTACATCTCCACCTGCATTGCTCTAGCACACAAATGGCACAGACTGCCTGAACCTACCAAAAGAACCACCTTGACCACACATGTGATTCAGGACTGTCACACCATAGCTAACTTAGAGCTCAAAACACTTCAGCTAACTCTCTGTATGATATTTTCAACATGTGAAATAAACTCTAATTTTATTCGGACCCTCAAAGTGCTGAATATCTCATAATCTTAATTGTGCCACTCTCTATGCTGCTAAACTACAACGCAAAGCACATACAGCCCACCACATGCTGGGAGTTGTATTTTTGGAACAGAAACCAGGTTGGAGCTGACTGGTCTAGAAGCCATTGATATTGCTGTGTCTGAAGCTACAAAGTTCATCAATGACAGAGAATATATTTTTTATAAGAAATTAAGTTACAAGAGGGAAGTTATGGTGGATTGGGTACATCTCAACACTACAATGACTAGAAAGACAGCAAAAAAATAAAATAAATAAAAATTGTACAAACTAAGGGGGGTCATTTACTAAGGCTACTTTCACACTTGCGGCAGAGAGATCCGGCAAGCAGTTCCGTCGCCGGAACTGCCTGCCGGATCAGGCAAAATGTATGCTAACTGATGGCATTAGTAAGACTGATCAGGATCCTGATCAGTCTTAAAAATGTCTGATCAGTCGAAAAAATGCATTGAAATGCCGGATCCGTCGTTCCGGTGTAATCCGGTAAAACGGATCCAGCATTTTTTTTTCACCTTTTTTTTTCAGTCTGCGCATGCGCATAACGGAACGACGGATCCGGCGTCCGGGCAAGTCTTCAGTTTTTTTCACCGGAGATAAAACCGTAGCATGCTGCAGTTTTCTCTTTTGCCTGATCAGTCAAAACGACTGAACTGAAGACATACTGCACGGATTACTCTCCATTCAGAATGCATGGGGATAAAACAGATCAGTTCTTTTCCGGTATAGAGCCCCTGTGACGGAACTCAGTGCCGGAAAAGAAAAACGCAAGTGTGATAGTACCCTAAGCTAAAAATATGGCCTAAATAGGCATATTTCAGGCACAGATGGTGGCTCAATGGTTAGTTGTGCCGCTATCTGTGACTTCGCCCTCTCACACTAGGTCTAAAATTGTGGGCGTGGTGTAGGCAGGAAGGGGAGGGGCCGGCAGGCCTGTCTCATTCATCGTTTTCTATGCCTATTTTAGGAGTAGAAAATGGTCTAAATGTAAGACAGATTGGAAGCTATCTTACATTTAGAAGTGGTGGTGGATCCGCCAAAGTTATGGAAAGGCCAGCACCTCGTCGGAACCACTGCCAGTAGGGCCGTTATTAAGACTGGCGTCTAAAATGCTGACCCTTATAAATGTGCGCCTAAGGGTCAACTCAAATGACTGTATTTCGGCCTGCATCGGATCCACATTTTTTGAGGCAGCAAAAGATGCAGACAGTATACTGTGTGCTGTCCACATCCGTTTCTCCTTTCCCCGGCCCTGCAAACAAAAATAGAACATGTCCTATTCATGTCCGTTTTGGGGACAAGAATAGGCACTTGTTATGTAGTACGGGACCTGCGGAGGGGGAAAATGCAGGATGTGCACAACTGTTATCCGTGTTTTGGGGATCCATGATTTGCAGGCTGCAAGACGGATACAGTTGTGTGAATGCGCCGTTAGAACTAGATTATGTACTACTGCCTATGATATACCGTATTGTTGGAATTACCATTTGACTAATAATTCCCTATAGAGGTGACATTAGGAGATACGAGTACTATTAGCAGAATATATTTTCAGAGGTAAACCTGATAAACCTCAGTACAAGACATGGAGGCAAATGACCCACTCTTCCTCCCTCATATTGTGATTAAGCTAAATAAAAACACTGACAACTTTTTCTTAATGGAATAGAAATGGCCGAAGTGCTTTATTAAGGGTAACCAAGATTAAAACCAATAAATAATTTAATAAATTAATTAATAATCAAAACCATAACCATAACAATAAATACCAATTAAAAACCATCCATATAGACCAAGATCCACTCAGCATCAGCTGAGCGATACAGCCCCTCTAATAAAGCACAGCGACAGATAGCACAAAATTAAAGGGGTGGGAGGGCGGGCGCTGTCCAGATCCGCGGCGACTGCCCTGAGGTAGCGGCGAACCTGGGGATATAAAGGGGACAAATTTCCCGCCTTGCAGGCAGGGGCAAATCACAGAGCTGGGATTCTCCCCCAGCAACAGGGCAGCAACCAATTAGAAGCTCCTCTCCAGTTGCCATACAGAATTTACAATATCAACAAGACCAGCTCCAACTGAATTCTTCTTCTTTGAGGTAAATTACCTGTAAAATAAGAGCGGGAAAAGCAAGGGGGGCAGAAAACATATACTGCATAGTAACTGACCTAAAATATGGGGGTCATTGCCCCCATGAGTCCCCCAAGCTAATCGCTCTGGTGGGCCCTCACATGGAGGCAAATGACCCACTCTTCCTCCCTCATATTGTGATTAAGCTAAATAAAAACACTGACAACTTTTTCTTAATGGAATAGAAATGGCCGAAGTGCTTTATTAAGGGTAACCAAGATTAAAACCAATAAATAATTTAATAAATTAATTAATAATCAAAACCATAACCATAACAATAAATACCAATTAAAAACCATCCATATAGACCAAGATCCACTCAGCATCAGCTGAGCGATACAGCCCCACAAGCCAAGCCTAGCATAGGCGAGGCCCCCCAAAGCACCGCAGCCATTTCTCTATTATATTTTGAAGACCTAAATTAAAAACATCAATCCCAACATCAGAAAGATGGACATTGTCCGATCTGTAGAGCCCAGGCACGAAGCCCTCCAGATCTATATGTCTATAACTAAACCCACCCACCAAAGGAAGAAATTTCGCTAACGCCCTATTCACCCGTTTGCGTATTTTCTCAAGAAAAATACCTTCCTTACCTGACCATATGAGACGAGGGACTATTTCAGAAAAAACCAGAGTAGTAAAAGGGAGCATACATTGCAACAACGACAAATCCCTCTTCATAACCCATAACAATTCACACGTTTTCAGTCTCCCTATGTCATTACCACCCAGGTGAAGCACAAGAAGATTGGGAACCGGCCATTTCAATAAAAGTTTACGAATTTCTGACAGTACACGCTTCCAACCCAACCCTCTAACACCCCACCAAAAAACATGCAGGTCAGCTGAATCAAACGATAGGTTCTCAGAATATATTCTCTTCTCCGCTCGCTTCTGAGCCCAAAAAATAAAGGAGTGGCCCATAATCCAGACCACAATATGACTACCTGCAAAAACAGAAAAACATTCAGACTGATAAAATTAAATCTGGCCTAACATATAACTTAACCCGATGAGAGTCCCAACGCCCAATTCTCCTGACAATTGACTCATCCAACCCTGCCCGTGCCGCCTCAGTAGCGGCACCAATTCTAAAGGAGTGAGAAGATATCTTACAAGACCCAAGATTCAAAAAAGACAGACATTTTTTCAATACAGAACTAAATTGGAATTTAGTGAGCGGAGAACAATCTCTATGAACTAAAAATGGGCCGCTCAGCGCCGGGCGAACCTCCAGCCAAGACCTTACTACACTAACTGGACATAATTCCGAACCTTCCCAAACATTCAATTTAATTAATCTACCTCTCCCGTATTGATCAGTCTTTGACCTTCTAAGAAAAATTTCCACTACATCACCTTTTAAAGATACATCAGAAAAATCCAAACCAGAACACACTCTACGACTGGCCGCAACTAACTCGCTAATTCTTAAAGCTGCAAAGAATGCTAACACGAAAGCAGTACGGAAAAGCAAAGACTCAAAAGTATCAAAACAAACTTTAGGCAATGTGTTACATAGCGATCCCAATAAAGGAATAGAAATTGGCCTCCTACTATCTATGTTCGGCAGGCCTCTCCTATAACCCTTAAGCATCTGCTTAACTTGAAAATGAGATGACAATGGCTGGTTACCATATAATTTTTGAAAAAAGGAAACCCCTGATACCATCCTAGCGATCGATGAAGGGGACAAGTTCTTTTTAAATAAACTAGCAACAAAAAGCAACCCATAACTCAACTCATTAACATTAACACTACCTGTAACTGAATTAACAAAATTCAACCAATCCTGCCATGCAGCAGCATATGCTGCCCATGTTCTTGGGGCCAGAGAGTGCTTAATAGAATCACAAATTAGTCCCATATCAAATCCCAAAGATGACGAGGGCACGGATTCCCTTCCATCTCCGCTTCCGGCGCTACTTCCCGGAACTTCAAAAACTGAAAACGAGATAATGCATCAGCTACAACATTTGACGAACCTACTATATATTTAGCTTTAATCCATATATTATACTGCATACAAAAAAGAACCAAATGCCTCAATAGTTTAACTACTACATCGGATTTTGAAGAAAGAGTATTGATGGCAAAACAAACCCCTTTATTATCTGAATGTAACAATATCCTTTTATTCCTATAATCACGACCCCATAACACAATTGCAACAATTACTGGAAAAAGTTCCAATAAAACGACATTTTTTGTGAAACCATTGCACACCCATGATGACGGCCACTTTTCCGCTGACCACTTTCCACTCCAAAATGCCCCATAGCCACAGCTTCCAGCTGCGTCTGTAAACAGGCCCAAGGCATCCGATTCCAAAAAATCTTCCTGCCAACAGCTAGAGCCATTGAAGTCCTGCAAAAATTCCAGCCAGACAGACATATCTTCTTTCAGACATCTTGTCAATCTAATATGAGAATTTGGAGACACTAAACCCCTAGTGGAAAAATAAAGACGCCTACAAAAAACCCTCCCTATAGGAATAACTCTACTAGCAAAATTCAAATATCCTAATAAAGACTGCATTTCCCTCAAACTACACTTCCTCCTACCTAACAAAGAAATTAACAAAGACCTGATTTTAACTATCTTCTCTACTGGCAGCCTAAACACCATATTCTCAGCATCAATGACAATCCCTAAAAATTCTAAACATAAACAAGGAAGAACTGTTTTTTCTGCTGCTACAGGAATACCAAAGCAAGAACAAATGTCTAAAAATCTGACTAACAATTCAGAACATAGATTAGAATCAGGAAATCCAATAAACAAGAAGTCATCTAAATAATGTAAAACACCCCCCCTTTTAATATCAAACTCAACAACCCACTGAATGAACGATGAAAAGGCTTCAAAATAATAACAAGACAGAGAAAAACCCATTGGGAGACATTTATCAAAATAAAAATAACCATCAAAATGAAAACCTAAGGAATTAAAACCTGAAGGCAAAACTGGCAATAAACGGAAAGCTGACTTAATGTCCGCCTTTGCTAACAATGCTCCCTTACCAAAAGACCGCAACAGCGCCAACGCATTATCAAAAGAGGCATAGACAACTGAGGCTTTTGACTTATCCACCATGTCATTTAAAGAGCTTTTTTCAGGATACGACAGGTGATGGATAATTCTAAAATCCCCAGGCTCTTTCTTTGGCACAACGCCCAAAGGAGAAAGCCTAAAGTTCTCAAAAGGAGGTTCTAAAAAGGGGCCAGCAATTCTATCCAAATCAAGCTCTTTCTGCAACTTATTCCTAACTACCTCTTTATGTAAGAAAACTGATTTCAGATTTTCAACCCAGCAGCAACCAACACCCAGAAACTGTGGCACCTCAAAGCCATACTGAAACCCTTTAAAAAGCATCTCAGCTTTCTGACGATCTGGATAATGGACGAGCCATGGTTGCATTTCTGCTAACCTCACAGGACTCAATGCTTTTAGAAACGAGCTCCCTGGTATTTGGTTGCTGCTGGCCAGATAGGGAGTTCCTTTTGAAACAGCGAGACATGGGATGGGTACCTCCACAAAAGGAACACTCATGCTTAAAACGACAGTTACTAGCCCATTTACAAGTGGCCTCGTTAAAGGCAAAACACACCCCTTTTCTCATAGTGGTTTGTGAAGGATTAGATGACCTAACTGGAACCGATTTCTGGGGTAACATCAAATTCACCCATAGACCAATATCCTTCACCCCCCACTTAAGAGACGGGTGTACCGCTAGCTTCTGACGGAATGTCTCGTCATACTGAAACCAAGCCATCCCGCCAAAATTTCGGTATGCTTCTATAATTATATCCAGATGCTGAAAAAGTCCTGAACAAAGCTCAGGATGCTTTTCACCCAGTACTGCGGAATAAATACAAAAGGCTTGTAGCCAGTTATTAAAAGACCTGGGAAGAAAACGCTTTCTTTCTTCCTCCACTCTATCTTCCTTCTTAACAACCTGATCTTTTGAAGACGGTAATAATGACATTAAGGCTGGTTTCACACGGGCGTTGCGGAAAAATGTGCGGGTGCGTTGCGGAAACACCCGCGATTTTTCCGCGCGAGTGCAAAACATTGTCATGCGTTTTGCACTCGCGTGAGAAAAATCGCGCATGTTTGGTACCCAAACCCGAACTTCTTCACAGCAGTTCGGGCTTGGGATTGATGTTCTGAAGATTCTATTATTTTCCCTTATAACATGGTTATAAGGGAAAATAATAGCATTCTGAATACAGAATGCTTAGTATAATAGTGCTGGAAGGGTTAAAAAAAATAAAAACGTTAACTCACCTTATCCCCAAGATCGTGTAGTTCCCGGTCGGTCTCTTCTCTAGCTGTGGGCTTGGGCTGAATGACCTTTGGTGATGTCAGATCACATGCTCCAATCACATGGTCCATCACCATGGTGATGGAGCATGTGATCTGACATCACCAAAGGTCCTTTAGCCACAGCTAAAGAAGAGACCGACCGGGAACTAGGCGATCATGGGGATAAGGTGAGTTAACTTTTTTATTTTTTTTAACCCTCCCAGCACCATTATACTAAGCATTCTGTAGTCGGAATGCTATTATTTTCCCTTATAACCATGTTATAAGGGAAAATAATACAGTGAATAGACTGTCACCTAGAACCCATGCGTGAAAATCGCACCGCATCCGCACTTGCTTGCGGATGCTTGCGATTTTCACGCAACCCCATTCATTTCTATGGGGCCTGCGTTACGTGAAAAACGCAGAATATAGAACATGCTGCGATTTTCACGCAACGCATAAGTGATGCGTGAAAATCACCGCTCATGTGAACAGCCCCATAGAAATGAATGGGTCAGGATTCAGTGCGGGTGTAGTGCGTTCAACTCACGCATCGCACCCGCACGGAAATCTCGCCCGTGTGAAAGGGGCCTAACTCTACATATTCCATTCTCCAAATTCGCTCTTTGATAATATTACTTAAATGAAAACCAAGCGGTGAAACCTCACAAGCTAAAGCTTCCTTAAAACAAATTTCCTTCACACCAGTACCTTTTTCAACATTAGGTAACCCACTGCCACTCTCAATACTAGGCAGACTGACCTGATCAGACTTAGAGCTCCAGACATCTGAAGCTGAATTAACCTTTCGCCTGCCAGTAGTTTCCACTAGCAGCTTAACCAGACCAGCTACCAACGCTGAGTCAGACACAGACAAAACATTGAGAATCTCACCAACAGGGTGTCCCTCCTGGGCTGGTCCAGAGGCTGCAGCTGACTGTAGAGAAGATTTACTTGAGGGGCCTGGAGCCAGCTCAACCACATGAGGTGGGAGCCTCTCAACAGGTAGCCCTAAAACCTCCTGCTGAAAACCTTGTGAAGCGCAAGCCTGCGCTGATACTCCTTCACTGGCAGCTTGCTGATGACGTCTCACCGGCACCGCTGCATGTTGATGACGTGGCTCTGGAATCGTCGCTTGCCGATGACGCTGCCCCCTGCTGGTACTGGGACCTGCTGTACAGAGCGGAACGCCGCTCTGTCCTCTTGACTCGACGCTCCTGGAGGACCTTCGGCTCTGGCCGGAGGCCACAGTCTCTGCTCTGCTGCTGCGCCGGCGTCCAGCCTTCGGAGGGGGAGGAGTATAAGCGCTCCTGGTTTTACGAGCTCTTTTGCGAGGCAGCGCAGACAACTCCTCCCCCCGACACTGGGCAACAGATGGCTCCTCTGTACACAGCTCCGGGATGGCTCCTCCGTCTTCCGGCTCCCTCCTTTCTTCAGCCGACATCAGGAGCGGCGGCGACGGCGACCTCTGAGGCGATGGCGGCGGTAGGCGAGACGGCGGCATCATCAGGCAGGTTCTCAGCCATTCTTCTCCGCCGGCAGACTCCGCTCTCCCGATCAGCTGGCGCAGTAAATCCTCCATCCTGGTGCGCTGTCCAGATCCGCGGCGACTGCCCTGAGGTAGCGGCGAACCTGGGGATATAAAGGGGACAAATTTCCCGCCTTGCAGGCAGGGGCAAATCACAGAGCTGGGATTCTCCCCCAGCAACAGGGCAGCAACCAATTAGAAGCTCCTCTCCAGTTGCCATACAGAATTTACAATATCAACAAGACCAGCTCCAACTGAATTCTTCTTCTTTGAGGTAAATTACCTGTAAAATAAGAGCGGGAAAAGCAAGGGGGGCAGAAAACATATACTGCATAGTAACTGACCTAAAATATGGGGGTCATTGCCCCCATGAGTCCCCCAAGCTAATCGCTCTGGTGGGCCCTCACATTATGATGATTATAAAGACGTCGTTAAAGGGGTTATGCCATGATTGATGTAAAAAAGGAAAATCAGACATGATAGGCTACAGGGGTTGGCAATCTGTGACAAGCGTGGTGGCATGCAGACCGCATTCTGCTGGCATGCCAGCCGTCACCTATTGACAGCAGGACTTTTCAGTCTAGTCACCATTTATTTGCCCCGTTGTATCTTCTTCAGATGCGTCAAACATGACGCGTCTGCTAGGCCTGCCCCAGCAGCCTGGCAGCCAGGGGAATGGTTTGAAAAATGTAGAATAGTTTTCACGACGCAACCCTTGTAAGCACTACTATCATCAGACTGGTGCTTTTGGTATTAGATGATTATTATGGGTACATTCACACACAGGTTTTTGCTGTCATTTTTCTGCACTTTTGTGCTATTAGTGCCATTTTTCTGCACCCGCTTTTTTCTAACTCCAGTGTCTTTTCCTACTAGTGTTTGTGTTAATTAGGTGGCCTTTTTTTGTCTTTCTGGCTTCTTTAAAAAAAATGTAGCCTGCTGAAGCCCTTGCATTTTTTTCAGATATTTTCACATCACCTTCTCTACAGGGGAAAAATGCCATCAAGGAAACGCTAGTGTTAAGGCTCACTAGGGTTCATTTACAACGGCCCTATGCTAGTTTGCAACTTTTTCAACTCCATGATGTCTAAATTTAGATGTAAGTGGAGTTATTATGCCTCCCTCTCCACTTTCCAAAGCCGGCGTGGGCAGAAGCGTGGTGTGAGCGGGGCAATCAGCCCAGACACATTTACCATCATTTACGCCAGCTTACTGGCATAGATGACGACTGATGTCAGCTCACAGCTCAGCTGTGAGCTGACATAAATTTCAGTCTAGGCGACAGACTGGTAGAGGATGCTCCTAATTTATGATGAAGCGTGTTCTGGTCTTGATAACTTGATAATTGATCATTTGTGTAGGACATTAGGGGTAGTTAAAATGTCCTGGAGTTAAGAAATGTAAGGCTACTATCACACTTGCGGCAGAGTGATCTGGCAAAACGTATGCCAACTGATTGCATTTGTAAGACTGATCAGGATCCTGATCAGTCTTAAAAATGCCTGATCAGTCAGAAAAATGCATTGAAATGCTGAATCCATCTTTCTGGTGTCATTCGGCAAAATGGATCCGGTATTTTGAATGCCGGATTCGGTACTAATACATTCCTATGGAAGAAAATGCTGGTTCCGGCATTCAGGCAAGTCTTCCGTTTTTTTGTCCGGAGATAAAACCATAGAATGCTGCTGTTTTATCTTTTGCCTGATCAGTCAAAAAGACTGAACTGATAACATCCTCATTAGAATGCTCTCCATTCAAAATGCACAGGGATATACGTGATAAGTTCTTTTCTGGCATTGAGCCCTTTTGACGGAACTCAGTGCCGGAAAAGAAAAACGCTAGTGTGAAAGTACCCATAAGGCAGAGTTCACACTTCAGTTGTTTTATCAGTTATTTACACCAGTTATTGTGAGCCAAAACTAGGTGCGGGTCAAAAAACCCAGAACAGGAGCAGATCTTTCCCTTAGGCCTCTTGCACACGACCGTATGTATTTTTCAGTATTTTGCGGTCCACAAAAATCGGATCCGCAATAAATATGAATGACATCCGTGTGCATTCCATTTTATGCGGAACGGTGCATCTGGCCCCTAATAGAACAGTACTATCCTTGTCCGTTATGCGGACAATAGGGCTGCACGATATGGGAATTTTGTGCGATTGCGATTAGGGCCCTAAAAATTGCGATAACGATATGCGATGCGATATTTTAAAGGAATTGTGCTAGAGGTCTATTTGCTTGGATTTTCCCATATGAGCCGCTGACGCGGCTGGGTATGACATAGTTATGGGGATCTGTGGAGGACGCTGTGTTGTGGGGGATCTGTGGAGGACGCTGTGTTGTGGGGGATCTGTGGATGACGCTGTGTTGTGGGGGATCTGTGGATGACGCTGTGTTGTGGGGGATCTGTGGAGGGTGCTGTTATATGGGGGGATCTGTGGAGGGTGCTGTTATATGGGGGATCTGTGGAGGACGCTGTGTTGTGGGGGATCTGTGGAGGACGCTGTGTTGTGGGCGATCTGTGGAGGACGCTGTGTTGTGGGGGATCTGTGGAGGACGCTGTGTTGTGGGGGATCTGTGGAGGACGCTGTTATATGGGGGATCTGTGGAGGACGCTGTTATATGGGGGATCTGTGGAGGACACTTATGGGGGACCTGTGGAGGACGCTGTTATATGGGGGACCTGTGGAGGACGCTGTTATATGGGGGACCTGTGGAGGACGCTGTTATATGGGGGACCTGTGGAGGGCGCTGTTATGGGCGACCTGTGGAGGGCGCTGTTATGGGGGACCTGTGGAGGGCGCTGTTATGGGGGACCTGTGGAGGGCGCTGTTATGGGGGACCTGTGGAGGGCGCTGTTATGGGGGACCTGTGGAGGGCGCTGTTATGGGGGACCTGTGGAGGGCGCTGTTATGGGGGACCTGTGGAGGGCGCTGTTATGGGGGACCTGTGGAGGGCGCTGTTATGGGGGACCTGTGGAGGGCGCTGTTATGGGGGACCTGTGGAGGGCGCTGTTATGGGGGATCTGTGGAGGGCGCTGTTATGGGGGACCTGTGGAGGGCGCTGTTATGGGGGATCTGTGGAGGGCGCTGTTATGGGGGATCTGTGGAGGGCGCTGTTATGGGGGATGAGTGGAGGACGCTGTTATGGGGGATGAGTGGAGGACACATAGGGCTATGAGGGGGGCCAGCTTAAGACATATAGCATCTTATGCTGGTCCCCCTCATGTGTCCTAAACTGGGCACATAACTGCCTTTTGCATGTAAAGTGTTTTACTAGTGTCTGTGGGTGAAACAATCTCTCTCCTAAGAGGTCCGGCCTCTGTACTCACTATGAACGCAATGCTCTGCAGCGAGCGGCAGCGAGGTGGCCGGCCGGCGCGTGACTGACGTCACTTAGTAACGCTCCTCCCACTTCAGGAAGCAGAAGCGTTACTAAGTGACGTCAGTCACGCGCCGGCCGGCCACCTCGCTGCCGCTCGCTGCAGAGCATTGCGTTCATAGTGAGTACAGAGGCCGGACCTCTTAGGAGAGAGATTGTTTCACCCACAGACACTAGTAAAACACTTTACATGCAAAAGGCAGTTATGTGCGCGGGGCCCCTTTTATATATAATCGCGGCATTTTCGGGTCGGCCAAATCGCCATATCGCATTTGGCGATTATCGCGATTCGATTATTTTTTCGATTTATCGTGCAGCCCTAGCGGACAATAATAGGACATGTTCCATCTTTGAACGGAACAGAAATACGGACATACAGAAACGAAAGGAATACAGAGTACCTTCCGTTTTTTTGCAGATCCATTGAAATGAATGGTTCCATATACGATCCGTATAAGGAATGCGAAAAACAGAGCGTAAACGGAAAAAAATAAGTTTGTGTGCAAGAGGCCTTATACCTGATCTCTGAGTAGTGCTTCTGTGGTGTTTCTGTCCATGCCTCCGCACCGCAAAAAATTGAATCATGTTCTATTTTTTTACGGTGTGGACGGATCACGGACCCATTCAAGTTGAATGGGTCTTGATCCATCCCGGCTGCCGCATGAATGTTGCCTGTGCATTGGGGACTAATACATTTTAGCCCTAGCCCTGACTCCTTCCCCTTGTTTGTCCCCTGGTGAAACTGCCTAAAGGTCTTTTTACACAGACTAATAATCAGATCAATGCTCGTTTCCAATAATTGGCCTGTGTTTTTCACCCAGTACCTAAAATCATTGGGGCAGATTTATCAAACTGGTGTAAAAGTAGAACTGGCTTTGTTGCCCATAGCAACCAAACAGATTCCACCTGTCATTTTCCAAAGGAGCTGTGAGAAATGAAAGGTGGAATCTGATTGGTTGCTGTGGGCAACTAAGCCAGTTCTGCTTTACATCAGTTTGATAACTCTCCCCCATTGCAGATTTTGTTGCCACAGAAAATCAGTTCCATTCACCTGAACGGGGCTTGCAGAAATCCATGTCCATCCCGCCCATTCAAATAAATGCAACAAAATCCGCAGAGTGTGAAGGCAGCCTAAACAGCGATCTGATGCTCAGGAATAATGATTTTCTATGAGGACAAGAGATGGCTGTACGATCGCGTGTCCCCATACAGTGGAGGTTCTGCCTGTACAATACAGTCCTCAGCTCCGCTGATGATCAGGCAATTATTAGAATTGCCTGAAACACTGGTCTGTGTAAAAGGGAACTTTAGTGAGCTAATGAAATGAATAGAGACACAAGGGATTCAACAAGGTTCCTGATTAGAGTCTTCTCAGGGGCAGTCACACCATATTTTGACCTACGAGACTAAGGGCTTTTTCACACGAGCGGATGCAGTGCGGGTAATCCGCTGCGTGAAAGAGAGCCAAGCCCCGCTCCGGACGGCAGAGACACGGAGCATTAACATGATTTATGAACTTTATCTCACTGTGATTTTGAAGTAAAAAGATCACAGAGAGGCACGGAGCATTATCAGTCATGTGAATGCTCCGTGTATCTGCTGTCCGAAGCGGGACTTGGCTCTCTTTCACGCAGCGGATTACCTGCACGGAATCCGCTTGTGTGAAAGAGCCCTAAGATCTTCTAGTGTGCAGCATTGGGACACTTACCATGACTGCTCAAAATCCCTGCCCAGGAGCTATGCAACTTACCTCTCAAGCCCAGTGAGACGACTGTTTCGGAAATATGAATATAGACTGCAAAAAATGGGAGCCCAAGTATGCGGTTCCTTGATCCAGGTTTAGTTTATTATAACTTTTTACCCTGTTTGTAATAGTTTGGATTTCATGGTTCATATACTTTAATAATGTAATAAAAGCTGTTTTATAGATTACTCAGTTTCCTGGGTCTGCCACCTAGCATTGCACTGGCATCCTGCCTTGTGTTAGACTCTTTTATCACTAATCTGCATAGATTGTGCAAACCTAAAAATGACAGATGTAGTGTCAGCGCCTGCAAATGCCCATTGTAGTGACATTCCTAATGTCTAGCTCTAGGCAATGATCAGGCTGCTGAAAAATGTCATTCATCTGTGGTGTGAGAAACAGTTCTGTGGAAACCACCATGTGCACTGGTATTCACCAATAGAAGGTAATCAGTGCAATGTCATATAGTACATGTCCTCAAACAGCTCCCACGTCTGAAAATAATACTCGCTTGGGAAGGGAGAGCAAATCAGGATAGGGCCTCGTGCACACGGCCGTTCCGTGCATTGGGGACCGCAACTTGCGGTCCCCAACGTAAGGGCAACATCCGTGCAGCGGCCAGAACGGATCGAGACCCATTCAACTTGACTGGGTCCGTGATCCGTCCGCACAGTAAAAAAATAGAACATGTTTTTTGTGGTGCGGAGGCACGGACAGAAACACCACGGAAGTACTCTGAAGTGCTTTCGTGGGGTTCCATGCCTCCATTCTGCACCGTAGCTCCGGATTGCGGACCCATTCAAGCACACAGGTCAACGGCCGTGTGCATAAGGCATAAGGCTGGGAATGTTATAATATGTTAGGAGCCAATAAGATCGAGTACTTTGATGGGGAAAAAGCCGCAGGATGGCCGGGTGGAAACCGCCTCTCCTTGTTATCAATGGGAGGCCATGGTTTACAGCCGTGACCGCGCTAACAAAGGACAAGTTGGTTCTTGGTCTGGTTGTGAAAAAAACACGTGGCTGCATGAATAGCATTGCAGCCTCCGATTGAAAACAATGAGAGGTGTTTTGGGGCATGCTCCAAATCCCAATGTCAAAACGTTCCATCTAAATGGCCCCTTATCCTTAAAAAACAACCAAACATAGCACGTCTTATATACAAAGATCAGTCAAAATATTAAAAGTGAACAAGATTATATTGTGACAACGGCACCTAAACAAGAGGTAGGATAAGGTAGGATAAATTAGGCAGTTTAGGTGCTGGAAGCAGGAAAAATGGGCAAGAATAATCATCTGAGCAACTCTGACAAAGGCCAAATTGCAATGGCTAGACAACTGGTTCAGGGAATCTCCAAAAAGGCAGGTGTTCCTGGTATGTAGTGCTTAATAGCTACCAAAAGTGGTCCAAGGCAGGCCAACCCATGAGCTAGTGACAAGGTCTTGGACACTCAAAGCTCATGGGGAGCAAAGGCTAACCTATCTGCTTCTATCCCAAAGATGAGCTACTGTACACGGTCAATGCTGGCGATGACAGGTGTCAGAACACACAGCTTACATCCATATGAGTCCAGTAAAAAAACACTATTCCAAGATGCCTGTTACCATACTTGATTGGGGAGCCTAGGTACACCATTCACTGCCCAAAGATATCCTGGGTGTGGTCTGACCCCTGTACTATCTATCTATTGTGACACAGTGAAGGGTTGTGTCTGGAAAGGCAGGTATTTTCCTCCCAGCATGTGCGGCTGGGCTGGTTTCCAGGCAGGTGAGGTCAAATACCGGACCGGAGTTTAAGTGCCAGTCCAGGTCTTTGTAGCACCTGGCTTTCCTTAACTAGGCAGCTGGGAGATGTTTCTGTTTTGGGATCTGAGGCTTTGTGCCGTGCTGGAGGGCTGAGAGCCGCATGCTGGGGAAACAGGCCCCCTAAAGCCTGTTGTGGACTAATGGAGGCAGAACTGCCAGCAAGGTGACTTGTGTTATATGAACTTTCCATTGTGTGTGAACTAACACCAAGACTGCAAAGTTACTTGCTGTTTTGTGCAATTGCCTCAAGTGTGAATAAACACTGACGTTTTGAGTTAAGAACTTGTATTTTGCCTCGGTACTGCGCCCGCTTACCCTATCTACCAGAGTGAAACCCCACACTATCTATCTATTATATCCATACAGTGGGGAAAATAAGTATTTGATACACTGGTGATTTTACAAGTTTTCCCACCTACAAAGAATGAAGAGGTCTGTCATTTTTATTGCAGGTACACTTGAACTGTGAGACAGAATCTAAAAAAAATCCCTAAAAATCACATTGTATGATTTTTAAATAATTGATTTGCATTTTATTGCATGAAATAAGTATTTAATCACCTACCAACCAGCAAGAATTCTGTCTCTCACAAACCTGTTAGTTTTTCTTTAAGAAGTCCTCCTACTTTCCTGTTTGAACTCATTACCTGTATAAAAGACACCGTCCACCCACTCAATAAATAACACTCCAACCTCTCCACCATGGCCAAGACCAAAGAGCTGTCTAAGCACACCAGGGACAAACTTGTAGACCTGCACAAAGCTGGGATGGCTACAGGACAATAAGCAAGCAGCTTGGTGAGAAGGCAACAACTGTTGGCACAATTATTAGAAAATGGAAGAAACACAAGATGACTGTTAATCTTCCTCGGTCTGGGGCTTCATGCAAGATCTTGCCGCCTGGGGTAAGGATGGTTCTGAGAAATCAGGCCAGAACTACACGGGAGGATCTAGTCAATGACCTGAAGAGAGCTGGGACCACAGTCTCAAACATTACCGTTAGTAACACACTACGCTGTCGTGGATTAAAATCCTGCAGGGCACGCAAGGTCCCCCTGCTCATGTCAGCACATGTCCATGCCCGTTTTAAGTTCGCCAATGACCTTCTGGATGATCCAGAGGTGGCATGGGAGAAAGTCATGTGGCAAGATGAGACAAAAATTTAACTTTTTGGTATCAACTCCACTCGCCGTGTTTGGAGGAAGAAGAAGGATGAGTACAACCCCCGAGAACACCGTCCCAACCGTGAAGCATGGGGGTGGAAACAACATACTTTGGGGGTGCCTTTCTGCAAAGGGGACAGGACGACTGCACCGTATTGAAGGGATGATGGATGGGGCCATGTATTGCGAGATTTTGGCCAACAACCTCCTTCCCTCAGTAAGAGCATTGAAGATGGGTCGTGGCTGGGTCTTCCAGCGTGACAATGCCCTGAAACACACAGCCAGGGCAACTAAGGAGTGGCTCCTTAAGAAGCATATCAAGGTCCTGGAGTGGCCTAGTCAGTCTCCAGACCTGAACCCAGTTGAAAATCTTTGGAGGGAGCTGAAACTCAATATAACCCAGTGACAGCCCTAAAACCTGACAAATCTAGAGGAGATCTGTGTGGAGGAGTCGGCCAAAATCCCTGCTATGTAACATTCTTATTATACAGTGCAGTTCTTCATAGATGTTACTGCAAACAACAGCATTTCCCAAATCGAATTTCCCATGTAAAATTTGAGAATTAGATTGTTGTTCCCACTAAAATCCAGCCTTGCATGCGTACATCACAGTGCACTGTGCTATAAAAAAAGTTGGGATAAAAAACCTTGTACTTATTGGGGCATGTCACAAATTAAAACCAAAATTAAGTACTCATATAGCAA
Organism: Bufo gargarizans; assembly: GCF_014858855.1. Classification (NCBI taxonomy): domain Eukaryota; kingdom Metazoa; phylum Chordata; class Amphibia; order Anura; family Bufonidae; genus Bufo; species Bufo gargarizans. The sequence continues at coordinate 454,348,771 of NC_058082.1, forward strand.
AAAACAAATCATGTAATATCAGCCTTAGGTCCCACGAGCGTGATTTCCGCGTGGGTGCAATGTGTGACGTGAACGCATTGCACCCACACTGAATCCTGACCAATTCATTTCTATGGTGCTTTGTACATGAGCGGTGATTTTTACGCATCACTTGTTCAGCAGCATGTTCTATATTGTGCGTTTTCCACGCAACGCAGGCCTCATAGAAGTGAATGGGGCTGCGTGAAAATCGCAAGCATCCGCAAGCAAGTGCGGATGCGGTGCGATTTTCACGCACGGTTGCTAGGAGACGATCGGGATGGAGACCCGATCATTTTATTATTTTCCCTTATAACATGGTTATAAAGGAAAATAATAGCATTCTGAACACAGAATGCATAGTACAATAGCGCGCAGCCGGCATCTTTTCTGTCTCTTTCTTTGCTGATTGCAGTCAAAGGACCTGTGGTGACGTCACTCCGGTCATCACATGATCTATCACATGATCCATCACCATGGTAAAAGATCATGTGACTGACCATGTGATGACCGGAGTGACGTCACCACAGGTCCTTTGACTGCAATCAGCAAGGAAAGAGACAGAAGAGATGCCGGCTGCGCGAGCAAGTGGATTAAGGCGAGTTCAATTTTATTTTGTTTTTAACCCCTCCAGTGCTATTGTACTATGCATTCTGTATTCAGAATGCTATTATTTTCCCTTATAACCATGTTATAAGGGAAAATAATACAATCTACAGAACACCGATCCCAAGCCCGAACTTCTGTGAAGAAGTTCGGGTTTGGGTACCAAACATGCCGATTTTTCTCACGCGCGTTTTGCAACGCACCCGCACCTTTTCCCGCAACGCCCGTGTGAAACCAGCCTTAGGCCTCTTTCACTCGAACGTGTGCTGCCCGTGCTGCGGACCGCAAATTGCGGTCCGCAATGCACGGGCACCGACAGTGGGCCAGCCACATGCGGATCGTGACCCCATTCACTTAAATGGGGTCCGTGATCCGTCCTTTCCGCAAAAAGATAGGACAAGCATGGAACGGAATCCCACGAAAGCACTCCGTAGTGCTTCCGTTCCGTGGTTCCATTCCGTTCCGCACCGCATCCGTGATGCGGAATGCACACGGCCGGTGTCCAGTGTATTGCGGACCCGCCGTATGCGGCCCCTAACTCTGTCTCTTCACCACTCTGGTACTGATGAACTGTCCTGAGGAGTTAAAGGGGTTGTGCACAGGAAAACATTCTCCATTTTACAAACCAGCACTTGGATCTGAATACTTTTGTAATTTCATGTAAACAAAAAATTTTTTGTAAAGCTAGTGAGCTTTTCAATAAAATGTATCTGTACAGCGCCACCTGCTGTTTGTTCTTTTCCACCTCACTGAGGTGGCCACATGCACCTAGGGGGAGATTTATCAAAACCGGTGTGAAGGAAAACTGGTTTAGTTGCCCATGGCAACCAATCGGATTTCACCTTTCATTTTTCAGAGCTCTTTTGGAATATGAAAGGATTAAACTGATTGGTTGGTATGGGCAACTAAGTCACTTTTCCTGTACACCAGTTTTAGGGTACTTTCACACGTTAAACTTTTCCAGTATTAAGTTCCGTCCTGGGGGCTCAATACCGGAAAAGAACTGATCAGTTTTATCCTAATGCATTCTGAATGGAGAGCAAACCGTTCAGTATGCATCAGGATGTCTTCAGGTAAGTCACTCTTATGGTATTTGGCTGGAGAAAATACCACAGCATGCTGCAGTATTTTCTCCGTCCAAAATTCCAAAACACTTGCCGGAATGCCGGATCCGGCATTATTTTCTATTGAAATGCATTAATGCACTAAGTGTTCCGGCAAAACAGATCCTGCATGTGCAGACCTTTAAAAATGCAAACAAAAAAAATACCGGATCAATTTTTCCGGATGACACTGGAGAGACGGATCCTGTGTTTCAGTACATTTGTTAGATGGATCAGCATCCGAATCCGTCTGCAAATGCTATCCATTTGCACACAGATTTCCAGATCTGGCAGGCAGTTCCGGATCTTCACAACGCAAGTGTGAAAGTACCCTTAATAAATATCCCCCTTAGTTTAAATCTTCAACTGCTACATGTTCTGTTAGAAGCTGCAACAGATTGGACACTCTCCCTGAGAAAGGAGACACACACACCTCCTGAGAAAGGACACACACCACCTGAGAAAGTGCACACACCTCCTGAGAAAGTGCACACACCTCCTGAGAAAGTGCACACACCTCCTGAGAAAGGACACCCACACACACACACACACACACCTCCTGAGAAAGGACACCCACACCCACACACACACACACACCTCCTGAGAAAGGACACACACACACACACACACACACACACACACCTCCTGAGAAAGGACACACACACACACACACACACACACACACACCTCCTGAGAAAGGACACACACACACACACCTCCTGAGACACCTCCTGAGAAAGGACACACACACCTCCTGAGAAAGGACACACACACCTCCTGAGAAAGGACACACACACCTCCTGAGAAAGGACACACACCTCCTGAGAAAGGACACACACCTCCTGAGAAAGGACACACACACACACCTCCTGAGAAAGGACACACACACACACACCTCCTGAGAAAGGACACACACACACTCCTCCTGAGAAAGGACACACACACACACTCCTCCTGAGAAAGGACACACACACACACACACACCTCCTGAGAAAGGACACACACACACACCTCCTGAGAAAGGACACACACACACACACACCTCCTGAGAAAGGACACACACACACTCCTCCTGAGAAAGGACACACACACACACTCCTCCTGAGAAAGGACACACACACACACACACCTCCTGAGAAAGGACACACACACACACACACCTCCTGAGAAAGGACACACACACACACACACACCTCCTGAGAAAGGACACACACACACCTCCTGAGAAAGGACACACACACACCTCCTGAGAAAGGACACACACACACACCTCCTGAGAAAGGACACACACACACCTCCTGAGAAAGGACACACACACACACACCTCCTGAGAAAGGACACACACACACCGCCTGAGAAAGGACACACACACACCTCCTGAGAAAGGACACACACACACCTCCTGAGAAAGGACACACACACACACCTCCTGAGAAAGGACACACACACACACCTCCTGAGAAAGGACACACACACACACACACCTCCTGAGAAAGGAAAAACACACACACACACACATCCTGAGAAAGGACACACCTCTTGAGCTGACAGCTTGAAAAAAAAATACCAGAAGACTTAGAACAATGAATGGGGAGATCTCTGGATCCATGTGAGGTACCGGGCTGTTCTAGCTTTGTTAGAAAATACAGTGTCTGATATTCATTTTTCACATCAGTTAATGCATAACCCCTTTAAGGATTAAAAAGATTGTTTATGGGGAAGAATCCCTGTTTTATGGCTGGTTCAGCCCCTGCAATGGAGATGCCTGCTCAGCATGGAATATGTTGCATTAGCCAGCATCACTGTGTGATGCACATGCGGGGGGGCTTCAAGGGAAAATCTGCTCCTTGTAGCGGTTCTCCATTTCTTCTAATTCTTCTAAGTGAAGAGCAGCACACCCCTTCCCTGTTCCCACTATACAGGCCAGATGGAAAGTAGTTTGTCTAATTTACAATGTGGACTGTGAATTGTAAATTAAGCCTGATGCTTGCAATACATTGCAAATACATACATCATTAATCTGATGCCATCATATACCCGTCACATTTACTCCCGTGCTGCCACTTCTGGAAATGTACATTAGTATAAGACCTAGCTGCTCAAGGCATCGGTTGTTGAAATAAAGGGTAAAAGCAATAGTCCGTGTGTCCAGGGTAAAGAAGAAAGAGGCTTTACATTGCCAGGACAACAGTGATTCATCATCACCCGCTAGAAAGGGCTAATTTTGTATCAGCAATAAGATGGCGCCATATGAATTATTGATATAAAATTATTTAAAGTTGTCCACTGAACAGATCAATTCCATACAAGTGAGGAAGTTACTGACGGAGAGACACTGCAGTATCACCTATAATCCCACTAAAGAAACCCAAAAGGACACCATCACAGACAATGAGATCTGTTAGGCTCTGTTTAGTTTAGTTTAGTTTTGGGCCAAATCCGGCACTTTCCTTATTTTCATTGTTCTTCTCCTTGATGCTAGTGTGAACATGCCCTGATCTACATTTCCAAAGCTGATGCAGTGTCTGGCATGGACACAAAATCAAACACAATTACGTATTGATTTTCATTGCAGCAAAAAAACACTTAAAGGGTAACTGTCATGTTTTCATGAAAAAATCTATTTTAGCATATGTTACTGCTGGAGCAGCATTATGCATAAAGCAATCTTTCGTTTCTTCACATACCACTGTTTTACTTGAGTTTTTCCCTTAGTTACGACTGTTTAAACATTTGCATTATGAGGACCTTATCAAGATGGCTCCTCTGTCAGTTCTCTGAGGCCAAAACTGCTTTTCCTCACTTCCCATACACAGTTGCTGTAGCCAGCAGCTCCCTGCCAGCCTATCAGATTGGATTACTGAGAGACACACCTCCTCACTCTGAAGTCTAATGCAGGCATGCAGTGTGATGGACCGCCCCTCCGTCTTCTGTTTATACTAAAGGGAAGACAGACAAGCCATAGCAACTGTATTTTAAGGGAGCAGTGGAAAGGGACAGGAGACATTAGTGAAAGCTGTTATTATAAGGTAATTACAGATCTTTTGGCAAGCATTGACAGACTAACTCAGGTATACATGCCTAGCTCTAATAAACTAGCAGATTAAAAAAAAATATGACAGTTAAGGGTACCGCCACAAGGTCAGGTTTCTAAATGCCAAAACCGGGGGTGAATAAAAAATAATAATAATAAAAAGAGGAGAAATTGCATCTGTCAGTAATACTTTGTCATTTTATGAACCACTACAGATTTTGGCTTCCAAAACTGTATCAGGAAACCTGACCGTGTAGTCGTACCCTCATTCTATGTAACAAAAACTAATAAAAATATGGAAACCATCTACAATTATAACACCACAAGCATACACCAAGGAGATGAACTAACCATACAAGATTTAAAATGTACTAACCATGACAGATCAAAAGTTTTGATCATAAATTTCTCCAAGATCTTATCGGCCAGTCATAAAACCTCATAAAACCATAAAAAAAATCTCTAATTAAAATCAAATGTAAAAGCAAGACAAGAACTTGGACACTTTCATATGGTCAATATGTGGTCAGTATTTGTAAGCCACCGGCATCGCCAGGAGTGGAACCTACAGAGAAAACGTATAATGGAAATATCTGTGCCTCTTGTGTTTTGGAGCCGCTCCTGGTTTTAGCTTAGAATGTAAATACTAGGGATCGACCGATTATCGGTTTTACTGATATTATCGGCCGATATTCAGTATTTTGACAGTTATCGGTATCGGCATCTATTTTGCCGATATTCCGATAACTTATTGGGAACACAGATCGCGCTGCTCACATCGCTCTCCGTGTTCCCTCAGCAGCACAGGGGAGAAGGAAGCAGTGTCTCCTCCCCCTGTGCTGCTGCTGCCGCCAATGAGTGGAGAGAAGACAAGAGAAGGGGAGGGGCTGTGGCCACTGCGCCACCAATGAAGATACCTCTCTCATTAATTCATATGCAAGAGGCGGGAGCTGGCTGCAGAATCACATAGCCGGCTCCCGACCTCTATGAGCAATAGCTGCGATCTGCGGCAGTTAACCCCTCAGGTGCAGCGGATCGCAGCTACCGCTCAGAGGTCGCGAGCCGGCTATGTGATTCTGCAGCCAGCTCCCGCCTCCTGTATGTGAATAAATGAGAGCTTTATCTTCATTGGTGGCGCAGTGCGCCCCCCCAAAGCCCCCCAGTATAATTCATTGATGGCGCAGTGCGACCCCCACCCCAGTATTAAAAACATTGGTGGCGCAGTGCGCCCCCCACTTCAGTATTAATCATTGGTGGCAGTGGCCACACGGTCCCCTCTCCCCTGCTCCTCCGATCGGAGCCCCAGAAGTGTAAGCCTGGGGCTCCGATCGGTTACCATGGCAGCCAGGACGCTATTGAAGCCCTGGCTGCCATGGCAAGCTCCATGCTGCTGTGTGCACAAAGCACAGGGCAGCAGGGACAGTGTGAGATCCTATTCACCCTGATAGAAATCTATCAGGATGAATAGGACAAGGGTTCTAGTCCCTAAGGGGGCTAAAAGTTAGAAAAGAAAAAAAACACACCAAAATATTAAGTATGAATGAAAAATAAAGATTTACAAAACAAAAAACTACACGTTAACAATAAACATATTAATTTTCTGAAGATTTGTGTTTTTCTTTCAAAAATGCAAATTCCCTGAATATCGGTATAAATTATCGGCTATCGGCCTGAAAGTTCACAAATTAGGCTACTTTCACACTTGCGTTTGATCGGATCCGTTCTGAACGGATCCGATCATATTAATGCAGACGGAGGCTCCGTTCAGTACGGATCCGTCTGCATTAATAACTTAGAAAAATTTCTAAGTGCGAAAGTAGCCTGAGCGGATCCGTTCAGACTTTCAATGTAAAGTCAATGGGGGACGGATCCGCTTGAAGATTGAGCCATATGGTGTCATCTTCAAGCGGATCCGTTCCCATTGACTTACACTGTAAGTCTGGACGGATCCGCACGCCTCCGCACGGCCAGGCGGACAGCTGAACGCTGAACGCTGCCCGCCTGGCCGTGCGGAGGCGAGCGTAGCGGAGGCTGAACGCCGCCAGACTGATGCAGTCTGAGCGGATCCGCATCCATTCAGACTGCATCAGGGCTGGACGGAAGCGTTCTGCTCCGCTCGTGAGCTCCTTCAAACGGAGCTCACGAGCGGACAGCAGAACGCTAGTGTGAAAGGAGCCTTATCGGTATCGGCCCTAAAAAATCAATATCGGTCGATCCCTAGTAAATACTGACTAAAATACTGACTGTGTGAAGGAGGCGTTAAACCCATTCAACCCTAATCATACCTGCAAAACAATGTCGGGAAAATCATTAGAAGGGTATACTGTCCGGAAGCATTCATCACCTCAGCACTGGTTAGTTAAATGCTAGGTCGATGGGGGTCCCAGCTGCAACACTGGAGCTAAAGGAAGTTCAAATGGAGGAGCGATCCAGCATGCACCAGGCCTCACCAGCCAAGCGTTGGTGGTTCTCCATCTTTAAAAATTAAAATGTATCTTCTTTTTTTTTCAATGCCTGTTCAATAATCCAAAATATTCAATAATCCAGCACCTCTAAGATCCAAAACTACCCAACCTTTTAGTTAATGTTAGCCATGTGTCCCCGTGTGGTGAAATATAACTGTGAAACCTGTATATACTTCATAATATATTGTGAAATTACACACACAAGGATGTGGTAGGTAACAACCTTCCACCTATTTCCTAATGTTCATCATTGCTATACTGCACAGTGCATCGTCACACTCTTTCCTCCCACCATCAGACGCCTACAGTCCATCATACCGTACATGGGCTGCAGGGGTTAAAGTATATAAACCATTATAGACCGCCCTGCTCTGTCTTCTAACCACCTATATCCAGGAGGGGAACCAGTGCTGAAGTATGAAATGTTCCTCTACAGCAGGACATGAGCAGTCTGCAGCAAGGACTGCGGCTCTTCCACACTGCTATCTAGAAGAAGAATCTTCTATGCAATGTATGTAGAAAAACACTATATAAAAAGCTCTATAATAATTTCTCTATATAACTGCAAGTGCACTATGGGCCACTTTCACACGGTCAGTATTTGGTCAGTATTTTGCATCAGTATTTGTGAGTCAAAATCAAGAGTAGAACCTGCAGAGAAGAAGTAGAATTGAAATATGTATTCTGTGTTTTGGACCCATTCCTGGTTTTGGCTTACAAATACTGATGAAAAATACTGACCGCGTGAATGTGGCCTAACTAAATACTGACTGCGTGAATGTGGCCTAATTAAATACTGACCGCGTGAATGTGGCCTGACATAATACTGACCGCAGAAAGGCATACAATTAAAGGAACACTAAAAATGTTTAAAAAAAAAAAAAAAAATGCGCAAAGATGGAATAATACAGGAATTCAACTATAGGGGTCATTTATTAAGACCAGTGTTATAGATGATACTAGCCTGCCGGACCGCCCTCTCCACCCCCACCTCACTTTATTCAGTCCTGACATAAGCAGGGAGAAGTTGCTGATTGCGGCACAAATAACCTCTGTGCTGCAATGTGCGCCAGAAATACGCCGACAATAAATTACCCCCTATGTTAAAAAAAAAGGATAAAGGGTAAATCTGTTCTGCAATCTCCTAATGCTATATTCAGAAGGCCAGCCAGAGAAGTATTCCGATAATGTTCACCAAAACCTTATCCAGGGAATTTTGGGCACTACTTGCATGAAAACAGGACTCTCGTGGGTCCACCTTGGGCCTACAAATATCACCTGAACAGTTGAAAACAATGGCAGGGACACCCCACCAATTTCAGTACTGTGGTCCTCAGGTAGTGAAATGTGAAGATTTGTACATGGCTGATCACTCCACCATGGACTCATGCGGGTATGTCTGGAGGGAACCGATGGCCCAATTGGTCATATTGTATTCAATGGGATCCGTTTTACTATTCATTACCAAAAATGATGTCCTGCAGAGACAAAGAGGTTGAGAACGGTGTAAAATAATAAAGTCCTAGTCACCTTAAGAATTCCCTGCTGCGTTCATTCTGATGCTACCTGGTACCCCACCAGTCTCTGCTTCCTAGTCCCTCTCGACTCACTGGAAATGACCGTTCAGCCAATGACTGGCCCGCCTCAGCCGGTGATTGTCTGAGCAGTTTATTCCTGTGTGTCGAGAGAGAGTAGAAGGCAGAGGTGGTCAGGGGAAAGGAGGACATCTCCTGCCTGGAGTACCATTGCATGCATGTTTCAAATTGAACCATAAGACCACTGGGCCTCTGCCTACAAGGGCCCCTTAAAGGGCATCTGTCAGCAGTTTTGTACCTATGACACTGGCTGACCTGTTACATGTGCACTGGGCAGCTGAAGACATCTGTGTTGGTCCCATGTTCATATGTGCCCACATTGCTGAGAAAAATGATGTTTTAATACATGCAAATGAGACTCTAGGAGCAATGGTGGTACAATATTCATTCAGGCAGGAATGGTGGCAGAGGGAGCAGAATCCCTGCCTCATATATGAGATTGGGCCCTATAAATGGAGGCTCTTTCATGGACTGTACAGATGATGGGTAGCATCTGAACTCACCACTACCTGAAAAGCCAGCAACACAGCTTTCCTATGGGAGCTTTACACTGAAACTGACCGTTGATTTCGTTCCCTCTGCTTCTAAGACCTTGGTATAAACCGGAGATTTCAGCAGGCGGACGAAGGAACCAAGGTACAGAGATGTGTGACTGTGTGTAGGAAATGTATGGCTTACATCCAGTAGAGTGGGCCGCAGCCTCCTGCAGAACAGTGTGACCAGGGCTAGTACGTCTGCTAAGTGGCCACACGCAACCGGGTGGTAACATGACCGCCTGAGAATGTGACAGTATGCTCTGAATATTTGTACAGGTTCCCAGAAGAGCAGAGGCACAGATATTTGTAAATTCTCCTGCCGGTGGCTCCCTATCCCTTCCTGCAGGTGATGGATGGGTTTTCTTAATGTACAGTAAATGTGCAAATTGCTATTTTAGTCTCAGCCGTAGATGCATTTATAAGCCAGACATGCAGCACTTGGAGTGCAGAGGACAGGACCATCTAATTCCTTACCATTAAAGGACTGATACAGATCCACATGGACAGTGCAGGACCCTCACAGGCCCAGCTGTCCTGAAAGTGAACGTAGTGGCTGTCACTTGACAGCTGCTTCATTATCTCAGATGCCAGTGGGGACCTGGAGCAGCTGGGGATAGGTAAGGCTATGTCCACACGTGACTGAAACCTTGTAGCGTTCCCGTTGTAGATTTGTATGCAGCAAATCCGCAGTGTTGTGCAGGACTAGCAAAGTGGATGACATTTTAGGAAGTCTCATTTACACGCTGCATTAAAAAAAAACGTATGATAAATTGACCTGAGGAGCAGCTTGGAAACCTGCAGCATGCAGAGCTCCGCCAGTTCCAGAAGAGGATGCTGCATGCAAGCGGGCTGTCCGCAGCATAGTGAAAAACCTGCTGATTTCAGCTGTCACTGCTGTGGACTTGATGAAGCCCACAGCGCACTCCTGCGCTGCGAGAGAGATGAATCCACTACTGCATGCTGCCCTCGCTCTCCCCAGCCTTCAGATCATGATTGACAGTTTTTTTTTGCTATGTGTAACAGAAAAGAAACAATTGAGGGGCAGCATAGTGTAGCTGACAGATCCCGCAGCTTGTATGTACCATCCTAGCACCTAATCCCTGCCCCTAAGACAGTCTTCTCTGCTGCTCCCATCATCTCCTCCAATTCCAGCACTACTCCATCAGTATCTCGCACCATCCAAACGACCTTCCTTCAAAAAAGCTTACAGCCTGCAATAACCCTGTCTCCACTATACAGCAATATAAAAAAGCTTTGGCCAATTCCATAACACGACCCCACATACCATGTGCCATTTATAATACTGGTGTCTTCTCATGTGACCAAGCTGCGCCCCACAGAGTTGCCCCCCTTAATCTCACGATAGAAAACAATACAAATACAGTAACATGAGAAGTGAGGAGTAATTAGGTGGAGGGTCTAGCATAACGCCTCTTTGTATTCTCCAGAGTTCAGCTGCTGAGGTCAGACTGATAAATGCTGGATGCACTTTAGGCTACGGGCTTTCTTCCCGCTCTACCCATTTAACACCACATCCATCAGTCCACTAAATACAAAATGTATTGATGGAAAGAGCGCTTCTTTGTTACCAGACGCATGAATATTAAATGATCGTTTAAGGGATCTTAAGTAATGAAGACCATATAAAAAATGCATGCCGTTTGGCGGCTCACCAGTTCCTGTAAATATAAAGTTTTAGGGTATGTCTCTCCATTGAAGGTGACACATTGGACAAATAAGTAGTCTCACTTTGTATCAAGCTGCAGGGACCACTCTCACAGCTAGCATGTGACATGGTGGTGGTCACAGTGGTCAAACCACAGTCATTCAGGCCTTACTGACCCGTTTTCTGGCAGTTGTGAAAATACTGACAACTACTCTGCCACATTAAACATTATTTATAGTGTAGAATATATAAAAGAAAATTACTGATAATACTTAAATATTACTTTATTATAAATATACCCCCAAATACCTTCCATTAGTTAGAATGTCTCGTTTGTCTAGAGCAGGGGTGGCCAACCCGCAGCTCCTCGCACCTTAATTTGCGGCTCGCAGGGGAGCGCACTCTCCTCTACATATGCGGCTTGCAGGGGAGCAGGCCAGCTATTTCTATACTAGGGATGTCGCAGGTATCAAAATATCAGAAGCACAGGGGAGAAGGAAGCAGTCCCCCCCCCCCCATGTGCTGCTGCTGCCGCCACTGCCACCAATGAGCACAAAGAGGGGAAGAGGAGGGGAGGGGCTGTGGCCACTGCCACCAATGAAGTTAACTCACTCATTTATTCAAATACAGGAGGCGGGTGCTGGCTGCAGAATCATATACCCCGCACCCGACCTCTATGAGAGGTAGTGGCAGTTAACCCCTTAGGTGCTGCACCTGAGGGGTTAACTGCCGGGGATCGCAGCGCCGTCATAGAGGCCAGGTGTCGGCTATGTGATTCTGCCAGCACCCGCCTCCTGTATCTGTATTAAAGGTCAATTATCATAAGTGGCGCAGTGCACCCCCCTCCCCCTTAATACATGGAGGCACGCGCTCTGACCTGACGCTGTGCACGTCAGGTCACTGTGGAGAGGGCGCCACAGTCCTCAGAGCGGCAGCAGAGGTAGGATAAGCCTCCTACACAGTGTGTTTTTTATTAAAGTACTGATCATGGGGGTCTTATCTGACATGGGGGTCCTCATCAGACCCACAAAATGTAGTGCTCACATAAGACACCAAAAATCAGACACCCCATGCTCACATCTCCCCTATGTCAAATCACCCCCCACACACACACACACATGATCTCAGAATAAGGGGGTCATCTGAGCATGGGGTGTCATCTGAGCATGGGGAGTAGGGCTGAAACGATTACTTGATTGAATCGAGTAATTTGACACAAGAAAATCCTCGATGCAAGGTTTTTGCATCGAGGATTCGTTTGTGTCATGTAACCACGGAGCGGGAGTGAGTTGCTTGCTATTACTTACCGCTCCGTGGTCACCCGCCGGCCCGTACTGCACTGCACTGGATCCTGACACATCGTCAGATCATAGTGCACGTAAGCGTGCGCCATGACCCGATGCTGTATGATGTCAGGATCCAGTGCAGCACACGGAGAAGAAAAGGAAGGATCTGTGGAGCGGCGCCCCTACAGGAAAGGTATTTTATTTCGCTGGGGACATGGCACTGAAGGGGGACAGCCGACAATGGATGGCATGGAGGGGCAGATGGGAGTGGGGGACATGGAGGGGCTGATCTGATGGCACTGGGGGAGTGGGGGACATGGAGGGGCTGATCTGATGGCACTGGGGGAGTGGGGGACATGGAGGGGCTGATCTGATGGCACTGGGGGAGTGGGGGACATGGAGGGGTTGATCTGATGGCACTGGGGGAGTGGGGGACATGGAGGGGCTGATCTGATGGCACTGGGGGAGTGACGGACATGGAGGGGCTGATCTGATGGCACTGGGGGACATGGAGGGGCTGATCTGATGGCACTGGGGGAGTGACAGACATGGAGGGGCTGATCTGATGGCACTGGGGGACATGGAGGGGCTGATCTGATGGCACTGGGGGACATGGAGGGGCTGATCTGATGGCACTGGGGGACATGGAGGGGCTGATCTGATGGCACTGGGGGAGTGACGGACATGGAGGGGCTGATCTGATGGCGGGGGGGACGTAGAGTGTTGGGGACTGATGGTAGGGGGTCTGATGAGTTTTTATAAAGGAAAACAGGGAGCTTTGCACTTTGGATTGCTGTGTCGAGACTCTTAAATGAGGCTCCACAGTGTTTTCTGTAGCTGGTCTCCCTAAGATCAGCCATTGTTTTGTTTGAGTAGTCTCCAAGGCATTACTCCCGGTTAGCCAGAATCCTACTCCACACTGATGAGGGGCAACACCCCGAAACAGCTGTCTGTGGATGGATAACTGGCTTAGGTCTTCCCTGTCACATCCTTACAGCTTGTAAAAGGGCGGGATCTTGACATAGGAGCCACTTAATATGGTGGATTTGGTGATCTCTGTAATGGGGACACCCCTTTGCTTGGTTTTCCTTCCTTTGAGGGATATCTGGCTTTCACTGTGTTGAAGACCCATAACTGGGGCTCCACAGCTATTTTGCACATAAAGGAAAACAGTCCATTAATTCATTTTTTCTTATTAGGTTACTCGAGTAATCGTAAAAAATAATCGATAGAATACTTGATTACTGAAATAATTGTTTACTGCAGCCCTACATGGGCGTCATCTGAGCATGAGGGTGTCATCTGGGAAATCTTGAAACACATTGTGAAAAACAAAGATTGCCAGAAGTCTCATTAAAGCTGTCTACATTACAGGTAGGAAAGGTGGTTTATTTTTAAATGTTTGATAACTCAATTGCAGTAATACTGTTGTGTGCAGGCATATTTGTGTAAATGTATAGCTTGTGGCTCCTGGCAGTCATACATTTTTTTTTTTCTGGCTCTTTGTGTCTGTAAGGTTGGCCACCCCTAGTCTAGAGAGTAATCATCAGGGGAAGCAAAGTGGGCGCCGTCCTATTAGCACACACAAAACCTGTCCTAATCACACAGCAGAACAAGTTACTTCACAACACTGAGCTAAAGAGCTGCCTCATCCTTCTCTCTGCTCTGCTTGTCAGGGAATATGATCCTGAATACAAATTATAAGAACTTCAGCTGAATCTCTGAAGGAATGGAGTTCATGAGGAGACATGAAGTACAGAGAGGAAAGACTGTGATAATGTGAGATTGCATACAAGTGCTGCTGCTCATTATCCACACCTCCTCTTTGTACAGTACTTCACGTCTCCTCATGAACTCCATTCCTACAAAGATTCAGCTGAAGATCTTATCAGCTTTGTCCAAGATCATAATCCCTGACAAGTAGAGCAGAGTGGAGGATGAGGCAACTCTTTAGTTTAGAAAACTCTTTTAAATTGCACCTTGCTTTATGTAATGTAAATTCATCCATAATTCTGTGCTGGGTATAAATCTTTACATGGGTCAGTGGTCCATTTCTCTCGTACAGAGCTTCAAATTCCTTCCTGTCCTTCTCATAGCCATAAAGTTCATGGGGCGCAATGATTTCAGAAGATAAAGATAACCTTACAGCCTGCCGGAGTTCATCGCATCCAGAATAGACGGAAACTGCTGGAGCATCACCAGGTCCCCATGACTATAATGGGACCTGGTGGGGATCTGGCCTGTTGCCGCCATTAGTGCTATGAATTGGCCAGACAAATTCCGCTGCAAGCAATGGTTTTTGTCCGACTGCATCCTGCCCTAATCCCGGAAACAGGCCAGATCCTTTCTGGGTTCTATTATAGTCAATGGGCCCTGGCAGGAAACAGTTTAGCGCCAGTGTGAAACTAGCCTCACTCTTTGTATGTGTTATCCAATTTTTCGTTCTTTAAATGAGCAAATTAAAGGGTTTTCGGAGATTTTGTTTTGGACCCCTGCCGTTCAGCTGTTTGAGAAGGCACGGCGCTCCTGTGAGCACCAAGCACAGCGCCGTACATTTTATAGCGGCTGTGCTTGGTATTGTGCTCATCCCCATTCACCTCAATGGACCTGATATATTAGAAAGCTGCTAACATTTCCTAACCCCATGAATACACTTTATTTGCTGAAAATGTAATACCCCCTTAGATGGGAGCATGGTTGGGGGCACCATCTTCAGTTTTCATCACCACCTCAAGTATCTGAAGTATCAGCTGTTCCTTCCTTTTCATTGTGAATTGTACTAGTGTGTCATGAGTGCTATCATCCTGGCTATGGATTTCTAGAGCGCTACGTCTCTTTATAGTGTTTTCTTTTTTATTCAGTGTCTATATAGATACCCCCCCCCCCCAATCTTACGATCCCCTTGCTCTCTACCCTCTTTTATTCCCCCCGTCTCCTATATATAGACGTGTTGATCGTGCACCAGCCACCCTAACGTTCTCATCTCACATCATCTCTTCTTCACCACGCTATTTTCATCTTTAACCCTGCCTTGTCGGCCGCCTCCCCAGGAGTGGCTGTGACCTCAGCTGTCCCTTAGCTCTGGTCCCCTCAGTTGTCGCTGTCCCTCCAGCCTCTGTCCTCTTCTTTATCCATGTGTATTGTGTTCAGAATTCCTCTCCCCTCTCTTCGGGTCATTGGCGCCACAGAGCTGTCGTGCTAATGAGGTCGGTGTATTCTCACGAATCCAAACACTTAATCCCCTTATATTCTGTCCCTCTTAAATCACCGCCGTTCTCTGCATCGCTGCATTTTTCTGACTGATCCATTATAAACCCGTTCAGTCTTTAAAGGGTTACTTGTGATGGCGCACGGCTAGGATCTGATCTTGATAATGATGGAGCAGCAGTGCTGGTTCGGTGCTGCGATCTCTTCCTCCTGCACAGCAGCACTCCGGACCAAGCGCTGTGATAGGGGGCTCCCTGCGCAACCGGGGCGCCGCTGTGCAAGCCAAACTAAGAAGGTTACACAGGACTAAATCAGCACTGTGACCCCTTCATTCTCAGGATCGGTGGTGGTCCCAGAGGTCGTGCCATAAGCGATCATAAATTGATGGCATATGGGACTATTGCTCATGGAGACTGAAAAAAATATACATAAAAAAAGCTTAAAGGGGTATTCCAGGGGAAAGAAAAAGGTTTGCAATGGGCTACAAATGCTTTAACAAAGCCTATACTCACCTCACTGACCCCCACCGCTGCCGCTCCGACGACGCCCGGGTGCGCGCTGTGCTGCACTTCCTGCTCCTGTTTCACCACACACAGGAAATGGCCGTACCGTTCAGCCAATCACTGCTGAGGCGGGCCATGTCTGTAGCCAGTGATTGGCTGAGTGGTATTCACAGCCATTTCCTGCTGAGTCAGGAGCACAGCGGAGACCCGAGCGCTGTCAGAACAGCGGTAGGAGTTTATTGAGGTGGGTACAAGCTTTCTTGTTTTTATTATATTTGCAGCACTTCGCAAGCCTTCGCAAAAGGGGTTTTCCGAGATTTCGCCACTTGGGACCCCCGCTGTTTGAGAAGGCACCGGCGCTTGCAGCTTCTCTCAGCTCACCAAGCACAGCGCCGTACATTGTATAGTGGCTGTACTTGGTATTGCAGTTCCTGGGTTTTGGACCCCCAACAATCAGAAACTGAGGATAGATCATCAGTTTAAAAATCTCGCAAAACAATTTAAATGGGGTTGTCCGGGGGAGAAATTCATTGCATAAAAACATAAAAGAAGCCATACTTACCCTTACCGATCCCCAGTCCCATTACCAAAGCTTTCAGGCCCATGCTGGTCTGTCTTGACACCTTGGAAATGCCTGTACAGCAATTCATTGGACAACCCAATAAAAGAGAACCTGTCAGCAGGATCAACCCTATTAAACTAGGCATACGACATGCTAGGGTGCATCCTGAGGATTAACCTGGATAGCGAACATCCGTTGCGCCGTTCCACAGAAACAGGGTTCAACTGCATATGCAGATTAGAGTTTCAGTGCGCCAAGTGCCAGAGGGGGCGTGACAAATGCAGGACGGCAGAAGAGCTGAGGTGCACTGAAGGCCTCGGGCGTGACCCTCGGTGCACTGCAGCCCTAATCTGCATATGGAATAAAATTCTGTTTTCTCTAGAACGATGCAATGGATTTTTACCACAATATTTGTGATTTTAATAGGGTTGATCCTGTCGACGCGTCCTCTTCAAACAGTTGGCTGATACATTCTACATAGGTAAAAGTGTATAGGCATATTAGGTTTTGTAATAACTGTGAATGGCAGATCTCATTCAGAGCCACCACGTGGTAGACGGTGTACATCTCAGAAGGGTTTCATCACAGGGTGGCAGCTGGAAGTCAAATGACCCACATCTGGATGCCAGCGCAGTGGCAGGTGATAAGACATATATAACATTAGTGCACAGGGGTATAGGGTGATGGTGACAGAAGATGCTGTATGTCAGTGAATGCCTTCCTCCTCTCAGGTGACTGACAGTGAAGATGAACGTCACCTACACAATGAAAATCCCCGGACATAAGGAGATGAAGCCATGGTGAGGACACCCATCGTGTGCAGTATACAATAGATGGACATCATGGACATCCATGTGGAATTGTGCACTTGGTCCATGGTCTCCACCATTCCTGGTCCAGGGCTTGCCTGCAGCAGGTAAGTCCTCACCTCCACATAACCAGTATATCCCAGTATACATGTGAAGCTGGGAGGCAGCTGTCCTGGCCGCACATACATGTCAGAGCCCAGTGTCCTGGGAAGAATCTAGTAATGACCAGCTGTGCCCCTGCCCCGTCACCCTCCTCTCCATCCACCTGCAGCTCCCTGTCACCCTCCTTCCCCGCCTCTTACCAGGAAGATGAGGTTGAAGGTGAGCAGCAGGTACTTGATGCATCGCATGGAGCCGCTGAGTCTCCCCATCCCGGCTACAGCCCCGGCCAGCAACAGATGTCACAGCACCGAAACCCCGGCTCACACACTGCACGGGAACCCCGCCCCGCGAAGGCACGGCCACGCCCACCATGACTCAACCACGCCCAGTATGAAAGCGTTCTGTCCTGTTTCCCGCCCACCGGGGAACACCCGCCGCTTCATAGTCTGGCGAGGGTTCCTCTAATAGGCGGCTGATATTCGAGTAGCCACGCCCCCTAGAGGCCGGAGTGCTGACTGACAGGGCAGGGGCGGCTGAGCTGTGTGGTGTGAGGCGCTGTACGTAGACCTGCAGGAGCTGTCAGCGGCTGTGGGGCTGGAGAAGAGGAGCAGTTCTTCACACGTTTGCTTCTCTACAGCTTTGGGTTGTACATGAAATGTTTTAAAAACTATAGCAGGGGAAAAATATTTTTGGAAAAATATTTCTAATGTGGTAGTCAGTTTTATCATCTGGCAGTACATCAAGCATATCTCGTCAGGGTCGTTCACATGAGGGGAAAAAATGGCCATTAAAAAACGGATAAACTGCCTTTAATGGACGCTTTGCATTCATATTTTTAGGCTAGGGCTAAACAACAAAAAGGGTACAGCTACATTGCGACATGTGTCACGCAACATTTTTTATAATGATAGTCAATGGTGTCGCTCTGCAACACAACAGTTGCGCAGAAATCAAACTTCGATGGATTTTTTTCGATTGTCGTGTTGCATGGCGACACTATTGACTAACAGAAAATGCGCAACATTTTTGCAACACATGTCACCGTGTAGCCCTAGCCTTACAGCCATTAAAAACTGATTCATTTCATAGGCTTTTTTTTTCAAATCCCAAACCCTGCAGTGCCCTCAGTATACATAAATGCCCCCATAGTGCCCTCTGGACATCCAACGGCCTCATTAGTGCCCCCAGTATAATGAATTGCCCCATTAGTGCCCCTAGTATAATTAATGGCCCCATGAGTGCCCTCCAGTATAAAAATGGCCTCATTAGTGCCCCTGGTATAAGTAATGGCCCCCATGGTGCCCTCTAGTATAAAGAATGGCCCCATTAGTGCCCTCCAGTATAAAAATGGCCCCTTTAGTGTCCCCAGTATATGTAATGGCCCCCATAGTGCCCTCCAGTATAAAAATAGCATCATTTGTGCCCCCAATATAAGTATTGGCCCCCATAGTGCCCCCAGTATAAGTAATGGCCCCCATAGTGCCACCAATATAAAGAATGGCCCCATTAGTGCCCCCAATATAATGATCTCCCAGCGCACTCGTATAGTGTATTACTGTACAGCAGCGGCGGCATGAAGCGCACAGCGTCATAGCAACCAATGACACCGTGCGCTCCTGCTCTGAACAGGAATCCAGCCCGGCATACCACGGACCGCTCTCGGCCGCGGAACACGGTTGTGTGCATTCGGCCTTAATCACGTTGTGCCCTCAGTAATTAAAATGCCGAACCACCACAGTCACCACCATCTCGCTGTGAAAATGGCCAGAATGGTCAAAAATAGGATGTGTCCTATTTTTTTGACGGACGCTATTCAATAGCTGTTAAAAATAAACGCCATGTGAATGAACCCTCCTCATATGTGATTGGTGGGGGTCTGACTCCCAGCACCCTCGCCAATCAGCTGTATGAAAAGAATGCAGCTCTTGTGCAAACACTCAGCTCCTTCATCCCACTCACTTGAATGGTACAGAGCAGTTGTGCATCATGTGAATGGGAAGGAGGAGCTGTAATCAGGGGCGGAACGACCGGGCCCGGTGGGGGGAGTGCGCCCGCTGCACTCACATGTAATGGGAGCGCTCTAACAGGGCCCGACATGAAGTACAGTGAGAATGCCGGGCCGCGTCAGAACGCTCTTCAAACATGAGGGGGCGCAGGAGGCAGGGGGAGCGCAGAGGCAAGGAAGGAAGGAAGGGGGGGGGGGGCACACTCACCTGGCAGTTCTTTTCACTGCCAGGCTGTTCGTTTTCAGAGTGAAGCTGGGCGACCTCTCCGCTCCCTGCTTCTCTGTTCTTCTGAGCTCAGGTGCTCCCCCTGCTGGCCGGACATCCCGCTGCTGGCTCTGGGAGGAGCGCTGAAAACCCAGGAATTGGCCTTCAGCACAGCCAGCAGCGCGATGTGAGTGTGGGAGCACGTCATCTGGGAAGAGGGTATGTGTTTTTTTCCCCATAAAGCTGCAGACTGGAAGCAAAAGGGGGCATCTTTACTGAGGGGACGGACTAATCTGAAATAACTACTGTGAGGGGGCACCTAATCTGGAATAACTACTGTTAGAGGGAACATATGTGGGTATAACTACTGTGAGGGGGCACATATCTGGCATACTGTGAGGGGGCACATATCTGGCATAACTACTGTGAGGGGGGCACATATCTGGCATAACTACTGTGAGGGAGGTAGTGCCATATATCTGTCTATAACCACTGTGAGGGGGCACATATCTGGCATTACTACTGTGAGGGGGCACATATCTGGCATACTGTGAGGGGGCACATATCTGGCATACTGTGAGGGGGCACATATATGGCATAACTACTGTGAGGGGGCACATATATGGCATAACTACTGTGAGGGAGATAGTGCCATATATCTGTCTATAACCACTGTGAGGGGGCACATATCTGGCATAACCACTGTGAGGGGCACATATCTGGCATAACCACTGTGAGGGGCACATATCTGGCATAACCACTGTGAGGGGGCACATATCTGGCATAACTACTGTGAGGGGGCACATATCTGGCATAACTACTGTGAGGGGGCACATATCTGGCATAACTACTGTGAGGGGGCACATATCTAGCATACCTACTGTGATGGGCACATATCTGGCCATAACCACTGTGAGGGGGCACATATCTGGCATAACCACTATGAGGGGCACATATCTAGCATAACCATCGTGAGCGGCACATATCTGGCTATAACTACTGTGAGGGGCACATAATCTGGCAGCAGGATAACACTGTTGGGGCACAGGGGTGGGGAGGATAATTGAACCTTCTAAAATGTCTGTGTGACAAACTGAAGAGGAGATGTGGTTAAAAAAAATTGTCATGATGTTCTGGTCCTAATTAAGAAGATGTCATGAGGTTGTCACGACCTATCGATGACCCTGTTGTACCTGGGGTCAGAAGGTCGCAGTGGGTGGCTACTCGCTCAGTTTTAAGGGATCGCTCCATGACCTAGTTGTGGGACTGGATTCGGGTCCAGGTTTTCCTGCTTAGGTTTGCGATTCTTTTTGTCCCATTTAGGAATCTGTAGCTTTTCCTTTCAGCTGTTCTCTGTCAGCCACTCCCAGTTACTATATATTCTCCCTTTCTACTTCACTTGTTGCCAGATATAGACCTTCCTTCCAGATTTTGGAGTTGGAGTTGGTACTGTCGGTTCTCCAGTTCTCTCCTGTTTGTTGTCATCCTTTGAGGTTTGTATGTGGTGTTTGTCTTGTTTGTCCTTTCCCTGTTGTCACCCTAGGTGTCAGTGGTAAGGACTAGTGCTCCCATCGCCCTACTCACTACCTAGGGCTTCTTTCAGGGTAAGCCAGGGACGAAGCACATGATCGGCGTACGGGTGAGCAGCCCGTCTAGGGACGTCAGGGCAGCCAGGTGCCAGTGCTAGGTGAGTTAGGGGTCACCACTCCTCCCTCTCCCTAGTGAAAGGGTATCCTCCTTTGCTGCTCTCTACACCACATGTCTGTTACCTGCCATATCAGACGTGATAGAAGATGAGAAAAGGGAACATCTAGATCATAGGAGATGCCACTGGATGTATGTGATAGGTATATAGAACTGTATGTTTGGTAGCATTGAAAGACCAGGTAGCTAGGGCAGGCTCTGTGCTGTTGCTTGCGTCTCACACCCTCCTCCATATCTTAATAAGAGACACGTAGAGGAAGAGCACAGAAAGTTGAAGCTGGTGCTGGCCACCACAAAGAGTTGTTTCTGGGTAGGTATTTTGCTTGGACCGTATGTTGAGTTGCACTGTGATATTTGGTTATGCTGGGGCAGTATTATGCACTGTATTGTGGTACAGTATTTGGTTCTGCTGGGGTGGTATTTTGTGCTGTACTGTGCTATTTGGTTCTGCTGGGACAGTATTTTGTGCTGTACTGTGGTATTTGGTTCTGCTCAGACAGTACTTTGTGCTGTACAGTGGTATTTAGTTCTGCTGGGGAAGTATATTATGCTGCTCTGTGGTATTCGGTTCTGCTGGGGTGGTATTTTGCACTGCACTGCCAGTTTGGACAAATCTATAAAATGGGGCCACTTTTAGTTTTTTTCCAGGGCCAATTTAAATTTCCAGTCTGCTCCTGTATATCTGTCAGTATTGAACTGACAGCCAGCCTATTACACCCTGTCTGTGGCAGGACCTAATAGGCTACCATATATGGTACTTGTGTTGGCCCCACCTTCTGTCAGTTTGGACCAATCTACACAATGAAGCCACTTTTTTGTTTTTTTTCCGGTCCAATTTAAATTTCCAGTCCATCACTGTATACCTTTCAGTATTAAACTGACAGCCAGCCTAGGGTCTAATCTTTAGGCATCCACCTGCCATTACAACCTTCTGCTTCCTACAGTCTAATTGTGGGAGATGATGGGGCATCAGTCACTTCATCCTTTAGGTTCCACAGTCACTATTGACCACAGCCCCGCTAAACGGCTGGGATCAGAGTTATCTCCGATCCTGGCCATTATATCTGGAGAGTGCTATGATATAAGGGTACACATACAGTTACAGTACATTTGGAAAGATGTTAATAAAATTGACTAATATAACTTATGTTTCTCACTATAAGACGCACATTACAGCAAGAAAAAACATTGCTTAAAAGTGCCTGAGTCTCTGCTTTCCTTAATGATCTGGCAGAGCACTCATGTAGCATTCTGCCAGATCATTGCTTTCTGCTTATCACTGCCGCCTCCTAGCTCCTCTGTGCTGACTGCTTTCTGCCCAGCTCCCTCTGCCTTTCCTGCTCTGTGCTTGGCTACTTTTGCCTGGTCACTCACTACCTTCTGTGCCCTTTGCTCCTGGTTCTTGTTGCCTCAACAGCAATAACATTCCTGTTAGTGCTGCTGAAGCAGTCAGTGCAAAGTGCAGAGCAGCTTCTTTTGTAAATGTTCTGGATTGCATGTGCAGGTTTAAAGATATGCAATTCAGCTCGCTTTCCAAAAAGAAAAGATAGCTGAGCCTCCGATACCACCAGATTTAAGGTAGCTATCATATAAGTCAATTCTTGACCTTTTAAACAGGCCAGATGACTTGGATAATAGCCAAGCCAGTACCTCATCTGCTGACAGCTGTTTCAGGGGGATTGCCCCACATCAGTACAGAGCAGAAAGAGCTGGTTTAACTGGGTGAAAGGCCTTCACGAGGATTCAGGGGGTACTATTTCTCCTCATGGGGAGTGCCTAGTGGGCATTAGTAGTCTCATAGGCCAGGCAATGCTCCTCTGGGTTTCTGGGGAAAAAATATGCAAATTAGCTCTCCTTCCAAAAAGAAAAGATAGATGAGCCTCTCATACCACTAGATGTAAGGTAACCTATGTCAGTGCTCAGCCTTATAAAGCAAATTTGTCACCACATAACTTCAAGTAAATTCTGCCTCTGTAGAGGTGCGCTTGGCAGCTAAATAAAATGCAATTTGTCCCATCTTGATGCAACAAGGAGGGTGCAATGACAACACCCTCTTTTTTATTATTATTATTATTATTATTATTATTATTATTATTATTAAAAAAGCACCATTCATTCCATGGTACTGCACATATGATAAGGGGTTTACAAACATAATAAAAAATCAAGTACAATAAGCATGAACAAGACAAGTTACAAAGTGATACATAAGGAGAGAGGACTCGCCTGCAAGGGCTTACAATCTACAAGAGGTGGGAGAAGGAGGGTGTGGCGAAAGCCACTTCGCCACAGTGTTTTGGAGGGGGCTGTTTACCCGCCTCCTACCCCTGGATTACGGGCCCTCTAATCAGCCTTTCCTCCTTTGTTCACAAAGGACTTGTACTAACTTGAACCCCTGGTCTAATTCGTGCCATTTTGGGATGTTAAATGTCTATGTGTATTGTAAAGGGTGGGACATTGTATACGTTGAGTAGTGAGGTCTGTTCCATTGTCTCTCTGTGTGTATTGGCGATGTCCCTTTATCCTGAGAGATAATTGAATTACGTCTCGTTTATCTCCAGGACAGAAGAGATTGTGTATTCTCCTGCCTGTGATGATTAGATCAACCCAGTGTGAGGTAATTCTATCACGGGCAGAGGGGAGGATTTTGTGTGGGGGTGTCTGAGTGTATTGTACGTGGTTATTGGCTGTTTTTACAAAACCCTGTGGGTGGTAACCTTGTTGAAAGATGTGTATAAATCAATGCTGTGTGTTCAAATAAAGAGTTCCTGTTTTTACCCTTTACCATGTTGAGGCTGGTGTTTGGGTAACTGATCGACACTGGGGGATTGCTATACGCTGAAGATTTTCTATACTCCCCTGGCATAACTACTATCTCTTGTAAGAGCTGTTCCTGCTCTCTGGTTTTAGGAGTTCACGCACTGGAGCCTTGTCATAGGTCCAGGGTGGGTAGGAGACGGTGAGACCTCAACCAAGCTTCGGCGGTTCGTGGGGTCTGCAGTGCGTACGGTGTCAAGTGGAGTGCTTGGAGTCCTCGGAAAGCACTAGGAGCATCCATCGACGGAGGTACCCTTTCGGGGTGCTAGGAGATCCGTTACATTGGTGGCAAGCAGTGGGATGGCGTCCTAGTGAGAGGAGAAGCAGCTCGGAGACACCGTTCGTGGATTTACAAAATTGAGGGCAACGCTAGTATCCGTACAGCGCCCCTGGCTACAGCAGGATGGAATCGGCTAGTCTTCAAACAGCGTTCCACTGCGAGGAGGAGGATGAAACGGACTGGAGGGATGCAGTCCAAAAAGGCGTCTGGCACGAGGCCCTGGAAGATGTACAGCGTCGGCGGGGCGAGTGTCTCCCCAGTGAGGAGCAGCAGTTGCGGATGCGAGTGGCCCTGCGAATGCCCCTTCTGGGAGAGCAGCCCCTGGATGAGTGGGTGACAGAACTGGAGAGCCTGGTATGGAAGGAGCTTTGGCTAGACAACGCGTACCAGGCACTCTGGTGGTATGTGATTCGGCACTCCCCCTGGATGGCTGAGCATGACAGACCCGAGGGTGGGGATTATGATGGCCCTGGCCTGTTGTTTGAGGCCTTCGCAGAACCGAAGTTCGGAGATGCTGGAGAGACCCGATTCTGGGATATCTATGACTACAGGGAGGCTATGCATGATTGGGCTACAGCGAGAGAGGTAAGACAAGACCTGGCATCTCTAGTGTCAAAGGAGTGGGAGCTGGAGCAGGATTACCAATACCTCTTCAGCTCAATTCGGTCCCAATATACACTGCCAGAGAGCTGGGTGGCAGTGCCAGACCTACAACCCTACAGCTGGGAAGATCCGACTGAAGTATCCCCTGCTTCAGTACCAGCTACAGAGGTAGGGGACCTCATAGACTGGTCCTGGGGGGAAACCCATATGGCAGGTGGAGATGGGACTGAGATCTCTCCACTGGCCCTACAGGGATGCTGGGCAGTCAGGCCCAGATCCCCAACGGCAGCAGGAGTTTCAGGGAGTAGGGACAGTTGGTCCTGCTCCCCAGCGGCAGTGTACTTTGAAGGGAGAGGAGAGAACCGGTCTCTCTCCCCAACCACAGGGGGACAGCACCCCTAACTCCAATGATGCAGATGGGACAGCAGTCTCTGCACCAGGCCTACCGGGAGGATGGACGGCAGGTACAGAGTCCCCACCAACCCCGCAGGAATGCTAGGAGGAGGAGGTAAGCGATCCCTCCTCTCCACAGCTGATCCGCAACAAGGTCCTGGGGGTAGGATTCCCTGACCTCATCCCAGCGGAAGAACTGGCATCTGGGCAGAGCGCAGTTGGCCTCTGCCCTCCCCTATCCTCTTCTCCAGAGCCGGACTTCCCACAGGCTACTCCAGCAGAAGAGCTGGCATCTGGGCAGAGCGCAGTTGGCCTCTGCCCTAACTTTCCCTTTGTCACCGGGCAGGACTATACCCCGGTTGCTCCAGCGGAAGAGCTGGCAAGGGGGCAGAGCACAGTTGACCTCTGCCCTCCTTTGTCCCCTTGTCCCAGGCTTGTCTATCTGCAGGTCCCCCCAGCTGAAGCGCTGGCACCAGGGCAGAGTACCGCCGGTCTCTGCTCACTCAGCGACCCACAAAGCCAAGAGACCAGTGCCCATCACAGCCATGGTGAAGCCATGGGACCGAAACAAGCTACAAAATTGCCTGGGTGCAGTAACCAAGTGTTGAGGGGGGACTGCACTGCGGATTGTATATTATTGTGGGGGGGCTGCCTTGTTGATTGTAATTTACTCTGGGTGGGTGACTCGACTAACTCAGGCACTGACTGACAGAAGGTCAGCTACCTGGTTAGTCTCCCCCCGAATGGGAAGATATGTGGCGAAAGCCACTTCGCCACAGTGTTTTGGAGGGGGCTCTTTGCCCGCCTCCTGCCCCTGGATTACGGGCCCTCTCATCAGCCAGGCCTCCTTTGTTCACAAAGGACTTGTACTAACTTGAACCCCTGGTCTAATTCAAGTCATTTTGGGATGTTAAATGTCTATGTGTATTGTAAAGGGTGGGACATTGTATACGTTGAGTAGTGAGGTCTGTTCCATTGTCTCTCTGTGTGTATTGGCGATGTCCCTTTATCCTGAGAGATAATTGAATTACGTCTCGGTTGTCTCCAGGACAGAAGAGATTGTGTATTCTCCAGGCAGAGGGGAGGATTTTGTGTGGGAGTGTCTGAGTGTATTGTACGTGGTTATTGGCTGTTTTTACAAAACCCTGTGGGTGGTAACCTTGTTGAAAGATGTGTATAAATCAATGCTGTGTGTTCAAATAAAGAGTTCCTGTTTTTACCCTTTACCATGTTGAGGCCTTGTTTGGGTAACTGATCAACACTGGGGGATTACTATACGCTGAAGATTTTCTATACTCCCCTGGCATAACTACTAACTCTTGTAAGAGCTGTTCCTGCTCTCTGGTTTTAGGAGAGGTTCACCCACTGGAGCCTTGTCATAGGTCCAGGGTGGATAGGAGACGGTGAGACCTCAACCAAGCTTCGGCAGTTCGTGGGGTCTGCAGTGCGTACGGTGTCAAGTGGAGTGCTTGGAGTCCTCGGAAAGCACTAGGAGCATCCATCGACAGAGGTACCCTTTCGGGGTGCTAGGAGATCCGTTACAGAGGGTATAGCTGGTCATGGCGGTATAGTGGCAGCAGGCTTACTGTAGTTTGTAGGCTTTCCTGAAAAAGGGGGTTTTCAAGTTTCTTTTGAAAGTTTCCACGGTAGGGGAGAGTCCAATATTTTGGAGTAGAGAGTTCCAGAGTATGGGGTGCATGGAAGAAATCTTGGAGGCGATTGAGGGAAGACGAGAGTAGAGAAGGAGGTGTTGTGAGGATCAGAGCTTGTGTGTAGGAAGGTATTGGGAGATCAGGTCACAGATATATGGAGGGGACAGGTTGTGAACAGCCTTGTATGTCATAGTAGATACTTTGTACTGGATTTTCTGGGCAACGGGGAGCCAGTGAAGGGATTGGATAAGAGAAGAGACAGGAGAGTAATAGGGGGAGAGGTGGATTAGTCCGACGGCAGAGCTGAGGATAGCTTGGAGGGATGCGAGAGTGCTAGATAGGAGGCCACAGAGGAGGATGTTACAGTAGTCTAGAAGGGAGATGATGAGGGCATGTACAAGCATTTTTGCACACTCTGGATTGAGGAATCTGGATCTGAGAGCTATTTTTGAGTTGGAGGCAGCAGGAGGCGGAAAGGGCTTGGATGTGCGGTTTGGACAAAGCGGAATTGAAAGTTACCTCAAGGCAGCAAACTTAGTTGACTTGGGAGAGTGTGCAATGACTGTGACAAAAAGGCCTGATGAGTGGGCTGAGTGAGATGGGGGAAAAATGATATATTTTGTTTTATCCATGTTAAGTTCTAGAAAATGAGAGGATAAAACGGAGGCTATACAGGATAGGCTGTGTGGAATTCTGGGTAATAGAGAGGATATATCTGGACCAGAGAGGTCAATTTGCATGTCAGCAGCATAGAAGCTACACTGAAAGCCATGAGACTATGAGTTGTCCCAGTCTGAAGGTGTAGATTGAGAAGAGCAGGGGTTTTAGGACAAAGCCTTGAGGGACACCAAGAGAGAGGGGACGAGGCGAGGTGTTGTGTGAGGAGATACTAAGGGGTCATTTATTAAGACTGACGATTTATACAACGGTCTTAATCCCCATGTGCTGGCGGCGGATGCACCAAAGTTATGTAGAAGAGCAGGCCTCTACATAACTTTGGCGCTTGGTTCCGCGGGCCGTGCGAAATGGTGTAGACTATGGCAGCTCCCTTGCATAGAAAATGGTAAGTCACACAGGCCGTCCACACGACGCCATATTGCCTTTTTCCACCACCTCAGAAAAGTGGCATGAGTGGGAAAAAGTCAGCAAAACCTCTTTGCGACAGAATCTGCACCTAAAATACACTAAACAATTTCTTAATAAATGACCCCCTAAATGTAAGGTATGATGTGATTCAGGAGAAGACCAAGTCTGTGATGCCAAGAGATGCGAGAGTTTTTAGCAGAAGGGAGTGGTCAATTGTGTAAAAGGCGAAGAATAGGTCATTGAGGAGGAGGACAGAGTAATGGTGTTTGGCTTTGGCAGTTATCAGGTCATTGGTGACTTTGGTAAGGGCAGTTTCAGTAGAGTGGTAGGGTTGGAAGCCAGGTTGTAGATAGTCAAATAGGGAACAGGAGGAGAGGTGAGAGGACAGTTCAAGGTGAACATGTTGTTCAACTAACTTTGAGACGTATGGGAGTAGTGATATGGGGCAATAGTTAGACAAAGAAGATGAGTCAAGGCGAGTTTTTTTGAGGATCGGTGTGATGGTAGCATGTTTAAAACAGGAGGGGAAGACACCTGAGTTTAGGGATAGGTTGAAGAGATAGTTTAGGACAGGGATAAAAACTGTGGTGATGTTGGGGATGAGATTGGGTCAAGCGCACAGGTGGTGAGATGTAATCTCCGTCCAGGATTGTGCCATCCCCCGACACGTGTTTCGATGATCCATCGTCTGGGGGTGGCTTTATCACTGCAGAGCATTATTTAAATAGCACCCATCCAATCAAACACAAATTTAATCACCTGTTTCAGAAGTATATTGGGCGAGATGTAATCAATGTCCACCTCTATGGTGTCGTCTGCGGACAAGTGACCACTTGGGTCACATGATCGGCCGCCTGCTCACATGATCCGCGAGAACTCACAGGATCAATATTATATATTACATAATATTAATATATTGATGCTGTGTTCAGCAACAGGATGCAATATTCTCTTTCCTTATCATCCTTCAGGCAGCACACACAAAGGGTTAATGTCTTGCTCCTTCCGTCTAGGACAGAAGATAAATCATTAGTAAATCAGATTAATTAACCCCCCTATAAAGGAGCGCACACCCACTAGGCAGACGTGTTTTTTTTCTTCTGTCTAGGACAATGAAGCACACACATCCAGAGGCTCCTACTGCTGTGAAGGCCAGTATGGTTGCTAAGCCTGATCGTATATAGCTGGAAGTGGTTTCCAGAGTCTCATGTATCTTATGAGGTGCTGGAAGTGTGTTCAGAGTTATATGTATGTTATAGAGCTGGAGGTGATTTACGAGAATTAACTGTAAGAAGTATCTGAACTGGAAGTGGTTTCCAAAGTTATGTGTAAGTAAAATACTAGTATTTTGCTGTATTTGTGAGAGGAGAGGCTGATTACATGGCTACTTACTTGCACCTGTGAGGCCAGGATGGGTGGGTACTAGGCTATTTATAGGCTCCTGTAGGCCTAGGCTGACGACGGTTCAGCTGATTTCACTACCTGTGAGTCAGCTCTAGGATACAGCAGCATGGTGTGGAGGCTCCTTACGGCCGGGCGATGGCAGAATGTCTTAGCAGGGCGCTGGTATTCACGGTAGGATCGGAGTGGTTTGCACGGGACCAACGCTGCGGTCCGCGACATGTAGCGCTCTGAGATGTAGCAGAGTCGGGCGCTAAACGGTTGAATAAGGGTTGTTAGTTGGTTCAAGTCATGCATGCTGTGTTTTTGGTAAGAAAAAAAATAAATAAAAATGCTGTGGTATTGCATTTGATGGCATGGTGCCTACAGGGCGGCATGCGATGCGCAGTACTCTGGTTCAAAGCAGAGCGGGGTGCTAACGGTCTAGGGAATGCTCGGCTGGTGTAGGTATGGTCGCAGGTTTCCTCTAAAAAAAAAAAAAAAAAAAAAAGTGTGTTTTAACATGCAGGGGCACATCCGTAGCTAATGCCAAACATGCAAGGAGTTGGGGTATGTATACCAGGGGTCTGCATGTGGGGATCCACGCAGATCAGTCGAGGCGCCCGCATTTGAGTTCTGATGCTCCTATAGGTAAGAGTGGTTTATCTATAAACTGTATTTTATGGGCACGCATGTGTCAGCGGTTCTGTGCTGGGGTATAGGTGCATTATATGTTGCCTTATTGTCGTTGCTTCAAGGTTCATGTTCATACACGTTTATGTTTTGTTTTCCTTTTTTTTTGGTGGTGCTGTGGTGACCATCCCGGAAAAAAAAAAGCAAAAAAAAAAAAAAAAAGCCTGCAAGCATTATGTGGGGTGTTACCTTCATAGCTATGTCCATGTGTCTGCATTTACAATTTATACTCTGTTCACCACTAGAGCTGCGTCCATGAGTTGCTGTTGCATAACATTGATCCCCTGTTATCTCAGATTGCATTCACAGCTGCGTTATACAGTGCTCTTTATGCTCACAGCTGGGCCCATACCATGTTTCAGGCACTACTCACATCCAGAGCTGCATTCTCCCACCTGTTCATACATCACTTCGGCTTCCACTTAAGGCCGCATTTTTCTTTCATTGCTACATCATAGTTACTTAGTATTTTCTTGGGGGCAGTCAGTACACCGCTCTGATACCGTTCTCCTAATGAACATAGCTGCTTTCCTTCAGGTTACATTTCTTCCCTCGCAGACGCCTGGCCCCGCCATTAGGGTCTCTCGCGCCTGGCAGTTAATAAGTCCTGTCATGTCTTCAGGCAATTACGAAATCCTGTCACGTCTTCAGGCAATTACGAAATCCTGTCACGTCTACAGGTTAATAAGTCCTGTCACGTCTTCAGGCAATCACGAAATCATGGCACGACTACAGGTTAATAAGTCCTGTAGCGATTACGTCCCGATCCATTATCAGAGTTAAGCGGCTTATGCCATCCTCTAAGTTTTTGGGTCCTTTA
The DNA here is from genome assembly GCF_014858855.1 of Bufo gargarizans. NCBI lineage: Eukaryota > Metazoa > Chordata > Amphibia > Anura > Bufonidae > Bufo > Bufo gargarizans. The sequence goes on from NC_058082.1 coordinate 454,379,901, forward strand.
TTAATAATAAGAAAGAATTTAAGCAGTGGCCTGGGGGATAAGTATAGGTGTAGTATTTGCTACCAGCAATAGTTGGTGTCCGAGCAGGGCCCTTAGCGAATGGTTGGACTTCATTAAGTCTTCTATCACATTCACCATTGTTATTTCAGTCCGCAGCTCCCGGGTTCAGACCTTCTTGCAATATGTTCATATGATCGTCAACATAGGGGTAAATCGTTTCTGACTACCGTCAGCTCTTTCAAAACATCAACTTTAGCTACCTCCTAAAACAACGGCACGTGACAAAGAGGTAAGGTGTATAGAAGTCGCTGATATGTACGGTATATTCCGCACCTTCATCGGGCAGAGTTTTCGGCGTTCAAAGCGGGCATCGTAATGGTATGTATATATTTACTCTAAAGTCCATGCTTTTTGGCCCCTTTAGGCTACCCTACAGCAGCAGTTACGGCACAATTCTACTGCTTGTTGAAGATAGGGTTAGATAGGCTAGGGACACCTCTCTGATAGCCGATCCGAACACAAATGCATGTTATAGAGCTGAAGGTGTGCTCCAAAATTACCTGCATGACATTACTTGAGCAGGGTATTGTCCATTCCTCGTGGGCCTCTTAACAGTCCCATCAAAGCCCCTTTATTCCTTTCCCACTTAACAATAACTCACTGAGACCAGTTTGGATTTAAATGGCCACAGCAGCCGTTTATTAATAAATACATAACATAAACAAACAAAAATTACAGTTGTTTATTCCCTGACGAGGGAGGTCCTTGAAGCCCCAGACTCGTTATCACAACTCACCAAACAGGCCCCATCCATCTTGCCTCCAGCCGTAAAACACCAGCTCGGAGACCAACTGACGGACGTCTTTTTTCACCAGCCAACCGTCCAACCATGGGAGTCCAGCCCCACCATTGAGGCCCTCCCATTCTCCCGAAGTATCCGTACCACCAACTTCGAGGACCTCCCACCGCCAACGACTGCCACGACAACAAAGACACACGAACACACCAACCACACCCACCAAACCCCAACAGTCACATCAACCCTAACACCCCACAAAGCCAAGAAAACGCCCACTCCCCTACCCCTATGCCACAAGGGCGGCAGGGCGGGAGTTTGCTCCTCAACTAACTGCCTCTAAAATGGCGCCGGTCACCTCCCCTTCTTATAAACTAACCTACAAGCCCACCCACTCTATTCTCCACCCACCATACTCTTCGGATCTTAACCCCTACACTGCCGGCCCACTCAGGACAAACCCTATCATGTCGGCCTGCCCTCAACTGCGTCCCCAGTACGGCCTCACTTGAGCAGGGTATTGTCCATTCCTCGTGGGCCTCTTAACATTCCCATCAAAGCCCCTTTATTCCTTTCTCACTTAACAATAACTCACTGAGACCAGTTTGGATTTAAATGGCCACAGCAGCCGTTTATTAATAAATACATAACATAAACAAACAAAAATTACAGTTGTTTATTCCCTGACGAGGGAGGTCCTTGAAGCCCCAGACTCGTTATCACAACTCACCAAACAGGCCCCATCCATCTTGCCTCCAGCCGTAAAACACCAGCTCGGAGACCAACTGACGGACGCCTTTTTTCACCAGCCAACCGTCCAACCATGGGAGTCCAGCCCCACCATTGAGGCCCTCCCATTCTCCCGAAGTATCCGTACCACCAACTTCGAGGACCTCCCACCGCCAACGACGCGCAAACTGACAACCTCCCTCAGGCTTGCGCGTTCCTCCACGACCTCAGAGCCCTCTCAATCCCCTCCTGCAAACCAAGCGACCACATATCAATCCCCACAGCATTTAAATGCACCCCATCTGCTCTCCAAAACGCCCCCACAACTGGCTCCAGATCCACATGACGCACTGCCACCGCCCCGTTCCGCGCCATGAATTTCCCCAAAATCCTATTTACCTTAATCCGCGCCTTGTTAAGACGCTCCACCGACCTCGCCCCACGCCACACCTGGCGCGGCACAATGTCCGACCAAACCGTCACCATGGCCGGGAACAAAGACCATAAACTCAACAAATCAAACTTTACATCCCTAATCAACTCCCTAACCGGCCTACCCCCCAAGTCATTTCCCCCAACATGCAACACCAATACGTCCGGGGGACTACCCAGCCGCACGTACCGGTGAACCTCCGTCATAACCCCCCCCCCCCACAACATACCCCTTACCCCAATCCAACGAACAACTGCAGCATCCCTATCGAACCCCAACTGCCGTCCGTCCGGACGAACGTCCGCCCTCAGCGCCCCCCAAAACACAAAGGAGTGTCCGAGTATCCACACCAACGTGGGCCTACCACCTGAAAGATATAACAAAGAAAACACAAGACTCCATCAGTCAACAAGCATCACCCATCCAACAACCCCACCCTAACATAAGACCTAAACCTCACCGACTCCCATCTCCCAATCCTCTTAATGACCTCATCGCTCATCCCGGCTCTAGCTGCCTCAGTGGCGGCACCTATCCTGAACGAATGCCCAGTAAAATCCCCTGCCGCTACGCCCAGCTCCCGCAGGCAACGCTTAAACACAGCCACAAACTGATATCGAGACAGATATGACCCGTCCTCATGCCTAAGCAGTGGACCCGCCGTTGCCAAACCCCCCACCTCATACTCCCGCAAGCACTGCACCGGGCACATCACACAGCCCGGGACCTCAAACAAACGTACATAGTTGCCCTTACCTTCCCTGTCCGTCTTTGACCTACGAATCCTGATAACCACCCCGTCACCCGACAGCACGACATCCTCCTGTAGCAACCCCCCACCAACAGACCGAACACTATTACACACCAACTCCCCCAAACGAAACGCCCCAAAGAATGCTAGGGAAAACGCAACCTTGAACAGCTTCACCTCCCAACCTGATCGACAACACCCTTCCAACTGCACACCCAATTTCAACAACAAGTCAAAAGAGACCGGCCTCCTCTGATCATCCACCCACATCCCACGCCTCCAACCCCTCAACACCTGCTTCACCAAAAAAGTCTTCGTCACATCCGGCAACCCCCTCAACTTGAAACCAAACGCAAGCCCCGCCGTCCACCTATTCATTTTCGCGACAGACCACCCCTGCTCCTTCACATGCCCCAAAAACAACAACAGAGGGATCTCCCCCTCATCCACCAACACCCCCAACTCCTCACACCACCTCTGCCACTCATTCCACGCTTTACCGTAAGCCACCCACGTCCCCGCACTCATCGAGTCCTGCAGCAACCTTCCTATGGTACCTCCAACAACTCCCACATGGAATCCGGGCACGCCAACCCCTCGCCGTCCGCTCCCGGCGCCAACTGCCGAAACCGCTCCCACTGCGAACGAGAAAGGGCATCCGCAATACCATTAGACACACCAGGCACATGAACAGCCACAATCCAAGCATTCAAAGATAAACAAACTAACACCAAATGTTGCAACAAACGAACTACGGGCGGCGACGACGCCGTCATGCCATTAATAGCCTGTACCACCCCCAAATTATCACAATGGAATCTAATCTTTCTATTCCTAAAACAATCCCCCCACAAAACCACAGCGAGCACAATTGGGAAAAGTTCCAACAACGCCAGGTTCTTAACCCAACCCCGCTCCACCCAAGAGATCGGCCAACTCCCCGCACACCACTGCCCATGACAATACACCCCAAAACCCGAACCCCCAGCCGCATCTGAAAACAAATCAAAATCGAAATTATCCACAGCCTCCCCCAAAACCAACGTCCGTCCATTAAAATGCTGCAAAAATTCCGCCCAAACCGCCAAATCCCTTTTAAGTTCCCTACCCAAACGAACAAAATGATGCGGGGCCGTAACACCCGCCGTAGCCCCTGCCAACCGCCGACAAAAAATCCTCCCCATTGGCATAATCCTACATGCAAAATTGAGTTTGCCCAACAAAGACTGCAAATCCTTCAGCCTAATCTTCACCACCTTCCGCGCCTGCTCCACCACCAGCCGCAGATCCCGCACCTTTTCCTCCGGCAAACGGCACTCCATACTGTCCGTGTTAATCACAATACCCAGAAAGCTCAACTCCGACGTAGGACCCACAGTCTTCCCCTCCGCCAACGGTACCCCAAACCTCCCAAAAACCGACTCCAATGTGCTCAACAACACCGAACAAACCCTAGACCCAGCCGGGCCCAAACAAAGAAAATCATCCAAGTAATGAATGATGGATGAACAACCCGAAACGTCCTTAACAACCCACTCCAAAAAGGAACGAAACGCTTCAAAATAGGCACAAGACACGGAACACCCCATCGGTAAACATCGATCCACAAAGTAATGACCATCCCAGTAGCACCCCAACAAATGCAAACCGTCTGGATTCACAGGCAGTAGCCGGAACGCCACCTCTATGTCAGTCTTAGCCAACAACGTCCCCACCCCCAACTTCCGCACCCACCCTACAGCCGCATCAAATGAAGTATACGCCACCGAACAGAGTTCTGGATCAATACCTTAATTGACCGACGCCCCCTTCGGGTATGACAAATGATGAATGAGCCGAAACTTATTCGGCTCCTTCTTAGGTACAATCCCCAAAGGAGATATCCGCAAACCAGCCAGCGGAAGCTCCAAAAACAGACCGCCCATCCTCCCCAAAGCAACCTCCCTGGCCAACTTGTCAGCCACCACCCCCGGGTGTTCCAATGCCGAGCGCAGATTCCTCCTTCTCATAACCACCGGCAACGGTGTCGATGGAATAGAAAACCCCTTAGTAAACCCGTCCCTCAAGAACTCCGCCACCCCCCTCTCGGGATACCTACTTAAATAGGGCTCCATCCTTTCCACCCGCACCGGAGTCAGCCCCTTTTCCAGCCGCCTCTCCACCCCTCTGTCTGTTACCCTTAAAGCACCTGTTGGCCCCGTGGGAACCCCCACACCCTGAACACTCGTGCTTGAATCTACACTTCAACCCAAATCTACAATTGCCCTCGTTAAAGAGGAAACAGAGCCCTTTCGCGGAGGCGACCGAGAACGCCAACTGCCCAGATCCCCCCGACTCACTCCGAAAGGGCTGCCCCGCGCGCACAGGAGCCATCACCCGCATCCACAACCCAATATCCTTATGATCCCACCGGACGCCCTTCCGAACCGCCATCCTCTGCCGAAACTGCTCGTCATAACGCAGCCAGCCAGTCCCCCCCATACACCCGCCAAGCCTCCCCAATCGCATCCATATAACAAAAAAGAGAGGAACAACATTCAGGCTTCCGTTCCCCAATCACGCTGGCCAAAATAGCAAAGGCCTGAAGCCAATTCGAAAAAGTCCGCGGGATCAGCCGAAACCTCCGTTTTTCATCCTCCTCCTTCTTCCCCTCGTCCTTTTTCAACTTATCCAAATTAAACCTCTCCAAAGGGAGCAGGGAAAATACCTCTATATATTCCCCCTTCCAAATCCTCTCCCGCACCTCCTGTTTCAAGTGCGCCCCCAGTGGCCCCTCAAAACACACGTATACCTCGCCACGCGCCCGGTCATCCACCAATTGCCTATCCGCCTCCCCCCCCCCACCTGTGTCTGCACCGACACCGAATCACACACCCTGCCAGCCACCTCACCAAGTCCCCTAGCCCCCCCCGGCCCCCATCCCCCACGCCTGCATCGGGGAAACCCCAGCCGAACCCAAACCCGACATCCACCCCGCCAAACTCTGAAAAAACTGCCCCAAACCTTTTCCCAGGTCCCCTTGCAAACCACCCATCCCCCCCGGGCAACCCGCCCATGGATTAAATGACCCCCCAAACCCCTCACCTGGCTGCCGGGGAGCTGTGAACCCCGCAGCCAAAGATCCTGCCTCCTGATGGTCGCCTGGCACACTCTCATCCTCCTCTCTTCTTTCCAGGGACTCCTCACTCGTCGCCGCAGACATCCCAGCTGGCCGGCTGGATGCGTCCTGAGACGACCATCCACTGTGGGCGGAGCCACCGCCATGCTGGCTGCTCATCTCCTGCGGCCTGTGCACCCCCGCCGGCTCCATGCGCACAGCCGCGTCTCCACCGGACATGCTCACTCACCGAGCGGCCTCCCCAGGACTAGGGGCACCCGCCGCACCTGGTCCCGCGCCCACGTCTCGCGATGCTGGAGGCAGGGAAGGGATACCACCGCCTGAAACCGGGCCCCACCGTGCATTTGGATTCCTCCCGCTCCGGGAGGCACTGGCCACAGACACCCTGCCAGCTCCCGGTCGCGGAGGGTCCCTGGAGTGGCTCCGCACCCGGCGCCGAGCCCTGGGAGTCACTTCAGGACTAAGGCGCGCCGGCGGCCGTACCCGCCGCAGCCGTCTCGCACGTGGCGGTGAGCTAACTGTACTCACCGCCGCCCCCTGGAGCAGGCCGGACACCTGCTCCTGCAGCCATTCGGGTCCCCGAGCCTCCGCCGCTGCCCGCAACTGCTGCATGATCAGCTCCACCGCCTGCATGATGGGTGAGTGCACTAGTTTGCTTCTCAACTAACTGCCTCTAAAATGGCGCCGGTCACCTCCCCTTCTTATAAACTATCCTACAAGCCCACCCACTCTATTCTCCACCCACCATACTCTTCGGATCTTAACCCCTACACTGCCGGCCCACTCAGGGCAAACCCTATCATGTCGGCCTGCCCTCAACTGCGTCCCCAGTACGGCCTCACTGAACTGGAAGTGGTTTCCAGAGTTTATTTTCCCCATCGGGTGTTCCATGGGATGATTGAACTGAGATTTATCCTGGAGTGTACCGGGTAAGTTTCTCATATGCATCGGGTGTTCCCTGCAAACTATCAATGTATTTTTCAGGGTGTGTCCCTGTGAGAAGTACTGGTTTGGCTGTTACAAGTGTGAGATGGGGAACCAGCTCTCCTTGTCTAAACACTGTGTGATTAAATTAAATGTTCTGGACTGACAGTCTGCTGTTTGGCCACAAGATACAGTTGTTTCCTAAACACAGCTACAGACTGCACATATATCTCCATATTCATGAGAGAGGTGGGGTTTACAAAGAGTCTGGAGAGAAGAGAAGGAGAGAGCAGCCATCTTAGAGGGAGGTGAAACTAAGGAACTGTGTGAGCAGAGAATCTGACGGCATCCAGGTGTGAGAGCATCCCTCAGTGACCAGAGCTGCAGCTAAGTGAAGCTGATTGTGTCCAAGATCCAAATTCTGTCCAGAGGAAGAAGGATTGCTGCCAGGAACGCTGATGACAGCAGAGGAACAAAGCAACTTACACTGCGGTACTGCATGCTTGTTGGAGAGACACTTGTTCTGTTCAGAGTCACCAGCGGATGCAAAGCAGACCCGGGTCGGTAAGATCGTGCTTGCACCTCATTACATTGTTGGCGCCTAGAGACTGAGACTAGGCCTGTAGTTAGTTAGGGTTTCTGTTTGTGTCAGGCCACAAGTGTTACTACTGTTCATTTCAAGGACTCCATAACTTAAAGTGACATTTCACGTTGGAGAGCTGATAAAATTCTCACAAACTCAAGCCAGGCTGGTGTTTTCTTGCTCAGGGGGAATACTCAGGCATGTGCTGCAGGACCAGTTTTGGAAGGGGGAATGCTGTTGTACCGCACCGCAGGATAGCCCGTAACACACACCCATACAGTGGTTCCTGTTTTTAGGGTAATAACATGTAGGGTAATAACATGTAAGGTGTGGCAGTTTAGTTGTGCCTCCAGTAGGTAAATTGCAATTTCCTCTTCATCTATTAGAGGGCCCCGTGCTGTGCAGCACAAGGGTCTCAGCCTTCGGGCTGGGTGTATGTAAAATTATTGTATGTTCCTAGCATTTGTAGTTGTTCTTATTGCCACATTTAAGTAGAATTATTTTTGTAATATAGTGATCTATGTATAGGGTGATGGAGAAAATTGTTATCTAATGATTGTATGTTGGGGTCCACTTGGTAACAAAAAAAAGTGAAATAAAGTAAAAAAAAAATATTTAAAAAATAATGAAACAATAACAATCACGGGAATAACTAAATAAAATGGCAGATTCACAATTTTTTTTCATTCAATAAAAAGTGATAAAAAAAACTCACACACCCCAAACTACAGATCGTCCTGCAAGAAATGAGGCCTCACACATATCCGTAGACATAACATAAAAGTTATATGGGTCAGAATATGGCAATGAAAATCATTTTATTTTCAGTAAAACGAAAAAAATATAGAAGTGTCACAGTAATCATACTGACCTGGAGAATGAAAAGTAGAAGTTAGTTTAACTACATAGTGAACACTGTAAAAACAAAACCCATAAAACTGTGGTGGAATTATTCTAATTCCACCCCATTTTAATTTTTTTCAGGTTTCCACTACATTCTATATAATATTAATTGTTGCCGTTAGAAAGTACAATTTGTTCTGCAAAAAATAAGTCCTCATACGGCTATGTGAATGGAAAAATTAAAAAGTTATGGCTCCGGGAAGTCAGGCAGCGAAAAATTTAAATGGAAAATCGCTCCATCGGGAAAGGGTTAACTTTGCAGACTGTAATAATATTATAATGTTAACCCTGAGGCACTACCTTACACCCCTTTGTGACGTTAACCAGTCACTTACTTAAACCACCAGGAAAATTTTTGTTAATATGAAATATTTTTTCCTATATTTGTTGTCTAAAACCTGGTTCGTCCTATAGTCTGGTGTGTTTTATAGGAAAAAAATATATACAGACGTGGACAAAATTGTTGGTACCCTTTGGTCAATGAAAGAAAAAGTCACAATGGTCACAGAAATAACTTTAATCTGACAAAAGTAATAATAAATTAAAATTCTATAAATGTTAACCAATGAAAGTCAGACATTGTTTTTCAACCATGCTTCAACAGAATTATGTAAAAAAATAAACTCATGAAACAGGCATGGACAAAAATGATGGTACCCCTAGAAAACACAGAACATAATGTGACCAAAGGGACATGTTAATTCAAGGTGTGTCCACTAATTAGCATCACAGGTGTCTACAACCTTGTAATCAGCCATTGGGCCTATATATATGGCTCCAGGTAATCACTGTGTTGTTTGGTGATATGGTGTGTACCACACTCGACATGGACCAGAGGAAGCAAAGGAAAGAGCTGTCTCAAGAGATCAGAAAGAAAATTATAGACAAGCATGTTAAAGGTAAAGGCTATAAGACCATCTCCAAGCAACTAGATGTTCCTGTGAGTACAGTTGCACATATTATTCATAAGTTTAAGATCCATGGGACTGTAGCCAACCTCCCTGGACGTGGCCGCAGGAGGAAAATTGATGACAAATCTAAGAGACGGATAATCCGAATGGTAACAAAAGAGCCTAGAAAGACTTCTAAAGAGATTCAAGGTGAACTTCATGCTCAAGGAACATCAGTGTCAGATCGCACCATCCGTCGTTGTTTGAGCCAAAGTGGACTACATGGGAGACGACCAAGGAGGACACCATTGTTGAAAACGAATCATAAAAAAGCAAGACTGGAATATGCCAAACTACATGTTGACAAGCCACAAAGCTTCTGGGAGAATGTCCTGTGGACAGATGAGACAAAAATCGAAGTTTTTGCCAAGGCACATCAGCTGTATGTTCACAGACGAAAAAATGAAGCATATCAAGAAAAGAACACTGTCCCTACTGTGAAACATGGAGGAGGCTCTGTTATGTTCTGGGGCTGCTTTGCTGCGTCTGGCACAGGGTGTCTTGAATCTGTGCAGGGTACAATGAAATCTCAAGACTATCAAGGAATTCTAGAGAGAAATGTACTAGCCAGTGTCAGAAAGCTTGGTCTCAGTCGCAGGTCATGGGTCTTGCAACAGGACAATGACCCAAAACACACCGCTAAAAACACCCAAGAATGGCTAAGAGGAAAAAATTGGACTATTCTAAAGTGGCCTTCTATGAGCCCTGACCTCAATCCTAATGAGCATCTTTGGAAGGAGCTGAAACATGCAGTCTGGAAAAGGCACCCTTCAAACCGGACACAACTGGAGCAGTTTGCTCATGAGGAGTGGGCCAAAATACCTGCTGAGAGGTGCAGATGTCTCATTGACAGTTACAGGAAGCGTTTGATTGCAGTGATTGCCTCAAAAGGTTGCGCAACAAAATATTAAGTTAGGGGTACCATCATTTTTGTCCATGCCTGTTTCATGAGTTTATTTTTTTACATAATTCTGTTGAAGCATGGTTGAAAAACAATGTCTGACTTTCATTGGTTAACATTTATAGAATTTTAATTTATTATTACTTTTGTCAGATTAAAGTTATTTCTGTGACCATTGTGACTTTTTCTTTCATTGACCAAAGGGTACCAACAATTTTGTCCACGTCTGTAGTTATTTAAGTATGTAAGTTGCACCACTGTCATGATTTCACAGACCCTTTTGCAGTCCCAATTTCTCTGACACAGACAGAAATCTCCCTCTCTCCAAGTGTGACGTGATAAAGGGGCTACCTACTTCTTTGTTCTAGGCTCAACTGTGAAGGAGTATGGGCTGGGCAGCGCACAGTGGTATTTGGCTGATTCTCAGCATATTGGCCCAATTGCGGCCGGATCTCTGCCAGTCCCCATTATAGTTACAGACTAGTGTTGATCGCAAATATTCTAATCAATAATTTTTATTGCGAATATCGGCACTTGATGTAGGATATAGTGCTATATATTTGTAATTGCGAGTATTCAAGATTTTTGTTCTCATCAGTAATCTCCCTTCTTGCTTCTGGGCCAATAAGAAGGCTACAATATCTTCGTCAGAGCTTAGCAACATCCCTAGCAACCAATAGGAAAGTTGCCTACCCCTTTACTATATAAGAAACTTTCTGCTGTTTTTTGCAGTTCAGAGAGAGACAGAGAGCAGTGACATTGCTGTGCTCTGTGCTTTCATCTGGATCCTATTCCTTATCCAATTACATTAGATGATTAGTTAGTTAGCTCATATATATATATATATAATACAGATAGTGGGAGATAGTCAGTGTAGGTTATATAATGATATAGTGTAGCTGATAGGTTCCAGTGCAGGGTGTTAGGCAGTGTGATAGGAATTACTGTTTCTCTGCTGTCCATACATACATGCTACAGACATAGTGCTGTGATGTCACAACAATACTTAGTGCACCAATCAGTAATATCTACTCAGAGCTGATAAAATGTGAAGTTGCATGTATTGTGCAAACCAGGGGAGGACTGGCAGCCTTAGTCCTGGGGGGCAAATCTAGTCAAGTGGCCCATTTTTAGCCCCGCCCATCATTAAAAGCCCCTCCTACATATAATAGGCCACTCCCAACACACACTTTACAGCTGACATTCTATAGTTGTCTCTACACATCATACGGAGAGGGGAGGCCGTCCTGGCTGCACTGCCTCCTTCAGATTATACAATAGACAGCCGGCTACAGCCAGGAAGCTCCTCCACTCTCCTCCCTCCCCTGATCCTTCTTAAGGCCTGTGGTTCCCCCCACCATCTGCCACCCGCCCGTGGCCTGCTGCCCCTTTCGTCATCCTCACCCAGTTCTGAATCCTCCTTCTGCAGATGTCAGGTGGAGGAGCCGGAGCATCTCTTCTCCTACATAGCGCCACCTACCTCTTACATCCAGTGATGTCACCTTTGTTGTAGACGTTCTCTTTCCTCATCTTCTCTATTCAGACCAGACCGCCATGATGATTTTTCTGCCATCTCCCTTCTCTGCAGATAATTGAGAAACAGACATTAGTTTCCTGCCACCCCCAATACTATACTGCAGAAACAGTCCCCCTGGAAATACTACTACCACACAGATAGTGCCCCCAATACTGTACCCGCTATGCCCCCAATACTATACTGCAGAAACAGTCCCCCTGGAAATACTACTACCACACAGATAGTGCCCCCAATACTGTACCCGCTATGCCCCCAATACTATACTGCAGAAACAGTCCGCCTGGAAATACTACTACCACACAGATAGTGCCCCCTTAAACAATTATTGGCACACAGTGCTCTAAAAAATAACTGCGCCCAGACACTAATAGTATAAAGATAATGTCCCCCAAAAATAATTGTGCTAAGCTGATACTATGCCAGGGTGCCCCCAAAGTAACAGTGCTCCCCAAAATCCCACCAATAGAAATAATTCTCTGCCAGAGCACACTTAGTAGTAATAATGCCCCTATAGTGCCCTAGTAATCATGTTCTTCATAGCCCCTAGTAGTAGTAAAGCTCCCCATAATACCCCCTAGTAGTACTAATTTTCCCTATAATATGACAGTACATGAAATACCCCCGCTTAGTGCCCGCAGTTGAGCTAATGTCCCCAAAATGTATGCCAGTATAAAATACCCCTATATAGTGCCCCAGTAAATGCCCTCATACTGCTCCTCTCCCCCTTCCCCATAGTGTCCCCATAATATGCCAGTAAAAAATGCCCCCTTAGTGCCACCAAATGCCATAGTGCCCCCCATAATGTTCCAATACAAAAGGCCCCTTTAGAGCCCCCACTTCCCCATAGTGCCCCCAAATAATGCCCCTATAGTAGCACCAGATGCCCCATAGTGCTGCTCTCCCCTATAGTGCCCCCCCAGAATGTGCCAATAATAAAAAAAAAAGCCCCTTTAGAGCCCCCACAGTGCCAGCTCCTCCAATAGTGCCAGCCCTCCCCCCATAGTGCCAGCTCCCCCTATAGTCCCCCCCATAGTGCCAGCTCCCCCTATAGTCCCCCCCATATTGCCAGCTCCCCCTATAGTCCCCCCCATAGTGCCAGCTCCCCCTATAGTGCCCCCATAGTGCCAGCTCCCCCTATAGTGCCCCCATAGTGCCAGCTCCCCCTATAGTGCCCCCATAGTGCCAGCTCCCCCTATAGTGCCCCCCATAGTGCCAGCTCCCCCTATAGTGCCCCCCATAGTGCCAGCTCCCCCTATAGTGCCAGATTTCCTCCTCATAGTGCCATATCTCCCCCCATAGTGCCAGATCTCACCCCCCTCCCATAGTGCCAGCCCCCCGCAAAGAAGAAAAAATAAATAAAAATACTTACCTCCATCAGCAGCGATGCCGGCCTGTGTCCCTGCTGTGTGTGTGTGCTGCCGGCTCAGGCGTCGCGATGATAATGACGTCATCGCGCTGCCTGAGCCGGCCTCTGATAGGCTGCAGGCATTAGTGCCTGCAGCCTATCAGAAGAACAGGGGAGGGACACGCCTCTCCCTCCCCTGCCCCACAGCACGGCCGCAATTACATCCAGGGCCGCGCTGCCTGTGGTGATCGGCGGTGCGGCCCTGAAGAATAAAAAAAAAATTTTTTTTTTTTTTTTTTATTATTTTTTTTTTTAGACGAGCGGCCGTTTATTTAGGGCGGCCTGGGGGGCAATTGCCTCCCTGCCCCCCGGCCCAGCCCGCCCCTGGTGCAAACAATATGCACATCATTAGTGCCGATTTGCGCAATCGCTAAAATAATGACTGGAGATCACGAATTCTAGAATTCGTAAATTTATTGCTAATATTATGCAAAAAATTAGCAAAATATTGCGAAAACAAATATTGCCTATGCCGCTCATCACTATTACAGACGGCAATACTGTAGCTTCTGGGAATGCTGTATTCAGAGAGAGCCAGCAGGCTGTACTCTGCCAGAACTGCCTGCCGGACGTGACAAGTGCTAATGTGAAACTAGCCTTAAAGTAATAATTATATTAAAGCATACCTAACCTTTAAACAAACTTTGCATTAATCAATAGTATGAGAGGAATAACACTATTTCTGGTGGTTATATGACTTTTTTATCTGGCACTTTTTAGCATTTTTTTTCTTTGTACATTCTGAACATCTAGTTTGCAGTTATCCCAGAGATAGTGAGAATAGAATAGCTCCGATCCACTGCATGCAGAAAGTAGAGAAGAATTTGCTTCCTTACCTTATCTTACTCACTCAGAAGCCCCTGAATCATGGAGGATATTACAGAGAAGTTCTGACCTGTATGGTTGTGAATAATGCACTTGTGCTGAGACATAAACTTATTACTTAGCTGCAACAGTCTCTCAGAGTCCTGTCTCAGCTCCTGCTCTTTCCCCCTTATCCCCTCTCTATATACTTATACTGACAAGTAACATGATCCTTTCTGTGAGCTGCTTCCGTTCTGGACGAATTCAAAGCATATTTCAAAGATAGTATTTAACAGGGGACAGGGGAAAGGTAAAAGGCTCATAACATGAGTACTAGACATTTGTCATTAATAAGACCTACTATAAAGTTTCTTGTGGTCTCTTGTACTATTGATTTATGTAGTTATGTGAAAAGTTAATGACCATTTAAGTATAATTTGTGCAGAAACTATTAAATGTTGTTTCATGTTTGATAAATTTGATCTTGACACTTCTGTCTTAAGGGTGTTATTCCACCACCTTGGCCACCCCTGTACTGGAGTAAAATTGTGATACTTTTTGCAACTTTCTAAAAAGTTTCAGTTAATAAATCTATTGTGCAATTAATTAACATACCTAACAACAACCACTTTCCCACCCACTATACAAAACTAAAGTGAGTGATGTAAAAATACAAAATATAGCAAAATTTTAGAGCACATAATCCCAAAAAGTCACAAAGCCCTATTTCTGTGATCTTTTTAACCCCTTAAGGACTCAGCCCTATTTCACCTTAAGGACTTGGCCATTTTTTGCAAATCTGACCAGTGTCACTTTAAAGGGACACTGACAGGCCCAATAACCATAATTAGCTGTACATATGCATGTTGGGCTCCGATATCTTCCTGACAGGAATATATTGGCAAAAGTCTCAGCTTTTAACATCTGCTTGTATGACCAGCTAGTATAGTCAGTGGTATATCCGTTTGGTGCACTTTCTTCAGTGATTTGTATAATTGTATTGTCATCCGCACAATGCTCCGGTCTGTGTAGGATGCTGTTGTGGTGCATGTGGACCGCGCGGGCGTCCTCCTTTGTACGCATAATTGCTCGGGATGGTCGTTTGCTGCGGTCCACATGTGGTGGGACTGCTCCCCCAATGAGAAACACGCCACAGTGTTTGGGGTTTGAGCAGCTCCCCCATACTTGCCACAGTATTTTAGTGGTTCACATGCGGTGGGACTGCTCGCCCAATGATAAACACGCTACAGTGTTTGGTGTTTGGGCAGTTCCCCCATATTGGCCACTATGTCTGTGATTAGGTCTTGATATATTCCCCATAATAAAGCCTCTTTCACACACCCGTGTTTGTGGTGACATCCATGACAAGATCGTCAGTGGTTCATCAGTGAAGATGTATTTCAATTGTTTGGTCCGTGTCAGACAGATTGCAGATGCCATCCATGTTGTGTCAGTGGTTTTCACAGACCCATAGACTGGTCTTGTTTGGTCTGCATCATGGACCAAAATAGTTCATGTCCCGATGGTTCTTCCACTCACCTACAGTGGAAAATCACTGATGTGTGAACAAGGGCTCATGCACATGGACATATTTTTTTGTCCGCATCCAATTCGCAAGTCTGTTCCATGGCCTCTCAAGAAAAAATAGAACATGTCCTATTTTGCATAGGATATTTCTACAGGAGAAAATAAAATGGCAGCAGGTTCTCGGCCGGTATCCATGATTTGTGGACCCTAAATACGGATATGGTCATGTCCAGGAGCCCTAAAGCTGCTTTTACACAGTCAGTATTTGGTCAGTGTTTTCAGTCAGTGTTTGTGAGTTAAAACCAGAAGTGGAGGCTACACAGAAGAATGGCATATTTAAAAGGTTCGCACCTGTTCTGTGTTTTTGACCACACCTGGTTTTGACTCACAATCACAGATGGAAGTCACTGACCAAACACTGACTGTGTCAAAGTGGCCTGAACTCTGCTAATACAGATATAGCCACTTCTATTTTGACAGGCTTAGCGAGAGATTTATCAAACTGGTGTAAAGTAGAACTGGCTTAGGTGCCCATAGCAACCAATCAGATTCCACCTTTTATTTTTCACAGCTCATTTGGAAAATGAAAGGTGGAATCTGATTGGTTGCAATGGGCAACTAAGCCAGGTCTACTTTACACCAGTTTGATAAATCTCTCCCATAATGCGTAAATATAAAACACATTATAGAAACACAACAGATTGTGTTAAAGTGACCATCGTAGCGCAGCTGGTGTAAAAATAACACTGGCAACATCTGTACGTTGCCAGCAGAAACAAGTTACAGAAGAAGCAAAAAAGAAAATAGAACAATTTCATGTTAAATGTCCCCTAAAGGTCTTGGAGGCCTTGAAGGTCATATAGGCAGCACAAAGTGTAAAATAAAATAAGTTTTAAAAAGACAAAATAAAAATGCCACTACATGTGACACTGCAGCTTATAGCCCTTGCACCAGTGAACATAACGCATAAGTCCCCTATATCATAATGACTTGTATTGAAAAGGGACATCATTTAAAAAATTATTTAGTTGCATGTATTTTTAGTTGCATAAAAATCATGGAAAATAGAATATTTTCCCTTTTTGTTTTATTTTTCTCTGTATAAAAATATAAAACAAAAAATGCTAAAATAAAAATGATAAAAAAGGCCCATGTCTATTGTGTCATAGGATCTGTCCCCATTGACTTACATTGTGTGTCAGAACGGATCCGTTTGGCTCAGTTTTGTCAGACGGACACCAAAACGCTGCAAGTAGCGTTTTTAGTGTCCACCTCCAAAGCGGAATGGAGCCAAACTGATGCATTCTGAGCGGATCCTTTTCCATTCAGAATACATTAGGGCCAAACTGATCCGTTTTGGACCGCTTGTGAGATCCCTGAACGGATCTCACAAACGGAAAACCAAAACGCCAGTGTGAAAGTAACCTTAATGTGTCTGTTTAAATTTGAGTATATTATTTTACTGACTGTGGATCGGTAAAAAAATATCACAGACCAAGCACGCCCATTGAAGTCTATGGGTTCGTGAAAATCACTGACGCGACACGGATCACACTGTGTTGTGTCCGTTTTGCTTCAGTTTTTTATTGAAGACTGATTTTTTTTCAGCTGAGCAACTTCAGTGATGACACATGGATGGTAAAAACGGACACACAGACCAACCACGGATCCTTCACGGACATCTTCACGGATGAAACACGCACGCTTTTTTTTGCGGACATGACACTGACACGGAAATCTGAACGAGGCCTTATTTGGTCAGTTATTGTTAGCCAAAACCAGGGGTGGGTGAAATACACAGAACAGGTAGAGATATTTCCATTATACCTGATCTCTGAATAGGCTTCACTACTTGTTTCGGCTCACAATAACTGATGGAAATAACTGACCAAAAAACCGAAGTGTGAACTAAGCCTTACATAACCTAACGGAAAAAAGTTATGGCTTTCAAAAGCAAATGTACAAAAAAAACCTTGCCTGCTCCTGTAATAGGAGAAAATTAAGTAATAGGTGCAATATACATTTACAGCTGGAAAAGCAATGTTCCAATCAACTGTTTGAATAAAGACTCACTAAATTCACCAGAAATTGTATGTGTTTATAGTTCCTGTTTTATTTGTATTTCACAGGACTTCCTTCCTACCTCTATTGCAATATCTCCGATGCCAGTTATTGTGTGAAAAATAAGAAACACTAATAGATTTGTAATTTACAGGTCATTTTATATATTATTAATCCTTTATTGCACAATACCATATTTTTACAGCATAGTAATGGCACTGGCTGAAGAGATAAGCTGACGCCATAAGCAGTAAGTGTCAGCTATACAAAATCTATTTTAGCTCCTAAATAAATAATGAACATTTATAGTAAAAATTTGCTCTTTTTCCCTTACCCGTTCCTTTATTATTGTAAAAAAAATAAAAAACTAATTAGTACAGGAGGACCAGGAAGCGGTGAAGGCTCTGTACTCACTGCTTCCTGGTCCTCGGTTGTTAGCTGTGAAGGCTGCGCGCAGCGTGAGGGCGCTCTGTGACCTCACGCTGTGCGCGCCAGTTCACAGCACAGCCGACAGCAGGAGGAAAAGGATCGCAATGTAGGTGAGGCGCGGCGGCATACAGGAGCAGGAGAGGTAAGTGTTTTTTTATTTTATAAAACATGAGGCTGCTGGGGCCATAATGGGGGCTGATGAGAGGCATGTGGCTCTTATCAGAGGTCTGATTGGGGGTCATTTACATTGGGTTCTGAGCTAAGGTATGATTGGGGGTCTGATTTGAGGTCTTATTGGGGTCTTAATAGCATTGGGGGTCTGATTGGGGCTGTCAGCTGAGGTCTGATTAACATTGGGGGGTCTGATTGGTGGTCTGACCTGAAAAATATTTTTTTCTTATTGTCCTCCTCTAAAACCTAGGTGCGTCTTATACATACAGTAAATGCATTAATAAATGTACAAACCGGATTCCAAAAAAGTTGGGACACTAAGCAAATTGTGAATAAAAACTGAATGCAATGATGTGGAGATGGCAAATGTCAATATTTTATTTGTAATAGAACGTAGATGACAGATCAAACGTTTAATCCGAGTAAATGTATCATTTTAAAGGAAAAATACATTGATTCAAATTTTCACGGTGTCAACAAATCCCCAAAAAGTTGGGACAAGTAGCAATAAGAGGCTGGAAAAAGTAAATTTGAGCATAACGAAGAGCTGGAAGACAAATTACCACTAATTTGGTCAATTGGCAACATGATTGGGTATAAAAAGAGATTCTCAGAGTGGCAGTGTCTCTCAGAAGCCAAGATGGGTAGAGGATCACCAATTCCCACAATGTTGCACAGAAAGATAGTGGAGCAATATCAGAAAGGTGTTACCCAGCGAAAAATTGCAAAGACTTTGCATCTATCATCATCAACTGTGCATAACATCATCCGAAGATTCAGAGAATCTGGAACAATCTCTGTGCGTAAGGGTCAGGGCCGTAAAACCATACTGGATGCCTGTGATCTCCGGGCCCTTAAACGACACTGCACCACAAACAGGAATGCTACTGTAAAGGAAATCACAGAATGGGCTCAGGAATACTTCCAGAAACCATTGTCAGTGAACACAGTCCACCGTGCCATCCGCCGTTGCCAGCTGAAACTCTACAGTGCAAAGAAGAAGCCATTTCTAAGCAAGATCCACAAGCTCAGGCGTTTTCACTGGGCCAGGGATCATTTAAAATGGAGTGTGGCAAAATGGAAGACTGTTCTGTGGTCAGACGAGTCACAATTCAAAGTTCTTTTTGGAAATCTGGGACGCCATGTCATCCGGACCAAAGAGGACAAGGACAACCCAAGTTGTTATCAACGCTCAGTTCAGAAGCCTGCATCTCTGATGGTATGGGGTTGCATGAGTGCGTGTGGCATGGGCAGCTTGCATGTCTGGAAAGGCACCATCAATGCAGAAAAATATATTCAGGTTCTAGAACAACATATTCTCCCACCCAGACGTCATCTCTTTCAGTGAAGACCCTGCATTTTTCAACAAGATAATGCCAGACCACATTCTGCATCAATCACAACATCATGGCTGCGTAGGAGAAGGATCCGGGTACTGAAATGGCAAGTCTGCAGTCCAGATCTTTCACCTATAGAGAACATTTGGCGCATCATAAAGAGGAAGGTGCAACAAAGAAGGCCCAAGACGATTGAACAGTTAGAGGCCTGTATTAGACAAGAATGGGAGAGCATTCCTATTTCTAAACTTGAGAAACTGGTCTCCTCGGTCCCCAGACGTCTGTTGAGTGTTGTAAGAAGAAGGGGAGATGCCACACAGTGGTGAAAATGGCCTTGTCCCAACTTTTTTGGGATTTGTTGACACCAAGAAATTCTGATTCAACATATTTTTCCCTTAAAATGGTACATTTTCTCAGTTTAAACTTTTGTTCTGTGATTTATGTTCTATTCTGAATAAAATATTAGAAGTTGGCACCTCCACATCATTGCATTCAGTTTTTATTCACGATTTGTATAGTGTCCCAACTTTTTTGGAATCTGGTTTGTACTAAATTGCTCCTTACTAAACCATCTGCATGGTTTCTACCTGTATAGTACACCATAACTTCATTGTTTGGTGCAATTTGGACCTTAAAGGGATTATCCAATATCATACAAGAGCCCCCCCATGTGCCAGGCCCCTCAGAGGGAATATACTTACCCCGCTCCCTGCACTGCTCCTGGTCCCTGCATCGCCGCTGCTGCTTCTCCCTGTACACAGATGAAAATGTTCGGTGTCGGGGAAAGTGGGGGGGGGGGGGGACGAGCCTCCCTAGCATTGCGTGTAACGCTAGGGAGGTTTGGCTGCTCCCCCCAACACCGGATGTTTTCATCCATGTACAGAGAGAAGCGGCAGTGGCGATGCGGGGACCGGGAGCAGGGTAAGTATTTTCCCTGCGAGAGGCCCAGGACAGGGGAGGGGGCTGTTGTATGATATTGGATAACCCCTTTAAAATATCTATAATCCAATGATTTATATGCTAATATTTAAATGTATATTGAAGTGCAAGAAAAAAAATTGTCCTAGGGGCTCCACATGCTGTAAAAATAAATAAAGGAACTTGCACTCACCTAACCAATCCCCAGCTGCTGCAGTTCTGACAGTCAGTAATTATGCTTTGGGCGAAGTTAAAGGCGTGGCCTAGGATGAAAAAAGCCAGGCGGTCCGCACATATTGTCCCTCTTTGCAATTTACAAAAGTTGGGGGGTATAAATGTGGTGATGCAAATGATTTTTAATTAAAACATCATTATCATATTAATTAACCCCATAAAAAAAACTGACAGAATTGCTATTATTTGGCTAACTCACCTCACACAAAATTGAATAAAAAGTGATCAAAATGGCACCAATGGAAGTACAAACTACAAAAAGCACTCAAACAGCATCATCAACAAAAGAAAAAGTTATGGCGTCACAAAATACAAATTACTTTTTAACCACTTCAGCCCCGCTAGGTGAAACCCCCTTCATGACCAGAGCACTTTTTACACTTCGGCACTACACTCCTTTCACCGTTTATCGCTCGGTCATGCAACTTACCACCCAAATGAATTTTACCTCCTTTTCTTCTCACTAATGGAGCTTTCATTTGGTGGTATTTTATTGCTGCTGACATTTTTACTTTTTTTGTTATTAATCAAAATGTAACGATTTTTTTGCAAAAAAATGACATTTTTCACTTTCAGCTGTAAAATTTTGCAAAAAAAAACGACATCCATATATAAATTTTTCGCCAAATTTATTGTTCTACATGTCTTTGATAAAAAAAATGTTTGGGCAAAAAAAAATGGTTTGGGTAAAAGTTATAGCATTTACAAACTATGGTACAAAAATGTGAATTTCCGCTTTTTGAAACAGCTCTGACTTTCTGAGCACCTGTCATGATTCCTGAGGTTCTACAATGCCCAAACAGTAGAAAAACCCCACAAATGACCCCATTTCGGAAAGTAGACACCCTAAGGTATTCGCTGATGGGCATAGTGAGTTCATAGAACTTTTTATTTTTTGTCACAAGTTAGCGGAAAATGATGATGATTTTTATTTTTTTTATTTTTTTTACAAAGTCTCATATTCCACTAACTTGCGACAAAAAATAAAAAATTCTAGGAACTCGCCATGCCCCTCACGGAATACCTTGGGGTGTCTTCTTTCCAAAATGGGGTCACTTGTGGCGTAGTTATACTGCCCTGGCAATTTAGGGGCCCAAATGTGTGAGAAGAACTTTGCAATCAAAATGTGTAAAAAATGACCGGTGAAATCCAAAAGGTGCACTTTGGAATATGTGCCCCTTTGCCCACCTTGCCAGCAAAAAAGTGTGACACATCTGGTATCGCCGTACTCAGGAGAAGTTGGGGAATGTGTTTTGGGGTGTCATTTTACATATACCCATGCTGGGTGAGAAAAATATCTTGGTCAAATGCCAACTTTGTATAAAAAAATGGGAAAAGTTGTCTTTTGCCAAGATATTTCTCTCATCCAGCATGGGTATATGTAAAATGACACCCCAAAACACATTCCCCAACTTCTCCTGAGTACGGCGATACCAGATGTGTGACACTTTTTTGCTGCCAAGGTGGGCAAAGGGGCACATATTCCAAAGTGCACCTTTCGGATTTCACCGGTCATTTTTTACACATTTTGATTGCAAAGTTCTTCTCACACATTTGGGCCCCTAAATTGCCAGGGCAGTATAACTACGCCACAAGTGACCCCATTTTGGAAAGAAGACACCCCAAGGTATTCTGTGAGGGGCATGGCGAGTTCCTAGAATTTTTTTTTTTTTGTCGCAAGTTAGTGGAATATGAGACTTTGTAAGGAAAAAAGAAAAAAAAAAGAAAAATCATCATTTTCCGCTAACTTGTGACAAAAAATAAAAAATTCTAGGAACTCGCCGTGCCCCTCACGGAATACCTTGGGGTGTCTTCTTTCCAAAATGGGGTCACTTGTGGCGTAGTTATACTGCCCTGGCAATTTAGGGGCCCAAATGTGTAAGAAGTACCTTGCAATCAAAATCTGTAAAAAATGGCCTGTGAAATCCGAAAGGTGCACTTTGGAATGTGTGCCCCTTTGCCCACCTTGGCTGCAAAAAAGTGTCACACATCTGGTATCGCCGTACTCAGGAGAAGTTGGGGAATGTGTTTTGGGGTGCCATTTTACATATAACCATGCTGGGTGAGAGAAATATCTTGGCAAAAGACAACTTTTCCTATTTTTTTTTATACAAAGTTGGCATTTGACCAAGATATTTCTCTCACCCAGCATGGGTATATGTAAAATGACACCCCAAAACACATTCCCCAACTTCTCCTGAGTACGGCGATACCAGATGTGTGACACTTTTTTGCAGCCTAGATGCGCAAAGGGGCCCAAATTCCTTTTAGGAGGGCATTTTTAGACATTTGGATCCCAGACTTCTTCTCACACTTTCGGGCCCCTAAAAAGCCAGGGCAGTATAAATACCCCACATGTGACCCCACTTTGGAAAGAAGACACCCCAAGGTATTCAATGAGGGGCCTGGCGAGTTCCTAGAAATTTTTTATTTTTTGCATAAGTTAGCGGAAATTGATTTTTTTTTTTTTGTTTTTTTCTCACAAAGTCTCACTTTCCGCTAACTTAGGACAAAAATTTCAATCTTTCATGGACTCAATATGCTCCTCAGCGAATACCTTGGGGTGTCTTCTTTCCGAAATGGGGTCACATGTGGGGTATTTATACTGCCCTGGCTTTTTAGGGGCCCTAAAGCGTGAGAAGAAGTCTGGAATATAAATGTCTAAAAATGTTTACGCATTTGGATTCCGTGAGGGGTATGGTGAGTTCATGGGAGATTTTATTTTTTGACACAAGTTAGTAGAATATGAGACTTAGTAAGAAAAAACAAAAACAAAAAAAAATTTCCGCTAACTTGTGCCAAAAAAAATGTCTGAATGGAGCCTTACAGGGGGGGGGGGGGGATCAATGACAGGGGGGGGTGATCAATGACAGGGGGGTAATCACCCATATAGACTCCCGGATCACCCCCCTGTCATTGATCACCCCCCTGGTAAGGCTCCATTCAGACGTCCGTATAATTTTTACGGATCCATGGATTGGATCCGCAAAACACATGCGGACGTCTGAATGGAGCCTTACAGGGGGGTTATCAATGACAGGGGGTGATCAGGGTGATCAGGGTGATCACCCCCCTGTCACTGATCACCCCCCCTGTAAGGCTCCATTCAGACATCCGCATGATTTTTTACTGATCCATGGATACATGGATCGGATCCACAAAAAACATGCGGACGTCTGAATGGAGCCTTACAGGGGGGTTATCAATGACAGGGGGTGATCAGGGTGATCACCCCCCTGTCACTGATCACCCCCCCTGTAAGGCTCCATTCAGACATCCGCATGATTTTTTACGGATCCATGGATACATGGATCGGATCCACAAAAAACATGCGGACGTCTGAATGGAGCCTGACAGGGGGGTGATCAGTGACAGGGGGGTGATCAGTGACAGGGGGGTGATCAGTGACAGGGGGGTGATCAGTGACAGGGGGGTGATCAGTGACAGGGGGGTGATCAGTGACAGGGGGGTGATCAGTGACAGGGGGGTGATCAGTGACAGGGGGGTGATCAGTGACAGGGGGGTGATCAATGACAGGGGGGTGATCAATGACAGGGGGGTGATCAGGGAGTTTATATGGGGTGATCATGGGTGATCAGGGGTTTATAAGGGGTTAATAAGTGACGGGGTGGTGGTGTAGTGTAGTGTAGTGTGGTGTTTGGTGCGACTGTACTGACCTACCTGAGTCCTCTGGTGGTCGATCCTAACAAAAGGGACCACCAGAGGACCAGGTAGGAGGTATATTAGACGCTGTTATGAAAACAGCGTCTAATATACCTGTTAGGGGTTTAAAAATTCGGATCTCCAGCCTGCCAGCTAACGATCGCCGCTGGCATGCTGGAGATCCACTCGCTTACCTTCCGTTCCTGTGAGCGCGCGCGCCTGTGTGCGCGCGTTCACAGGAAATCTAGCGTCTCGCGAGATGACGCATATATGCGTGACTGTGCGCCAGCCTGCCACCTCCGGAACGCACATGTGCGTTAGGCGGTCCGGAGGTGGTTAAAGAGGATTTTTATGGTGCATAAAAAACTGTAAAAATGTGGTATGATCATAACTGTATCAACCCGAAGAATACATTTATCATGATATAAATAAAAACAACACAGACAGCTGTTATTTGGCCACATTGCTTCTCAAAATATGGAATAAAAACTTCTATCTTCATTCAGCAGGACCTGCGCTGACGTCACCGCGCTCACCACGTGGTGAGCGCGATTGCGTCATCAAAGGTCCTTTGGCAGGTCCTGATCAGTGGATCAGTCATCAAAATGCGTTCAGTGTTACTATGGCAGCCAGGACGCTAGTAAAGTCCTGGTTGCCATAGTAATAGTGGGGAGCAGTATACTTACCGCCCGTGCGGCTCCCGGGGCGCTCCAGAATGACGTCAGAGCGCCCCATGCGCATGGATGACGTGGGGCGCCCTGACGTCACTCTGAAGCGCCCCGGGAGCCGCACGGACGGTAAGTATACTGCTCCCCCGCTCCCCACTACACTTTACCATGGCAAACAGGACTCTAGCGTCCTGGCAGCCATGGTAACCATTCAGAAAAAGCTAAACGTCGGATCCGGTAATGCGCCGAAACAACGTTTAGCTTAAGGCCGGATCCGGATTAATGCCTTTCAATGGGCAATAATTCCGGATCCGGCCTTGCGGCAAATGTTCAGGATTTTTGGCCGGAGCAAAAAGCGCAGCATGCTGCGGTATTTTCTCTGCCCAAAAAACGTTACGGTCCGGAACTGAAGACATCCTGATGCATTTCTCTCCATTCAGAATGCATGGGGATAATCCTGATCAGGATTCTTCCGCCATAGAGCACCGACGACGGAACTCTATGCCGGAACAGAACAACGCAAGTGTGAAAGAGCCCTAAGTTGTAGAAACCAGTGTCAGGCAGCTGCTGCCAATACCAATAAGATAATTGGCTGCATCAAAAGGGGCATAGATGCCTGTGATGAGAACATAGTCCTACCACTTTACAAATCACTGGTCAGACCACACATGGAGTACTGTGTACAGTTCTGGGCTCCTGTGAACAAGGCAGACATAACAGAGCTGGAGAGGGTTCAGAGGAGGGCAACTAAAGTAATAACTGGAATGAGGGAACTACAGTACCCTGAAAGATTATCAAAATTAGGGTTATTTACTTGAGAAAAAAGACGACTGAGGGGAGATCTAATTACTATGTATAAATATATCAGGGGTTAGTACAGAGATGTCTCCCATCATCTATTTATCCCCAGGACTGTGACTGTGATGAGGGGACATCCTCTGCGTCTGGAGTAAAGAAGGTTTGTACACAAACATAGAAGAGGATTCTTTACTGTAAAAACAGTGAGACTATGGAACTCTCTGCCTGAGGAGGTGGTGATGGTGAGTTCACTAAAAGAGTTCAAGAGGGGTCTGGATGTGTTTCTGGAGTGTAATAATATTACAGGCTATAGCTACTATAGAGGGGTCGTTGATCCAGGGAGTTATTCTGTTTGTCTGATTGGTGTCGGAAAGGAATTTTTTTCCCCTTAAGTGGGGAAAATTGGCTTCTACCTCACAGGTTTTTCTTTGCCTTCCTCTGGATCAACAGGCAGAACTGGATGGACAAATGTTTTTTTTTCGGCCTTATATACGCCACACCATGCCACGCTTTTTCATTCTGCAGAGTCCGGTAAAAAAAATTATATGTTAACATATATGTTTTTTTTTTTTTTTTTTTTTACAATGGAACTCTATGTGGAAGGATGCCATACAGTCTGAGGCATACATTTAAAGGGAACCTGTCATGTGGATATTTGATTATAATCTAACTAATTATATACAATCATTAACTACTAAAAAGTGCCTTAGATGTATTCACACTAGTAATGTCAATTAATATCCACTTATGAAACATTTGAGAGTATAGTTATAGTAAGGAGAACTAAAAAATAAAGAAAATATAGGAGTAAGAAAACAAGAAGGACAGAAGGGGAGACAGGACAGAGACACTAGGTAAGAAACAAGGATACCAGGAGAATACATGGAGACAAGATATACCATATCCAGGCTGGTAACTTCTAAAGAGCTTAAAGGGTCGGGAAAGAGAGCCGTCTCTCAACCAAGCCGAGAAGTGCGGGGAGGTTCGGAATTGGAGCCAAGATTTCCAAGTTACTTTATAGACCGGGCCAGATAAACTTGAATCAACAGTTAACTCCTCTAGGCATGCCAGGGGATCCAGAGCAGTTGCCCAAGTAATCTTCTGCAGACTCTCTGTTGACTTCCACCTACGGGGAATAATTGACATTACTAGTGTGAATACATCTAAGGCACTTTTTAGTTCTGCCTCATGGCAAGTATAAAAAATCTTAAGATACCCTTCTTAACATGGTTTATTCGCCCTGGAAAAAACGGAGAGCAATGCCATCAGAGGAGACGGCGATATAGTGGTCCGGTAAAGATGGTTATATAGGGAGAAAACAACATCTTTCCACAAAGGAGCCACTGCAGGGCAATCCCACCATATATGTGTCATTGTAACCACATCCTTTTGGCCTCGCCAGTAGATATTCGGTACCGATGAATAGAATTTATGTAGTTTTACTGGAGTCCTATACCGCCAGATTTTGTAATTAAGCTCTTGGAGGCCAATTGAAATGGAGGACTTATGTGTGAGTAATAAAGATCTCTTCCATTGATCTGGGGAAATAGTAACTTCCAACTCTTCCTCCCAAGCCCTAACCAATTTTATTCCCTGGGGATGTATCCCATGAGTTTTATCTTCAATCTCTCCATCATTAATCATGCTATAAATCAAGGAGACCGCATGACCTGGGGTGACTCAGACACATCATTTCTCAAATGGGGTCAGTCGTGTATTAGACTGAGACCCAGGTGTCAAGGACCACATGAAATTTCTTAGCTGAAAATAAAGAAACCACCTACCTGGCGTGTTTGGGAGGATGTGAGACAAATCATTCAGGGGAAGCAAGCCCCTATCGCCCTGGAGATTTTTTACAGTAATCGAGTGTACAGCTGAGGTTGCGAAGCTCAGTAGATTTTTAAGGGAGTCAGGAAGTGCCGGATGCCCATTCAAAACTGTGAGAGGTCCAAGCCTTGAGACCATTTTTAACTTGGGAGCTAATCTAGCCCATAGTGAAGTTAAGGAGGACAGCAATGGAGATAAATGTAAATGTGGGATCTGGCTACGCGTATCTACCGGAAGCCAAAAGAATCCGGGCACTAAACGAGGAGACACATTTCTTTCAATTTCCACCCAGAGCTTTGAGGCAGAGTAATGAACTAGGTCAAGGACGCAGTTCGTGATAGATGCCCTGTAGTAAGGACATTTGGTAGGCCTGCTCCCCCTGAGGACTTAGAGCGTGTCAACAGATCATAACTAAGTCTTGGTCTCATGCCCTTCCAAACAAATCGCGTGGTGACTCTTCTAAGGCGGGTAAAAAATGAGACGGGAATCTGACATGGAATTGTCTGAAATAGATGCAAGAGTCTAGAGAGAGAGTTCTGTTTAAACTGTTGCCTGAAGATTCGCCAGGTTAATGCTTTTGATTTTAGTCATCATATCTGCAGTTGCTATTGCTAGATATTTTCTGCCCATACAAAGGTTGAACATTCCTTAATTTAGCTATGTAAGGCTACTTGCACATTTGTGTTTTTTGCGGATTCATCATGGATCTGCAAAAACGCTTCCGTTACAATAATACAACCGCATGCATCCGTCATGAACGGATCTGGTTGTATTATGTCTTCTATAGCCACGACGGATCCGTCTTGAACACCATTGAAAGTTAATGGGGGGCGGATCTGTTTTCTATTGTGCCAGATTGTGTCAGAGAAAACATTGACTTACATTGTGTGCCAGGACGGATACACCACATAGCGAACAGAAAAATGCTGCTTGCAGCGTTTTTCTGTCCGTGATGGGGACGCAACCAAATGGAATGGAATACATTTTGGTGCATTCCGTTTATTTTTGTCCCCATTGACAAAACTAAAACGTTTTCTTCCGCTATTGATATCCTATGACGGATTTCAATAGCGAAATAAAACGCTAATGTGAAAGGAGCCTATTTCTAAAGAAACATGAACTGACAGGACCTGACATTTATTTTTAGTTAATTCATACCACGAAACCTTGGTGTAATTTTGGATTACTTCCTTTACAATCGCATAATCTACGTAAAATTAGTTGAACTTGCTTCCCAATTCAAATCCCTGAAATATATATATATATTTTTTTTCCCTGCACCTCCCCAACGGCACTGACAGGAGGGTGACCCCTGCTTCCATTACAGGAAACAAGCTCAACTTTAAAAGGGGCTTCCTCCCCTTACCTAATCAATGTTGTTTACTGTCCCGGACAGCGTGGAAGCTCCTACCTGTGTGTGCAGGTTCGCAGAAGATTCCTCCGCAAGGCCTGGTCTCTGCCCCGTGTTTGGGGAGGGCCGTTACAGTGGACTGGGGCTCCGGGGGCACGTGGCCTCCCTTCCCTGTACCTGTATCGGCATAAGTCCTGCTCAAGGCAGCCCGGGCTTTATCCTACAGACTCCATTGGAGGAGCGCATAACATCTTGCAGCATGCTGGGGGTGGACACTCCTGGAGGTTGGAAGTCTCGCTCTGAATTGCGGGCGGTACAGGCGTTGTGATGTCATAGAGTTATGGATTCACGTACGGACGTTGTGGCGTCACGGACGTCCTTCAGAACCGGGAAATTTAAATGGAGAGCGGATCTGTGTGCAGTGACTTGTGCTGTTCTCTTCCTGGAAATGTCAGCTCCTGTGGAATCGGATACCGCCCGCAAGCCTCTAGATGTGGCCGCAAGCACCATCAGCCCAGTTAACCTCCTCTCCTGACTTGGGCAGATTGATGTATGGGGTTACACCTATTATCCACTTGGGTGCCTGGTGTGGGGTGTGCTTTTCTAAAAAGCTTTTGAACCCTATTCTTATTTTTTTCTTAAAATTGTAGGGTAGAGACACCTCCACCTTCAAGGCACCCAGGTCTGATTCTAATTGCAAAAATGCGCTATCTGCAAGAAGTCCTTTATGTCAAAAGCCAAAAAATCACTTTGCCCCAGATGTGCTAAATAAGTTGTGGCTGAAGAATTTCCTTCCTTCTTAGACTCCATGCGGAGTATGATTCGGGAAGAGGTGAATGCAGCAGTGGAGTCTAGGTTACCTCCCTCATTACTGCAAGCCTCTACATCCCAAAAATTCCAGAGCTCCCAGTTATTCGGGTTGGATTTGGATGAAGGGGAGATTGCTTCTGACATAGATTCTGACTATGGGGATAGACCATTGTTTCTCTGAGAAAATACAGATAGTCTCTTAAAAACTATAAGGGCTACTATGCACCTGGAGGAATCTAAAGAAAGTCATTCCATCCAGGATCAGATGTTTCAAGGTCTAGGAGAAAGGAAAAGATGTGTTTTCCTAATTTAAATTAATGTCAAGGCCCTAATCTTAAGGAAATGGAAGGATCCCGAAAAGAGCCCCGATTACTAACACTTTCAAAAGGAAATATCCATTTTTGGACTCTGACTCAAATCTTTGGGGTAACACTCCAAAGACTGATGCTCCAGTAGCACAGATATCCTAAAAATTCTCTCTTCCATTTGAGGACATGGGATTACTCCATGATCAAATGGATAAGAAGTGTGAGAACCTACTGAAAAAAGCTTGGGAAGTAAATACAGCTATGTTTAGACCAAGCATTGCATCGACCTGTACCGCCAGATCCCTATCAGTATGGCTCAATCAGTTAGATGATCATCTTGCAGTGGGAACCCCAATTTTAGCCTCATTACCGATGCCTAAACAGGCCTCAAATTTTCTAGCCGACACCTCGGCGTATTTAGGTTGTCAGCATGATCAGCGGCTATTTCTAATGTCACCCATAGGGCCGTATAGCTCCACTCTTGGTTGGGAGATGCTGGTTCAAAGAGCCAGTTATGTTCCATCCCCTGTAAGGGGGATAGACTTTTTGGGTCTGTGTTGGATGATGTATTAGAACAAGCTTCCGACAAGAAAAAAGGTTTTCCCACTGACTCAAAATATTTTCATCAGAGACTCTCCTTTCGTAGTCAAAGGAAGTCAAAACCCGATCATAAGAAGAGAGAATACTCAGGAAGATGGCAATTATCAAGAGGAAGAAACAAAGGATTCCTCCTAAATCCTGACAATGCGTTAAAGGCCACTCAATTACAGCCAGAGGCCAGGTGGGAGCAAGATTAAAAAAAATTGTTCCACAATGGAGAAAGATAGGAACCTCCCCTTGGATACTAGCCGCCATTCAGAGAGGCTTCATGCTAGAATTCAGCACCTACCCTTAAGATCACTTTTTTGTCAACGAGCCGTTGTCAAAAGAAGAGGAACAGTCCTCGCTAGAGGAAGAAATAACAAACTTAATTCAAAAAGACGTCCTACTACCAGTTCCAAAGAACCAGCAACAGCAAGGATTTTATTCACCAGTTTTTCTCATAAAAAAACAAGGGGTCCTTCAGGCTTATTATAAACCTAAGAAGTCTGAACAAGTGCCTATCTTACAAAAAGTTCAAGATGGAGACCATAAATTCAACAATAAATCTGCCTCCTCAACATTGTTATATGGTAACAATAGATTTACAGGACACATATTACCATATACCCATTTTCAAAGATCATAAAAAAAATTGCAGGATATCAGTGTTTGAGAGGTCGCCAATTTCAAGAGCTCCTCTTTGGCCTATCATCAGCTCCCAGAATTTGTACAAAAGTAGTGACAGAAATAACCAGTTATCTTCATCTATGAGACATTCTTATAATACCGTACTTGGACGACTTCCTATTGTCAGCAGAATCAGAAAGTCGGCTTCTGGTACATCTAGACCTCGTTCAAAGGACCTTCATGGATAATAAATTTCAAAACATCCAACCTCGTCCCGGCTCAACAAAGACTCTTTTTAGGGGTCCTTCTCGACTCTCGCTTGCTGATGTCCTTTCTTCCAGAAGAAAAGCAATCGGCCCTTCAATTAAGAATGAATCAGTTTTGCAGTCTAAGATCCACTACTATCAGAAACATCATGAAAATCCTGGGAGTTCTAAAATCCTCAATCCCGGCTGTCAGGTGGGCGTAAAGCCACACCAGAATCCTGCAGGCTTTTTTTTCTAGAATCTTGGAATGGCAGCAGAAACTCTCTGGACAATAAAATATCAATTCCACAGTTCCCCAACTTGGTGGAGGATAAGAAGAAATCTTCAGAGAGGAGTCTTCTGGCATCAAGAAAATCTTCTAGTAGTGTCTACAGATGCCAGCAGACGAGGTTGGGGAGTTCATACGGGAGTCCTTATGGTTCAAGTAGTCTGGGACGATTCCATGTGACAGGCATCCTCAAACCTAAGAGAACTCAGATCAGTCTACGCGGTTCTTCTGGCAATTTACTCAAAAACCCCTCTGGTTCATGTCAAGATCCTATTGGACAATATGACGACAGTCGCTTATTTGAAAAGGCTAGGGGGCACCAGTGGCAGCAACATCAAGGGATATCTTTCTCTTTGTAGAGAAACACCTGTCCTCTCTAATGGCTGTACACTTAAAAGGAAGAAGCAATATGGTGGCCGACTTCCTCAGCTGTCAGAAAAGAGGGAAAATGGACTCTACATCCCAATGTCTTCCTTCAAGTTACCGAGATGTGGGGTGTTCCAGTTCTGGATTTATTCGCAGATCGGATAAACAGGAAAGTAGGGAGATTTTGTTCCCTATCTACCCTGGACGGTCCAGAAATAGTGGATACCCTATCTTGGCCTTGGCCAAAGGGTCTCTCATATGCATTCCCCCCCATTCAACCTGATTTTGAGAACTCTGATGAAAGTGGCGGAAGAGGACGCTCAGGTTATCATGATTGCTTCCTGTTGGCCCAAAAGGGCATGGTTTCCCCTCTTACTCAGACTATCCCAGGGGATTTCCTGGACTCTTCCAATATTTCCTGGCCTTCTGCAACAGGGACCAGTGCACCATCCAGGAATCTCTCAGTTAAAGTTGACAGCATGGAGATTGAACGCCAGAATCTGAGGCAGATAAGGGCTCTCTGACCCTGTAATCTCCACCCTGCTAAAAAGTCGGAAAGTTATAACCTCCAAGATCTATTGCAGAACGTAGAAGGCTTTCCTTTTGTTTTCAGGTAACAAGATCTAGCAAAGTTCCTCAGTCAACATCCCTGTCATTCTGGACTTTCTACAGGCAGGTTTGAACAAGGGGCTCAAGCCATCCACCCTTAAAGTTCAAATCTCCACATCAACAGTTTTTCTAGAGACAAACCTATCTGACCATCCTTTGATCAGGCGATTCATCAAGGGAGCAACCAGATATTCCCCCAGGTTACACTCTACTATCCCACCTTGGGACTTGAATCTAGTCCTTACAATACTAATGAGTTCTCCATTTGAACCGGTTGAAGATATTTACCTTAAACTCCTGACCTTAAAAACTACCTTCCTCCTAGTCATAACAATGACAAGAAGGGTGGGGGAAATACAAGCCTTCTCGTGCTGTCCTCCCTATCTCAGGATCCTAGACGACAGGATAATCCTAAAACATTGTCCATCCTTCCTCCAGATTTCACTGTAATCAGGAGATCAATTTACCATCATTCTGTCCATCACCTTCGACAGACCTGGAGAGGCGCTTTCATAACCTGGATGTGATATGTTGTGTGCTTACCTACTTAAAGATCTGGGAGGAAGATAGAAAATCGGATCACCTCCTCCTTCAGTTTCAGGGGCCTAACAAGGGTCAGGCAGCCAGTAAAGCCACCATTGCGAGATGGATAAAGCAGACAATCTCTCTTTGTTATACTCAGAAGAATCTAGATCCTCCAAAGGGACTCAAGGCCCATTCAACACAGGCTATGTCGACCTCTTGGGTGGAAAATGCGGTCGTCTCAATTGAGGAGATTTGTAAAGTAGCTGTTTGGGCAAATCCAATGACTTTCTTTAACCATTATAAATTAAATGTCTTACATAATCAGGAATTATCCTTTGGGAATTCTTTCTGCCAAAATTCCCACCCTAGGGAAGACTCCTGTGTTAAGCCTCCTGTCAGTGCCGTTGGGGAGGCGTCGGGGAAAAGGGTTAATTCCTCTTACTGGTAATTGGATTTTCCAATAGCCTCCCCAACGGCAGTAGGGGTTTCCCACCATTAATTATGATTTCCTTGGATTCATGAGTACATTTTCTCTTTGTATTCCGGTTGGATTAATATATATTTTTTCATCACTACCATGTACTTTGTCTTTTACTGATTAGGTAAGGGGAGGAGGCCACTTTTAAAGTTGAGCTTCTGTGTTGTTTCCTGTCCTGGAGGCTATTGTGGTGTGCTGTCACCAATGGTTTAAAAAATACATTAAAGATCACTGGTGATTGTGGACAGCCCTGTCTTGTAATATTTGAGAAGCCTTAGAAACAAAACCATTAAAACATACCATTACATTTTTGCTAGAATAAAGGTTTAGAATCTCGTTAAAGGGGTTGTCTGGGTTCAGAGCTGAACCCGGACATATCCCCATTTTTACCCAGACAGCCTCCCTGAGTTGAGCATCGGAGCAGTTCATGCTCCGATGCTCTCCTTTGCCCTGCACTAAATCGTGCAGGGCAAAGGCATTTTCTGGAGTTCCGGTGACGAACTGGGCCCTCCATAGGGCTGCCAGGCGGGGGCTTCGGCCCAGCAGTGATGGGCGAACTTTAGCGCTGCCCTAGCCTCTAAAATGGCTAGGGCAGCACTAAAGCCCGACCATCAGAGCCGGTGACGTCACCAAACACACCTTGTGGGGAGAAAGCCTCCGCCAGGCAGTGTGTAATTGTAAATAAAAAAGCCATTGCCCTGCGTGATCCAGCACAGGGCAAGGAAGAGCATCGGAGCATGAAATGCTCCGATGCTAACATCAGGGGAGCTGCCTGGGTGAAATTATGGGCATGTCCGGGTTCAACTCTGAGGCTTTTAGAATTGGGCCTCCCAGACAATACTTCCTGAGAACATCATAGAGGAAACCCAGTACACTCAAATGCCTTCTGCATCAAGAGACAAGATTGCACAGGGGAATTCCTCTTTGCCAAACCAATCCTCAATATCAGCTATTCTTCCAGTGGCATCATGTGTTTGATGCCCTGGAATAAAACCTAGTTGGTCCTATGAAACCAATCACATAGTTTAACCTTTTGGCCAGTATGCTAGAGAAAATCTTTACATACCCATTTAAAAGGGAGATTAGGCGGCAGCTTGCTGGATTACATGCGTCTTTGCCTTCCTTCTGAATAGTAATAATTTGACCTGTTAGGGCCTTAGGAAATGGAACCCCATTACATGCCTTGATATGTGCATATAACCTATAATATTAGTTTATAGGCCAATCTGATCCTGGGGCCTTACCCTGGCTAAGGAATCAATTGCAGATCGAACTTCTTCAATGTGGGCAGTTCAGCTGTTAATTTAGGCAGGTTAATATTGCTGAGGAAACTCTCTATATCAGCGCTAGTTTGCGTAGGCCTATTACACAGGCTGATGCTAAATTAATGGGGAGGAATGATCGCTACCATTGATCATCAGCAGCTTAGTAGTAGTTACTAGCGGCAACCAAGGGATCTTGTCCCCTTATTCAGTAATTGTAGACACCTATTCAGGGATTCAGGGCTGATTGAATATAGTAAAATACCCACATCCCTGCCAGATTCAATTTAGGCACAGTACGATAATGCAATATATCTATCCTCACTAACACAATTGATAAATTAACTATTTACATTAACCTGTCTGCCACAGAAATACAAATATAACACCTGAATAGGTGTCTATAATTACTGAATAAGGGGACAGGATCCCTTGGTTGCCGCTAGTAACTACTAGCAGCTACTAGTTCAGTAGATATTAAACCCTGCTGCACACTGATAATTTTAAACACATTTTTTCTCGAATACACTTATGTTTTTTAGAATGATGAAATAAAGATATATATATTTTAATATTAGGTAGAGACCCCTAAAGGGATTTGTTATGGTCTATTGACCGTGGTATATATTGATTATAATATCCTGAGGATCCCTATGAGGGCTTAGGACTATACTTCTCACTGTTTACCGCTGGCCCAGTGACGTCACGACTAGTATCAACTGGCCTGGGTGCGGCTAAACTCTGTTCACTAGAATGGAGCTTAGCCCCGCCCAGGCCAGATGATACTAGTCGTGATGTCACTGGGCCAGCGGTAAACAGTAAGAAGGCCACGGCGGTGCTGGAGCACCGCTGCCTTCTCAAACAGCTGATTGGCGGGTGTCCCGGGTGTCGGACCCCCGCCAGTCAGATGCTGATCTATCCAGAGGATAGATTATCATTTAAAACAAACTGTAGAACCCCTTTAATACAGTGACCCCTTATAACTGACTTGTGCGCACACCATAGGCTATAAATGGAGGTTTTAGTAATTATCATTGAGTGCAAAAACCTCACATAGCGCTTCCTGTATATTCCTGCTGATTTCTTCTAAAGCCAACAAACCATACTGTATTTTTCAATGTAAGTTAGAATAGCTGGTGTATCCACTAAGCCACTCAAACAGACCCTTGGTAGGATAACTGCCTTCCCAGCCAAGCTTAACAAGGAAGTGCTTTCAAAGAAGTCTATTCATGAGTATGAATTATGGTGCTCAGAGAAATACAGTATGCCAAATCTTTGTACAAATTATTTAAATAACGCAATATACCATGCAGCTCATCACCTCTTAACACTCCTCTAACCTAAGTCTTCGCACAATGTGCCGTACTGGAGGAATCCATATCCGGATGGATGACTAAGTTAAAATCTTCAGCAACAATTACTTGTTCACTTTTAAATCCAACAGCGGTGGTCGTGCTTGCACACTATAGGAAAAAGCATGAGCCTATGTGCGCTCCCACGGTCCTGACCACCAGAGAGGCTGGAACTTTTTATTATAGTGTGCAAGCCGGACCACCACTGATGAATTGCAGGGTGGTTGTAACTATGGAAACGAGCAGTGTATAATATGATTAAAAAATTAATCCAGCCAGGAAAGGAAGCAATATGGATAATCACAATACATTAGTAAGTGCCTTGTATTAACTTACTCTACATGATAAATGCCACTTGCTGAAGTGAGACATCCCCTTTAAAATCTTCTAGGCAAATTCTTCCATACAGCCTTGAGAAACCACAATTGCTAAGGGCTTATAGGTACACAAAAGAGAATTTGCTTTTGTTCATCTTATAGTTAATTATCAAAACTCTCCCTTGATAATATTCCACCTTATTTAATACATCTATTAACAGTCTTTTCCAAAAGTTATTATAACCATAGCTTTCTTCTTTGTTTGCAAAAAAAAAATATTCAAAAAACTAACATTATCTTAACTCACTAGGTGGGATTCTTAAAAGAACAGCACATCGCACCCAGACTTCACAGCTTCTCTCAAAGTTAATTATCTCTCTTGCTTGGAGTTTTGGCTGTTGGCATTAATCTATAAAATCCTCATTCTGGATAACTACTGTACCGTAAATAGAACATAATGGAGCTTGACGTCTGAAATGAAAAAAGGAGTAAGAAGGAGAGGGAATGAGGGAAAAAAACAAGGAGCAAGAGAGGGAGAGGAGCCTTGGCTCCTACGGTAGACAGCCAATAATCCACGTATCAGTACAACTTATCAATATGTGATTCTGGGGGTTGCTAAATGTCTGCCAGGAGGGAATGGTCCAAAAGATTATCCACTTAATCTTACTAAATTGTCAGCACAGCAATATAGACAATGGTGATAACCTTATGTGCCAGATGTCAGATTAAAAGCAAAAAAAATGTTTACACTGTAGAACAGGGATGTCAAACTCGTGGCCCTCCAGCTGTTGCAAAACTACAACTCCCATCATGCCTAGGCATACTACAGCTATCAGGGAATGATGGGAGTTGTAGTTTTGCTACATCTGGAGGGCCATGAGTTTGACATCCATGCTGTAGAAACTTCAATGATATGAAAGTAACCCTTTCATTTGCCATTCCGGATGGGTAAATTGGGTTTGGGGTTTAAATTCATAATATACCAATACATTACTTTGCATTTTTAATTTGATAATACTGCATATTCTAGCAGAGCTACAAATACCCTGCTTCTGGTGAATATTTGTTTTACAAACATTCGCAAATTATAGATATCAACAATGCAGAATAGAGAAATTCTTTAATGAGATTTATTGGGGCTAGTGTACTAAAGACTAGGAAAAAATCCACCAAGGTAAGATGCTGCAAATTTATTAACATAGTAACATAGGGGGTAATTTATATAAGCCTATATTAGAAGTATTTCAGGCACAAATTGCGGCGCAAAGGTTAGTTGTGCCGCAATCTGCAACTTCTCTTCGCTCACGCCAGGTCTGAATAAATGGGCGAGGAAGGGGACAGGCCGGTAGGAAGCTGGCTTACATTTAGAAGCAGCGCTGGATGTGCCGAAGTTATACTGATGAACAAAAGGGTAACAATGTTTTGAACTTTTGACTTTCAGGCTCCATATCTCACCATCCACTACAGCTTCGAACGTGAGACTGCCACCATTTTATAGACAATCATCTTGGCTACTTCATACATAAATTGGACTTGCAACTATTTAGCATATGATTAGATATGCAGATTCTTTTCATGTAACTGCAATGTTACTCCTTAAATTCTCATTTTAATTATTTTGTTAGTATTTTGTAAATCCACCTTTGGCTTTCAACACTGTCTGAATCCTTCTGGGCATACTCTGGATCAGATTCAAGCATGTCTCGACCTCAATCTGTTCCCAGGTCTCTTCTACACGTTCCCAATGCTGGTGCATACTGGTCGACTCACATAGGTACGAATTAAGCTTTTTCTTCAACTCTACCCACAAGTGTTCAATTGGGTTGAGGTTTGGGGACTGTGGGGGCAAATCCTGCACCTCTACTTCATTGTCATTGAACCATTTCTTCGCTAATCTCGACTTATGCTTCGGTTTCTTGTCCTGCTAGAACACTTTATCGTCCTTTTCATACCCATTGTACTCAAGTGTACGAAGTAACTCGTCTTGTAGGACACTCACATATAGCTCAGCATTGAGACCACCATCAATCTTGTTCAAGTATCCAACACCTTTGGTTGTGAAACAACCCTATATCTTGATAGTCCTTTTAATTTCTCGATCCCCTATAACTTGACAGTTCTTTCAGTTTCTCAATCCATTAGCCCCTTTTTACCTTGTTTCTTCCAGACCCATTTGCACCAATCAGAGCCCAGTCTATTGACTTTCGTCTCATCACTCCAAATCACCTATTTTCAATCTTCTATAGTCCACTGTTTGTACTTTTTTTGCAAACTCAAGCCGACGCCTCTTATGGCGAAATTGAAGTCGAGGCTTCTTCACCTTTTTTCGGCCACCATTCCAGACTTGTGTTTATGCGCATTGCGCAGTGCTTGCATGGACGTCTGTGATCTGACAGCATACGAGCCACCTCTACTGCCATGTTTGTCACGCCAGAACTGATAGACCTTGTGATGAGCCAACTTGTTGACTCCGATATTTTGACTGGATGTCCACTTCTTGGATTTGGAATGACTGTACGGACTTCATTTCATATTCTTCCAACTGTCATGACACTCTGTAACGGGGTGCCGAAGGCGCACTCGGTCTCCCATCAGCTGCAGACCTGCTGCTTAGCTTTGGGAGCAAGGATCTGTGTTTGACCTTGTTTTGCTAGCTTTGCTAGCTGGGAGACTCCCTGCTCCTTGGTCTGCCTTAAGCACCGAGCTGATCACTCCGTGCTCGACTGGTTGGTCTGTCGGTCATGTGATGCTGGCCACGTCACATGACCCTTCACTCCCCACTATAAATACAGGCAGCCTGCTGGCTACAGGTTGCCTGTTAATTCTAGGTTCCTGGTATTTTGTTGGACTACTGAATACTACCTGACCCTGTTCCCTGACGATCCTTTGCCTGCTCCTCCTGTACTGCTCGTCTCTCCTGGTATCCTGACCCCAGCTTCCACCTGACGATTCTTTGCGGACTCCTGTTGTACTTCGTTTCTATCCTGGTATTTGACCTCAGCTTTTCCTGACTATTCTCTGCTCATTCCTTAGTACTGCGTAGCTCTCTAGGTATTGACCCGGTCTGTTCACGTTCCATTATTTGTCTTGTCTGTCTTCCCAGCACGTATCCTAAGTTAGGGACTGCCGTATAGTTGTCCCCTGTCATTAGGACTTGCGAGGCAATTAGGCAGGGCTAGGGGTGAGGGTGGAGCGCAGTGGTCACTATCCTCCCCCCTGTGTGTAGTGTACGTGACCATCACAGATTAACAGGCCATAACCTAACCACTGTATCATGAATCCTCTGGTGACCCTGACTGACCATGTCTCTAACCTGACGCAGATGGTGCAGGAGCTAGGAGGGAAACTCTGTTCTTTTGAGCTAGGACAAGGTACTTCCATCCCTCAGGCCTCCAGTCCGCATTTAGAGCCCCAGATTAAGCTTCCTGAGCCCTTTTCTGGAGATCGGAAGAAGTTTCTTTCCTTTAAAGAAAATTGTAAACTTTTTTTCTGTTTGCGCCCCGTATCCTCTGGCCCCCGAGAGTCAATGCGTGGGCATTGTCATTTCCCGGTTACAGGGTGATCCCCAGGACTGGGCATTTTCATTACCTGCTGACGCCAGTTGTTTAACATCAGTGGAGGTTTTTTTTCAGGCCCTGGGTACCCTGTATGATGAACCAGACAGGACACTGGTAGCAGAGACTGCTCTAAAGGTTCTGGTTCAGGGCAATCTACCTGCGGAGGAGTATTGCACCCAATTCAGAAGGTGGTGTGTTCCCTCAGGATGGAATGAACCAGCACTTAAGAGTCAGTTCAGGTCAGGTCTGTCTGATAACTTAAAGGATCTTCTAGTGAGTTATCAGCTTCCAGAGACTCTAGAGGAGATGATGACCCTTGTAGTCCGACTTGACCGACGGGTTAGAGAGAGACGACAGGGCCGACAGTTCTCTCCTCAGGAGGTGGTTCAGCCTGAGGTCTATCCCAGAAACAACGCTGAGGTCTCTACCGAAGAACCCATGCAGGTCGGCATGACTCAAGGGAATCTGCGCCACAGACGTGGAGTGTGTTTTTACTGCGGAGATCCTGACCATTGGATCAACCAGTGTCCTAAGAAGGCCCTCTCCGTTAAGTCTCCCAAGGCAAGGCAACCTAAAGACCAGGTACACCCTGATATTATGAAATGTAAGCTTTTGGTACCTATAACAATATCTCTGGGGGTTAATAAATGGCCGGGTAAGGCCATGGTTCAACGGCCAGCTTTATTGATTCTGAGTACGCTATTAGACTGGGTATTCCAATTTTTTCTCTTCCTACACTTATCCATGTCATGGCTATTGACGACACTCCCCTGGTAGGTGGTATGGTGAGGTCATGTACCTCAGAGATTTCTTTAACCGTGGGGGTGTGCCACTCTGAGAAATGTTCCCTCTTAGTCCTGGAGAACTTACCGGTCGAGGTGGTACTAGGGTTGCCTTGGCTCCGATTACACAACGCCACTATTGATTGGTCCAGGGGGGAGTTGGTGAAATGGGGACCTAAGTGTGACTCGTGCTTGTCTGTGGTACAAGCTGGGGTCTCAGTAGAATCTGATATATTACCCATGGTCATTAGGGAATATTCTGATGTGTTCTCATCACCTACCCCAGAGGTTCTACCACCCCATAGACCTTATGATTGCGCCATAGAGTTAGTAGAAGGTGCCAGGTTTCCTAAGGGTCGTATTTATAATCTCTCTAAGCCTGAACGCAAGGTCATGGAGGATTATATTAAGGAAAGCCTCAGTAAGGGGCACATTAGACCTTCTGTCTCTCCTATGGGAGCGGGGTTTTTCTTCGTTAAGAAGGATGGTGGTCTTAGGCCTTGTATTGATTACCGGAAATTGAATAAGATCACTATCCAGAATACATACTCTCTCTTTATTTAACCAGGTTCTGGGGGCAACCTGGTTTTCTAAGATTGACCTGAAAGGGGCATATAATCTAATCCGAATCAAGGAGGGAGACGAATGGAAGACTGCATTCAATACTCCGGCAGGACACTTTGAATATCAGGTTATGCCTTTTGGACTCAGCAATGCCCCCGCTGAGTTCCAAAACTTTATGAATGATATTTTTAGAGAGTTTTTAGGCAAATTTGTAATTGTCTATCTTGACGAAATTTTGATATTTTCTCCTGATTTCAAATCTCATGTGTCTCATGTTAGACAAGTATTAGAGGTGTTGAGAGAAAATCAGTTGTCCGCTAAAAAAGAGAAATGTGTCTTTGGTGTACAGGAGATACTCTTTCTAGGGCATGTCCTGACCCTTCATGCCTTCAAGATGGATCCTGGTAAGGTACTAGCTATTAAGGAATGGGTAAGGCCTTCATCCTTAAAGGCCTTACAGCGGTTCTTAGGTTTTGCCAATTACTACTGTAAATTTATTAAGAATTTTTCAGTAATTGCTAAACCATTGACCGACCTTACTAAGAAAGGGGTGGATTTGGAGAACTGGTCTACTGATGCCATTACTTCATTTGAAACACTAAAAAAGGAATTCAGTAGCGCTCCTATTCTGATCCAGCCAGATCAGGAGAGACCTTTTATTGTGGAGGTGGATGCGTCTGAGGACGGCGCAGGAGAAGTCCTTTTACAAGGTCCTGCTAGTCTAACTAACCTGAGACCGTGTGCATTATTTTCCAGAAAATTTTCTTCCACAGAGAGAAACTACGACATAGGGAATCGGGAGTTGCTGGCCATTAAGTTGGCATTTGAGGAGTGGAGGCATTTTCTGGAGGGGGCAAGGCATTGTGTAACTGTTGTCACTGACCATAAGAACCTTATGTTTCT
This sequence comes from Bufo gargarizans, assembly GCF_014858855.1. Classification (NCBI taxonomy): domain Eukaryota; kingdom Metazoa; phylum Chordata; class Amphibia; order Anura; family Bufonidae; genus Bufo; species Bufo gargarizans. The sequence continues at coordinate 454,422,295 of NC_058082.1, forward strand.
CGAATCTGCTAAGAGGTTGAATCCTCGTCAGGCTAGATGTGCACTGTTTTTTACTCGTTTTGAATTCTCCATTACTTTCAGGCCTGGAAGTAAAAACGTGAAGGCTGATGCATTATCTCGGAGCTTACATGCTTTTCAGCCTACAGAGGCACCGCCTGAATCTATCCTACCAGCAAATATCTTCGTAGCAGCCTTAACCTCATTAAGGCTGAACAACATCTGGCACCGGCAACCACCCCAACAGATAAGTTGTTTGTCCCCATACAATTTCGTCTCCAGCTGTTGGGTGAGTGTCATGATTCTGCCTTTTGTGGACATCCTGGTTTTGAGGGCACTAGTTGAGCTGGTTTCTAGATCTTATTGGTGGCCCACTCTATTTAGGGATGTCAAGTCCTATGTGTCAGCCTGTGAGGTTTGTGCTAGGTCTAAGACACCTAGGACTCGCCCTGCTGGTAACCTACGACCTCTACCCATTCCCAGTAGACCCTGGTCCCATATCTCGATGGACTTTATTAGTGACCTGCCGCCGGTGGAGGGTAAGACTGTTGTTTGGATAGTGGTCGATAGGTTTAGCAAGATGGTTCACTTCATTCCTCTGTCTAAACTCCCGAATGCCAAGACCCTGGCATCTATTTTTGTGAAAGAAATTGTACGGTTACATGGTATCCCAGAAAATATTGTATCTGACAGGGGTGTGCAGTTTGTGTCCAAATTTTGGAGGGCTTTCTGTCAAAGATGTCAGATTTCGTTGTCTTTTTCCTCCGCCTACCACCCTGACAGTAATGGGCAGACTGAACGCCTTAATCAGTTTGTGGAACAATTCCTGAGGTCGTATGTTGCTGATGACCAGCAATTATGGGTTAAATAACTTCCGTTGGCTGAATTTGCTTTGAATAACCGTGTTAATTCTTCTGCTGGGGTCTCCCCTTTCTTTTGTAACCATGGTTTTCATCCCCGTTTTCATTATTGGTCGTCCGTCTCCTCCTCTATCCCTGAAGCTGATAAACTCTCCTCCGAACTGTGCACAGTTTGGGCCCGGGTTCAATCGAACCTAGAAAAGGCTCAAAGTTCTCAAAAAATCAAGGCCGATAGGAGACGTTCAAAGGGGGTGAACTTTCAGGTTGGGGATAAAGTATGGTTGTCCTCCAAGAATCTATCTCTCAAGGTAGCTTCTAGAAAATTTGCTCCTCGTTTTATTGGACCATATAAGATCACGGAGGTGATTAATCCGGTATCGTTTAAGTTGGAGCTGCCCGAGTCGTTCCACATTCATAATGTATTTCATAAATCTCTACTTAAAAAGTATTTTGAACCTGTTGTACCATTGAAAGCCTCTCCTCCGCCGGTTCTTGTTAGTGATGCTGTCGAGTATGTGGTGTCTAAGATAGTGGATGTCAGGAGAGTGCGTAATTCCTTACAGAACCTGATTCACTGGAAGGGGTATGGACCTGAAGAGAGATCTTGGGTACCTGCCAGGGAGGTTCATGCTCCTAGACTTGTTTGAATATTTCATTTAGAACACCCTGAAAGGCCATCGCTTGAAGTCTTGGGTCCGGTGGCCCCTCGTAAAAGGGGGGGTACTGTAACGGGGTGCCGAAGGCGCACTCGGTTTCCCATCAGCCACAGACCTGCTGCTTAGCTTTGGGAGCGAGGATCTGTGTTTGACCTCGTTCCCAGGGCAGCTTTGCTAGCTGGGAGACTCCCTGCTCCTAGGTCTGCCTTAAGCACCGAGCTGATCACTCGGTGCTTGACTGGTTGGTCTGTCGGTCATGTGATGCTGGCCACGTCACATGACCCTCACTCCCCACTATAAATACAGGCAGCCTGCTGACCACAGGTTGCCTGTTAATTCTAGGTTCCTGGAATTTTGTTAGACTACTGAATACTACCTGACCCTGTTCCCTGACGATCCTTTGCCTGCTCCTCCTGTACTGCGCGTCTCTCCTGGTATCCTGACCCCGGCTTCCACATGACGATTCTTTGCGGACTCCTGCTGTACTTCGTTTCTATCCTGGTATTTGACCTTGGCTTTTCCTGACTATTCTCTGCTCATTCCTTAGTACTGCGTAGCTCTCTAGGTATTGACCCGGTCTGTTCATGTTCCGTTATTTGTCTTGTCTGTCTTCCCAGCACGTATCCTAAGTTAGGGACTGCCGTCTAGTTGTCCCCTGTCATTAGGACTTGCGAGGCAAGTAGGCAGGGCCAGGGGTGAGGGTGGAGCGCAGTGGTCACTATCCTCCCCCCTGTGTGTTACACACTCACATGATGTAGTTTGGCAATTTCCTCGTGCCGTGATGCCGATATCGACGAGCTGGATGATGCTGTTTCTCTTTCTTTGGGAAATCTTCTTCAGAACTATGTTCTCATCACGTGCATTTGATGCAACCCACTATCTTATTAGCCTTTGCAGCAGCTGCCTGACACTGGTTTCTACATCTTAGTTTGCTGTTCAGCAAAATTCCTAGGTCCTTTTCCATGTCAGTGTTACCCAGTGTTTTAGTATGTACTAGTGACTTGCATTATTCCTTCCCATGTGCATAACCTTACATTTGTCAGTGTTAAACCTCATCTTCCACTTCTCTGCCCAAGCCTTAATCTATCCAGATCCATCTGTAGCAGTATACTGTCCTCTTAGTGTCATCTGCAAAAAATTATATTTTACTGTGCAAGCCTTCTACAAGATCATTAATAAATATATTGAAGAGAATAGGGCCTAAAACTAACTCCTGAGGTACCCCACTAATGATGGTGACCATTAATACCCACCATCTGTTTTCTATCACTGCGCCAGTTACTTACCCACATACAGACATTTACTCCCAGTCCAAGCATTCTCATTTTGTATGCTAACCTTTTATGTGAACTAGTAAACAATTTGATGAAAAAATCCAGCTCTTTAACACAGGAGACACTTTATTGATGCAGTAAAAATTTTCCAATCCTCATGAGCAAGAATAGTCTACGCGTTTCGGTCCCTCATATTTTGGTCCTTAATCATGGCATGAATATGAGGGTCCGAAACACGTAGACTGTATTCTTGCTCATGAGGATTGGAAAGTTTTTACTGCATCAATAAAGTGTCTCATGTTGTTAAAGAGATGGATTTTTTACTAGTTTGCAGCAACAGCCGTGTCCAGGCTGATGTCCGTGCTCACAACAGGTGCAACAGGTGAGAGCTGCTATTTTCTAATTACTTAATTGTAACCTTTCATGTGGTACAGTGTCAAATGCTTTGGAGAAGTCAAGATGTGAAAGTCATTGATTTGCCACAGTCAAGTCTAGAACTTACCACCTCATAGAGACTGATTAACTTGACTGATCCCTCATGAAGCCATGCTGATATGGAGTTATTCGTTTATTTTAATTGAGATACTCCAAGATAGCATCTCTTAGAAAACCTTCAGTTTACCCATGATAGATGTTAAACTTACCGGCCTATAGTCTTCAGGCTCTGTTTTTGATCCATCTTTAAATATTGGCACCACATTTTCTAAGCGCCAATCCTGTGGAACATTCCCTGTCATTATAGAGTCCTTAAATATCAGAAATAAGGGTCTGGCTATGACATTACCTAATTTTCTTAGGATACTGGGGTGTAAGCCATCTGGTTCCAGTAATTTGTCTATTTTTATCTTTTTTAGACGCTGCTGAAGAAAATTTTAGGGTTAGTTTTACTCTTTTTGGCAATTAATTTCTCTGTCTCCAGGTTTGGCTGCTTTTATTTGTCTTTTACCATATTCTATTTACATATTCTTTTTTTAAGGAGTGCAATAAAATGGTACGCCATTTTTGACATACAAGTGAATAACAATATGTATATCCATGCAGTTAAAATTTACTAAAATGTAAATTGTAAATTATACCAAGGGGTGAAAAATTGCCATTGTATTTTCAGACAGCTTTCCATAAATCAATACTACAGTAGAAGAAACATATATCTTATCAGAGAAAAATGCCATGTTCTACAGTTATGTCTTCTCTTTATCATTGCTAATATAACTTTCTCTCTGAAATGTGTGAGAATTCTGCCATAAGACAAACACGGGCTGCCTGCTCACTGAAACATCAGATTACATCATCCCCTTGAAGTTTATAGAGAGGGGGGGAAGAGGAGGCAGGAAGTAGATAGAGACAAGACAGCACAGAAACAAATCTGCACATTCAGCAGCTAATAATAAGTTGTATATCTTAACCCTAGTGCAATATTCAAATCACTACTGCTGAGTACATCTCTATAATGTCTTAAATGATGCAGCTGAATAATTCTGAGTGAAAGAAGGATTCAGAATCTGCTTTCTCAAAGTGTATTCTATGACCAGAGAGAATGAGCAGATAGTCTCTACCCACCAGCTTTGGGAGAACTGAATATTTTAGATGCAGCATGCAAAGAAGAGAACTACTAAAATATACCAGGTATAAATCATATGATGCTCAGATCTAGTGCTATTACTCATGTATACACACATGGCAGCTCTTTCTGAAAAGTTATCTGGAACTGTAGGTACGCTATCATGCCATTTTTCATGTTGAGTTGTACTGTAATATTTCAGATTTAGCAGTTTAATACATTTTATAGAGTGTTGGCTTTCCAGACTTTACCAGGAAAAGTGAAATCTATAGTGTTGGATTTCAGAAATTAATGTCATGATGAAAAAAATGATACTTATAAACGTTCCTGTCCAGGAGTAAGCTGTAGCAGAGAAGAAATGTGGTCCCATTAAGCTTCAAATGACAGCTCCCTACATGACTGATTCATGCCCTCGTCTGACAAGAATAAATCCAGTCCAAATGTGGTTTCCAATGGAAAAGGAAAATATGAATATTCCATGCTCTCCTTTTTCTTATGGGATTTGACGCTGTAGGTATGAAATTAGGCCATAATACTCAGGTGGCGTTACGCCAATGGAGGCGGAGCCATGGAGGAAATGGGCCTGATGTCGATGTAAGGCCCCACCCTCTAATTCTAAGTAATATCATGGCTCTCCCCTGTCCTAAGCCTCTGTCAGGGCGCGGGCTCTGCCTTCCAGCTGCACACTCTGCTTCTCTATGCTCTGCAGTAACCCCCCTTAAACAGGGCATCGATGGCTGTGGCTCCATTCATTTCCAAGAGCTCTGTTCTCTGCTGGGCGCTGGGATGACTGATCAGCATTAGCAGTGTTAGCAGAGCATCTGCTGATTGGCTGGGAGAAACTTTACAGAGCCATGCAGCAGGACTTCATTCCTGCCAGGCTGGTCTTGTCATGAAGCACGGTCTGTGACTGGGGGACCACAGCATCACGAGTTGGAATTACTCCATTCACCAGTGCTGTGTGAAGATCTGCCACAGTTGTAAGAAACAGTCATGTAATGTCTGTACGTTTCATTATCCTGGTAAACTGTGTTAAAATTTATGTATAATGCTATTTCAGTAATGCAGATAAATGTAAAATGCCTGCAGTATTCGTTTGGTCAGTAGATGGCAGCATAGGACCAATTTGCATTGAAGTTTACCATAGGGAAAGTGTATTACTGTATACTGATTCTTTAAGGCAGCAGCTAAGTGTTGAAGTGACATGCCCCTTATGATGTCAGCCTGCCTCAGTCTGAGCAGAAAGAAGGAGGAAGAGGGACTTGAACTGCAACTGCCGCCATATTGGCAAGATAGAAAACAAGTTCTGTGATGTGTAAGACGTGTGTGGAGATACTAAAGGATTTCCCTGTGCAGCCAAGCTGTGTGAACTTCAGTCTAGAGACGGATGGAGTACAAAGAAACCGTGCATTTAGTGAAGCCAAGTTAAAAAGGACTGTGTGCAGCAACTAACCTGTGGAGCTGACATTGGGCTGAGTGAATTGCCACAAACAGTAAAGAGACTCAGTGCTGTCGAGGTACCGGACAGTAACTGTAAAATTCTGGATTATATTCAACTGGTTTTCCGGCCTGCTGAGGAGGACTTCTTTGTTGCGGATCCTGTGTTGGTTAAAGGAAAAGGACGACATCGGGCCCCACTGTGCACTTCCACAAACTGTAAGCGGTCCACTTGGACCACTGGGATAAGGGGGGTGCGCACCCGCTTGAAAGTTAGGGTCAGTTAGGGACAGTTTCTGGGACTATTATTTCTTAGTGTCCGCATGGCGAATACGGACACAGTAAGGGTGACAATTGTTGCAGTGTTTGACTTGTACTGTTTATACTGTTTTGAATATTTTGCTTGTCTTTACCTCTGTAACTTCACTGTTAACCTGCTTTTATTAATTTATAGTAAATGCAATTTTCTTAATCTTGACTTCTGCGTACGCAGAAGACAGCTTTAGGGCTCATGCAGATGACTGTATCTGTTTTGTGGTCTGCAAACTGTGGACCTGCAAAATATCAATTCTGGCCGTATGCGTTCTGCATTTTGTGTAACGGAATGGCCAACATTTTGATAGAAATGCCTATTGTAGACAAGAATAGGACATGTTCTATCTGTTTTGCGAGCTATGGAATGGAAGTACAGATGTGCACAGCACATGGACAGCAATATTTTTGTATTGGCACACAGAACAGGGCTTTTTTCGTACTGGCACACATTATAAGGGGGATTTTTTTGTACTGGCACACATTATAAGGGACATTTTTGGACTAGCACACAAGGGGCATTTTTTTGACTGGCACAGATTTTAACCCCTTAGGGACTTAGAATGTACCAGTACGCCACGTTTGCCGAGTCCTTAAGGACTCACGATGTACCGGTACATCCTAAGTTTAAAAGTAGATTGCGGCACGGCGGGGGATAATTGGAACAGGATGCCCGCAGAAATTATTCAGCGGGCATCCTGTCACAACGCCGGGGGGGTCATGTGACCCCCTGTATTGGCGATCGCCGCAAACCGCAGGTCAATTCAGACCTGCGGTTGCGGCGGGTGGTGCCATCGGGTATTTTTTATGCTGGCACACATTATAAAGGGGTAATTTTTGTACTGGAAGACATAATACTTGGAATTATTACTACTAGGGGCATTATGGTGGGCTTTATTACCACTTGGGGACTATGGGGAACATGATTACTAATATGGGCACTAAGGCGGCAGTTTTACTTTTGGTGCACAATAGGGGCATTACTATTGGGAGCACTGTTAATACTAAGTGCATTCTGCCAGAGAATTATTACTATTGTTGGGACTTTTGGGAGCACTAATACTGTGGGGGCATCCTGGCACAGTATCAGTTTACACAATTATTTTTGAGGGACACAATTTTTACAGCATTATTAGTGTCAGGGACACTATTTGTTAGGCACAGTTATTTTTTAAGGCACTGTGCCAATGGTTATTGAAGGGAGCACTATCTGTGTTACTAGTATTTTTAGGGGGATTATCTGTTACTGCAGTATAGTATTGAGGAGCACAGTGGGCACACTATTGAGGGTGGCAGGATTGGGTGTTGAGTAGCTAGGGAGGATAATGGAAAAGTATAAAACTAAGATGTCTGTGTGGCAAACTTTGCAGAGACAAGAGATGGCTGAAAGAAATCAGCATGGCGGTCTGGCCCAAATGTCGAATATGAGGAAAAAGAACATCTACATCACAGGACACATCACTGGATGTAAGAGGTATGTAATGCTGTATTACCTTGTATGCTTTGTGGCACTGTATGTAAAGCTTTTCAAGTATGTCTTTGACAGTATGGCTGGAGGGAAGGGGTTAGGTTGAAAATTTGGTTTCAATTTTTGCCTCAGGCAGCAGAAAGACTTTGCATCCCTGAAAATGCATATTACGAAATAACTGTTGTCCTGAAACGTACCCCCACCACATACACTAGAATATTATTGAGCGTGATATCCTTCAAAACCATGTGGCCTATACAGTGCGGTTTTCATTAGTTAAAGGGAACTTGTCATCACCTTTATGCTGCCCATACTAACAGCAGCATAAAGAAGAGACAGGTGAGTTGATTTCAGCGGTCTGTCATTTGTAAGTTAAAAGTAAGTGGTTGCCGAGAACCAACATCAAAATCATTGCAGACTCGGCCTGTAAAAGAGTCACAGCCACCTGAGAAGAGTCCTGGTTATTCTCTAGGAGTGAACTGCCAATCATCAGCAAATGGGCGAGGAGAGCAGGAGATAATGAACAACCATGACTCTTCTCAGGTAGATTTGACTCTTTTCCAGGCCTGTGCTGCAATGATTATGATGGTGGTTCTCAGCAACCACTGACTTTTAGCTCATGAGTGACACACCGCTGAAATCAGCATTTCTGCCACTATTTTATGCTGCCCTCCTTGAGGTCAGCATAAAATTGATGACAGGTTCCCTTTAAATATCAAGCAGCTGCAGCCTAATTGGACATGCGGTTCTTGACTGTACAGTCATGGCCGTAAATGTTGGCACCCCTAAAATTTTTCAAGAAAATTAAGTATTTCTCACAGAAAAGTATTGCAGTAACAAATGTTTTGCTATACACATGTTTATTCCTTTTGTGTGTATTGTAACAAAACTAAAAAAGGGAGGAAAAAAAGCAAATTGGACATAATGTCACACCAAACTCCAAAAATGAGCTGGACAAAATTATTGGCACCCATAACTTAATATTTGATTGTACACCCTTTGGAAAACATAACTGAAATCAGTCACTTCCTATAACCATCAATAAGCTTCTGACACCTCTCACCCGGAATTTTGGACCACTCTTCCTTAGCAAACTGCTCCAGGTCTCTCTTATTGGAAAGGTGCCTTTTCCCAACAGCAATTTTAAGATCTCTCCACAGGTGTTCAATGGGATTTAGAGCTGGACTCATTGCTGGCCACTTCAGAACTCTCCAGCGCTTTGTTGCCATCCATTTCTGGGTGTTTTTTGCCATATGTTTGGAGTCATTGTCCTGCTGGAAGACCCAAGATCTCGGACGCAAACCCAGCTTTCTGACACTGGGCTCTACAGTGCGACCCAAAATCCGTTGGTAATCCTCAGATTTCATAATGCCTTGCACACATTCAAGGCACCCAGTGCCAGAGGCAGCAAAACAACCCCAAAACATCAATGAACCTCCACCATATTTCACTGTAGGTACTGTGTTCTTTTCTTTGTAGGCCTCATTCCATTTTCGGTAAACAGTAGAATGATGTGCTTTACCAAAAAGCTCTATCTTGGTCTCATCTGTCCACAAGACGTTTTCCCAGAAGGATTTTGGCTTACTCAAGTTCATTTTTGCAAAATGTAGTCTTGCTTTTTTATGTCTCTGTGTCAGCAGTGGGGTCCTCCTGGGTCTCCTGCCATAGCGTTTCATTTCATTTAAATGTTGACAGATAGTTTGCACTGACACTAATGCTCCCTGAGCCTGCAGGACTTTGGAACTTCTTTGGGGCTGCTTATCCACCATCCAGACTATCCTGCGTATACACCTTTCATTAATTTTTCTCTTCCGTCCACGCCCAGGGAGATTAGCTAGAGTGCCATGGGTTGCAAACTTCTTGATAATGTTATGCACTGTGGACAAAGGCAAATCTAGATCTCTGGAGAAGGACTTGTAACCTTTAAATTGTTGATATTTTTCCACAATTTTGGTTCTCAAGTCCTCAGACAGTTCTCTTCTCTTTCTGTTGTCCATGCTTAGTGTGGAGCACACAGACACACAATGCAAAGACTAAGTGAACTTCTCTCCTTTTTATCTGCTTTCATGTGTGATTTTTATATTGCCCACACCTGTTACTTGCCCCAGGTGAGTTTAAAGGAGCATCACATGCTTGAAACAATCTTATTTATCCACAATTTTGAAAGGGTGCCAATAATTTTGTCCAGCCCATTTTTGGAGTTTGGTGTGACATTATGTCCAATTAGCTTTTTTTCCTCCCTTTTTTGGTTTTGTTCCAATACACACAAAGGGAATAAACATGTGTATAGCAAAACATGTGCTACTGCAATACTTTTCTGTGAGAAATACTTAATTTTCTTGAAAAATTTCAGGGGTGCCAACATTTACGGCCATGACTGTAGCTGGCCGTGACTCAACCAGATCATCAATGCGCCATGTGGCCATACCATAAGGATGCAGTCTACAGGTATATTTACCCAAAACCTACAAAAAAATGGAGCTCAACATGTACTAGTACAAAAATATAAATCCTTTATTGAAGTCATGACAATACATATATGAACGACGTTGCTATTAAAAACAGGTTGGCAGAAAGGAACACCACCCTGGTGGGACATCGGCTACACATACATGTTATAATATAACCAACTATTTGTCAATATATAATAAATAAATGAATAAATAAATACCATGAAGGTGCATTACATAGCTGTACATAAGAAGCACAAAACCTGCAGGGTATTCCCAGCAAATGCTCAGGAAGACCCAGGAACAGGCAGCGTGACACAAAAAAACGTAACACTTATATGGATGTCCAAGACAGGATGGCACTACCCCGACGCACATTTCGGCATGCCTTCGTCAGGTATATTTACCCTTAGGATGCAGCCCTATTTTTCAAATCTGACATGTATAATTTTGCCTGCTTTTACTTCTCTGAGACTGTTTTCATGGTTACCATGTTAGTGGTAAATTGTGGGATTTTACTAGTTATACGACGTAAAGTCATGATTTTAGTAAGACACGGAGGCGAGTATTGCTTTTCTCTTTCTTTACTAAAATATAGCAGCAAACACAGGAAGAGAAAAAAGTGCCCCTGTAACCTAGGCAACCAGCCACTCCCCCGGACTAGCCGGTATAAGAGTCAGCTCCAACCCACAGTCCTCCTCTTTCTTGTAACTCCTCTTAGCGAACAGGAAGAACCAACAACCTGGAACCTCGGAATTCCACTCATCGTGCCAGCCACTGGACCGCATCAATCGGAACACTAACAGCTCTGGAACATCTTGTCAACGAAGAAACCAACCGCCAGACAGCGAAACCAAACGGAACAACTGGAGCTGCGAATCCTGGAGGTACTTCTGGAACTGCAACTTCCGGGTGAATCAACCTAAGGCAAAAGACATGAAACACGGTGACTCGACACCATCCCACCAAGGAAGGAATTTCTGAGGCATGCAACCGGTAAAACAAAGAACAACATCAACGTCCTACTATGGAAGGAAAAAACACCAGGCATGCAATCGGTATACAGACAATGACATCAATAACCACATATCTCATGCAGAGAAGTACTTACCATACCCAAGACCCAACAAGGGTGGGAGCAGAACATATAGGGAGGGCAATACTCGCCTCCGTGTCTTACTAAAATCATGACTTTACGTCGTATAACTAGTAAAATCCCACAATTTTAGAACAGACACGGAGGCTTCGTATTGCAAAGTTCAAAGCTGCATGACCACCGCAGAAAACGCATGAGGAGACGGGCGGAAATAGAAATCCCGGAAAGTAGACTCCCGCGACCAATCAGCCACCCTAAGGATATCCTGCAACCTAGCCCCAGAGGCCAACATAGCAGTGGCCGAAGCTCTGCGCGTGGAATGAGCCGAGAAAGTGGAGGTGTCCACCCCCGCAAGCGAAAGCACCCATTTGACCCAACGAGCCAACGTGGTGGAAGAAACCGGGGCAAAGGGGGCACGACAGGCCAGAAAAAGATTCGGACAGGCAGGAGAGCGGTGAGCCCGAGTTCTAACCTCATATTCGCGAAGGCAAGCGACCGGACACAAGTCAGGCCTGGCCGCAAACGCCGGGTAAGAGATAGTGAGAAGAGGACTTCGTGCGCCTAGAAATCAAAAAGGGACACCCCCTCGGGTGTAAAAGACCGAGCCGAAAATGTCCAGAGCCTGGACGTCGGAAACCCGTCTGCACGACACTAAGCACAGCAGGGAGACCAGCTTGGCCGAAAGGTGGCGCAAGGAAAGCTCCGAATTCGAAGGCCAGGACGAGAAGAGTGACAGAACCAATGACACATCCCAGGTAGAAGAATACTTCGGTTTAGGGGGACGGGATAGGCGCGCGCCCTTCAAAAGACGGCACACAAGAGGATGCTGCCCGATCGGGCAACCCCCGAACCCTTGGTGGGAAGAGGAGATGGCAGACCGATACACATTGATGGTCCGATAAGCCCGGCCCCCCTCAAACAAGGTCGTCAAGAAATTCAGGATGGCTGAAACAGGTGCTGATAAGGGATCCAAGTCCCTTCCCACGCACCAACCAGCCCAAGACTTCCAGGCGGAACGGTATGCACGTCTAGTACCAGGGGCCCAAGCGTTGGCCAGTAGGCGTCTAGTCGAGCTCGGAAGACCCTGGAGTTCACCGGAGATCCAGAGATCCTCCAGGCCAGGAGAGACAGGGAACCCTCTGTCAGAAGTGGGTGAAGCTGATCGAGGGGACCCAACACCAGGTCCGGAAGGGCTGGCAACAACCTGGGGACATCCACCGTCAGCTCGAGGAGCTGAGGGAACCACGCCTGAGATCTCCAAAGCGGGGTCACCAACACCAGTTCGGCCGACTGGTGCCTGACCTGAAGGAGAACCCTGGGAATGAGAGCGAAGGGGGGAAAGGCATACAGGAACTCGCTGGACCAGTCCTGGAGAAACTCATCCACGGCCTCCGCCGCGGGATCCGGTCTCCAGCTGAAGAAACGCGGGAGCTGGGCATTGAGCCGAGACGCAAAAAGGTCGATTGACGGGGAACCCCAGAGAGAACAGATACCGCAGAAGACCTCCACGTTGAGCTTCCAATCGCCGGAGTCCGCCCAATGACGCGAGCTCCAATCCGCCTCGGTGTTGTGGAGGCCCGGAAGGTAGTCTGCCCGGACCACCAGATTCTTGGAGAAACAGTAGTTCCAAAAATCTTTCGCCAATCGCGCTAGCAAAGCGGAACGAGTGCCGCCCAGGTGATTGACGTACCGCACGGCGGACACGTTGTCCATCCAGAGGCGAATGCAAACATTCACCTTGTCGCACGTGAAACTCCGGATCGCAAAGGACCCGGCCAGCAACTCTAGGGCATTGATATGGAGGCTGGATTCCTCCAGGGACCAAAGACCCCCCGTGGACACCCCTTCGCAGTGGGCACCCCAACCGAGAAGGCTGGCATCGGAATCCACCGTGAACTCCGGACGAGAACCGAAAATGGCCCTGCCGTTCCAGGCCGACAGGTTGTGGATCCACCAGGAGAGCTCGTCCCGAGTCTCGGCATCCAACGAGACGACATCCGCATAAGAGGCACCCCCCCAAGAGCCCGATAGTGGAGGGGTGCGGGAAAAACCGCCTGTATGGATGCCGAAAGGAGGCCAATTATGCGGGCCAACTGTCGCAGGGAAACCTGGGGGCGCCGCAGAGTTCGTTGCAACTCCTTGCGAATGGCGCGCACCTTCTGCAAAGGGAGGCTGAGAGATTCGGACTCTGAATCCACCAGGAAACCCAGGAACTCCATGCGTCTGGATGGTACCAGGCAAGACTTCTCCCAATTGATCAGGAAACCCAACCGTGACAGGAGATCTGTCGCCAAACGAAGGTGAGACAGGAGCAGGTCCCTGCTCCGGGCCATTAGCAGGATGTCATCCAAATACACAATGAGACGGACACCCCTGGCCCGAAGCCAGGCCACAACCGGTCGCAGAAGTTTGGTAAAACTCCAAGGGGCGGAGGAGAGACCAAAGGGCAGACAAGTAAAGCGCCAGGTCTCCCCGTTCCAGAGAAACCTGAGAAGGTCTCGGGAGAGAGGCGCAACCGGGACCGTGAGGTACGCATCTTGGAGGTCCAGTTTGACCATCCAATCCCCCGGCAGAAGAAGGTCCCTCAGGAGGTGGATGCCCTCCATTTTGAAATGTCTGTAACGCACCAGGGTGTTCAGGGCTCGGAGGTTGATAACCGGGCGCATCTGACCTCCCTTTTTTTCGACCAGAAAAATATTGCTTACTACTCCCGGGGAGGAGGCGAGTGCAGGTTCCACGGCTCCTTTCCTGTAAAGGGTAGAGAGCTCTACCTGGACCAAGGTGCGGTCCGTCGCGGCAAGACTTAGCGGATGGGGGCGCGGGATGTGGTCCGGTGAGGAGACTAATTCTATCTGGAAGCCCAGGACCGTAGACAGGACCCAGCTGTCCGATGTAATGGCCTGCCAAGCAGGGAAAAAATGATGGAGTCTGCCCCCTACAGGTGGATTGAAAGAAACACGAGGAAGTGGCAATCTTACCATACGGGCGTCTTGATCCGGGAGTGCCTCGGAAGCTTCTGGAGCGTCAAGGTCTTCCACGGGAAGGGAAGAACGGGGTTGGCTGGCGCGAGTCCTGGTAGGATGGACCCTGGTAACCCGTTGGCTAGGAGAAGGAGCCTCGGCCCCCGGTACGGGCCTGATAGGATGAACGGCCGGACAGGCGGCCCCTGACACTGCCGGCCCTGGAAGAGACCCGTCCCTGAAACACCTTCCTCATGGAGGACTGCGCCTTGTCCAAGGCCGTGAAGGCACCTACATAACGCCCCAGGTCCTTTATAAAAGAGTCTCCGAATAAGAGGCCCTGGGCGTCTTTGCCCGGTTCAGTGAGGGCGAGGTTCGTCAACTTAGGCTCAATCTTAAAGAGTATGGCCTTGCGCCTTTCTATGGAGAGCGAGGTATTGACGTTACCCGCAATACATATCGCCCGCTGCACCCAACCTCGGAGATCTTCCGGGTCCACCTGCCTATTCTCGGCCCGAGCGGACTCCGCCAAGTCGAACAGCTTAGCCAGGGGCCCAAAGATATCAAGCTTTACGCGGATTCCAACCAAGTTTCGCAAGAAATTGCATAATCTTGGGGTCAACGGTGGGGGTGTCACACACCTTATTAGGAATGATAGGCCTGGGACACTCAGCCTTAAGTTTATTCCGCGCCGCTTTGCTAAGCGGGCGACGGACCTAATTTTCCAGGTAACTGGAAACATGCTCTGCAGGGAGCCGTTCCGCCGACCTGGGATGGTGTAAGGCGTCAGGATCAAAAAGCGGGTCCCCATAAGGGTCTAGAAGCGCACCATCCTGAGCAACCGGAAGGGTGCATGTTGCGCCAGAAGGTCGTGCGGTCAGGGGCGAGGGATCCGACGGACCCGGGCCCTCCGTGTCTGAAGCGTCCCCAGACTCAAACACGTACTCATCCTCAGCCTCCTCTCTAGACCCGATTTCTGAGTCGGAGTCGCTCTCAAATTGCGCTCTGGCGCATTTCGACTGCCGCGCCCGTTCCGCCTGGCGTGGTAAGGCTCTTTTGCGCGTCAATGGCACGCTATCCTGTGGGTGAGACGAGTCACCAGTCAAAGGGGTTCTGGAGGCCTGAGTATCTAGATGGACTTCGCCCATGGAGGTGGATGGGGAGGGATCAGGGTTCGTCACATGTTGTGCAACTGGCGCGTCACCGGAGTGGTTCCGGAGCGCTTGAGATAAGGTGTGCGAAATGGTGGCCGACATGGAGCCCATAGCCGAGGCAATGGCCTCCGCTACTGCCTTTTGGAGCAAGGATGCGGCATCAGGGGCCGGATCCATAAGATGGGGAGATGCGGTAGGCACAGGAGGGGGAATAACCGGAACCACCGGAGGAGCAGCGTCCCCAGGAGAAGGGGGGTTAATCGCCGGGTAGGACATCATAAAAGGTCCTAATGTGGCCACTGAACTAGAGGGAAAACCTTAAAACCAGCCGGATCCGGGTCCTCAGGGCACAGCAGGTCGCAGGCGACTGGCGAAAATGGCCGCCGAAGTCACGCGAGAGGACGGGGCAAGGAGACGCGCGCGTGCGAAATCTCGCAATACTTCCAGCGCAAGCGCCGGAGCGTCCGCGAGACCAAGATGGGGCAGGGAGACGGCCGCAGAGGGTACCGATCTAGACAGGGCCCACAGGTAACGAAAGAAAAGATCCCCCTGGCGAAACAACGCACAGGGGGACAAGACCAGAAAGGGAAGGAAATCGCAATCCCTGTGGAGAAAAAATATATCACATATATAACGATCAAATACAACACATATATCAGATACTCCTCTTCCTGTGAGCAGCAAGAAAGAGGAGGACTGTGGGTTGGAGCTGACTCTTATACCGGCTAGTCCGGGGGAGTGGCTGGTTGCCTAGGTTACAGGGGCACTTTTTTCTCTTCCTGTGTTTGCCGCTATATTTTAGTAAAGAAAGAGAAAAGCAATACGAAGCCTCCATGTCTGTTCTAAAATTTTGGTTATTATGTTTTGGGAGGTTTGGTTTGTTTATGAAAAATCTGGACCATTTGGAAATATTTACAATTTTAAAAATTCTATTTCTACTTGGAAAACAGTTATACTACATACATTAGTTAATAACTAACATTTGCCATATAGATATTTTATTCTCAAATGTAATTTTATTTTCCATTACACCCCATGACAGCACCTGTGAGAGATCCTCTCCCTTCCAGACAGGAAACGGGAACTTCACAGATCTTTAAATTGGTCCATTGCCTTCCACCACTAAGTACTTTCCTGTTTCCTGTCCAGAGACAGGAGGATTTCTTTCCAGGTCTATCTTTGGGCTGCAGGACCTCTAGGGTTAAAACGATCGAAACCTAGTGGAGGTACCTGCCAGCGTAAGTCTCCACTAGGAGCCGCTAAGAAGTCCATCTGTTTTCCCTTCTCCAGAGCCATGGGGGGATGCCTGTAGCTGCCTCGTGGTCCTTGCCTAGCCGGTGAAGTTGTGGTGTGAGGGGGGGAGGTGGATCTTCTCCTCTCATTGAGGCAGGCCGAATCTGGGCGTGCGCGTCGCACCGGAAGTGACGCGTGCGTTCCATCGGCCGGAAGGGGAGGAGCATAACATGGCGGGCGTTGCATGGCCCATTTGAAAAAGGGAATGCCGGCCAGCCAGCGTGGAGGGAGCAGCAGCAAGCAGATACCGACCGGACGGCAGGCGGCACTTACGGCCCTCCATTTTCCCCCTTGGAGCAGCAGTATCATGCAGGAAGAAGGGGAAGTACAACCGCGCACTAATAGACAGGAGCAGCTTTCCGAATCCAGCATGGTACTCCTGGGGGTAAGAGGGGTTAACCCGCACCATCTCCCTTTGGGGAGTTAAATGCAGGTTAAAGAAGCCCCAAGAAAAGCTTCCCACAAAACAAGAGCTAAGGAGTGTGGAATTTGCAAACGAAAGTTGGACCCGTCTTACCCCAAAACATGTTGCCAACCATGTCTAGATAAGTTAGTGGCAGATGAGTCGCCATCTTTATTACAAAGTATCCAAGACTTAGTTAAAAATGAAGTCCGTTCTTCTGTGGAAGATCTTAAAAAATCCCTGCCTAGCTCATCCAGACATAGGAAGGCTCAGACAGTACTGGAGGATACTAGGGATTCTGAGTCTGAGGAGGGCGCTATTGCAGACTCAGATTCCTCCTCTGAGGATTTGACAGGGAAGCCGTTATTCAGAGCGGAAGATACGGATCTACTATTAAAGGCGGTTAGATCCACGATGGAGCTGGAGGAAGAAAAGGAGTCCAGGTCTAGGCCAGAACTTATGTTTGAGAACCTAAAGCCTAAAAAGTCTATGGTGTTCCCCATTCAGGACTGTATCAAAGACCTGATTAAACCTGAATGGGAGAAACCTGATAAAAAATTATTTATCCCTAGAGTGGTCAAAAGAAAGTACCCCTTCGATGATCAAGAAGTATCAGCTCGGCAGGAGGTACCGAGGGTAGACGCTCCCGTAGCTAAGATAAATAAAAAATCAGCTCTCCCGTTTGAGGATTTAGGGTCCTTTAAAGATCCCATGGACAAAAGGGCGGATGCATACTTAAGAAAGAATTGGGAGGCATCTACTTCTGCCTTTAAACCAAATATAGCGACTACTTCGGTGGCAAGGTCAAGCTCTGGTTGGAGGAATTAGAGTCTCATATAGAGAACAAGACTCCTAGGGATCAGCGTCTGGAGGCTTTACCAACCATGTCCAGTGCAGTGGACTTTATCTCCACTGATGCATTGAGGCTTTCCGCTAGAGCGGCCACACTGTTCAATTCAGCCAGAAGGTCCTTATGGTTGAAGGGGTGGAAGGGCGATGTGGCTTCAAAGTCTAAGCTTTGTGCCCTCCCTTGCCAAGGAAATTTTTGTTTGGGTCGGACTTAGACGACATTTTAGATAAGGCATCTGATAGGAAAAAAGGATTTCCAGCACCGTCCTTTCCTAGACAGGGGAAGCCATTTCGGAGTAATGAGAGAAGGAAAGGTTTCGGGGATCAGAAGAAAAGAAGGGAATGGAGATCCGATAAATCAAAAAGTGTGCGGTTTAAATCCAGACCTCAAACTTCAAGTTCCACTCAACAATGACACCAGACCCCAGGTAGGCGGTCGTCTTTCTTTGTTTTCTCCAGCCTGGCGAAAATATTACCGCAAGTGCCTGGGTGAGGGGTATTATAGAGGAAAGCTACCGCCTAGACTTCAAGAGACTACCACCCAGGACATTAAAAATTACTTCCTTAAACCAAAATTCTCCAAAACAGGCGGCACTTACGGAGGAAATAAACAACCTCCTGGAAAAGGCAGTCCTTGTTCCAGTCCCAAAGAACGAACAAGGAGAGGGTTTTTATTTAACCCTATTTCTGGTTCCCAAGCCCAACGGTACATTCAGGCTGATAATAAATTTGAAGAGTCTCAACCAATATCTGTCCTACCAGAAATTCAGGATGGAATCCATCTCCTCCACGGTCCTCCCATCTGTTCCCCAACTGCGTGATGATCTCAATAGATATAAAAGATGCCTACTATCACGTGCCCATTCATCCTTTGTCTCAGAGATACCTGAGGGTAGCAGTGAAGATGGGAGAATCAATCGTCCATTTGCAGTTTAGAGTACTTCCTTTTGGGATATCACAGGCGCCCGAGGCTCTTCACAAAGCTAATGACGGAGGTAATGGCAGAAATAAGGTCAGACATCATTATAATCTCAAACCTGGACGACCTTCTCTTGGTAGGGCAGTCCACAGAGCTGTTGAGATCTCAAATACAGAAGGTCCTGGGGATCCTGATGAGCCTGGGCTGGTTAATAAATTGGGACAAATCATCCCTGATTTCATAGAAACATAGAAACATAGAATGTGTCGGCAGATAAGAACCATTTGGCCCATCTAGCCTGCCCAATATACTAAATACTATGGATAGCCCCTGGCCCTATCTTATATGAAGGATTGCCTTATGCCTATCCCATGCATGCTTAAAATCCAAATGCGTTTTTCTAGGCATCCTATTAGATTCTCAGACACAGAAATCTTATCTTCCGGCAGACAAGAAGAAAGGTATTCAGCAGAAAATCAGGTCTTTCAGCAAAACCAAGGAAGTTTCCCTAAGAAAAGGAATGTCTATTCTGGGTCTGATGACTGCTTGTATTCCTGCTGTGAGGTGGGCCCAATTCAGGTCCAGAATACTTCAATGGCACGTTTTGTCCAAATGGAACGGGAGGTCGCTATCCCTGGATCGCAAGATTGTAGTCCTGGGGTCAGTAACCCGGCCCTAGCTTGGTGGCTAAAAATTCAGAACCACAGTCAGGTAGTAGAGTAGTTGAGACACGACCCCTTAATAATAACCACCGACGCAAGCCCCTGGGGATGGGGGGCCCATTCAGTTTTGGGGTTTTTCCAAGGCCCTTCGTCAAAAACCCAGAGTGCTCAGTCCCAGGATCAGTCGATAGGCACAGATGCGCTCTCACAAACATGGGAGAAGGGCCTAGTCTATGCTTTCCCTCCCATCAGCCTATTGCCCAGAGTGATCCAGAAGATCAGGGGGAGCAGGCAACAGTGATACTAATAGCACAGTTTTGGCCAAGAAGAGTCTGGTTTGCTTGGGTGAGGAGATTATCAATAGCCGATCCCTGGATACTTCCAGAAAGACAGGACCTATTATATCAGGGCCCTCTACATCATCCGGAAGTCAAGAACCTCCACCTGACAGCCTGGATTTTGAGAGGACATTCTTCAGGTCTAGAGGCCTATCAGAACAAGTCATTAGGACTCTTCTAGCTAGTAGGAAAAAAGTCACCCCTGAAATCTATCTGAGGGTATATAAGACCTTCCTTCGGTTTGCAGGGCCAGGCCTAGACTTGAGCTCACCCAACATCCCGTTAATTTAATTTTTTTTTACAGGAAGGCCTTAACAAAAAGCTTAAACCCAGCACTCTCAAGGTCCAGATCTCAGCACTGAGTGCCCTATTTGACTTTAGATGGGCTACTCATCCTTGGGTCAAAAGGTTCATTAAGGGATCCTCTAGACTATGTCCTGTAGTTAAATCTAAATCACGTTGAGGGTAAGCGCTTCCTGGTTGTCAGGCAACGATTCATGTGACGAAGTCATGTGATCGGGAGGCCGAACTGGAGGAGGCTGCTCTCCGGATCGTCACGCTCTGGGGGAGGTGCCTGGTTGCCTGTGTGCGCATCGAGACTGACGTCACTTGTAGGCGCGGTCTCTCTTTGTATACGCAGGTTTCCTGGATACCGGGCATGCGCGGTAGGACCTCAGGGACGCCAAGACGGCTGCCACCATGAAACTCCACGCTGTAAGTCAGTACTTGTTTGTTTGAAAACCACGCGGCCATTGATCGCATGATTAGCACTTTCAGGTGGTCATTATAATGTAAGCACAAATGCACTTTATGAAACTGATAATGTTTCTTGAAAATTTATGAAATCCACTATGTATGTGATTATGGCACATTTTTATGGCACATGTTATGGAATGCACATATGAATATGATTTTTTATATATATGCACGCTTTTTATATTATTGAATATGTTATTGTCAATTATCTTGTTAAATTGACCCACTAAGCATTGTGGGTATAAATGTAGATGTTGAGACACCAATGTTATGCTTGAGAAAGACTGCAATGAGCAGTTGAAACGTTGCACAGGGGAAATAAAGCGGGCCACTGTTTCATTTTATCCTGGAGTGCTGCTTCTTCTTTGAGATATATATATATATATATATATATATATATATATATATATATATATATATATATATATATAGAGAAATCTATATTTCAGTATTGTTTCAAAGAAGAGATATGCCTGGCATATATTTGGCGCAGTGTTTTCTTCTGGTTTCCTTTTTTGCTTGTGTTATTAGTTTCACTACATATAGGTGCATTGCTGGTCCCAGGAATCTTGTCAAATACTGAGTGGTGGAAGGCAATGGACCAATTTAAAGATCTGGGAAGTTCCTATTTCCTGTCTGGAAGGGGGAGGATCTCTCACAGGTGCTGTCATGGGCTCATGGAAAACATATTCCTGGTAAGAGTAATTGAAGTTTTTTTGACAGTTGATATTGTAGTATTTTTTCAGCTTTATTGTAATTTGTACATTTATAAATCCAAGTGCTGTACATTTTCTGTTTCTGCATATTTGTATTATTTTGTTGCTATTGAGTGTAATTTTTTCCATTATTTTATCTTCACTGTTATCTTATCTGATCATAACCCCAGCTTTAATTCTGTGAACTTTCCACTTGTACCCCCACGTGACACCTCCTGTTCCTGTCTGTATAAATAACTGATGTGTTCACCTGTATCTTTGTATCTGAAGAATGCGTCATACAGCATGCTTTTTTGTTTTAATAAAAGTTTTATTCTTCTGGATAGGCAGCGCCCCGTATTCTGTTTTTACTGTTCTCAACTTTTCATTGATCCACGCGGAGGGAGCAGCAGCCACGATCCTAGAACGTGGGATGCTGATGTTGAACAGATAAATCCACGCATCTTTGACGTGTATGTTTCTTCTTTCATCTGGTGAGCACTTAGAATGTCCTAGGCAGCACCACCATTTGAGGATGGTTTATACTATGGAGCGCCAGTCTGCACTCTATTAAACATTTTTACAGCAGTTTTCCAAACCTATTTTTTAGGGAACAATTTAGTTCTAAAGGAACTTTAAATATCCTATATACTAGAAATCGCATAACTCACCCCATTTTAACAGCTGTACCCATTAAAGTATTCAAATTGACATTTAAGTTTGTTAATGCTTTAAGCGCTTCACAAGACTTAAAACTATTCTCTGCAGATTTTTCATTTCAATCAATTTTGTCTGTAACACAGCAAGCGTTAACAGAGAAACAGTCTTCAACTTATCTTTAATTTAAATGGTTTCTACAATAATACCCAAAGGTATGAAGCTGTGAATGACTGCCATAAAGTAAAACACATTTTTGAGACGATGGGACACTTTTTAATGCAAAAAGAAAAGTGAACAAGCCTACCACCACCGCAGCTCCACTGTGATGTGTGGACCACAGTCCAGCCAAGTGTGCATTTATGGTGGAAAAGAAGATTGTCCAGTGCTAGGAGGGATCACTTGTGTGTAGTCTCCATTTCAACTTCGAAATCCATCAGAAAGCAACCTTGCTATGTCCTCACCATGACTAATGCCTGTATTAAACAGTCTGATTGAGCAAGCTATTGTTGGGAGAAAAGCGTTTCCTCCAAGTAATCGCCTGCTAGCTGACGGAGGAGACCACTGCTATTACATGCAGCGATCTCCTCCGCAGAATTGGGAGGAGCGATCGCTATGCCATCACTTTTCCCCATACTATCTAGTGGTTTGCCGGTGGCAGATCGTTATTAGACAGCACAATCTGCCACCGGCAAGTACTGATTTTTAAGCATGCTTAAAAATCAGAATTGCCCGCTGAACATTTATTGGGCAGTCGGTGGCAGTATTACACTGCAAAATTATAGCTAACGAGCATTAATTACTCGTTTGCAATTATCAGCCGAAAAATCGGCCTTAAGGATGTAAGGTTTGTTTGAAATGCAAAGTGCTGGTAACCCAGTTTTTCTGTGGAAAGTTCTAATAAAAGCTACACAAGTGATCCCTCCTGGGGATGGAAAACTTGTTCTTTTTCTCTTGGTACATTGCCATACACATTGTGAGATTCCTTAAGTGTACAAACTGCAATGGGGAAATTTTGAGAAAGAAAAAGACATGTAAAGTGTTAGGGGGTCATTTATCAAACAGAAATACACCTAAATTATGCACAGATTACACCAAAATGGCACAGATTGCAGCGCAAAGGTCTTTTGCGCCACAATCTGCGACTTTTCCCTGCTCACGCCAAGTCTAAAAAATTGGGCGTGGGGTGGGCAGAGAAGGGGACGGGCAGGCAGGCCTGTCTCATTTACCATTTTCTATGCCTGGTTTAGGAATCTGTCTTACATGTAGAAGTGACGGAGAATCCACCAAAGTTATGTAGAGGCCTGTGCCTCTTCATAACTCCGGCAGATCCCCCGCCAGGTATAGGGGTTTATAGCGTCTAAAACACTGGTCTTAATAAATGTCCCCCTTAGTTTTTACCTCTGATGTTACAATTGCAGTTAAGATAACATGTTGCCTGCTGGACAGCCTATCCAGTGTGACAGATCCACTTTACATCATCTGTTTAAAACTTCCAATCGTCTATTACCATCACAGACATATATCTATAGCTATATGTAATGCGAGTTTATATAACGCTATGTTAGACAAGCTGCTTCATAAAACATTATAGCATTATCTTGCCAACTTAGATTTTTGTCTTATGCAGCTTCTCTGGAGAATTTATTTATGGAAAACTGTTGAGGAATTGCGTTTTTTTTCCAAATCCACCCCATTTGGATTTTTTTTCCCCCCCCGCTTCCTACTACATTGTATGCCATATTAAAATGGTGGCATTAGAAAATAAGCCCTCATATAGCTATGTGAACGGAAAAATTTAAAAGTTATGGCTAAAGGAACATAGGGAAGAAAAATGAAAGCGCAAAAATGAAAAAAAATAAAAAATGGTATCCTAATGGTTAAAGAGGACCTGTCAGTAGGAACAAATCTATTAAATGTGTTTGTAAGGGGTCTATTTGGCACTTACTCATATAGTCTTTGTTAAAATTCTTTGCTATTTTCTATATTTTATAAGTTATGCTCCCATGTGCTGTCCACACAGAGGTCGTCTCCACGTGATGTCTCCTCCATTCAAACACACTGCACTTGCACTAAACACCCACACGAACAATTTCCATTTGAATGGAGCATGCATCACAGTGGAGGTGGTTTGCCTGGTCACATGACCCTCCATCAGCAGCCATCTTATAAACAGGACTTTTGTGTGGACAGCAAAAAAAACTTTACAAGCAAGAGGGCATATCTTATAAAATATAGTAAATGGTGCAGAATTTCAACAGACTATATTAATAATTGCCATCTAATCATCTCACAAACACATTGGTCAACAATAACCAGAAAGTGGCCAACCCCTTTAAACCAGTGATACTGCCTGGTATGGTTGATCATGCTGATTAAAATGATACCTGAATGATGGAAGAGAGAAAAAAAAATACCCATAGATCTTCAGATAATATTTGGAGTTGCCATTTTTACTGAACAAAATGCACCAAAAATGCAGGAACAAACCCCTCCACAAAAGTGCCATAAAAATAGCAAAAATCTACAACTGAACCCATCCAGAGGTAAACCGTATCACAATGGAAGGAATGAGAGACAGCCTATGAATAACACATCACTTAAAACAGGTAGACACAAAATATACACAAGATCTACAGTACCCCTGAGCAGGAAGTATCTGCATATGGTGTGTTATGTAATATATTATGTACTGTCAAGTTATGTATTGTCCCAAGGATAGCCATGTATGGATGGTACAGCCCAGGTTCGGCCCTTGTAGGAGGTTAGGCCCCGCTCCAAACCTTAGGTCAGTCTAAACTAGAGTTTTGAAAGAAGAGGAATCTGTGCTTTGTGCTCCCTCTTCTTAGGCTCAAGAAGTACAGAGACTCACTGATTTCCGCATGATCTACTGAAGGATAGAGAGACTAAGACAACTGAGAGACTTGAGGAACTTAGAATTTGCGCATTTGAGTTGGTAAGGTAACCCGCTACCAAAAGCTGTTAAGACTTTACTGCTGTGAGGGATACTGTTAAGACACCCTTTATACCTGGACACAACCTGGCCAGTCATATATGCACAGCTCTATATCCCTCAGTGGACATTACAACTACCATTGCAAGAGTATGATTGCCTGCCATAGATTCTGCAGGAAGAGACTTGAGACATATTAAGAGGGAAGAGGGCCAAAACTCCCATCCTTGCCTAAATCCAAACATCTTTATCTGGGAAGAATTGCACTGTGTACAGTTGGAACTGTGTTTTGCTGTCGTTCGATGTACTACAACTCTGATTTCTTAATTCAGTAAAGAGAGACGTTTATTCTGCTACATCTGGCCTGATTACTGACTCCTGCACCATATGCTAGCCATTGCACTCTACTCGTCCTGTCTTGCACCCATACAAACACTTAACATCACTGGAACCCCAGCTAACCATCATGCAGGAGCCCCAGAACAAGGGTGTGCCCTGAAGGGAGAAAGGGTATGCCCTCCTTTCAATGCACAGCCCCAGTGAGCCACTGTGAATGCCTTACCATCTTCCCCTCTGGTTCCTCCTGGGCTTGCTGAAGATTCTCTACATTATTCTTGAATAACGGCCTATGTTGCACCATACTGGCAAGACGAAATGCTGGCTTTAAATTTAGCTAGCTTTTCTATGAGTTTTTTTATTCCATCAAGGAGTACAAGTGATATCAGTGGGCTCTAAGCTGTGGTCTCCAGTTTATGCTAAACTATAATTGTCAGAGCATTATGTAAAGTGTATTTCTGCAACCGCTGGAGTGCCACAGGTTGGAGACCACTTAAGCTGTAATGACCAGGGCCATCTGTTCTTTTGCTTACTGATTATTACAGTCTGTTATTTTGTAATTTCAGATTTTTACCTGTACATTTATCCCCTGAGTTGTAAAGTACCAGGAAAGGTGGTTTGTCTTGTTGGGGCCTATAGTTTCACAAGAAAAAGAAAAAAATGGAAGCATACAGCTCATACAGCTATTCATCACAGGTACTAGAACAGCAAATATATTTGCACATAGCTTGAAATGGAATATATATTTAAAATAATGAGCTAAAAGAAGAACAAGTTCATCAAAGATAAAACCAGAGGTGCGCAAACTTCTGCCCAACCATGGGTTTTGCCTGAGAGGCTTTTTCCAGGGCTTCTTTACTTTAAATTTTGCATATATGCAAAATAATTGACTTTATTTTAGTCTGCACCTGCTCCGATGCGATTGATGAGTTCACACACGGTTTATATTTAAATAACCACAACAAATCTGTTCAAATACAGCCTCATACAGGTGGGAAGTTGCAAGAGCGGCAGAAGGGTGCAGAATTTGATAGTATGTGTTCTGACTGCCATAGAAGAGAATGTCAGGGATTGGTTGGGCTTTTCTCACTAATATAAGCACCATTTATTTCAATTTTTCTAAATGCCTCTGCAAAGATATTTTCTTACCAGTGACGCATAACCAACTTTTACTTTTGCTGGTGGCACTTTGTTTAGATGGTCACACATATGCAGATTGAGCTGTAGGTTTGGCTGGGTCAAGCATTAGTACAATATATTTTGGGCGCGCGCAGAACAGACCTCCTATTTTCCACACTATTCTTTGCCTGCACATGTGCTGTAGCGTTCATATCACTAACTGCACAGTGATCGGCCCATATTTACTAATGTGTCTGATCTGCACCTAAAATGTCTAAGAAGAGAAAAGTGGCACAACAGTGGGGGAAAGACTTAGTGGGAAAGGGTAGAGATTCATGGGAAGTGGGGCATGGCCTAAGATCTGCTATTTTCTGGCTTAAAATTTTGTCTCAAAGTAAGTCAACCAATAGTTGGTATAGAGCTACACAACAGAGTCTATTCTTGCGCCATATTTATCATCCAGCCTGAGGCACTGTTATAAATCTGGCTGACGTCTGTTGGATTAGTAAATCTGGGCCTAATGACTGTGACTTTTAGGGTACGGCCACACGGAGAGGCTGTGATATGGTTGGGTTGTGGCCATGCTGTGGTCAAGAACAGCGCAGGCAATTAGCTGCAATCTGCCTTTCATTTAACTAATGAAGACTTTTCTGTCCTCAGATGCAAATCCAGTTGTTTCTATGTGTTTAACAGTTTTCACATTGCAATTTACCTATGTTGTATTTCATCTGCATTATATTGTATGGTAACAGCACCATCTACTGGTGAGTTTAATGTACAGTTGCAAGAAAAAGTATGTGAACCCTTTGGAATGATATGGATTTTTGCACAAATTGGTCATAAAATGTGATCTGATCTTTATCTAAGTCACAATAGACAATCACAGTCTGCTTAAACTAATAACACACAAAGAATTAAATGTTACCATGTTTTTATTGAACACACCATGTAAACATTCACAGTGCAGGTGAAAAGTATGTGAACCCTTGGATTTAATAACTGGTTGAACCTCCTTTGGCAGCAATAACTTCAACCAAACGTTTCCTGTAGTTGCAGATCAGACGTGCACAACGGTCAGGAGTAATTCTTGACCATTCCTCTTTACAGAACTGTTTCAGTTCAGCAATATTCTTGGGATGTCAGGTGTGAATCGCTTTCTTGAGGTCACGCCACAGCATCTCAATCGGGTTGAGGTCAGGACTCTGACTGGGCCACTCTAGAAGGCGTATTTTCTTCTGTTTAAGCCATTCTGTTGTTGATTTACATCCATGCTTTGAGTTTTTGCAACATGGCCTTAAGTTCTCTTGCAAAATGTCTTGATAAACTTGGGAATTCATTTTTCCTTCGATGATGGCAATCCGTCCAGGCCCTGATGCAGCAAAGCAGCCCTAAACCATGATGCCCCCACCACCATACTTCACAGTTGGGATGAGGTTTCGATGTTGGTGTGCTGTGCTTCTTTTTTTGTGTGTTTCTTCCAAACAACTCAACTTTGGTTTCATCTGAATATTTTGCCAGTACTTTTTTGGGACAGTAGTGGCTTCCTCTGTGGTATCCTCCCATGAAATCCATTCTTGTTTAGTGTTTTATGTATCGTAGATTCGCTAACATGGATGTTAGCATATGCTAGAGACTTTTGTAAGTCTTTAGCTGACACTGTAGGATTCTTCTTCACCTCATTGAGCAGTCTGCGCTGTGCTCTTGCAGTCATCTTTACAGGACGGCCACTCCGAGGGAGAGTCGCAGCAGTGCTGAACTTTCTCCATTTATAGACAATTTGTCTTACCGTGGAACTGATTAACAGCCAGGCCTTTGGAGATACTTTTATAACCCTTTCCAGCTTTATGCAATTCAACAATTCTTAATCGTAGGTCTTCTGAGAGCTCTTTTGTGAGAGGCATCATTCACATCAGGCAATGCTTCTTGTGAAATGCAAACCCAGAACTGGTGTGTGTTTTTTATAGGGCAGGGCAGCTGTAACCATCTTATTGATTGGACTCCTAGTTGGCTGACACCTCACTCCAATTAGCTTCTTGGAGATGTCATTAGTCTAGGGGTTCACATACTTTTTCCACCTGCACTGTGAATGTTTACATGATGTGTTCAATAAAAACATGGTAACATTTAATTATTAGTGGTTATTAGTTTAAGCAGACTGTGATTGTCTATTGTTGTGACTTAGATGAAGATCAGATCACATTTTATAACCAATTTGTGCAGAAATCCATATAATTCCAAAGGGTTCACATACTTATTCTTGCAACTGTATTTCGTCCAGCCTGTTTTCCTATGCATTATGGGAGTCCCAGGGCATTGTGGGTAGTTCCTGGTTCTTTGTAGTCTTGTGCTTGTATTAGAAGCAGTAGCCATTTTATGTCTGTGTGAGGAGCCACACTCTCACTGGTTCTTCTGCTCCTGATTTCTTATAAGCCTGTTTCAAGCATAGTCGGTAAGGACACTATCAATGTGACATTACACTGTAGTTTATTGTATGTTTCTTGTATTTGATAGCTCATTATCATTATATTACCCCATGTACTATGGATATTTATGTTCTGAAATACTACTGTTTTATTCTGTAGTTTCACCTTTCCTGTCAATGTACTAGCAATAAAGAGAAGGTTAAAGCTGAACAGTCTCTTTTTCTCAGAAGGCAGAGGGTTTGGCTACATGTCAGATTACACACTGTTCTAACGTGTATGAGGGCAGTATAAAGACCGCACTGTATAGTTAGTCTTCGTTGTTAATGGCCGCACGTTATTGTAGGTGACGTGCTTTTATTTAACTAATGAAGACTGACAGTGCAGTCATCATTTGCTAAATAAAAGACAGCTGCGGCTAACTGGCCATGCGGTACTTGACTGCAGCACGGCCGCAACCTGACCGTATGACAACCACTCTGTGTGGCTGTACCCTTACTGTGCTGGAGGATCTGGGTAGTACGCACAGATGGTGCTGGGGAAAGCAAGGATGCTGTGTGAGTCACATGATGAATCTATGAATCTATGTAGGAGCAAGCACTACAACCTAGATAGATCCAATGGGGACACCGAGAGTCTGAAGAATTAAGTATTTTGACCAGTAGGACTTTGTTTAGTGAGGAAACCCCTTTAACATTGCCTGCAGGCTCTACTGAAGGCCAGCGGTAGTGGGAGGATCCTCTTCTTCTGCTAGAGCAAACAGGGGCCCCAAGCCAAGGCAAGTTTTATTTTCTTTAAAGAGGCAGACCCAGGAGAGGCCAGCCCAACTATAAAACTTTCAACTTGCAGCATTCATTAGCAGGATTTTATTAGTTTTTTTTGCTGATACTTGGCCCCAACTATTTTAGCACAGACAGAATCAAGCTATTCATGTCTTGAGCCCATAACATTAAGTTTATGAAGGAGGCAGTGTTTTATGGAGCACTAAAGAAAGATTCATCAATGTCCCATAAGAGGACATGGGTTGCTGGAATTAACACAAAGTGCAACAAAGTGCTATTTATAAAGATGACATAAAAAGTCAAAGAAAGTACGGTAAATATTAGTGAAGACCTGAAAACTGCAACAGATCATAACAAGCTTAAATTAAATGCATATTTATACAGAATATTCTTGTAATATTCGTGTACCTGCTGACTGTTCTCAGTTTCTATGGCTTTCTAACGTCAATATGATTTAAGAATATATATTTTTTTTTTTTAACTTAAAACTATTCAGGACAAAACCAATAACTTAAGGAATGTGAAAAACACATCATCTTAAAACCCTCAAATTCAAAGCATCACTAACAAATATGGACTGATAGAAATTGGGCGTGCAAATAAAAAGGGAAATTGCATGCAGTGATTGCC
Source organism: Bufo gargarizans (assembly GCF_014858855.1). NCBI lineage: Eukaryota > Metazoa > Chordata > Amphibia > Anura > Bufonidae > Bufo > Bufo gargarizans. The sequence goes on from NC_058082.1 coordinate 454,452,332, forward strand.
CTCTTCTGTTTATTCCTTATACTGCAATATTTATAGTTCAGTATTTTTATTCCACTGCTGTTAAAAATTGTTTAATCCTTTTAAGACCGTGTGATTTTCCATTTTTAGCTCTCCCAAAGCCATAACTTTATTTTTTCATTCACATACTGTAGCTGTATGAATGCTTGTTTTTGTAATACAAGATGCATTTCCTAATGGCACCCTTTATGGTTGCATAAAATGTGATGGGAAGTGGGAAAAAAATTCCAAATGAGGTGGAATTATATAAAAACACAATTTCACCAAAGTTTTATGGGGGAAGAGGGGGTGGGGGGTTTGGTTGCACTGTTTCCTATGCGGTAAAACTGACTTGTTACTTTTATTATCTGAGTCAGTATGATTACAAAGATATCACATATCTATAATTTTCTTGCATTTTAATACTGAAAAAAAAAATTACAACTTTGAAAAAACTAATCTTTCCTTTCCATTGTCATATTATGACCCCCATAACTTTTTTATTTTTATGTGTACGGAACTATGTGAGAGCTCATTTTTTGCAGGACGATCTGTACTTTTCATTGATGCCATTCTGGGGTGTGTCTGATTTTTTATTAAATATATTGCGAGAGTCAAAGAGACAAAAAAAGGAAAATCTGCTATTTTGCCATTTTTTTTAAATATTATAAATTTTTATTACCCTTGTTAATAGTTCCCTTGGTGAACTGTAACAAGCAATCAATACATTGCTTTTCTCATAGACTCCAATGCATTAGCATCTATGGGGATCACACTGTGTTCCTATGGAGACCTAAAACAGGTAGGCTCTCCAAAGGAACTAATGTGCGACAGCCTTGTACCACTCCTAAGTACAGGGCTGCCACACACCCATGCTACCAGTCTTTTAGTTTCAATCATTTTTATTGAAGTTTTCAAGAATAAAATTATTTAAAAAAATTAGTTTTTCTTGACAAGTTATACAATCAATTGTACAGTATTGGTGCTAACAAATGAAGTTATGTCCGAGCTAAATGTTATAACTGAAGGCTGACAAGACGTAGTACAAGTCAAGCTCTAAATAATTGTTATAAAAAAAAAAATGTTGCTGTCATCCATGTTTTCCATTGATACATACATTTTTCTACGTTATAGTCTTTATGGGCCATGATTTTCCCGAAAATGCTGGTATTTTGCACTTTGGATACAATATCCGCTAACGTATCCTGTGATTGCCACCTTCGTAGCCAAAAATAACTGAGCCACTGGGATTCGGCTACGGGGTGGGTAGGGAGTGGAAATCCATGAAAAATAGAGCCCGATGGGGAGATATTTCAATGTCAAAACCACAGTAGGTGGACGCTGACTTAAATATGTCTAGCCATAAAGGACACACTAGTGGGCATGACCAAAGCACGTGTAAAAGGGTACCTCTACTACCGCAACCTCTCCAACAAAGTTGAGTGGCATCTGGATAAATTCTGAGTTTATCAGGGGTATAGTACAATCGTTGGCAGGTTTTAATTGTAGCCTCATACTGAGTGGTGCTACAGAAGGTAGTTGTAATAAACTTGAAGGTGTCTGCCCACTCTATTTCAGTGATATTACTTAGTTCTGTATCCCATTCTCTAAGAGTAACGGTCTTGGAGAAGGTTGCTTTGACCCCAGGGCCAAGTAAAGCGGCTTGATGCCAGTTTTGCTGAGAGATTGAGTTGGATTGGACCACAGCTCTATAATTTCTTTATTAGCAACCACCTGATACGGGGATTTGGATTGCAGCAAGTGACGTACCTGTAAATATTTAAAGAAGTCTTTGGGATCCCAAATTCTTGCTGCAGGTCTGCAAATTATTTGATGACCATCTCATTATATAGCAAGTTAACACTCTGGATTCCCAGGGATCGCCATGTAGCTAGGTATGTTTCTAATTCTGTAATTCTAAAAGTTGAAGACGGGATGCATGCTGCAAAGAGAAGGGCTGGTGTTTACTTTTATCATGGAAAGATCGCCAATGGTGTATTGAGTCGCTTAAAGGGCTTCTGTCAGCCCACTAAACCCTTTTTTTCCCCCGTTAATATTAATCCCTACACTGCAAGCTCCCTGTACATATGCTAAATATTCATTTTCGTTCAGTAGATATTGTTAAAAATCAAGTTTTATAATATGTAAATTACCTTGCTACCAGCAAGTAGGGCGGCTACTTGCTGGTAGCAGCCGCATCCTCCTCTCATCATGACGCCCCCTCCGCCGTTTGATTGACAGGGCCAGGGAACGGGTTCGTTCTCTGCTGGCCCTGTTCGAATTCAAAATATCGCGCCTGCGCCGTACCTTTCTTTAATCGGTGCAGGCGCACTGAGAGGCGGCCTCTCTCCCGGCCGCTCCATCCTCAATGCGCCTGCGCCGGGTGTGGATGTGACATCATCGGCGCAGGCGCACTGAGAGGCGGCTGGAGAGGCGACTGTCGGCCGCTCCATCCTCAATGCGCCTGCGCCGATGACGTCACATCTACACCCGGCGCAGGCGCATTGAGGATGGAGCGGCCGGGAGAGAGGCCGCCTCTCAGTGCGCCTGCACCGATTAAAGAAAGGTACGGCACAGGCGTGATATTTTGAATTCGAACAGGGGCAGCAGAGAACGAACCCGTTCCCTGGCCCTGTCAATCAAACGGCGGAGGGGGCGTCACGATGAGAGGAGGATGCGGCTGCTACCAGCAAGTAGCCGCCCTACTTGCTGGTAGCAAGGTAATTTACATATTATAAAACTTGATTTTTAACAATATCTACTGAACGAAAATGAATATTTAGCATATGTACAGGGAGCTTGCAGTGTAGGGATTAATATTAACGGGGGAAAAAAAGGGTTTAGTGGGCTGACAGAAGCCCTTTAATAAAGCTGGCAGCTGAGGTGTTTTAAACAGGTAAGCACTTATATTATTTATAAGAAGGGTTTTGAGATTCTTATTGAGGGCTAGATCCGATTCGATTTACACCCATGGAGATTTAGTCTCTTGCAGCCATCAAAACTTGAGGGCTTGGACCTGAGTTGCTAAAAAGTAATCAAGTAGGTTCGGAAGACCAAGTCCACCTTTGATCTTGGTTTTAGTAATTATGCCAGCGGCAATCCTCGGTTTACTCCATGCCCACACAAAATTAAGCAGACCTTGAGCCTTCCTAAAAAATATGTTAGGAACCTTAATAGGGACCGTCCTAAAAAAGAACAGAAGTTTTGGTAAGATTAGCATTTGGAAAGTAGCTATTCTTCCCACCCAAGATATTTCATGGTGGAATGGCTATTCCTAGATATTGTATGTGATCCTGTCTCCAGTCAAAGGGGAAGCCCTGTTTTGAGGGACTGAAGCGCATGGGCTGAAATGTTTATGGTTCAATTTGTGTTTATTGAAACCCAAAGTCTGCAGGAAATGCAGTGAAACATAAGAGGTTTGTGTTTCTCATATACAATATTTTCATACAAATAGAGATCAATAAAACATAAATTCAAAAATAAGTAATAAGAGGAGAAGGGGAGACAAGACAGAAAAATAGGAATGAAGGGAGTGTAGGGGGGGGGAAATGGAAAAGGGATAAACGAGTAGCCCAAATAAGAATTCAGAGCAGTAGGTCTAAAAAGAGCAGATTCAGCAAGAATGCCTGAGGTCAACCAGCCTGAGAAGTTAGCCAATGCACGGAATTGATACCAGGCTTCCCATTGTTTGGAATGTGCAGGACCCATTCCCTGGTCCTCAGCGCCTATCTCCTCCAATCGCGCCAAATGATCCAGGGCCTTTACCCAAGTGATTCTATGGAGACTTTTTGTTGAGCGCCAGGCCCAAGGAATAATTTGGCGCATTGCTATAATAAAGAATCTAAGAATACATTTCTTTACCGATTTGATTCTATCTGGGAAAGCTGATAGGAGAGCTATCTAGGGAGATGGGGAGATGGAGGACCTGTAGAGATGATTGTGAAGCTTGAATATGTCCCACCACAGAGAGAAAACCCCGGGACAGTCCCACCAGGTGTGTAACATGGTGCCTCTTGAACTCAGGCACCGCAAACAGGTATCTGGTATGGAGGGATAAAACTGGTGTAGCTTAACTGGGGTCCTATACCATCCAGACCAAATCTTATAGTTAAGTTCCTGTATCTTACAGGATATAGAGGACTTATGGGTAAATAATAATGATCTCTTCCACTGGTCAGGTGTGAGGGAACATCCCAGATCACTCTCCCAGGATTGTATAATTTTCTTAGCCGGAGCAGGGAGCTCCTCCGGGTCGTCCCCGATCTCTCCCGAGTTAAGTATGGCGTATAAGAGAGATATAGGATTTCCAGGTGCAGAGGTCGCAACACATAGTTTTTCAAAATCGGTTAAGGGGGATTGAAGTTGCGATCCAGGTGCCAGAGATCTAGTAAAGTTGCGCAATTGGAAATAATGGAACCAACGTCCAGGTGAATCAGGTATGAGATGTAACAGGTCTTTGAGGCCTATTAGCCCCTTAGTGGAGTCTATGTCCCTGACTCTAACCTGAGGCTTGGCTTGTAGCCCAAAAGAAGGTAGGTCCATAAGGTTAGAAGGTAGTGATGGGTGTCCAGATAGGTTTGTGAGTGGACCAGGGATCGTGGCCAATTTAACCTTGAAAGCAAACCCAATACAAGTATCCACTATGGAAGACAGAAAAGGCGAGAACTGTTGGATGGACAATTGGTTCAACGTATTTTTCGGGTACCAGAAGACACCCGGGATCAAGCCTGGGGCCAGGGCATGCTCTAGCTCAACCCATAGTTTCATGTTGAAGTTGTGTGTGAGGTCAATTACACAATTGGTGACTGCCGCTCTATAATATGACAAAAAGTAGGATAAACCCGTGCCTCCCTGGGTCTTTGATCGAGTAATTAGGTTGTAGTTCAGTGTAGCCCTGGACCTACCCCAAACAAAGCGAGAAGCTATTCTTCTGAGTCGAGTAAAATAAGAGAGGGGAACCCAGCAAGGGATTGTCTGAAATAAATATAGGAGCCTGGGCAGGACGTCCCTCTTTAAGGTGTTGATTCTGCCGAACCAGGAGACTTTTAAGTTCGACCGGGATCGAAGGTTATTTTCGATGGTATGAATTAAGGGTAAATAGTTGAGCTTGAACAGGTGGGAAGGATCCGGAGATATGTATATTCCCAGGTGTTTAAGCGTGAGTGGGGACCATTTGAACAGGAAGGAACTCTTGAGGGTAGCGACCTCTCGGGGGGGGGGGGGGGGGGGGAAGAGTGATATTTAGAATTTCAGATTTTTGAATATTAACTTTGAAGTTGGATAGTGATCCAAAAATATCAAATTCTTTTTACACAGAGGGGAGGCCAATTCTAGGAGAGGTTAGGTATAACAGTAGGTCATCGGCGAACAGTGAGAGTTTATGTTCTACGTCACCAAGACGGAGACCTTTGATTGATTCGTTAGCTCGTAGAGCATTAGCTAAGGATTCCATGACTAATATGTAAAGGAACGGGGACAGGGGGCACCCCTGGCGCGTTCCGTTTGAGATAGGAAAAGGATCCGACAGTGTACCGTTGACATGTACTCCGGCAGTGGGGCCGGTGTATAGTGCCATAATTCTATGTATCATTTTGGAACCCAAGCCAATATGCGTTAAGGTTCTCTCCAGAAAGTGCCAACTGACCCTATTGAAGGCCTTTTCCGCATTAACCGAAAGCAAGCATAAGGGATCTTTAGTTGTTTAGCTTTAGAGATCAGGCTGATAGATTTAATAATGTTCTCGCGGGCCTCTCGTCCTGGGACAATCCCACCTGTTCCCTATGAATGCAGTTTGGTATGTGGGGGTGCAGTCTCAGGGCTAATTTTTTTAGCGAATATTTTTAAGTCTATATTGAGGAGGAAAATAGGCCCATAGTTTGAGCAAAGGGAATGATCTTTGTCCGGTTTGGGGATAACTGTGACATGTGCCTGTAGGGACTGAGATGGAAAGGGGCATGTATCTGATATCGAATTGAATGTCTCTAGGAGTAGAGGGGTCAAGTCGTCCTTAAAAGTTTTGTACAAACTGGCGGTTAGCCCATCTGGGCAAGACTCTTCCAGTTTTTAAGGTCTTTAATGATGGACAGAAGTTCTGGAGCGGAGAAGTCATCCTCAATACCAGAAGACGCTTCACCTGGGAGACATGAGGGTCCGAATTGGGAGAGGTAATTTTGTACGTCGGGTGGCGACGGTTTAGAAGTGTTTGCACAAGTTTGGTCTAGATTATATAAATTGGCGTAATACGTCTGGACTTCATGTGCGATTTTGAGCGGGGCGTGGGCCCGGCCTTTCGAGCCCATGTTTAACGAGGGAATATGTGTTAGAGGGATACGTGTAGAGCTTTCGCCAGCCATTTACCACTTTTACCACAAACTCATAATAGCCACGTTTGATTTTGTCTCTGAGACAAAGGGACTTTTGGTCAAGTATTTTTAAGATCTGTTGTCGGATGGAGGAGAGCTCAGCTTTGAGGGAATCTGAAGAAGAGGTCTTGTTTATAGCCTCTTTAGCAACCAGTTCCGTAAGGAGTGTAGAGAGCTTATGAGCCCTTTCCTTTTTGAGCCTAGCCCCATGCAACAAAAAGATACCCCTAAGGACACATTTAAGGGCTTCCCATTTTAAAGGCGGGGCAGTGTTATCTGACCTATGATCAGAGATAAAGTCTGCAATGGTTTTTCTCACGTCTGCTACACAGACTGGGTCGTTCAAGAGGATGTCATTTAATCTCCAGGTGAACATACAGAAAAGTGTGTGGGTTGGGGACAGTAGGCCAAATTCCGGAGCATGATCAGACCAAATCATGGAGTCGATTGAGCATCGAGGGTCAAGGTCCAGGAGGCTCTGCGACACGAACAGATGGTCTAATCTGCTGTATCTGTTCTGGGCAGAAGAATAGAAGCTGTAATCTCTGACACCCGGATGCAAGACCCTCCAGAGGTCAACTAATTTGAGAGATGTGGGAGCTGCTTTAAACATGCTCAGTGACGAGGGAGAGATTGCAGACTTACCCACCGAGGAGTCCAGCTCAGAATCTATGACCATGTTGAAATCTCCGCCTAGGATGATACGGGAACCCTTGACAAAGCCAGCCAGTCTTCTTAGGATTTTGGTCCCAAAGGATGTCTGACCCTGGTTGGGAAAATAAACATTTGCCACTGTAAATATGGAATCATTAAGCGTGAGCTTAAGAAAGATATATCAGCCTTTTGAATCAATATCTGAAGCTAAGACCTTAGGTCAGAAAGCTTTGTGGAAAGCTTTGGAGACTCCACCTGCTTTTTTATCTGGGTGGGGACTATGGTACCAGGTGGGGTAGTATCTGTTCACACAGCTTGGTATAGATGAGAGCTTAAAGTGCGTCTCCTGTATCATTGCTATCATAATTCTTTTTTTATGGAATCAATATAGTATTTGGCTGCGTTTTTCAGGCTTGTTAAGGCCCCTAGCATTGTAAGTGCTAAACGATAAAAGATCTGTCATGGCAGGTAAGGAAGGAGAGAGGCAAGATTATAAGGCTGGACTACACGTACGGAACAGAACACAAGGGGGGGGGGGGCGAACACATGTTACAATAAAGGAATAATGTGAAACCAGTGGACATGGACTGGGGTTTAGAGCCCAAGGGGAACCAAACAATCGGTTCAGTGATCGCTAAGTAATGACGAGTCGTCACGTACAACACTGTAGAAAGTGTTGTGGTACCTAGTAGGGGAAGGAGGAGACGAGGGGAATACAGCAGCCCAACATGTCTCCGGACAGGTAATGAAATATGTAAATGAAACAGGTCTCAAACAGCCTATCAAGCAAAAACATTGAAAAGGACAGCAACATTGAACAGGGGGGCCCCATTTGACAAGGCCATGTGAAGATAATAGCAAGAATGTGGTGAAAACTGGGAACTAAAGCCTATCAAATGTTGGACAGTTCAGTCCTTAGAAGGGCGTGAACTTCTGGAGGGCCTCTGCTGTTTCGGGCGCGCCATCTGCCAGGAATTCCTGTGCGGCATGGGGGTCATCTCCCATTGTCTAGGTAAGTCAGGAAGGTTCACAGACGGAAGGTCGAAGGTGTCCAACATCCTCTGGAGGTCAGTGATGGTTTTGAAGGAGGCGGATTACTCGTCTTTTTTACCAAATAACTGGAAGGGGTAACCCCAGCGATAGACGATGTCATTGTCCTTAAGAAGGAGCAGCAGTGGTTTAAGAGCTTTACGCAGCATAAGTGCAGGGCCGTCTTTACCAAGCGGCAAAAGGGGCAGCTGCCCTGGGCCCAGTTGCTCCTGGGGGGCCCAAGGCAGCTGCCTCTTGAGCCCTGCTAGCTACTGCCCCGGGTGTCAGGCTGTCGGCTACACAGGCATCATGATCGTAATGTGTTAATGATCTTAATTCTAGGACCTTAATGAGTTTTGCTCTAGGATCTTAATGACATCATTACCATGTGACCAGTAACCTAGCAATTAATGGTCACATGGCTATGAGGTCATCACAGGTCCTACTGAGTGTTTCAGAAGTTAACTGTGGAGCTTTTTTGTGTAAAGATTACATTAGAAAAAGGTGACAGGGGCTGTTATGTTAATATACTGTAAACTACTGTATAGTGGGGTGCTGTTTATTGTGTGGTGGGCTGTATATTGTGTGGTGGGCTGTATATTGTGTGGTGGGCTATATATTGTGTAATGGGCTGTATATTGTGTGGTGGGCTGTATACTGTGGTGGGGGGGTGGCCTGTATACTGTGTGGTGGGCTGTATACTGTGTGGTGGGCTGTATAGTGTGGTGGGCTGTATAGTGGGGGGGAGTGCTATACTGCTGTACTGTATAGTGTGGGGGGGGGCTGTATCGTGTATAGTTTGGGGTGCTGTATAAAGTGAGGTGTTGTATACCGTGAGGTGCTGTATACTGTGGGCTGCTATACTGCTCTACTATATACTGTGGGGTACTGTATAGTGTGGGGTGCTAAACTGCATACTGTGTGGTGCTGTATACTATAGGGTGCTATACTGCATACTGTGGGGTGCTGGGGTGCACTGTAACACTAGGGTGAGCCGAGCCCTGGTCTCCTTCCTGCAGAGCGGTGCCCACTTCCAGCCTGAGCCCGGCTGCCCAGAGCACTGATCCTGAGCCGCTGGAGTCTTCAGAACTGGAAGTATTTACAGTCATTCACTGGACTCTACCAGATGTGTGATATGCCTGCTAAGGTGTGGGAAGGCGGGATCCAGGGGGCCCAAGTAAATTTTTGCCCAGGGTCCAATCAATATTAAAGACGGCCCTGCATAAGTGTGTGCCTGGCCAGGTCTGGCAGGATAAGTAAGCCAGGGTAATCTGGGAGGCTTGGTGTCAGGTTCCTAGCGGCTTTAAGGATCGCCTCTTTTTCTTTGAAAAAATGGACCCTGCAACAATGTTGCGTGGTCCGGAAAGATCCGTGGATTTCGGGCCCAGTGTTCTGTGGATTCTGTCAATATCGACAGGTGAACCCGATGTTTTATTAAGTAGCTTGTCAAAGAAACTTTAGGCCCAGTGCTCTAGGTCATGTGGAAGGACAGATTCAGGTACACTTCGTATGCGGAGGTTGTTCCTCCTGTGCCTGTTTTCGATGTCATCAAGATGGTTCAGGATGTCTTGGATTTGCTCAGTGTGATCTTGTAGGACCTGCTGGTGAGACTCAAGTGACTGGAGAGTCTGTTCCTGGGTTGCCTCAATTTCCTCTACTCTATGTCCCACTTGCTTGAGATCTGACTGCAATGCTGCCATGTCTTGCTTATGGGAGGCTTCTAGCCTAGAGAAGAGAGCATTCAGCTCCTGTTTAGTGGGGAGAGCCTTAAGGTGGACCTTCCAGTCCCAGTCCTCATCAGGCGAGGTCGGCGCCGCCAGTATGGCTGTATTAGCAGGGAGTCCTGAAGAGCCATGTGACTGGGGTGATGAGCCTGGCGTGGAGCGTCTGCTGTCTGCCAGTACAGGAGAAGAGGGGGTTACTGAAGACAGGCTAGTAACAGCCCCAGCATATGATAGAGCCCCTGATGGGATGAGCGGTGAATGACTAGGATTCGGGGAAGCGGCTGTGATGGTTGGTGCCGCGATCTCCTCACCTCCGGTAGGGTCCGCCATCTTGGGGAGCGTGGAACTCTTGGTGCTTCTCGCCGGCTGAGAACTGTAGGCAAGGAAGCGCTCTATGGTCCCGGAATCTCTCTCCACCGGTGCCGGGGTGGACAAGGTCCTCTTCCTCCTGGTCTTCATGAGGGTATGTAGGCTGTATAAGTCCCTAATCAGGGATATGCGCCGGAGACAGTTAGGAGCTCAGAGTGTGCACTGCTCACTCGGCCATTGGCAAGCTCCGACCCCCTGAGCTGAAATGTTTAAAGGGAGTATTTGAGATTTGATCTTGTTTACCTTATAATAGGATAATTGTCCATATTCCCTGATTAGAGAGCGTGCGACTGGTAAGGCTTTCTGTGGGGAGGATAGGGTCAGAAGCACATTGTCTGCATAAAGGGATATGCAGTGCTGTCTATTTCCAATAGAAATGCTTGAGATTTCAGGGTGTAACATGATTGCCTGTGCAAGAGGCTCTATAGCCAAGATGAAGATTAGGGGTGAAAGGGGGCATCCTTGGCGAGTGCCATATGTTAGATAAAAAGGTGTCGATAAGGCCCCATTTAGGAACACTCCCACCGAGGGTTTGGAGTACAACGCCCTTGTAGCAGTGATAAAGGTTTCTCATAGTCACATGGCCTCCAGAAACGAGAAGGCGAACGACCAGTTTAAGCGGTCAAATGCCTTCTCGGCCTCGAGAGTCACCAGCAAGGCTTTCGATTAATGTAGTCAATAAAGTTTAGAGCACAGCGGGTGTTGTCTGTAATTTGTCAGCGTTTAACAAAACCTGTTTGTCTGGGTCAATTAAAAGAGGCAAAACCATTGACAGCCTAGTTTTTAAAATCTTGGCGTATATCTTTAAGTCCGTATTTAGCATAGAGATAGGATGAAAATTTTGAGGCTTATCGGGGGGCTTACCCAGGGGCGTAGCTAGAAATGTCTAGGCCCCATAGAAAAAAAATGTTCTCCCACACCAACATACCTTTCGGACCTCCCACCCCTTCTGGAGCTCCCACCCAAACACCACTCCTAGACCTCCCACCCCCACACCCATCCGGCATCTCTTTCTCCTATGCTGTAGCGCTGGCCAATCACAGCGCTCAGCTCATAGCCTGGCTATGAGCTGAGCGCTGCGATTGGCCAGCGCTACAGCATAGGAGAAAGAGACCGTGGCAGGTTCCCCTAAGTGGAGCCTAAGTTCCCCTGGGTGGAGCCTAAGTAGGAACATACCGGAGGCTATAACCAGAGAACGGAGCGGCGCCCGGGGATAACAGTAAGTGCAGGGGGATCCCTGGGCGCCGCTCTACACGTCGGTATAGTCAGTTTACATACTTTTTCCTGGTGAAAGGTCCTCTTTAAAACTGCATCCAAATATCCGTGTATAATACCATGACATATAATAGCATCATATACTATATAACCCTCTGATGTCACAGATATCTCCTCTTCATCAAGTCTCCTGCTCCCCCCTCCTGCCTATATAATGGTCCAGATCTCCAGGATCCTCCTTCCCCTAACTCCCCATATATAATGGTCCAGACCTCCAGGGTCCTGCTCCCCCCTCCTCCCTAAATATAATGGTCCAGACCTCCAGTGTCCTACTCCCCCCTCCTCCCTATATAAATGGTCCAGACATCCAGGGTCCTGCTTCCCCCTACTCCCTAAATATAATGGTCCAGACCTCCAGGGTCCTGCTCCCCCCTAAATAGAATTGTCCAGACCTCCAGTGTCCTGTTCCCCCCTACTAATAATGTTCCAGACCTCCAGGGTCCTGTTCCCCCCTTCATAAATATAATGGTCCAGACCTCCAGGGTCCTGATCTCCCCTTCTCCCCAGATATAATGGTCCAGACCTCTAGAGTCCTGCTCCCCCCTCAATATAATGGTCCAGACCTTGGAGATCCTGCTGCTCCCCCCTCAATAAATTGGTCAAGACTTCCAGGGTCCTGCTCCCCCCCTAAATATAATGGTCCAGACCTCCAGGGTCCTGCTCCCCCTGCTCCCCAGATATAATGGTCCAGACCTCCAGTGTCCTGTCACCCCCTATAAAATGGTCTAGACCAGACCTCCAGGGTCCTGCTCCCCCTTCTCCTTAAATGTACTGGTCCAGACCTCCAGGGTCCTGCTCCCCCCTCCTCCCTAAATATAATGGTCCAGACCTCCAGTGTCCTACTCCCCCCTCCTCCCTATATAATGGTCCAGACATCCAGGGTCCTGCTTCCCCCTCCTCCCTAAATATAATGGTCCAGACCTCCAGGGTCCTGCTCCCCCCTAAATAAAATTGTCCAGACCTCCAGTGTCCTGTTCCCCCCCTATTAATAATGTTCCAGACCTCCAGGGTCCTGCTCCCCCCTTCATAAATATAATGGTCCAGACCTCCAGGGTCCTGATCTCCCCTTCTCCCCAGATATAATGGTCCAGACCTCCAGAGTCCTGCTCCCCCCTCAATATAATGGTCCAGACCTTGGAGATCCTGCTGCTCCCCCCTCAATAAATTGGTCAAGACTTCCAGGGTCCTGCTCCCCCCTAAATATAATGGTCCAGACCTCCAGGGTCCTGCTCCCCCTGCTCCCCAGATATAATGGTCCAGACCTCCAGTGTCCTGTCCCCCCCTATAAAATGGTCTAGACCAGACCTCCAGGGTCCTGCTCCCCCTTCTCCTTAAATGTACTGGTCCAGACCTACAGGGTCCTGCTCCCCCCTCCTCCCCAGATTTAATGGTCCAGGACTCCAGAGTAAGTTTCACCAGTCCCAGAGTCAGCCAGCCCTCACCACACAGCCACTTGAACGTCTGCACGTCCACACTCCAGCAGCGCTGCCAGGCCCAGCAGCACGCAGCTTCGCTGTACGCTCCATCTCCTCCACTTCTAGCCAGTAGGACTGCTGCCCAGACTGGGAGCGCGACCACTCCCTCTCCTCACTGCAGGTACACCTCTCTGCCTCCAGCCACCCCCTATCTCACCACCCACAGCCTGCAGGCCCTGCAGATAGCACTTTCTCTGTCTGTCCTGGAGGGGCCTGCAACCCCTGTAGCTACGCCACATGAATCAAAAAAATAAAAAATCCTCAGCCGGCAGCCTGGGCCCCCAGTGGCGTAGGGCCCCATAGCCATTGCTATGGCTGCTATAGTGATCCCTACGCCCATGGGCTTACCGGATTTTGGGAGGGCCACTATCGTGGCTTCAAGCATTTCATTGGTGAAGGATGCTTCTTGGAAAGCCTTAGTGTATACTGACGTTAGATGGGGTACCAAGTGCTTTTGGAAGGTTTTATAATAAAGGTTGGAAAGACCATCCGGTCCTGGAGATTTGTGCAAGGGGAGGGAATTTATTGTTTTGACCACTTCAGCCGAGTGATAGGAGCAGACAGAAGTTCACATTATTGAGAGGATAGCGAGGGCAGATTAAAATTTTTCAGGTATGCACAGATTTCTGGAGTGGGAGCTACATATGTTTCGGTGGAGTTCTGCATGGTTGTATAATGCTGAATAGTATTCCACAAACTGATCCACCATTGCTCTCGGGTCATATAACTTACAACCAGTGTTAGAGTGTGTCATGTAGGGGATTCTGGCCTTTGCTGTGCGTAGTTTAAGGTGACGGGCAAGTAATTGGCTAGCCTTATTATCCTGGGAATAGCAACAGGCTTTTATTGATCTCAGGTTTTTTTCATATTTAAAAAGAAGGCATTCCCGAAGTTGTGATCTAAGGGAGTAAATTTGAGTGGCTCTGTCTGTGGAGAAAGATTTTTTGTTAAGGGATTCTAGAGTAGTTAATTGAGAGAGAATATTTAGTATTTTGGATTCTCTCTGCTTTTTAGCTTGGTGGCCTAACTTAATAAAGATGCCTCTAATAAAGGCCTTGTGGGCGTTCTATAAACTATAGGGACTTGAGACTGAAGTGCTATTCAGACTGTAATATTCTGTGAGAGCCTTAGCAAGCTCTTCTTTATGACCCGTATTAGAGATAAGATAGGGGCTACAGCGCCATAAGGTATCTCTAATGTTGTAGGTTTCTTGAATTGAGAGGGACATGGAGGCGTGATCAGACCATTTAATCACTCCTATGGTGGATTCTCTTACCAGCTGTAGGAGTGATCTACTTACTACAAATAAATCAATGCGCGAATACGTCTTATGTACAGGCGAGAAGAAGGAGTAGTCTCTTTCCGAAGCATGTTGGAGCCTCCAGATGTCGTACAGCTCTTCACATCTCAGTAAAGGAGAGAGGGTATGATATGATCCTCTGCTATTCGCAGTGGAGTCTTCCTCTAGTCTGTATCAGGCACCAGGTTAAAGTCACCACACAAGTTCAGGTGACCCTGCCTTATTTTCTCAACCTTGTTAAGAAAGTGATTTTGATGTTGGTTTAGTGCGTAAACAGCAGCTATGGTATATACTATATTATTTACAGTACATACGATAATAATGTATCTGCCATTGGTATCTGATATAATGGTATTTGGTGAAAAGGCGATAGCATTCCTGAAGGCGAGGATAACACCCCTTTGCTTTTTACGATAGTGAGACTGTACGACATGTGGGAATAGATGGTGTTGAATCCTATGGGCTTCTTTGCTGACATGTGACTCCTGTGCGCATAATATGTCCGCTTTTAAGTGTTTTAAGTGTATCTGACCATAAGTAGGAGCGTTTTGGGGGACTATTAAGACCTTTAACGTTTAAAGAAACTATATTAAGAAACTATATTGGTCTTACCTGTAGAGATAGCTATTGTGTACCAGCCACGCCTCCGTCTCCCATCTCCAGACATGCCTCCAAGACTGTAAAGTGAAAGCTAGTTATAATAAATACAGAATAAACTTAAACCAAAACTAGTATAACAAGATAATAAAGTGGACCGAGAAGGTCAAAAAACGGAGAATGCTGAATTACCCTAAGGGGGGGTGATAAATCCAGACTTGAAGGACTTATTGGGGGGGGAAGGTCCTGGTTAGTGCATGTTACTAAGAAAGGAAAAAGTTCTGCTTCAATGCTTGGTTCCCCTGTTGGCGCTCACTGTGTGCCATTCTGGTTCCAGGTGGCATAGGGAGGGATGAGGAGTTTCTTCTGGGAATGAGACTGGAATGTTCCATGACCCCAACAAGCGACGACCCTCATCAACGGATGCAATGCTGTGTTGTTTGCCATTGTGGTTAAGGATCAGTTTTACAGGGAAGCCCCACTTATACATGATAGCAGTGGTGATAGGAGCCAGCAAACGCCTCTGGCGCAATGTGGCAGCAGATTAATGTGCGTAAAGTTTCACTGTCTGCTAAGGCGCTGGCATCTCTGGGAGTTGACGGGCCACTGAAAAGACAGCCTCTTTAGTTTTGTAGAAGTGAATCCTGGCTAAAGTGTCTCTAGGAGCAGTTTCTGGTAGATGTCTTGGCTTATGGACCTTATGGGCCCCATCAATAATCAAAGGAGAGCAGTAGTGCAAGAGCTTCTGCATGAGGATTTTCAAATAGTTCATGAGGTCTGCGGGTCCGATATCCTCAGGGATCCCTCTGAACATAATATTATTCCACCTGGAGCGGTCTTCTAGGTAATTTATTTTAGCTTTAATGTGGTAAATCTCGCTGGAAATTTCCCCCTGGTTGTCTATAAGCTGGTTGTGGGAAACAGCAAACTCCCCCATTTTAGACTCCACATGAGATAGTCTGGAGTCGAGACCAGTGATGGAGGATTGTAATGGAACCAATAGTGAAGAAAAGTCCATGTGCAGGGCTGTGCTGACCGCTATCAGCATGTTTTTCAGAAGGGTGCCAGAAGCAGGGTTGTCAGAGGTTGTGAATTCCTGAAGTGCTGAGGAGATAGAATAAGTAGCAGAGGACCCTTGGCTCACCTCTACTGACACTGCCTGAAGACCGGCTTGATGTATTGCAGGGCTCCTCACTGCTGGGGAAGATGGCGTCTGCGCTCCCATGTGGCCCTGGGGAGGGGAAGCTCTGGCGAGACCTGCGATGTCGGAGGTTTCTGAAGACTGTCCAGGGCTAGCAGGTGAGTTATGCAGGCGATTGCGTTCGGGAGATCCTCATGCCACTCTGATGGAGAAAGTGCAGTGGCCGCCGCCATGTGGGGTGAGGACGGAGCAGGCGCAGCTGAGGCAGGCAGCTCTATGTCCGCACCTTGTTTAAAGTAAAACTCAAGCCTGCCTTGCTATGTAGCTGGCTAGCTAAGACCTGTCCTAGGTTGCTAGTATAGCTTATATGTGTATAAAGCTAGACCTGCCAATAGCCTTAATACATTTCCTATGTTTGTGTGTTAAAGACAAAAACAGAGTTATTTACTGTGACATCATGTTTTGGATGTCATATAACTTATATATTGTTTTCACAAAAGCAGCAAAATATAATATGCCTTTAAGATTCATTTTGTAATGTAAGGTAAGCTCAGTGACACAGCAGAAACAACAGAAAGCATAGTGTTAATCTGTGGTTGCTGAGCAGAAGTCTAATCCAATCACAGCCAGCTTCTCACACAGCAAGAGTTTTCACCAATCACAGCCAGCCTCACACACAGCCTGTGTGGGGAATTCCCCTAGCTGGAATCATTACTCACCAGAGAGAGGAGCTGAACAGACATACAGTTCCAGTCAGAGTCCAGTTTTATGGGAACAAGAGGCCAAAACAGTTCCACCAAATTGCAAGCATACAAACCATATTCCATACAAATTGCATTCAAACTGCGAACTGCTCATACCAGATCATAAGCAATTGCAAACTTCAAACCAAGTTGAACAAGCATAACTATTAGTTAGACCTCAGATATATCTCTCAGAGAGATCATAAAGTGCTTAAATAACTTAGTGACAGTATAGTTGAGTTATTGGCAACTGTGTCTCATCATCATGCACCTCATTAAACAGTAATTGCCGTTCACCACCATCATCTTCTTCTGACTGTGGATGCTCAAGAGTTTGGGAATCATGGTACAAGATCTGTCCCTCTTCAAGCGTGCTTGGTGAGAGGGCCAAATCAAGGAATGGTGAGGATAAGAGGTCCTAAGAATATCCGAGTGTGGGATCACTTGTTTGGCCAGACTCTTTATGGTGGGAGGAAAGAGTATCAAGACTAGACTTGGTGTAAGACAGGGTGGTGCTTAACCAACTGGAAGCATTATCTGCTGCAATCCAACCGACCACCTGGTCGCACTGGTCTGACTTCAAGAGTGGCGTCCTGCGCCGCCCTGCAAACTTGGACATGAAGCTAGTCTGCTCTGGCAGCAGGCACAGATTCAACTCGCCCAGGGCCACGGCCTCTGCGTGCACCATTAGCATCACAGCCACTTCCCCGTCCCTTACTGCTCGCCTTCTTCATTTTAAATGTGATATATGCTTGAAAGTATGTCAAACGTACAGTAGCAGGGAAGTGTATGCACAATTTAAAAAAAAAGGTATTTGGGATGTGGAAACGTCACACAAGAGATATCCCGCAGATAATGTCAATGCTGTCAACAGTGGCTAATAAAAAATTACAGGGATTTGGGAAGATGAAACATTATACAGGAGAGGTACCACCGGTAATGTCACTGTCCAAAGTGTCTACGTAAAAAGTACACTGTATGTCACAGATAAAAAATTTAGGCGCACACATTACACTGGAGATGTGGCTTTGGTAATGTCACTGTCTGCAGCGGACACCGTCTATTGAAAAAGTACACTGGATGTCTGTCCAAATTATTGGACATAAAAAAATCCATCATATTTCTATAGCCTTTGATATCTCTGCTGAATGTCAGTAATTTTATTCAGATTTCAAAGAGGGCAGAAGACGAATTCAAGTCTTATTAAATCGAATACTTAACTCTAGTTAAGTAATTTTGTAAGACTGTTTGTAAAGGTGTATATCTTTAGAGAAAAAGGATTTAAAGGGATTATACGAATCCTGGTTATAACAATAGGACTAATAAAATGGTATTGACAAGTTCCACAGGAAAGCACACACAGACTGAAGCTAAGAAATGTCCTAAGGTCATTGTTTCCTTTAAATGCATAGAGAAGGAATTAGTATAAAGTAAGATTAATATGGCTTATAGATTTGGTGGTTTTGGTGTGGAAAATACTGATGCTGAGACATTGTTCTAAAGATCTCCTTTTGAAGTGTGGACAGACGGTTTAACTTATTAAACAGACTGGTTGTGAGAAACAATGGGTGAATAACACAGACATGGATAAACCATGAATAGAGTAGGACTTTGGATTGTGTGACTAGACTGGAAGTTATATATGATTGCTTGGTGAGAGTCAACATTCTATTGTTTCCTTCTTAGAGACAGTCCAAATACTGTTTTGAAAATCAGTTAAGGGTACTTTCACACTTGCGGCAGGACGCATCCGGCAGGCTGGTCTTCCTGTCTGATCCGTCCGTCCACTGTTTCGCCGTATCTCCAGACCGCCGCTCCGTCCCCGTCGACTATAATGGGGACGGGGGCGGCTCTCCGGCGCAGTGCACGGCGAAAGGCCGCCGGACTAAAAGTCCTGCATGTCCGACTTTTTGATCCGGCGGTCTCTGACCGTGAACAGCCGTACTGCGCCGGAGCTCTGCCCCCCCGTCCCAATTATAGTCAATGACGACGGAGCGGCGGTCCGGCGATACGGCGAAACAGCGGAAGGACTGATCCGACAGGGAGACCAGCCTGCCGGATCCGTCCTGCCGCAAGTGTAAAAGTAGCCTAATAAGTAAAATCCGAATTAATTCCCAAAATTTATACGTGGACATCTGGTCCCATCTGGTGGTAGAATAGAATTAAGGAATGTATTGCAAAATCTGTAGGAGGTGCTATTCATGATGTCACTAGTTGTTAATTAAACTAGACCAATTCCATTTTGGAATGAGATAAAAAGATGGTATAAGCTGTAAGATGGTATAAGCTGATCTTGGGGGGAAAAAAAACATCTTGGAGAACATCTTGAGGAAGATCTTGAGGACATCTGGGGAGATGTTGAGAGAGACATCAAGAGATATCTTGTTCCATCTGATCGATCCGCTTGACCACCTATCCAACCATTGGAGGCAGCTATTTTAAAACCATTGAAACTGATTTCTGCTAGCTGATATTCTGGTATAGTATAAACTTGCCTATAATCTACATGTCACTCTTTACACTGGAGATGTGGCACAGCTAATCTCACTGTCCTTAGCGGACACCGTCTTTTGAAAAAGGACACTGGATGTCAGATATTTTTTGGATGCGCACACTTTACTCAGGAGATGTGGTGCAGCTAATGTCACTGTCCTCAGCGGACACCGTCTATTGAAAAAGTACACTGTATGTCACAGATATTTTAGGGATGTGCACACTTTACACGGGCAGATAATTTAACTGTCCGCAGCGGCCTATTAGACGCTATTTATAAATATATATTGCTGCTGTCACATACAATAGTCCTTAAAAGGACTTTTGGGTCTCAGAATTTTTTTTCTAATAAAAATCTTCCAATAACACTCCCTACACTCTGTCCCTTCCTATGCACAGATCTCCCTAAGGCTACATGCACACGAACGTATTTTATTTCCGTGTCCGTTCAGTTTTTTTGCGGATAGAATGCGGACCCATTCATTTCAATGGGTCCGCAAAAAATGCTGACAGCACACCGTGTACTATCCGCATCCGTATGTCCGCTCTGTAGCCCCGCAAAATAAAGAGAGCATGGCCTATTCTTGTCCGTTTTGCAGCCTAAGGCCTCATGCACATGACCGTTGTGCAGCCGTTCCTTGCATTGGGGACCACAATTGCGATCCCCAATGCACGGGCAACATCCGTGCAGCGGACCGGACCCCTTTCAACTTGAATGGATCCGTGGTATGTCCACACCGTAAAAAAATATGACATGTCATATTTTTTTGCGGTGCGAACCACGGAAAGAAACACCATGGAAGCAAGTGACTGTGTCCGCATCCGTGATGCGGGGTGCACACGGCAAGCCGCCGTTTGCAGGCCACAATACGGCCACGGCTGCCCAACGTGCATGAGGCCTAAGACTGAGCCAAACAAGTGTCATCGGGTATTTTATAGCACCCGATGACTCGTTCTGGCCAGCCAATCACTGTAATGCCAGTATCCAACATGGCTATGGCATTACAGTGCGTGCCAGTACCTTCCTGTATGTTTATGGAGGAGAGGAGACTCGAGCATTGCGCTCGAGCACATGCGGTATTTGGCCGAGTACCGCCCTCTCCTCCTCCGGCTGGCCCTGTCAGCATTTCAAATCCCGTGCCTGTCTTCATTCGGCGCAGGTGCTCTGAGAGAAGGAGGCTCGCATCCTCAGCACTCCCTCAGTGCGCCTGCGCCGATGAAGTCTTCTTTTTCGGGCTGTAACTACCATAGCGGCAGACCAGGCGACTGCTATGGGGCCGAGTGCAAGAGGGAGACCAGTCTTAGTAGGGATTATCTCCTCTTCTACTGGAGGTGAAAACTTGGTCAGGACTCTGCCCTCTTAAGGAACAACTTTTAGCAAGTGAGGCAGTGGAAAAATGGCCCAACGGTTATTGAAAAGGGTTTAGACGGAAACCTTTCTGTCCTGTGTGGGAGCCTGGTTTGATCCTTGCTATGGAGCGCTTACTTCTCTATTTACGCTACTGGCTTACAGGTTACTGTATGGCGCCTCTCACAGAGAAATATCCCATAACCAGGGAGCGCCATCCTCTGCAGTGAAGAAAAGTGTTCATTTATGAATAGGAGGCAGGATGGGAGGAAATAGTGGATTTTTGGACCGATTTATTGGGACCAGTTGTTCACAGGAACAATCATTCCTGATAACTGGCTTGTATAATAGTGTCGCCGATCAGCTGATAAATGAGCTCCTTTGTCGGGTGATTTGAATCTTTCATCAGGATGAAAAGATGAATGATTATTATCAGGGATCTACTGACAATAATCAATAGAACAGAATGAGAGAGGAACAACTGCGGGAGAAATCATTCCTACCACATTCACTTTGCATCGGCCTGTGTAATTGGTCAATGCAAATGGAGGCCGATCCCCCCTTTTTTTTTTTATAGTCCGTTAAAATAGAACAGTGTTAATCAGATAACAAATGTTGTGTGCATCCCTGACATAGTTTCAGTAGCACTTACAGAATGCCACGTGTGGTAATGTGTATGGGAAAGTATTGGAGGGAGTGTATATCTCACCCAGGTTCCTTAGCTGAGTGAGATGGCAGAAATCCAGAAAGAGGCATTTGCTTCAGCAGAGCATAGTCTGCTGGAGCTCTTTGTTTAGTTTATATGGGCTGGATTTCTTTGGCCTGGGAGATAGGTTTGGTAGTGGGATTTTCCAGTCCACACCCCTCCATTACAGGTTTTCCCCCTATCCCGAGGTGATCCAAGGTTAGGCCTGTAGGGATTATCATCACTGGGGGAATAATGCAGACCTCAGAATGCCAGTCTGGGGGAATAAAGCTTGGAGAGCTGACCTGTGTGGTTAGAGTTTGGTGATTGGCTGACCGTGATGCTGATTGAAGTCTGATCTTCCCTAGGTGAGACAGGAACCGCCTGTGTATTAGGTAGAGCCCAGACGAGCAGGTATTTTTTTTTATCTATGTTATGTAATGCTGGTGCTATAACTTCCCCACTCCAAGTGACGCTATAACTTGGATGCTACTCTGTTATGCTAAGTGACCAAATAAAGCATAGCTTGGACTTTGAAACTGCTGTCTCCTTGAAAATCTGTCATTGCCGACCCTGCTGTGAGTACAGATCCCTACACATGTAAAAAATTCCTTCATGGCCTCCCATACACAGTGTCCTAAGGCCAATCCAGCATTCAGCTGAATGTAATCGTTCAACTACCTATTAACAGATGGAGCAGTTTCTAACTTTATTCTGATAACTTGCCGTAGCATAACATCACCTCACAAACGCCATTGAAAATCATTGAAAAAGTTAAGCAAAGTTTGTTGCAGCTGTTTTATTTAACTACATCTCCATCGATATCTATTAGCGTTAACCAAAATTGATTCATTTTCCACATCCTATGACCTAATATCATGGTCTCTGAAAGTGCTACTTTGAGTGGGTGACTGGTCAGATAATGTTCTTGGCATATATTCCATATGGTGTTCATAGAGATACACCATCAAATGACCACAATGTTAAAGCAAAATGTCACATATGACACCTCCCCTTTCCCAGGAAGACATGCCCCTCTTCTATTAAACCATGCCTCCTTGTTGGACTAGGCAAAGATATTCTCTTTACCTAGATGCGCCAAATTGCACCACATTTTAGTTAGTAAATGGAGGCCATTGTCTTTTTTCTAGGATTCAGTTCTCTCCATATTTTACATATTATAAAAATAATAATAATAATATTATATATGCATCGACCAGGACGCAGGGGCATGCGTCAATGTAGGCGGTCGGATGGGTAGGCCCTTGATGTTGATGTTTCACAGTGCAAGGCAGGGTCCCCGTTGTCATCATGCCGCCAGCGCCTTGAGGTGCAAATGTAGGAAACAAATAAAGAGTCTATTAAGTTAACAGCACAAATTCTTTACTGAAGCTTCAAGTTGTGGTGCATTAATCACAGGTTCAACATGCATGGACCGGCAGATGTTTCATAAGCATCATTTCCATGAATTTCACAGTTGTCACAGCTGCAATCATAGTTAACAGACACAATTGATTCTGGGGAGCACTTTTACTAATTCTGCCCTTCTTTAGCTGATTTTTACACATAAGCATCCAGACTTGAGGTGTATACTTTACTTTAGGAAATCAGCAGGGTGGTTCTCCCTAACGGCAGACAAATTCTTCTGCTCCATTCTTCGAACAAGTGGCTGTACATACAGTACACTTCCACAAGATCCACCTTGGGATGTGGAGATCTTCACAGTGGGCCAAACTGTAATTTGGCATGCTCCTGAACATGGATGCTTTAGAGTGAAAAAGTCTCTTAAGACGCTTTATCTCTACTGGACTTTCACTACACCTCCCTGTTACATCTGGCCTACTTTGGTAGTTGACATTGCATACATGACAAGATAATGTATTTCTGCACTTTGCAGTACAATGCCACTTTTAGGAGCAGGATGCTGCATATATATTCAGTGCATCTCTAGATACCGTTGTCTAAATTTACAGGACCAATCGGTTGGCTTACTTTGTGTCAGAATTTTGGGGCATTCTTGGCAAACAGTACCACACATTAAGTCACGCCCCTTTCCTGCCAAACCAACGCACACAAAAATGCATAAGGCCGCCTGTACACGAATGCGGGTGAACCCTCATAAGATCTGCACAAATTTCCAAGCATATTTATGTGCGTTTCTGAAGCATAACCAGACCAAAATCTGTAATTTCTAACAGCAGACTTTGGTGAGGATTTGAGGCAGTTTTCCCACAGATCTCACCCATCCATTTAAAAGGGTGAAATCAGCAGATAAAACCGAAAAAAAAATTGACATGATATGGATTTGGAAATCTGCCTGGCAGGTCAATTTCTGCACAGATAAAATCCACAAAGTGTACATGAGATTTGTGTAATCTCATACAATTTGCTTGCACTGTATTATGCTGTGGTGCAAAGTATGTGCTCCATTTTTCTGCTGAAATTAAAGTAGAATCCTGGAACTATAGCCCCCCAATGTGCTGCCCCATTCTGTACATGTGTCATTAGCTCCTCTTTATTTCACTAATGTTATGCTTTTATTTTTCAATGATAATCTGAACAAGGCTCAGGAGGATTGGAACGTCATGACATGGGTATTGTTGACTCATTGCATCCAGAGTAACCCCCAAAACCCTAAGTGAAGTGGAATGAATTGCCCCCAGCAGTCATGTTTTGTAATCACTACTTGAAGGGGCTGTCATAGTTATTTTTATTGATGACCTATCCTCAGGATAGGTCATCAAGATCAGATCGGCGGGAGTCCGACACCTGGCACCCCCGCTGATCACTTATTTAAAGAGAAGGTCGTGTGCCATGCAAGCACTGCCTTCTCTTCATTGTTTACCTGCTCGCTGTCAACATCGCAGCGATGAGCAGGTGTAATTACAATAAGCTGTCCCATTCACTTCTTAGGGATGGCTCCTTCCTATTCAAGTGTATAGGAAGGAGCCGCCCCATTGAAGTGAATGGGACGGCTGAGATGTAATTACACCTGTTCACCGCTGCTGTTGCGACAATGAGCAGGTAAACAATGAAGGGAAGGCAGCGCCTGCAAGCGAGCAGCCTCCTCTTCAAACAGCTGATGGGGGGGGGGGGAGGGGGGACGCCGGGTGTCAGACTCCCGCCGATCTGATATTGATGACCTATCCTGAGGATAAGTCATCATTGAAAATAACTTTGGCAACTTCTTTAATAACAGTTCAAAAACACTGATTACTTTGGTGAATCACAGCAAAATGTAACCTTTATTGCCAGTCCTTAAAACTTCCAGGTAAATACACCTATATTAAAAACCCACTGCCTATCATGGAAATATAATATACAAAATAGAAATGGTATACTTTTACTCAATACACGTCACAACAGTGGTTGATTGAAGCACAGTGACATCTAGTGGCCGCCTAGATTAATATCAGTCACATTATTCACTTTATTTATAATGCATATTTGCGAATATAGGGGGACTTTTATCATTTGGGGTTGTTTTAGTGTCATTTTTAAGTCTGGCTTTGCTTTGTGTGCCTGCCACTAATTTATTAAATGTTACACCTTAAAGGGATTATCTCATGACTAATGTAAAAACTGACAATCAGACATAGTTCATGACAATCTCTTTCTATCAAAGCTAGAACCAGCCTTGTACCTCACATAGGTCCAGAGATCTCCCCATCCATTGCTCTGTTAGATTTATATGGAGCTGACAGCTCAAGGGGAGTGTCTGTTCTGCTGCAGCTCAGGGGGCGTGTCCATGCTCTACCTATCACAGCTCAGAAGGCAATTTAAGGATGAAACTGAGCATGTGCGGCCATCTCAGTGAGCAGGTCAAAGAAAAAACTAATTGCAGGTGGCGCTATACAGATAACTCAGTGGCTATGCTAAATTTTTATTACATGCAATTACAAAAGAAATCCAGGTCTAATTTTCAGGTCAGGTCTTAAACATAGACCATTTTGAAAAGTGTCGAGGATCACCAGATGTCCCAGAATTGACTAAATGTCACAGAAAACAGCACAATTACCATGACTTGCGACTTTTAAGACAGAAAACTGACATAAATGTCCCCCATAATATTTCCTAATGCTGAGGGTAGTTAAAGGGGTTAGGATAGGCCATTACTAGCTGTTCGGGTGTAGCGCTGTCACTGGAAGTCTGTCCCGAAACTACACAGCACAGTCAACATTGTAGTGGACAGTGCTCGCCAGTGCAGCACTGCTGCCATTTACTTCAATGGTGTCAGACCCCAAGGATAGGCCATCACTTAGAAATGGCTGGACAATCCCTTTTTATTACTCACTGCATGTGAGTAATACTTAATCATATAACACTGTTATATTTCTTCCAGTGACTTTCTGGACAATCCCTTTAATGATCCCTGAGTCAGATCAGTCTTCACCTGAGCTGATGCTACAATTTTAAATCATACAATATTTGCAGCCCCTATATGTTTTGCCATAACCCCACTTCATTAGGAGTAACAGACTAATGGCATGGGAGACCCACTAAACCGAGCTTGTAATCCTTAATATGGCAAATATGCATTTCCATCATTGATTTTTGGCTTCTGTTCACTGCATGGTAAAAAGTCTGATTATGACAATACCAAATATATACAGTTTTTATTCTGTTTTACTACTTATTGCTTTGTTACTGATATCAATGGGAGAGATTAATAAATCTCCCCCATTGGTATCAACAACAAAGCAATGTGTGAAAGTAGTAAAACACAACAAAAACTGTATACGGGTATATATGGTATTGTCAAACTGTTAAGGAAAGCTAGTTTAGTTGCCCATGGCAACCAATCAGATTCCACCTTTCATTTTCCAAAGGAACTCTGAAAAATGAAAGGTGGAATCTGCTTGTTTACTATGGGCAACTAAGCCAGTTCCCCTTTACACCAGTTCTGTTAAATGTCCCCCAATATGTTTTTTCTGTGATGGAGGTGTTAGATACTGCACATACAACTTTGAAAATAAAAACAAAATATTTGAAACCTCTTTATTCATTATCGAGTATGAGCGTCATGCGCAGATTTACATGCGCTTACACACTTTGGCATAATGTCAAAAAGGTGATCAGTGGTTGCCAGAGGAATGTTCTGCCAACAATACCCACTTATATATATATATTTTTTTTAGTCCCACAAGGGGACTTGAGCATTCGATGTATTGCAATTTATTTAACTCGTCAGGCTCATCAGCCTGTTGAGCCCCCTTGCATGACCTAATAGACTCCCGTCTATGGCAGGTTTGGAGGCCGAAACAACCACTCGTGATTGTGATGTGGGACGGGCCAATCAGGTAACAGAAGCTACTTTCACACTAGCATTCGGGTGTCTGTTTGTGAGCTCCGTTTGAAGGGGCTCACAAGCGGCCCCGAACGCATCCGTACTGCCCTAATGCATTCTGAGTGGATGCGGATCAGCTCACAATGCATCAGTCTGGCGGCGTTCAGCCTCCACTCCGCTCAGCAGGCGGACACCTGAACACTGCTTGCAGCGTTCGGGTGTCCGCCTGGCCGTGCGGAGGCGTGCGGATCCGTCCAGACTTACAATGTAAGTCAATGGGTACGGATCCGTTTGAATATGACACACTATGGCTCAATCTTCAAACTGATCCGTCCCCCATTGACTTTACATTGAAAGTCTGGACGGATCCGTCTGAGGCTACTTTCACACTTAGAAATTTTTTAACAATATACTGCAGACGGATCCGTACTGAACGGATCCACCGTCTGCATTATATGAGCGGATCCGTCTCAGACGGATCCGCTCTGAACGCAAGTGTGAAAGTAGCCTTACTGTTCTGCTGTCTAACCGCTTAGATGTGGCGAACACTATTTACCACACCAATCTAAATAGTCAAACTGCGGATGGGTTACAACTGTGTAACTGATCCGGCTCTCATTGCAGATGGAGACTTCTCAGTTCCTATTCCATACACTCCATGGGCACATGTGACATACATGTGCAGTGACCCCCTGAGGAGCTGATGTAGAGGATAGGAGTGGTAGCTGCCCTGATGAAGTGTGATGTCACGGTGTACTCTCTCAGGCTGTTGCTGCCTGGGGATTGGCAGGGCAGTCTTTAACGAGGGGCAAAAGGGGAAGCTTCCCCGGGCCCAGTTGCTTCTGGGGGGCCCAAGGCAGTTGCCTCTTGAGCCCAGCTGGCCAGTAGCGTAGCGTGGGGGGAGCCGGGAAGGCTGTTTCCCCGGCCGCAAAATTACAGGGGGCATTAGCAGGGCAGCACTGCCAATTAGGCAAGGTGAAGCGATGGCCCCAGGTGGTATGGCCCTGGTGACAAGTGGGGGGTGGCTTCTATGGGGGTACTTGTTACTGGCACATGATTGGGGGGCATCTATGGGGTACTTGTTACTGACACAGGATTTGGGGGCATCTATGGGGGCACATCTTACTGGCACATTATTGGGGGCACTGTGGGGGCATCTATGGGGGCACTTCTTACTGGCAAATTATTGGTGGCACTTTGTACTGGCACATTATTGGGTGGCACTATGAGGGAATCTATGGTGGCACTTTATACTGGCACAATATTGGGTTGCACTATGAGGGACTCTATGGTGGCACTTAATACTGGCACATTATTGGGGGCCCTATGGGGGTATCTACTAAGGCCACAAAAAAGGGGTATTTTATATGGGGGAAGGGGGAGAGGAACACTATGGGGGCTTCTACTGAGGCCAAAAAGAAGGGGTATTATATACTTACAAATTATGGGGGACACTGAGGGCATCTACTGGAGCACTATATATAGGGCATCTTATACTGGTACATTATGGGGGGCGCTAGGAAGAAGGGGAGAGAGGAGCACTATGGGGGCATTTACTGGGGGCACTATATAGGGGTATTTTATACTGGCACATTATGGGGGCACTATGGGGACATTAGCTCATTTTTTGCACTGGCACATTATAAAGAGAATTATTACTACTGGGGGGATTATGATGGGCTTTATTACTACTGGGGGTCTATGGGGAGCATGATTACTAGTATGGTCACTATGGGAGCATTATTACTTCTGGGGCACAGTGGGGACATGTTGGGGCACTGTAGGAGCACTATTACTACCATGTGTGCTGTAGCAGAGAATTATTCATATTGGTGGGACTTTTGGGAGCACTATTACTGTGGGGGCACCTTGGCACACTATCAGCTTACCACAATTATTTTTGGGGGACGTTATGTTTACACTATTAGTGTCAGGGGCACTATTTGCTGGGCGCAGTTATTTTAGGCAACTGTGTGCCAATAATTATTGAAGGGCACTATCTGCATGGTACTACTATTATCAGGGGGGTTTATCTGTTTCTGCAGTATAGTATTGGGGAGCACAGCGGCACAGTATTGGGGGTGGTAGGATGATTTGTCCAGAAGATGGGAGGATGATGGAAAAGCAGTAAACTAAGATTTTGTTTGTCAAACTGAGAAACGACGAGAAATGGCTGAAAAATGGTGGTCTGGTCTGAAGGTCTGAAAGGAGAAGATGAGGAAAGAGAACATCTACATCAAAGAGACGTCACTGGATGTAAGAGGTACAGTACAGACCAAAAGTTTGGACACACCTTCTCATTAAAAGAGTTTTCTTTATTTTCATGACTATGAAAATTGTAGATTCACACTGAAGGCATCAAAACTATGAATTAACACATGTGGAATTTTATACATAACAAAAAAAGTGTGCAACAACAGAAAATATGTCATATTCTAGGTTCTTCAAAGTAGCGACCTTTTGCTTTGATTACTGCTTTGCACACTCTTGGCATTCTCTTGATGAGCTTCAAGAGGTAGTCACCTGAAATGGTCTTCCAACAGTCTTGAAGGAGTTCCCAGAGATGCTTAGCACTTGTTGGCCCTTTTGCCTTCACTCTGTGGTCCAGCTCACCCCAAACCATCTCGATTGGGTTCAGGTCCGGTGACTGTGGAGGCCAGGTCATCTGGCGCAGCACCCCATCACTCTCCTTCATGGTCAAATAGCCCTTACACAGCCTGGAGGTGTGTTTGGGGTCATTGTCCTGTTGAAAAATAAATGATGGTCCAACTAAATGCAAACCGGATGGAATAGCATGCCGCTGCAAGATGCTGTGGTAGCCATGCTGGTTCACTATGCCTTCAATTTTGAATAAATCCCCAACAGTGTCACCAGCAAAGCACTCCCATACCATCACACCTCCTCCTCCATGCTTCACGGTGGGAACCAGGCATGTAGAGTCCATCCGTTCACCTTTTCTGCGTCGCACAAAGACACGGTGGTTGGAACCAAAGATCTCAAATTTGGACTCATCAGACCAAAGCACAGATTTCCACTGGTCTAATGTCCATTCCTTGTGTTCTTTATCCCAAACAAGTCTCTTCTGCTTGTTGCCTGTCCTTAGCAGTTGTTTCCTAGCAGATATTCTACCATGAAGGCCTGATTCACACAGTCTCCTCTTAACAGTTGTTCTAGAGATGTGTCTGCTGCTAGAACTCTGTGTGGCATTGACCTGGTCTCTAATCTGAGCTGCTGTTAACCTGCGATTTCTGAGGCTGGTGACTCGGATGAACTTATCCTCCACAGCAGAGGTGACTCTTGGTCTTCCTTTCCTGGGGCGGTCCGCATGTGAGCCAGTTTCTTTGTAGCGCTTGATGGTTTTTGTGACTGCACTTGGGGACACTTTAAAAGTTTTCCCAATTTTTCGGACTGACTGACCTTCATTTCTTAAAGTAATGATGGCCACTCGTTTTTCTTTGCTTAGCTGCTTTTTTCTTGCCATAATACAAATTCAAACAATCTATTCAGTAGGACTATCAGCTGTGTATCCACCTGACTTCTCCACAATGCAACTGATGGTCCCAACCCCATTTATAAGGCAAGAAATCCCACTTATTAAACCTGACAGGGCACACCTGTGAAGTGAAAACCATTTCAGGTGACTACCTCTTGAAGCTCTTTCAACAAGGGTCAGCCGGCACTCAGTTTGTAGGCGTGGTGCACGAGTCCAGGGCCGAAGTCCAGGTACAAGCAAAGGAAAAGACCGGCACTCACTTTATCTTCAAAAGTTTTTCTCTTTATTCACCACACATCAAATGTTCAGTGACGCGCGTTTCGGCTCTGCTGTGAGCCTTTCTCAAACCAATGGCATATAACAAAGTCAGACAATATACGTGATTTAAATAGACCGCCACAGCGGAAATGACATAATGTAGTCATGGTGATTTAAACAAACAAATGGACTGAAAAGAAAATAAGCGAGAGGGGGAGGGGGAGGGAACACAGGGAAAAAAGGGAAAAAACAAAGTAACAATTTAAATAATCAGATACACGTGAGAAGCAGCCCAATCGCAACAGCATCAATGAAAATGATAGCAATTATAGATTCTTATGAAATTCTCTAGATAATCGTAGTAGCTTGCAGTTCAGATGATGCGGTTGGGGAGTTCCTCACGTTTTCTGTAAAAATACAAGAAAACAAAGTATAAGCTTAACATACACTTAAAAAGAAAAAACATCTACAGGAAGCTATGGAGATCATACTCCCGGTTTAACCCCATGGGTTCCAGTGTCTGAAGTGTATGAATCCAATAGGATTCACGCTTCTTTAACATTTTCAATCGATTACCCCCTCTTCGAGGTTGTTGTACCTGCTCAATAATTTGAAAGCGCAATTGCGCAATATTGTGCTTACAGCGATCAAAATGGTAAGGGACCGGTAAGAGTAAATTGTTTTTTCTGATGGTGGACTTGTGCTTAGAGAAGCAGTCCTTCATACGCTTGGATGTTTCACCTATATATAACAATCCACAAGGGCACTTGAGTAGATATATGATAAAACTGCTATTACATGTGAAAAGGCCTCGAACTGGAAAGCGCTTGCCTGTATGGGGATGCATAAAATATTCCCCTTTGATTACACTTGAACAGTGTATACACCCTAGACAAGGGAATGTGCCCTTTCTAGGAGTAGATAAAGTCTTCTGGCGCTTCTCAGTTTGAGCACTGCCCACATCTGCCCTCACTACCATATCGCGAATGTTTTTATTACGTTTGTAACACAATAATGGAGGACTTTTAAATTCCTCAATAGAGGGATAAGCTCTGGACAAAATGTTCCAATGCTTAGAAAAAATAAAACGACACCTGTTAACCCATGGATGAAACTTGGTGACAAATGGTATACGTGACCCCCTAGACTCCTGTTTAGGGGTCAAGGAGGTAACCCTACCTCTCTCACTATCCAGCAGTGCTGTGGGATACCCTCTATTCTCAAATCTCTTAGACATTTCATCAAGACGTTTTTCTTTCACTTCAGTATTGGAAACAATCCTACGTACCCTTTGAAACTGGGAATGGGGTAATGCTTTTTTTACTGTGGGAGGATGATAGCTTGAGAAATGGAGAAGGGAATTTTTGTCGGTATTTTTAATATACAGATCAGTCACAATTGACCCACTTGCACCCTTAATGACCAGGGTGTCCAAGAAATTAATCTCATGATCACTATAGTGCAGAGTAAACTGCAACTCGGGCCAAATCGAATTTAAAAAATCTGAAAAGGCACGAAGGGATCGAATGCCGCCCCGCCATATACAAAACACGTCATCGACGAATCTTCGCCAAAAAATACAATGGATTTTAAATAGATCATTGCTGTAAATATATTTGTCTTCAAACCATGACATGTATGAATTTGCATATGGCGGTGCGGCATTTGAGCCCATCGCGGTCCCACAGCACTGCTGGTAGTAGGTGTCCTGAAATAAAAAATAATTTTCAGTTAGAATAATTTCAAGTAGCTTCAGGAAGAATTCTTTAGCACCTTCACTGTGAGAGGAGAAGGATAGAAGCCACTCAACAGCCCGTATACCCTTCCAGTGAACAATAGAAGTGTACAGAGAACAAACATCAAAGGTTACTAATAAATCATCATCCTGTAACACCAGGGTCCCAACCTCACGTAAAAATTGATTCGTATCAAGCAGGAAAGATGGCATATTTTTAGTCAGGGGTGTCATAACCTTTTCAAGTAAAATAGCTGGTGGAGACAAAATAGAGTCAGTCAAGGCCACAATAGGCCGACCCGGTGGTTGGGACAAAGATTTGTGCACTTTGGGCAGTGTATAGAACACCGGTGTTACAGGATGATGATTAATCAGATATTCCCCCAATTTGGGATCAATAATCTGCTGTGAAATAAATATATCAACCAGAGTACACAATTTCTTTTTAATAATATATACCGGATCGCCATCCAGTGGACGATATACATCGGTATTGGCCAACTGGCCCAGAATCTCATTAACGTAATACTCCTTGTCCATCAGGACAAGAGCACCCCCCTTGTCAGCAGGCTTGAAAATCAGGCTACTGTCTTCCAATAGGTTTTCAATAGCCTGCTTTTCAAGACGCGACAAGTTTTGGTTCACATGGAATCCACTCTGTCGTATTTCCTGTGAAGATTTTGACATGTCACGTTGGACCAATAAAATAAATGTTTCAACAGGATGATAGCATTTTGGTGGTTGAAAATGACTCTTAGTTCTCAGTCCAAAGTCCTTCAATAATAAACAGGTGTCACCGGTCGTTGCTGTACCTGCGCATATTTCAACACTGGTAGATTGCAAGCCTGAGAAATGTGCCTTAAGTCGGAGATTCCTAAAAAAGCGCTGACAGTCCATGTCAAATTCAAAGCTGTCGAGCGGACTAGTAGGGCAAAATGATAGTCCCTTCTCTAGTACCTGCAACTGAAGAGGACTCAGACTTTTAGAGGAAATATTATAATACAGTGAGGAACCGCACTCTATTCAAGTGTGTCACCGGTGCCAATCAAGGGCTTATTAAGCCATTTATCATGAGAATGAAGTATTGAGGCACTCAGGTTCTTTTTGCAATTTAAATGAAATTTATTTCATGAATTAATCTCTGCATCATCCATTCGCCCGTGGTATATATAGGAGCATTAAACAACAGAATATTTCTGACCAAACGTTTTGGTCACGGTGGACCTTCGTCAGTGGTCATATTATCTGGAATAATATTGGATACATGTTCAGGGTTATTCGGATGGCAGAGATAACGTTACATCATCATAGTGAAACAAAAATCAATGTCGATATATACAAGTCAAATTGAACACGGTTGTAGCAGCAAGAGAAATGGTGTCCAATAACGTAATAAATATTCAAATACATAGACGCAAATACGATGGGTCCGTGGCGTATGGTTTATAAAGGTAAAAAATAGTAAAGTACCAGTGTAATAATAGTGGAAGTGACAGGGTTCAAATTGGTACATGGTATATTGTATACTGTGGTATCACACGTGTATCACCGAGTATTACTGGTATATGCTGAATCGAGGACATATTCTATAGTCGGATATGGGGGGGTCATTGTACGACTATGCCATTGGTATAATAATTTTGTTTGAAAAATGCATAAATCCTCTATGTAGCATATCACAGAGTACTCAGGCCGTGCGGTATTTACATTTGGTATATATCAGGTATCACCTATAACATTACTGTAGTATCACACGTGTATCACCGAGTATTACTGGTATATGCTGAATCGAGGACATATTCTATAGTCGGATATGGGGGGGTCATTGTACGACTATGCCATTGGTATAATAATTTTGTTTGAAAAATGCATAAATCCTCTATGTAGCATATCACAGAGTACTCAGGCCGTGCGGTATTTACATTTGGTATATATCAGGTATCACCTATAACATTACTGTAGTATCACACATGTATCACCGAGTATTACTGGTATATGCTGAATCGAGGACATATTCTATAGTCGGATATGGGGGAGTCATTGTACGACTATGCCATTGGTATAATAATTTTGTTTGAAAAATGCATAAATCCTCTATGTAGCATATCACAGAGTACTCAGGCCGTGCGGTATTTACATTTGGTATATATCAGGTATCACCTATAACATTACTGTAGTATCACACATGTATCACCGAGTATTACTGGTATATGCTGAATCGAGGACATATTCTATAGTCGGATATGGGGGAGTCATTGTACGACTATGCCATTGGTATAATAATTTTGTTTGAAAAATGCATAAATCCTCTATGTAGCATATCACAGAGTACTCAGGTATTTACATTTGGTATATATCAGGTATCACCTATAACATTACTGTGGTATCACACGTGTATCACCGAGTATTACTGGTATATGCTGAATCGAGGACATATTCTATAGTCGGATATGGGGGAGTCACTGTACGACTACGCCATTGGTATAATAATTTTGTTTGAAAAATGTGTAAATCCTCTATGTAGCATATCACAGAGTACTCAGGCCGTGCGGTATTTACATTTGGTATATATCAGGTACCACCTATAACATTCACATATGCATGGGGGCACAAGCGGCATATTATACATCGTTCGTATGTACCACAGTATTCAAGTGCACAGAATCATAAGTACAAGTATCTCAATTTATAACACTGCACAAAGTTGGTTCAGTGACATGGAAGCATAGAGGGATGAGAGGCTGCAGGAGATTTCCAATGGTGAGCAAGCTGACATAGTGAGAGGGTTTCTGTGGAAAAAAGATTCAAGGTTAGAGCATATTTTCTACCTGAGTGATGTATGGCTGTGTTCTGGGGCGCTGGATGCAGGTCTGACCCACTTTCTGCCTCGGTTTAAGTAATCCGAGAGGATCAGAGTTCCGGTCATCTGACCGGAAGTGACGTAGTGTGTGGAACGCAAGTTTGCGTTCCAAATACCGGAAGTGCTGCTGATAATGTGGCTGATTAAAAGGAGAGTAGAATGGAGCGCATTTTTGCGCATTTATGCGTTCCATATGGCGGAAGTATTAGTGTGGAGCATGGCTAGTGGGTAGATGGAGCGCAAGTATGCGTTCCAAGTAGCAACATGTGGTATACTTATCATCTGGGTACAGAGTATGTATATCTCTGTGACAAATATGGATCCAATACAGAAGTATAAGGAGAGTTTATATTTATTGAGAAATTCAATGATAAAAGAGAATGGGAAGATGGGTATATGGAGGACTATGTATATAGGTAATATTATGATAAGGATAAACCTGTCAGGGCAGTATGGAGAAGTTGTTAGGTAGATAGTTAGTGCTGTTTTTATATGTACATATGTTTATATGTAAATATTATGCATGTAATGGCGATATCGTGTCATTGCAGATATCTGATGTTGTAATGATGTTGTGAGTTAGTGGTGTGTCTCCGCCTGGTTGTAGGGATTATATGGGATCTCATGGATGTATATAGGGAAGAGCAATAGCCTATTTAAGTATATATGGAAATAGATGAGGCTGTTAAATCATATAAGTACATCATGGGATATATCCAATAATTTGGACATACTCATTCGGTCAGGCGGATGGAGGGGGAGGGAGTAGAAGGGGAAGGGGGGGTGGAAAGGGGAAGGGGGGGTGGAAAGGGGGGGGGGGAAAGGAAAGGGGGGGAGGGGGGCGGATGGGGGTAAAGAGGGGGGGTTTGGGAGGGAGGGGGAGACTAATACCTCACCCTCGTCAGCTTGTAGACAATTCAGTGAGTCTGCAGAGGAGAGAAGAAATACATATCAATATACATCAAAATATCACAGGTTTATGAAGAAGTCACATTCTCGGTTCAATCCGTGTGGTGCCAGTGTCCCCAATTTGTGGATCCAGAAAGCCTCTCTCTGTTTAAGGAGAAGTGTCCTGTTGCCACCTCTCCTTGGTTGGTCAGTTTGTTCCAGGATTTGAAAGCGGAGCTGGGAAATTTGATGTTTTTTCTCAGCAAAATGTTTGGGTATTGGTAAGAAAGTATGTCCTAGTCTGATTGTGGACTTGTGCTTGCTTATCCGGTCCCTGATGTGCTGTGTTGTCTCGCCGACGTACCCGAGGCCACATGGGCACTTTAAGAGATAGACGACAAAGCTCGAGTCGCAAGTGTAGAAACCTTTTATCGCAATGGTTTTTCCGGTACGTGGGTGTGTGGCATATTCTCCCTTGATTACACTAGAGCAATGTGCGCAGTGTAAGCATGGGTATGTTCCTTGTCTCCTACTACGTAAAAAGGTTTGTTTCGGAAGTCTGGTGAAGCTGCCTATATCGGCTTTGATTAGTTTGTCCCTTATATTCGGTGGTCTTTTGTAGCAGGTTAATGGTTGTTGTTCGAATTCTTTGATTTCCGGATGCGCTTTTGTGAGTAGTGACCAGTTTTTTTTGAGAGCTTGTTGTATTTTGGGCATAAGGGGGTGATAAGTAGTTACGCACGCTATTCTATTGGAGTTATCCTGTTTGGTTTGGGGTGGTGTAGATGGATTCTTTAGATCATGAAGGGCTTTTTTTAGAATAGCCTTTGGGTAGCCTCTTTGTGTGAATCTGTCAGTCATGCTATCAAATCTTGTGTTTTTCATGGTGATATCGGTAACAATACGGTCAACGCGTGTGTATTGGGAACGTGGTAACGATTTTTTTGTGGCTCTAGGGTGGCAGCTATTGAAAAGGAGGAGACTGTTCCGGTCCGTGGGTTTATGGTATAGATCTATGTCTATAGATCCTGCTTGGTCAATCCTGACCAGGGTATCTAGAAAACTAATTTCCTTTTTGCTGATGTGTGAGGTAAACCCCAATTCGCTATAAGTATTGTTGAGATCTGTGATGAAATCGTCTATGGTGGATATCGGACCCTTCCAGATGCAAAAAATGTCATCAATAAAGCGAAGCCATATATGGGCATGTTGTTGAAACAGGGGGTGGGTATAGACATAATCTTCCTCAAATTTTATCATGAACGCGTTAGCATAAGACGTGGCCCCGCCTTATGCTAACGCGTTCATGATAAAATTTGAGGAAGATTATGTCTATACCCACCCCCTGTTTCA
Organism: Bufo gargarizans; assembly: GCF_014858855.1. Lineage (NCBI taxonomy): Eukaryota > Metazoa > Chordata > Amphibia > Anura > Bufonidae > Bufo > Bufo gargarizans. Next base: position 454,489,398 of record NC_058082.1, read on the forward strand.
ACAACATGCCCATATATGGCTTCGCTTTATTGATGACATTTTTTGCATCTGGAAGGGTCCGATATCCACCATAGACGATTTCATCACAGATCTCAACAATACTTATAGCGAATTGGGGTTTACCTCACACATCAGCAAAAAGGAAATTAGTTTTCTAGATACCCTGGTCAGGATTGACCAAGCAGGATCTATAGACATAGATCTATACCATAAACCCACGGACCGGAACAGTCTCCTCCTTTTCAATAGCTGCCACCCTAGAGCCACAAAAAAATCGTTACCACGTTCCCAATACACACGCGTTGACCGTATTGTTACCGATATCACCATGAAAAACACAAGATTTGATAGCATGACTGACAGATTCACACAAAGAGGCTACCCAAAGGCTATTCTAAAAAAAGCCCTTCATGATCTAAAGAATCCATCTACACCACCCCAAACCAAACAGGATAACTCCAATAGAATAGCGTGCGTAACTACTTATCACCCCCTTATGCCCAAAATACAACAAGCTCTCAAAATAAACTGGTCACTACTCACAAAAGCGCATCCGGAAATCAAAGAATTCGAACAACAACCATTAACCTGCTACAAAAGACCACCGAATATAAGGGACAAACTAATCAAAGCCGATATAGGCAGCTTCACCAGACTTCCGAAACAAACCTTTTTACGTAGTAGGAGACAAGGAACATACCCATGCTTACACTGCGCACATTGCTCTAGTGTAATCAAGGGAGAATATGCCACACACCCACGTACCGGAAAAACCATTGCGATAAAAGGTTTCTACACTTGCGACTCGAGCTTTGTCGTCTATCTCTTAAAGTGCCCATGTGGCCTCGGGTACGTCGGCGAGACAACACAGCACATCAGGGACCGGATAAGCAAGCACAAGTCCACAATCAGACTAGGACATACTTTCTTACCAATACCCAAACATTTTGCTGAGAAAAAACATCAAATTTCCCAGCTCCGCTTTCAAATCCTGGAACAAACTGACCAACCAAGGAGAGGTGGCAACAGGACACTTCTCCTTAAACAGAGAGAGGCTTTCTGGATCCACAAATTGGGGACACTGGCACCACACGGATTGAACCGAGAATGTGACTTCTTCATAAACCTGTGATATTTTGATGTATATTGATATGTATTTCTTCTCTCCTCTGCAGACTCACTGAATTGTCTACAAGCTGACGAGGGTGAGGTATTAGTCTCCCCCTCCCTCCCAAACCCCCCCTCTTTACCCCCATCCGCCCCCCTCCCCCCCTTCCCTTTCCCCCCCTCCCCTTTCCACCCCCCCTTCCCCTTTCCACCCCCCCTTCCCCTTCTACTCCCTCCCCCTCCATCCGCCTGACCGAATGAGTATGTCCAAATTATTGGATATATCCCATGATGTACTTATATGATTTAACAGCCTCATCTATTTCCATATATACTTAAATAGGCTATTGCTCTTCCCTATATACATCCATGAGATCCCATATAATCCCTACAACCAGGCGGAGACACACCACTAACTCACAACATCATTACAACATCAGATATCTGCAATGACACGATATCGCCATTACATGCATAATATTTACATATATACATATGTACATATAAAAACAGCACTAACTATCTACCTAACAACTTCTCCATACTGCCCTGACAGGTTTATCCTTATCATAATATTACCTATATACATAGTCCTCCATATACCCATCTTCCCATTCCCTTTTATCATTGAATTTCCCAATAAATATAAACTCTCCTTATACTTCTGTATTGGATCCATATTTGTCACAGAGATATACATACTCTGTACCCAGGTGACAACTATACCACATGTTGCTACTTGGAACGCATACTTGCGCTCCATCTACCCACTAGCCATGCTCCACACTAATACTTCCGCCATATGGAACGCATAAATGCGCAAAAATGCGCTCCATTCTACTCTCCTTTTAATCAGCCACATTATCAGCAGCACTTCCGGTATTTGGAACGCAAACTTGCGTTCCACACACTACGTCACTTCCGGTCAGATGACCGGAACTCTGATCCTCTCGGATTACTTAAACCGAGGCAGAAAGTGGGTCAGACCTGCATCCAGCGCCCCAGAACACAGCCATACATCACTCAGGTAGAAAATATGCTCTAACCTTGAATCTTTTTTCCACAGAAACCCTCTCACTATGTCAGCTTGCTCACCATTGGAAATCTCCTGCAGCCTCTCATCCCTCTATGCTTCCATGTCACTGAACCAACTTTGTGCAGTGTTATAAATTGAGATACTTGTACTTATGATTCTGTGCACTTGAATACTGTGGTACATACGAACGATGTATAATATGCCGCTTGTGCCCCCATGCATATGTGAATGTTATAGGTGATACCTGATATATACCAAATGTAAATACCGCACGGCCTGAGTACTCTGTGATATGCTACATAGAGGATTTACACATTTTTCAAACAAAATTATTATACCAATGGCGTAGTCGTACAGTGACTCCCCCATATCCGACTATAGAATATGTCCTCGATTCAGCATATACCAGTAATACTCGGTGATACACGTGTGATACCACAGTAATGTTATAGGTGATACCTGATATATACCAAATGTAAATACCGCACGGCCTGAGTACTCTGTGATATGCTACATAGAGGATTTATGCATTTTTCAAACAAAATTATTATACCAATGGCATAGTCGTACAATGACTCTCCCATATCCGACTATAGAATATGTCCTCGATTCAGCATATACCAGTAATACTCGGTGATACACGTGTGATACCACAGTAATGTTATAGGTGATACCTGATATATACCAAATGTAAATACCTGAGTACTCTGTGATATGCTACATAGAGGATTTATGCATTTTTCAAACAAAATTATTATACCAATGGCATAGTCGTACAATGACTCCCCCATATCCGACTATAGAATATGTCCTCGATTCAGCATATACCAGTAATACTCGGTGATACACTGTGTGATACTACAGTAATGTTATAGGTGATACCTGATATATACCAAATGTAAATACCGCACGGCCTGAGTACTCTGTGATATGCTACATAGAGGATTTATGCATTTTTCAAACAAAATTATTATACCAATGGCATAGTCGTACAATGACCCCCCCATATCCGACTATAGAATATGTCCTCGATTCAGCATATACCAGTAATACTCGGTGATACACGTGTGATACCACAGTATACAATATACCATGTACCAATTTGAACCCTGTCACTTCCACTATTATTACACTGGTACTTTACTATTTTTTACCTTTATAAACCATACGCCACGGACCCATCGTATTTGCGTCTATGTATTTGAATATTTATTACGTTATTGGACACCATTTCTCTTGCTGCTACAACCGTGTTCAATTTGACTTGTATATATCGACATTGATTTTTGTTTCACTATGATGATGTAACGTTATCTCTGCCATCCGAATAACCCTGAACATGTATCCAATATTATTCCAGATAATATGACCACTGACGAAGGTCCACCGTGACCAAAACGTTTGGTCAGAAATATTCTGTTGTTTAATGCTCCTATATATACCACGGGCGAATGATGATGCAGAGATTAATTCATGAAATAAATTTCATTTAAATTGCAAAAAGAACCTGAGTGCCTCAATACTTCATTCTCATTTTAGAGGAAATATTGAAGATTAAAGTGTCATCTCTACCTGAGAGCGTGTTATCCGTGGTGCGTCGATGCCCCCGATAATGGCGTCCTGCTCGTCTGGTGTTTTTCTTTGTTGAGGTCTTTGTCTCCTTCTGCCTAAAAAAGGCGCACGCGGAGGTCCAATGGTGGAATCACTTCCAGATCCAGATGACATCGAGGCTCCCCGACGTTGCTGCCTGGTGAATAAAGGTATAGCCGTGCCAGACAGGTCTTGCCATTTATATACACGTTTATTCTGATAGTCCTCAGAATCTCTGATAAATTTCTGGCGTTTAGTGCTTTCAATGTCCCGTTTAAGGTCAGCGCCAATTTTTTCCACTTTAGATTTTAAAGTAATCAATTCCTCCGCTGGTAAAGCGTCCTTCAGTTGCGTCTCAATGGTGGCAATTTTCTGCCTGCTAGTCATGATAGCTTCCGTCAGGTATTCGATGGTTAATACCATCAAGTCCATGGAGCACTTGTTTAATATATTTGAGAAGTTAGTGCAATAATCAATGTTGTCACAAAAGAACGTAGGTCTCAAATGGACTCGCAATTATTCTAACTGAAAATGATTTTTTATTTCAGGACACCTACTACCAGCAGTGCTGTGGGACCGCGATGGGCTCAAATGCCGCACCGCCATATGCAAATTCATACATGTCATGGTTTGAAGACAAATATATTTACAGCAATGATCTATTTAAAATCCATTGTATTTTTTGGCGAAGATTCGTCGATGACGTGTTTTGTATATGGCGGGGCGGCATTCGATCCCTTCGTGCCTTTTCAGATTTTTTAAATTCGATTTGGCCCGAGTTGCAGTTTACTCTGCACTATAGTGATCATGAGATTAATTTCTTGGACACCCTGGTCATTAAGGGTGCAAGTGGGTCAATTGTGACTGATCTGTATATTAAAAATACCGACAAAAATTCCCTTCTCCATTTCTCAAGCTATCATCCTCCCACAGTAAAAAAAGCATTACCCCATTCCCAGTTTCAAAGGGTACGTAGGATTGTTTCCAATACTGAAGTGAAAGAAAAACGTCTTGATGAAATGTCTAAGAGATTTGAGAATAGAGGGTATCCCACAGCACTGCTGGATAGTGAGAGAGGTAGGGTTACCTCCTTGACCCCTAAACAGGAGTCTAGGGGGTCACGTATACCATTTGTCACCAAGTTTCATCCATGGGTTAACAGGTGTCGTTCTATTTTTTCTAAGCATTGAAACATTTTGTCCAGAGCTTATCCCTCTATTGAGGAATTTAAAAGTCCTCCATTATTGTGTTACAAACGTAATAAAAACATTTGCGATATGGTAGTGAGGGCAGATGTGGGCAGTGCTCAAACTGAGAAGCGCCAGAAGACTTTATCTACTCCTAGAAAGGGCACATTCCCTTGTCTAGGGTGTATACACTGTTCAAGTGTAATCAAAGGGGAATATTTTATGCATCCCCATACAGGCAAGCGCTTTCCAGTTCGAGGCCTTTTCACATGTAATAGCAGTTTTATCATATATCTACTCAAGTGCCCTTGTGGATTGTTATATATAGGTGAAACATCCATGCGTATGAAGGACCGCTTCTCTAAGCACAAGTCCACCATCAGAAAAAACTATTTACTCTTACCGGTCCCTTACCATTTTGATCGCTGTAAGCACAATATTGCGCAATTGCGCTTTCAAATTATTGAGCAGGTACAACAACCTCGAAGAGGGGGTAATCGATTGAAAATGTTAAAGAAGCGTGAATCCTATTGGATTCATACACTTCAGACACTGGAACCCATGGGGTTAAACCGGGAGTATGATCTCCATAGCTTCCTGTAGATGTTTTTTCTTTTTAAGTGTATGTTAAGCTTATACTTTGTTTTCTTGTATTTTTTACAGAAAACGTGAGGAACTCCAACCGCATCATCTGAACTGCAAGCTACTACGATTATCTAGAGAATTTCATAAGAATCTATAATTGCTATCATTTTCATTGATGCTGTTGCGATTGGGCTGCTTCTCACGTGTATCTAATAATTTAAATTGTTACTTTGTTTTTTCCCTTTTTTCCCCGTGTTCCCTCCCCCTCCCCCTCTCGCTTCTTTTCTTTTCAGTCCATTTGTTTGTTTAAATCACCATGACTACATTATGTCATTTCCGCTGTGGCGGTCTATTTAAATCACGTATATTGTCTGACTTTGTTATATGCCATTGGTTTGAGAAAGGCTCGCAGCAGAGCCGAAACGCGCGTCACTGAACATTTGATGTGTGGCGAATAAAGAGAAAAACTTTTGAAGATAAAGTGAGTGCCGGTCTTTTCCTTTGCTTGCTACCTCTTGAAGCTCATCAAGAGAATGCCAAGAGTGTGCGAAGCAGTAATCAAAGCAAAAGGTGGCTACTTTGAAGAACCTAGAATATGACATATTTTCAGTTATGTATATAATTCCACATGTGTTAATTCATAGTTTTGATGCCTTCAGTGTGAATCTACAATTTTCATAGTCATGAAAATAAAGAAAACTCTTTGAATGAGAAGGTGTGTCCAAACTTTTGGTCTGTACTGTATGTGGCACTTTACTACCCTGTATGTAGGGGTGGATGGAGGGGTTAGTAGTACTGCACATTGTAAAAAATAATAATAATCTGCAAAATACTATATACAGTATGTGTGTCAGAAGTTGTGCTTTTTTAATTTTTAGAATAATGATACAGCCATTTTATTTGATACTTTTATCCTGATTATTTTTCTTTCTCTATATTAAGGGACACTATAGTCACCAGAAACACAACAGCTAAATATAGTAGTTCTGGTGTCTATAGCATGTCTCTGCAAGCTTTTTAATGTAAAAACTGCCTTTTCAGAAAAAAAGGCCGTATTTACATTACTGCCAAGGAACACTTCTAGTGGCCACTCATCATCATTAAAGTTTACTACTCTACGAGGTGTGGATCTTCTATGCTGATGGTAGCAGTTACACTGCTGTCTGGAGTCTCAAGGGTTTACTTTAGGAGGATTGGAATAGTTCTCTCTGGAGAATTCGGAACAGGAGCAGGAGCCCTGCAGTAAGCTTCCTCCCCCCATCTCTGGACAGGAACTCCCACTCCTGGCAGGGAACAGGACCAGCACACTCCTACGAAGAGGGAAGGAACCGGGTGATAAAACCTGTTCTTTGCCAACCTTTGCTAACTATTCCTTGTTGGTACAAATGGTAAGAAGCTTACAACAAAATACATAATGCAAAACAATATACAAATTGTAGTACCCCCAGGTCTGGGTTACTACACATGAACACATGACGTCAAGGAGTTAATTATTATTATTATTATTTTTATTATTATAAAAATAGTGGATGCCGCAGATTCTTCCTTTTTCTTTGCACTATTGAAATGAATTGTGTTGCTGCTTAATATGGTGCTGAGTACCATCTAACTAATACGTGTTTTCCTTACTACCATGGCAGTAATATGTCAGCTACTTTTCCAGCTACCCTTACCATTTCACAAATTTTGTTAAGGACTCCAATATCTCACAATATAAATGGAAGCCCTCAGTAGGCTACACTGCATCACAACCCCTAGGTAGCCAAATATAGACACATAGGGGCTCATTTATTAAGACTGGCGATTTACGCGCCAGTCTTATGTGTCTCTGTACTGCTTGAGGAAGCGCCAAAGTATGTAGAGGTGCAGGCCGCTGTTGACTGGCGCTTTCACCAGCAGGCTGTGCGACAGACTTAAATCAACACCAGTTTCTTTACTGGCGTGGATTTAAGCCAATTTTTATGCCAAAAACTAGCGTAGAAAATGCCGGCCCACCCTCGCCCCCTTTTCTTGACCTATCGGAAAAGTGGCATGAGCTGGGAAAAGTTGCAGATTTTGACACAAAATGACACGCAACAAAATCTGCAACTGATATATGCAGCAAGCTACCACCTTAGGTGGAGTAGTCCCGGAGTGTAGGAAGCAAGTGGTATACTGTGGCCTAATGTTTTGTCACGATGCTCCTACCTTCAGGCTGCTGCTTCCTGGGGGTCAGTCTCTGTTGCAGATATTAAGTTGGAAAATATAGTGAAGTCCAGACTTGGGAACATTTTAATCGTGTTTACTTGAATAACTTGAACTTGACCATACAATTGGATTCAAAGGGTTTAGCTCAATTCTCCTTTACTTGGTTCCAGCAGGATGCAATATGGTGGCAGGCCTTCTAAATGCTACTCTCATTCCTAACTGGCTTTGGGTTCAATATAGTTTGCTGATGAGGGTGTCTTTTGCCTGTTTCCCTCTACTCATTAATTAAGTCTCTTAGTACAGGATAATGCAAGGAGATGGTGCTCTGCAAGCTGCTCCCAGGGGCTCCTGCAGCAGGAGAGGGGAATGCTTACCTCACTGTGCCATGTCCCTTTGGACTCTAAACTTCAACTCACTCCTCCCTCAGCAACCCCTCCATTGGTGGGGATCGGGACTAGCCCACTTCTGCCCCAAGAGGGGATAAGAATGGAATGGTAAATCTAAAAGTACTCTGCCAGAACATATGCCACCTGCAGGCACATTACTTGTCACATAACATTGCATAAATACATTATTAAGGCACTGTATGAGAAGACCTGGAAAAGAATACAAAGATGGCATGCATTGCTAACCAGTAGACACAGTAGCTGGGCATACAGATGGTAGTACCCACTCTGGGGTACTACATATATGGCACAAAAGTGGCATATATCAGTTAATAAATGAGCCCCATATAGCATAAACCACTACCAAAAGAGTAAGGGTACTTTCACACTTGCGTCAGAGGATTCAGGCAGGCAGTTCCGTTGCTGGAACTGCCTTCCAGATCCGGCAATCCGGGCGCAAACGGATGGCATTTGTCAGACAGATCCGGATGTGAATCCGTCTGACAAATGCATTGAAATACTGGAGCCGTCTCCCCGGTGTCATCTGGAAAAACGGATTCGGTATTTTTTTCCCCCCATAGATTTAAAAGTCTGCACATGCGCGGACCAGAATAACAGATCCATCAATGCGGCAATTTTTATGCTGGATCCGGCACTAATACATTTCAATGGAAATTAAGTGTTCAGGATTTTTGGCCGGAGAGAAAAATGCAGCATGCTGCGGTATTTTCTCCGGCCAAAAAACGTAAGAGGGACTGAACTGATGCTTTCTGATGCATCCTGAACGGAATGCTCTCCATTCAGAATGCATTAGGATAAAACTGATCAGTTTTTTTCCGGTATTAAGCCCCTGTGACGGAACTCAATACCAAAAAAAGAAAAACGCTAGTGTGAAAGTACCCTAACAGAAAATTATGTTGTCTTGGAAAATCATGTTCTCAAAGCTGGTCATCTTATATCAATTCAGCTATATGTTGAGCCAAACAGAGAAATTTGACATGATTTTTGTGTTGCCTGTGCTTGCCTATATAGAGTTCACTAATGTTAAGACTGGCTTTTCTTATACCAGTCTTAATAAGAAACCCCGCTGGAGCATAATGGGTCAGAATTATTAGGAGAGTGTTCCATTCACCAGAAAATGAAATCTACTCCAGTAAGGGTGCACACATTGGGAGGCCAAGTCAGTTTGCAGCACGGCCGTCCAGCTGGTTAAAAGAAGAGAAAGGGAAGGTGTGCACTCTGCCTGCGTGGTTATAAATAGAGATGAGCGAATTTCCGCTTATGAAATTCGTTCACACTTTGTTTGGTGGTAAAAGGTGAATTTAGTTATGGATTCCGTTACCAAGGACCATAATGCAATTCTATGATGGAATGCCTTTAGAGGCATTCTATTATTCATTCCGTCATAATAGAAGTCTATGGGCTGCAAGACAGATCCGTCCCATTTCCGTTATGCAGGAGAGGACTCCCCTGCATAACGGAAACGGGACGGATCCGTTATGCAGGCCATAGACTTCTATTATGACGGAATGAATAACGAAATGTCTCTAAAGGCATTCCATCATAGAACTGCGTTATGGTCCGTGGTAACGGAATCCATAACTAAATTCACCTTTTACCAACAAACGAAGTGTGAACGAATTTCAAAATATGAAATTCGCTCATCTCTAGTCATAAAACAAAGGGAAAGAGAAGTCCTCTCTTTTCTGGTTTAGCAATCAGCTCAGCATTTATCAGGGGCCAGTATGATAAGCTGTATGGGTGCTTAACAGTAGCAGTTGTCTGTAACTGTGCATACACTGGATACAGTCAGCTAGACCCCCAAGAGATTTTTTGCCCAGGGGCCTCTACCACCCCTGATCAGGCTCTGTGTCTGTATTATGGACATATGTTCCTGCCTGGCCACAGGTTTGTTGACCAAAACTTTGGGACACACATCTGTGATACTCTTGTATGGAACTGGCCTAAAAAGACGCAGAAAAATATAAAAATAAGTCTATTTGGTAGGCTACTTTCACACTAGCGTTTTTTGCGCATCCGTCATGGAACTGCAAAACGCTTCCGTTGCCATAATACAACCGCATGCATCCGTCATGAACGGATCCGGTTGTATTATGTCTTCTATAGCCATGACGGATCCGTCATGAACTCCATTAAAAGTCAATGGGGGACGGATCAGTTTTCTATTGTGTCGGAAGAAATTGATCAGTCCCCATTGACTTACATTGTGTGTCAGGACGGATCCGTCTTGCTCCGCACCACATCGTGGACAGAAAAACGCTGCTTGCATCGTTATTCTGTCCGCGATGGGGACGCAACCAAACAGAACGGAATACATTTTGGTGCATTCCGTTTTGTTCAGTTCAGTTTTGTCCCCATTCACAATGAATGGGGACAAATCTGAAGCTTTTTTTTCCACTAATGAGATCCTATGACGGATCTCAATAGCGGAATTTAAAACACTAGTGTAAAAGTAGCCTTACTATAGCAATGCATATATGAAATAGCAAATGATGCTGCAACTGGAACCTTCTCTGCAGCTAGGCCTTAAAAAGATTGTGAAAATTGCTCTGCTGTAACTGAACATTACAAAAGCATTGTTAGGCTACTTCGCACATTTGCGTTCGGGGCTCCGCTTGTGAGTTCCGTTTAAAGGCTCTCACAAGCGGCCCAGAACGGATCCGTCCAGCCCTAATGCATTCTGAGTGGATGCGGATCCGTTCAGAATGCATCAGTCTGGCAGCGTTCAGCCTCCGCTGCGCTCAGCAGGCGGACACCTGAATGCTGCTTGCAGCGTTCGGGTGTCCGCCTGGCCGTGCGGAGGCAAACGGATCCGTCCAGACTTACAATGGAAGTCAATGGGGACGGATCCGTTTGTATTTGACACTATATGGCTCAATTTTCAAATGGATCCGTCCCCATTGACTTTCAATGTAAAGTCAAAACGGATCCGTTTGCATTACCATGAAATTCATGGTAATGCAAACGGATCCGTTCTGAACGCAAGTGTGAAAGTAGCCTTACAAGTCACAGCCTCCTATATATAGTTGTGGTCAATATTATTAGCACCCATTAATATTAATTACACCATATCAAATCACTTCTTAAATAAAGTGTTTAATGAAACTGCGTGGATATACAGAGCCTTGAAAAAGTATTCATACCCCTTGAACTTTGCCACATTTTTTCATGTTACACCCACATACTTAAAAGTATTTTATTGGGATTTTATGTGATAGACCAACACAAAGTAGCCAGTATGTGTGGAGTGAAAAGAAAATGATACATAGTTTTAGATTTTTTTTTTATAAATTAAAATGAAGTAAAAATCTGAAAACTGTGGCATGCATTTCTATTCAGTCCCCGGTACTCTGATACCCCTAAATAAAATCCAGTGTGACCAATTGCCTTCAGAAGTCACCTTATTAGTAAATAGAGTCCACCAGTGTGTAATTTATTTTCAGTATAACTACAGCTGTTCTGTGAAGGCCGCAGAGGTTTGTTAGTGAACATTAGTGATCAAACAGCATCATGAAAACCAAGAAACAGGCCAGGCAGGTCAGGGATAAAGTTGTGTAGAAGTGTAAAGAAGGGTTAGGTTATCCCAAGCTCTGAACATGGCACAACTATGGCACAACTACAAACCTACCAAGACATGGCTATTCACCTAAACTGACAGCCCAGGCAAAAAAGAGCACTAATTAAAGAAGCAGCCAAGAGCCCCATGGTCACTCCTACAGAGGAGCTACAGAGATCCATAGCTCAGGTGGGAGAATATGTCATCAGGACAACTATTAGCCGTGTACTCCACAAATCTGGCCATTATGGAAGAGTGGCAAGAAGAAAGCCATTTGCGGCATTCACCTGTCGGGGTAGATCATGTGATATTTTCATACAGCAGGTCAATACGCCCTAATATGTCAATTTTTTTTTTTATTTGTTTCAGTTTTACATGATAAAAGCATCTTTGAAAAAAATAAAGCATTTTTTTATGTTGACATTTTCTGGCCTATGGTCTTGTGTGGGGGCTCATTTTTTTGCGGGATGAGTTGACGGTTTTATTAGTACCATTGCGGGGTACATAGTATTTTTTGATCGCTTGATATGACACTTATGAGACAAGGTGACAAAAACGGCTATTTTGGCACTTTTTTTTTTCTTACGGCATTCAACTGATGTACAATGAAATTGTGGCAATGGGGTAGATCAGATATTTTTATAGAGCTGGTCGTTACAGATGTGGCAATACCTAATATGCCTAGTTTTTTATTTTATTTTTATAAAAAATTTCTTGATGAAGGGAAAGGGGCACTTTTTTTACTGGAAACTTTTTTTTGTTTACTTTTTAAACTTTTTTTTTTGTCCCACTATGGGATTTCAAATTTTAGGTATCTGATCCCTGTTTCAGTGCTGTGGAATACATGCTGTATTGTACTGCACTGAAACTGTCTATTTTGGCACTATTTTTCGTTTTTTTTTATGGCATTCACCTGATGTACCATGAAATTGTGCCAATGGGGTAGATCAGATATTTTTATAGAGCTAGTCATTACAGATGTGGCGATACCTAATATGCCTAGTTTTTTATTAAATTTTTTTATTAAAAATTGCTTGATAAAGGGAAAGGGGCACTTTCATTTACTGGAAACTTTTTTTTTAACTTTTTTTTTTTTTGTCCCACTAATTTTAGGTATATGATCCCTGTTTCAGTGCTGTAGATGCTGTAGAATACATGCTATATTGTACTGCACTGAAACTGTCAGTTTCACACTGACCGTATGATTATGAGACTCAGTCTTTGCAAGGCCTTGCCATGGCAGCCATCAGCCCCCTGTCATTGCAGCGTTGGGAACTGATGGAGAGACAGAGGGAGCATCCTCCCTCTGCGAACATCATATATGCTGCGGCCAGCATTGATTGTGGCATATATATAGGGTTAATCCAGTGGCATCAGCATTTTCAGCGATTCCGGCACATACAGCCGGGGTGCGGCTATTAGTAATAGCTGGGCCCCTGCACTGATCGGGCGCACAAAGCTCCTGTGCTGCCCAATCATTATACTAGTACGTCAAATGTCTGGGAGGCATTAGTGGCTCCCTTTGTTTAGTTTGAAACAGAGTACAACATCAGACTAATCTACGAATAAAAAGTTATCTAGTTTCAAGACAACTCAGGGGAACGATCTATAATAAAGAACAGATGATTATTTACCTGACAGATCCACTGCCATTGCTTTAGTTCTCCTAGCATTTATTATACTCACAAATTCCATAAAAAGTATAAGCATTTCTCAGATAAAAAACAGCAGCCTTTCGCACACTTTTTATCTGAGAAATGCTTATACTTTTTATGGAATTTGTGAGTATAATAAATACTTGCTTTATACAAATTGGAGACGGTACTTCACTATTGTAGCGAACTCCTCATAGGATTACCATTGGGAAGGAGGACCTTGACGGACTCGCTTCTATAGCGTCTTTTTGAAGTGTCTGCATACTACTGTGCGCTTGTGAGTATAATTTCAGGTGTGCCTGCAATCAACAGTAGCAGTACTTCACTATCGGTGTGATTTCGGTATTCCATAGGAGTCAGTGGAGGAAAAGGGATTCCTGTGGAGATTAATGATTTACCCATATGTGCAGGAGCGGTTACCTGAAACACGCGCGGTCTACTAAAACGCATTGAACTGAGTGTGAATTGTACCCACAACACCTTTGACCTGCTGCGGCTATTCATCCAGGCAACGTAACAGAATAATTTGTTTTCTGCCATTTAAAGACAAGAGGGATGTCTGATCAGAACTGAAATGCTATTATCACCAAGGATAAACAATATGAAAGGGTCAAGACTATAAAGACTTTTAAATCCTGGTTTCAACAAGTCAAAATGTTATTAAGAAGTTCACTACTCACAGAACAGTCAAGAACCTTCCAGGACATGGTGGAAAGAGAAAAAACTGATTAGAGAACGCTACGAAAGTTGGCTCAAAATGTGGCAAAGAAAGCAAGTGCAATGTTCACCTAAAATCATTCTGAAGCCATCATTATAGCCAAAGATTGTGTAACCAGATATTAGGGAAGGGTGGCATTAGTCCTATCCATGTCATATACTATGTTTATTCTTTGTTTTTTTTATGACTGTGTGTATGTTGATGAGCCAATTTTTGCTGAGACAAAATTTGGAAATTTGTATATGTCCATTTCTTTATATATACTGTATATAAAAAATATAATATATATATATATATATATATATATATATATATATTAAAAAAGGTGTGGAGATCCGCTCACTTCTGCTCTCCCACGGTAGGTGCTCCAAACCCGGGTTTGAGGCACCCCTCAAAACAAATAGAGTATGTAAAAAAATATGGATTGGGCACTCATATATGGAAATATAGGATACTATTTATTGAGTATAAAATACAATATAATATCGTACTAAAAAACAATAAATCAAAACACAATATATCAAAACACAATATATCAAAACACAATATGCATATACACAGTATTAAAAATAAATTGATAAAACCAATATCCGCAGGGACCGATAACTCCAAAGCTCTCTCTCCTATAAATCCTAGTATTGACTCGATGGGGTCCTAGGTATTGAATAAGGGTTAATATCAGAAAGAAATCTGTGTGAGCAGTCTTTGCTTGTACAAATCACAATCCTCCTAATAAATTGGACTTCATAAAATATCATTGAACATTTGCATATATGAATCCTATATTATATATAAACACCGCACCACTTGTAATAATGGGTCACTAAACACTATTGTCCCCTGTTAGGTCGCTGAGCAATAATAATGTCCTGTGTTTAATAAGAAATTGTATCCAGGAATATATTCAAAGTAGCGTTCCCACTTTCAAGTCTTGTGATAAACAGTATCTAGTTCTTCCTTTGCCGGCTTATACACTGTTTCAGTTGCTTATAGAGGAATCTCTGGAAAGGAAAAAATCCTTGGAGGGTAGCTGCATAGCTTCGTATCGCTTCACCTCCTTATGTCTTAGTAATATAACTCCTTATGTTTCACCCACAAGTGTGGGCTTACCTGCGCCTGTATTATTACTTCAATAAGACTTTTTGGCAAGTCTCTCCTCCGTTCTCTAAGTCGGCGTCCCGGCTCCGGAGTACTTTGGCGTCCCTCGTGTCTCTCACAGCTGGTAATGGAGTAGTAGTGAGGATCACGGACCTTAATTTCCAGGCGCTGGTATATGACGTAATGCAATCCTTGGTGGAGTGAGGAAAATCCTTCTTTGTTGTAGTGCACTAAGTTCCATAAAAAAGTTCGGGGGTATCAGTCCAGGATTCACGCCAAACGCGTTTCGGGGAGACGCTTTCCCCTTCCTCAGTGGCATACCCCAATTCCATAGGTCGGTGGGTTTTATAGTTGCTACTGGTTTTCCACAAAATCCGATCTAGACCTTGGTTGCATGCAAAGACCTGGTATGGATCTGATTCCTGGATAACATTTTGTATCTTTGTGGTTTGCTTGCGATTTAGGTGCGTTTTTTTTAGTAAAAATGCTTTTTTTCTTCTATACTTGCAATTTTGTGTATATAATTAAACCCATATAACATTAATTCATATTAAGCCTTCAATTAGTGTATTCTACCTTATAATATTTAATATGAGGGGATATCTTGTATTTCCCTATATATTATGAATACACTCTATTCTGTATGAATAATAGGTCCAATCATAACATAGTATAGAAATATAATAGGTAATATGCAACATAGAAATTCATAAAAAATATAATTAAAAAGGTAAAAATAGATATAAAATTAATAAATATATCAGCTCAATGCAGATTTCTACAGGTTCTGTATGGAAGGGATAAATTCTCTCCAATAGTGAGACTCCCAAAAAAACTCATTTAAAAAACACATGTGCGATTTCAGTTGCGTTTAGCTGTGGATGCGTTTTTTGTCTTGCTTCCACAACATTATATTTATTGGACTAATCATATAAGGATATCTATGTGTCATCCTTCTTTCCTATATTGGGCAGAGCACATTTCATTCTTGAGGCTGCGGTAGTATGGAGAAAGGGGGGAGGCCCTGTGTGGGGTAGAGGGAGAGTTGCAGTGCTGGAAAAACAGCCTGACATGCAACTCTGCATCGACACCCACACGGACCACCCAATTTTCATATAAAACCAAAAATGTCTAATTCCGCATTTAGGCCCCTCGGCAAAAGACTGCCGAATTCATATATTTTTCTGGATTCTGCCCTTGATAGTCGCTCAATCTGATTTCCACCCCGCCAATGTTTCTCCACCTTCTCCAGTGCCATGAAAGAGAGACTCTTTGGGTCTTGGTTATGTACCTCCTTGAAATGTCTGGATAGCGAATGTTTTTCGTAACCCTTAGTAATATTGTTCAGGTGTTCTGCTATCCTGACTTTCAAGGTTTGTTTTGTTCTTCCTATATATTGTGTCGAACATGGACACTGGATTAGGTAGATAACATTGGCGGAGTTACATGTCAGGAAATGTTTGATGGTTAAAGAATGGGAATTTTGTGTGGAGGTAACTATTGTTGTTTTTCTCGGGAATTTTGTTTTCCTACATCCCAAGCATTTCCCACATCTAAAAAAGCCTTTTGGTTGAAGCCAATTTGATGCTGGGCCTTTTTTAATTCTCTCTTTCACTGACGGGGCTACTTGAATTCCCAAATTTGGAGCCCTTGAATATGTAATTTTAGGAATCGGAGGTAAAAGCATCCCTATTGTTTTATCATTCTGTAAATGATGCCAGTGGGATTTAATAATGGATTCTACCTGCTTTGCCTGGATGTTATATGGAAGAATGATTCTGAAGTCCGAATTATCTCCTTGGTCAGATTTCTGTGTTGGCTCAGAAAAGGTCTTCCTATCTAAATTTTTTACTTTAATGAGGGCCTCATTGATGATTGTTTCGGGATAATTTTTTTCTTTGAATTGATTACTCATGGAGTTAGCCTCTTCCTCGAATTTATCATCCTCCGTGCAATTCCGCTTAAGTCGGCGGAACTGTCCGAAGGGAATATTTATTAGCCACCTTGGCAGGTGGCAACTCGAGAAAGGGATATATCCATTTTTAGCAGTGGGTTTATGGAATGTATTACATAGGTATTTGTTGGCTTTACGTGTAATTTCGATATCCAAAAACTCCACTTTTTCATTTCCAATATTGGAGGTAAACTTCAAGTTATTTGTATTATCATTAATCCTGACAATAAATTTGTCAAGATTTTCTTGTGTTCCATCCCAAATGAAAATGATATCATCTATATATCGCCGCCATAGGACCAGGTCTGCCCCCAATTCCGGGTCGATGTTGTTAGCCTCCCACTGTGCCAAAAATAAATTGGCATAACTGGGAGCAAACCTGGTACCCATGACGGTTCCTCTCCTCTGTAAATAAAATTGATCCGAAAAGAGGAAATAGTTATGATGTAAGATGTGATTTACTCCTTCTAATACATAATCAATTTGATTTTCCCTCCAAATCTTATTCCCAAGTAATTGTTCTCTCAGGGCTACAATGCCCTGATCATTAAAGTGATGATAGTATAGAGGGACTGGGCGTCCAATGTACCCATAATCCAATGGTCGTGGACGTCCAGGCCCTCCAAAATACCCACAAACTCAGTCATGTCACGTATATAGGATTTTATTTTTCTCACTTCTGGTTGCAATAGGGTGTCTATATACTGTGACAAATTTACTGTTAGGGATCCAATGCCCGAGATGATAGGGCGACCTGGGGGGTCCACAATACTCTTGTGGACCTTCGGCAGGCAATAGAAGATAGGTAATTTACCCGGTGTGTCCATGATAAAATTATATTCTCGTTGAGTTAAAATTCCCTGTTGTAGCCCTTTTTTACAATAATGGGAAAGAGCAAGTTTGAAATCCTCCCTTGGGTCTTTTTTCAGGGGGGGTATACGTAGTCTGATCTGCCAACTGTCTGAGGCATTCTGTGTTATACTGATCTTCTCCCCAGAAATTTGTCAAAAAATCTTGACAAATTTATTGTCAGGATTAATGATAATACAAATAACTTGAAGTTTACCTCCAATATTGGAAATGAAAAAGTGGAGTTTTTGGATATCGAAATTACACGTAAAGCCAACAAATACCTATGTAATACATTCCATAAACCCACTGCTAAAAATGGATATATCCCTTTCTCGATTTGCCACCTGCCAAGGTGGCTAATAAATATTCCCTTCAGACAGTTCCGCCGACTTAAGCGGAATTGCACGAAGGATGATAAATTCGAGGAAGAGGCTAACTCCATGAGTAATCAATTCAAAGAAAAAAATTATCCCGAAACAATCATCAATGAGGCCCTCATTAAAGTAAAAATTTAGATAGGAAGACCTTTTTTGAGCCAACACAAAAATCTGAGCAAGGAGATAATTTAGACTTCAGAATCATTCTTCCATATAACATCCAGGCAAAGCAGGTAGAATCCATTATTAAATCCCACTGGCATCATTTACAGAATGATAAAACAATAGGGATGCTTTTACCTCCGATTCCTAAAATTACATATTCAAGGGCTCCAAATTTGGGAATTCAAGTAGCCCCGTCAGTGAAAGAGAGAATTAAAAAAGGCCCAGCATCAAATTGGCTTCAACCAAAAGGCTTTTTTAGATGTGGGAAATGCTTGGGATGTAGGAAAAAAAAATTCCCGAGAAAAACAACAATAGTTATCTCCACACAAAATTCCCATTCTTTAACCATCAAACATTTCCTGACATGTAACTCCGCCAATGTTATCTACCTAATCCAGTGTCCATGTTCGAGACAATGTATAGGAAGAACAAAACGAACCTTGAAAGTCAGGTATAAGATCCTTACCTGCTTTGCACTCCAGGGGAATCAAGAGGGGTCCTCGTGGAGTTGCGGGACAGGTTATGCGTGTCTCTGATGCACCAGCGCTGACCCCTTTGCGAGCCAGTGCGGAGATGCGTTCGCGTGGACATCGGAGGGGAGGACCGTCGGAGTCCCGGGGACAGAGTGGCCAGGCGAGTGACAAGACGCCGCGGCCAGGGTTGTCTCCGGTGTCTCCTGCGACTTCCGTTTCCGCATCTGGGTCCACGCGCTCGCATACTCGCGCTGAGTCAATCATGCGTCCGTGCGTACGCACGAGGGCAGGTTCGCAAAGGGATACACGGTCGCGAGTACGCGCTTCTTATGCACTTCGTCGACCAGTGGCGCATATTATACTGACTCACAAGAGCAAAGTGGATTAGGGAGCCAGCCATGGGTTAATCAACTTGTGATTGCCTTAGGCCTTGTACTCAGGTGCAGGGCAATTTGTTCACCTATGGTAGTGGACACTTGGCACCCTGGGATTGGTCAGCAGGCATTTAAAAGGAGGTCTCTCAGGGTGATCAGTGCCCACTGTTATTTTCCCTCAACCAGGTATAGGTCACAACTCCTAGTGACTGAAGACTGCCAGGAACTTTGTCCTTACAGCGGACCCAGATCTGGAGTGACTCGACTGCCAAGTGCACAGCATCATTCAGCACTGGTTGGGACTATTCCTGGAATCTCCTTGCCTGGTTTTTTGTTATTATTCCTTGTTACCAGCAAGTGTCCTGGACGTTTATGTTTCTGGTGAATAAACACCTTTTTGCTTTCATCACTGGTCTGTTTGTTGGTGCCTTGCATTACATCAGGATAGCAGAACACCTGAACAATATTACTAAGGGTTACGAAAAACATTCGCTATCCAGACATTTCAAGGAGGTACATAACCAAGACCCAAAGGGTCTCTCTTTCATGGCACTGGAGAAGGTGGAGAAACATTGGCGGGGTGGAAATGAGATTGAGCGACTATCAAGGGCAGAATCCAGAAAAATATATGAACTCGGCAGTCTTTTGCCGAGGGGCCTAAATGTGGAATTAGACATTTTTGGTTTTATATGAAAATTGGGTGGTCCGTGTGGGTGTCGATGCAGAGTTGCATGTCAGGCTGTTTTTCCAGCACTGCAACTCTCCCTCTACCCCACACAGGGCCTCCCCCCTTTCTCCATAATACCGCAGCCTCAAGAATGAAATGTGCTCTGCCCAATATAGGAAAGAAGGATGACACATAGATATCCTTATATGATTAGTCCAATAAATATAATGTTGTGGAAGCAAGACAAAAAACGCATCCACAGCTAAACGCAACTGAAATCGCACATGCGTTTTTTAAATGATTTTTTTGGGGAGTCTCACTATTGGAGAGAATTTATCCCTTCCATACAGAACCTGTAGAAATCTGCATTGAGCTGATATATTTATTAATTTTATATCTATTTTTACCTTTTTATTATATTTTTTATGAATTTCTATGTTGCATATTACCTATTATATTTCTATACTATGTTATGATTGGACCTATTATTCATACAGAATAGAGTGTATTCATAATATATAGGGAAATACAAGATATCCCCTCATATTAAATATTATAAGGTAGAATACACTAATTGAAGGCTTAATATGAATTCATGTTATATGGATTTAATTGTATACACAAAATTGCAAGTATAGAAGAAAAAAAACATTTTTACTAAAAAACCGCACCTAAATCGCAAGCAAACCGCAAAGATACAAAATGTTATCCAGGAATCAGATCCATACCAGGTCATTGCATGCAACCAAGGTCCAAATCGGATTTTGTGGAAAACCAGTAGCAACTATAAAACCCACCGACCTATGGAATTGGGGTATGCCACTGAGGAAGGGGAAAGCGTCTCCCCGAAACGCGTTTGACGTGAATCCTGGACTGATACCCCCAAACTTTTTTTATGGAACTTAGTGCACTACAACAAAGAAGGATTTTCCTCACTCCACCAAGGATTGCATTACGTCATATACCAGCGCCTGGAAATTAAGGTCCGTGATCCTCACTACTACTCCATTACCAGCTGTGAGAGACACGAGGGACGCCAAAGTACTCCGCAGCCGGGACGCCGACTTAGAGAACGGAGGAGAGACTTGCCAAAAAGTCTTATTGAAGTAATAATACAGGCGCAGGTAAGCCCACACTTGTGGGTGAAACATAAGGATTTATATTACTAAGACATAAGGAGGTGAAGCGATACGAAGCTATGCAGCTACCCTCCAAGGATTTTTTCCTTTCCAGAGATTCCTCTATAAGCAACTGAAACAGTGTATAAGCCGGCAAAGGAAGAACTAGATACTGTTTATCACAAGACTTGAAAGTGGGAACGCTACTTTGAATATATTCCTGGATACAATTTCTTATCAAACACAGGACATTATTATTGCTCAGCGACCTAACAAGGGACAATAGTGTTTAGTGACCCATTATTACAAGTGGTGCGGTGTTTATATATAATATAGGATTCATATATGCAAATGTTCAATGATATTTTATGAAGTCCAATTTATTAGGAGGATTGTGATTTGTACAAGCAAAGACTGCTCACACAGATTTCTCTCTGGTATTAACCCTTATTCAATACCTAGGACCCCATCGAGTCAATACTATGATTTATAGGAGAGAGAGCTTTGGAGTTATCGGTCCCTGCGGATATTGGTTTTATCAATTTATTTTTAATACTGTGTATATGCATATTGTGTTTTGATTTATTGTTTTTTAGTACGATATTTTATTGTATTTTATACTCCATAAATAGTATCCTATATTTCCATATATGAGTGCCCAATCCATATTTTTTTTTACATATATATATATATATATATATATATATATATATATATCGTTTATAAATATATATTTATAAAACAGTCAAGGATGCTTGGTCAAGTAAAGTTTCTCATTTTAGGCCAGGTTGGCTAATATTTGCAACAGTGGTTACTAAAATAGTGACAGGAGTTTCAATGAGTGCGAAGGAAAGTAAGGAAGGAAATAAATGATTGTGTCAGTTCCACAAAAAACGGCTTAAAATGAGAACTACATAATGCAGGATACAGTTGATTCACATTACTCTTAACTTCTCCCTAAACCCCACATAAACAAAAAATTGAAACCTGAGGGACGCATAGGGTCATGGTACATGGCTGCATGACTTCTTAAACTTACAGGACAATTACCAGAGCTGTTAATTATGCTAGAACTTATCTTACAGAAAATAAAAAAAATTGCTGAAACCGACATGTTAGTTTTATCCCTGATAAATTATCTTATATATATTTTTATTACATGTAACGGTCCTCCCTTCGGTGACATAGCAGGTGGTCCTGCTAAATACTTAAGTGCAGAGGTTCTGTGTCCAGCTTTGTAATACTTCTTTGTGCCCTTCCCTCCACTGGACCTGTGCAGGGAAACATACCTTACCTACTCCCCCCTGTTTGGCTATGGCTGCTTTGGTCCACTGCTGCATTCCCTGTGCTCTGGTCCCGACTTGTAAACTTCTGGCATGGACAAGGGTCATGTACAGTACAGACCAAAAGTTTGGACACACCTTCTCATTCAAAGAGTTTTCTTTATTTTCATGACTATGAAAATTGTAGATTCACACTGAAGGCATCAAAACTATGAATTAACACATGTGGAATTATATACATAACAAAAAAGTGTGAAACAACTGAAAATATGTCATATTCTAGGTTCTTCAAAGTAGCCACCTTTTGCTTTGATTACTGCTTTGCACACTCTTGGCATTCTCTTGATGAGCTTCAAGAGGTAGTCATCTGAAATGGTCTTCCAACAGTCTTGAAGGAGTTCCCAGAGATGCTTAGCACTTGTTGGCCCTTTTGCCTTCACTTTGCGGTCCTGCTCACCCCAAACCATCTCAATTGGGTTCAGGTCCGGTGACTGTGGAGGCCAGGTCATCTGGCACAGCACCCCATCACTCTCCTTCATGGTCAAATAGCCCTTACTTTCAAAGTTTTCCCAATTTTTCAGACTGACTGACCTTCATTTCTTAAAGTAATGATGGCCACTCGTTTTTCTTTACTTAGCTGCTTTTTTCTTGCCATAATACAAATTCTAACAGTCTATTCAGTAGGACTATCAGCTGTGTATCCACCTGACTTCTCCACAACGCAACTGATGGTTTATAAGGCTTCTCCACAACCCCATTTATAAGGCAAGAAATCCCACTTATTAAACCTGACAGGCCACACCTGTGAAGTGAAAACCATTTCAGGTGACTACCTCTTGAAGCTCATCAAGAGAATGCCAAGAGTGTGCAAAGCAGTAATCAAAGCAAAAGGTGGCTACTTTGAAGAACCTAGAATATGACATATTTTCAGTTGTTTCACACTTTTTTGTTATGTATATAATTCCACATGTGTTAATTCATAGTTTTGATGCCTTCAGTGTGAATCTACAATTTTCATAGTCATGAAAATAAAGAAAACTCTTTGAATGAGAAGGTGCGTCCTAACTTTTGGTCTGTACTGTATGCCGCTGCAGCCAGTCATTGGCTGGGGTGGAAATGGGACCCTTGTTTGTGCTGATAGTTTAAAAGCAGGGAACAAAATGCAGTGAACGCTGCAGTGGACTGAAGGACACACCAAACAGCGGGGAGCAGATAAGGTATGTTTCCCTCTACAGGAGAGGCAGAAGGGGGGGGGGGGGCAACAAAAAAGTGTTAGGGGACTGGTACACTTGTACTATGCACTGTAATAATCCTACAGCAAGGATGTATCAGCACCTTTAGAAGGACCCGGCTGCCATGCCCAGTACACACGACCGCGCAATTGAATTTGCAGGGTGCTGATCGGAGGACAGAGGGAGCTCCATTTTTCTATCTACTCAGTAGCTGCAGTCCCTATTGAAAGCAACATCTAAGGTGTTATGCTGCTGGGATGGGAGTTATCTCCAATCCCTGCATTGAGAGCTGGGTACCTGATGTATAAAACAGCTGATTGCCATATAATGTTATATAAAAGTCGATTGACTGACAATCTAAATATGAAGGAGCCACTTGATCATCCAGTGACTGCAGATCTCAAGGGTAAAAAATGATAGGTCATGCTGGATTTCCCCTCCATCCATTAAAATAAACATGCACCCATGCTTATGGGGGAATCAGATGAAATAGCTCTTAGTCAACAGCCATTGGTTTAGTCGTCCATATGAATAGGTGAGCCTGTGGTAAGCCCATGCTCGGTTTCCTCTTCTCAATATTATAAGCAGCCTACAGCACAGACACAAGGATACCTGGGTTCAGTTTGGGACTGGAGGAATGTGTAATGTAGAACTGATCTGTGTCTGTAGAGTGTGAGACCAACCAGTGAGAAGACATCTGTAGATTTAGGCCTCATGCACATGACCGTTTTTGTGGTCCGCATCCAAGCCGCATTTTTTGTGGCTCGGGTGCGGACCCATTCACTTCAATGGGGCCACAAAAGATGCGGACAGCACTCCGTGTGCTGTTCGCATTTGTTGCACCGTTCCGTGGCCCCGCAAAAAAAATAAAGCATGTCCTATTCTTGTCCGTTTTGCAGACAATAGGCATTTCAACAATGGCCGCCCGTTCCATAAATTGCGGAAGGCACACGGGCGGCTTCCGTTTTTTGCAGATCCGCGGTTTGTGGACCGCAAAAAACGGAACGGTCGTGTGCATGAGGCCTTAGTGTATCATATACAGAATAAACTCCAGTTCAGTGAAACTCAAATATTTTTGTGTGATAAGAAATGCAAACAGCACATATAGGTTTGGAGTTCAAGAACCTGGCGGTCACTTCTGACATTTCACCTGCTCAGTTTTCAGCATATGCATATGATAGAAAAGTGTGTGCCCCCTTGTAATGTCGCTTCCTCTGTAGAGCAGTATGGGGAAAATACATTGGTGCAAAAAATACCACACAAAAACGCAGTTAAAAATACCAACCCATGCATTTTTTTAAAGCTACAAAAAACAAACTATGGACATTTATGGGAGGAAAATGCCAGGCTTAAAGGGAATCTGGATCCCAGTGACGTGTGCGCTGTTGCCCTCAGTCTTCTTATCATTGCGCAGGCAATCGCCGGCACTGCGTCTGCGCGGGATTTCGGATGCGGGCGAGAGGAGGATCGGGGTGTTTGCCACAGAGCGCGGCGCTGGGGGGGGGGGGGGGTGTTGAGCACTTAGCAGCGCCTCTGGGAAACGATTTAGCTGAACTTGGAGGAGTTGTGAGTTTTCAAATTTAGGCGGGCACGGCACTTCAGAGGGGCGTTCCTGGGCACCATGGAGAAAGCATAACGCCCCTCTGGGCTCCTTACAGCGTCATTTGCATATCATAAGAATCATTTTTTTGAAGAAATGACAAGACTCACAATAAAAAGAACAAGACATATGGAAAAAAGGTACTTTATTAACCTCCTCAGGACCGCCGTACGCAGGATTGCGTCCTGCCGGCGGCCCTGCTCTTCTGGGTGGACGCATATACGCGTCCTCCCGCGAGAGCCGAGATTTCCTGTGAACGCGCGCACACAGGCGCGCGCGCTCACAGGAACGGAAGGTAAGCGAGTGGATCTCCAGCCTGCCAGCGGCGATCGTTCGCTGGCAGGCTGGAGATCTGATTTTTTTAACCCCTAACAGGTATATTAGACGCTGTCTTGATAACAGCGTCTAATATACCTGCTACCTGGTCCTCTGGTGGTCCCTTTTGTTAGGATCGACCACCAGAGGACACAGGTAGGTCAGTAAAGTCGCACCAAACACTACACTACACTACACTACACCCCCCCCCCCCCTGTCACTTATTAACCCTTTATGAACCCCTGATCACCCATGATCACCCCATATAAACTCCCTGATCACCCCCCTGTCATTGATCACCCCCCTGTCATTGATCACCCCCCTGTCAGGCTCCGTTCAGACGTCTGTATGATTTTTACGGATCCACTGATACATGGATCGGATCCGCAAAACACATGCGGACCTCTGAATGGAGCCTTACAGGGGGGTGATCAATGACAAGGGGGTGATCACGCATATAGACTTCCTGATCACTTCCCTGTCATTGATCAACCCTCTGTCATTGATCACCCCCCTGTAAGGCTCCATTCAGACATCCGCATGATTTTTACGGATCCACTGATACATGGATCGGATCCGCAAAACACATGCGGACGTCTGAATGGAGCCTTACAGGGGGGTGATCAATGACAGGGGGTTGATCACCCCATATAGACTCCCTGATCACCCCCCTGTAAGGCTCCATTCAGACGTCCGCATGTGTTTTGCGGATCCGATCCATGTATCCGTGGATCCGTAAAAAATCATACGGACGTCTGAATGGAGCCTTACAGGGGGGTGATCAGGGAGTCTATATGGGTGATCACCCCTCTGTCATTGATCACCCCCCCCCCCCCCTGTAAGGCTCCATTCAGACGTCCGCATGTGTTTTGCGGATCCGATCCATGTATCCGTGGATCCGTAAAAAATCATACGGACGTCTGAATGGAGCCTTACCAGGGGGGTGATCAGTGACAGGGGGGTGATCAGGGAGTCTATATGGGTGATCACCCCCCTGTCATTGATCACTCCCCCTGTAAGGCTCCATTCAGACATTTTTTTGGCCCAAGTTAGCGGAAATTTTTTGTTTGTTTTTGTTTTTTCTTACAAAGTCTCATATTCCACTAACTTGTGTCAAAAAATAAAATCTCACACGGACGCACCATACCCCTCACGGAATCCAAATGCGTAAACATTTTTAGACATTTATATTCCAGACTTCTTCTCACGCTTTAGGGCCCCTAAAAAGCCAGGGCAGTATAAATACCCCACATGTGACCCCATTTCGGAAAGAAGACACCCCAAGGTATTCAGTGAGGGGCATATTGAGTCCATGAAAGATTCAAATTTTTGTCCTAAGTTAGCGGAAAGTGAGACTTTGTGAGAAAAAAAACAAAAAAAATCAATTTCCGCTAACTTATGCAAAAAATAAAAAAATTCTATGAACTCGCCAGGCCCCTCATTGAATACCTTGGGGTGTCTTGTTTCCAAAGTGGGGTCACATGTGGGGTATTTATACTGCCCTGGCTTTTTAGGGGCCCGAAAGTGTGAGAAGAAGTCTGGGATCCAAATGTCTAAAAATGCCCTCCTAAAAGGAATTTGGGCACCTTTGCGCATCTAGGCTGCAAAAAAGTGTCACACATCTGGTATCGCCGTACTCAGGAGAAGTTGGGCAATGTGTTTTGGGGTGTCATTTCACATATACCCATGCTGGGTGAGAGAAATATCTTGGCAAAAGACAACTTTTCCCATTTTTTTATACAAAGTTGGCATTTGACCAAGATATTTCTCTCACCCAGCATGGGTATATGTAAAATGACACCCCAAAACACATTCCCCAACTTCTCCTTACGGCGATACCAGATGTGTGACACTTTTTTGCAGCCAAGGTGGGCAAAGGGGCACACATTCCAAAGTGCACCTTTCGGATTTCACCGGTCATTTTTTACAGATTTTGATTGCAAAGTACTTCTTACACATTTGGTCCCCTAAATTGCCAGGGCAGTATAACTACGCCACAAGTGACCCCATTTTGGAAAGAAGACACCCCAAGGTATTCTGTGAGGGGCATGGCGAGTTCCTAGAATTTTTTATTTTTTGTCGCAAGTTAGTGGAATATGAGACTTTGTAAGGAAAAAAGAGAAAAAAAAAAAAATCATCATTTTCCGCTAACTTGTGACAAAAAAAAAAAAAAATCTAGGAACTCGCAGTGCCCCTCACGGAATACCTTGGGGTGTCTTCTTTCCAAAATGGGGTCACTTGTGGCGTAGTTATACTGCCCTGGCAATTTAGGGGCCCAAGTGTGAGAAGTACCTTGCAATCAAAATGTGTAAAAAATGGCCTGCAAAATCCGAAAGGTGCACTTTGGAATATGTGCCCCCTTGCCCACCTTGGCATCAAAAAAGTGTCACACATCTGGTATCGCCGTACTCAGGAGAAGTTGGGGAATGTGTTTTGGGGTGTCATTTTACATATACCCATGCTGGGTGAGAAAAATATCTTGGTCAAATGCCAACTTTGTATAAAAAAATGGGAAAAGTTGTCTTTTGCCAAGATATTTCTCTCACCCAGCATGGGTATATGTAAAATGACACCCCAAAACACATTCCCCAACTTCTCCCGAGTACGGCGATACCAGATGTGTGACTCTTTTTTGCTGCCAAGGTGGGCAAAGGGGCACATATTCCAAAGTGCACCTTTCGGATTTCACCGGTCATTTTTTACACATTTTGATTGCAAAGTTCTTCTCACACATTAGGGCCCCTAAATTGCCAGGGCAGTATAACTACGCCACAAGTGACCCCATTTTGGAAAGAAGACACCCCAAGGTATTCTGTGAGGGGCACGGCGAGTTCCTAGAATTTTTTATTTTTTGTCGCAAGTTAGTGGAATATGGAACTTTGTAAGAAAAAAAGAAAAAGAAAAAATCATCATCATTTTCCGCTAACTTGTGACAAAAAATAAAAAGTTCTATGAACTCACTATGCCCATCAGCGAATACCTTAGGGTGTCTACTTTCCGAAATGGGGTCATTTGTGGGGTTTTTCTACTGTTTGGGCATTGTAGATCCTCAGGAATCATGACAGGTGCTCAGAAAATCAGAGCCGTTTCAAAAAGCGGAAATTCACATTTTTGTACCATAGTGTGTAAACGCTATAACTTTTACCCAAACCATTTTTTTTTTGCCCAAACATTTTTTTTTTATCAAAGACATGTAGAACAATAAATTTGGCGAAAAATTTATATATGGATGTCGTTTTTTTTGCAAAATTTTACAGCTGAAAGTGAAAAATGTCATTTTTTTGCAAAAAAAATCGTTACATTTTGATTAATAACAAAAAAAGTAAAAATGTCAGCAGCAATAAAATACCACCAAATGAAAGCTCCATTAGTGAGAAGAAAAGGAGGTAAAATTCATTTGGGTGGTAAGTTGCATGACCGAGTGATAAACGGTGAAAGGAGTGTAGTGCCGAAGTGTAAAAAGTGCTCTGGTCATGAAGGGGGTTTCAGCTAGCGGGGTTGAAGTGGTTAAACATGGATTCATGAAAAAAATTTTTTGCTAAATTGCTAGTGACAGATTCCCTTTAAGAGGAAAAAAAAAGGCAGACCCTGAAAATGATTCGATGAACGAAAACCCCAAAAAACACCATTGACCCCCCAAAAATACCTTGAGGGTAAAAAGCTACCACTGTAAAAACACCAGTTTGTTGGGCATCCCATGATTTATTCAGCTCACCACCCTGTTTGTCTCACAATTGTGATAACATACATCTATACTGTTTTCCGTAACATTTGTAAAAAATTTCTGTTAGTGTGCCTTTATGAGGAATTGTTACTAGCAGTATTTTTCAATGGCAGAATTTTGATGGTTCATAAAACTTATTGATTAGCTTTTTATTTTAAATAATGCAACAAAACATTCAAAACCTCATTCATGTTTGTGCTTTTTTTTTTTTTTATGAAGCTTTATTAAACAATTTTACACTTCTATTTTAGCCCACTAGAGGACTTACATAATACTGACTGTTTATTTAGTATTCTAAACTAAAGCATTACTGACTGTCGGCATAAGGCTACTTTCACACTAGCGGCAGGACGGATCCGACAGGCTGTTCACCCTGTCGGATCCGTGCTGCCGCTATTTCGCCGTGCCGCCACTTCGTTCCTATTGACTATAATGGGGACGGGGGCGGAGCTCCGGCGCAGCACGGCAGTGCACGGTGAAAGGCTGCCGGACTAAAACTATGACATGTCCAACTTTTTAGTCCGACGGCCTCTCGCCGTGCTGCACCGGAGCTCCGCCCCTAACCTCATTATAGTCAATAGGGACGGAGCGGCGGTCCAGCGAAATAGCGGCAGGACAGATCCGACAGGGTGAACAGCCTGTTGGTTCCGTCCTGCCACTAGTGTAAAAGTAGCCTAACACTGTCCACCAATTAGGCTGTGACTCTGCTATGTCCTAATAGGCATTTACCGGCCAGAGACCTGGGAGCCTTTGTTAGCACCCCGCAATCACATGACAACACACCAACTATAGGTTTAACCCTTTGAATACCAGAGTTTTTTTTCGTATTTGCGTTTTCAGTTTTCTTCTTTATCTTCCTTGAGCCATAATTTTTTTTTATTTTTCTGTTCACATATGCATATGAGGGCTTATTATACTTTCTAATGCCACCATTTAATATGGGATACAATGTAGTGGGAAGCGGGGAAAAAAATTCCAAATGGGCTGGAATTGGGGGAAAAAAAAAACACAATTCCTCCACCGTTTTACAGTTTGTTTGTTTTCCCACGGCGTTCCCTTTTTGGAAAAACTAACCTGTGCCTTTTATTCTTTGGGTATTTACAATTACAACGATACCACATATGTATACTTTTTATGTCTAAATCGTGTAAAAAAAAAAAATTTTTTTTTTTCATCACCATATTTTGACCCCTATAACTTTTATAGTTATATCTACTGAGCTGTGTGGAGTTTCATTTTATGCGGGCGATTTGTAGTTTTTATTGATACCATTTTGAAAATATAGCCATGCTCCGGTTGTAGTCTTGTGGGTGCACTGTGCAGTACGCACACATTTATTGCGACAGATATATGATGCAGGAACTAGAACTCACCTACTTATCCATATCAGTCATTATCAGAAGGGCATTTTTTTTGTGTGGGATGCCCTTGTATTGAAAGGCTTTCTAAGGCCTGTTTCACACTTGCGTTGTTTTCCGGTATTGAGATACGGCAGAGGATCTGAATACCGGAAAAAGGTTCCGTTGAGCCCTAATGTATTATGAATGGAAAGAGATCTATTGGATACATTAGTCTTCCATTTTGTTAGCATTATTATATTGGCCTACCACCTGCTGGCCAAAATAAAAATTGCAGCTCCAATACCCTGGGTTTTTTCAGAGAGACCCAGCGTATTGAATTTAATTACCATCATTCTCATTGGCCGCAGAGGATGCCAGTAAGAAGGTCGGGGCTTTTTAGCTCTTAGATGCTTGATAACATTTGATCACGGCGTCTAAAGGCTTTAACAACTGCGAGTGGTATTATTGCTGGTTGCGATCAGTAGCCTCGGGTCTCTGCTGTTTGAAACAGCAGAGATCCGTCGGCCATGGCGTCTGCTGCACGCGCAAGCAGGCACCATGTTTACTCATCGCTATGTGGTTGGAGTTGTTGACAATACTGGAAGTTGCGAGAGGAGCCCAGCTGTGTAATATAGCCATGCTCCGGTTGTAGCCTTGTGGGTGCACTGGGCAGTACTGACACATTTATTGCGACAGATATTTGATGCAGGAACTAGAACTCACCTACTTATACATATCTGTCATTATCAGAACGGCATTTCTTTTGTGTGGGATGCCCTTGTATTGGAAGGCTTTCTAAGGCCTGTTTTCCAGTATTGAGATGCGGAAGAGGATCTTAATTATGGAAAAAGGTTCTGTTTGGTCCTAATGTATTTTGAATGGAAAGAGCTCTATTGGATGCATCAGGCAGTCTTTCGTTATGTGACCGGACACAAAACCGCTGCAAGCTGTGGTTTTGTGTCCTGTCATCGAAACCAAATCGGATCCGTCACAAAAAACTATGTAAGTCAATGGTCACGGATCTGTTTTTTTAGGAGCCTAAGAAACTGGATCTGTCACCCATTGACTTTCAATGTATTTAGTGATGGATCCGGTTTGTTCTGTTTTGATTTCATACAACTGTATCCTAACAGAACGGATAACGGTACATCCTGAAGTGCAAAATCAAAATGGATCTGTTTAATTCCGGATTTTAGATCCTCTGCCAGTGTGAAACGAAATAAACAACGCAAGTGTTAAACAGGCCTAATATAGTTGCCAAAAAATGCCACTGGATAGGTGACCACTGGAACTCCGACCAAATTGACAAAATGGGTCTCCCAGCTGTAAGATAGCACCTAGCATCCATCCTGCTACTCAATTTAAAGTTTATAGCATCGACAGAAAAAGCCAAGCACTGTACTTCATTGTCTCTATAAGTCTCTCAGACTTTGAATAGAGTGGAAGCACAAACCATACTCCATTCTGAGTTCTAGCCATGGTCTTGAGGCTAGGGGAGACTGGAATTTCCTCTTCAGGCAATTGGTGGGGTTATCACTGGATAGATCCCCATCAATCTAGGATTCGTCACCTATCCAGTGGAGAGATAACAAACAGGAATACCCCATTAAGCATATTCAACACATTCCCTTCCCTGAGACATGCACCCGATTGTATTACTAAAGGCACACATCTTTGTAGTGATCATAAGTGCCACATTTCCATGTCACAAAGTCTTTGTAACTGTAAAATACCATCTTTTTTATTTTTTATTTGATTGCAATAATCAGCAGCAAAATATTGTTAATTAAGGCAACAAGTATGATAGAAAAGAAAATGCAGTATATACAAACACAAAATATAAAAATGTACATGGTATGTTCAAATAAATAAACATTTTAGAAACATTTCCATATAGCAAACAATAAGGAAAACAATAATTTTAACAGCCATTTATTTTAGTAGAATGTACTAAGAAACACATACAGCAATCTAAAGCACCAGGCTAGGCAAAAGTGTAGCATCTAATAAAAATGCATTAAGCTGCATGATGGATGTAACTCGGTGGATTTTTCGGAAAGTACTAGCTCTCTCTGTGGAGATACACCAGTTATAGGGAGTCTTACAGCCAAAGCTCCCTGGGGAAAAAGTATAGAAGTATAGCTGTCCAGAAGAAAACTGTTTCTTCTAATCCAATAGATGTCTTTCATGTGAAGACGTAGGTAAACTCATCTCAACCCCTTCCTGGCGCAGTGATTTTACATTTTTTACTCCCTGCCTTCACATAGTCACATAAGGGCCTTTTTTGTGGGGAAACATATACTATCTAATGGAATTATTTAAAATTGATGTAGTGGAAAGCTGGGGGGAAAAATGCAATTCTGCCACAGTTTTATGGGTTTCTTTTTCCAGCATTTCCTGTATGGTAAAATAACCTGTTAACTTCATTCTGCAGGTCAGTACAATTACAGCAATGCCACATTTTTATAGCTTTTCTTGTGTTTTAACACCTTATAAAACAGAAAAACCTTAGCATCACCATATTTTGACTCCCATAACTATTTTATATTTACATCTACAGAGCTGTGTGAGGAATCTTTTTTGGGGTGATCTGTAATTGTAATCTATATTGCTACTATATTGGGGTGTGTATGACTGATCACTTTTTATTCATTTTTCTGGGAAGTGAAACAACCAGAGAATTAGCCATTTTAATATTTTTTTCTCCTACTAGGCCATTCACCATACGAGATAAATACTTTTATATTTTGATAGTTCAGACATTTTTTTGCACATGGCAATACTGATATTTTTTTTATTGCTTGTTTTTATAATAGGGAAAGGGGGAATATTAGAATTTTTATATTTTCGAAAACTTTTTTCAACTTTTTTTTTTATACATGTGGTTTTGGGGACTTTCATATGTGACGGTCGTATCACTTCTCCCATACACTGCAATGATTTACCAAAGCCTATGGGAGAATCAGTGTGTTCCTATCAAGCCCTGCTACAGGGCTTGCTAACTCAGGCCTCGGGGCCTTCAGAAGGCCTGAGGCTGCCATAGCAACTAAATGGCTCCCACAATCTTGTCACGAGGGAGTTGTTTGGTCACAAGGAGCACAACACTCCTGGTAATTGACCACTCAGACGCCATGATCACAATTGACCATGGCATCTGAGGGGTTAAAAGTCTGGGGTCGGCGTTATCACCGATTATAAAACTCTGCCACTGAGTGTCTGCTGCGCAAATACCATTTTTAAGGTCCATTCACACGTCCGTAGTGTATTGCAGATCCGCAATACACCCGGCCGGTACCCCATAGAACTGCCTATTCTTGCCCGCAATTGTGGACAAGAATAGAACATGTTCTATTTTTTTTTGGGAGCCGCGGACCGGCTCCCAAAGAGAATGAATGGGTCTGGATTCGTTCCGCAACATTGCGGAATGGATCCGGACCCATTCTATGGACGTGTGAATGGACCCTAATGCTTCCCTTGCCATTTTTTGAAAAAGGGACTTAGAATGGGCATCAGCCCCAGCAGATTTATCATCTATGCCAGTTTTTGGGTGTAAGTGATGACTGAAATCTGGTAGCTGGTGTAGATTTCATATTAGGCACACAGACTGCCAGAGGATGCATAATAATGCGTGATGAGCCGTGGTATTATCTATTGAAGGGGTTTATTTATGAAGACAACCTCTTTTTAAATAGAAGCTAACCCAACAATTTGCTGATGGTTTTAGCTAGTCTCACTTCTCTAATCCCTGGCGATCAGCTATGATTAATAGAGAAAGTCATGTCTGTCATACACTTGTAGCATCTACCATATGCTGGTCATTCAAAGTTATGGCCCACCATTTAATGCATGGAAGTGCCAGGACTGCCATAGCAGGGTTTAATCTTAGAGCTCATTTTTGAGGGTTGGATGTGGACTCATTCACTTCATTGGGGTCGCAAAAGATGTGGACAGCACACCGTGTGCTGTCCGCATCCGTATGTATGTTCCGTGGCATCAGCAAAAATATAGAACGTGACCTATTCTCGTTCATTTTACAGACAATGTTCTATTATGGGCCGGACGTTTGGAACGCACATCGGCAATATCCATGTCTTAAGGACTGGGCTTGTCATGATGGGAAAACCCCTTTAAGGCAATGTGAACAGATAGCAATGTAATACTTCATTGTGCATTCGTTTCATACATATCTTAAAAAATTTACAAGTAAAAAAACATAGATAAATATATTATATGAATATTGAGTATATATACAGTCTGTCTAAAATTGAACCATTTATTGGTAATCAGTTGGCCCCAAGAATAGTAGCCTTGGAGTTCGCCTACTTAACTGAGTAAAATGGTTGACTTAAAATACAACCGGCAAGAAAGGCAAAGAACCTGCTCTACCTAATTAATGATTATCTGACACAGATTTCACAATAAAGCAATCATTATTATATAGATCTCTGAGGGTGCTGCCCCACAGCGCAGTTATGATGCAGTTGACTACATGCAGATACTGTCTACGCAAATGTGCTTTCACAATGTGGTTATAGAATTTAGCCAGTTTAGCAAGCTCATTAAAGGGGTTCTGCACTTTCATTTAACTGATGATCTATCCTCTGGTGGGGGTCCCGGGTGTCCCGCCGATCAGCTGTTTGAGAAGGCATCGGCGCTCCAGCAGCGCCGCGGCCTTCTCACTGTTTACCGCCGGCCCAGTGACGTCACGACTAGTATCAACTATTCAAGTAAACAGAGCTTAGCCCCGCCCACGCTAGTTGATACTAGTCGTGACGTCAGTGGGCCAGCGGTAAACAGTGAGAAGGCCACGGCGCTGCTGGAGCGCCGCTGCCTTCTCAAACAGCTGAGGAGGATAGATCATCAGTTAAATGAAAGTGCAGAACCCCTTTAAGCCTTGGTGTTCTGCATAGGAGAAGTTATCTAAATGATTAATTTGTAATACATTATCCAATCCTAAGGATATGTTCATCAATATTAGCTTGGTAGGGGTCTGGCACCCAGCACTCCCACCAGCCAACTGTTCCATGCAGCTGCTGGAACTACCGTTAAGGAGCCGGAAGCACAGCACTGTTCAAACTGTAGTGGCCATGTTTGGTTACTGCAGCTCAGCACCCATTCACTTAAAGTCGTATTCTGGTCATATCCACAGGATAATGAATAACTATCAGATCAGCGGGAGTACTACCCTCGGGGCCCCCACTGATCACAAACCAGCTATGTCCGGAACCAACATAGAAATGAATGGAGCGACTGCATACATGCCCGATCAATCTTTTAGTTCATTTTGGGTGCTCAGTGATAGGACTCCCACCGATCTAATAGTTATTTTATTAGATGAATGGCACAAAGTGAAAGTAAAACGTATGATTCACGCAGCTAGACAAACTGTTAAACCTTTGTGACAGAACGGCTCAATATTTTTTATAAAGACTAATTGAAAAAAGATTTTTATCCCAAAATGAATAAAATCCAATTATAAAAAAATTGCCCAGGAAGATGTACATAGCCTTTAAAGAGCAAATATGAAAAATAATCTATACTTTCACTTTGGATGTCTATACATAAAATGAACATCCACTATAAACCCTCTCAATTATATTCGTATAACCAATTATCAACATGAACACAATTTACATTAAAATTCATAAATATAGCAGGATTTGTCAGTATAAGGTGCTGTATGCTTCAAGTACTGGACACAGCACTGCATCCTAAAATATACTTCATTATTTTCCAGATACTATTCTTTAGCAGCATCTTTCATGTCCCTGAAGAGTCCAGTTTATCCTGCTTCGGTCGTTGACAGTTATTCACACAGTGGTACAATCCACTCACAAAAATTATCATTGCAATGACTGCAAAATACCCAGCATAAATTTTAAACTGCAAGTAAAAAAGACAATATTTTTTAAGAATAGCAAACAAAGAATAAACAAGAGGGTATGCATGCTAATGGAGGGCCAGAAACTAAATCTGTTTTTATTGCAAAATACTTAAACCATCAAAATAATGTAAATAATAATAATAATATCATAAAAGATACGTTAAAAACACTTACAATATATACAAAATGAACTGTGGAACAAAGTAATGAACAAGCATAACAGTTTGGACATATATCATTGAGAGCCACGTAGTAGTCAAGACCACCTCCTATAGCAGCAGTCTGGCTGTGTAGTCAGGACATCCCTCTAAAGCAGCAGTCTGGCTGTGTAGTTTGAACCTTTCTCTATAGCAGCAGTCTCGCTGTGCAGTCAGGACCTCCCCCTATAGCAGCAGTCAGGACCTTCCACTATTGAAGCAGTTTGGCTGTGTAGTTTGAACCTCCACCTATAGCAGTTGTCAGGCTGTGTAGTCAGGACCTCCCCCTATAGCAGTAGTCAAGCTGTGTAATCAGGACCTCCAACTATAGAAGCAGTCTGGACCTACCCATATAGCAACATTTTAGCTGTGTAGTTTAGACCACCCGCTATAACAGCAGTCAGCCTTTGAAGTCTGAGCCTTCACTTATTGAAGCAATTTGACTGCGTAGATTGAACCTCCCATTATAGCAGCATTTTGGCTGTGGAGTCTGAACCTCCCCCTATAGCAGCAGTCTGGCTGTGCTGTTTGGACCTCCCCCTATAGCAGCAGTCTGGCTGTGTAGTCTGGATCACCCCCTATTGAAGCAGTCTGGCTGTGTAGTCTGGACCTCCCCCTATAGCAGCAGTCTGGCTGTGTAGGCTGGACTTCCCCCTATTAAAGCAGTCTGGCTGTGTAGTTTGGATCACCCCCTATTGAAGCAGTCTGGCTGTGTAGTCTGGACCTCCCCATATAGCAGCAGTCTGGCTGAATAGTCTGCCCTCTCTTATAGAAGCAGTTTAGCTCTGTAGTCAGGACCTCCACCCATAGCAGCAGTCTGGCTGTGTACTCAGGACCTCTCCCTATAGCAGTAGTCTGGCTGTGTAGTCTGGACCTCCCCATATAGCAACATTCAAGCTGTGTAGTCCGGACCTCCACCTATAGCAGCATTTTGGCTGTGTAGTCTGGACCTCCCTCTATAACAGTAGTCAGGCTGTGTGGTCTGGACCCCCCGCTATAGCAGCAGTCTGGCTGTGTAGTCTGGACCTCCCCCTATAGCAGCATTTTGGATGTGTAGTCTGGACCTCTCCCTATAGCAGCAGTCTGGCTTTGTAATCTAGACCTCCCTCTATAACAGCAGTCTGGCTGTGTAGTCTGGACCTCCCCCTATAGCAGCATTTTGGCTGTGTAGTCTGGACCTCCCTCTAGAACAGTAGTTTGGCTGTGAAGTCTGGACCTCCCCTTAGGTAATATCCAGAGCTCTGTAGGTGGATGCTGAAAAAGCTCAGCACAATCACTCACATCCTAATAAAGCAGTGGCGAAAGAAAAGCTCCACTTTAGTATTATTTAATTATGCACCTTATGAAAACATATGGAAAACCACCGTCACCATAAACCATTACACACATTCCTTAGAGTTAAAGGACAAGCTGATAATAGTAAAACAAAGGACTTACTTGTGTAAATATATCTAAGCCAAGAACGCTGGAATCCACAACAATTACAGTCATCAGAGTTTGTAATAGCAGGGCAATGAAAGTGTTAACTCCGAAAACAAGGGCATAGCACTCCATGTTTAGATTTGCAGCAATCTGAAATCTTTGCAAAAAAGAATTTGTCTTCAAAAGGCAATGCACATATCAATGGCTGTGCACAAAATAAAACATTGAGACTTATAAATTTACAAATGGAATTAAGCCAGAAGGTGGTCGTTTTCAGCACTTTATATGTTTATGAAGGCTACTTGTGACCTTGTTTGGTTTAGTAATTATGTGTATGAATCTCCAGGCACCAAGTGAGGTTTTCTGCCCCTATGAGGAACACAATGTACTGTACGACCTGCCCTTTATCACCAATGTACATCACACACGTAAACTCTCATGCTCTAATTGGGAGACATGGCACATGCTATCTCTGAAACTCCAAAGGAACGTCTCACAGCATGTGCTCTAGAAAGTTTACCACAATTTTCTCTCTGTGTCAACCAAGTATTACGGAC
This sequence comes from Bufo gargarizans, assembly GCF_014858855.1. Lineage (NCBI taxonomy): Eukaryota > Metazoa > Chordata > Amphibia > Anura > Bufonidae > Bufo > Bufo gargarizans. The sequence goes on from NC_058082.1 coordinate 454,528,058, forward strand.
TATGTATTAAACAACTGCTTCAGGTTACTATTGTCCTACCGAAGATATAGATTGATTTCATTTAAAAGTAACAACATTGCTTAAATTTTTTCCTAAATCAATAGTGCAAATGTTGATAAGAAACTCAGCAATATATCTTATTACAGAAAAATGCCTCTTTCTCCACTTATCAGACTCTTCTCCTCCCTACTTCAACCTGCACTGGTCGCTCTCTCTCAATTCACTGGTAAAATCTATTTTGAGAGAAGCAGAAGACAGATCAACTTCACTGAAGGATCAGGTTACATGCTGCTCACTAAAATCTAGAGGCGATGAGGAAGAGGAGAAGGAGGGAGCCAAAGAGATAATGCTGCATCTATTAAAGGGGTATTCCTATCTCAGACAATGGGGGTATACCGCTAGGATATGCCCCCATTGTCTGGTGTGGGTCTCACTGCTGGGACCCGCACCTATCTTGTAAAGGAAGCCAGCAAAGTCCTAGAGGGAGCACCATGCATGTGCGGCAGCACTCCATTTATTTCTATGGGGACGCCAAAAATAGCTGAGCGTTGCATCGGCTATTTCCGTCGGCCCCATAGAAATGAATGGGAGCGGTGGCTACGCAAGCGCGGTGCACTCCCTCCTGTTCACTTCTATGGGGAGAGCGTTTTGTGGTGGTCCCCGCTCCATTCTTGATATAAGCTGCGAGTTCCTATAAGACAATGGGGACATATTCTAGTGATATGCCCCCATTGTCTCAGATGGGAATACCCCTTTAAGTGTTCTGGTTCATCCTGGTGCTGGATTCACAGCTTCACTGCTCAGTACTGCTGTATAATGTCCTCTGTGCTGCTGCTTCTGAGCATGTGCTACAGAGAGATACAGATTAGGATCTGTGTGTGTGTGATTGTGTATGAAAGACATCACAGCAGCTAGTCCCACCCCCTAGTGCTGGAAAAACTGACCAGATACCAGTCACATAATGGCCAGATACAGTGTTATTCCTGATATACACACAGCAGCTTATTCTGAAAAGTCACTTGAAATGAAGGGTACAGTACACTTTAAAATTCAATTTTAAAAAAGTTCCTAAACATGCCATGACTAAATAAACTGTACTATAGTAAATTTACTGTAAGTTGACATCTAACCAGATGTCAGGGTACATTTATCTCAGGAAAGGGATTGGCCCGTTGGTAACAACACATGCATGCAGCTAGTACTAATCATTATTGAACTATAATTCATGTCTACATGCAGGTCCCAGAGATTCCGGAGGTCAGGGGACTTGCATGTAAACATGGATTATGCACATTAAACTATGGGACATGACAGCTGATAATTGATTAATGCTTATTACTAGCTGCATGCATGTGCTGTTCCCAGCTCTTGTGCAGTCAGTAATATAAACTGTCCGGCCCTATTAAAGGGGTGTTTCCTACCTCTAATGTTATGTGATGGTCAGTGGGGTTTTGACCTCTGGGTCCCCTACCCATCCTAAGAACAAGTAGACTGAGGTCTCTTCAGCTTTTTGAATGTAAAGTAGTACATGGGGCTATGCTGCACAAAGGTGGGGGAGGGGGGATGTACCTTTGCTGTGCAGGGAAAAATTGTGAAGGTGCTGCAGCATTTAACTAGTACTGTGATTCCATATCCTAGTGACAAATCATCACTTCTAATAGTTAGTACACCCCTCTAAGGCTGACCATAGACATACTAGGAAAAAAAAAAGAAAAAAAAAAGGAATTTTTGGCACCAAATATACTGACTAGGGATGAGCGAATCGACTTCGGATAAAACACTCGAAGTCAATTTGCATAATAGTTTCGTTAAATACTGTACGGAGCGAGTGCTCAGTACAGTATTAGAATGTATTGGCTCCTATGAGCCGAAGTTATTACTTCTCGAAGTCTCGCGTGACTGTAATAACTTTGGTTCATAGGAGCCAATACATTCTAATACTGTACGGAGCACTCGCTCCGTACAGTATTCAAACTAATTATTATGCAAATCGACTTCAGATGTTTCATCCGAAGTTGATTCGCTCATCCCTAATACTGACCCTACGCAATGCTATATTACAGGGATGCTCAACCTGCGGCCCTCCAGCTGTTGCAAAACTACAACTCCCATCATTCCCTGACAGCCTACAGCTATAATCCTACAGAAGGGCATTGTGGGAGTTGTAGTTTTACAACAGCTGGAGGGCCGCAGCTTGAACATATATCTGGATGCAGGGTTTTCTGGCCCATTCAGAGATGCTATTTTGCCAATGATCACAGCTCTCTTACTGTTCTAGGCCGGTGGACCTTTATCAGTGTAAGGACCCTATCAAACAGGTCGCCAGACCTCATTTTTCTAAAATCTGCATGGCATGGGGAAAACCACTGACATATAATAGGCTATGTGTTACAAATCAGCAGATGTGAACCCACTGTGCCACAAGTCCCACCTCCTCTAAGGGCATTGTCTAAGTGAACCCCTCGATTCTTTACAGTACCCCTGATGGTGGGGATAGACTTTCCCGAGGGGAACACCAGGTTGCTACCTATTGAAGAGGATAGGCACACAAGGCAGCTGGTCCAGGCGGATCAGGAGGTACCGGAGAAAGGTACCAGAGGTACAGACGATGTCAGCAGGCTGGGTCGTTACCAGGAGCAACAGTGCAGGACCGAAGGATGAGGCAGAAGTCAGACAGGCAAAAGGTCAGGGCAGGCGGCACAGGTACAGGTCAGGCAATCCGGGTCGGCAACAGGAGAGTCAAGGCAAACAGGCAGGGATCAGATGGGTAGCAGAATCCAGGAACACAAGTACAAGTCAGGAACACAAGTGGTTATCAGGAACCTTAGCAGGACACAAGGACCTTGACGCCGAGGCATCAGGGAAGGGGGCTGAGCCACTTATATATGCACAGGAGGGCTAGGATTGGTCAGCGAGGTCACATGACGTAAGCCACAAAGCCCAGGAAGTGACGCCCGCCCGCCCTTAGGGAAGTGCAGCAAGAACAAACAGCATGCATGCTGTGGCCAGGGCTGACAGCAAACTGTGGAGCGGATCCAGAACAGCACCCACACAGACAGAGCCCAGGACTGCAGCGGTGAAATGGGAAGCACCGGCCGCAGATCACCGCGCCCAGAACCGTGGCGGTAAGCAGGGGAACATCGGCATACAGGAGCCGCTGTTACACTATGACTTATATATAAGCAGAACTTATTAAAAACCTAGTTATTAGAAACCTATTATAACGACAGGATAAGGGATTACTTACGTCGCAATGGTAATGAGAATCATGTAGATACTTCGAAAGATGATGTACATGACGTAGCAAACCCAAATGTTTCGAATGACATCCATGACATATACAGTCACCGCAATAATCAGAGCAAAACCAGCCAGCAGCAGCTCGCCCCACGTGGACCAGGAAATCTTAACATAGCCAAAAATGAAGACGGCAACTGCACCTATAGAAAAGAAACGAGACATAAAAAAGGCAACAAAAATCAATGTTGAGTTACAGTTTGAAGAATCCACATCATGCTCCATACGTTGGGAGTTGTTGAATCCAGGTAAAGAGATGGAACAGAGCGGAAGCCCCAGAAACACGTCCATATTTGTGAGTAAACTTTCTGCAAGCTCCTGAAACATGCAGAATGCTCCTGTACAAATCTGGTCCCTCACCTCCTGGTCCATTCCAGATAGCAAGTTTGTTCACAGGGGTAGGAGTTTACTTGGAATATTTATTAGTAGGGGATGATTGGGGTCTTCAGGCTGGAGACTAAGCAGCCCTAGCCCTTCACCTATTCTAAACACGGGTGAGGGGTAGAATACAGAATACTTTGTTTTATCCTTCAGATTGCAGTTCAAAAGGCAGATGTGCTCAAGGGCGCGAAGATGATATCATGGTACGGATTAAGTATTCTCCAAGCAAACAGCCGGCGCTCTACACTGCATAGTGTGGTGGATCTACGGTGTGGCAGGCCTTACCAGTAAGCTTGGCGAATGCTACAGATGTACGTGTTGCTAGTATTTATTACAAAATTCTCTAACCTTAGCGTCTGTTTAATGAGGACCCTGTAGTTCTCCAGTGCAAAGAGAAAGGGGGAAAGACCCCTGCTGCAGTGATCCTCTCTCAGGGTATATTCACATGCAGCAGTTTCATTGCAGAAATTTCTGCAATTAAAAATCCATTCCATACATCTGAAGGAGGTTGTTTCTGCAGCATGTGCATTTGGCAGAAATGTAGGGCAACAATCTGCCACTTGGGAATATACCCATAGGCCATAAGCACACGGTGCGTATTACGCACAGGTTTCTCGCACTGATTTTTGTGCGGAAAAGCCACAGTGTAATACAGGACCAGAAAAAACGATGAGATTTTCCAAATCTCATGTACAATTTTTTTTCTAGAGGAAAATGACCTGTGGTGTGGATTTTGAAATATGCAACATGTCAACATTTGTGCGTATTTTCAGTGCAATTTGGAAAAATCTGCATCAAAATCCAGATGTGAATTTCACTGCGGATATGCAGTTAAATCTGCACAAAAATCCATACAAGAAATCTGCATAACTACACTACCCTACTAGTTCCATTGTGTGTTGCACAAGCAACTGTGCACACATTATACCGGTTGCCATCCACATAGTATAGAGATGCTGAGTCACTATAATGCAGCTTCCTTCCACTTCTCTTATGGATATTTGTGTAGTCATGTAAGTAGATGCTTGACCTTAAGCCAACTTACCTAGGAGTGTAGACAGAGCTTCAACACTGCCATTGTAAATATCTGAATGGGAAGACGGAGCAACTTTTTCCCATAATCCCTGAGCATAGTTCAGCACTTGGAAATACCCGCAAGCAGACAAAGCCCACCAGACTGACCAGCAGAGGAGGGTTCTGGATGAGTAGCAGACCAAGAAGTCCTTCCACAAAGTTCTGAGCACTTTCTGTAAAGTAACGCTCTTCTTCTCTGGGAACTGTGAATAGATGACACACGTTACTCACAATGCACACTACGTAACATAGTCATCTAAAGCCGACTGTACATGCAAGAATGATCTGCCAGGTGAGGGTGCTTAGATCAACCATGATTCATTTTAATTGCCAATCCCTAAACTTACCTTTAGACCTAAAGTTAAAAAGGTATTCCCACCTTGGAGATTTTGGCAAATGGCTGCCCCATGGCTGTCTCACAAGGGACCACCACTCTGGATGAAGGCGAGGGTCCCTCCCATGTCTATCAGACATTTCTGGCATATTCTAAGGATATTCCATACAGGTTATGGTGGGAATACCCCTTTAAACAGTAGCAGAGCCAATGTTGATGAGTGGACAGGGTTAAGAAGAGAAATAACCTGGAAGCCAAGTTCATCTATGTAAGCACAAGACATCAGTCAAGAACAGAGATGCAGAACTACTGACACCAGTTTTAAGTGGAGCCATGTGTAAGACCATGTTTAGTGGAAACATGTTGGCTTGGTCCTGCGTTCATCTCAGGAGAATGTTATAACCAAAAGGTGGACTTTTATGAACGCTGAATACTTCCTTTTTTGGGGATATTTTTATGTCAAGCATATGGACATCCGTGATGTGCAACATTAATGTTGCATCCTGGTGAGCTGGCCATTTCTCTATACATTTTCAGTCACTGCTTTGCGCCTGCTGATGAGGAGAGCATGAAGTGCTCTGTTTATCATGGGAATGGGGCTAGGGGAGTACTACATTACTACATTTATTTTTTAATTAACACTACAGGGTCATGAGCACTACTGTAAGCCAAGCAGCATTATTGTAAGGGATGCACTAACATACCAATGGATTACAAGTGCCATGTAACATTGTCTGAGCGGTAGCGCCGTTATGGTTATTGGGTCACATGCTTTTTGGAAACAGATGGGGTCATTTATCAAACTGGTGTAAAGTAGAACTGGCTTAGTTGCCCATAGCAACCAATCAGATTCCACCTTTCATTTTCACAGCTGCTTTGGCAAATAAAAGGTGGAATCTTATTGGTTGCTATGGGCAACTAAGCCAGTTCTACTTTACACCAGTTTGATCATCAATATCATATCGGCAGGGGTCCAAGTCCCGGCACCCCCCCGATCATCTGCAGTGTACTGCCGTGTACTCCTCCCTGTTTACCTGCTCTGTGTATACATTGCCCTCGAATGGGTTGGAAGAGCTGTAATTACACTGCTCCACTACTGCAATGTAAACAGCGAACAGTGGGGAGAATGCGGCGCTTGTAAGAACTCTGCACCCGCCCAATCACATCACGTATATGCACGTGAGGATGCGGCAAGGGGTTAAAAGAGTATTCAGCTTATAACAATTTATACCCTAATAACAGGGATTTACGAAAATAGGCTGTATTCACCTATCTGCAAATGTCCCATAGAGGAAGAAGAGAGCAGCATAACATAACAATTAGCTGCTTCATGCATTTCAAGGTATGGGGCTCCAAATTCTCCTGATCAGTGGTAGTCCCAGCACTTGGACCACTACCAATCTGATACCAATCATTGTGAGTGGGGTTCTCTAGGAACAGGACGAACTACACACATATATGAAATAATGTACTGTATAAGAACATCAGACATCGCACAGGAGTCCCCAACCATATGGTAGAAGGCACATAATTCCTTACCTCTGTTGGCACATAGCTTCTTTAGGAGTAGGAAGCTGGAAATGATATGAACCACTTCCAAAGTGATAACCTGTTATAACTGGGATACTCTTTTAAGTAACAGTAGGGCACATTCTGAGTTTTGTTTTCTGCATGCCCCTACATCAGATGTGTGTGATGCTGGACTTGTGGGACACTGTGCTGCACCAGAATAATACATAGACTTGTATATTCATATATACAACTATTACCTGGTCCCCAGTATTGTGTGCATCAGCATTCAAGGGTACCCGAACTTCAACCTCCTCAGCAGAGCACTCCAAGTCACCATTTAGTTGACTTCCCCCATTTCCAGACTGAAGACTCAGGCTTTTCTTGGCATTAATTAAGTTTTGGTGGAAAAAAAGGCTTTTCATTGGCATTGGCAAAAACCAAGAGGTAGAAAATGCAATTGAGACACTGATCAAGGAGATGACATTCAGATTGAATAGAGACCAGTTGGCCGCAGACACCAGAACCTGGCCGGTAACAGACCCTACGGTGAAGCCGGTTAATGTGGCAGTGCGGCAGTAGCTGGTCACTTTCTGGTAGACTTCGGGTTCTACCATGCTGTAAATATATGAATAATAGGCAATTTCTGTGGCTGTGGACATGCCATAGAAAAATTCCAGAAATTGGAAGGCAAGAGTCCCCTGAGCGTAAAGGAGCATGAACCAGGTGATGATAAGACTGAGCCCCTGCAGGATGATCACAGGCTTGTATCGCAGATAGTCTGTAGCAATGAAGACTGGGAAGAGCAAGATCAGGTAAGAATACGTCCAAACCGGATAAATTTCATTAAACACCTAGAAATAAATGGAAGATCGTTGTGAGTGGGGTACTCTAGGAACAGGAAGAACTTCACACATATATGAAATAATGTACTGTATTAGAACATCAGACATCGCACAGGAGTCCCCAACCATATGGTAGAAGGCACATAATTCCTTATTCCTCACCTCTGTTGGCACATAGCTTCTTTAGGAGTAGGAAGCTGGAATTGATATGAACCTCTTCCAAAGTGAGTGAATGCCCTTCCCACAATCCTGCTCAGTACCATAAAGCCTCAGTCACACAGAAGTGTTTTGGTCAGGGATTTATATCAGGGATTGTTAGCCAAAACCTGGATTGGAGCTTAAGCAGAGATGAGGTCCAAGGGAAAGATCTGCTCCTGCTCTGTGTTTAAAGCCGCACCAGAATCACTGATGGAAATCACTGTGTGAATAAGGCCTATCCAGCTAATGTGGATGGACCCTTTCCCAACATCTGCTAGAGGGACACAGCCACTAATTCCCCTGCCAAGGATCCATGTATATGGGGTTGTCTGGAGGAACAGCTGGTAACTATCTAAGATGTATTGGCACCTCCAGATCTCAGTGGATATGTGTAATGTCTAGATAAGGGATTAAAGTCAATGGTCACCGTTGGGGGTATTTTTTTATTAGAGAAGTTCATGTATTTTATCTAAAAATAATTTATATAAACTGGGTTTATTAAAAATGTGCAACTATTTGTCTTGTCCACAGCTTCTAAATATAACAGTACATGGAAAGCTGCAGAAAGCTGACCACAGTAAAAACCATCAGACAAAGGCCCCATGCACACGGCCACTGCGCTAACTCTGGTGCACTAACTATGGTGTGAACACGGTCTGAAGGTGATGAAATCCAGCTCACAGCCAAGCTTCCACACAACCGCATAGCAGGACAACTAATGCAATTTGAACAAAGCAAGACTGTGAGCCACACCCATATCAGACCATGTGATGGAGGTCTCCAGGTGCAAAAGAATGCACACATTAAATACATATAAACAAAACTATAGTGGCCAATATGGGGGAACCGTCCAAGCACCAAACACTGTAGCGTGTTTCTCATTGGGCGAGCAGTCCCACCACATATGGACCACAGAAATACAGTGGCAAGTATGGGGGAGCTGCTCAAACCCCAAACACTGTAGCGTGTTTCTCATTGGGGGAGCAGTCCCTCCGCATGTGGACCGCAGCAAACGACCATCCCCAAATAATGCAAATAATGCATACAAAGGAGGCCGCCAGCGCGGTCCACATGCACCTCAAAAGCATCCTACACAGACTGGAGCATTGTGCGGATGAGCTCCGATATCTTCCTGACAGGAATAGATTGGCAAAAGTCTCAGCTTTTAATATCTGCTTGTATGACCAGCTAGTATAGTCAGTGACATATCTGTTTGGTGCATTTTTTTCAGTGTTCATAATTCCCTCTAGCTTAACTAAGGCCCCAGTTCCAGCTGAAGAAAAACAGCCCCTTGGCATGATGCTGCCACCACCATGCTTCACTGTGGGTATGTTGTTCTTTTGGTGATGTGCAGTGTTGTTTTGGCGCCAAACATCTCTTTTGGAATTATGGCCAAAAAGTTCAACCTTGGTTTCATCAGATCATAACTCTTTTCCCACATGCTTTTGGGAGACTTCAGATGTGTTTTTGCAAAATGTAGCCTGGCTTGGATGTTTTTCTTCGTAAGAAAAGGCTTTCGTCTTGCCACTCTACCCCATAGCCCAGACATATGAAGAATACAGGAGATTGTTGTCACATGTATCACACAGCCAGTACATGCCAGATATTCCTGCAGCTCCTTTAATGTTGCTGTAGGCCCCTTGGTAGCCTCCCAGACCAGTTTTCTTCTCGTCTTTTCATCAATTTTGGAGGGACGTCCAGTTCTTGCTAATGTCACTGTTGTGCCATATTTTCTACACTTGATGATGACTGTCTTCACTGTGTTCCATGGTATATCTAATGCCTTGGAAATACAGGGTGGGCCATTTATATGGATACACCTTAATAAAATGGGAATGGTTGGTGATATTAACTTCCTGTTTGTGGCACATTAGTATATGTGAGGGGGGAAACTTTTCAAGATGAGTGGTGACCATGGCGGCCATTTTGAATCCAACTTTTGTTTTTTCAATAGGAAGAGGGTCATGTGACACATCAAACTTATTGGGAATTTCAGAAGAAAAACAATGGTGTGCTTGGTTTTAACGTAACTTTGTTCTTTCATGAGTTATTTACAAGTTTCTGACCACTTATAAAATGTGTTCAATGTGCTGCCCATTGTGTTGGATTGTCAATGCAACCCTCTTCTCCCACTCTTCACACACTGATAGCAACACCGCAGGAGAAATGCTAGCACAGGCTTCCAGTATCCGTAGTTTCAGGTGCTGCACATCTCGTATCTTCACAGCATAGACAATTGCCTTCAGATGACCCCAAAGATAAAAGTCTAAGGGGGTCAGATCGGGAGACCTTGGGCGCCATTCAACTGGCCCACGACGACCAATCCACTTTCCAGGAAACTGTTAATCTAGGAATGCTCGGACCTGACACCCATAATGTGGTGGTGCATCATCTTGCTGGAAAAACTCAGGGAACGTGCCAGCTTCAGTGCATAAAGAGGGAAACACATCATCAGTGTGTGAAGAGTGGGAGAAGAGGGTTGCATTGACAATCCAACACAATGGGCAGCACATTGAACACATTTTATAAGTGGTCAGAAACTTGTAAATAACTCATGAAAGAATAAAGTTACGTTAAAACCAAGCGCACCATTGTTTTTCTTGTGAAATTCCCAATAAGTTTGATGTGTCACATGACCCTCTTCCTATTGAAAAAACCAAAGTTGGATTCAAAATGGCCGACTTCAAAACGGCCGCCATGGTCACCACCCATGTTGAAAAGTTTCCCCCCTCACATATACTAATGTGCCACAAACAGGAAGTTAATATCACCAGCCATTCCCATTTTATTAAGGTGTATCCATATAAATGGCCCACCCTGTACTTTTGTACCCTTCTCCTGACTGACACCTTTTAACAATGAGATCCCTGTGATGCTTTGGAAGCTCTCTGTGGACCATGGCTTTTGCTGTTGGATGTGACTAAGAACATTTTAGGAAAGACCAACTAGAGCAGCTGAACTTTATTTGGGGTTAATCAGAGGCACTTTAAATGATGGCAGGTGTATCCTGACTCCTATTTAACATGATTCTGAATGTGATTGCTTAATTCTGAACACAGCTACATCCCCAGTTATAAGAGGGTGTCCACACTTATGCAACCACATTATTTTATTTTTTATTTTTATTTTTCTTCCCTCCACTTAAAAGATTTCAGTTTGTTTTTCAATTGAGTTGTACAGTTTATAGGTCACATTAAGGCCTCATGCACACGGACGTTTTTTTTCACGGTCCGCAAAACGGGGTTCCGTTGGTCCGTGATCCGTGACCGTTTTTCCGTCCGTGGGTCTTCCTTGATTTTTGGAGGATCCACGGACATGAAAAAAAAGTCATTTTGGTGTCCGCCTGGCCGTGCGGAGCCAAACGGATCCGTCCTGAATTACAATGCAAGTCAATGGGGACGGATCCGTTTGATGTTGACACAATATGGTGCCATTTCAAACGGATCCGTCCCTATTGACTTTCAATGTAAAGTCTGGAGTTCTGTTATACCATCGGATTGGAGTTTTCTCCAATCCGATGGTATATTTTAACTTGTAGCGTCCCCATCACCATGGGAACGCCTCTATGTTAGAATATACTGTCGGATATGAGCTACATCGTGAAACTCATTTCCGACAGTATATTCTAACACAGAGGCGTTCCCATGGTGATGGAGACGCTTCAGGTTAGAATATACAAAAAAACTGTGTACATGACTGCCCCCTGCTGCCAGGCAGCAGGGGGCAGACCCCCCCCCTGTTTTTAACTCATTGGTGGCCAGTGGGCCCCCCCTCCCCTGTTGTTAACTCGTTGGTGGCCAGTGTGCGCACCCCCCTCCCTCCCTCCCTCTATTGTTTTAATACATTGGGGCCAGTGTGCGCGCGCCCCCCAACCCCCCCTCCCTCCCTCTATTGTTTTAATACATTGGGGCCAGTGTGCGCACCCCCCCCAACCCCCCCCCCCCTCCCTCCCCCCATTGTAATCATCATCGGTGGCAGCGGAGTAGAAGATTTTCATACTTACCTGGCTGCTGGCTGCTGCGATGTCTGCGTCCGGCCGGGAGCTCCTCCTACTGGTAAGTGACAGCAATGCGCCGCACAGACCTGTCACTTACCAGTAGGAGGAGCTCCCGGCCGGACGCAGACATCGCAGCAGCCAGCAGCCAGGTAAGTATGAAAATCTTCTACTCCGCTGCCACCGATGATGATTACAATAGAGGGAGGGAGGGGGGGGGGGGTTGGGGGGGGTGCGCACACTGGCCCCAATGTATTAAAACAATAGAGGGAGGGAGGGGGGGTTGGGGGGGCGCGCGCACACTGGCCCCAATGTATTAAAACAATAGAGGGAGGGAGGTGCGCACACTGTGCCACCAACAGTTAACAACAGGGGAGGGGGGGGCCGCACAATGATATTCAAACTGGGGAGGGGGGGGGTCTGCCCCCTGCTGCCTGGCAGCCCTGATCTCTTACAGGGGGATATGATGGGGTTAATTGTACTATCATATCCCCCTGTAAGAGATCGGGTGCTGCCAGGCAGCAGGGGGCAGTCTTGTACACAGTTTGTAGTGTATTCTAACTAGAAGCGTCCCATCACCATGGGAACGCCTCTGTGTTAGAATATACTGTCGGATCTGAGTTTTCACGAAGTGAAAACTCAGCTCTGAAAAAGCTTTTATGCAGACGGATCTTCGGATCCGTCTGTATGAAACTAACCTACGGCCACGGATCACGGACACGGATGCCAATCTTGTGTGCATCCGTGTTCTTTCACGGACCCATTGACTTGAATGGGTCCGTGAACCGTTGGCCGTGAAAAAAATAGGACAGGTCATATTTTTTTCACGGCCAGGAAACACGGCTCACGGATGCGGCTGCCAAACGGTGCATTTTCCGATTTTTCCACGGACCCATTGAAAGTCAATGGGTCCATGAAAAAAAACGGAAAACGGCACAACGGCCACGGATGCACACAACGGTCGTGTGCATGAGGCCTAAAGGTGGAAAAAGTTCTGAAATGGTTTATCTTGGTCTCATTTTTTTACAGCACAGAAACCTGACATTTCAACAGAGGTGTGTAGACTTTTTATATCCACTATATATAGAAGCTGCAGAAGACAAAAGGTTGAACATTTTTAATAAAACCCAATAAAAAAATGATTTTGAACTTCAGTTAAAAACAAAACTCCAAACAATCCAGTATGAGACAGCACACCAAGTTGGGATTTGAATGAATTGATTTATTCAGCCAGCTGACAGGTGCATCAATGGCAGTAAACGGATGCGAGTTAGCAAGCCCTCTCTCAGGCTCTGCTGGGATCATGGGCAGGACCTCATCGTGGACTTGCTGAGCTTGAGAAAGGGCTTCCTAACTCTAACCCTGGGTTCACACCTGAGCGTTTTACAGCGCGTTCCTACGCGCTGTAAAACGCTCAACAAGGAGAAACCAATGATTCCCTATGGGCATGATTCTCACCTGGGCGTTTTACAGCGCGTACGATCGCGCTGTAAAACGCCCGACGCCCCAAGAAGTACATGAGCTTCTTTGGGGCGTCTTGTCGCGTGTTCCCATACATAGACTTTCGGGAACGCGCAACAATGGGCGTTCGCTTGTCTCTGTATGCGCGATTGCAAACGCTGGTACAATCGCGCATACAGAGTGCTCCATCGCGAACGCTCAGGTGTGAACCCAGGGTAAAGCCTGAAATATCGCATACATTTACTGCCATTTATGCACTGTTTGGCTGGATGAATAATTAATTAAAATCCCAACTTGGTGCGCTCTCTTAGGCTCCATTCACATGTCCGCAACGTGTTTTGCGGATCCACAGAGGCCCGGATCCGCAAAAAACACGGAAAGCGGCAATGTGCGTTCTGCATTTTGCGGCCGCACATTGCCGGCACTAATAGAATATGCCTGATCTTGTCCGCAGTTGCAGACAAGAATAGGACATGTTCTATTTTTTGGCGGAACGATGTGCTGCCCCATAGGAATGAATGGGTCTGCAATTCTGTTCTGCAAAATGCGGAACGAAATTGCGGACGTGTGAATGGAGCCTTAGGGTACTTTCACACTAGCATTTCTTTATTTTGGCAGGCAATTCCGGCAACAGAACTGCCTGCTGGATCTGGCAAGCCATGTACAAACGGAAAGCCTTTTTTTCTGGATACGTTAGAGGGAATAACAGATCCGGTATTAAATTTTTAAAAAGTAAAAATAGTTCCTCCTATGCCCCAGAGCATGCACAGACCAGAAAACCGGAAGCGGCGATGCAGCAATTTGCGGAACACTTGGTACCGGATCCGGCATTAATACATTTCAATGGAAAGTAATGCCGGATCAGGCAAGTGCGGTAGTGTTCCGGAATTTTGTCCGGTCAAATACCGTACAAGGGACAGAACTGAAGACATCCTGATGCATACTGAACGGATTGCTTTCCATTCAGAATGCAATAGGACAAAACGGATGTGTTTTTTTCCGGTATTGAGACCCTTTACCAGATTTCAATACCGGAAAAGAATAACGCTAGTGTGAAAGTACCCTTATACTGGACTGTTTTGTCCCAATGGTAGGAAGGGGACAGAAGACTAGCTCCCACTTAAAGCCACAGAATACCAGAGTGCTGTGGCCACTTGGATACACACGTCCGTTAAAAAAATTCCCTCAGGGTACTTTCACACTAGCGTTAGAGGAATCCGGCAAGCAGTTCTGTTGCCGAAACTGCCTGCCAGATCGGGAAATCTGTGTGCAAACGGATACCATTTGTTTCCCGATCTGGATCCGTTTGACAAATGCATTGAAATACCGGATCCGTCTCTCCGGTGTCATCCGGAAAAACGGACCCGGTATTTATTTTTCTCTCATTTTCAAAGGTCTGCGCATGCGCAGAACAGAAAACCGGATCACTTTTTCCGGAACAATTGGTACCGGATCCGGCATTAATACATTTCAATGGAATGTTGGCATTCTGGCAACTGTTCCGGAATTTTTTGGCCGGAGAAAATACTGCAGCATTCTGCGGTATTTTCTCCGGCCAAATACCGTAAAGGTGACTGAACTGAAGACATCCTGATGCATACTGAACGGATTGCTCTCCATTCATAATGCATTAGGATAAAACTGAAGCGTTTTTTTACGGTATTGAGCCCCTACGACGGAACTCAATACCGGAAAACTTTAACGCAAGTGTAAAATTACCCTCAATTTTGTTATCCACAATTAAATTGTTTTTAAAATTCCACCACTCCCCGCTATACCTGGGAAGGGAACCATACTTACCTGCTTCCTGCAACTTCTCTTCACGGCACTTCAGGTCCCTGCATATAATCTTCCGAGGCAATCACGGGTGCTGTTGCTGTTGCCAATGACTGGCCTCAGAAGTGATGTGTCCCCAAGCACCAACTCACTGCTCATTGGTTTACATGAGAGGACTGAAGTGCAGTGCCAACAGCCCGGCATGGAATCGAGTGGTGGTGGGGAGCAGGTAAGTAAGATCCCCTTTACAGGTCTGACATGGAGGGTGGAATTTAGAAAAACATTTCAATCATAGACAACCCAACAATCTAATACACATGGGGGCACCTCCTCTTATGGCACTTGCTTGCACTCACAATCCATGTGAAGCTAATGATACAATTTAGGCTTTCTGCAGAAGGAGACAGTTTCTTCTATTGAGTAACAGTGACTCAACCATCCTGGATGATGAAAGTTAAGGACCGCCAGAGACAAAATACCATAAACTATCACGTTACTGTGTTACCTGGTGACACTGTTCACACTGCTTGCTGCACCTGAGAGGAGGTGGATCAGTATAGTGGACAGTATACATGTATACATGGTGTAGATAAGCAGAAAGAACACCCCCCATCAGCTGAATGAGCCCGTTACCTCAGGCCGTATCTACACACATGTATACGTTCCACTGGGCCACCTTATGAGAAGCTTCACTGTAAACAACCTGCTGACAAGTCACTGAGACAGATCAGCAAGGGCACAACCAACGCAGGGGGCACTCCTCTCTGGATGTCATTATACACAGGGGGCACTCCTCTCTGGATGTCATTATACACAGGGGGCACTCCTCTCTGGATGTCATTATACACAGAGACACTCCTCTATGGCCGGCGCGGTGTACGGAGACACTCCTCTATGGCCGGCGCGGTGTACGGAGACACTCCTCTATGGCCGGCGCGGTGTACGGAGACACTCCTCTATGGCCGGCGCGGTGTACGGAGACACTCCTCTATGGCCGGCGCGGTGTACGGAGACACTCCTCTATGGCCGGCGCGGTGTACGGAGACACTCCTCTATGGCCGGCGCGGTGTACGGAGACACTCCTCTATGGCCGGCGCGGTGTACGGAGACACTCCTCTATGGCCGGCGCGGTGTACGGAGACACTCCTCTATGGCCGGCGCGGTGTACGGAGACACTCCTCTATGGCCGGCGCGGTGTACGGAGACACTCCTCTATGGCCGGCACGGTGTACGGAGACACTCCTCTATGGCCGGCACGGTGTATGGAGACACTCTATGGCTTGCATGGCTCCCCTTGTCTGCTCTCATGCCGGTCTCTGCACTACTCGGCCTCCTGCTGTGAAGTCTCGTCCCATGTGACAGCTACAGGGGTCACACAGGATGAGACATCATTGCAGAGGCCAGGGTGTACAGAGACCGGCATGAGAGCAGGGAAGGGGAGCCAGGGAGTCACTAGGCGAGGTGAGGATTCTGTTCATCCAGGGCATCACACTGTCTGGATATTTGGCTTGGCTGTTTTGTCTTGTCCCAAGGCTTGTTAAAGTTGGACTCATAGGGGACCAATTCCATGAGGTGGCGCTAGTGAGATGGTTCTCTTTCCTTGGGAGATACCTCTTTGCAGATACTCACCATTGCTAAGGTTGAAATCTGAGGTAAAGTGACAAGCCACAGATTTCAAATCCCCACCATAAGTAAAGTTTTTACAATCTCCTAAACCTTGGTGGTACCAGACAATGCTGCCACATGTGAGCACGCCTCTATGCTCTGCAGCTTCAGGTCTATGCAGCGTTTTTTTGTCCGGGATGAGCAAGACGGATCCGTCCTGACACACAATGTAAGTCAATGGGGATGGATCCGTTTTCTCTGACACAATAGAAAACGGATCCATCCCCCATTGACTTTCAATGGTGTTCATGACGGATAGGTCATGGCTATAGAAGACATAATACAACCGGATCCGTTCATGACGGATGCATGCGGTTGTATAAGGCTAGGGCTACACGACAACATTGGTCACGCGACACTCTGTCGCACCAATGTTGAGCGACAATTTTTATAATGATAGTCTATGGTGTCACACTGCAAAAAATCCATTTGAAATGGATTTTTCTGAAATTCTCGCAGTCGCAGAGCGACACCATAGACTATGATTATACAAATTGTCGTGGGACACATGTTGCAGTGTAGTTCTGCCCTATGTGACGCGCCACACATGTGGTCGTGTAGCCCTCGCCTTATTGTAGGCACACAGGCTCCAGTACAATGGCAGCCCCCTCACTACCACAGGAGCTGCGGCCGCCCCTCCCCCATGCCTGGTACTCACCTGCCTCTCTGTCAGGTTCTTGTCCGGCCCCAGCAGGTAGGGGGTGACAAAGGGCTCCGAGGGTCTCAGGCTGGCGAAGAAGCCGTTAGTGCAGAGGATACACGTGGGCAGCACCCAGCCTCCCCGGGGCAGGAGCCTCTTTCTCCCCGTCACGGCCTCCTCCAGCTCCATGCCGGGGGTGCTGTGCGGGTGTCAGGGCTGCGGAGCAGAAGTGCGTAGAGGCGGCACAAGGTCACTAGCCTTCAGCCGCCTCATGTCTGACAGCGTGACGTGTGGAAGGGCGGGAAGGAGGAGTGTCACCAGGAGCGGCGGCCATTGACTGTGTCGCCTCTCATCATCACTGTGACAGGGGACACCCTGGAGGCAGGGAGAAGTCACAGAGCAGCCATGCTGCCCGCAAATCAGACAGGGAGGGGGGAGCCGGTAACAGCCCAGAAAACCCTACAAGATGGCTGTATCCCAACAAGATGGATTTTAAAGGGGGTCTCTGAGACCAGGAAGCCCTTTTCATCAAGTATGTGCTGGCAGGGGTTAAAAAACCACCCTGCCGGTATCTCACCAGCCAAGCCGGTCATTTAGTGCCCCTGCCAGTAATAATGATTTTCCTGTACGGATTGTTACTGATGAGCGCTTCCATTGTAGAGCGCTCATTAGTACAGCCTTTACCTCCCCCCATTTGTGTTAAGAAAAAAAATAAGAACTCCTCCATTTGATGGGACCACGGTGAACACTCGCTGCTGACTGGAGGACAGGACCTGCGAGACGTCATCACGCTGGAGCGGAGGTCCTGTCCTGAGCTTTCAGTGAGCAGCGAGTGTTCACCTCAGCGTGAGCGAATGGATGAGGGGAGTTCTTTTTTTTTTGTAGAAGCAGAGAAGGGGGCACTAATGGGGGCATTACTCTTACTGGGTCTGCCACGTAGGCATGCGAGTTCAGAGAGAATGCATCAAACGGACGACTTCACGCGCATGCGCCGTGCGCGGCTGTATTCGGCGCATGCGCAATGAATGTCCGACCGCTTCATCGGCGCAGGCGCAGTGGAGATGTCTGAGAAGGGAAGCGGTCGGACATTCACTGCGCATGCGCCGAATACAGCGGCGCATGCGCGTGAAGTCGTCCGTTTGATGCATTCCGAAGCAGATGGGCGGGCTGGAGGGAGGCGCTGAGCGGCGGCATCTTGAGAAGGTAGACCGATCCTCTAGGTGCTAATGACGCCCCCATAGCACCTAGAGGGTCATTAGCATATTAATAAAAGTTCTTTTTTTAGGTAAACGGCTGCCCCAAAAGCTATTATAGCAGGATAGTTTGGCAGAGCAGACACTAGCGGAGCGCTAGTGTCTGACACCTAATTATGTGAAATCCAAGTGGTAGAAACCCTTTAAGAAGTGAAAGTATCTTGGGCTTACGTCTCTCTCTGCTCCATGGCACATCGTTTCTAACCGCCAGTTTGACATTTTCATCTCTGTGGGAGTAGGGTTGGGCGATATCAAAAATATTCCCATGATAACGATATTAAGAAATTTATCGTGATAACGATATATAACACGATAAATACCTATTTAGAAGAGAAAACACTCAAACCATGTCCTTGTGTTTCCTTTTTGCCCCCATAAATTATGTTTCCTTGATGACCCCTCTCTTAGTTGACCCACCAAGAACAGGGTCACCATCCCCCCCCCCCAATCTGATGGACCGGCCGGTCGTGCATGCGCCCTGGGGCTCCATTTATTCTCTATGGGAATGCTGGAGATAGCAGCCACCAGCTATCTTCGGCGCTCCCATAGAAAATGGGACAAGCTAGCGGAAAACCTTGTTCAGAGAGTGTCCATCATAGGTACACATGGTCAGGAAGAGTACATTGGCATGATAAATGTGCCTTTCAGTCAAATAAAGCATTGGGGGTCATTTGCTAAAGACCGTCACTACACACTACAGCCATATTATCTCAGTCCCGACCTCTCTGTGTAGCAGCCCCCGGAAAATAGCGACTGTTATCCGGTACTGGGTCTCCTGGCTCCGGGAGTTTATAGCCAGTATTGCGATACTCAATACCATTTAATACCACACGAATAAAAATAAAAACGCCACAAAAGCTGTGTGCAGTCCGCATTTTAGTCTTATCCTAATTTTTGGGGAAAAAAGGTGACAAAAAAAGGCAAAGCGTGTGTTTTTTTCTTTTTTTCTTTCTGTTACATCATTCTCCTCATAGGAGATATTTTTTTAATATTTTAATAGTTCGGATTTTTTCGGGCGTGGCGATACCTAATATGTTTTTTATAAATAAATATATTTCTTTTTTTATATATATATATGTAAAAGGGGATGATTTAAACTTTTAATATCTTGGTGTTTTTTTTTTACTTATAACTATTAGGCCTCTTTCACACGAGCGTGATGGATTGGCTCCAGATGCGTTCAGTAAAACTCGTACCATTTTGCAAGCAAGTTCAGTCAGTTTTGTCTGCACGGGTGCAATGTGTTTTGATGTGTTTTAATGCGTTTTTCATGCGTGTGATAAAAAACGGAAGGTTTACAAACAACATCTCTTAGCAACCATCAGTAAAAAACGAATTGCATCCGGAAGCAAGTGCGGAGCCCCATTCACTTCTATAGGGCCAGGGCTGCGTGAAGAACGCAGAACATGCTGCGTTTTTCACGCAACACAGAACTAATGCGTGAAAAGAAAATGCGCTCATGTACACAGACCCATTGAAATGAATGGGTCAGGATTCAGTGCGGGTGCTATGCGTTCATGTCACGTATTGCACCCACGCGGAAAACTCGCTCGTGTAAAAGGGTCTTTAGCCCCCTTAGGGGCTAGAACTCTTGTCCTATTCACCCTAATAAAGATCTATAAGGGTCCATTCACACGTCCGTAGGAACGGGTCTGGATCCGTTACGCAATTTTGCTGAACAGTGCGGACCCAGTCATTTTCAATGGGGCCGCGGAACGAAAGTGCGGATGTCGACATCACACATTGTGTTGTCCGCATCCGCACTTCCGTTCCGCAGCCCCACAAAAAAATAGAGCATTGTCCTATTCTTGTCCGCAGACACGGACAAGAAAAGGCATTTCTATTGGGGTGACGGCCATGTGCGTTACAGTGTTTTGCGGATCGCAAAACACTTGCGGACATCTCAATGGACCCTTAGGATGAATATAATTTTACACTGTCCCTGTGCTTTGTGCACACAGCAGCAGGGAGCTGACCATGGCAGCCAAGGCTTCAGTAGCGTCCTGGCTGTCCATGGTGCACCTGAGGGGTTAATTGACGGGGGTTGCTGTGCCCTGTCATTGAAGCCTGGCTGTGTAATACGGCCAACACCCACCGCCTACATTTGAATTAAGGAGTTAATTATTTTCATTGGTGGCACAGTGGCAGCTTCTCCTCAGTGCTATTGTCATTGGTGGCAGTGGCAGCTTTACCGCCCGTCCCCTCTCTTTTTATTGGTGGCAGTGGCGGCCACGTCACAGTAGGGAGGGAAGGACACTCTCCTCCATTGTGACGGCTGGTGAAATTTGGACGTTTAGAAGCAGCCAGCACTGTCAGGTGCGACTGCCCCAATGACATCATACAGCAGTAATTAAGAAAAGACCATAACGCCGTTTCTTAATATCGCGGTATATCATGAATACCAGTATATTGCCCAATGCTATGTGGGAGGGGCTTAGCTGTGTGCATGGGCGATTACATAAAGTAATTGGTCCAAAGGATGAAGGGTGAACCTGTTATGTATAGTCTGTGCCATATTACGTTTAATAATGGGAGACTATGCTTGTGATGTCATCATTAGAATCCCGGCACAGTTACACTTCCTGTGATGTCATCATGTAGGATCCATGGTTTCCTTAGAAGCACTTTTAGTGATGTCATCTGCTAGAGAATCTTAGTGTGTCTTAATAAGGGGATCACGCACTTACCTGTGGTATCATAATGGGGCCATGATGCATTTTCTTATCAGTGACCCCAGCCTCTCTCCGTGGATGGCAGTCACTACCAGGATGTCTCCAATGAGTGTTACAGGACCAGATCGGGTAAGTTTGGCTGCTTCTCTCCTCATGTGTTTGGAAATGCTTTTACCGATCTGTATTTTTTTCTCTTCAATACGTGAAAGCTATGTGTGACCTATTTCTGAGGCTCTGGATTTGATCTCCTCCAATAGAAGAATCCATCACCACAGGAATAAAATATTTTATAATAAAGGTGTGTTTATTACAGTGTTTTTTTTTTAAATAACAAATTGTGTGATTTGTCCCTGTTTCCTATAGGTATCCTAAGGAAGTATGGGTAACCAATGAACTCCAGGGGGAAATCTGTTAAAGGGGTATTATAGAGCTGCAGCTATCGACTGTTTTCGTAATCGAGTATTCTATCGATTAATCCAACAATTAATCGAGTACTCTAATAACAAAAAACTAATTAAAAGAACGTTTTTCTTTATAAAAACTCATCAGCCCCCCCCCCGTGCCATGAGCTTCCGCCCCCATGCCATCAGATTCCCTCCTAGTGCCATCAGCTTCCCCCTCAGTGCCATCAGCTTCCCCCTCAGTGCCATCAGCTTCCCCCAAGTGCCATCAGCTGCCCCCCAGTGCCACCAGCTGCCACCCCAGTGCCACCAGCTGCCCCCTCAGTGCCATCAACTTCCCCCTCAGTGCCATCAGCCTCCCCTCCAGTGCCACCAGCTGCCCCTAGTGCCATCAGCTGCCACCCAGTGCCATCAGCTTCCCCCTCAGTGCCATCAGCTGCCCCCTCAGTGCCAGCAGCTGCCCCCCCCAGTGCCACTAGCTGCCCCCCCAGTGCCACCAACTGACCCCCCCCAGAGCCACCAGCTGACCCCACCAGAGCTACCAGCTGCCGCCCCCCCAGTGCAATCAGCTGCCACACAGTCTCATCAGGCTCCCCCCCAGTGCCGTCAGATGCCCCCTCAATGCCATCAGCTTCCCCGCAGTGCCACCAGCTGCCACCCCAATGCCATCAGGCTCCCCCCAGTTCCATCAACTGCCCCCCAGTGCCACCAGCTTGCCCCCTATTGCCACCAGCTGCCCCCCAATGCCACCAGCTTGCTCCCCCGTGCACCATCTCCCCCTCCTAGCCATGTTCCCAGTGCCAGTACTTATCTTTCCTGTAGGGGCGCTGCTCCACAGCTCCTCCATCTTCTTCTCTGCGCGCTGCACTAACGTCACACAGCGTCGGGTCATAGTGAGCGCGGCACGGGCTGGTGGGTGACCACGGAGCGGTGAATAATAGCAAGCATTTCACTCCCGCTCCATGGTCACATGACACAAAGAAATCCTCGATGCTAAAAACTTCGCATCGAGGATTTTTTTGTGTAAAATTACTCGATTCAATGGAGTAATTGTTTCAGCCCTAGAGTATTCCCACCTCTGGGACAGGCCCTGTAGTGATCGGAGAGCACACTGCACATGTCATCTCCATTCACTGCTAGCAGATGTGATACTGTCTTCTGAGCTGTACAGTCGTGGCCAAAAGTTTTGAGAATTACATAAATATTGGAAATGTTGCTGCTTAAGTTTTTATAATAGCAATTTGCATATACAGAATGTTATGAAGAGTGATCAGATGAATTGCATAGTCCCTCTTTGCCATGAAAATGTACTTAATCCCCCAAAAAACTTCCACTGTATTTTATTGCTGTCATTAAAGGACCTGCTAAGATCATTTCAGTAATCATCTTGTTAACTCAGGTGAGAATGTTGACGAGCACAAGGCTGGAGATCATTATGTCAGGCTGATTGGGTTAAAATGTCAGACTTGAAATCATTGTTCTTCCATTGTTAACCATGGTGACCTGCAAAGAAACGCGTGCAGCCATCATTGCATTGCATAAAAATGGCTTCACAGGCAAGGATATTGTGGCTATTAAGATTGCACCTCAATCAACAATTTATAGGACCATCAAGAACTTCAAGAAATGAGGTTCAATTCTTGTTAAGAAGGCTTCAGGGCATCCAAGAAAGTCCAGCAAACGCCAGGATCGTCTCCTAAAGAGGATTCAGCTGCGGGATCGGAGTGCCACCAGTGCAGAGCTTGCTCAGGAATGGCAGCAGGCAGGTGTGATCGCATCTGCACGCACAGTAAGGGGAAGACTTTTGGAAGATGGCCTGGTGTCAAGAAGGGCAGCAAAGAAGCCACTTCTCTCCCAAAAAAACATCAGGGACAGATTGATCTTCTGCAGAAAATATGGTGAATGGACTGCTGAGGACTGGGGCAAAGTCATATTCTCCGATGAAGCCTCTTTCCGATTGTTTGGCGCATCAGGAAAAAGGCTTGTCCGGAGAAGAAAAGGTGAGCGCTACCATCAGTCCTGTGTCATGCCAACAGTATTCTGAGACCATTCATGTGTGGGGTTGCTTCTCATCCAAGGGAGTGGGCTCACTCACAATTTTGCCCAAAAACACAGCTATGAATAAAGAATGGTACCAAAACACCCTCCAACAGCAACTTCTTCCAACAATCCAACAACAGTTTGGTGAAGAACAATGCATTTTCCAGCACAATGGAGAACCGTGCCATAAGGCAAAAGTGATAACTAAGTGGCTCGGGGACCAAAACGTTGACATTTTGGGTCCATGGCCTGGAAACTCCCCAGATCTTAATCCTATTGAGAACTTGTGGTCAATCCTCAAGAGGCGGGTGGACAAACAAAAACCCACTAATTCTGACAAACCCCAAGAAGTGATTATGAAAGAATGGGTTGCTATCAGTCAGGAATTGGCCCAGAAGTTGATTGAGAGCATGCCCAGTCGAATTGCAAAGGTCCTGAAAAAGAAGGGTCAACACTGCAAATACTGACTCTTTGCATAAATGTCATGTAATTGTCGATAAAAGCCTTTGAAACTTATGAAGTGCGTGTAATTATATTTCACTACATCACAGAAACAACTGAAACAAAGATCTAAAAGCAGTTTAGCAGCAAACTTTGTGAAAACTAATATTTGTGTCATTCTCAAACCTTTTGGCCACAACTGTATATCTGTCACAGGTACTGTAGAAAGAAATCCATGGCACATCCAAGGTGTAAAATAAAGACGACTTTTATTCACCAGACAGCCACGCTTCGATCCACCTCTTTGGGATCTTTCTCAAGCAGTGACAAACATACTAGTGCTGAGTGCATATTTATACAACTTCACATTATTAATCAATCAAGTTCCAATTCATCTTAATTAATATAGTATACAAGTAACAGCAGTGAAAATACATCAAAGAACAAGTGTATATATATTCTAAATCAATATTATACATCACATATAGTGTTGATATATTCCTTATACATATTACAAAAAAGAAAATATAAAAAAATATACAGAATCCGTGAGCAATCCATGCCTGGTCATCATAATTAGTAACCACATACATCTGACCATGACTTCATTATAATATATGTGCAGGTGTACCTGTTAAAAACAATCCAATACAGGAAGGTCCTGAAGAGAACGTGGAGAGAGATCCGCATGGGGTTCGGCGTGCCTATGTATCATCTGCGCATGTCATAAGACCTTAAAGAACTATCGCGTCATGTGATCAGAGTTCCGATCACATGATCGCCATTGCCGTGTTAATTCTCTCCCCCCCCTTGGCACTCAGGCGTCATGCGTTCCAAGGTGGAACGCAAAACATCAATGTGCGTCATAGCGATGTCAGATCAAGTGTAGACTGCGTTCCACAAATCAAGTGGAGCACAAGCTCCTCCATAGGAACAGGCGCTCGTACACAGGCGGCGGCTCACTCCGGCGCACATAACTAGGCACAGGACAAGGATCGCAACACATAGTAGGGATAGCAAAGCAGGGTGCACCTAGGTTAAGGCGCCTGACATGGGAGGGGTGAAAAGTACAGATGTACTAATCTCAAGTAACTAAGGTATCAACTAAAACTGCCACATCGGGGACCTTATATGTTAGCTCCACTCAATGCACAGAACCATTCAACGTATTAAGGCAATATAAGATTAGTCCCTCTATACATGGCAGCTACCCCTAGTCTTACGAGGAGTCATGTCTATGAGTCCTGTGTGTGTACCACAGGTCAGAATGCCATCACTGTCAGCGAACCACCATCCCTGGGGGTCAACATGATCAGATAATAGCTACATCCTCTAGATTACAGGGAGAAAGACCCTATCCTAATGTGATATAGTTAATACACCAATCCCAGTCGATCACCTATACCAGTGATGGTGAACCTTTTAGAGGCCGAGTGCCCAAACTGCAACCAAATACCCACTTATTTATCGCAAAGTACCAACACGGCAATTTAACCTGAATACCAATATAGTATATCTTCCATGTACTTTATCATTTAGCTATAATAGCTTAATAGCCTACATACAATGCGCTGCCTGTGCTGTTCATAGTGCGTCCTGTGCTGATGAATGGCAGGAAAAGTCTAAAGCATATTGGTATGCCATATACTTTTTCCAAGGCGCGGGTGCCCACAGAGAGGGCTCTGAGTGCCGCCTCTGGCAACCGTGCCATAGGTTCGCCATCACTTACCTATACGGTCTGGCACCACACACTATCACCAAACCTACCAGTAAAACCTGTCGTGTTTGCGATACAGGCCAGGGCCAGCACATAGACCGAAGGAAAGCAGGGCAACCTGTAACTGGGCAAAGGGCCAAAGATACCGAGTGATGCCAGGCAACAGGCCAAAAAATCACTGATACAAATTATTTAATAATCAGAAATAGTAATGAATTAATACGAGTATATGTTCAGATAGCTGTAGTCAGTGATGGAATCGCCGTATAGTCATATTCAAATGAAAGGTCAATTGTTGTATTGTATTAACATTTCAACGCCTACTCCACATGCTTGATCTCTTTCCCACGTTCACTTTTTACATTACGGACCAATCCTGATTGGTTAACTGCAAAAGAATAAAAGACAAGCAATATAATTACTTGTACAACAACCACTGTATTCAAACAGAGGGCACTAGTACATGTACCAAAGAACAGTAAAGCCAGCCACATCCAAACAGCCCATCAGGATAATATCGAAGGTCTATAGTCTACATTGAGTCCAACAGCTTTCAATGTGTTAAGTTTAAAGATCCATTGGATCTGACATTTTTTTAACAGAAGCTGTCGATTTCCACCGCGTCTAGGAGTGGGAATATGAACTTCAAGTCACGTTCATGGTGCCCGAGTTCAACAAAGTGTTTGGGGACAGGAAGATCCATCCATTTCCTACGGATAGTGTATCTGTGTTGATTAATTCTGGATTTAAAGTCCAATGATGTCTCACCAACATACAGTAATTGACACGGGCACCATAATACATACACCACATATGCCGAGTCACATGTGTCACAGGATGTAGGAAGAAGCTCCCTTTTTGCATGTATTGACAATTAACACAGTTCAAGCAAGGGAAACTACCCAGCTTGGGACAGCGTAAAAATGTTTGGCCACCTGTACGTTGTGGACCAATATCTGTATGTATCAGTTTGTCCTTCAGGTTTCTAGGTCGTTTGTATGACATAAGGGGAGGGAGTTTGAACTCCTCAATCTCATTATGTCCACTTCTCAGAATCGACCAATGGCGTGCAACAATCTGTTAAACGTGCTTACCATCCTCAGTGTAGATAGTAACTAATGGGATTCCTTTGCTGTTTTTTCTAATCACTTTTCTTTTATTCAGCAACTCCATACGGGACCTATGTTGTATGGTCTCTAGATGTTCTTCTAATAGTGGTGATGGAAAACCTCTGTCCTTGAAACTCTGTGACATATGTTCAAGTGTGCCCGTAAGCTCCTCATCATTACTTACAATACGTTTGGCACGTAAAAATTGACAAGTGGTAATGACTTAACCATGGCTCTGGGGTGTGCACTGTTAAAACTCAACAGGGTGTTTCGATCCGTTGGTTTACGGTACACTGTCGTAGAGAGTGACTGTCCTGTCAATGTAATCAGTGTATCAAGGAAATGTATCTGCGTACTCGAGTATTCTAGAGTAAATTTGATGTCCACATCTATAGTATTAAGAAAATGAAAAAATTTAAGAAGTTGATCCTCAGGTCCTGTCCAAATCAAAAAAATATCATCTATGTATCGCCACCACCTCAGGACATTGCGGAAGTGGGGCGATACATAGATGTATGTATCCTCGAGGAAGGAGACCGCCATGTTAGCGTAGGTCGGCGCCACATTGGACCCCATGTCACGGGTACTGGGGAAGGGGAAAACATCAAATACACACAAAAGGAATAGACAACAGTCTAGGCCTCAAAAGCTAAGTAAGGGGATGGTGACCTCTTAGAAATCCCTAGGCCTTTCTCTAACTCCTGCCAGTATGAGCAAATCCCGATGGTGGAAATGCTCATACGCCAGATATCTATGCCCTGCTAAAACTGACGAGCCCTAGGATAGGTAGCAGGAGACGAGACAGCCTGGTCCTTCCCAGATGGAGAAACCTGCATCTCCCTGAGGCCTAAAACCAAAACACGAGAGAACAAAAAACAGAAAAGGCAACTAGTACTTAGCTTAGAGATGTATGGAGAAGCAGGAGATCCAAGACAAACAAGCTCAAGCAACTCCAAGAAGAAAATATCAACCGCATGGTCACCAGTGTGAGGCGGACCTAAATAGAGCCTCATCACTGATAACAAGCAGAACC
This sequence comes from Bufo gargarizans, assembly GCF_014858855.1. NCBI lineage: Eukaryota > Metazoa > Chordata > Amphibia > Anura > Bufonidae > Bufo > Bufo gargarizans. The sequence continues at coordinate 454,555,898 of NC_058082.1, forward strand.
TGAGGAGAGGTGAGATCCTGCCAAACCACAACATACAAAGAGGAAAACAGAGAGACCTGTCAGATAGCCTCACGTGCAGCAAGTCTATCCGATCTTCTCACCTCTGTAAAGGGAGGGACCATGACAGTACCAAGACTGACCTTATAAGGATGCGCCCTGTAAAAGGCCTTCACAAGGCGACTGGCATTCACGTCAGTCGCCGGAACCCACATTCTTTCCTCTGGACCGTAACCCTTCCAGTGCACGAGATACTGAAGAGATCCACGAAGAATACGTGAGTTCACTATTCTGGCAATCTGAAACTCAAGGAGGGGGTGGCAGGGAGGACAGTTCAGCAGGTTCGACATATCTTTTAAGCAATGACTTGTGAAACACATTATGAATTTTCAAAGCCTGCGGAAGTTCAAGATAAAAAGCCACTGGATTAATAATGGCAGAGATCTTGTATGGCCCGATAAACCTTGGCCCCAACTTCCAAGAGGGTACTTCTGTCTCGTCTTCAACTTAATGTTTCTTGGGGACAGCTACACAGAATCACCCACTCTCAGGTCAGGACCACTCATACGTCTTTTGTCAGCCATTTTGTCCTTTTTGCCCATTTTATTTAAATAGTTTTGAATCTTCCGACAAATAGATGACAACAGAGGAGAATCTTTCCTCTTCAGGTATACCAGAAGTCTCAGTACCAGAAAATGTGCCAAACTACGGATAGAACCCATATGCACCAAAAAACAGCAACTTATTAGTGGACTCCTGTCTACGGTTACTTATTGCAAACTCGGCCAGCGACAAAGGCTGAATGCACACGGCCGTGTTTCACGGCCGTGAGCGGTCTGTGGAACCACGGGCTGGATTCCTGCTGAGAGCAGGAGCGCACCGCATCATTGGTTGCTATGATACCGTGCGTTTCCTGCTGCCGTCGCAGTACAGTAATACACTGGTATGATCTATACCAGTGTATTAATGTACTGCGGCGGCAGCAGGAAGCGCACAACGTCGTAGCAACCAATGACGCTGTGCGCTCCTGCTCTCAGCAGGAATCCAGTCCGTGGTTCCACAGACCGCTCACGGTCGTGAAACACGGACGTGTTCATTCGGCCAAAAATGAAGACCACTCTTCTTGATTCTGAGAGACAAAACATCTCAAATAAGTCTCCAGATTCTGGTTAGTGCTCTCAGTCTGTCCGACTGAGGATGAAAGGCAGAAGAGAAGGAGAATTGGACCCCCAGATGAGTACAGAACGTCTTCCAGAATCTAGAAACAAATTGAGTCCCTCATCAGAGGGAATGCTCTGTAGTTTCATGATGTTATTGACAAACACTTGAGTGAGAGTTTTGGCATTAGGTAAACCTGATAATGAAATAAAGTATGCCATCTTGCTGAAGTGGTCAACAACCACCAGAATCACAGTTTTCCCAGAGGAACTAGGCAAATCTGTGATAAAGTCCATGGACAAATGAGTCCAAGGTCGGGATGGGATAGACAAGGTAAGTAGAGATCCTGAAGGCCGAGTATGAGTCACCTTAGCACGCGCACAAGTCTCACAAGCTGCCACATAGCCCTCAACACATTTTCATAACCCTGGCCACCAGAATCTCAGGGAAATGAGATCCACAGTGGATCTGCTCCCAGGGTGTCCCGTAAGAACAGTATTACCCCCCCCCCCCCCCCCGGGAAAGCTACGCGACAAGGCACCCGCTTTGACGTTCTTAATCCCAGGGCGATAAGTGACAATGAAATTAAATCTAGTAAAAAACAACGACCATCTGGCCTACCTTGGGTTCAGACGTTTAGCTGACTCCAGGTACAGTAAGACAGATTTTTGCGATCAGTAATTACCGTAATGGGATGAATCGCTCCTTCCAACCAATTTAATGGCCAGCAACTCTCTATTACCTACATCATAAATTCTTTCGGCATAAGAGAGTTTTTTAGAGAAAAAAGCACAAGGGCGCCATTTGCTAGCAGAAGGACCCTGCAACAAGACTACTCCAACCCCTACCTCTGATGCGTCAACTTCCACAATGAATGGTTGTGGCACATCAGGTTGCACCAGAATAGGAGCAGAAGCAAAACATTCCTTTATTGCTGAAAAAGCATGTATTGTTTCTTCAGACCAGACTGAGAAATCCACGCCTTTCTTAGTCATATCAGTTAAAGGTTTAACAACAGTTGAGTAATTCAAGATAAATTTACGGTAGTAGTTGCTGAGTCCCCAAAATGGCATAAGTGCCTTCAGATTTTCGGGTCGATCCCAGTCCAACACAGCACAGACTTTTTCTGGATCCATATGAAAACCCAAAGATGAGAGTAGGTACTCCAGGAACTGCATTTCTGCGACTGCAAATACACATTACTCCATTTTAGCATACAATTTATTCTCTCTTAGGATCTGTAAGACCTGTCTCACGTGATCCTCATGCGTCTCCATATCAGGGGAATAAACTAAAATATCATCCAGATAAACCACCACAAACCCGATGATGAAACATGTCAGGAGTGTTGAAAAACAGCAGGAGCATTGGTCAAACCAAAAGGCATGACCAGATGCTCAAAATGACTCTCAGAAGTATTAAAGGCCGTTTTCCATTCATCCCCTTCCTTGACTCTTATCAGATTATATGCCCCCCTCAAATCCAACTTAGAAAACACCTTGGCACGACAATCTGATTGAATAAATCTGGGATCAAAGGAAGGGGATAGGGATCACGGATAGTGATGCGATTAAGCTCACGGAAGTCCAAACATTGCCTTAAAGTTCCATTTTTTTTTTTAACAAAGAAGAAGCCTGCAGCCACTGGTGATTTGGATGGTATAATATGACCTTTAGCCAAACTCTCGGTGATTATACTCTCGCATGGCTACTCAGAAAGATTATACAACCGAGACTCTAGCTCCAGGAATAAGGTTGATGGGGCAATCATACTCCCTATGAGGAGAAAACTCCCTTGTTTCCACCCTCAGAGAAAACATCAGAAAAATCTGAAAGGAAAGAAGGTAACATTTTAGTAGTTACAACAGGAGGCGACGTGCTTAGACAGTTGTCAAGGCAGTAATCACTCCAATCAAGAATCTGTCTCATTTGACAATCAATGGTAGGGTTATGTTTGGTTAACCATGGTAAACCTAGCACCAGAGGAGCAGGCAGACCCTCCAGCACAAAACATGAAATTAATTTAATATGAGAATCTCCCAATAGTAGGCGAATATCCTGCACCATTTGAGACAGACACTTTTGAGAGAGAGGGGCAGAATCAATCGCAAACTCAGAAATATTTTTGTCTAATGCGCTTGTTGTCAAACCATGCATACAGACAAACTGGCCATCCACTAGGTTAACCTGTGCCCCACTGTCAATAAATACTTCTATTTCCACAGTTTTGGATTCTAGTGCCACCTTGGCAGGCAGGAGAAATCGGGTATTACCGGTGAATGACAAAAGTAAATTCTCAGATTCCCCACCCACACTACCAAGCGAGAGGACTAAACACATTCTTTTTTTTTCTTCTCTTTTTTCTCTTTTCACCTTGATGTTTAACATAAGGACATACGTATCACGATCGGCGTGACTATCACATACGTGACACAGAGGGAGGGAAAGAGGAAGGCCCTGCCCAAGTGAGAGGGAAGGTGGTGACCCCTGACTCACCTTGCGGCTGGCACCTGGCTGCCCTGACGTCCCTAGACGGGTTCCTCACCCGTACGCCGATCACGTGCCTAAAACCCTGGCTTTCCCTAAGATGAGCCCTAGATAGTGAACAGGGCGGTGGGAACACTAGTCCGCACCACTAGCTCTAAAGGAAAACACCAAGGGGGGGACAGACAATACAGACTAAACATATAATCCCAGGTGGGCGACAACAGGAGACAACAAAAAGCCCAACAGGGATCCGGAGGGTAGCACTCTGGAACAACAACCAGGATTCACAGCTCCAGTGGGTCAGTATAGAAGTCCAGGCAGGAAGCTCTATAACTGGCAACTAGAGAAGTGTGAGAGGAGAATATAAGGAGGTTGGGAGTGGCAGACAAGAAACAGCTGAGGAGGAGAAGCTACGGATCCCTGAGTGAGACAAAAAGGATTGCAAGGCAAACACAGAAAACAATCACTAAGAAACAACGTGATCTTTAGACATAGAGCGCGCAGCCACCCGCTGCGACTTCCTGACCCCGGGTATAACGGAGTCAGACGTGGCTCTTGACACCCTCGTGACAATACGTTAACAAAATGTCCTCCTTTACCACAGAAAAAGCTAAGTCTTTTCTTAACCCTAAAGTTTTTATCACCTGGTCCAGGAGTGACCTACCCCATTGCATTGGCTCATCACCAGACATGAGCTTGAGTGTCTCTATACCCAGAGTGTCAGAAGAGGTCACTTCCCCATATGATAGTACGTCCCGGGCGAGAGGAACTTTAGATCTCTCCCTCAGGCGTCTATTAATATGTACAGCTAGAGACATGGCCACATTCAATGATTCTGGATTTTAGTGAAATGCCAAGGCGTCCTTCAGGTTCTGTCACCACCAGATCTTTGAGAAGTTCAGATCTTTGAGAAGTTCTACATTCTTCAGTACCTCCTGCATGATTTTCTTTTGTTTTGCTTTCGTTTTGACATCTCTCCTCCCTCTCCCAGCTGTAATCTATTAGCAGTGATTGCCTCCCTATATATCTCCTCCCCATACTGCCTCACCTTGCGGTTTATACAACTTCCTGGAGTGTGCTCATGCTGCAAGCTGCAACTGATGCTTCTACAGATAAGTCTGTTCATTTATTTGTATAATATAAGGAGGTTGGGAGTGGCAGACAAGAAACAGCTGAGGAGGAGAAGCTACGGATCCCTGAGTGAGACAAAAAGGATTGCAAGGCAAACACAGAAAACAATCACTAAGAAACAACGTGATCTTTAGACATAGAGCGCGCAGCCACCCGCTGCGACTTCCTGACCCCGGGTATAACGGAGTCAGACGTGGCTCTTGACACCCTCGTGACAGTACCCCCCTTTTACGAGGGGCCTCCGGACACTCAGGACCAGGTCTCTCAGGATGAGAGGCATGGAAAGCCTGAATTAACCTGTTGGCGTTTACCTCTGACGCTGGAACCCACATTCTTTCCTCGGGACCGTAACCCCTCCAATGCACCAGATACTGAAGAGAGCGGCGGACCCGACGAGAATCAACAATTCTGGATATTTGAAACTCCAGATTACCATCCACAATAACAGGAGGAGGTGGCAGCGGTGATGGTTCTAGAGGTGGAACATACTTCTTGAGTAACGACTTATGGAAGACGTTATGGATCTTAAAAGTCTGAGGTAGCTCCAGGCGAAAAGCCACAGGGTTAATGACGGCTACTATTTTATAAGGACCAATGAACCTAGGGCCCAGTTTCCAAGAGGGAACCTTCAACTTAATATTCCTAGTAGACAACCACACATAGTCATTCACTCCTAGGTCCGGACCTGGCGACCGTTTCTTATCGGCCATGCATTTATATTTACCACTCATATTTTTCAAGTTAGCTTGCACCTTCTGCCATACCGATGAAAGAGATGAAGAAAACCGTTCCTCTTCGGGAACCCCAGAAGACCCCCCCTCTTTGAAAGTACAAAATTGGGGATGAAAACCGTATGCACCAAGAAATGGTGACTTGCCAGTGGATTCCTGACAGCGATTATTTATGGCAAACTCGGCTAACGGTAAATATGATGACCACACCTCTTGGTTTTCAGAACAAAACACCTTAAATATGTTTCTAGGTTTTGGTTGGTACGCTCAGTCTGTCCATTCGACTGAGGATGGAAAGCTGAGGAAAAGGACAAGTGTACCCCCAAACGGGAACAAAAAGCTTTCCAAAACTTAGAAATAAACTGGGTTCCCAGATCCGAAACCACATCGGAAGGGACCCCGTGAAGCTTCACGATTTCACTGATAAACACCTGAGCAAGAGTCTTAGCATTAGGAAGTGCGGGTAGCGCAATAAAGTGTACCATTTTGCTAAACCTGTCTACTACTACCAAGATAACTGTTTTACCCGCAGACAACGGTAAGTCAGTGATGAAATCCATTGACAGATGTGTCCATGGCCTATTGGGGATGAAAAGTGGCAATAAAGACCCTGCTGGACGTGTATGAGAGACTTTCGCGCGTGCACAAGTAGAACAAGTAGACACGAAATCCATTACATCCTGACGCAACCTTGACCACCAAAAACGACGAGACAATAGCTCCAAGGTTGCTTTACTACCCGGGTGCCCAGCAAGTGCCGAATTATGATGTTCCTTTAATAATTCAAGACGCAGGTTTAACGGTACAAACAATTTCTCTGAGGGGCAAGAGGCCGGGGCGTCCCCCTGGGCCTCTAACACCTTTCCCTCTAGAACAGAGTGTACAGCAGAGACAACCACTCCTCTTTGTAAAATAGGTACCGGATCACTAACATTACCCCCTCCAGGGAAACTACGAGATAATGCGTCTGCCTTGGTATTTTTTGCCCCAGGACGATAGGTGATTACAAAGTTAAATCTGGTAAAGAATAGCGACCACCTAGCTTGTCTAGGGGTGAGACGCTTAGCCGATTCTAGGTACAGAAGGTTTTTGTGATCCGTAATCACCGTGACGGGGTGGATTGCTCCCTCTAAGAAGTGACGCCACTCTTCAAACGCTAGTTTAATCGCCAACAGTTCCCTATTTCCAATATCATAGTTCTTTTCTGCTGTAGATAACTTTTTGGAAAAGAAAGCGCAAGGACGCCATTTGCCAGGAGACGGACCCTGAGACAATACAGCCCCCACTCCCACCTCTGACGCATCTACTTCAACAATAAAAGGCAGGGAGACATCAGGTTGAATTAGAACAGGTGCCGAGGTAAATCTCTCTTTTAGAGAGGAAAATGCAATTTTAGCGGCGTCAGACCATTTAGAAAAATCAGTCCTCTTCCTAGTCATGTCAGTAAGGGGTTTAACGATCACTGAATAATTTTTAATGAACTTTCTATAGAAATTTGCGAAACCCAAAAACCGTTGTAGAGCTTTAAGGTTCTCAGGAAGATCCCAATCTAAAATTGCCTGGACCTTCCTAGGATCCATACGGAAACCTGAAGCAGATAATAGATATCCCAGGAACTGTATTTCCTGAACGGCGAAGACACATTTTTCAATTTTCGCATATAATTTATTCGTCCGTAGGACCTGCAGTACTTGCCTGACATGTACTTCATGTGTTTTCAGATCAGCCGAATAAATTAAGATATTATCTAGGTATATGACTACAAACCTGCCGATGAGATGACTAAAAATATCATTAACGAAATGTTGGAAGACAGCAGGGGCATTGGTCAGACCGAAAGGCATGACTAAATTTTCATAATGCCCCTCAAGGGTGTTAAAAGCTGTCTTCCACTCATCCCCTTCCTTGATACGAATCAGATTGTAGGCCCCCCTAAGATCAAGTTTGGAGAACCACCTAGCACCCGCAATCTGATTAAAAAGGTCAGGAATGAGAGGAAGAGGGTATGGGTCTGGGATGGTTATCCGGTTTAGCTCACGGAAATCTAGGCAAGGACGCAGGCCCCCATCTTTCTTTTTAACAAAGAAAAACCCTGCAGCCACGGGTGAAGAAGAGGGTCTGATGTGTCCCTTAGCCAGACTCTCGGAGATATAATCTTTCATGGCTTGTCTCTCGGGACCCGAAAGATTATACAACCTGGACTTGGGTAATTTTGCACCGGGAATCAGGTTAACCGGGCAATCATAAGGACGATGAGGTGGTAGCTTCTGACAACCCTTTTCAGAAAAAACGTCCTCAAAGTCCGAAATAAATGTAGGTAGGGAAGCTATGGAGGCGATTAAGCAATTGTTATTTAAGCAATTCTCTCTGCAATGCTCACTCCACTCCAATATCTCCCTGGCCTGCCAATCCACCACTGGATTGTGCGCTACCAACCAGGGAAGACCCAATACCACAGGAGAGGGAAGGCCCTCCAGAACGTAACATGAAAGACACTCATTATGGTGGTCCCCTACCCGAAGGTGTAAGTTATGGACAATGTGAGTGAGGTTTCTCTGAGACAGAGGAGCAGAATCAATAGCGAATATGGGAATAGGTCTCTGTAGCGTACAGAGAGACAAACCCATAGTGCGGGCAAAATGGGCATCTATCAAATTTACCCCTGCTCCACTGTCTAGAAAAAAAGAAATAGACTCCGTCTTAACACCAAAAACAATAACCGCTGGCAACACAAATTGAGATGTTCGTATGGAGGAAACGTATACTCCCCGGCTGACATCCTCCGCACAGCCTGGGGTTAGTAGTTTTCCGACGGTCTTTTGTTTTTGAGAAAGGAGGGACAGACATTAATGAAATGACCCCTCCCCCAACAGAAAAAACAAGCCCCCCACCTACGGCGAACCTCAGGAGGACGGACCTGACGAGAAGTTCCTCCTAGCTGCATAGGCTCATCTAAGTCAGTACAGACTAACTGCTGCTTGGGAGAGGTTACCAATTGCTCAGGAATTTTCGATCTCTCCCTAAGACGTCTATCTATTCTGATAGAGAGGGACATAACAGCATCAAGGGAAAGGGGGGTCTCATACAGCGCCAGCGCATCCTTAACCCTTTCAGATAACCCAGAGCAGAACTGACTCCTGAGAGCCGGGTCGTTCCACTGAGTATCCGTAGCCCACCTACGGAACTCTGAGCAATATTCCTCTGCTGGCCGATCTCCCTGTAGGAGTCTCCGTAACTTCGACTCAGCCAGGGCGACTCGGTCAGGGTCATCATATATGAGACCCAAAGCCCCAAAAAATCCCTCCACTGACCGGAGAGCCTGGGAACCAGGGGGTAACGAGAACGCCCAGGATTGCGGGTCCCCCTGAAGCAGGGAAATAACAATCCCCACCCGCTGTTCTTCATTACCTGAGGAGTAAGGGCGCAGCTTAAAATATAATTTGCAGGCCTCACGGAAAGTCACAAATTTGTCCCTTCCCCCAGAAAATCTGTCAGGAAGAACAACCTTGGGTTCTGTAACAACCTGGTTACCCATAGCAACCGCTGGGCTTGCGGTCTGCTGCATTTGCTGCTGTTGTTGGAGGACAGACGCCTTCAATCCTGCCACCTCCAAAGACAGGCCTTGAAGCTGTTTTGCCAAAGCAGCAATAGGATCCATATTGGATTCTAAGTAGAGAGAAAAAATAATAATTTTTTTTTCTCCCAAAAAATAAGGGCCAGTTATAATATCACGATCGGCGTGACTATCACATACGTGACACAGAGGGAGGGAAAGAGGAAGGCCCTGCCCAAGTGAGAGGGAAGGTGGTGACCCCTGACTCACCTTGCGGCTGGCACCTGGCTGCCCTGACGTCCCTAGACGGGTTCCTCACCCGTACGCCGATCACGTGCCTAAAACCCTGGCTTTCCCTAAGATGAGCCCTAGATAGTGAACAGGGCGGTGGGAACACTAGTCCGCACCACTAGCTCTAAAGGAAAACACCAAGGGGGGGACAGACAATACAGACTAAACATATAATCCCAGGTGGGCGACAACAGGAGACAACAAAAAGCCCAACAGGGATCCGGAGGGTAGCACTCTGGAACAACAACCAGGATTCACAGCTCCAGTGGGTCAGTATAGAAGTCCAGGCAGGAAGCTCTATAACTGGCAACTAGAGAAGTGTGAGAGGAGAATATAAGGAGGTTGGGAGTGGCAGACAAGAAACAGCTGAGGAGGAGAAGCTACGGATCCCTGAGTGAGACAAAAAGGATTGCAAGGCAAACACAGAAAACAATCACTAAGAAACAACGTGATCTTTAGACATAGAGCGCGCAGCCACCCGCTGCGACTTCCTGACCCCGGGTATAACGGAGTCAGACGTGGCTCTTGACACCCTCGTGACAATACGTTAACAAAATGTCCTCCTTTACCACAGAAAAAGCTAAGTCTTTTCTTAACCCTAAAGTTTTTATCACCTGGTCCAGGAGTGACCTACCCCATTGCATTGGCTCATCACCAGACATGAGCTTGAGTGTCTCTATACCCAGAGTGTCAGAAGAGGTCACTTCCCCATATGATAGTACGTCCCGGGCGAGAGGAACTTTAGATCTCTCCCTCAGGCGTCTATTAATATGTACAGCTAGAGACATGGCCACATTCAATGATTCTGGATTTTAGTGAAATGCCAAGGCGTCCTTCAGGTTCTGTCACCACCAGATCTTTGAGAAGTTCAGATCTTTGAGAAGTTCTACATTCTTCAGTACCTCCTGCATGATTTTCTTTTGTTTTGCTTTCGTTTTGACATCTCTCCTCCCTCTCCCAGCTGTAATCTATTAGCAGTGATTGCCTCCCTATATATCTCCTCCCCATACTGCCTCACCTTGCGGTTTATACAACTTCCTGGAGTGTGCTCATGCTGCAAGCTGCAACTGATGCTTCTACAGATAAGTCTGTTCATTTATTTGTGTTTTCCTGTTGCCTTGATCCTAGGTGACCCTGACTCCCTCCGTATTAAGTGTAGGGAGCCGGTGGTCGTGCCCACTCACTATTATAGGGTGTTCAGGTGTCATACAGTCGAGGCACGAGGGCATGCAATTATCTATCATAGAGATCTTTGCATGGGCTGAGAAGACAGGGAGAGCTTCAGGGCTTTAATAGGGATCACCCTTTTGTTCCTTAGTTTTGGATCAAGCCAGTCAGATCCTTATTTGTAACTTCTTGTTTTCTGTTACACCATCCGTGACATTTTCGCAGACAGCCCTTGATAGAATTGACTACGGAGAGCTGGGTCATTCCACTCCGTATCAGTTGCCCACCTCCTAAATTCAGAGCAATAGGGAAACCCGATCTGGTTTATCATAGATAAGTCCCAGAGCTCTGAAAAACTCATCTACCAATCGGAGGGATTGTGACCCGGTAAGCAAGGAGAAAGCCCAAGACTGAGCGTCACCTTTAAAGAGGACCTTTCATCGGTCCAAACATTGTAAAATAACTATCAGGCTGTGTAGAGTGGCGCCCCGGGATCTCACTGCACTTACTATTATTCTGGGGCACCGCTTCGTTCTCCCGCTATGTACAGTATATATTTTCGCTGACTTGGTTATACTGGGAGGAGTCTGCCCTGTTTCTCCCTGGGCGTTCCTTCTCCCTGGCTGTAGCACTGTGGAGTTTTTTTTTCTCTCCCAGGCTGTGAGCTCTGTGCTGTGATTGGACAGTGCTACAGCCTGGGAGGAGGAACGCTCAGGGAGAAACAGGGAAGACTCCTCCCAGTATAACCAAGTCAGCTAAAATACCGGGGGACATAGCAGGAGACCGGAGCGGCACCCTGGAATAATAGTAAGTGCAGTGAGATCCTAGGGCGTCACTCTACACAGCCTGATAGTTATCTTACAATGTCTGGACTGATGAAAGGTCCTCTTTAAGTAATTAAATAATAATCCCCACTCTCTGACTCTCGTCCCCAGAAGAGTTAGGACGTAGTCTAAAATATAATTTGCACGACTCCCTGAACCGAACAAAGTTGTCATTTCCCCAGGAAAACATATTCGGGAGAGCAACCTTAGGTTCGGGGCAGGCTTGGTTCCCGCTGCCGGAACCCACCCACCGCCTGTGGTCTATGAAATTATGCAGCTGTCGCACGGAGGTCAGCTACCTCCAAAGACAGCCTCTGCATACAATCGACCAGTGCAGAAACAGTATCAATAGCTGCACTGAAAAACACAAAGGATAATGGTTTTTTGGGTGGTTGATAATGTCACGGGTACTGGGGAAAGGGGAAAACACCAAATAGGGATATCACTGAAGGCAAGAATCTAAAACGTAACTTTTATTAAAAATAAAATCATATCATATAACTCGGATCCATAAAGATCCTATACAAAACACAGCAGAAAGCTATCACCAAAATCCACGTGGGTTCAAGCAGTGGGATGAGTACTCCGGGAAAATGTGTGAAAAATATAAGACTGTCTTTGATCTCACCCTCTAAACTGCTCAGCCCGGGGACACACCTTGATGGTAGATGCTCCTCGTCCTCGTGCCTAGAACTGCACTTTCCTTATTATGTCCTTGGCCTACCCTTGGACAATATTTACTATATCTCACTAAAGCCAGTCCTGATGCGTTTCCTCCTCCTAATGGACAGAGGATTCCTCAGGGGATTAGACTAAAAAGGTTAAACGGCAAAAATAAGATACAATGGAACCAGATCCACAGATAGTTATTAACACTATGTGTCATTATAAGGCCACCAAATTACCCGACAAAATACACAGAGGATAACAAGGTAATAGCGTTATCCTACCATTATGCTGTGTGTTGCCAGATGAGTCGTATACTCACAGACCCGATGTGTGGATCAACAGATATAGTTCCTGGGGCAGGTGATGGCTCCAACCATGTTCCAAACTGAGCCACAATTTAAGTGGATGGGTGGGAACTTGTTTAACACTCTAACGATCTAACCACGTCCCTGGCGGTGTTGGGCGTGTGAACTGGCTATGGACTAGTCTGTCTCTGAGGGACTTCCCCCGCTTAAATGTAATACCGGGCCTAGGTGGGAGAGCATCAGCCACATCCGGGTCCATAAGTAAAATGGGCCAATATTTCTGAAGTATATCCCTAATCCATCCGTTTCCCACATCAAATGGGGAGATAATTCTGATAACCTCCTTTTCCGAGACGGATCTCTTCGGTACTAGGAGGGAACTTCTATCGTAGTCCCTCGCTTTTTGAAATCCATCTCTTAATACCCTTTATGGGTACCCCCTGGCCTTAAAACGATCCTGTAACCTCCTTGATGTATGATGGAAATGTTCCAGATCCGAACAATTTCTCCTAACTCTGAAAATTTGAATATAGCAGCTTGGGGGAAACCCCTATTAATTTGACCCTCTTGAGATAGGATCCGAAGATAGAGGATTTATTCTATGTTTACTTTTGAGTAAAAGAATGGCAAGCTTCTTATCCAACCAACCAACCACACAATTATTATTAGCAGAAGCTGGCAAGGTGTTCTCCACAGAAAACCTACCTGTAAATGTCCTAAATATAAATCTGGCCTTTAGAGAAATTGTTAAGACGTACAAACCGTACATTAGATCAATATGGGACGTGACAAGTCTAGAGACATACCTGCAACAAAACATTGTGTATAGAGGCATGAGAATACATATTAGATTATCAGGGCTGACCCATTAACACATGTTGAGACATAGCAAAATAGTTATTTACAAGTGGTCACATGGACCAATAGTTGTCTCTTAGTTTACATGTCTTAATTTTAACCTATATATAGTAACATAGTACATAAGGCCGAAAAAAGACATTTGTCCATCCAGTTCGGCCTGTTATCCTGCAAGTTGATCCAGAGGAAGGCAAAGAAAAACTGTGAGGTAGAAGCCAATTTTTCCCACTTTAGGGGAATTAAAAATTCCTTCCCGACTCCAATCAGGCAATCAGAATAACTCCCTGGATCAACGACCTCTCTCTAGAAGCTATAGCCTGTAATATTATTACGCTCCAGAAATACATCCAGGCCCCTCTTGAATTCCTTTATTGTACTCACCATCACCACCTCCTCAGGCAGAGAGTTCCATAGTCTCACTGCTCTTACCGTAAAGAAACCTTTCCTCCAGACGCAGAGGATGTCCCCTCGTCACAGTCCTGGGGATAAATGGATGATGGGATAGATCTCTGTACTGACCCCTGATATATTTATACATATTAATTAGATCTCCCCTCAGTCGGCTTTTTTCTAAAGTGAATAGCCCTAATTTTGATAATCTTTCAGGGTACTGTAGTTGCCCCATTCCAGTTATTAGTTTAGTTGCCCTCCTCTGGACCTTCTCCAGCTCTGCTATGTCTGCCTTGTTTACAGTAGCCCAGAACTGTACACAGTACTCCATGTGTGGTCTGACTAGCGATTTGTAAAGTGGTAGGACTATGTTCTCATCACGGGCATCTATGCCCCTTTTGATTATCTTATTGGCCTTGGCAGCAGCTGCCTGACACTGTTTTTGCAGCTTAGTTTGCTGTTTATTAAAATTCCTAGATCCTTTTCCATGTCAGTGTTACCAAGTGTTTTACCATTTAGTATGTACGGGTGACTTGCATTATTCCTTCCCATGTGCATAACTTTACATTTGTCAGTGTTAAACCTCATCTGCCACTTATCTGCCCAAGCCTCCAATCTATCAAGATCCCTCTGCAGTAGTATACTGTCCTCATCAGTGTAAATTACTTTACACAGTTTAGTGTCATCTGCGAAAATTGATACTTTACTATGCAAGCCTTCTACAAGATCATTAATAAATATATTGAAGAGAATAGGGCCCAATACTGACCCCTGAGGTACTCCACTAGTGACAGTGACCCAATCTGAGTGTGTACCGTTAATAACCACCCTCTGTTTTCTATCATTGAGACAGTTACTTACCCACATACAGACATTTTCTCCCAGTCCGAGCATTCTCATTTTATATACTAACCTTTTATGTGGTACAGTGTCAAATGCTTTGGAGAAGTCCAGATATACAACATCCATTGATTTGCTGCTGTCAAGTCTAGAACTTACCTCCTCATAGAAACAAATTAAATTAGTTTGGCATGACCGATCCCTCACGAAGCCATGCTGATATGGCGTTATTTGCTTATTTCCGTTGAGATGCTCTAAGATAGCATCTCTCAGAAAACCTTCAAACAGTTTACCCACAACAGATGTTAAACTTACAGTTTCCAGGCTCTGTTTTTGGACCATTTTTGAATATTGGCACTACATTTGCCATGCGCCAATCCTGTGGGACATTCCCTGTCAGTATAGAGTCTGCAAATATCAGAAATAAGGGTCTGGCTATGACATTACTTAATTCCCTTAGGATACGGGGGTGTATGCCATCCGGTCCTGGCGATTTGTCTATTTTAATCTTTTTAAGTCGCTGATGTACTTCTTCCTGGGTCAGACAGGACACTTTTAATGGGGAATTTATTTTTACATTCTGCATGTCATCTGACAGTTTATTTTCCTCACTGAATACATTAGTGAAAAAAATATTTAACAGCTTTGCTTTCTCCTCGTCGCTCTCTGCGACTCCCCCCTCATTACTCTTTAAAGGGCCGACACCTTCAGATTTATACTTTTTAACATTTTTATAATTGAAGAACATTTTAGGGTTAGTTTTACTCTCTTTGGCAATTAATCTCTCAGTCTCTAGTTTGGCCGCTTTTCTTTGTTTTTTACATGTTCTATTTTTTTTCCTTATAGTTTTTTAGTGGTTCTGTGCTACTCTCCTGTTTCAGTGAATTATGTGCTTTCTTTTTGTCATTTATTGCTTTCTTTACAGTTCTATTTATCCACATTGGCTTTTTGTTCCTTAACCTTTTATTCCCATACTGTATGTACCTCTCACAATGAGATTTTAGGATGTTTTTAAAGATATTCCATTTTGGGTGCTGTATTTTTATTTTTGAGTACTTTGTCCCAGTTAGTTCGGCCTATGGACTCTCTTAGTTGGCTAAATTTTGTTTTTTTGAAGTTTGGTATTTTTGTTCCTCCCTGTAGAAACGCTCTTTTGAATGATAATTGGAAGGTTATTACTTTATGGTCACTATTTCCCAGGTGTTCCACAACCTGTATGTCTGTTGTTCTGTCAGGCCTATTGGTCAATACTAAGTCCAGTATGGCCGTCCCTCTAGTCGGGTCCTGAACCAGTTGAGAGAGGTAATTGTCTTTGGTTATTGCCAAGAACCTGTTTCCCTTATGAGATATACAAGTTTCAGTTTCCCAGTCTATATCTGGGTAGTTGAAGTCCCCCATAATAACCACCTCATTATGATTTGCCGCCTTGTCTATCTCGTTTAGTAGCAGATTTTCTTAATAATAAAATATTTCTGCCTATAACTAACATTTTACATTTTCAGCTGTGTCTGTGAATTGAGTAGTTCAGTCGTAGTAGCTCGAATTTGCCCTGTTTGTTCTCAGTGTAGGCTAGCTGAGAGACTCTCATGTATTTCTCCTGCCTAACGGGCTCCCCTGTTCCATACGGTTACTGCCGTTATGACATATACTCGCACTGTTATCTCACAGTGCACTAAGGCTAGGAGGCTATGAGTTCCCTCTTATCAAGTCTTACTAGCTCATACAGGCTGCATGATCATCACTTTTTTCAGACACACGTTGTCTAAAAGTAAACATATAGTTCACAATCTGCCCCCCCAACATGTTTCGCCAAACACTTGGCATCCTCAGGGGTTTAGGGCAGTATGCTGGTGAATGGGGGGGACCCAGGCTTTTAAAACCTCCCTCTGATGGCATCATCGTACTGTTAGCTACTATGTGTCTATTTTGTTGCTGTGTTCGCTTTTCTGGCCTATCAGAGGTGACTTCTTAGAATCTTATGTCTTCTAATCACTCCCATGTGGGCGCTTGTCCAATCAATACTCACCTTCTTATTACGCACGCGCCAGAACTTAAGCTTAATTCCCTCTAGGTGTCTTACAATGCGCATGTCACCGGACTTATACATCATATGGGAATTAGTTCTCCACTGCGCATGCGTTCAGTGTTAGTAATTTTTCGATGGACTAGATCGAGTCCAAGTTCCCCACTGCGCATGCGCACACTCCTAGAAGACTGTCCAGTAACTTGCCATTGCTCATGCGTAAGAACTTTGAAACATTTTATTTATTCATTTTCTACTGCGCATGTCAGTGCACATATCCAATAATTCACTCCATCCATCTCTTGTGCATAAGTTCAGTCTTAGTGCATTTTACAATGAGTTTTTCTTACGCATGCGCTGGAACTTTGAACTTAAACATGATTCTCAGAACTTTTTCCACTGCTCATGTCACTGGACCCATCAGGTGGGCCCCAACCATCCATTGCGCATGCGCTCAACATTGGTAATCTTTCGATGGAATTGATCAAGTTAAAGTTCCCCATTGCGCATGCGTTCAGTCTTAGAAGGTTTTACAGTAACTTGCCATTGCTCATGCGCTGGACCTTCAACGCATTTTGTTTATTCACTTTCTACTGTGCATTTTAGATGATTTCTTATAGCTCTTCATCTGGTAGTAAAATATGCCGATGTCGTCTTAGTATATTACGGACCTTCTCATGTTGCCCATTAAAATTCCCTATACATCGTACTATTTTATCATAATTGTTTGCTTGTTGTTGTTTGTTATTTAAACGTAGGATGGTCCTGTTACTCTTTTTAGCCCTTTAGCCCTGTACGCTTGGTATAGTATTTTTTTATTTTTTTGGGGGAAAGCTTTCTGTGGTGTTTTGTATAGGATATTTATGGATCCGAGTTATATGATATGATTTTATTGGATGTAATAAAAGTTACGTTTTAGATTCTTGCCTTCAGTGATATCCCTGTCTCTTCTTGCAAGAGTTTAGACATTATTTGTTTCGAGTGTTTTTGAAAACACCAAATACACACCTGCTATGCCCTGCTAAAACTGACAAGCCCTAGGATAGGTAGCAGGAGACGAGGCAGCTGGTTCCTTCCCAGATGAAGAAACCCGCGTATCCCTGAGGCCTAGAACTAAAACACACTAGAGAACAACAAACAGAAAAGGCAACTAGTACTTAGCTTAGAGATGTACGGAGAAGCAGGAGACCCAAGACAAACAAGCTCAAGCAACTCCAAGGAGAAAATATCAACCACATGGCAGTGTGAGGCGGACCTAAATAGAGCCTCATCACTGATAACAAGCAGAACCTGAGGAGAGGTGAGATCCTGCCAAACCACAACATACAAAGTGGAAATCAGAGAGACCTGTCAGATAAATAATAGTAAAAGTCCAGCTCACCTGCATCAACAGTTTTAAGAGTGCACGGATGGGATGAGACCCAAGCATATAAACTTCAACGGAAAGGAAGAAAGATCCAGCACCTTGTTTTTCTTGCTTGACGTTTATTCCACAAACCAAATGTACAGCGGTGATAGAAACCTCCAAAAATAAGCCCCAGTAGAGGTCATGATTAAGAACCATTTGGTTCGAGACCTGTCAGATAGCCTCACGTGCAGCAAGTCTATCCGATCTTATCACCTCTGTCACGGGAGGGACCGTGACAATATCTAACCTTCTTGCAGAGTGAACTTATTAATAATAGTGCCTCCTGTAGTTCCACAGTAGTTATAATGCTACCATGTAGTGCCATAGTAATACCCCTAGTATTATTAGAGTTGAACGAACCTGCCTTTTGGCAGGTTTGGGATTTAAGTGGATTACCTAATGGATTTTGTTCTCACGGAATCCGTCACGTAAGTCAATGCTGGCATGCCGCATAATACAAGTGTATGGCCAGCTCCGAGGGTTCCGTTCTGCTGACCATACACTTGTATTATGATGGCATGCCGCCATTGAATTATGTTATGGATTCCCTGAGAACGGAATCCATTACGTAATTCACTTAAACCCCCGAACTCGAACCTGCCAAAAGGCAGGTCTGCTCAACTCTATTTATAATGCCCCAGTA
Organism: Bufo gargarizans; assembly: GCF_014858855.1. NCBI lineage: Eukaryota > Metazoa > Chordata > Amphibia > Anura > Bufonidae > Bufo > Bufo gargarizans. The sequence continues at coordinate 454,574,372 of NC_058082.1, forward strand.
GATATAGTATCTCACAAAATTGAGTACACCCCTCACATTTTTGTAAATACTTTATTCTATCTTTTCATGGGACAACACTGAAGATATGAGACGTTGATACAATGTAAAATAAAGTGTACAGCTTGTATAACAGTGTAAATTTGGTGTGCCCTCAAAATAACACACAGCCATTAATGTCTAAACTGCTGGCAACAAAAGTGAGTACACCCCTAAATGAAAATGACTAAGTTGTGCCCAAAGTGTTAATATTTTATGTGACCACCATTATTTTCCAGCACTGCCTTAACTGACTTGGGCATGGAGTTCACTAGAGCTTCACAGGTTCCCACTGGAATCCTCTTCTGCTCCTCCATGACGAAATCAAGGAGCTGGTGGATGTTAGAGACTTTGTGCTGCTCCACCTTCCGTTTGAGGATGCCCCACAGATGCTCAATAGAGTTTAGGTCTGGAGACATGCTTGGCCAGTCCAGCACCTTTACCCTCAGTTCCTTTAGGAATGTTGGAATACTGCCATGCTGCTCAGTTTCCGAAGAGAGGGATCATGCTCTGCTTCAGGATGTCACAGTACATGTTGGCATTCATGGTTCCCTCAATGAACTGTAGCTCCCACAGCCGGCAGCAATCATGCAGCCCCAAACCATAACACTTCCACCACCATGCTTGACTGTTGGCAAGACACAATTGTCTTTGTACTCTTCACCTGGTTGCTACCACACGCTTGACACCATCTGAACCAAATAAGTTTATCTTGCTCTCATCAGACCATAGAACATGGTTCCAGTAATCCGTGTCCTTAGTCTGCTTGTCTTCAGCAAACTGTGGGCTTTCTTGTGCATCATCTTTAGAAAAGGCTACCTTCAAGGACGACAGCCATGCAGACCAATTTGTGCGGCGTATGGTCTGAGCAGTGACAGGCTGACCTCCCACCCCTTTGACCTCTGCAGTAATGCTGGCAGCACTCATACGTCTATTTTGAAAAGGCAACCTCTGAATATGACGCTCAGCATGTGCACTCAATTTCTTTGGTTGACCATGGCAAGGCCTGTTCTCAGTGGCTGTCTTGGCCATCATGCTGCAGCTCAGTTTCAGGGTGTTGGCAATCTTCTTAGTTCAAATTTTCAGAGCTGACCCGTAACACATGTTGAGACACAACAATATAATTTATTTACAAATGGTCACATGGACCAATAATTGTCTCTTAGTTTTTTTTTTTTACTCGTTTTATTAAAAGAGAATGACACACGTATGGCATACATATAGCAGGGTGATGGCCCACGCAGGGGCACTTCAGAAATACCAGGAAAACAGTGATACATAAGGACATCGGTACTTATCAGAATTCTCGCATGTAGAAAAAGACATGATCCGTACTCTGACGTTATACAGTATTCACAGGATAGGCATATTTCACACTTAAATGCTCCAACAGTAACATCAGTGACAACAACACTGCAGGGCACCTACATAGTGATTCAAAGATCATTGAGGCCCGTCAGCTGTCGAGTACAGACGCAAAGTATGTAAGGTGAGAGGAGAGGTATACCAGTCACCCCAGACTTTTTCAAATTTTTGTGGGCACCCCCTATGCTTATACACAATGTTCTCAATGGAGACTGCGTGATTCACAAGAGTAAGCCATTGTCCCTTTGAGGGGGGGGAATCTCCCATCCATCTTATGGCAATTGCCTTTCTAGCTAGAAATAGTGTTTCCGCTAAGAAGATTCTATGGTAGTGTGTCCACGACTCTTCATCAATGACTCCCAGAATGCACATCTTGGGACATAACAGCAATTCTACAGGAACCATAGTTGCGAGGACTTCCAGAACTGAGATCCAGAACTGGCGAATAAACCCACAATCCCATATCATATGCCAAAAATTGGCTCCCTCGGCATCGCATCTATGGCACCTGGAGTGTCCAATCCTGCCCATCTTTTGAAGTCGGGTGGGTGTTAGGTAACTGCAATGAAGGATAAAAAGCTGGATCATCCTATTGTTTATAGAGTGTGATACCTTGGTCGGAGCCATCAATGCCTCCTCCCAATCCTCAGAAGTCAAAGAGGGTATTAGCAACTTCCATCTGTCCTCAACAGCCAACGGGGTCACCAGCAAGCGACAGTCTAGCAAATGTGTGTACAGCACTGAGACTATGCCTCTAGGACCCTGCAATTTCAAAACCCCTATAATAGGGTACTTAGAAATACTCCTGTTATCACCTCTGAATTGGGCCTGCAGAGCGTGTCTCAATTGAAGGTATCTGAAGAAAAGAGTGCGCGGCACCTGAAATTTATCCTGGATCTGTGAAAATGATCTAAGCTGCCCACTCTCATATAGGTCTCCCAACGTGAATATGCCATGCCTCTTCCAGTCAGATACACCCTCTAGTTTTTCCAGATGTGGGAACATACAGTTATCCCATATGGGGACTTCAGATGGCAAGTCCTTGTAGGAATTTAACTTAGATGCCTGCCATATCTGATGGGCTAGCTTATGCACTGGGAGAAGACCCTTTTTAATATGACGAGATCCTTCCAGAACAGGCCATAGCGTCGGAACCTGCAGATATTCGTGCAGGTAGTATTCTGCGTTTGGTCTTGAGGCATCAGTGACCCAATATCTCAGAAATCTAAATTGGCTTGCTATATAGTAAAGAAAGAAGTCTGGAAGGGAAGCTCCTCCCTGTAGCCTCGGTCTTTTTAAAACTGACAGTGAGAGCTTCCTCCTAAATTTACCCCATACAAAGGAGGCTATTATAGCATGGATACGTTTAAAAAAATCCCCTGGGAACTGGTGTACAGGTGTGGGACAGCAAATATAGACCCTTGGGCAGGAGTACCATCTTTACCAAATTCAGTCTACCCATAACTGACAATGGGAGGGTCTCCTATGTTTTCACCTTATCTTGGAAGATGGACTCTAAGGGTTCAATATTCAAGACATGGGAGAGTCAAGGCTCTTTAGTGATTATCACCCCTAAATATTTAAACCTATCAACTACAGGCAGGTTGCTTCGACAATAAGCCAGTCCTGCATCCAGAGGGGCATGATGGCAGACTTGCCCCAATTTATGTGCAGTCCGGAGTATTGCGCAAAGCACTCAATGATTTCAATAGCTCTTAGTAGAGACACTTCCGGGTCCGACATAAAGAGGATCAGGTCGTCTGCATACAGTCCTATCCTGTCCTCCCTGTCTCCCTCACAGACACCTGCATAAACTTGATCCTGTCTGAATCTGATGGCCAGATGCTCAATAGCAATCGCAAACAGCAAAGGCGAGAGCGGGCAACCCTGTCTCGTGCCTCTGAGTAAGGGGAGCCTGTCAGAGTGAGAACCATTTATTGAATACTAGCAGTGGGCTTTTTGTATAAAATTTCTATCCATTTAATGAAGGACCGAAGCCAAAGCTACCTAGCACAGCTGTCAAAAAGGGCCATTCCAGCGAATCAAAAGCCTTGGCCGTGTCTAGTGAAGCCAGAGCCCATCTCTCCTTCTTAGCTACCCCCAACTGAGCAATTACTTGAGCCCTCCTTATGTTGTCTGATGTGGACCTTCCAGGCATAAAGCCCGACTGATCAGAATGAATTATTGACGTGATAACTTTATTCAACCTATTGGCTAGAATTCTGGTCAGGATTTTATAGTCCAAGTTTAAAAGTGAAATTGGACGATAAGATCCACACTCCAATGGGTCCTTGCCAGGCTTCAATATCACAACAATGAAGGCGTCATACATGGAATCTGACAAGGAGCCACGGGAGTGAGCCGCGCGGTACAGATTCAACAACTGAGGGTTTAGATTTTCCCCATACCTAGAATATACCTCTACCGGGATGCCATCTGGGCCGGGGGCTTTCCCTGTCGGGAGATCCTTAATTGCCTTCTTCACTTGCTCTAGTGTAATATCCTAGTCCATAAGACCCGTATCTAGGTCCCCTAGCCGAGGATGAGACACTTCAGTGAGGTAGGATTCTAAATCTTGCCCTGAATAAGTAGCTGCTGATTTATATAGGTCTCTATAAAAATTATGAAAGCATTTCAAAATGTCTTTTACCGATTCCACTACACGGCCACTAGCCTCCTGTATCCTGAGTACCGGGGGATACATATTGTTAGTATGTACTATATGTGCAAGTAACTTCCCTGTCTGATTGCCTGTTTCAAACGCCTGTTGCTTAAGGAAGAAAATCTTCCTTTTTGCTCTTTTCCTCCAGATGCAGCATGTACATTCTCCCTCTGGATAACCACTCTACTCTGCGCTCTTCAGAGGGGGACTCAGTGAACGCCCTCTCAGCCTCCTTGCAGCTGGCATGTAAATCATTTTCCTTACGTTGCGAATCTCTCTTAACATATGAAATGGAGGATTTGATGCTTTCATCGTCTCCCAAAGCAACAAAGCGTCTGTGGACTCACCCTGTACCTCAAAAAACATCCTCAATTGGTCAGGGATTCTGTCATTTAAACCAAACAAGGACAGCCAGAAAGGGTGTACACGCATCTTACTGCCAACGCCGGCATGATCAGTCGGGGCCAACTCCGCCAACAATGGGGCATGATTAGAAGGACCCTGTGGTCCGTGTCTAATATTCAAGAGGTCAGTATACACTATGGCATTACCGAACAAGTAGTCAATTCTGGACAGGGCTCCCCTGGCAGGGGTAAAGCAAGAGTATTCCCTCGTTAGTGGGTTCTTGGCTCTCCACATGTCTACCCATCCCATCTCCTGCGATATTCTGGCAAGAACCGTGCTGTTCCCTCCCAACCCTCCTCCATCTGTTCTACAGCTAAATCTGTCTAAATCCTCACTAACTACCTGATTAAAGTCTCCCATGCATAGGAAAAAGGGCATTGGGATAATTAGCCACAAAACCTGTGACTGCTTGTAGAAGGGACAGGGATGCAGGAGGGGAATTATACAAATTAACAATCACATAGGGGACACAGTTAATGTGAGCATATCTGAAAATGTACTGCCCTCCCTGATCCACAGCTGAGTAGAGGATCTCGCATCTGAGACTTCTATGGAACAGCAAGGCCACACCTCTGGAGTTAGAACTCCCAAATGAGTTGAATAAGTGTTGCGCCCAGGGCTTTTTTAACCTATTCCCAGTTTCCGGGGTAAGATGGGTTTCTTGGAGGCCCAGAATATGTGGGTTAAAGGAGCGTATTTGAGAGAAAACCGCAATCCTCTTATTAGGATCCCCCAGCCCCCTCACATTCTAGGACATCACTCTTATGGAGGCCATGGCACCACTAGATTTGAATCAGGGACAAATACCCACATCCACATTGCATACACTGACACTCCAGGCATTTGATCAGTGTGAAGAATAAACTCTCCTGCCGCTATCATGAAAAGGAATGACCATACTTGAGATATATAACCTTGAGCATACAAAAACATAATATGGAACAATAACATTATAAACATGAAGGTGTCGGAACCCGCTCCGACTAACTTTTTGGGCCCTAAACTCGGGGACCTGCATAGTGCAAATAGATGTTATAACTAGAGTTGAGCGAACACCTGGATGTTCGGGTTCGAGAAGTTCGGCCGAACATCCCGGAAATGTTCGGGTTCGGGATCCGAACCCGATCCGAACTTCGTCCCGAACCCGAACCCCATTGAAGTCAATGGGGACCCGAACTTTTCGGCACTAAAAAGGCTGTAAAACAGCCCAGGAAAGAGCTAGAGGGCTGCAAAAGGCAGCAACATGTAGGTAAATCCCCTGCAAACAAATGTGGATAGGGAAATGAATTAAAATAAAAATTAAATAAATAAAAATTAACCAAAATCAATTGGAGAGAGGTTCCATAGCAGAGAATCTGGCTTCCCGTCACCCACCACTGGAACAGTCCATTCTCAGATATTTAGGCCCCGGCACCCAGGCAGAGGAGAGAGGTCCCGTAACAGAGAATCTGTCTTCATGTCAGCAGAGAATTAGTCTGCATGTCATAGCAGAGAATGAGGCTTCACGTCAGCCACCACTGCAACAGTCCATTGGCATATATTTAGGCCCAGCACACACACAGGCAGAGGAGAGAGGTCCCGTAACAGACAATCTGGCTTCATGTCAGCAGAGAATCAGTCTGCATGTCATAGCAGAGAATCAGGCTTCACGTCAGCCACCACTGCAACAGTCCATTGGCATATATTTAGGCCCAGCACACACACAGGCAGAGGAGAGAGGTCCCGTAACAGAGAATCTGGCTTCATGTCAGCAGAGAATCAGTCTGCATGTCATAGCAGAGAATGAGGCTTCACGTCACCCACCACTGCAACAGTCCATTGGCATATATTTAGGCCTAGCACACAGGCAGAGCAGAGAGGTCCCGTAACAGACAATCTGGCTTCATGTCAGCAGAGAATCAGTCTGCATGTCATAGCAGAGAATGAGGCTTCACGTCAGCCACCACTGCAACAGTCCATTGGCATATATTTAGGCCTAGCACACAGGCAGAGCAGAGAGGTCCCGTAACAGACAATCTGGCTTCATGTCAGCAGAGAATCAGTCTGCATGTCATAGCAGAGAATCAGGCTTCACGTCAGCCACCACTGCAACAGTCCATTGTCATAAATTTAGGCCCAGCACCCAGGCAGAGGAGAGAGGTCCCGTAACAGACAATCTGGCTTCATGTCAGCAGAGAATTAGTCTGCATGTCATAGCAGAGAATCAGGCTTCATGTCAGCCACCACTGCAACAGTCCATTGGCATATATTTAGGCCCAGCACCCAGGCAGAGGAGGGAGGTCCCGTAACAGAGAATCTGTCTTCATGTCAGCAGAGAATCAGTCTGCATGTCATAGCAGAGAATGAGGCTTCACGTCACCCACCACTGCAACAGTCCATTGGCATATATTTAGGCCTAGCACACAGGCAGAGCAGAGAGGTCCCGTAACAGACAATCTGGCTTCATGTCAGCAGAGAATCAGTCTGCATGTCATAGCAGAGAATCAGGCTTCACGTCAGCCACCACTGCAACAGTCCATTGGCATATATTTAGGCCTAGCACACAGGCAGAGCAGAGAGGTCCCGTAACAGACAATCTGGCTTCATGTCAGCAGAGAATCAGTCTGCATGTCATAGCAGAGAATGAGGCTTCACGTCAGCCACCACTGCAACAGTCCATTGGCATATATTTAGGCCTAGCACACAGGCAGAGCAGAGAGGTCCCGTAACAGAGAATCTGTCTTCATGTCAGCAGAGAATCAGTCTGCATGTCATAGCAGAGAATGAGGCTTCACGTCAGCCACCACTGCAACAGTCCATTGGCATATATTTAGGCCTAGCACACAGGCAGAGGAGAGGTTCATTCAACTTTGGGTAGCCTCGCAATATAATGGTAAAATGAAAATAAAAATAGGATTGAATGAGGAAGTGCCCTGGAGTCCAATAATATATGGTTATGGGGAGGTAGTTAATGTCTAATCTGGACAAGGGACGGACAGGTCCTGTGGGATCCATGCCTGGTTCATTTTTATGAACGTCAGCTTGTCCACATTGGCTGTAGACAGGCGGCTGCGTTTGTCTGTAATGACGCCCCCTGCCGTGCTGAATACACGTTCAGACAAAACGCTGGCTGCCGGGCAGGCCAGCACCTCCAAGGCATAAAAGGCTAGCTCTGGCCACGTGGACAATTTAGAGACCCAGAAGTTGAATGGGGCCGAACCATCAGTCAGTACGTGGAGGGGTGTGCACACGTACTGTTCCACCATGTTAGTGAAATGTTGCCTCCTGCTAACACGTTGCGTATCAGGTGGTGGTGCAGTTAGCTGTGGCGTGTTGACAAAAGTTTTCCACATCTCTGCCATGCTAACCCTGCCCTCAGAGGAGCTGGCCGTGACACAGCTGCCTTGGCGACCTCTTGCTCCTCCTCTGCCTTGGCCTTGGGCTTCCACTTGTTCCCCTGTGACATTTGGGAATGCTCTCAGTAGCGCGTCTACCAACGTGCGCTTGTACTCGCGTATCTTCCTATCACGCTCCAGTGCAGGAAGTAAGGTGGGCACATTGTCTTTGTAGCGTGGATCCAGCAGGGTGGCAACCCAGTAGTCCGCACAGGTTAAAATGTGGGCAACTCTGCTGTCGTTGCGCAGGCACTGCAGCATGTAGTCGCTCATGTGTGCCAGGCTGCCCAGGGGTAAGGACAAGCTGTCCTCTGTGGGAGGCGTATCGTCATCGTCCTGCCTTTCCCCCCAGCCACGCACCAGTGATGGACCCGAGCTGCGTTGGGTGCCACCCCGCTGTGACCATGCTTCATCCTCATCCTCCTCCACCTCCTCCTCATCCTCGTCCTCCTCGTCCTCCAGTAGTGGGCCCTGGCTGGCCACATTTGTACCTGGCCTCTGCTGTTGCCAAAAACCTCCCTCTGAGTCACTTCGAAGAGACTGGCCTGAAAGTGCTAAAAATGACCCCTCTTCCTCCTCCTCCTCCTCCTCCTCCTGGGCCACCTCCTCTTCCATCATCGCCCTAAGTGTTTTCTCAAGGAGACATAGAAGTGGTATTGTAACGCTGATAACGGTGTCATCGCCACTGGCCATGTTGGTGGAGTACTCGAAACAGCGCAACAGGGCACACAGGTCTCGCATGGAGGCCCAGTCATTGGTGGTGAAGTGGTGCTGTTCTGTAGTGCGACTGACCCGTGCGTGCTGCAGCTGAAACTCCACTATGGCCTGCTGCTGCTCGCACAGTCTGTCCAGCATGTGCAAGGTGGAGTTCCACCTGGTGGGCACGTCGCATATGAGGCGGTGAGCGGGAAGGCCGAAGTTACGCTGTAGCGCAGACAGGCGAGCAGCAGCAGGATGTGAACGCCGGAAGCGCGAACAGACGGCCCGCACTTTATGCAGCAGCTCTGACATGTCGGGGTAGTTGTGAATGAACTTCTGCACCACCAAATTCAGCACATGCGCCAAGCAAGGGATGTGCGTCAAATTGGCTAGTCCCAGAGCTGCAACGAGATTTCGCCCATTATCACACACCACCAGGCCGGGCTTGAGGCTCACCGGCAGCAACCACTCGTCGGTCTGTTGTTCTATACCCCGCCACAACTCCTGTGCGGTGTGGGGCCTGTCCCCCAAACATATGAGTTTCAGAATGGCCTGCTGACGTTTACCCCGGGCTGTGCTGAAGTTGGTGGTGAAGGTGTGTGGCTGACTGGATGAGCAGGTGGAAGAAGAGGAGGAGGAAGCCGAGAAGGAGGAGGTGGCAACAGGAGGCAAAGAATGTTGCCCTGCGATCCTTGGCGGCGGAAGGACGTGCGCCAAACAGCTCTCCGCCTGGGGCCCAGCTGCCACTACATTTACCCAGTGTGCAGTTAGGGAGATATAGCGTCCCTGGCCGTGCTTACTGGTCCACGTATCTGTGGTTAGGTGGACCTTGCCACAGATGGCGTTGCGCAGTGCACACTTGATTTTATCGGATACTTGGTTGTGCAGGGAAGGCACGGCTCTCTTGGAGAAGTAGTGCCGGCTGGGAACAACATACTGTGGGACAGCAAGCGACATGAGCTGTTTGAAGCTGTCTGTGTCCACCAGCCTAAATGACAGCATTTCATAGGCCAGTAGTTTAGAAATGCTGGCATTCAGGGCCAGGGATCGAGGGTGGCTAGGTGGGAATTTACGCTTTCTATCAAATGTTTGTGAGATGGAGAGCTGAACGCTGGCGTGTGACATGGTTGAGACGCTTGGTGACGGAGGTGGTGGTGGTGGTGTTGGTGGTACATCCCCTGTTTGCTGGGCGGCAGGTGCCAACGTTCCTCCAGAGGCGGAGGAAGAGGCCGAGGCGGCAGCAGCAGAATAGGCCGAGGCGGCAGCAGCAGAAGAGGTAGCAGGGGGAGCCTGAGTGACTTCCTTGGTTTTAAGGTGTTTACTCCACTGCAGTTCATGCTTTGCATGCAGGTGCCTGGTCATGCAGGTTGTGCTCAGGTTCAGAACGTTAATGCCTCGCTTCAGGCTCTGATGGCACAGCGTGCAAACCACTCGGGTCTTGTCGTCAGCACATTGTTTGAAGAAGTGCCATGCCAGGGAACTCCTTGAAGCTGCCTTTGGGGTGCTCGGTCCCAGATGGCGGCGGTCAGTAGCAGGCGGAGTCTCTTGGCGGCGGGTGTTCTGCTTTTGCCCACTGCTCCCTCTTTTGCTACGCTGTTGGCTCGGTCTCACCACTGCCTCTTCCTCCGAACTGTGAAAGTCAGTGGCACGACCTTCATTCCATGTGGGGTCTAGGACCTCATCGTCCCCTGCATCGTCTTCCACCCAGTCTTGATCCCTGACCTCCTGTTCAGTCTGCACACTGCAGAAAGACGCAGCAGTTGGCACCTGTGTTTCGTCATCATCAGAGACATGCTGAGGTGGTATTCCCATGTCCTCATCATCAGGAAACATAAGTGGTTGTGCGTCAGTGCATTCTATGTCTTTCACCGCTGGGGAAGGGCTAGGTGGATGCCCTTGGGAAACCCTGCCAGCGGAGTCTTCAAACAGCATAAGAGACTGCTGCATAACTTGAGGCTGAGACAGTTTCCCTGGTATGCATGGGGGTGATGTGACAGACTGATGGGGTTGGTTTTCAGGCGCCATCTGTGCGCTTTCTGCAGAAGACTGGGTGGGAGATAATGTGAACGTGCTGGATCCACTGTCGGCCACCCAATTGACTAATGCCTGTACCTGCTCAGGCCTTACCATCCTTAGAACGGCATTGGGCCCCACCATATATCGCTGTAAATTCTGGCGGCTACTGGGACCTGAGGTAGTTGGTACACTAGGACGTGTGGATGTGGCAGAACGGCCACGTCCTCTCCCAGCACCAGAGGGTCCACTAACACCACCACGACCATGTCCACGTCCGCGTCCCTTACTAGATGTTTTTCTCATTGTTATGGTTCACCACAACAACAAATATATTATTTGGCCCAATGTATTGTATTCAAATTCAGCGGGATATAAATTTGAGGCCTAGTATTTAGGCGCTGGGTGACCGGTATGGATTTAGTGACAGAATTAGACTTGGAAATGCACAGAAGCGTGTGTGTGAAGTTATTCTGAATGACCCTATGTGCACCTTCAATATGATCTACCCTTTTAGGGATAGATTTCAAATAGCTCTGATATAGCAGAAACGACTAAATTATGAAATTGCTAAATTGGGAATTGTATTTCAACCCAGAACAAAAAATGTGCTTTGACGGACACTAAATAACTTTCCCAGCCACAACAGGACAGCGGTAACGAGAGATTTAGCGGGATATAAATTTGAGGCCTAGTATTTAGGCGCTGGGTGACAGGTATGGGTTTAGTGACAGAATTAGATTTGGAAATGCACAGTAGCGGGTGTGTGAAGTTATTCTGAATGACCCTATGTGCACCTTGAATATTATATACCCTTTTAGGGATAGATTTCAAATAGCTCTGATATAGCAGAAACCACTAAATTATGAAATTGCTAAATTGGGAATTGTATTTCAACCCAGAACAAGAAATGTGCTTGAACGGACACTAAATAACTCGCCCAGCTACAGCACTAAGGACAGATTTAGCGGGATATAAATTTGAGGCCTAGTATTTAGGCGCTGGGTGACAGGTATGGGTTTAGTGCCAGAATTAGACTTGGAAATACACAGTAGCGGGTGTGTGTGAAGTTATTCTGAATGACCCAATGTGCACCTTGAATATTATATACCCTTTTAGGGATAGATTTCAAATAGCTCTGATATAGCAGAAACCACTAAATTATGAAATTGCTAAATTGGGAATTGTATTTCAACCCAGAACAAGAAATGTGCTTGAACGGACACTAAATAACACGCCCAGCTACAGCACTAAGGACAGATTTAGCGGGATATAAATTTGAGGCCTAGTATTTAGGCGCTGGGTGACAGGTATGGGTTTAGTGCCAGAATTAGACTTGGAAATACACAGTAGCGGGTGTGTGTGAAGTTATTCTGAATGACCCAATGTGCACCTTGAATATTATATACCCTTTTAGGGATAGATTTCAAATAGCTCTGATATAGCAGAAACCACTAAATTATGAAATTGCTAAATTGGGAATTGTATTTCAACCCAGAACAAGAAATGTGCTTGAACGGACACTAAATAACTCGCCCAGCTACAGCACTAAGGACAGATTTAGCGGGATATAAATTTGAGGCCTAGTATTTAGGCGCTGGGTGACAGGTATGGGTTTAGTGCCAGAATTAGACTTGGAAATACACAGTAGCGGGTGTGTGTGAAGTTATTCTGAATGACCCAATGTGCACCTTGAATATTATATACCCTTTTAGGGATAGATTTCAAATAGCTCTGATATAGCAGAAACCACTAAATTATGAAATTGCTAAATTGGGAATTGTATTTCAACCCAGAACAAGAAATGTGCTTGAACGGACACTAAATAACTCGCCCAGCTACAGCACTAGGGACAGATTTAGCTGGATATAAATTTGAGGCCTAGTATTTAGGCGCTGGGTGACAGGTATGGGTTTAGTGCCAGAATTAGACTTGGAAATACACAGTAGCGGGTGTGTGTGAAGTTATTCTGAATGACCCAATGTGCACCTTGAATATTATATACCCTTTTAGGGATAGATTTCAAATAGCTCTGATATAGCAGAAACCACTAAATTATGAAATTGCTAAATTGGGAATTGTATTTCAACCCAGAACAAGAAATGTGCTTGAACGGACACTAAATAACTCGCCCAGCTACAGCACTAAGGACAGATTTAGCGGGATATAAATTTGAGGCCTAGTATTTAGGCGCTGGGTGACAGGTATGGGTTTAGTGCCAGAATTAGACTTGGAAATACACAGTAGCGGGTGTGTGTGAAGTTATTCTGAATGACCCAATGTGCACCTTGAATATTATATACCCTTTTAGGGATAGATTTCAAATAGCTCTGATATAGCAGAAACCACTAAATTATGAAATTGCTAAATTGGGAATTGTATTTCAACCCAGAACAAGAAATGTGCTTGAACGGACACTAAATAACTCGCCCAGCTACAGCACTAAGGACAGATTTAGCGGGATATAAATTTGAGGCCTAGTATTTAGGCGCTGGGTGACAGGTATGGGTTTAGTGCCAGAATTAGACTTGGAAATACACAGTAGCGGGTGTGTGTGAAGTTATTCTGAATGACCCAATGTGCACCTTGAATATTATATACCCTTTTAGGGATAGATTTCAAATAGCTCTGATATAGCAGAAACCACTAAATTATGAAATTGCTAAATTGGGAATTGTATTTCAACCCAGAACAAGAAATGTGCTTGAACGGACACTAAATAACTCGCCCAGCTACAGCACTAGGGACAGATTTAGCTGGATATAAATTTGAGGCCTAGTATTTAGGCGCTGGGTGACAGGTATGGGTTTAGTGCCAGAATTAGACTTGGAAATACACAGTAGCGGGTGTGTGTGAAGTTATTCTGAATGACCCAATGTGCACCTTGAATATTATATACCCTTTTAGGGATAGATTTCAAATAGCTCTGATATAGCAGAAACCACTAAATTATGAAATTGCTAAATTGGGAATTGTATTTCAACCCAGAACAAGAAATGTGCTTGAACGGACACTAAATAACTCGCCCAGCTACAGCACTAAGGACAGATTTAGCGGGATATAAATTTGAGGCCTAGTATTTAGGCGCTGGGTGACCGGTATGGATTTAGTGACAGAATTAGACTGGGATATGGCCAAAAAATAAACAGACTATTGCTGGTTAAATGCACTTGGTGTGACAGCTTCACCCTGATGTAGGCTTTAGCCAAAAAACAACCACACCATTGAGGGTTAAATGCACTTGGTGACAGGCGCAGCTTGCCCCTGATTTAGTATATGGCCAAAAAATGAACAGACTATTGCTGGTTAAATGCACTTGGTGTGACAGCTTCACCCTGATGTAGGCTTTAGCCAAAAAACAACCACACCATTGAGGGTTAAATGCACTTGGTGACAGGCGCAGCTTGCCCCTGATTTTGTATATGGCCAAAAAATGAACAGACTATTGCTGGTTAAATGCACTTGGTGTGACAGCTTCACCCTGATGTAGGCTTTAGCCAAAAAACAACCACACCATTGAGGGTTAAATGCACTTGGTCGCAGCTTGTGCTGGCGCACCACAAGACACAAAATGGCCGCCGATCACCCCAGAAAAATGTGACTGACAAACGGTCTGGGCAGCCTAAAAACAGTGAGCAATTGAGGATCAGCAGCTCAATGATCCACAGCTGCAGATCGATCAGTTAATCAAGTCCTTTGGAGGAGTTAATCTGCCTAATCTCGCCCTACTGTCGCAGCCGCAACCTCTCCCTACGCTAATCAGAGCAGAGTGACGGGCGGCGCTATGTGACTCCAGCTTAAATAGAGGCTGGGTCACATGGTGCTCTGGCCAATCACAGCCATGCCAATAGTAGGCATGGCTGTGATGGCCTCTTGGGGCAAGTAGTATGACGCTTGTTGATTGGCTGCTTTGCAGCCTTTCAAAAAGCGCCAAGAAAGCGTCACAAAAGCGCGAAGAAAGCGACGAACACCGAACCCGAACCCGGACTTTTACGAAAATGTCCGGGTTCGGGTCCGTGTCACGGACACCCCAAAATTCGGTACGAACCCGAACTATACAGTTCGAGTTCGCTCATCCCTAGTTATAACCATACAGGTATTGCCCCTACCCCCCATTCAGCAAATATATGCAAAACTGCTAGCATAGATACATGACAATGGGACATGTTAACAGAGTGTCCGGTGCTGTATACAGGGAAACGCCCTATATTCAAGTGAGATATAACATAAGGCTATCAAATGCAGTCCAGAACATGAAAACGTGATCAAAAGCAGCTGTTTTGCATATTAAATAATATCACGTTCAGGGAAAACAAGATCAAGTCCCCTTAGAATCAGACATATGGGGTTGTGTTAATACTTGCTGTAAACAGTCAGCGATAAGTTCAGCGCGGTCCGGGACGCGCAGATTTTCTTGAGGCCCAATCCTCAGCTTCACGAGGATCACTGAAAATTGTCTCTTAGTTTACATGTGTTAATTCCATACTGGTATAAAACATAACATTTATTTCCTTTATTGAAATATTCTATTGACTACTAACATTTAAAATTCTCAGCTGTCTGTGAGCTTATTATTTTTCTGGTCATTGGTATTACACTGTTGTGTCACATGGGGCTAACTAAGAGGCGCACATTATTTCCTGCCTCATGGGCTCCCCTGCTCTATACAGTTGCTGCCGTTATATACTAGCACTGTTATCTCACAGTGCACTGGAGTTGGAGGATCCCTCTTGTTGAACCTCCCTGTTCTATGCTATCTCTGTCGTAACACTTCTCACAGGCACACACTGTCTAAAAGTCACACTAACAAACTCTGCCCCCCGACATGTTTCACCAAACACTTGGTGTCCTCAGGGGTATCGGGCAGTATGCCGGTGAGAGGGCAAGACCCCGGCTTTTAAAACCTCCCTCTGATGACGTCATCACTCTGTTGACTACTGTGTGTCTATTTTGTTGCTGTGCTAACTTTATAGCCTATCAGAGGTGGTTTCATATTATGTTGGGCGTATAGTCACTCCCCTTCTATTGCTTGTCCAATGGATGGTACTGCTCTTATGACGCATGCGCCAAAACTTAGACACAGATTCCTCTGCATCTTGCTACTGCGCATGTCTATGGACTTATATGTTACGCCGGTCTTGTTTTTCCATTGGGCATGCATTCAGACTTAAAGGGAACCTGTCACCGGGATTTGGGGTATAGAGCTGAGGACATGGGTTGCTAGATGGCCGCTAGCACATCCGCAATACCCAGTCCCCATAGCTCTGTGTGCTTTTATTGTGGAAAAAAACTGATTTGATACATATGTAAATTAACCTGAGATGAGTCAGAGCTTGAAAAAAGATTTGATAAATGTACAAATTAACATAAAAGAGTCATATCTTACTTGTGTGACCAGAGAAGAGTCATATTTTCAAGCTCTGACTCATCTCAGGTTAATTTGCATATGTATCAAATCTGTTTTTTTCCACAATAAAAGCACACAGAGCTATGGGGACTGGGTATGGCGGATGTGCTAGCGGCCATCTAGCAACCCATGTCCTCAGCTTTATACCCAAAATCCAGGTGACAGGTTTCCTTTAATAGATTTTCATGTAGGTTATTCATTGCGCATGCGCTCGAACTTCAACACATACTTTGTTGTCCATTTTCTTTTCTTTTTATTTTTTTTAATAAATATTTTATTTTCTTCAATAATAATTACACAAAAGCTATTAAACAGCTCTAAAAAAGCGGAAATAAGCCAAAAACACAGAAAAGTAAACAAAACTTATAGACATATGCCATAAATAATACTATAATTTCCACATTATCATAGACGATAGCGTTAATCCAATACTGTAGACACAAGCGTAGTACCTTTAAACCCCTCTTACCCTTTGCTGCTGTCGCTGATAGCCCGGACCCCGTACCCCCCCCCCCTCCGTACCCGTCCATCTACTCCACCCCTCAAGCTAAGCTAGTCGATACACCTCACTTCTGCAGAGCAGCATAATAACGCGTACCTCACCTGCTTCGCCTCTCAACCTCCTCATACAGCTTTATTTGGGACATGATCCGTCTCCACTCCTCAATTACTGGGGAAATGGGGGAACCCCATCTCTTGACTATCAGAACCTTTGCTATCAAACAGTCCTTCAACCAGGCTAATCGATGATCAGAAGGATTAGGATTGTCAGGTATATAATAGCCCAAAATTACAGAAATTCTGGTGCGCAACCTTGGGGAAAATCCCCCTGCAATGCTATAAATACCTGCTCCCAAAAGCGCTTTATCACACTGCATTCCCATAAAAGATGGATATAGCCAACATTGGGTCTGCCGCACTTTCAACAGGGAAAATCACGTCCTCGGTTATTAACAAACTTAGCCTGCATTTGCGGTGTATAGTATAGCCTATGTAAAATCTTAAACTGGATCAATCTATAGCTGGCTGCCAATACTACCTTTTTTATATTTTAAAAAATCTGTGGCCAGGGAAGAGGGGAGGTTTTTAGTTCCTGTTCCCATTTAAATGTGCTTTTAAGGGGAAACACCGTGGACAGTGAATCTCGCATTTTCAAGTAAATCTGTGCCATTTTAATCTTTTTCCCTGCGTGAAAAAAACTATAATCAAAGAATGATTGTTGTTCAGTAACCATATATGTTTTACTTAGTGTAGCGTCATAGGCATGTTTTAAACGTGCATACATAAATTGATCTAAAAAAGTGTTTGTAAAATTAAAGTCTCCTAAAACTTTTAAACGATCTGCAACAAACAGATGGGCCACTCTAGTGATGTCCCTAGAACTCCAATAAGTGTAATCAGTTATTTTCAAAAATTCCCCTAAATTCCGATTCTCCCACAGCGGGGTAAAATAAAAGACGTGACGCACCTGCAAAATCGTTTTTAATGTGTCCCAAACCCTCTGTAGCGTTCTCGCAATTAAACATCTAGTATCCAAAGTGAGAAAATATTATCAAGTGACCTACCTGATACCCTATTTAAATACTGCCCTAGTGCATTCTCGCCAGCATTACAGCATCTTTGTATCTGCGCAGAAAAAAAATAACCTTGAAAGAAAGGGAGTGATAATCCCCCATCTGACTCAGCCAGCCACAGATACCTCTGCTTTATGCCGACCCTCTTCCTCCCCCAAATTAGATCATTTATTAAAACTTCCAATCTATAAAAAAAAAGAATCTTCTATCCAGATGGGGGAATCACAGATCGGATACAGAACCAACGGTAATATGATCATTTTTATTAATGCCAGACGATCAGTTTGCGATATTACAAATTTTTGCTAGGCTCTAATTTTCCTCTTTACTTTATCTATTACCGGGGAAAGATTTAACTCATAAAATCTACCTATGGGAACACCTATCCTTATCCTCAGATAATGGATTATTGTCCATTTTCTAATGCGCATGTCTTCATACTTAAATATTGACTCGATCTGTCAATCCACTGCGCATGCATTTGATCTTTGTAAATTACACAGTGGAATTATTTGGCGCATGTGCAATATCTTTACCTACAACTGTGCCTCTGCATCTTGCCACTGCGCATGTCCATAGACTTATATATAACGCCGATCTTGTTTTTCCATTGGGCATGCGTTCAGACTTTCAGTAGATTTTCATGTAGTTTCTCCACTGCGCATGCGCTCAAGCTTCAACACATATTTTATCGTCCACTTTCTACTGCGCATGTCTTCATATTTATATATTGACTCAATCTGTCAGTCCACTGCGCATGCGTTTGGTCTTAGTAGATTACGCGCGTGCTGGAGCTTTATCACGCATTTTATTGTCCACTTTCTAATGCGCATGTCACTATACTTATATATTGGCTCACTCTGTCAAGCTATTGTGCATGCATTTGATCTTTGTAAATTACTGAGTGAATTACATTTCCGCATGCGTCACAGCTTTCCTGCAAATCCTCAGCCCGTTAACATTGAGCAGGTTATCGGACTTATAAAGTACTACCACTCTTTTTACGCCTGCACTTGGACTTAGACAGATTTACTAGGAGTCTTTCAATGTGCATGTCTTTGGACTTATTCTTTGTGCCTAAGACAGAGTTTTCCCTATCTATTTGCACTGCGCATGTTGTTGGACTTACATATTTGACCTTCCCAAAATGTTGTTCGCGCCTATGTTAGAACACTTAGCACCTCACTACTTATTGTGTCGGCATGCGAACTTTGATGTAATTTTATTAGTCCATCTGTACTGCGCATGTCATTGGACTTAGTTTCTTACTGAGCTCATACTCAGTCTTGATGGGTTTACAGGTAAGTTACCCTTGCACTTGCGCCGGTATTATATAGGTTTCGTCTTTAACACTATTGGACTTCGCATATAATTGAGCTTATCTAGTAGCTAACTTTATAATTTTTGCGCATGCGTCCACTCTCGGTGGGTCTCAAGATGGAATTATTTTTGCATGCTAAATGCTGTTATCCCATCTTGTTATTCAGCTATCATTATATTAAGTACATAGAATACTTTATTCCTATATATGTTTCTTTTGTTTAGTAATGTTTATTATTATCTTTTTCTAGGATTCTCTTGGAGGAATGATGCATACGTGAACCCCTCATTCAATCCATGTGGTGCCAAATTCTTAAACTGTAAATCCATCTAGTTTCTCCCTGTTGCAATCTTCTATCCAGGTTGCCCATCCTGGGACCCAGCTTCAGTTTTTGTATACCCCACACTTTTAGGGTCTGAGTATTACCATTGTGTTTTGTTTGTACATGTCTGGGGAGAGGAGTGTCAGAGTCAGTATTAATGGTACTAAAATGTTTTGATATACGTCTTCTGAGTTCCTGTATAGTTTTTCCTATATACAGTTTCTGACATCCACATTGTGGATTTGCAGTTAATGTACTCTTTTATTAGGTATTTTTTGTTATCCACTGAATTTGTAAATTCTTTCTTTGGTGTCATTCTTTCACAGAAGAGGCAATCATCAACATGGATATGATCCTTTTGTACTTAACCATGTGTGTATATCTTGTTTTTCAATGCGTATAAAGTGGCTGCGTACCAATTTTATTTTATATTTTGACCCCTTCTATAAATGATGGCAGGATTAGGTGAAATTATTTCTTTTAACTCTTCAGCTGCCAATAATATATGCCAATGTCGTCTGAGTATATTAATGACCCTCTCATGTTGGCCATCAAAGTTCCCTATGCATCGTACTATTTTATTATTATTATTTTTTTCTTCCGGTTGTTTGTTATTTGAGAGTAAAGTGGTCCTGTTACTGTTTTTAACTCTATTGTATGCTTTATGTAAGACTTTTTTGGGTAGCCCCTGGCCAGAAACCTGCTATACAGTAGTTTACATTCATCCTCAAAGCCTTCATTTGTCGAGCAGTTCCGCTTAGCTCGAAGATATTGTCCTATTGGGATGCCTTTCTTTAGTGTAGTAGGATGGTGGCTCTCCCAATGGAGTAAACTATTTGTTGAGGTGGGTTTCCTATATATTGTTGTTTTTACACTCCCATCAGTTTCCAGGATAATTGTCAGGTCAAGAAAATTCAATCTATTCTTGTCTATCTCAGCTGTAAATTTGAGGCCTAGTACATTATTGTTGAGTTTCTCAACAAACTCAAAAAAGTGTTTTTCAGTGCTTTTCCATAAAATTTGAATATCGTTGATAAATCGACCCCAATATAAAACGTGTTTGGTGAAATTATAGTGCTCTTCTGTAAATATTGTTCTTTCTTCCCACCACCCCAAAAATAAATTTGCAAAACTCTGTGCACAAATCGTCCCCATTGCTGTCCCGGTGGTCTGTAAATAATATTTTCCATCAAAAATAAAATAGTTGTGTGTTAATAAAAATTTAAGAATTGACAAAACAAAATTATTGTGCTCATAGTACTGTGTTCCCTTAGTGTTTAAATAATATTCTATTGCTACTAGGCCTAAATCATGCCTGATGCTAGTGTAGAGTGCCTCTAAATCAAGACTGGCGATCATAGTGGTCCTGTTGACTTGAATTTCCTGGAGTTTGGTCAGTGTTTCTTTGGTGTCTTTAAGATAAGACGAGAGGCTGGGGACAAGTGGAGAGATTATCTGGTCAACATAGCTGCTAATCCCTTCGCTTAGGCTTTGATTGCCTGATACTATAGGCCTTCCCGGTATAGGGTCACGTTTTTTATGCACTTTGGGAATAGCATAAAATGTTGCTATAGTAGGCTTGGGATTATATAGGACCCTAAATTCCTCTTTAGTTATTAGATTTTTTTATTTTGCTGTTTCTAAGATGTTTTTCAATTCAATTTTGAATCGTTCTGTTGGATTTTCCTTAAGTAGTTGGTATGTTTTTGTGTCTCTCAGTAATGTCATTACCATTTCCAGATAGTAACCTTTGTCAAGAAGAACAACATTACCACCCTTATCTGAGGGCTTGATTTCTAGATTTCTTTCTTTTATAAGGTGGTCCAAGGCTACTTTCTCCTGTCTAGTTACCATAAGTTCTTTCCCAAGGATGCTTTTCTGGTTTTGATTTTCTGGAGGTCCCTTGTAACAAGATCTACAAATGACTGTATTTTCGCGTATTTGGTAAATGGTGGAGTAAACGTTCCCTCTGTAGCTCTTTCAGGATCTGTATTTCTGTTTTTTCTTTTGCAGTCTGTTTATGTGGATCCCTCTCTAAATTTAGATGTTCCTTATGTAGAGCCAGTTTCCTTGCAAATAAATTGATGTCTTTAACCCAACTGAAACAGTCATGGTATGGTACTGGTGTAAAGGATAAGACCTTATATAATAGGGTTTTATGTTCTGATGTTAAAATCAGACTAGTTAGATTAATAATCTGCATTCCCTTATTTTGTTGTTGATCAGCAGCTACAGTTGCAAGAAAAAGTATGTGAA
The DNA here is from genome assembly GCF_014858855.1 of Bufo gargarizans. Classification (NCBI taxonomy): domain Eukaryota; kingdom Metazoa; phylum Chordata; class Amphibia; order Anura; family Bufonidae; genus Bufo; species Bufo gargarizans. The sequence goes on from NC_058082.1 coordinate 454,595,806, forward strand.
CCCTTTGGAATAATATGGATTTCTGTACAAATTGGTCATAAAATGTAATCTGATCTTCATCTAAGACACAACAATAGACAAACACAGTCTGCTTAAACTAATAACACACCAAGAAATAAATGTTACCATGTTTTTATTGAATACACCATGTAAACATTCACAGTGTAGGTGGAAAAAGTATGTGAACCCCTAGACTAATGACATTTCCAAGAGCTAATTTGAGTGAGGTGTCAGCCAACTGGAGTCCAATCAATGAGATGAGATTGTAGGTGTTGGTTACAGCTGCCCTGCCCTAAAAAAACACACACACACACACCAGTTCTGGGTTTGCTTTTTTACAACAAGCATTGCCTGAAGGTGAAGAAGAATCCTAGAGTGTCAGATAAAGACTTACATAAGTCTCTGGCATATGCTAACATCCCTGTTAGCGAAACTACGATACGTAAAACACTAAACAAGAATGGATTTCACGGGAGGATACCACAGAAGCCACTGCTGTCCAAAAAAAAATTGCTGCACGTTTACAGTTTGCACAAGAGCACCTGGATGTTCCACAGCAGTACTGGCAAAATATTCTGTGGACAGAAGAAACCAATGTTGAGTTGTTTAGAAGAAACACACAACACTATCTGTGGAGAAAAAGAGGCACAGCACACCAATATCAAAACCTCGTCCCAACTGTGAAGTATGGTGGTGGGGGCATCATGGTTTGGGGCTGCTTTGCTGCATCAGGGCCTGGACGGATTGCTATCATCGAAAGAAAAATTAATTCCCAAGTTTATCAAGACATTTTGCAGGAGAACTTAAGGCCATCTGTCCACCAGCTGAAGCTCAACAGAAGATGGGTGTTGCAACAGGCTAACGACCCAAAGCATAGAAGTAAATCAACAACAGAATGGCTTAAACAGAAGAAAATACGCCTTCTGGAGTGGCCCAGTCAGAGTCCTGACCTCAACCCGATTGAGATGCTGTGGCATGATCTCAAGAAAGCGGTAAAGAGGAATGGTCAAGAATTACTCCTGACCGTTGTGCACGTCTGATCTGAAACTACAGGAAACGTTTGGTTAAAGTTATTGCTGCCAAAGGAGGTTCAGCCAGTTATTAAATCCAAGGGTTCACATACTTTTTCCACCTGCACTGTAAATGTTTACATGGTGTGTTCAATAAAAACATGGTAACATTTAATTCTTTGTATGGTATTAGTTTAAGCAAACTGATTGTCTATTGTTGTGACTTAGATGAAGATCAGATCACATTTTATGACCAATTTGTGCAGAAATCCATATAATTCCATAGGGTTCACATACTTTTTCTTGCAACTGTATGTCCCCTGTCAGTATCCCCATTTGTCCCTGTCCATCAGCTGTATCCCAGGTACTAAAAAATTTGGCATAATTGTTTGAGTTGTAGTTCCAGTTTGTCCCCCGCTTGAAGTTTGAGGTGGCTGTGGCAGGAGGGCAGCAATTGTGATGATAGCGGCCCATCTCCTCCACATTGCGTCCCACCTTGATTTGTAAATGTGGTGTTCGGACATTTTGAATTTACGTTCGGATTGTATCTATTATTCCTCTGTGTGGGATTATATCTATTCTTTCCCCTGCGTCTATTCCCTGGTTTGGAGTTACTCCCCTCCGACTCTGACACTGGCAATCTTCTTAGGGCTCTTTCACACGAGCGGATGCCGTGCGGGTGATCTGCTGCGTGAAAGAGTGCCAAGCGCCGCTCTGGACAGCGGAGACACGGAGCATTAACATGATTGATAATGCTCTTTGCCTCTCTGTGATCTTTTTACTATAAAATCACAGTGAGATAAAGTTGTCACTGTGATTTTGTAGTAAAAAGGTCACAAAGAGGCAAAGAGCATTATCAATCATGTTAATGCTCCGTGTCTCTGCTGTCCGGAACAGGGCTTGGCTCTCTTTCACACAGCGAATTCCACGCATGGCATCTGCTCGTGTGAAAGAGCCCTTATAGCCTCGGCCATCTTTATTTAGAGCAACCATTCTTTTTTCAGATCCTCAGTGAGTTCTTTGCCATGAGGTGCCATGTTAAACTTCCAGTGACCAGTATGAGAGAGTGTGAGAGCAATAACACCAAATTTAACACACCTGCTTCCCATTCACACCTGAGACCTTGTAACACTAATGAGTCACATGACACCGCGGAGGGAAAATGGCTAATTGGGCACAATTTGGCCATTTTCACTTAGGGGTGTACTCACTTTTGTTGCCAGCAGTTTAGACATTAATGGCTGTGTGTTTAGTTATTTTGAAGTCACACCAAACTTACTCTGTTATACAAGCTGCACACTGATTACTTTGCATTTTATCAAAGTATCATATCTTCAGTTTTGTCCCATGAAAATATATAATAAAATATTATTATAATATAATATTATTTACAAAAATGTGAGGGGTGTATTCACTTTTGTTAGATACTGTATATTGTCCCCAGTATTTATAATACCTCTGTAATGCCTCCATTATTTACAATGCCCCTGTAGTGCCCCCATTATTTATAATGCCTCTGTACCGCCTTCATTATTTATAATGCCCTTGTAGTGCCCCCATTATGTATAATGCCCCTGTAGTTCCCCAGTAATACCCCTAGTATTTATAATGACCCCAGCTGTTATAATTCAGCCAGTATTTATAATGCCACTGTAGTGCACCTCTAATTATACTGTCACCAGTAGTACCCCTAGTATTTATGCCTCCAGTAGTTATAATGCTCCCAGTATTTATACTGCCCCATGTAGTGCCCCAAGTATTTATAATGCCCCTGTACTGCCTTCATTATTTATAATGCCCCTGTACTGCCTTCATTATTTATAATGCCCCTGTAGTTCCCCAGTAATACCCTAGTATTTATAATGACCCCAGCTGTTATAATTCACCCAGTATTTATAATGCCGGTGTAGTGCCCCTATAATTATACTGTCACCAGTAGTACCCCTAGTATTTATGCCTCCAGTAGTTATAATGCTGCCAGTATTTATAATGCCCCATGTAGTGCCCCAAGTATTTATAATGCCCCCTCTAGTGCTCCCAGTATTTATAATGACCCCCTGTACACCTGTAGTGCCCCCAGTATTTATAATGCCCCATGTAGTAACACCAGTATTTATAATGACCCTCTTTACTGCCCCCAATAATTATCATGCCCCAGTAGTACTGACAGAAAAAAATATCAAAATACCTGACTCTCGCTCTATGCCTGTGACCTGAGTTGGCTGATTCCTGACGCGGGTGGTTGTGATGATGTTACCCCATGAAGACTGCTGTTCAACTGCTTCATAGGCTTCCGTTCTAGTGGCCTTAGAGTGAACTCTTCAGAAACCTTCTAAGCTCCCCCTAGCAATGGCTGCAGGGAGCCAGAATTTAATCTTTTAGGTCCATGGCGGGGATTTGGAGCTCTGTATCAGCGAGAAGGCTATAAAGATGTGGAATTAAGGTAATATAGGGCTACACGGCAACATGTGTCATGCAACAAAAAAGGCACAACTACACTCCGACGCGTGACATTTTTTGACGTGTTGTACCAATGTTGCACAACATTTTTTATGATTTTCAATGTTGTCGCATTGTGACATGCATCGACTGCAACACGACAGTCGCGCAATAATCCAACTTGGATGGATTTTTTGTGACTGTCATCCTGTAGTCGTAGCAAGTTACATCTCACAGTGTGACACTATCATTATAAAAAGTTATGCGACTTTTGTGTGAAAAGAAGTATTGTCACCATAAAGCCCTAGTCTTAAAAGTGAAGAGAGCCGACTTCTGGTACCCCCACCAATCAGCTGTTTGAATGGGATGCAGATCTCCAGAACAGCATAACACCATACATTCAGTAGTAGCCATGAGTGGTACTGCAGTGGGAGCATCATTGCAGTGCCACTCACGACACAAGCATCTGTAAGACACACAACAAAGTGCAATTTACACATATGACTGACTTGGGCTACATGGCGGCTCTGGTCGCGAGACATGTCAGTGGGGTCATATGACATAATACAAACGCAACATCACCGTTACTGAAAATCCAAACCTGATAGTCCACAATGTAAGTCACTTGCGACTGCGTCCTGTTTGCCAGTTTTTATAGCCAAATCGCATCTTGCGGGATAGCACGTCACAGATAAACCATGTACATTTTTGATGACACAACTTGAGGTTTGTGTAGCGGTAGCCTAAATTGCGGTTTACCATTGTGCAAAATTCACACGTAAAGATCACAATGTGGTTTCTGCTGTGGTTGTTCAGTTTGGAATAAATGACGCTAAATTGCGAGCATACACCCACTGGGGCTCCAAACAGGGCTTCCTTCTTGACTCGGTTGTGGCTTTAATCCATATATAACTGCTGTGTTCCAAACAGAAACCTTGGTTTGCTTATGGGCTGCTGGTAGTCAAGTCTTTTTGACATAGGAGCCCCTGAGAATATAATAAAATGAAACCACAGACATATATATTAACACGTTTTTTTTTATTGGAGAACACTTTTGCGGATAAAAAAATGCTCATGATATAAACTCACAGAAAACCCATGTGAAGGACATTTTTCTGCTGGAGGATACGATGTTTGGTAGATGTAGAGAAATAGGTACACGAATAATAAGCATTCTCAGAAAGAAGCAATGATGTAATAATAACAACACAAAAGATATAAATAATAAACTCAATAATCAAAAAGAAGAAATTGTATGAACGTTCAGAGCCTTCGATTCACTGAAAAGTATGACAAATGCGTAGCTGGTTTTTAGAAATACTGAAAACTACCACCCTTGTAACTATGTAACTGATGGTACCATAAAAATCAGTGCAAAGAGTGCAATGATTTATGTATCACAGCCATACACTTCCAGCCTCATCATAATGCTTTGGTTCCAACTTTTGGGAATAATCCTCAGAAATCGTGAAAATATTGGCGGATTGAATTCATTCTTAGCATATCCAAAGCTGTTGCTATTTCCTTTGAATATCTGAAATAGTAAAAGTAAAGGACATTTTAATTTTCACTTATTCCAATTTAGCGCCCAGAACTAAATTGCAAGTGTCATAGTAAATCTGTTTTCACTTTTTTATCGGGTATTGAGTGCAGAATGATAAGAGAAAACTTTATTTATTTTTTAATTGTAGCTCAAGACTACAACATAATAAAATATGAAAAAAAGGGTCTGAAGACTTTCCAAATGCATTGTATGTGTGGAAAGATTTATGAATGATTTATAAAGCAGTAAGACATGATTAAAGGAGCTATCCAAGAGCTAGACAGACCTCCCAGAGTGGCCTACCCGCGGTGGAGATCGTGCTTATCTGGTCCGTAGATGGGGGAACACGTGGCCGCTGCAGCCAATCACAGGCCTCAGAGGTGACTTGCTCCCCTTCCATTACGACCACTGGTGACATGATGCAAGGGGAGCAACCCAGTGGCGGGTACCAGGTAAGAATGATCTCCACCACAAGTTGGCCCCCTCTGGGAGGTCTAACTTTGAAGCATTTGTCTGATTATGAGCACGATTTTACAGTTTACAGGTGTGTGTTCCTGCTACTGTGATTAGTACCGACGATGTGTAGGGGCACAACTTACAACCGGAATGGTATAGTCCATACACAATGTAACTGTGTAATTATACTGTTTAAAAAAAAAAAAACAGAAATAGTCCTCTGTAGTTACCTTTTCCATTGATGTGGAACTATCCATGTAAGACTTCCAGTTCCTTCCATTGTCACTGTATTGGACAATGTAGGACATCACATACATCTCAACTGTAAGGGATTTGGCACCTTGTGTCATCAGTCCAGTGATTTTCTTGGTCACAAGGAAATCTACTTGCAGCCACTGCTGATTGTTGTTTGACTACATAAGAAATACAAATTAGCATGAATTAGTATACAACCGGTACAGAAAGAGAGAGGATCCTGCCTCGAGAGCTTGCACTCTATGTTGCTGAATATAGTGTTAAGCTGCCATGCAGACATCCATAGACAGGAAATCCTCAGTTCAATCATCTCGGAAATTCATTAAAAAATACTATTTTGATGTGCCTTTGCTAGATTCTGATTGCGGACTTAAAGGGGTTGTCCGGGTTCAGAGGACATACCTCCATTTTCAGCCAGGCAGTCCCCCTGACTTGAGCATCGGAGCAGTTTTTTGGCACTGTTTTTATTTTATTTTTATTAAGGTGTTCATGTGAGGGGTTAGGTATTTTTATAGAGCTAGTTGTTACGAACGCGGCGTTACCTAATATGTATACTTTTTTTAAATTTATTTCACAATAATAGCATTTTTGAAATAAAAAATGATGGTTTAATGTCTCCATGTTCTGAGAGCTATAGTTTTTTATTTTTTGAGCGATTTTCTTATGTAGGGGCTCATTTTTTGCGGGATGAGGTGACGGTTTTATTGGTACCATTTTGTGGGACATACGTGTTTTTGATCATTTGGTGTTGCACTTTTTGTGATGTATGTCTATTTTATAGATTTGTTATTCTATTTTTAACATTTTTTTTTAAATTACCCAAAATTTTTTTTTACATATAAAACCTTTTTTTATTTATTATTTTTCTATTTTACACTTTGCGTCCCCCGTAAGGTCATACAAGACCTCTGGGGGACATTTAACTTCACTTTTTTTTTTTCACTAGTAGCCCCAGTTACAGTGGAAATACACCCCCCAGAGAGGCTTTACAGCATAATACAGCACTGTACAGCCTCAGTGCAGGGCTGATCGAGGTCAGTAGAAGACCCGACAGCTCCTGCACTCTCTTGGCCCCGGTGGTCACATGACTACCGGGCCGGGACAGGAAGGCCATAGCGCTTCCTGATCTGTATACACAGTGCTTACTGAGCGCTGTGTATACATAGATCTAGAAGTCAGGGACACCTGGGAACTGTCCCTGCCTTCTCCCTCACTGACAGCGGGCCCCCCGCTCGGAAGCTGCACGATTAGCGTGCAGCTGCCATCTCTGAATGAACATTTTAGAACATCCAATTAGAGATATAAAACCGCCCATAGGACGTTTATATCCTATGGGCGGTCCTGAAGTGGTTAAGAACAGTAGGCGCTCCAAGCCTGTAAGTTTGGTGCTACATATTAAGGAGAAGGCGGTTGCTGGGCAAGTGATTGTGTAGCACCTCTCATGTGGTCTCATGATCTTCTGCATTTTTTGTCATTGCTTATGTTGGGATAAATACATTGTATTTTAATAAGTCGGGAGGCTAATAAGCAGCAGCAAGAAACAAACCAGCTGCTGTTACAACATGTGATGGCTTTACCGGCGGCAGGAGCATCCCAGAGCGTCGACGATGCCCGGAAAGCTGTCGGTGCGGCGATCCCCAAGATGACCCCCTCGGATGACGTCGAAACCTATCTTGCAGTGTTCGAAAAAGATGGCCATGAGGGAGATCAATGGACTGAGGTCGTCACTTCGTTTCTGGCATCTGGACCCCAGCAGGTGTATTTCGACTTACCTGACGATCAAACGGCCGATTACCCGACAGTAAAGGATGAGATTCTGGCAAGACTGGGGGTGAATGTGTTGGTCCAGTGCATCAGTAGGAGTTTAACATGGCTAAACCCGCGAGACCTCAGTATTATGATCTACACCTGTTGCAAAAATAGCTGCAGCCTGACGTGCTGAGTTCCACTGCTATGCTGAACAGTCTGTTGGTTGATGTATTCTGGAGGGCTTTGCCATACACTCTCCAGCACTGGAGCGGCCAGGTATCTGGTAATGCCCTTGAGATGGTGGACCTGGTGGAACGCTATGAGGCTACCATGAATCTACAGGGGGGTTCTTTTGGAAGGGGGGCAGTCAAACACCGGAAATCTCCATCCCAGCCCCGGCGACTTGTGCCAACAAAACCTGCCCAGGATGTACCCCCTACAGACCCAGCTCCGATAGTCTGCTGGCCACATAAAAGAATGACTGTCCCCGTCGGGCTGAGCCCATGGACACTAACTATGGCTACCGCCACTCATTATATGGCAGGAAGCTGTGTGCCTCCGGTACCCCAGAGACTATAGACAAAAACCACTTGTGCCATGTGGAAGTAGGAAACAACGGTGGTGTTGCTGGACTCAGGGAGTCTGGTGTCCCTGGTAAGGGGTACACTGGTACGGCCCACTGAGTATACTGGCTGAAAAGTCAGGGTAATGTGTATTCATGGAGACTTAAAAGACTACCCCACTGCTATGGTGTCTCTGTCCACGGTTGCCGGCAGGTGGACCCACAAGGTGGCCATCGCCACCTATCTACACTATGAACTTATAATAGGGAGAGACTTCCCAGCACTGTGGCCTGCTACGAGAATTACCGATACCCATGAGACAGGGGTAACCCTAGCAGAGTGGCCCTGTTTAGGGGGAGACCAGAACCCTGGGAACCCGAGACCAAAGAGCCAGCAGTAGGGGTGACTGCTACTTCGGTGGAAGAGGGGGAGACAACCCCGCTAAGCGTGATGGTGGGAGACGTGGAGGACTTGCCGCCGGGTCCTGAATTGGCAGACCTCAATGTCTCCGGGGATAATTTTGGTACTACCCAACGTTGGGACCCAACCCTATCCCGAGCCTGGGGAAATGTGTTAATAGTAGATGGTGAACCACAACAACCTGGGGCAGTGTTTCCCCGTTTTGTGGTTCATCAGGATATGTTGTATTGGGTAAACCAACTATAGCCTATTGAACAGTTGGTGGTCCCCAAGGCATATCGCAAACTCGTGTTAGATCTAGCCCACCAACACGTTCTCGGGGTCACCTGGGGCTGCAGAAAACTCAGGATCGTATTCTACAGTGGTTTTACTGCATATTCAGAAAGGTGGAAGAGCTTTGTAAATCTTACCCGAGCTGTCAGATAACTAGCCCCCAGCCACATTTATGTAGTCCCCTCCCGATTATTGAGGTACCGTTTGACCGAATAGCTATGGATCTCAAAGGCCCAGTACCGAAGAGGGCATCAACACATCTTAGTCATTCTAGACTACGCCACTCGGTATCCGGAGGCGGTGCCACTGCGACATACCTCGGCCAAATTCATGAAGTTAATGGAAATGTTTTCCCGAGTAGGACTACCTAAAGAGGATCTGACCGACCAGGGGACCCATTTTATGTCCTAGGTGATGAGGGAACTGTAAGTTGGTGCACATAAAACAAGTACGGACGTCCGTTTACCATCCGCAAACGGACGGTCTGGTAGAAAGGTTTAACCAAACATTAAAAAATATGTTGAAAAGGGTAGTGTCTAAAGATGGGAAGGACTGGGACCTCCTTCTGCCCTATCTCATGTTCGCAGTGCGAGAGGTACCCCAGGCCTCTACTGGGTTCTCGCCCTTCGAAACTGCTATATGGCAGACACCCATGCGGTCTCTTGGACGTGGCCAAAGAGGCGTGGGAACAACAACCTACTCCACATAAAAGTATCATTGAATACGTTACCCATATGCAAGATCGGATAGAGACGGTGTTGCCTCTTGTTAGGGAGCATATAGAGGCAGCTCAGCTAGCCCAGAGTTGGGTCAGGTCGAGATCTTTAACCCGGCTGATCGGGTTTTGGGTCTGGTGCCGACCGTGGACAGTAAATTCCTGGATAGGTGGCAGGGGCCCTATGAGGTACTCGAGAATATTGAAGATATAAACTACCAGGTACACCAGCCAGGGCGGCGAAAGCTGAAGCAGGTTTACCATGTGAATTTACTTAAACCATGGAAAGATAGGGAAACCTGTACTCAGACAGGTTTTCTAGGAGAAGAGGTTCTGGCCCCTCTGTCTGATGCAAGTTCGACGAGTATCCCATGTCGAGAAGTTAGGACAAGCGCGATACTTTTCTGTTTTGGACCTCACAAGGGTACTGGCAGGCCAAAGAGAAAACTGCCTTCGTCACACCTGAGGGGCTGTATCACTAACTATAAGGTCTTATCCTTTGGTCTGCATGGTGACCCCGCCACTTATGGACATTGTGCTTTGTCCACATCGTTGGTAAGCTTCAGCTTACCTGGACGATATTGTCATCCACAGTACTGACTGGGAAAGTCACCTACCCAAAGTGCAGGCTGTAGTGGACTCCCTTCGAAAGGCTGGACTAATCGCTTAGGCTACTTTCACACTTGCGTTCAGAGCGGATCCGCCAAGACGGATCCGCTCATATAATGCAGACGATGGGATCCGTTCAGAACAGATCCGTCTGCATTATATTGTAGAAAAAATTCTAAGTGTGAAAGTAGCTTCAGACGGATCCGTCCAGACTTTACATTGAAAGTCAATGGGGGACGGATCCGTTTGAAAATTGAGCCATATAGTGTCAAATTCAAACGGATCCGTCCCCATTGACTTACATTGTAAGTCTGGACAGATCCGTTTGCCTCCGCACGGCCAGGCGGACACCCGAACGCTGCAAGCAGCGTTCAGGTGTCCGCCTGCTGAGCGGAGCGGAGGCCAAACGCTGCCAGACTGATGCATTCTGAGCGGATCCGCATCCACTCAGAATGCATTAGGGCATAACGGATGTGTTCGGGGCCGCTTGTGAGAGCCTTTAAACGGAACTCACAAGCGGAGCCCCGAACGCAAGTGTGAAAGTAGCCTAACCCGGAAAAAATGTGCGATATGGTTAGAGGAGACAAAATACCTGGGGTATGTCATTGGGCGCGGAGTCATCAAACCCCTAGTAAACAAAAGAGGCGATAAGAAATCGCCCCCGACCTGTCCCCACTAGGTAAGTAAAGTTATTTCTGGGAATAGTGGGCTATTACATGAGGTTTGTTCCCCACTCTGCTATGGTGACCACGCCATTGACAGGACTCTTAAAGGGACACAAGTCAGTGACCGTTCGCTGGGATAATCGGGCGGAAGAGGCTTTCTCCGCTTTGAAGTCTGCCCTGTGTGGGTCGCCGGTTTTGGTGACGCCCGACTTCAAAAGAAAGTTTATAGTACAGACCGATGCCTCCAAAGTAGGCCTCGGTGCTGTACTGTCTCAGGAAGTCAACGGGGAGGAGCATACCATTGTCTTCCTCAGCCGTAAGAACACCCCAGCCGAGACCAGGTATAGTATAGTGGAGAGAGAGTGCCTGGCCATCAAGTGGGCACTCGAGTCTCTCCGCTATTATTTGTTGGGAAGAAAGTTCTGCCTGGTGACTGACCACTCCCCTCTCAAATGGATTAGCCAGGCCAAGGAAAGAAATGCCCGGGTAACCCGATGGTTTCTGTCCTTACAAAACTTTACGTTTTTGGTGGAACACAGGGCAGGCCGGTTACAGGGAAACGCGGATGCCCTGTCCCGGGTACACTGTCTGGCGTGTGTTTACCCGTTCATACCTGTTTCCGCCAAATACTGATTGAGGGGTGCCATATACCTTCTTCCACTCAGCCTTCCGCTTCTGCACCCTCCTCATGCTCTGTATCTGCAACCTCCTTACTCTCTACTGTGTGCCCCCCCAAAGACACCACCACAACCACTCGAGGAGGTCTGGGAATTCCCATCCATTCCCAGACCTTACTGATGCACAGCCATTCTTGGCATCAGATGAGGAAGAGGAGGTAGCAACGGCCGCCACCCAGCGATCTGACGACAGTACCCAGATCAGCCCAAGGAGGGTGATCCCCGCTATTGCTGCCTACTTCGAGATCTCTAATGTCAGTGGTGGTGAAGGTGACGATGATGACATGCTGATGGACGTCACGTGGGTGCCCACAAGAGAGGAAGAGCAGGGAAGTTCAGAGGGAGAGACGGAGCAGCAGATAGGGAGGAGAAGCAGGCAGAACTCGCAATGCACAGGCAAAAAGCAGACTGCAAATGTATCTTGAGTGAGCCATCCACCATGCACGGTCACATCTTGCGCTCCCAGAATGCCGGCACATGGCTCCGCAGTGTGGGCGTTTTTTAACGTGTCAGCTGCTGATAATAGTGTTACCATCTGCAGCCTGTGCTGTCAACGCATAAGTCGCAGTAAGCCCAACACTCACCTAGGGACGGACCACCTTAAGAAGGCACCTGGCCTTCCATCACCGAGCCCAGTGGGAGCAACGCCGTCAGAACCCACAAAGCCACACTCCCGGCGCTCCACGTCCTACCTCTTCTCCTTCTCCTCTCTCCTCTCATTTGTCCTCCACTCCACCTTCCACCATGCCATCGTCGCGTTCATCTGGCACAAGGCTGGCTTCTGTTGCCCAAATATTTGAGCGTAAAAAAATGATGACGCTCAAACGGCTGACCGCTGGCTTGTCGGAACTGCTAGCCTGCCAACTACTGCCATATAAATTGGTGGACTCGGAGGCCATTTGTGGCCATTGGCACACCGCAATGGAAGGTCCCTGGAAGGAAAAATTTCTCCCAGAAGGGCATCCCTGAACTATATGGCCACGTTCAGCGGCAAGTTAATATATCATGCATCACAGCATGTAACCCATGGCACCCATGTGGATTTGGTGTTACAGCCACGGATTGCATGCAGGCCTGCCTCTTCTTCTCCTCCTCCTACTCCATCCTCTGTCTCCTCCTCAGCTGACTCCTCCTTTTCCACTGCTACCGCCTCTTCCACTGCACCCCCCAAGCTCCCCAGAACCTATTCAACGTGCCAGGTGAGACGTTGCCCAGCTGTGCTGCGGCTGTTGTGCCCGGAAGTCAAGAGCCACACCGGTCCTGAACTCCTTTCAGCTCTGCGGTCACAGGTCGATCAGTGGCTAACTCCACTCAATTTGACAGTTGGTAAAGTGGTGTGTGACAACGGTGCCAATCTGCTGAGCACGATGAAACAGGGCAAAATGATACACGTGCCGTGCATAGCACATGTCCTGAACTTAGTCGTGCAGCGATTCGTTGATAAATACCCCGGGGTCCAGGACATCTTGCGGCAGGCCAGGAAAATCTCTGGCCATTTTAGAAGATCTTACACGGCCATGGCTCGCCTTGCTGACATTTAGCGGTGACACCACTTGCCCGTCAGACGTCTGATTTGTGACAGCCCGACGTGCTGGAACTCCACCTTGTATATGCTTGATAGATATGAACTCTGCGGCAGGACAGGTTCTGGGGAGCTTGTTTTATTTTCACCGCGCCAGTGGCTGCTCGTGTGCGACGCATGCAGACTTCTGCGGCCATTTGATGAGATCACCAAACTGGTCAGTTGCATCAGTGACATCGTACTTTACGCCTTCTTTCTGGAGCGTGCATTGCGTTGTGTCATTGATCAAGCCGTCGAGGAGCAGGGGCTGGAAGATGAGGAAATCACAATGCTAAATGAATTCCCAGGGGGGCTACTCCATCTGAGACAAGTCAGCAGGAGTCTGAAGAGGAGTCAGAGGAGGATGGTGGTTCGGGGGAGTGGAAGGAGGAGCAAGGTTTTAAACTTTTCGGGGATCCCTGGTGTTGTCCGTGGCTGGGGGGAGAAGACCAAGAACGACATTCTCCAAGGCGATGAGCAGGAGCCAGGGTGCTCCACCACTTCCGATTTAGTGCAAATGGGGGCCTTCATGCCCCAGTGTTTGAAGAGGGACACCCGTATAAAAAGCATAAAGGTCAAGGACCTGTACTGGGTGGCAACATACTTAGACTCCTGGTACAAACACAAAATGGCGGACATGTTACCAGAGCATCACAGATGGCTGTCAGAATGCAGCATTTCCAGGCCTTGCTGCGAGAGATTCTGCATTCTGCTGTTGCAGGCACTGGCAGAGGAATTTCCACCCACAGCGAAACAGGTGCGCTTACCAGTCCTACCACGCCTGCAAAAAGAGGGCGGTTTGAAGATGTGTTGGTCACTTCGGATATGAAATCAATCTTACAACCAACCCATCGACAGACGCCCTCCATATCCAGCCTCAGGGAACGCCTAGACCGACAGGTGTCCGACGACATTGGGTTTAACGGCAGATGTGGAAGCTCTGAGAAGCGAGGAACCACTTGACTACTGGGTGTGCAGGCTTGACCTGTGGCCAGAGCTGGCACAATTTGCCATGGAACTCTTGGCTTGCCCCTCATCGAGTGTCCTGTCCGAAAGGACGTTCAGCGTAGCAGGGGGAATCGTGACCGATAAGCGCACTCGCCTAGCTCACGACAGTGGGGACTGGATCTCAGAGGAATTCAACACCTGTGATGACCACTTGTGATTGAATTTCTTAATGCCAGCCCACACATATCCGCCACCACCCAGAACAAAGAATGGTCCTTGCCTTATGTATATACAGAGGCATAAAAGGCCTTTTATGTCGGGTGAATGCCTAATTTTTTAGGCCTGTACTAGCCGACAGTTACATTTTTATCCTGTGACCGCCTAATGTACCTCCAGCCACAGAATCCAAAGTTCTTTGCTGTCAGGTGAATGCCTATTGCCTAATTTTTGGGGCCTATACTGGCCGACATTTATATTTTTATCCTGTTACCGCCTAATGTACCTCCAGCCACAGAATCCAAAGTTCTTTGCTGTCAAGTGAATGCCTATTGCCTAATTTTTGGGGCCTATACTGGCCAACAGTTACATCTTTATCCTGTGACCGCCTAATGTACCTCCAGCCACAGAATCCAAAGTTCTTGGCTGTTAGGTGAATGCCTATTAGCTAATTTTTGGGGCCTATACTGGCCAACAGTTACATTTTTATCCTGTGACCGCCTAATGTACCTCCAGCCACAGAATCCAAAGTTCTTTGCTGTCACAGGGTCATGGTATGGTGGTGTTATCCGGTCACTGTACAAAGGTATTATCCGTTCAATGTATGGCGGTGCTATCCAATAACTGGATGGCCATAACTCTATCCCTTTCCCTGCCCACACCATCCTTTTTTAAGCCAGGCATTAGCGGGAAAAAAATGCAGATTGCAGTGCTAAGGACCTTTGCGCCACAATCTGTGTCAGAAATACGCCTAACATAGATTTAATAAATGACCACCTAATTATATTATTATTTGGGGGGTAGAGCTAATATCTTTAAAGGGAACCTGTCACCAGGATTTTGTGCATAGAGCTGGGGACATGGGCTGCTAGATGGCCGCTAGCACATCTGCAGTACCCAGTCCCCATAGCTATGACCTGATATGAGTCCTGTATCCGGAGATGAGTCAAGCGGAAAGGAGCCCAGAACCGCCGCGCGTCCTCCGAATCTCCTCCTTGCTGGCTGACGTCACAGAGCTGGAGCGCCGAAATCTCGCGATGCGCGAGCTAGCTCATGCGTAGTTTCGTTCCCTGTGCTGATGCCAGTACAGGAAATGAACATGATGCCGACACTGCGCATGCGCTAGCTCGCGCATCGCGAGATTTCGGCGCTCCAGCTCTGTGACGTCAGCCAGCAAGGAGGAGATTCGGAGGACGCGGGGCGGTGCTGGGCTCCTTTCCGCTTGACTCATCTCCGGATACAGGACTCATATCCGGTCATTTGCATATGGATCAAAACTGTTTTTTAACACAATAAAAGCGCAGAGAGCTATTGGGACTGGGTATTGCAGATGTGCTAGTGGCCATCTAGCAGCCCATGTCCCCAGCTCTATGCAAAAAATCCTCGTGACAGGTTCCCTTTAAATTATATAGATTCTAGTGTATTGTTCTGTGCCCTGTATTTCCCAGTAGAAAAATGATCCTTGGGAACCACAGTCCTAATCCCTGACCACCAGGACCAGGTAGCGCTCTGTCAGTACATGGTGCCCTCCCCTCTCTGCTCCGCTGTGTACTGGTGCTTATTCTGACACTAGGGCTGGGTTCACATCCTATTTTTGCCATCCATTTAATGCATACCAAAAATGTATGCGTTAACAGATGCCTCAGACTGATGCCGTACAGTGGCGTCTGTTCACCATACAGTTCCATGGTAGAAAAAAAAATTATGTTAGCATATGCATTTTTTTACTGGACTCAGTAAAAAAAAAATTGTGCTGAACATTTGTATACATCAAACCGATAGGAAATAAAATTCTTCTAGGCTGCAGCAGGGCACATTTTTGAGAGTTTGCCTTTAAGAAGCATAAAAATAGCCCCTGATTAAAATACATATTTTTGGGGGGAATGTTTGCCAATGATCCCCCTCTGGTATGTCACTGTCCATGTTGTGGAACTATTTGTGCACCCATAGTTTGTATTTGGTGGCTGCAAATATGATCTGAAGGTTTTTCAAATTCGCCTGCCATTAAAGTGAATAGGGCCCGTCGCGAACAAAACATTTGATCGCGAAAGCGCGTTCGCAAAACAATCCCGGCCGATGTTCGTCCATCACTACTCTAGACCACCAGAAATATTATTTGAAAAACTTCTAGCCCACCAGGAATACTGTTTATAAATCCTTTGGACCACCAGGAATATTAATTATAAAACCTCTAGGCCACAAGGAATATTATTTATAACTCCTCTGGGCCACCAGGATTATTATTTATAAAACACATATAGCACCAGGAATATAATTTATGAAACCACAGGACTTCACCCATGTTATTTAATAACCCATTAGACTCACAGGACAATTATGTACTTCCATACCTTTGCTTGCCAAGCATTAATACTTCCAGCCTTGTTAAGACGTGCCAATGACGCTAACCATGAACCTGAGTACCAGGAAGACTTGTGTGAAGAAGCTGTTATTTGTGCATCTTTGATGTTATTGTTCTCCATACCAAGTGGTGCAGAACAACCTACAAAGAATACATTTTAGGGAAATGTAGTTAGTAAAGTAGGGTGAAAGTAAAATTTTGTAATTTTCTTCTGTCTCTAATGCCTGAGTTGTCCAAAGAACAAGCATTTCATTTACATTAATTGCTACCTTGTATTTCACACCCAAGTAACTCCATGCGAAGAGCAGGCTGATTGGTGAACCTTGTAGCAATTAACCTGATGTATCGTGCTGCAATTGGTGGGTTAAACTGGTTTTCTTTTGTACTAGATGAGTCAGAATTGCCTTCAAAGATCTGCAAGAGTAATAAAGTGTGTTAGTATTTTGTTATATAATAGTAGGAATACTACTAACGGATTTCATCTTATATATTTAGCTGCAGTAAATTGCCCTATAATGTGTGTATATATACACTGTATTTTCAACTTCATGAAACGCACCTTTTTCCCCTCAAAAGTAGGGGGAAAATGGCAGTGCATCTTATAAAGCGAATAGTGAAATCTTACATGGATAACACTTCGCAGACCGTGCTGTGCTGCATAGGCATAGCGGCCTACGATGTACCAGTTACAGTAAAGCTCTATCTCAGGGGGTGGGAGTAGGGGCTGGAGGCCGGTTGCACTGGCGGCGGGGCCCGATGCAGTCACTATAGTCCATTACATCAGTCATAGCTGTCTTCACATGTAAAGTATATACAGTTCATCTCCTTGTAGTGGTGCTGCTTTGTTAAACGAATCACCTGTGGTAGTACACACTATCAAAGCAGCGGGCAGGCCGGCAGTTACTGAGTGAGTGAGTGACGTGACGCTGCCAGCCTGCCTGCCTGCTGCTTTGACACACAGGGACATGAGGGGACACATTAATGACTGTAATACAGGAGAAAATCATTGGACACTAATGACTGTAACACATTGGGAAATGAGGGGAAACTAACACCAACATAAAGTGCCATATGTGTGTCATCCACAGATCCCTCCATAACAGTGTGTCATCCACAGATCCCTCCATAACAGTGTGTCATCCACAGATCCCTCCATAACAGTGTGTCATCCACAGATCCGTGAAAGAAGAATTGAGTTGTCCTGTGAGGGTGAGAACGGTGCGGGCGCACCTCTCCCCAAGGTACTGCTGTCAAGCGTAAGAGAAAAATCAAAGGGGCAGTAACAATTAAAACGTGATATTTATTGGTATGACTAAAACAAGTAAAGTCCCCTTACAAGACAGACAAACAGACACGGTCGGGTACTGTGTACAGGTGTGCCACTAAAGCAGTGACTCACTGTACCCAGGGTCCCTAGGGCGAGCCCTTTATAAGGCTGTGTGGACCCCAAGGGTCACGAGGTGCCACAAAAAGTGCTAATAGACCCCGGCAAGGGTGTCCTGGATCCCGCTTGGAGAGCAGGAGCAAGCCCAGTCGGGATAGAAAATAAGGATGGATCTTACCGGTACCAGGGCAAGCCGTGCTTGATGACGAACGGGCAATGCAGACGACCAAGGTAAGTTCTTATTCTAGCACATGGATAGGGTGTTCCGATCCGAGGGAAGGGTACTTCGTAGGTAAGGAAATGCCTTATGAAGAAGGGGGCCGCAAGGGGAACATCTGTCCCTGTAGCGCCCTACTTGACCTACTTGTGACCCTGTTGCCCTAACACAGGATCCGTGCCCCGCAAGGGGTGGTCCCGTCCGGAACCTTACCCTGCACTAAGGTCCCTAAGAGACCCTGTCAGGGTGATGGGGAGGGGAACACCTAATCTGGTTAGACTAAAGGTGGTGGTAACACCGTGGGCAAAATGAGATTGTGCTCATATGTCCCTGGATGTAATAAAAGGTACGCTCATATGTCCCTACGCGTTTCGTCAAAAATGGAACATACATAGAAAGAATACTAGTACTAACAACCTCTTGAGTCATCAGGGGACGGGGGTTGGTACTAGTGGCTGTTGTCTAAGTCACCAGGTGTCAGTGTTGTAATACTGGACGCCCGTGGCTTAGGACAGACTAAAGAAGGTCATTAAGTGTACTTAGTCTATTTAGAAGAGACCTCACAGCCACATAAGAAACTAAGCTTATGCTAGGCTATTAGGAGGGAGGTACTGGCTACCTCTAACCACTTAATGGTGAATAACGTGGTTGATTCTGTAGCTAGAGTGCGTATGGCAAATCCAGGTACATCTGAAACACACAAGATAAAAAGCGTACAAATGCCCTATGAGCTACTATGACAAGATTGATCTATTTAGTAGACAGCAACATACATAAGTACAATGACCCCCAAAAACAATATGTGGATAAGTAGTCTCCAAACATAGAGGTGGGGATTCGGGCAATAGAAGATGCTTGTACTTACAGTCAGGCCTTGGTGCATATGGCATCCAACTGGCTAGGCCGGCGTCATTCCGTTTTGTTGAGGCCGGATGTATGGCGTCTGGCAGCGCTGCTATACGCGCCGCTACTGTTTTTAAATGGTAAGGGGACGCTGCGCATGCGTGCGCCACTCTCCGATGGGTGGCGCAGGCTGATGACGCAGGCGCAGTCAAATGACCTGGCGGTCCCAATCTGATGACGCGGCCCACGTACTGGGTCACATGTATACGCGTCATCAGTCCGGAGTGCCGCGGCCGTCCCTCCGCTATGTGCGCCCATCTCCCAGTCCGTCCATCACCAGGCAGGTAAGCGCTGCCGAGTGGGCGGAGCTGGCTGACGCTGGAAGGGCGGAGATCGCGGCATCTCCGGAGAGCTGAGTGGGTGGAGCTGAGTGTATCCTTTGAACTCAGCTGCTACAAGCCACTCGCAAGTAGTGGGTCCATGGAGGGTCATAGTGACAGGTCCTCCATTCTGGACAACATAGTGGATATTTAACGGCAGGGCAGACCACAATGGCTAACGATAGGTAGCCTTATCTTTATTGGTATTACAGAAGCAAGCTACTAAGCAGCAATATGTAAAATAATTGCTGCATACTCTATCAAGATTAAATGTCAGTTGTAGCAGTATAGTTATGAGCCCCTCCAGGGTCCAATCCCCAAGAAACAGGGGGGGGGGGACCCAGATGAGTAGGAGTTGCCTGGAAGGAGGTATATACATAGGGTGGGGGCATATACATATTGTCCTTTCACAGGAAGCAACCGAACTGCAATTGTTCGTTTAAGCCTAGTGGATAAGTAGTTTTTAATTTAAAAATCCACCAACACTCACATTGAAGTATACGTTTGTCCCAATCGCCTCCACGTTGGGGTTTCTGGACATGTTCGATGCCCAGGAAGGACACCGCAGATGCACGGCCCCCATGATGGTTCTGGATGTGCCTTGCCACTGGAGTGTCCCTATCATTCCGTATGTCCCCGAGGTGCTCCCCCATCCTTTTGCGCAGTTCCCTGCGGGTCTTACCAACATATCGCTTGCCGCACTCACAGGTGATAAGATAGATAACACCTGTGGTGCGACAATTGATAAAATCACGTATGTGATAGGCACGACCAACTGGGTCCAACGCGAAGGATTTACTCTGAGTGAGCTGGCCGCAGAAACTGCAGTGTCCGCATCTAAAGCAGCCCTCAACCGGGTTGTCCAGCCACGTTCTAGGTTTCTCAGGTGGACAATAGTGGCTGTTCACCAATTTGTCTCTCAAGTTTGTGCCCCTCCTAAAGGTCACTGAGGGTTGAGGGCTTAGAACCGTGGTCAAGTCTGGGTCCATCAAGAGGGTCCCCCAGTTGCGGCCTATGATCTCTCTAACACCTGTGGTGCGACAATTGATAAAATCACGTATGTGATAGGCACGACCAACTGGGTCCAACGCGAAGGATTTACTCTGAGTGAGCTGGCCGCAGAAACTGCAGTGTCCGCATCTAAAGCAGCCCTTAACCGGGTTGTCCAGCCACGTTCTAGGTTTCTCAGGTGGACAATAGTGGCTGTTCACCAATTTGTCTCTCAAGTTTGTGCCCCTCCTAAAGGTCACTGAGGGTTGAGGGCTTAGAACCGTGGTCAAGTCTGGGTCCATCAAGAGGGTCCCCCAGTTGCGGCCTATGATCTCTCTTACGTTGGTAGATGCCGCATCAAAAGTCCCTATGACCCGTATTAGTCTCCTAGGGTCGCTGACCAGGTTCTTAATGGGGTGTAAAAGAGAGGTGCGTGTTTCAGCGCACGCTCTCTGGTAGGCCCTCTTGAGTGTCCTCTCTGGATACCCGCGTTCACGAAAACGCCTCCTCAGGTCATCGGCCTGGCGCTTAAACTCCCTGGTATCGGAGCAATTGCGTCTGAGTCTTAGGTATTGTCCGACCGGTATGCCCCGTTTAAGTGGGGTCGGGTGGCAACTATCCCACCTGAGAAGGGAATTTGTGGACGTTGTTTTGCGGTAGATGGTTGTTTGTACTCTACCGCCGCCACCCCTAGAGATGGAGATGTCAAGGAACGGAAGGTGATCCTTCACTATAACGGAAGTAAACCTAAGGTTTATGTTATTGACGTTCAGATCCTCAACGAATGCTGTGAACGCGTCCTCTGGCCCGCTCCACAGAACAAAAATATCGTCTATGTAGTGGGACCAGAGGACCACATGTTCCAAATACCTTCTAGGTGTGTCGCCAAAAACCAATGTCTCCTCCCACCAGCCCAGGAGCAGGTTCGCGTAGGAGGGCGCACACGAACTGCCCATGGCGGTGCCCCTGAGCTGATGGAAGATACGACTATCGAAGAGAAAAAAAATTCTATGAAGGATATAGTGTAGAAGTTGTAAAACCAGGTTATTATGTGCAATGTACTGTAGTCCCCTGGCTCTTAGGAAATGGGCCACTGCATCCAGTCCCCTGTCATGCGGTATGGACGAATACAGGGCCTCAACGTCAATAGACGCCAAGAGCCAATGCGGTTCCATCTCTATATTCTCAAGTTTGGTTAAGAGATCCCCGGTATCTTTCACATACGAGGGCAGCGATTGTACAAAAGGACTTAGAATCTGATCTATGTAGATACCTACATTTTGTGAAAGATTCCCTACTCCTGATACAATCGGACGTCCCTTAATAGGTGTTGTCTCTTTGTGAACCTTTGGCAGGCAATAAAAGGTCGCCATTACTGGGTGGGGGGGATAGAGAAATGCGAACTCATCCACACTGATGAGCTTGTCCGACTTAGCTTGAGTGAGGATGTCTAGTAGTTCTTTTTGGAATCTACAGGTGGGGTTGGTGGGCAGAACTTCATATCCCTGGGTGTCTTGGAGAATAGTAAGGCACATATCTTTGTAATCTGAGGTGTTCATAACAACTACATTGCCCCCTTTGTCTGAGGGTTTGATCACTATTTGTCTTTCTTTCTCTAGTGTCTGTAGTGCACCCCTCTCTCCCTTACTACAATTGAACCTCATGGAGGTAGAGTCCATGGTAGAGAGTTCTGTTAGGGTATGCTTGAGGAAGACGTCAATACACGAGATTTCCCCAGTGGGCGGCATTTTAGAGCTCTTATTTCTCAGGTCAGTAAAGGGACCTTTGCCTTCAGGGTTGCTTGGCATGCTATCCAGATTATACAAAAAACGAACATCGCCAAGGATCTCCACCGGTATCCCAAGCTCGCGACTTTCTTTTTTGTCCCTTAGTTGGAAGTGTTTATGCCACCTAAGTTTACGTGCGAACAGGTGGAGATCCTTGGTCCAGCGAAATAGGTCAAATCTGGTGGTCGGTACAAACGATAGGCCCCGTCTCAAGATCTTGACCTCAGTTGGAGTCAGAGGTCGAGATGACAGATTAATCACAAGCCTATCGTCAGTCAACACTGTTGTGTTGCCGGGGGTTGGTTGATGCGATTCCGCAGATGGTAATGCATCCCTTGATCTAAAAAAGTAGATGATGAGGAGGATGGTTGTGAGGTAGGGGAATACATTGCGGTTGATTGCTATAATGGTTTGTATTATAGCGACCTCCCCGACGCCTTCCTTTATACCCTCCCCGGCCCCGGCCCCTAGTTTTGGGTTGTCTCTCTCTTTCGTTATCCGAGATGTCGGTCTCGGTAGAGGATTGATCTGTTTTTTGGGGGTTATCGGGGTTTGTCAGAAAAAGGTATGCTTTGTTTTCTTTAAAGTCCTGTGAATCTCTGGAGAACTGTCTATGTTTGCGTTCTTTGAGGTGATACTGATAACGCTCGATGGTATTCTGCAGTTGTGTTTCCTTATTACTGAACTCGGGGTCTTGATGGAATCTCTTTGTAATGTCGATCTACTCGTTCAAGAACAATCCTTTCCTCATCTAAGAGTATCTGCATGAACCTAAGGGAACTATTGTCGCCTCCTTTTCCCACTTTCTCAGTAGGTCGGGATTTCTAATGCGATTGGCAGGAGTCAGGGATATGCGAAGACCACGTGGTACTATGCCCTGTTTTATGTATTGGTCTAGGCCCTGTACTTCCCACCAGGAGCTAATGTGCTCCTTATATATGCGTGTGAGTTCGGTGAAAGCTCCGTTTAAGGTGGGGGTGTACTTTTTTTGCGTGAAGGCTTGCTCTGAAAAGACTGTTTTGGCCTCGTTAAGCCAAAAGTCCCTATCTAAGCCTGTGGTTAGGAAACCTGCCATATCCACAAGGCACAAGAATAGTGAAAGAAGAATTGAGTTGTCCTGTGAGGGTGAGAACTGTGCGGGCGCACCTCTCCCCAAGGTACTGCTGTCAAGCGTAAGAGAAAAATCAAAGGGGCAGTAACAATTAAAACGTGATATTTATGAAGTACCCTTCCCTCGGATCGGAACACCCTATCCATGTGCTAGAATAAGAACTTACCTTGGTCGTCTGCATTGCCCGTTCGTCATCAAGCTCGGCTTGCCCTGGTACCGGTAAGATCCATCCTTATTTTCTATCCCGACTGGACACCCTCGCCGGGGTCTATTAGCACTTTTTGTGGCACCTCGTGACCCTTGGGGTCCACACAGCCTTATAAAGGGCTCGCCCTAGAGACCCTGGGTACAGTGAGTCACTGCTTTAGTGGCACACCTGTACACAGTACCCGACCGTGTCTGTTTGTCTGTCTTGTAAGGGGACTTTACTTGTTTTAGTCATACCAATAAATATCACGTTTTAATTGTTACTGCCCCTTTGATTTTTCTCATCCACAGATCCCCCATAACAGTGTGTCATCCACAGATCCCGCATAACAGTGTCATCCACAGATCCCCCATAACAGTGTCATCCACAGACCTCCTATAACTGTCATCCACAAATCCCTCCCAAAACAGTGCATCATCTATAGATCCGTACCCATAAGTGTCATCCACAGATCCCCCATAACAGTATCATCTACAGATCCCCCATAACAGTGTGTCATCCACATATCCCCCCATAACAGTGTGCCATCCACATATCCCCCCATAACAGTGCGTCATTCACAGATCCCCCATAACAGTGTCATCTACAGACCCCATTAGTTCAAAACCCACCAAAAGCAAAAACCATTTTTTTCTTATTATTTTCCTCCTCAAAAACCTAGGTGCGTCTCATCATCAGGTGCGTCCTATAAAGTGAAAAATCTTTGCCTGAATGAGCATTTATACAACTTACCAACTGATTTTAAACGAAGACAGTTCCCACTTCATGCCTTCACCTTACTAGAGGGGGCGGGGCCGGAGGGGGCGGGGCCGGGGCGGGGGGGGGGGTTGGGTACGTACCTGTTGTGGAGAGTGGAGGGACTAGGGAGGGTCCTGCCGGCCGCACTGGCGCCAGTCAGATTCGGCGCTATGCGGCTGGCGGCTAATAATAGGCTAATCTGACTGCCCGAATTTCGAAACCAATCTGGCTGGCGCAGCTCTCAGACTGAGGCAGTGTGTTACTAGCTGCAGGACTGCCCTTCCACTGCATGATGGAGCCCGAGGAATCCTTCATAAAAGTGAGTGCAGTGCATATGTGATCTGTAGTATGTGTCTGTATGTAATAACATGCGTACTGGGCAGCCCTTCTCATCTGCCCCATCATAACAGATCATAACATCGGAGGTGATCAGAGAGGTGCAGGCTGCCCAATCAACAAGGTTGGCTCCCCCTGTCAGGTCCTGTTCCTTCTGTGCATGCTGCAAGCTGAGGCATAGAGGGAGAAAAGTCTCCTCAGTGAAGTGAGGAGCAGGAAGTTCTGCTTTAGGTATTGTGTGTCCTCAGGGGGAAGAATAAAGCTGTGGCCAATGATTCTAAAGGAAATGGAGTCGCAAGAAATTCAGGATGGAATTCTGGGTTTGGAGAGTTATGACGATGTTCCAGAAGAAGATGACTTAACTGTATTTGAATAAATGTAGATTGTTGTACCATACTTAATAAAAATAAGACATCCCCTGAAAATAAGCCATAGCGTGTCTTCTTGAGGAAAAATAAATATAAGACAGTTTCTTATTTTCAGGGAAACACGGCACTATACAAATACTTAATATTAGGCCAGTCATATGGCCATTGAAAGTATAAGATCTATGCAGAGTAGGGGCATCCTTTGACTGAGCCAGCACCTCAGTATTTCCACAGGGTCTTATAAACACCTATAGTCAAAAAACTATCCTTGAGTCACTGTATTCTGGCAGGGTTAAACAATTCATGCCATTACTAGCTAATTCATGCCTGACTTTCAGAGCTCTAAACAAAGCAAGGTGATAAAACCATAATGGCAACCATATTGGTATTTTCCCAGAAATCTAAGAAATGATTCAAAAGATTCTCTTCTTTTTGAGAAATGTGGACAAGTAACATGAACATTTCAGGTGGGAATCTGGTGACAAAGTTAAAATATAATGTATTAGGTCATAACTTTTGGATAAAAAGTACCGCAATGAAATAATTCAAAACCTTTACCTTATGTATTGCCGTGCTGTTCCCTTTGAAAACATTCCACTTTCTCCTATCTTTACTGTATGCAATAAAAAACTCCTTGATGTAATACTGTGTAAAATATTTACTTGCTCCTTGCGTTTGTATTCCAGAGATTAAGAACATTTTTTGCAGATCAACCTAGAATATAACAAGGGCATACATTTATTTTTACATTATATTTAGAGACGAACGAATCAAATCCCACGAAGTGGAGTTCGATCTGAATTTCAGGATAAATTTGATTCGCCTCAAAGCCAAATTTCCTCGTGCTTCGTGTCAGCGAATCAATTTAACCTGAAATAGTGTAAAAATCAAAAAAAGTTCAAACTTACCTCCTCAATTTGCTCGCAACGGGCCGCCAGCCTCCATCTTGATTCAACATCTCGGCCGAAATCCTGTGCGTGGTGACGTATGATGTCACCACGCCGGCCTGTGTGATGACGTAATCTCGCGCCACGCAAGATTTCGCTCCAGATCTTCAAGCAAGATGGCAGCAGCGGCCGGCCCATCGCGAGCAAATGGAGGCGGTAAGTTTATTAAAATAAATGTTTGTATTTTACATTCAGATGCTGCAAACATGTATAATGGCGGCATCTGAGGGGCAAAATGACAGGGGTGGCGCTATCGCAGCTCCCTGTCATTTCACCCGCTACTTACAAAGAAATGCGCTTTGTGACGAAGTAATTGATCACGCAGCAAAATTTTGGGTAAAATTCGGCAAATCAGCCAAATCGAACTTTTCAATTATTCGCTCATCTCTAATAATATTATATATACTTAAAGTAAGAAATATGGCAATGGAACTGGTATCTTGAAATAGAAAGACTTTGTAAATCTAAGAGCTCATGCACACGACCGTATGTATTTTGCGGTCCACAAAAACGGATCTGCAAAAAACATGGATGACGTCAGTGTGCATTATGTATTTTGGGAACGGAACAGCTGGACCCTAATAGAACAGTACTATCCTTGTCCGTAAAGCGGACAATAATAGTATATGTTAGATTTTTTTGCGGAACGGAAATACGGACATACGGAAACAGAATGCACACGGAGTAACTTCCACTTTTTTGCGGACCCATTGAAAAGAATGTTTCCGCATACGGTCCGCAAAAAAAACGGAACGGACACGGAAAGAAAATACGTTTGTGTGCATGAGCCCTAAATCAGTTAAAGAGGTTGTCTGGTTGTTTAAAATTGATGGTCCATAGGTTTGGATAAACCATCAATTATAAAGAACTGGATATTTCCTGTAATAAAGATTAAAGGGCTTTTCCTGGTTTTACACATAGAAGGCTTTAAGGAGTATTCCCATCCTAGACATTTATGGCATCTATGGCGGACTGGCCATAGACCTTACAGGGAAATTCTGGCACATGGATGACCTTAATGTGCACCTCTTAATCATTGTGACGCAATTTACATCAGCGCAGGACAAATTAAGACTTTTTATTTTTTCTTCACTATTTTAAAGGGAGTCTGTCACCTACAGATGTAGCCGAGCTAAAGTTGTTTATGATAACCAACATAACACTGTGCCATGTGTTATCTCGTGATAAAAGCCAGTGTAAAACATTGAAAAGTTAGTTATCTTTTTCTTGCCATTCTTTACTTATTGCGTTAACCATCAAGTTTAGCTCTGCTGCATCTGTACTTTACACATGTTGAACTGTCATCATTGCCCTGTAGGTGATAGGAACAGTTAACAGACCTTACCTTTCTTTCTGTTTTCTGTGTATGGCTCCTTGTAGATTAGCGTTCCTCCCACAGCGAGTCCGCATCGCAGCACCCGGCCTGACCTCCCTACATTCCAGAACTGTAAGGGTTACATAGCATCATAAATCAATATAATGCTATGTGACCCCCGGCAGCGATGGGAGGTCAGGCCAGGTGCTGCATTGCAGACTCGCTGCGGGAGGAGCGCTCGTCTGCAAGGGGCCTATCTGATAAAAAAAAGGTTGTATCTGAATTTTTTTTATATATTCGAATGACTTGCAAGTGCCCGGGGGCATTCCCCATTGATGCAGGTGCCCAAGTCCTCCGGAGAATGCCATTGATCTCTCCTCCCATGTTTCACTGTATGACAGCCCAGTGCCACTGACTCTGCTCCTTGAAATCCCACTCCAGCTCGCTTCACTGCCGGGGTCGGGCATGTGCAGTCAGTTCACTGATGCAGCTGCCCACAGTGGGCAGTGTATGGCGCATGCCTGGACCTGGCAGTGAAGTGAGCAGAGTCAATGAGGTAAGGACACTGGGCTTTCTTATAGTGAGACATGGTAGGAGAGATCAACAGCAGTCTTCAGAGGCCATAGGTGCTTCCATTAATGGCGAACGCCCCCATCCACACTTGTTTTCTTCAACATCAGATACACAGAAAACAGAAAGAAAGATACGATCTGTTAACTGTTTATATCACCTTAAGGGCAATGATGACTGTGATTCAGCTGTTTGAATGGGATGCAGAGCTCCAGAACAGCATAACACCATACATTCAGTAGTAGCCATGAGTGGTACTGCAGTGGGAGCATCATTGCAGTGCCACTCACGACACAAGCATCTGTAAGACACACAACAAAGTGCAATTTACACATATGACTGACTTGGGCTACATGGCGGCTCTGGTCGCGAGACATGTCAGTGGGGTCATATGACATAATACAAACGCAACATCACCGTTACTGAAAATCCAAACCTGATAGTCCACAATGTAAGTCACTTGCGACTGCGTCCTGTTTGCCAGTTTTTATAGCCAAATCGCATCTTGCGGGATAGCACGTCACAGATAAACCATGTACATTTTTGATGACACAACTTGAGGTTTGTGTAGCGGTAGCCTAAATTGCGGTTTACCATTGTGCAAAATTCACACGTAAAGATCACAATGTGGTTTCTGCTGTGGTTGTTCAGTTTGGAATAAATGACGCTAAATTGCGAGCATACACCCACTGGGGCTCCAAACAGGGCTTCCTTCTTGACTCGGTTGTGGCTTTAATCCATATATAACTGCTGTGTTCCAAACAGAAACCTTGGTTTGCTTATGGGCTGCTGGTAGTCAAGTCTTTTTGACATAGGAGCCCCTGAGAATATAATAAAATGAAACCACAGACATATATATTAACACGTTTTTTTTTATTGGAGAACACTTTTGCGGATAAAAAAATGCTCATGATATAAACTCACAGAAAACCCATGTGAAGGACATTTTTCTGCTGGAGGATACGATGTTTGGTAGATGTAGAGAAATAGGTACACGAATAATAAGCATTCTCAGAAAGAAGCAATGATGTAATAATAACAACACAAAAGATATAAATAATAAACTCAATAATCAAAAAGAAGAAATTGTATGAACGTTCAGAGCCTTCGATTCACTGAAAAGTATGACAAATGCGTAGCTGGTTTTTAGAAATACTGAAAACTACCACCCTTGTAACTATGTAACTGATGGTACCATAAAAATCAGTGCAAAGAGTGCAATGATTTATGTATCACAGCCATACACTTCCAGCCTCATCATAATGCTTTGGTTCCAACTTTTGGGAATAATCCTCAGAAATCGTGAAAATATTGGCGGATTGAATTCATTCTTAGCATATCCAAAGCTGTTGCTATTTCCTTTGAATATCTGAAATAGTAAAAGTAAAGGACATTTTAATTTTCACTTATTCCAATTTAGCGCCCAGAACTAAATTGCAAGTGTCATAGTAAATCTGTTTTCACTTTTTTATCGGGTATTGAGTGCAGAATGATAAGAGAAAACTTTATTTATTTTTTAATTGTAGCTCAAGACTACAACATAATAAAATATGAAAAAAAGGGTCTGAAGACTTTCCAAATGCATTGTATGTGTGGAAAGATTTATGAATGATTTATAAAGCAGTAAGACATGATTAAAGGAGCTATCCAAGAGCTAGACAGACCTCCCAGAGTGGCCTACCCGCGGTGGAGATCGTGCTTATCTGGTCCGTAGATGGGGGAACACGTGGCCGCTGCAGCCAATCACAGGCCTCAGAGGTGACTTGCTCCCCTTCCATTACGACCACTGGTGACATGATGCAAGGGGAGCAACCCAGTGGCGGGTACCAGGTAAGAATGATCTCCACCACAAGTTGGCCCCCTCTGGGAGGTCTAACTTTGAAGCATTTGTCTGATTATGAGCACGATTTTACAGTTTACAGGTGTGTGTTCCTGCTACTGTGATTAGTACCGACGATGTGTAGGGGCACAACTTACAACCGGAATGGTATAGTCCATACACAATGTAACTGTGTAATTATACTGTTTAAAAAAAAAAAACAGAAATAGTCCTCTGTAGTTACCTTTTCCATTGATGTGGAACTATCCATGTAAGACTTCCAGTTCCTTCCATTGTCACTGTATTGGACAATGTAGGACATCACATACATCTCAACTGTAAGGGATTTGGCACCTTGTGTCATCAGTCCAGTGATTTTCTTGGTCACAAGGAAATCTACTTGCAGCCACTGCTGATTGTTGTTTGACTACATAAGAAATACAAATTAGCATGAATTAGTATACAACCGGTACAGAAAGAGAGAGGATCCTGCCTCGAGAGCTTGCACTCTATGTTGCTGAATATAGTGTTAAGCTGCCATGCAGACATCCATAGACAGGAAATCCTCAGTTCAATCATCTCGGAAATTCATTAAAAAATACTATTTTGATGTGCCTTTGCTAGATTCTGATTGCGGACTTAAAGGGGTTGTCCGGGTTCAGAGGACATACCTCCATTTTCAGCCAGGCAGTCCCCCTGACTTGAGCATCGGAGCAGTTTTTTGGCACTGTTTTTATTTTATTTTTATTAAGGTGTTCATGTGAGGGGTTAGGTATTTTTATAGAGCTAGTTGTTACGAACGCGGCGTTACCTAATATGTATACTTTTTTTAAATTTATTTCACAATAATAGCATTTTTGAAATAAAAAATGATGGTTTAATGTCTCCATGTTCTGAGAGCTATAGTTTTTTATTTTTTGAGCGATTTTCTTATGTAGGGGCTCATTTTTTGCGGGATGAGGTGACGGTTTTATTGGTACCATTTTGTGGGACATACGTGTTTTTGATCATTTGGTGTTGCACTTTTTGTGATGTATGTCTATTTTATAGATTTGTTATTCTATTTTTAACATTTTTTTTTAAATTACCCAAAAATTTTTTTTACATATAAAACCTTTTTTTATTTATTATTTTTCTATTTTACACTTTGCGTCCCCCGTAAGGTCATACAAGACCTCTGGGGGACATTTAACTTCACTTTTTTTTTTTCACTAGTAGCCCCAGTTACAGTGGAAATACACCCCCCAGAGAGGCTTTACAGCATAATACAGCACTGTACAGCCTCAGTGCAGGGCTGATCGAGGTCAGTAGAAGACCCGACAGCTCCTGCACTCTCTTGGCCCCGGTGGTCACATGACTACCGGGCCGGGACAGGAAGGCCATAGCGCTTCCTGATCTGTATACACAGTGCTTACTGAGCGCTGTGTATACATAGATCTAGAAGTCAGGGACACCTGGGAACTGTCCCTGCCTTCTCCCTCACTGACAGCGGGCCCCCCGCTCGGAAGCTGCACGATTAGCGTGCAGCTGCCATCTCTGAATGAACATTTTAGAACATCCAATTAGAGATATAAAACCGCCCATAGGACGTTTATATCCTATGGGCGGTCCTGAAGTGGTTAAGAACAGTAGGCGCTCCAAGCCTGTAAGTTTGGTGCTACATATTAAGGAGAAGGCGGTTGCTGGGCAAGTGATTGTGTAGCACCTCTCATGTGGTCTCATGATCTTCTGCATTTTTTGTCATTGCTTATGTTGGGATAAATACATTGTATTTTAATAAGTCGGGAGGCTAATAAGCAGCAGCAAGAAACAAACCAGCTGCTGTTACAACATGTGATGGCTTTACCGGCGGCAGGAGCATCCCAGAGCGTCGACGATGCCCGGAAAGCTGTCGGTGCGGCGATCCCCAAGATGACCCCCTCGGATGACGTCGAAACCTATCTTGCAGTGTTCGAAAAAGATGGCCATGAGGGAGATCAATGGACTGAGGTCGTCACTTCGTTTCTGGCATCTGGACCCCAGCAGGTGTATTTCGACTTACCTGACGATCAAACGGCCGATTACCCGACAGTAAAGGATGAGATTCTGGCAAGACTGGGGGTGAATGTGTTGGTCCAGTGCATCAGTAGGAGTTTAACATGGCTAAACCCGCGAGACCTCAGTATTATGATCTACACCTGTTGCAAAAATAGCTGCAGCCTGACGTGCTGAGTTCCACTGCTATGCTGAACAGTCTGTTGGTTGATGTATTCTGGAGGGCTTTGCCATACACTCTCCAGCACTGGAGCGGCCAGGTATCTGGTAATGCCCTTGAGATGGTGGACCTGGTGGAACGCTATGAGGCTACCATGAATCTACAGGGGGGTTCTTTTGGAAGGGGGGCAGTCAAACACCGGAAATCTCCATCCCAGCCCCGGCGACTTGTGCCAACAAAACCTGCCCAGGATGTACCCCCTACAGACCCAGCTCCGATAGTCTGCTGGCCACATAAAAGAATGACTGTCCCCGTCGGGCTGAGCCCATGGACACTAACTATGGCTACCGCCACTCATTATATGGCAGGAAGCTGTGTGCCTCCGGTACCCCAGAGACTATAGACAAAAACCACTTGTGCCAGGTGGAAGTAGGAAACAACGGTGGTGTTGCTGGACTCAGGGAGTCTGGTGTCCCTGGTAAGGGGTACACTGGTACGGCCCACTGAGTATACTGGCTGAAAAGTCAGGGTAATGTGTATTCATGGAGACTTAAAAGACTACCCCACTGCTATGGTGTCTCTGTCCACGGTTGCCGGCAGGTGGACCCACAAGGTGGCCATCGCCACCTATCTACACTATGAACTTATAATAGGGAGAGACTTCCCAGCACTGTGGCCTGCTACGAGAATTACCGATACCCATGAGACAGGGGTAACCCTAGCAGAGTGGCCCTGTTTAGGGGGAGACCAGAACCCTGGGAACCCGAGACCAAAGAGCCAGCAGTAGGGGTGACTGCTACTTCGGTGGAAGAGGGGGAGACAACCCCGCTAAGCGTGATGGTGGGAGACGTGGAGGACTTGCCGCCGGGTCCTGAATTGGCAGACCTCAATGTCTCCGGGGATAATTTTGGTACTACCCAACGTTGGGACCCAACCCTATCCCGAGCCTGGGGAAATGTGTTAATAGTAGATGGTGAACCACAACAACCTGGGGCAGTGTTTCCCCGTTTTGTGGTTCATCAGGATATGTTGTATTGGGTAAACCAACTATAGCCTATTGAACAGTTGGTGGTCCCCAAGGCATATCGCAAACTCGTGTTAGATCTAGCCCACCAACACGTTCTCGGGGTCACCTGGGGCTGCAGAAAACTCAGGATCGTATTCTACAGTGGTTTTACTGCATATTCAGAAAGGTGGAAGAGCTTTGTAAATCTTACCCGAGCTGTCAGATAACTAGCCCCCAGCCACATTTATGTAGTCCCCTCCCGATTATTGAGGTACCGTTTGACCGAATAGCTATGGATCTCAAAGGCCCAGTACCGAAGAGGGCATCAACACATCTTAGTCATTCTAGACTACGCCACTCGGTATCCGGAGGCGGTGCCACTGCGACATACCTCGGCCAAATTCATGAAGTTAATGGAAATGTTTTCCCGAGTAGGACTACCTAAAGAGGATCTGACCGACCAGGGGACCCATTTTATGTCCTAGGTGATGAGGGAACTGTAAGTTGGTGCACATAAAACAAGTACGGACGTCCGTTTACCATCCGCAAACGGACGGTCTGGTAGAAAGGTTTAACCAAACATTAAAAAATATGTTGAAAAGGGTAGTGTCTAAAGATGGGAAGGACTGGGACCTCCTTCTGCCCTATCTCATGTTCGCAGTGCGAGAGGTACCCCAGGCCTCTACTGGGTTCTCGCCCTTCGAAACTGCTATATGGCAGACACCCATGCGGTCTCTTGGACGTGGCCAAAGAGGCGTGGGAACAACAACCTACTCCACATAAAAGTATCATTGAATACGTTACCCATATGCAAGATCGGATAGAGACGGTGTTGCCTCTTGTTAGGGAGCATATAGAGGCAGCTCAGCTAGCCCAGAGTTGGGTCAGGTCGAGATCTTTAACCCGGCTGATCGGGTTTTGGGTCTGGTGCCGACCGTGGACAGTAAATTCCTGGATAGGTGGCAGGGGCCCTATGAGGTACTCGAGAATATTGAAGATATAAACTACCAGGTACACCAGCCAGGGCGGCGAAAGCTGAAGCAGGTTTACCATGTGAATTTACTTAAACCATGGAAAGATAGGGAAACCTGTACTCAGACAGGTTTTCTAGGAGAAGAGGTTCTGGCCCCTCTGTCTGATGCAAGTTCGACGAGTATCCCATGTCGAGAAGTTAGGACAAGCGCGATACTTTTCTGTTTTGGACCTCACAAGGGTACTGGCAGGCCAAAGAGAAAACTGCCTTCGTCACACCTGAGGGGCTGTATCACTAACTATAAGGTCTTATCCTTTGGTCTGCATGGTGACCCCGCCACTTATGGACATTGTGCTTTGTCCACATCGTTGGTAAGCTTCAGCTTACCTGGACGATATTGTCATCCACAGTACTGACTGGGAAAGTCACCTACCCAAAGTGCAGGCTGTAGTGGACTCCCTTCGAAAGGCTGGACTAATCGCTTAGGCTACTTTCACACTTGCGTTCAGAGCGGATCCGCCAAGACGGATCCGCTCATATAATGCAGACGATGGGATCCGTTCAGAACAGATCCGTCTGCATTATATTGTAGAAAAAATTCTAAGTGTGAAAGTAGCTTCAGACGGATCCGTCCAGACTTTACATTGAAAGTCAATGGGGGACGGATCCGTTTGAAAATTGAGCCATATAGTGTCAAATTCAAACGGATCCGTCCCCATTGACTTACATTGTAAGTCTGGACAGATCCGTTTGCCTCCGCACGGCCAGGCGGACACCCGAACGCTGCAAGCAGCGTTCAGGTGTCCGCCTGCTGAGCGGAGCGGAGGCCAAACGCTGCCAGACTGATGCATTCTGAGCGGATCCGCATCCACTCAGAATGCATTAGGGCATAACGGATGTGTTCGGGGCCGCTTGTGAGAGCCTTTAAACGGAACTCACAAGCGGAGCCCCGAACGCAAGTGTGAAAGTAGCCTAACCCGGAAAAAATGTGCGATATGGTTAGAGGAGACAAAATACCTGGGGTATGTCATTGGGCGCGGAGTCATCAAACCCCTAGTAAACAAAAGAGGCGATAAGAAATCGCCCCCGACCTGTCCCCACTAGGTAAGTAAAGTTATTTCTGGGAATAGTGGGCTATTACATGAGGTTTGTTCCCCACTCTGCTATGGTGACCACGCCATTGACAGGACTCTTAAAGGGACACAAGTCAGTGACCGTTCGCTGGGATAATCGGGCGGAAGAGGCTTTCTCCGCTTTGAAGTCTGCCCTGTGTGGGTCGCCGGTTTTGGTGACGCCCGACTTCAAAAGAAAGTTTATAGTACAGACCGATGCCTCCAAAGTAGGCCTCGGTGCTGTACTGTCTCAGGAAGTCAACGGGGAGGAGCATACCATTGTCTTCCTCAGCCGTAAGAACACCCCAGCCGAGACCAGGTATAGTATAGTGGAGAGAGAGTGCCTGGCCATCAAGTGGGCACTCGAGTCTCTCCGCTATTATTTGTTGGGAAGAAAGTTCTGCCTGGTGACTGACCACTCCCCTCTCAAATGGATTAGCCAGGCCAAGGAAAGAAATGCCCGGGTAACCCGATGGTTTCTGTCCTTACAAAACTTTACGTTTTTGGTGGAACACAGGGCAGGCCGGTTACAGGGAAACGCGGATGCCCTGTCCCGGGTACACTGTCTGGCGTGTGTTTACCCGTTCATACCTGTTTCCGCCAAATACTGATTGAGGGGTGCCATATACCTTCTTCCACTCAGCCTTCCGCTTCTGCACCCTCCTCATGCTCTGTATCTGCAACCTCCTTACTCTCTACTGTGTGCCCCCCCAAAGACACCACCACAACCACTCGAGGAGGTCTGGGAATTCCCATCCATTCCCAGACCTTACTGATGCACAGCCATTCTTGGCATCAGATGAGGAAGAGGAGGTAGCAACGGCCGCCACCCAGCGATCTGACGACAGTACCCAGATCAGCCCAAGGAGGGTGATCCCCGCTATTGCTGCCTACTTCGAGATCTCTAATGTCAGTGGTGGTGAAGGTGACGATGATGACATGCTGATGGACGTCACGTGGGTGCCCACAAGAGAGGAAGAGCAGGGAAGTTCAGAGGGAGAGACGGAGCAGCAGATAGGGAGGAGAAGCAGGCAGAACTCGCAATGCACAGGCAAAAAGCAGACTGCAAATGTATCTTGAGTGAGCCATCCACCATGCACGGTCACATCTTGCGCTCCCAGAATGCCGGCACATGGCTCCGCAGTGTGGGCGTTTTTTAACGTGTCAGCTGCTGATAATAGTGTTACCATCTGCAGCCTGTGCTGTCAACGCATAAGTCGCAGTAAGCCCAACACTCACCTAGGGACGGACCACCTTAAGAAGGCACCTGGCCTTCCATCACCGAGCCCAGTGGGAGCAACGCCGTCAGAACCCACAAAGCCACACTCCCGGCGCTCCACGTCCTACCTCTTCTCCTTCTCCTCTCTCCTCTCATTTGTCCTCCACTCCACCTTCCACCATGCCATCGTCGCGTTCATCTGGCACAAGGCTGGCTTCTGTTGCCCAAATATTTGAGCGTAAAAAAATGATGACGCTCAAACGGCTGACCGCTGGCTTGTCGGAACTGCTAGCCTGCCAACTACTGCCATATAAATTGGTGGACTCGGAGGCCATTTGTGGCCATTGGCACACCGCAATGGAAGGTCCCTGGAAGGAAAAATTTCTCCCAGAAGGGCATCCCTGAACTATATGGCCACGTTCAGCGGCAAGTTAATATATCATGCATCACAGCATGTAACCCATGGCACCCATGTGGATTTGGTGTTACAGCCACGGATTGCATGCAGGCCTGCCTCTTCTTCTCCTCCTCCTACTCCATCCTCTGTCTCCTCCTCAGCTGACTCCTCCTTTTCCACTGCTACCGCCTCTTCCACTGCACCCCCCAAGCTCCCCAGAACCTATTCAACGTGCCAGGTGAGACGTTGCCCAGCTGTGCTGCGGCTGTTGTGCCCGGAAGTCAAGAGCCACACCGGTCCTGAACTCCTTTCAGCTCTGCGGTCACAGGTCGATCAGTGGCTAACTCCACTCAATTTGACAGTTGGTAAAGTGGTGTGTGACAACGGTGCCAATCTGCTGAGCACGATGAAACAGGGCAAAATGATACACGTGCCGTGCATAGCACATGTCCTGAACTTAGTCGTGCAGCGATTCGTTGATAAATACCCCGGGGTCCAGGACATCTTGCGGCAGGCCAGGAAAATCTCTGGCCATTTTAGAAGATCTTACACGGCCATGGCTCGCCTTGCTGACATTTAGCGGTGACACCACTTGCCCGTCAGACGTCTGATTTGTGACAGCCCGACGTGCTGGAACTCCACCTTGTATATGCTTGATAGATATGAACTCTGCGGCAGGACAGGTTCTGGGGAGCTTGTTTTATTTTCACCGCGCCAGTGGCTGCTCGTGTGCGACGCATGCAGACTTCTGCGGCCATTTGATGAGATCACCAAACTGGTCAGTTGCATCAGTGACATCGTACTTTACGCCTTCTTTCTGGAGCGTGCATTGCGTTGTGTCATTGATCAAGCCGTCGAGGAGCAGGGGCTGGAAGATGAGGAAATCACAATGCTAAATGAATTCCCAGGGGGGCTACTCCATCTGAGACAAGTCAGCAGGAGTCTGAAGAGGAGTCAGAGGAGGATGGTGGTTCGGGGGAGTGGAAGGAGGAGCAAGGTTTTAAACTTTTCGGGGATCCCTGGTGTTGTCCGTGGCTGGGGGGAGAAGACCAAGAACGACATTCTCCAAGGCGATGAGCAGGAGCCAGGGTGCTCCACCACTTCCGATTTAGTGCAAATGGGGGCCTTCATGCCCCAGTGTTTGAAGAGGGACACCCGTATAAAAAGCATAAAGGTCAAGGACCTGTACTGGGTGGCAACATACTTAGACTCCTGGTACAAACACAAAATGGCGGACATGTTACCAGAGCATCACAGATGGCTGTCAGAATGCAGCATTTCCAGGCCTTGCTGCGAGAGATTCTGCATTCTGCTGTTGCAGGCACTGGCAGAGGAATTTCCACCCACAGCGAAACAGGTGCGCTTACCAGTCCTACCACGCCTGCAAAAAGAGGGCGGTTTGAAGATGTGTTGGTCACTTCGGATATGAAATCAATCTTACAACCAACCCATCGACAGACGCCCTCCATATCCAGCCTCAGGGAACGCCTAGACCGACAGGTGTCCGACGACATTGGGTTTAACGGCAGATGTGGAAGCTCTGAGAAGCGAGGAACCACTTGACTACTGGGTGTGCAGGCTTGACCTGTGGCCAGAGCTGGCACAATTTGCCATGGAACTCTTGGCTTGCCCCTCATCGAGTGTCCTGTCCGAAAGGACGTTCAGCGTAGCAGGGGGAATCGTGACCGATAAGCGCACTCGCCTAGCTCACGACAGTGGGGACTGGATCTCAGAGGAATTCAACACCTGTGATGACCACTTGTGATTGAATTTCTTAATGCCAGCCCACACATATCCGCCACCACCCAGAACAAAGAATGGTCCTTGCCTTATGTATATACAGAGGCATAAAAGGCCTTTTATGTCGGGTGAATGCCTAATTTTTTAGGCCTGTACTAGCCGACAGTTACATTTTTATCCTGTGACCGCCTAATGTACCTCCAGCCACAGAATCCAAAGTTCTTTGCTGTCAGGTGAATGCCTATTGCCTAATTTTTGGGGCCTATACTGGCCGACATTTATATTTTTATCCTGTTACCGCCTAATGTACCTCCAGCCACAGAATCCAAAGTTCTTTGCTGTCAAGTGAATGCCTATTGCCTAATTTTTGGGGCCTATACTGGCCAACAGTTACATCTTTATCCTGTGACCGCCTAATGTACCTCCAGCCACAGAATCCAAAGTTCTTGGCTGTTAGGTGAATGCCTATTAGCTAATTTTTGGGGCCTATACTGGCCAACAGTTACATTTTTATCCTGTGACCGCCTAATGTACCTCCAGCCACAGAATCCAAAGTTCTTTGCTGTCACAGGGTCATGGTATGGTGGTGTTATCCGGTCACTGTACAAAGGTATTATCCGTTCAATGTATGGCGGTGCTATCCAATAACTGGATGGCCATAACTCTATCCCTTTCCCTGCCCACACCATCCTTTTTTAAGCCAGGCATTAGCGGGAAAAAAATGCAGATTGCAGTGCTAAGGACCTTTGCGCCACAATCTGTGTCAGAAATACGCCTAACATAGATTTAATAAATGACCACCTAATTATATTATTATTTGGGGGGTAGAGCTAATATCTTTAAAGGGAACCTGTCACCAGGATTTTGTGCATAGAGCTGGGGACATGGGCTGCTAGATGGCCGCTAGCACATCTGCAGTACCCAGTCCCCATAGCTATGACCTGATATGAGTCCTGTATCCGGAGATGAGTCAAGCGGAAAGGAGCCCAGAACCGCCGCGCGTCCTCCGAATCTCCTCCTTGCTGGCTGACGTCACAGAGCTGGAGCGCCGAAATCTCGCGATGCGCGAGCTAGCTCATGCGTAGTTTCGTTCCCTGTGCTGATGCCAGTACAGGAAATGAACATGATGCCGACACTGCGCATGCGCTAGCTCGCGCATCGCGAGATTTCGGCGCTCCAGCTCTGTGACGTCAGCCAGCAAGGAGGAGATTCGGAGGACGCGGGGCGGTGCTGGGCTCCTTTCCGCTTGACTCATCTCCGGATACAGGACTCATATCCGGTCATTTGCATATGGATCAAAACTGTTTTTTAACACAATAAAAGCGCAGAGAGCTATTGGGACTGGGTATTGCAGATGTGCTAGTGGCCATCTAGCAGCCCATGTCCCCAGCTCTATGCAAAAAATCCTCGTGACAGGTTCCCTTTAAATTATATAGATTCTAGTGTATTGTTCTGTGCCCTGTATTTCCCAGTAGAAAAATGATCCTTGGGAACCACAGTCCTAATCCCTGACCACCAGGACCAGGTAGCGCTCTGTCAGTACATGGTGCCCTCCCCTCTCTGCTCCGCTGTGTACTGGTGCTTATTCTGACACTAGGGCTGGGTTCACATCCTATTTTTGCCATCCATTTAATGCATACCAAAAATGTATGCGTTAACAGATGCCTCAGACTGATGCCGTACAGTGGCGTCTGTTCACCATACAGTTCCATGGTAGAAAAAAAAATTATGTTAGCATATGCATTTTTTTACTGGACTCAGTAAAAAAAAAATTGTGCTGAACATTTGTATACATCAAACCGATAGGAAATAAAATTCTTCTAGGCTGCAGCAGGGCACATTTTTGAGAGTTTGCCTTTAAGAAGCATAAAAATAGCCCCTGATTAAAATACATATTTTTGGGGGGAATGTTTGCCAATGATCCCCCTCTGGTATGTCACTGTCCATGTTGTGGAACTATTTGTGCACCCATAGTTTGTATTTGGTGGCTGCAAATATGATCTGAAGGTTTTTCAAATTCGCCTGCCATTAAAGTGAATAGGGCCCGTCGCGAACAAAACATTTGATCGCGAAAGCGCGTTCGCAAAACAATCCCGGCCGATGTTCGTCCATCACTACTCTAGACCACCAGAAATATTATTTGAAAAACTTCTAGCCCACCAGGAATACTGTTTATAAATCCTTTGGACCACCAGGAATATTAATTATAAAACCTCTAGGCCACAAGGAATATTATTTATAACTCCTCTGGGCCACCAGGATTATTATTTATAAAACACATATAGCACCAGGAATATAATTTATGAAACCACAGGACTTCACCCATGTTATTTAATAACCCATTAGACTCACAGGACAATTATGTACTTCCATACCTTTGCTTGCCAAGCATTAATACTTCCAGCCTTGTTAAGACGTGCCAATGACGCTAACCATGAACCTGAGTACCAGGAAGACTTGTGTGAAGAAGCTGTTATTTGTGCATCTTTGATGTTATTGTTCTCCATACCAAGTGGTGCAGAACAACCTACAAAGAATACATTTTAGGGAAATGTAGTTAGTAAAGTAGGGTGAAAGTAAAATTTTGTAATTTTCTTCTGTCTCTAATGCCTGAGTTGTCCAAAGAACAAGCATTTCATTTACATTAATTGCTACCTTGTATTTCACACCCAAGTAACTCCATGCGAAGAGCAGGCTGATTGGTGAACCTTGTAGCAATTAACCTGATGTATCGTGCTGCAATTGGTGGGTTAAACTGGTTTTCTTTTGTACTAGATGAGTCAGAATTGCCTTCAAAGATCTGCAAGAGTAATAAAGTGTGTTAGTATTTTGTTATATAATAGTAGGAATACTACTAACGGATTTCATCTTATATATTTAGCTGCAGTAAATTGCCCTATAATGTGTGTATATATACACTGTATTTTCAACTTCATGAAACGCACCTTTTTCCCCTCAAAAGTAGGGGGAAAATGGCAGTGCATCTTATAAAGCGAATAGTGAAA
The DNA here is from genome assembly GCF_014858855.1 of Bufo gargarizans. Classification (NCBI taxonomy): domain Eukaryota; kingdom Metazoa; phylum Chordata; class Amphibia; order Anura; family Bufonidae; genus Bufo; species Bufo gargarizans. The sequence goes on from NC_058082.1 coordinate 454,636,926, forward strand.
TCTTACATGGATAACACTTCGCAGACCGTGCTGTGCTGCATAGGCATAGCGGCCTACGATGTACCAGTTACAGTAAAGCTCTATCTCAGGGGGTGGGAGTAGGGGCTGGAGGCCGGTTGCACTGGCGGCGGGGCCCGATGCAGTCACTATAGTCCATTACATCAGTCATAGCTGTCTTCACATGTAAAGTATATACAGTTCATCTCCTTGTAGTGGTGCTGCTTTGTTAAACGAATCACCTGTGGTAGTACACACTATCAAAGCAGCGGGCAGGCCGGCAGTTACTGAGTGAGTGAGTGACGTGACGCTGCCAGCCTGCCTGCCTGCTGCTTTGACACACAGGGACATGAGGGGACACATTAATGACTGTAATACAGGAGAAAATCATTGGACACTAATGACTGTAACACATTGGGAAATGAGGGGAAACTAACACCAACATAAAGTGCCATATGTGTGTCATCCACAGATCCCTCCATAACAGTGTGTCATCCACAGATCCCTCCATAACAGTGTGTCATCCACAGATCCCTCCATAACAGTGTGTCATCCACAGATCCGTGAAAGAAGAATTGAGTTGTCCTGTGAGGGTGAGAACGGTGCGGGCGCACCTCTCCCCAAGGTACTGCTGTCAAGCGTAAGAGAAAAATCAAAGGGGCAGTAACAATTAAAACGTGATATTTATTGGTATGACTAAAACAAGTAAAGTCCCCTTACAAGACAGACAAACAGACACGGTCGGGTACTGTGTACAGGTGTGCCACTAAAGCAGTGACTCACTGTACCCAGGGTCCCTAGGGCGAGCCCTTTATAAGGCTGTGTGGACCCCAAGGGTCACGAGGTGCCACAAAAAGTGCTAATAGACCCCGGCAAGGGTGTCCTGGATCCCGCTTGGAGAGCAGGAGCAAGCCCAGTCGGGATAGAAAATAAGGATGGATCTTACCGGTACCAGGGCAAGCCGTGCTTGATGACGAACGGGCAATGCAGACGACCAAGGTAAGTTCTTATTCTAGCACATGGATAGGGTGTTCCGATCCGAGGGAAGGGTACTTCGTAGGTAAGGAAATGCCTTATGAAGAAGGGGGCCGCAAGGGGAACATCTGTCCCTGTAGCGCCCTACTTGACCTACTTGTGACCCTGTTGCCCTAACACAGGATCCGTGCCCCGCAAGGGGTGGTCCCGTCCGGAACCTTACCCTGCACTAAGGTCCCTAAGAGACCCTGTCAGGGTGATGGGGAGGGGAACACCTAATCTGGTTAGACTAAAGGTGGTGGTAACACCGTGGGCAAAATGAGATTGTGCTCATATGTCCCTGGATGTAATAAAAGGTACGCTCATATGTCCCTACGCGTTTCGTCAAAAATGGAACATACATAGAAAGAATACTAGTACTAACAACCTCTTGAGTCATCAGGGGACGGGGGTTGGTACTAGTGGCTGTTGTCTAAGTCACCAGGTGTCAGTGTTGTAATACTGGACGCCCGTGGCTTAGGACAGACTAAAGAAGGTCATTAAGTGTACTTAGTCTATTTAGAAGAGACCTCACAGCCACATAAGAAACTAAGCTTATGCTAGGCTATTAGGAGGGAGGTACTGGCTACCTCTAACCACTTAATGGTGAATAACGTGGTTGATTCTGTAGCTAGAGTGCGTATGGCAAATCCAGGTACATCTGAAACACACAAGATAAAAAGCGTACAAATGCCCTATGAGCTACTATGACAAGATTGATCTATTTAGTAGACAGCAACATACATAAGTACAATGACCCCCAAAAACAATATGTGGATAAGTAGTCTCCAAACATAGAGGTGGGGATTCGGGCAATAGAAGATGCTTGTACTTACAGTCAGGCCTTGGTGCATATGGCATCCAACTGGCTAGGCCGGCGTCATTCCGTTTTGTTGAGGCCGGATGTATGGCGTCTGGCAGCGCTGCTATACGCGCCGCTACTGTTTTTAAATGGTAAGGGGACGCTGCGCATGCGTGCGCCACTCTCCGATGGGTGGCGCAGGCTGATGACGCAGGCGCAGTCAAATGACCTGGCGGTCCCAATCTGATGACGCGGCCCACGTACTGGGTCACATGTATACGCGTCATCAGTCCGGAGTGCCGCGGCCGTCCCTCCGCTATGTGCGCCCATCTCCCAGTCCGTCCATCACCAGGCAGGTAAGCGCTGCCGAGTGGGCGGAGCTGGCTGACGCTGGAAGGGCGGAGATCGCGGCATCTCCGGAGAGCTGAGTGGGTGGAGCTGAGTGTATCCTTTGAACTCAGCTGCTACAAGCCACTCGCAAGTAGTGGGTCCATGGAGGGTCATAGTGACAGGTCCTCCATTCTGGACAACATAGTGGATATTTAACGGCAGGGCAGACCACAATGGCTAACGATAGGTAGCCTTATCTTTATTGGTATTACAGAAGCAAGCTACTAAGCAGCAATATGTAAAATAATTGCTGCATACTCTATCAAGATTAAATGTCAGTTGTAGCAGTATAGTTATGAGCCCCTCCAGGGTCCAATCCCCAAGAAACAGGGGGGGGGGGACCCAGATGAGTAGGAGTTGCCTGGAAGGAGGTATATACATAGGGTGGGGGCATATACATATTGTCCTTTCACAGGAAGCAACCGAACTGCAATTGTTCGTTTAAGCCTAGTGGATAAGTAGTTTTTAATTTAAAAATCCACCAACACTCACATTGAAGTATACGTTTGTCCCAATCGCCTCCACGTTGAGGTTTCTGGACATGTTCGATGCCCAGGAAGGACACCGCAGATGCACGGCCCCCATGATGGTTCTGGATGTGCCTTGCCACTGGAGTGTCCCTATCATTCCGTATGTCCCCGAGGTGCTCCCCCATCCTTTTGCGCAGTTCCCTGCGGGTCTTACCAACATATCGCTTGCCGCACTCACAGGTGATAAGATAGATAACACCTGTGGTGCGACAATTGATAAAATCACGTATGTGATAGGCACGACCAACTGGGTCCAACGCGAAGGATTTACTCTGAGTGAGCTGGCCGCAGAAACTGCAGTGTCCGCATCTAAAGCAGCCCTTAACCGGGTTGTCCAGCCACGTTCTAGGTTTCTCAGGTGGACAATAGTGGCTGTTCACCAATTTGTCTCTCAAGTTTGTGCCCCTCCTAAAGGTCACTGAGGGTTGAGGGCTTAGAACCGTGGTCAAGTCTGGGTCCATCAAGAGGGTCCCCCAGTTGCGGCCTATGATCTCTCTTACGTTGGTAGATGCCGCATCAAAAGTCCCTATGACCCGTATTAGTCTCCTAGGGTCGCTGACCAGGTTCTTAATGGGGTGTAAAAGAGAGGTGCGTGTTTCAGCGCACGCTCTCTGGTAGGCCCTCTTGAGTGTCCTCTCTGGATACCCGCGTTCACGAAAACGCCTCCTCAGGTCATCGGCCTGGCGTTTAAACTCCCTGGTATCGGAGCAATTGCGTCTGAGTCTTAGGTATTGTCCGACCGGTATGCCCCGTTTAAGTGGGGTCGGGTGGCAACTATCCCACCTGAGAAGGGAATTTGTGGACGTTGTTTTGCGGTAGATGGTTGTTTGTACTCTACCGCCGCCACCCCTAGAGATGGAGATGTCAAGGAACGGAAGGTGATCCTTCACTATAACGGAAGTAAACCTAAGGTTTATGTTATTGACGTTCAGATCCTCAACGAATGCTGTGAACGCGTCCTCTGGCCCGCTCCACAGAACAAAAATATCGTCTATGTAGTGGGACCAGAGGACCACATGTTCCAAATACCTTCTAGGTGTGTCGCCAAAAACCAATGTCTCCTCCCACCAGCCCAGGAGCAGGTTCGCGTAGGAGGGCGCACACGAACTGCCCATGGCGGTGCCCCTGAGCTGATGGAAGATACGACTATCGAAGAGAAAAAAAATTCTATGAAGGATATAGTGTAGAAGTTGTAAAACCAGGTTATTATGTGCAATGTACTGTAGTCCCCTGGCTCTTAGGAAATGGGCCACTGCATCCAGTCCCCTGTCATGCGGTATGGACGAATACAGGGCCTCAACGTCAATAGACGCCAAGAGCCAATGCGGTTCCATCTCTATATTCTCAAGTTTGGTTAAGAGATCCCCGGTATCTTTCACATACGAGGGCAGCGATTGTACAAAAGGACTTAGAATCTGATCTATGTAGATACCTACATTTTGTGAAAGATTCCCTACTCCTGATACAATCGGACGTCCCTTAATAGGTGTTGTCTCTTTGTGAACCTTTGGCAGGCAATAAAAGGTCGCCATTACTGGGTGGGGGGGATAGAGAAATGCGAACTCATCCACACTGATGAGCTTGTCCGACTTAGCTTGAGTGAGGATGTCTAGTAGTTCTTTTTGGAATCTACAGGTGGGGTTGGTGGGCAGAACTTCATATCCCTGGGTGTCTTGGAGAATAGTAAGGCACATATCTTTGTAATCTGAGGTGTTCATAACAACTACATTGCCCCCTTTGTCTGAGGGTTTGATCACTATTTGTCTGTCTTTCTCTAGTGTCTGTAGTGCACCCCTCTCTCCCTTACTACAATTGAACCTCATGGAGGTAGAGTCCATGTTAGAGAGTTCTGTTAGGGTATGCTTGAGGAAGACGTCAATACACGAGATTTCCCCAGTGGGCGGCATTTTAGAGCTCTTATTTCTCAGGTCAGTAAAGGGACCTTTGCCTTCAGGGTTGCTTGGCATGCTATCCAGATTATACAAAAAACGAACATCGCCAAGGATCTCCACCGGTATCCCAAGCTCGCGACTTTCTTTTTTGTCCCTTAGTTGGAAGTGTTTATGCCACCTAAGTTTACGTGCGAACAGGTGGAGATCCTTGGTCCAGCGAAATAGGTCAAATCTGGTGGTCGGTACAAACGATAGGCCCCGTCTCAAGATCTTGACCTCAGTTGGAGTCAGAGGTCGAGATGACAGATTAATCACAAGCCTATCGTCAGTCAACACTGTTGTGTTGCCGGGGGTTGGTTGATGCGATTCCGCAGATGGTAATGCATCCCTTGATCTAAAAAAGTAGATGATGAGGAGGATGGTTGTGAGGTAGGGGAATATATTGCGGTTGATTGCTATAATGGTTTGTATTATAGCGACCTCCCCGACGCCTTCCTTTATACCCTCCCCGGCCCCGGCCCCTAGTTTTGGGTTGTCTCTCTCTTTCGTTATCCGAGATGTCGGTCTCGGTAGAGGATTGATCTGTTTTTTGGGGGTTATCGGGGTTTGTCAGAAAAAGGTATGCTTTGTTTTCTTTAAAGTCCTGTGAATCTCTGGAGAACTGTCTATGTTTGCGTTCTTTGAGGTGATACTGATAACGCTCGATGGTATTCTGCAGTTGTGTTTCCTTATTACTGAACTCGGGGTCTTGATGGAATCTCTTTGTAATGTCGATCTGATCCCCCAGGTTTTTTTCTACTCGTTCAAGAACAATCCTTTCCTCATCTAAGAGTATCTGCATGAACCTAAGGGAACTATTGTCGCCTCCTTTTCCCCCTTTCTCAGTAGGTCGGGATTTCTAATGCGATTGGCAGGAGTCAGGGATATGCGAAGACCACGTGGTACTATGCCCTGTTTTATGTATTGGTCTAGGCCCTGTACTTCCCACCAGGAGCTAATGTGCTCCTTATATATGCGTGTGAGTTCGGTGAAAGCTCCGTTTAAGGTGGGGGTGTACTTTTTTTGCGTGAAGGCTTGCTCTGAAAAGACTGTTTTGGCCTCGTTAAGCCAAAAGTCCCTATCTAAGCCTGTGGTTAGGAAACCTGCCATATCCACAAGGCACAAGAATAGTGAAAGAAGAATTGAGTTGTCCTGTGAGGGTGAGAACTGTGCGGGCGCACCTCTCCCCAAGGTACTGCTGTCAAGCGTAAGAGAAAAATCAAAGGGGCAGTAACAATTAAAACGTGATATTTATTGGTATGACTAAAACAAGTAAAGTCCCCTTACAAGACAGACAAACAGACACGGTCGGGTACTGTGTACAGGTGTGCCACTAAAGCAGTGACTCACTGTACCCAGGGTCCCTAGGGCGAGCCCTTTATAAGGCTGTGTGGACCCCAAGGGTCACGAGGTGCCACAAAAAGTGCTAATAGACCCCGGCAAGGGTGTCCTGGATCCCGCTTGGAGAGCAGGAGCAAGCCCAGTCGGGATAGAAAATAAGGATGGATCTTACCGGTACCAGGGCAAGCCGTGCTTGATGACGAACGGGCAATGCAGACGACCAAGGTAAGTTCTTATTCTAGCACATGGATAGGGTGTTCCGATCCGAGGGAAGGGTACTTCGTAGGTAAGGAAATGCCTTATGAAGAAGGGGGCCGCAAGGGGAACATCTGTCCCTGTAGCGCCCTACTTGACCTACTTGTGACCCTGTTGCCCTAACACAGGATCCGTGCCCCGCAAGGGGTGGTCCCGTCCGGAACCTTACCCTGCACTAAGGTCCCTAAGAGACCCTGTCAGGGTGATGGGGAGGGGAACACCTAATCTGGTTAGACTAAAGGTGGTGGTAACACCGTGGGCAAAATGAGATTGTGCTCATATGTCCCTGGATGTAATAAAAGGTACGCTCATATGTCCCTACGCGTTTCGTCAAAAATGGAACATACATAGAAAGAATACTAGTACTAACAACCTCTTGAGTCATCAGGGGACGGGGGTTGGTACTAGTGGCTGTTGTCTAAGTCACCAGGTGTCAGTGTTGTAATACTGGACGCCCGTGGCTTAGGACAGACTAAAGAAGGTCATTAAGTGTACTTAGTCTATTTAGAAGAGACCTCACAGCCACATAAGAAACTAAGCTTATGCTAGGCTATTAGGAGGGAGGTACTGGCTACCTCTAACCACTTAATGGTGAATAACGTGGTTGATTCTGTAGCTAGAGTGCGTATGGCAAATCCAGGTACATCTGAAACACACAAGATAAAAAGTGTACAAATGCCCTATGAGCTACTATGACAAGATTGATCTATTTAGTAGACAGCAACATACATAAGTACAATGACCCCCAAAAACAATATGTGGATAAGTAGTCTCCAAACATAGAGGTGGGGATTCGGGCAATAGAAGATGCTTGTACTTACAGTCAGGCCTTGGTGCATATGGCATCCAACTGGCTAGGCCGGCGTCATTCCGTTTTGTTGAGGCCGGATGTATGGCGTCTGGCAGCGCTGCTATACGCGCCGCTACTGTTTTTAAATGGTAAGGGGACGCTGCGCATGCGTGCGCCACTCTCCGATGGGTGGCGCAGGCTGATGACGCAGGCGCAGTCAAATGACCTGGCGGTCCCAATCTGATGACGCGGCCCACGTACTGGGTCACATGTATACGCGTCATCAGTCCGGAGTGCCGCGGCCGTCCCTCCGCTATGTGCGCCCATCTCCCAGTCCGTCCATCACCAGGCAGGTAAGCGCTGCCGAGTGGGCGGAGCTGGCTGACGCTGGAAGGGCGGAGATCGCGGCATCTCCGGAGAGCTGAGTGGGTGGAGCTGAGTGTATCATTTGAACTCAGCTGCTACAAGCCACTCGCAAGTAGTGGGTCCATGGAGGGTCATAGTGACAGGTCCTCCATTCTGGACAACATAGTGGATATTTAACGGCAGGGCAGACCACAATGGCTAACGATAGGTAGCCTTATCTTTATTGGTATTACAGAAGCAAGCTACTAAGCAGCAATATGTAAAATAATTGCTGCATACTCTATCAAGATTAAATGTCAGTTGTAGCAGTATAGTTATGAGCCCCTCCAGGGTCCAATCCCCAAGAAACAGGGGGGGGGGGCCCAGATGAGTAGGAGTTGCCTGGAAGGAGGTATATACATAGGGTGGGGGCATATACATATTGTCCTTTCACAGGAAGCAACCGAACTGCAATTGTTCGTTTAAGCCTAGTGGATAAGTAGTTTTTAATTTAAAAATCCACCAACACTCACATTGAAGTATACGTTTGTCCCAATCGCCTCCACGTTGGGGTTTCTGGACATGTTCGATGCCCAGGAAGGACACCGCAGATGCACGGCCCCCATGATGGTTCTGGATGTGCCTTGCCACTGGAGTGTCCCTATCATTCCGTATGTCCCCGAGGTGCTCCCCCATCCTTTTGCGCAGTTCCCTGCGGGTCTTACCAACATATCGCTTGCCGCACTCACAGGTGATAAGATAGATAACACCTGTGGTGCGACAATTGATAAAATCACGTATGTGATAGGCACGACCAACTGGGTCCAACGCGAAGGATTTACTCTGAGTGAGCTGGCCGCAGAAACTGCAGTGTCCGCATCTAAAGCAGCCCTCAACCGGGTTGTCCAGCCACGTTCTAGGTTTCTCAGGTGGACAATAGTGGCTGTTCACCAATTTGTCTCTCAAGTTTGTGCCCCTCCTAAAGGTCACTGAGGGTTGAGGGCTTAGAACCGTGGTCAAGTCTGGGTCCATCAAGAGGGTCCCCCAGTTGCGGCCTATGATCTCTCTAACACCTGTGGTGCGACAATTGATAAAATCACGTATGTGATAGGCACGACCAACTGGGTCCAACGCGAAGGATTTACTCTGAGTGAGCTGGCCGCAGAAACTGCAGTGTCCGCATCTAAAGCAGCCCTTAACCGGGTTGTCCAGCCACGTTCTAGGTTTCTCAGGTGGACAATAGTGGCTGTTCACCAATTTGTCTCTCAAGTTTGTGCCCCTCCTAAAGGTCACTGAGGGTTGAGGGCTTAGAACCGTGGTCAAGTCTGGGTCCATCAAGAGGGTCCCCCAGTTGCGGCCTATGATCTCTCTTACGTTGGTAGATGCCGCATCAAAAGTCCCTATGACCCGTATTAGTCTCCTAGGGTCGCTGACCAGGTTCTTAATGGGGTGTAAAAGAGAGGTGCGTGTTTCAGCGCACGCTCTCTGGTAGGCCCTCTTGAGTGTCCTCTCTGGATACCCGCGTTCACGAAAACGCCTCCTCAGGTCATCGGCCTGGCGCTTAAACTCCCTGGTATCGGAGCAATTGCGTCTGAGTCTTAGGTATTGTCCGACCGGTATGCCCCGTTTAAGTGGGGTCGGGTGGCAACTATCCCACCTGAGAAGGGAATTTGTGGACGTTGTTTTGCGGTAGATGGTTGTTTGTACTCTACCGCCGCCACCCCTAGAGATGGAGATGTCAAGGAACGGAAGGTGATCCTTCACTATAACGGAAGTAAACCTAAGGTTTATGTTATTGACGTTCAGATCCTCAACGAATGCTGTGAACGCGTCCTCTGGCCCGCTCCACAGAACAAAAATATCGTCTATGTAGTGGGACCAGAGGACCACATGTTCCAAATACCTTCTAGGTGTGTCGCCAAAAACCAATGTCTCCTCCCACCAGCCCAGGAGCAGGTTCGCGTAGGAGGGCGCACACGAACTGCCCATGGCGGTGCCCCTGAGCTGATGGAAGATACGACTATCGAAGAGAAAAAAAATTCTATGAAGGATATAGTGTAGAAGTTGTAAAACCAGGTTATTATGTGCAATGTACTGTAGTCCCCTGGCTCTTAGGAAATGGGCCACTGCATCCAGTCCCCTGTCATGCGGTATGGACGAATACAGGGCCTCAACGTCAATAGACGCCAAGAGCCAATGCGGTTCCATCTCTATATTCTCAAGTTTGGTTAAGAGATCCCCGGTATCTTTCACATACGAGGGCAGCGATTGTACAAAAGGACTTAGAATCTGATCTATGTAGATACCTACATTTTGTGAAAGATTCCCTACTCCTGATACAATCGGACGTCCCTTAATAGGTGTTGTCTCTTTGTGAACCTTTGGCAGGCAATAAAAGGTCGCCATTACTGGGTGGGGGGGATAGAGAAATGCGAACTCATCCACACTGATGAGCTTGTCCGACTTAGCTTGAGTGAGGATGTCTAGTAGTTCTTTTTGGAATCTACAGGTGGGGTTGGTGGGCAGAACTTCATATCCCTGGGTGTCTTGGAGAATAGTAAGGCACATATCTTTGTAATCTGAGGTGTTCATAACAACTACATTGCCCCCTTTGTCTGAGGGTTTGATCACTATTTGTCTTTCTTTCTCTAGTGTCTGTAGTGCACCCCTCTCTCCCTTACTACAATTGAACCTCATGGAGGTAGAGTCCATGGTAGAGAGTTCTGTTAGGGTATGCTTGAGGAAGACGTCAATACACGAGATTTCCCCAGTGGGCGGCATTTTAGAGCTCTTATTTCTCAGGTCAGTAAAGGGACCTTTGCCTTCAGGGTTGCTTGGCATGCTATCCAGATTATACAAAAAACGAACATCGCCAAGGATCTCCACCGGTATCCCAAGCTCGCGACTTTCTTTTTTGTCCCTTAGTTGGAAGTGTTTATGCCACCTAAGTTTACGTGCGAACAGGTGGAGATCCTTGGTCCAGCGAAATAGGTCAAATCTGGTGGTCGGTACAAACGATAGGCCCCGTCTCAAGATCTTGACCTCAGTTGGAGTCAGAGGTCGAGATGACAGATTAATCACAAGCCTATCGTCAGTCAACACTGTTGTGTTGCCGGGGGTTGGTTGATGCGATTCCGCAGATGGTAATGCATCCCTTGATCTAAAAAAGTAGATGATGAGGAGGATGGTTGTGAGGTAGGGGAATACATTGCGGTTGATTGCTATAATGGTTTGTATTATAGCGACCTCCCCGACGCCTTCCTTTATACCCTCCCCGGCCCCGGCCCCTAGTTTTGGGTTGTCTCTCTCTTTCGTTATCCGAGATGTCGGTCTCGGTAGAGGATTGATCTGTTTTTTGGGGGTTATCGGGGTTTGTCAGAAAAAGGTATGCTTTGTTTTCTTTAAAGTCCTGTGAATCTCTGGAGAACTGTCTATGTTTGCGTTCTTTGAGGTGATACTGATAACGCTCGATGGTATTCTGCAGTTGTGTTTCCTTATTACTGAACTCGGGGTCTTGATGGAATCTCTTTGTAATGTCGATCTGATCCCCCAGGTTTTTTTCTACTCGTTCAAGAACAATCCTTTCCTCATCTAAGAGTATCTGCATGAACCTAAGGGAACTATTGTCGCCTCCTTTTCCCACTTTCTCAGTAGGTCGGGATTTCTAATGCGATTGGCAGGAGTCAGGGATATGCGAAGACCACGTGGTACTATGCCCTGTTTTATGTATTGGTCTAGGCCCTGTACTTCCCACCAGGAGCTAATGTGCTCCTTATATATGCGTGTGAGTTCGGTGAAAGCTCCGTTTAAGGTGGGGGTGTACTTTTTTTGCGTGAAGGCTTGCTCTGAAAAGACTGTTTTGGCCTCGTTAAGCCAAAAGTCCCTATCTAAGCCTGTGGTTAGGAAACCTGCCATATCCACAAGGCACAAGAATAGTGAAAGAAGAATTGAGTTGTCCTGTGAGGGTGAGAACTGTGCGGGCGCACCTCTCCCCAAGGTACTGCTGTCAAGCGTAAGAGAAAAATCAAAGGGGCAGTAACAATTAAAACGTGATATTTATGAAGTACCCTTCCCTCGGATCGGAACACCCTATCCATGTGCTAGAATAAGAACTTACCTTGGTCGTCTGCATTGCCCGTTCGTCATCAAGCTCGGCTTGCCCTGGTACCGGTAAGATCCATCCTTATTTTCTATCCCGACTGGACACCCTCGCCGGGGTCTATTAGCACTTTTTGTGGCACCTCGTGACCCTTGGGGTCCACACAGCCTGGGTACAGTGAGTCACTGCTTTAGTGGCACACCTGTACACAGTACCCGACCGTGTCTGTTTGTCTGTCTTGTAAGGGGACTTTACTTGTTTTAGTCATACCAATAAATATCACGTTTTAATTGTTACTGCCCCTTTGATTTTTCTCATCCACAGATCCCCCATAACAGTGTGTCATCCACAGATCCCGCATAACAGTGTCATCCACAGATCCCCCATAACAGTGTCATCCACAGACCTCCTATAACTGTCATCCACAAATCCCTCCCAAAACAGTGCATCATCTATAGATCCGTACCCATAAGTGTCATCCACAGATCCCCCATAACAGTATCATCTACAGATCCCCCATAACAGTGTGTCATCCACATATCCCCCCATAACAGTGTGCCATCCACATATCCCCCCATAACAGTGCGTCATTCACAGATCCCCCATAACAGTGTCATCTACAGACCCCATTAGTTCAAAACCCACCAAAAGCAAAAACCATTTTTTTCTTATTATTTTCCTCCTCAAAAACCTAGGTGCGTCTCATCATCAGGTGCGTCCTATAAAGTGAAAAATCTTTGCCTGAATGAGCATTTATACAACTTACCAACTGATTTTAAACGAAGACAGTTCCCACTTCATGCCTTCACCTTACTAGAGGGGGCGGGGCCGGAGGGGGCGGGGCCGGGGCGGGGGGGGGGGTTGGGTACGTACCTGTTGTGGAGAGTGGAGGGACTAGGGAGGGTCCTGCCGGCCGCACTGGCGCCAGTCAGATTCGGCGCTATGCGGCTGGCGGCTAATAATAGGCTAATCTGACTGCCCGAATTTCGAAACCAATCTGGCTGGCGCAGCTCTCAGACTGAGGCAGTGTGTTACTAGCTGCAGGACTGCCCTTCCACTGCATGATGGAGCCCGAGGAATCCTTCATAAAAGTGAGTGCAGTGCATATGTGATCTGTAGTATGTGTCTGTATGTAATAACATGCGTACTGGGCAGCCCTTCTCATCTGCCCCATCATAACAGATCATAACATCGGAGGTGATCAGAGAGGTGCAGGCTGCCCAATCAACAAGGTTGGCTCCCCCTGTCAGGTCCTGTTCCTTCTGTGCATGCTGCAAGCTGAGGCATAGAGGGAGAAAAGTCTCCTCAGTGAAGTGAGGAGCAGGAAGTTCTGCTTTAGGTATTGTGTGTCCTCAGGGGGAAGAATAAAGCTGTGGCCAATGATTCTAAAGGAAATGGAGTCGCAAGAAATTCAGGATGGAATTCTGGGTTTGGAGAGTTATGACGATGTTCCAGAAGAAGATGACTTAACTGTATTTGAATAAATGTAGATTGTTGTACCATACTTAATAAAAATAAGACATCCCCTGAAAATAAGCCATAGCGTGTCTTCTTGAGGAAAAATAAATATAAGACAGTTTCTTATTTTCAGGGAAACACGGCACTATACAAATACTTAATATTAGGCCAGTCATATGGCCATTGAAAGTATAAGATCTATGCAGAGTAGGGGCATCCTTTGACTGAGCCAGCACCTCAGTATTTCCACAGGGTCTTATAAACACCTATAGTCAAAAAACTATCCTTGAGTCACTGTATTCTGGCAGGGTTAAACAATTCATGCCATTACTAGCTAATTCATGCCTGACTTTCAGAGCTCTAAACAAAGCAAGGTGATAAAACCATAATGGCAACCATATTGGTATTTTCCCAGAAATCTAAGAAATGATTCAAAAGATTCTCTTCTTTTTGAGAAATGTGGACAAGTAACATGAACATTTCAGGTGGGAATCTGGTGACAAAGTTAAAATATAATGTATTAGGTCATAACTTTTGGATAAAAAGTACCGCAATGAAATAATTCAAAACCTTTACCTTATGTATTGCCGTGCTGTTCCCTTTGAAAACATTCCACTTTCTCCTATCTTTACTGTATGCAATAAAAAACTCCTTGATGTAATACTGTGTAAAATATTTACTTGCTCCTTGCGTTTGTATTCCAGAGATTAAGAACATTTTTTGCAGATCAACCTAGAATATAACAAGGGCATACATTTATTTTTACATTATATTTAGAGACGAACGAATCAAATCCCACGAAGTGGAGTTCGATCTGAATTTCAGGATAAATTTGATTCGCCTCAAAGCCAAATTTCCTCGTGCTTCGTGTCAGCGAATCAATTTAACCTGAAATAGTGTAAAAATCAAAAAAAGTTCAAACTTACCTCCTCAATTTGCTCGCAACGGGCCGCCAGCCTCCATCTTGATTCAACATCTCGGCCGAAATCCTGTGCGTGGTGACGTATGATGTCACCACGCCGGCCTGTGTGATGACGTAATCTCGCGCCACGCAAGATTTCGCTCCAGATCTTCAAGCAAGATGGCAGCAGCGGCCGGCCCATCGCGAGCAAATGGAGGCGGTAAGTTTATTAAAATAAATGTTTGTATTTTACATTCAGATGCTGCAAACATGTATAATGGCGGCATCTGAGGGGCAAAATGACAGGGGTGGCGCTATCGCAGCTCCCTGTCATTTCACCCGCTACTTACAAAGAAATGCGCTTTGTGACGAAGTAATTGATCACGCAGCAAAATTTTGGGTAAAATTCGGCAAATCAGCCAAATCGAACTTTTCAATTATTCGCTCATCTCTAATAATATTATATATACTTAAAGTAAGAAATATGGCAATGGAACTGGTATCTTGAAATAGAAAGACTTTGTAAATCTAAGAGCTCATGCACACGACCGTATGTATTTTGCGGTCCACAAAAACGGATCTGCAAAAAACATGGATGACGTCAGTGTGCATTATGTATTTTGGGAACGGAACAGCTGGACCCTAATAGAACAGTACTATCCTTGTCCGTAAAGCGGACAATAATAGTATATGTTAGATTTTTTTGCGGAACGGAAATACGGACATACGGAAACAGAATGCACACGGAGTAACTTCCACTTTTTTGCGGACCCATTGAAAAGAATGTTTCCGCATACGGTCCGCAAAAAAAACGGAACGGACACGGAAAGAAAATACGTTTGTGTGCATGAGCCCTAAATCAGTTAAAGAGGTTGTCTGGTTGTTTAAAATTGATGGTCCATAGGTTTGGATAAACCATCAATTATAAAGAACTGGATATTTCCTGTAATAAAGATTAAAGGGCTTTTCCTGGTTTTACACATAGAAGGCTTTAAGGAGTATTCCCATCCTAGACATTTATGGCATCTATGGCGGACTGGCCATAGACCTTACAGGGAAATTCTGGCACATGGATGACCTTAATGTGCACCTCTTAATCATTGTGACGCAATTTACATCAGCGCAGGACAAATTAAGACTTTTTATTTTTTCTTCACTATTTTAAAGGGAGTCTGTCACCTACAGATGTAGCCGAGCTAAAGTTGTTTATGATAACCAACATAACACTGTGCCATGTGTTATCTCGTGATAAAAGCCAGTGTAAAACATTGAAAAGTTAGTTATCTTTTTCTTGCCATTCTTTACTTATTGCGTTAACCATCAAGTTTAGCTCTGCTGCATCTGTACTTTACACATGTTGAACTGTCATCATTGCCCTGTAGGTGATAGGAACAGTTAACAGACCTTACCTTTCTTTCTGTTTTCTGTGTATGGCTCCTTGTAGATTAGCGTTCCTCCCACAGCGAGTCCGCATCGCAGCACCCGGCCTGACCTCCCTACATTCCAGAACTGTAAGGGTTACATAGCATCATAAATCAATATAATGCTATGTGACCCCCGGCAGCGATGGGAGGTCAGGCCAGGTGCTGCATTGCAGACTCGCTGCGGGAGGAGCGCTCGTCTGCAAGGGGCCTATCTGATAAAAAAAAGGTTGTATCTGAATTTTTTTTATATATTCGAATGACTTGCAAGTGCCCGGGGGCATTCCCCATTGATGCAGGTGCCCAAGTCCTCCGGAGAATGCCATTGATCTCTCCTCCCATGTTTCACTGTATGACAGCCCAGTGCCACTGACTGTGCTCCTTGAAATCCCACTCCAGCTCGCTTCACTGCCGGGGTCGGGCATGTGCAGTCAGTTCACTGATGCAGCTGCCCACAGTGGGCAGTGTATGGCGCATGCCTGGACCTGGCAGTGAAGTGAGCAGAGTCAATGAGGTAAGGACACTGGGCTTTCTTATAGTGAGACATGGTAGGAGAGATCAACAGCAGTCTTCAGAGGCCATAGGTGCTTCCATTAATGGCGAACGCCCCCATCCACACTTGTTTTCTTCAACATCAGATACACAGAAAACAGAAAGAAAGATACGATCTGTTAACTGTTTATATCACCTTAAGGGCAATGATGACTGTGATAATACAGTCCTAATCAAAAGTTTAAGACCACTCGAAAAATGGTAAAAAATCATATTTAGTATGGCTGGATCTTAACAAGGTTCCAAGTAGAGCTTCAACATGCAACAAGAAGAAATGGGAGTGAGACAAAACATTTTTTGAGCATTCAATTAATTGAAAATAACGATTAAACTGAAACAGGCTGTTTTTCAGCTGATCAAAAGTTTAGGACCACACCTCCCCAAAAAAACTAAACCCCCCCCCCCAAAACAGAAATCCAACTTCCAAATATGAACTCAGTAATGAGTAGCTCCGCCGTTATTGTTGATCACTTAAAAAATTTGTTTCGGCATGCTTGATGCAAGCGTTTCCATGAGGTGAGTGGGAACATTTCTCCAAGTGGTGAAGACGGCCGCACGAAGGCCATCTACTGTCTGGAACTGTTGTCCATTTTTGTAAACTTCCCTTGCCATCCATCCCCAAAGGTTATCAATTGGATTTAGATCAGGGGAAGACGCAGGATGGGCCAAAAGAGTGATGTTATTCTCCTGGAAGAAGTCCCTTGTCCTGCGGGCATTGTGTACTGTAGCGTTGTCCTGTTGAAAAACCCAGTCGTTACCACACAGACGAGGGCCCTCAGTCATGAGGAATGCTCTCTGCAACATCTAGACATAGCCAGCGGCCATTTGACGCCCCTGCACTTCCTGAAGCTCCATTGTTCCACTGAAGGAAAAAGCACCCCAGACCATTATGGTGCCCCCTCCACTGTGGCGCGTAGAAAACATCTCAGGTGGGATCTGCTTGTCATGACAGTAACGTTGGAAACCATCAGGACCATCAAGGTTACATTTGTTCTCATCAGAGAATAAAACTTTCTTCCACCTTTGAATGCCCCATGTTTGGTGCTCTCTTGCAAAGCCCAAACAAGCAGTTATGTGGCGTTCAAGGAGACGAGGTCTTTGAAGACGTTTTTTGTTTTTGAAGCCCTTCAGTCTCAGATGCCGTCTGATGGTTATGGGGCTGCAGTCAGCACCAGTAAGGGCCTTAATTTGGGTCGAGGATCGTCCAGTGTCTTGACGGACAGCCAATTGGCTCCTCCGGCTCAGTGCTGATGAAATTTTTTTGGGTCTTCAACTTGAATTTTTTGTTCCATAACCCTCAGGATCATTTAAGAAATTACAAATGACTGTCTTACTGCGTCCCACCTCAGCAGCGATGGCGTGCTGTGAGAGACCCTGCTTATGCAGTTCAACAACCCAACCACTTTCAAAAAGGGAGAGTTTTTTTGCCTTTGCCATCACAACGTGTGACTACCTGACAGAAAATGACAATGAATCCACATCTTTGTACAGATTTGGCCTTTTAAAGGCATGTGGTCCTAAAATTTGGATCAGCTGAAAAACAGCCTGTTTCAGTTTAATCGTTATTTTCAATTAATTGAAAACTCAAAAAATGTTTTGTCTCACTCTCATTTCTTCTTGTTGCATGTTGAAGCTCTACTTGGAACCTTGTTAAGATCCAACAATGTAAAATAAGATTTTTTGCAATTTTTCAAGTGGTCTTAAACTTTTGATCAGGACTGTAGATGTAAAGTAGGTGACAGACTCCCTTAAAGATTGCTGCTTGCTTTCCTTGAATGCAAACAAAACAACATTATTATATTCAGAGGCTGAAAATTGCTCTCCTTGACCTAGTTCTGCGCACACATCTAAGATAGTGACTACATATTAGTCAAAAAATAAGCTCTTCGTCTAGAGTCCAGGGCAGGTGAGGCTACTTTCACATTAGCATTTTAGGCGGACCAGTCATGGATCTGCAAAAACGCTTCCGTTACCATAATAAAACCGCATGCATCCGTCATGAACGGATCCAGCATTATGTCTTCTATAGCCATGACGGATCTGTCATGAACACCATTGAAAGTCAATGGGGGACGGATCCGTTTTCTATTGTGTACATTGTGTGCCAGGATAGATCCGTCTTGCTCCGCATCACATGCTTGCAGCGTTATTCTGTCCGCGATGGGAGTGCAACCAAACGGAACGGAATGCATTTTGGTGCTCTCTGTTTCATTCAGTTTAGTTCTGTCCCATTGACAATGAATGACAGATCTCAATACCGGAATTGAAACTCAATAGCGGAATTGCTAATGTGAAAGTAGCCTGAGATGTTTGCAGCTTTTATGTATAAGGGTGCATTCACACGATCGTATGTATTTTGTGGTCCGCAAAAAATATGGATGACGTCTGTTTAACATTCGTGTTGCATCAGTTTTTTTTTCGGACCTGTTGTAACAATGCCTATGCTTGTCCGCAAAATGGACAAGAATAGGACATGTTATATCTTTTTTGCCGGACTGCGGAATGGACATATGGATGCAGACAGCACACTGTGTGCTGCCCTTTTTGTTTGAGGACCCATAGCAATGAATGGGTCTGTGTGCAATCCGCAAAGAATGCGGATCAGATGTGGACAACAAAACGGTTGTATGAATGACCTGATGGTCACAGGACACTGTATCAAACCATTGGCTTAGAGAAGGACTAGACAATTCAGATTTTCAGATTCTTAATGCAGGCAAAAATGTTTCCATTCACAAATTTTGATAATGGAGCGTGACTGAACAATAAATGATTTCAGCAATTCAAAAATACCTGGATCCATGGCAGTGAGGATTTATTCAGATGTGCGCTCCATGCGTTGTATGATCCCGCGTTGTTCAATCTGGCTAGCTTAGGCTCCCAGGGATCTATGAAAGATAAATAAAGGAAATATGACTTTGTTTTCATTACTGACATTGTTCTGAACCTTAACAATGCAATTTTTTTTGCAATCACAAGCTTATGACTTTTTTCACCAAAGAGAATCATTGACGTTATAGCAGTTGCAATTTAAATTTTAGAATTGTAATATTTAAGATTATCCTCCTCCTCCTCCTTCCAGACAGGGTCAGGAAGCTTCAAAAGGGGCCCACCTCATTGCCATCCTCAGTGTCTATCTGTCCCTGCCTGGCAGAGGAGCAGGAGGAGTCCCTGTGCCTCAGTTCGGGGGCGATAAGAAGAAGGGACGAATTGGAAAACTGGGGCCGCATTTTCGGGTGCTGGCAGCTTACCTTGGGCAAGTAAGCGCCGTCTCTGTGTGCCTGCCGCGGTTATAATTCCCTGCTTGTGCGCCAGTAAGGGGGCGCGGCCGTGGCATCAGGGCACTCAAGAGGAGTTCCTCCGGATCCTATTGGCCGCGCGCTGCCCGATAATCTCGGCTCCGGTGGGTGACGTTATGCGAGGTCCTGATGGGGCTGTCCACAGCGAATGGCAGGTGGATGACGTCGGGAGTTACCTTACCTTGGGCTTTAAAATCTGGCGCGCTGGTCCAGATGAATGTCATCCTCTGACCAGCAGAATCTACTGCAGTCCTCTGAGCCATCGACTCCTTGCAGCATGGAACAGGAGGAGAGTACTGAGCAACCTGTCAGCTTGACAGTGAGTCTTCAGAATGGTAGAAGTTGTGAGCATTGGACTGCACAGTTTTTTCTTTAATATGCCATTTCTTTCTTTCCCTTGTACTGATAAGAGTGACAAGGATATGTCTGTGAAAGCCAAAATAGTACAAAAATCTAAGACTCTTAGATGTGGTGTGTGTGCAACCAGGCTTCCAGATAATTACTCCAAAAAGCGATGTAAAAAATGTACTGACGCAACATAGTTAGAGAGCAAGTACCTGCTTTAAGAGATGAAATGAAGGGCATGATAAGGCAGGAACTAAGTTCCGCCTTGGTGGATTTTTCTCCAGCTAAGAGTCACCCATCTACCTCTAAGCATAGGTCTAGGAAGATTTTCCTGAACAGGATGAAAAAACTAGTGATTCTGATGCTGATAGCGACTGCAATTTTAAAAAGTATCTATTTTTCTCTGAAGACATTAAGAAATTGTTAAAAGCTGTCAACGTCACAATGGAAATTAAAGAAGAAAAAGTTCAGAGGTCTGCTCTGGACGAAATGTTTTCAGGTTTAGAGGAAAAGAAAAAGAGGGTATTCCTTGTTCATAAAAACCTTCATTCTTTAATTTTAAGAGCATGGAAAACCCGGATAGGAAGGTCTTCTTGCCTAGAACCATTAAAAAGAGACTGCCCTTTGACGATGAGGATTTAAATACATTCTTAAATTGTCCCAAAATCGATGCTTCCTTTTCCAAATTGGCAAAAGGTACATCCTGAGGATACAGGATCTCTACGCAATCCTATGCATAAAAAAGTGGATGCAAAGCTAGGTCCTTGAAAAGCTGGTTAGTTCATTTAGAAGACTTATTAAAATCAAATACACCATATGAACAGTTTGCAGATTCCTTTCCACTACTGTTAAAGGCAGTGGATTTCTTATTTGACACTACGGCGGACTCAGTCAGGCTTACTGCAAGGACAACGGCTCTGGCCAATAGCTCTAGGAGAGCACTATGGTTAAAATCGTGGTCGGGGGATATTAGCTCCAAAGCCAGATTATGTAATTTTCCATTCTATGGAGAGTTTTTTTGGGGGAAAGATTTGGAAAAAATTCTGGAGAAGGCTTCTGATTCAAAGAAAAGTTTCCCAGAAGATAAAAAGAAAAGAAAAGCTCCTTTTTATCGTTTAAAAAGGGAAAACAGACAGTTGGAAATCTACCAAACAAAATAAAGGAAAGGGGTTTTTATTCAACTCTCATGATAACGACTCATCCAAGAAATGATGCCAGAGATCCGGTGGGGGGAATATTGAGAAAGTTTGTAGAATCCTGGAAAAAAAATTCTCCAAACCCTTGGTTGATGGATATTCTTTGCCAGGGTTACCAGATTCCCTTTTTCAAAGTTCCCCCACAACATTTGTGAACACTCCAGTCCAAAACTCAGGGTTTCTTCAACTTTGTCTGGAGCAGGGGATTCTGGAAAATGTGTTTAATCATAAACCTCCAAAAATTAAACAAGTCAAAAAATACGAAAGGTTCAAAATGGAATTGATCAAATTCACGGCCAGTGTTCTACAGGAAGGTGTATTTTTAGCGTCAATAGATCTAAAAGACGCATATTTCCATATACCCATTCACCAAGATTCCCAACAATACTTAAGAATAGCGGTGTGGATTCAGGACCAGCTAAAACTATTCCAATTTCAGGCTCTTCCCTTCGGTATAACGACAATGCCCAGACTTTTCACAAAAATTATGTTGGAAACATTAACGCCTCTGAGAAAAAACGTCTTAATAATACCATATTTAGACAATCTTTTAATAGTGGGCGATACCAAAATAGACCTCGAAAACAATCTTTTGAAAACCAGAGAAAGATTGAGGGACCTGGGATGGATCATAAATTGGGAGAAATCACAGATTCTTCCCACGCAAAAGATAGTGTTCCTGGGCATACTGTTGGATTTAGTCAATCAGATGTGTTTTTTGCCGGAGGACAAGATACAAAAGATTCAATCACAAATAAGAGTTTTCAGGGGCGGATTATCTAAGTCGCAAAAAATTGGATCCAGGGGGAGTGGAGTCTAAAAAAGGAGATATTCGACTCTCTTGTCAATAGATGGGGTACTCCACAAATAGATTTACTGGCAAACAAAAACTAAGTGAAGTTGCCAGTTTACTTCCCACTCTTGTGATCCGGTGGAGTTTTCATTTAGATTATTGCTTCCCACCACTGCCTCTAATTCCGAGAGTCCTGAGGAAGATAAGAGAGGACAGAGCGAAAGTAATCCTGATAGTACCAAACTGGCTGAGGAGATCATGGTATCTACTTCTGTCAAGAATGACCAAAAAGGAACCCTGGGTTCTACCATGGTCCGAGGATCTTCTAACACAAGGCCCGATATTCCATCCCAAAGCAGTAAGTTTACACCTGTCAGCCTGGATCAGTCAATACCATGCTAGCCAGCAAGAAAAGAGTGACTAATAGGATATACCCAAAAATCTGGAAAAAATACATTTCTTGGTGTTCTCAAAATCCTTCAGTTACAGTGGCAACATTTCATCAATTCTAGATTTTTTACAAGAAGGATTTAACAATGGATTAAAACTCAGAACCCTCAGAGTGAAAATTTTGGCCTTGAGTGCTTCTTTAGACGAAAAGTTTGCCTCTTTCCCATGGATCATACGATTCAGGAAAGGTTCTGACAGACTTAGACCCAGAAAAAGACCTCTAGTCGCCCCTTGGGATTTGAACCTAGGTCTTTCAGGGCTTACTAATCCCCCACTTGAACCCTTGGAGATGGTGAACATTAAGCACTTGACCCTCAAGCCGTTATTTCTTGTTGCAATTACCTCAGCTCGCAGGGTTAATGAAATACAATCTTTTTCTGTTAAAGAACCCTTCTTAACTGTTAGAGATGACAGAATTATCTTGCGATTTGATAACTGCTTTTTACCCAAAGTAGTCTCCGACTTTCACAGGACGCAGGAAGTTATTCTTCCTTCATTTTGTGAAAACCCCAAGTCTGAAATGGAAAGAACCTTTCACACTTTGGACGTACAAAGATGTGTTTTGAAATATTTATCTGACACTAAAACTTGGAGGAAATCCAATAACCTCTTCATTCAGTTCCTAGGGGGCACATTGGTTAAAATAGGCCATTTGTGAAGCCTACAGAGTAATGGGAAAGGAATCTCCCCCTGGTTTAAAAGCACATTCTACCAGGGCAGTATCGACATCCTGGGCGGAAAAGGCATCTGCCTCGCAAGATCAAATATGTAAAGCTGCAACCTGGTCCAATCCCCATACTTTTGTCAAACACTACAAGGTGGATATTGATGGACCTCTCATAAGGGAGAAAGGTTCTTCAGGCGGTTGTCCCATCATAAGTTATTATCCGGTAGTTCTCATTGTCAGGTGCCGTCATGGAGGTGAGAGGAAAAAATTAATTTGTCTTACCGGCAATTCCCTTTTTATAAAAACCTCCATGACGGCACCGCTTATATATCCCCCCCCCCCCCCCCAAAAAAAACACATGTGTATATATATACAAGAAGAAAACTTTGCAAATAATACAATAATAAGTTTTGGTAGTTATATATATGAAGTTTAATATATATAGCTAGTTGACTTTTGTTCTAAGTTAAAGAACGGAGGTTGTGTGGTATGAATGTTGAAATTTAGGGCCTGAGGATGACAAGGAGGTGGGCCCTTTTTGAAGATTCCTGTCCCTGCCTGAAAGGAGGAGAAGGATAATCTCATTGTAAGGTGCCGTCATGGAGGTTTCGTAAAAAGGGAATTACTGGTAAGACTAATTCAGTTTTTTAATTTTCATTTTTCTGTGATGTTGTGATCGATGTTGTCATGGAGCTGTAACCTAAGTATTTAATAGTGATAATTTGTGCAATGTAGGTGACGGCTTTTTAGTCCTAATCTTATTTTCCAAGACTTACCTATATAATGTGATGCTGTAATCTGCTCATCGGATATTGTTCTGCTTGCGAGGCCAAGTGGAAAGTTACAACCTGAGCCAAAAAAAAAAAGACACAGTAGTAATACAAAATTTTTAACTCATGGAAGAGATTATGGGAGTCATTTATCAAACTTGTGTAAAGAAGAACTGGTTTAGTTGCCGATAGTAATCAGATTCCACCTTTCATTTTGGACAGCTCCTTTGGAAAGTGAAAAGAGGAATCTGATTGGTTGCGTTGGACAACTAAGCCAGTTCTACTTTACACCAGTTTAATAAATGACTCCCATAATATGATCAAATGCATTCCAACATTCAGAACCAAACTGGTAAGACAAGGTGTACCCCTGGACCCCTGTGTTCACAAGAATAGGGGCTATGTACACCACAGGGCCCCCCAAAATTAACAGAGTGGCAGTTCAAGCTTGCACACTGCCACTCCATTCATTACTATGGGACCTTCCGGATGTAGCCGATCACTGTGCTTGGTATCTCTGGCAGTCCCACATTGATAAATGGAGTTGCAGGGTGCATGCTTGATCTGGCGTTTTTTACTATATTTTCTCCTGGATTTGCAAGGGTTAATACCCTGACTTCACCTTTAGCTTCCCTATCATTAGTGGATCCTGTGACATTTGCACCTGTTGTGAGTGCAGTCTTTTTAAACACAAAAGAGATGCATTTGTTTTATGTCATGAATAAGGACAGGCCGAAACGCATTGACTGGTGTTGGGAGAAGTACTGCTGTGTGCCATTTTGTCCTTTATTTTTAAAGATATTTGAAATAAAAAATCTATGATTTTATCCAAGACCTGAATGCTGGACACGCTACTTTGTTTCTACAGTGGATTTGCTTCTCCTAAGGATCTGTGCACCAATGACTGGCAAAAGCGGTGAACTGATTGCATTTATTTTTTTGTATGCTTAATCTGGTGCTCGATTCATTTCAGGGGTATGGTGGCCCCCAATCCCATGATCGGTGGGGTTCCCGTAGAAGGACCCCGACTAATGTCATCTATCCAGTGGATAGAGGGTAATTTGAAATTACCGGAATACCCCCTTTTAAATGAAATTTCACACAGACAACTGTAAAATATATAAATATTGGTAGATAATAGGTTTATTAGCAGCAACGAGTGGCAGGCAGCTGGTATAAAGGTCACCAAAATCTTGGGATGCGTCAAAGGGGGCTTAGACTTTGTTGGTGTAGTTATAGATTACATACCTACCATGACTGACACTAACATTTTGTTCATATACTGTATTCTCTAAGTTTGTTACCCTTTACTGGTATCACATCAGGTTATGTAGACTACAGTATCACTGGCCTTGATGTTCCACAAACTGTACATTTGGACTTTGACTCACCAGGGATGACTCTGCAGTTTCACTTATTTGCTCTTGAAATGATGCTTTGAAAAAGGACAAAACAGTTGGCTCACTTAGGTTTGACCACGCCTGGTGCTCAGGATCAAAAGAAACACCCCTAGTTCTGAATAAAATTGGCAGAAGATGGAACCGGCACTCAAAACACTTGTAATTCACGTGGAGATAAAATTATTACAATTTATTAAATGCACATATTTATAAAACCGATAAAATTCTATACAGGATCGCAAATTGCTCTATGGTCGCACAAGTATGGGTGTATCAGGTACTGGATCCGCTAGGTCGAGCCCACTGCATCCGTATCTCCCCTGTGGGGGTGATTGTTAGATCGCAGTTGGCTCAGATAGAGCGGTTTCCCCAGCCTGACCTAAACCGTTGTCAGCAACATAGGTTGTATAGTTGCTGCAAATGTCCCTCTGTGCGTCATATGTTAAATCCAAACCGATGGTAGATAAAATGGTGGATTAGATGGTGTACATCTTTTCTTTTATATGCTCTTCCCTAATATAACATTCAAAATGTCCATCCAGTCTGTGATATTCTATTGTACCAAATGCGTCATATACAGTCCCAGCTGTATTTCGGCTGTTTTACCCCTAGGTGAAGGAGGCTTTGTGTCCTTATGCAATATCGATCTATTCGAATAATTTCACTACTCACTGTGTACCCCGATACTTTGTCTCGTTTGGTGTGCGGGAATGTCTTGCTGTGGCGTCCCACAGATCAGCTGTTCTCCGCTCCGGCAATGTTAGTTCCGGTTTGATCGAGATCTCGTCTTGCTTCCTGCGTGAGCTTGGTACAATTGTGAGTAGGATAATGCTTCTTTCGATAGTGCTTTTTTCGATAAAGTCTCAATCGAAAGAAGCATTATCCTACTCACGTTTGTACCAAGCTCACGCAGGAAGCAAGACGAGATCTCGATCAAACCGGAACTAACATTGCCGGAGTGGAGAACAGCTGATCTGTGGGACGCCACAGCAAGACATTCCCGCACACCGAACGAGACAAAGTATCGGGGTACACAGTGAGTAGTGAAATTATTCGAATAGATCGATATTGCATAAGGACACAAAGCCTCCTTCACCTAGGGGTAAAACAGCTGAAATATGGCTGGGACTGTATATGACACATTTGGCACAATAGAATATCACAGACTGGATGGACATTTTGAATGTTATATTAGGGAAGAGCATATAAAAGAAAAGATGTACACCATCTAATCCACCATTTTATCTACCATCGGTTTGGATTTAACATATGACGCACAGAGACATTTGCAGCAACTATACAACCTATGTTGCTGACAACGGTTTAGGTCAGGCTGGGGAAACCGCTCTATCTGAGCCAACTGCGATCTAACAATCACCCCCACAGGGGAGATACGGATGCAGTGGGCTCGACCTAGCGGATCCAGTACCTGATACACCCATACTTGTGCGACCATAGAGCAATTTGCGATCCTGTATAGAATTTTATTGGTTTTATAATTTTGTTATTGTTATTATTTGTTCTATATATGCACATGTGCATTTAATAAATTGTAATAATTTTATCTCCACGTGAATTACAAGTGTTTTGAGTGCCGGTTCCATCTTCTGCTCTTGAAATGAACCTTATTCAGAATTATTGTATCATGCTCATATATGGGGCTTCCGGACAATGTTTCTACCCAGCATCGGACTCGATTTCCTTAGGCCCACCAGAGAAAATTACACCCAGGGCCCAACCCCTATATCATTGATAAAGTCTAATCCTAAGGGATCATTCACACAACCGTGGTTTGGTTCTGCATTCTAGCTGCATTTTTTAAACGCAAAAGAGATGCATTTGTTTTATGTCATGAATAAGGACTGAGTACAGGCTGAAACGCGTTGACTGGTGTTGGGAGAAGTACTGCTGTGTGCCATTTTATATATATTTTTTTTAAAGATATTTGAAATAAAAAATCTATGATTTTATCCAAGACCTGAATGATGAACCGGCTACTTTGTTTCTACAGTGGATTTGCTTCTCCTAAGGATCCGTGCACCAAGGACTGGCAAAGGCGGTGAACTGATTGCATTTTTCTTTTTGTATGCTTAATCTGGTGCTCCTTTACTTTCAGGGGTACGGGGGCCCCCAATCCCATGATCGGTGGGGTTCCAGTAGAAGGACCCCGACTAATGTCATCTATCCAGTGGATAGAGGGTAATTTGAAATTACTGGAATACCCCTTTTAAATGAAATTTCGCACAGACAACTGTAAAAGATATAAATATTGGTAGATAATAGGTTTATTAGCAGCAACGAGTGGCAGGCAGCTGGTATAAAGGTCACCAAAATCTTGGAATGCGTCAAAGGGGGCTTATACTTTGTTGGTGTAACGGGGCGTCGAAGGCGCACTCGGTCTCCCATCAGCCGCAGAACTGCTGCTTAGCTTCGGGAGCGAGGATCTGTGTTCGGCCTCGTTCCCAGGGCGGCTTGGCTAGCTGGAAGGCTCCCTGCTCCTAGGTCTGCCTTGAGCACCGAGCTGATCACTCGGTGCTCGACTTGTCTGTCTGTCGGTCATGTGATGCTGGCCACGTCACATGACCCTCACTCCCCACTATAATTACAGGCAACCTGCTGGCTACAGGTTGCCTGTGATACTGGTCCATTGGTGCTTCCTTGTTCCTTGGTTCTAGTCTGCGGCTGCTTGTTCTGATTGACCTCCTGACCTTGTGACCTCGGCTCATTCTTTGACCTTGACTTCATCTCATCCTTGTACGTATTTGCTCTGGATTGACCTTGGCTCTGACTGTTGACCTTACATTGCCCGCTCCATTTGCACTCCCGCTTCTCCTGGTTCTGACTTGTTGACCTTCCGTATCTTTCCTCTGTGCACTTATGTAAGTAAGGGACCGGAGCCCAGTTATGCACCGTCGCTTAGGGTGGGAAGTGTAAGTAGGAAGGGACAGGGTTTGAGGGTGGAGTCAGAGTGCACCCTCTTTCCTTCCTCTCTGATTCCTGACAGTTGGTGTAGGTATAGATTACATACCATGACTGACACTAACATTTTGTTCATATACTGTATTCTCTAAGTTTGTTACCCTTTACTGGTATCACATCAGGTTATGTAGACTACAGTATTACTGCAAAACCGCAAAACACGGCACGCTCGTGTGAACAAGCCCTAGGACATAGACAGTGGACAGTGATTAGTTCAAAAGGCAGCTCCAAATGCAATTTTCCTCTGGGTCCTTTGGGGCCAATTATGGCTTCATAGACTGTGCCCACCAGAGGATCCTCTGTACCCTGTTTCTACCTCTAGCACAACTTCTTTCCCGCAGTCTTGGAGAACATTTAGGTTATGACTCCACTGGCTTTTTTCTTGACAAAGGTTTACAGGTATTCCTTTTTGGTATCGAAACATATGAAGATATGTTAAATGTTGTAAAGCAGCGGTCATCAAACTCTGGCAGCTTCCAGCATCCTCTATTCACTTCTATACGCGTTTCAAGAACAGCAGAGATTGCTCACTCCTGTTGTAAAGGGACTTGGCAGGGACTTGCTGGCAGTAGTTGCATATAAAGGAAGACTAAACCTATAAATGAATTAAAAAAGTACACAGCAGAGATCCTTGTCCCTGCAGTCTGCAGAATTTTCTGCATGCTCCTGAAACAGTCTTGTAGAAATCCTGCAGGGAACACAGGGGTTAGGGTGCGTTCATACAAGTTATTTCTGCAGTTTTTCTGCATGCTTGTATTTTTAGTTAGAATTTTTTCTGCAGTGTTTTTTGTGGTAAAAACTACAGCTCCATAAATTAGCTGAAGGTCTGTGGGAAATATGAAACGAAGGACACACATGATTTTTTGCTATTGGCATTTTGTTAATTAGGTGGTGTTTTTTGTCTTTCTTTTAAAAAACACAGCATGTTGGAACTCTCTAATTTTTGTAAGGTGTTTTCACATTACCTTTACTATAGGGGAAGCTGTTCGAGCATTGGGAGCGCAGCTCTCCCAGAGAAAGCCGCCTCAGATGCCATTGTCACAATTGACAGTAGAAATCCCGTGGCTATCACACCCACTCTGCTCCTAGACTAGGTGCCAGCTTTAAGGACCCGACATGTACGGTGCTGGTTGGGAAGCGGTTAAAAAAACTAGTGGATAAACACACTGGGGGACATTTATCATACCATCTGCACCAGAAAAGTAGCACAAGAAAGTGGCACACTTTGGCACATGCTGTGGTTTTGCTAAATTTTTTGACTTTTCGGGGGTTTTACTCACGACTCACCAGAAAAGTAGCACCAGAAAGCGGCACATTTTGACAAACTCTATGGTTTTACAAAATGTTGCTACTTTTTTGGAGTTTTACTCACCGCTCACCTCTTTTCAAAGTAGCAAATGGTGATGGTCTGGAGCAGGCAGTCTGTTACATGCATTACAGTCTACGCCAGGAAACTGGCCTATATAATAGGGATGATCTAGGCCAGCTCCCTTGCTGGTCTAGATCTTCATTTTGTCGCACAAACCTGCAAAGATTTTCACAAATATTAAGAGGCATGCACCTTTTAATAACTGCGGTGCAGCTAACGGCACTAGGTGGATTATTAAATGGCACCTGTCAGCAGATTTGTACCTATGACACTGGCGGATCTGTTGCATATGCACTTAGCACCTGAAGACATCTGTGTTGGTCCGATGTTCATATGTGCCCACACTGCTGAAAAAATAAAGTTTTGATATACACAAATGAGCCCTTTAAGAGCAACAGGAGCATTGCTGTTACTCCTACAGGCTCTGATCTCTCTGCAACTGCTGAGGATCCTTTATTTTTTGCATCTATTATGCTCCGTTTTAGCCCTTTCCATCTGAGATCTGTTATTTTAGACAGAGAAACTTTTAGGCCTGTGTAGGACTTATTTCCATCTAAAATAATGGATCTCAGTTGGAAAAATGTGCATAACTGAGCATAACAGGAGCTTAAAATACAGGATCCATTTTTGGTTTATTTTTCTGTTCTCCTGATGGATCAGAAGAAGGGAAAACTAATCAGTGATGTGAACCCGGCCTTACTTGTAGGTTGATACTGAAAGGCATTTAAGGAACTTATGAGCGCATGCACATAAGGTAGAGGACTCCGGGAGAAGTCCTATCAATGCATTTCAGGGCCAGCTGGTGAGCGGGAGGATCAGAGGGGGGAGTATCATCATACAAATAACTCATCAGTTATTATTACTGTACTTTATAAGGGATTGCATTCAATGCAATAAAAAAAAGAGATAAGGAATAGAGAAGCATAAAGAAAGGCACAAATGTACAGCCTAGAACAGGGATTTTTCAGCTCCATTAATAGAGCTATAGCTATAGTGTCCAGAGCACAGAGCCGCTAACGGACAACAGCACTTGTCCAGATGGGCCCCATCCATATACGCTTTACATGGTCAGCCATTTATTTGAACATGTAATTTGTGAGGCAGCTACTTGCATGTCTCTGATAAGTTCCCTTTATTCCTGAAATCTAGTTGCATTCAGTAATCAGTCACATTCCATTTCTCATTTATACAGTTAATGTTTTTGTGACCAGGGGTAAGCCTCAGGTATGTGTGTTTGTTTGCACCATTTTTCATGAGAGTATATCAGTAAACCACATATTTACCTTCTTCTGCAACGTTGAATATTGTTTGCATTCCGGCTTGCTGATATTCTGCCACCTCGGTTTCAAGCAGCCAGATACCTGCCCTTGCTGGCTTCATTTCAACTGTTGCGAAAGTACCTTAGAGAAAACACGAAAATGAATGAACATTAGATTTCAAGGCACAACTACACATCGATGTGATAAATAGAGCAATATATTGTGTGATTGTGTAGATTATATTTCACCATTCTAAAATATTGTTTCCACCTTGCCGCTCAGTCTGGGCCTGTGTGTGCAACTTTGAGGAAATCAGATTGACTGTTAAAAACTGGCCCTTTGCAAGTGGTAATGAAGATGTTTCCTGGAGCCAACAGCATGCACCACCCACAGTAGGGGTCAGAAGCTTTTCAGATGGACTACCAGAAGATGAAGAAAACATATCATAAGCTATAACTTATCTCTGGTACAACTCACCTACTAATAATTGTAATAATTGCATTCTGTGTGGGCATCGCAGAGAGTCCAAACATGCCACCCCTGACAACCAGCATTCCCACATAACGAATATCTCACCTTCTGGGACCCTTACACTGGTCATATTTGGTATTAGAACAATCGGCATGATGAAATATGTGTTAATAAAACATGTTGGGCCTCGGATATCCATTAGTGTGGATGGGAGGACATGTTTTATTGATATTTTATGTTTGTCAGCTGAGTAAGAGAGGTGGAGCCTGCATCGGTAATAAATGCCTGCTTCCCAGAACTCTGGGCCAAGAGTGGGAGGGATACCCCTCTTAGCTTCACCCTCTCCTGAATAGGGATTTGGAACCTTTCATTAACACAATTTGGGGATCCAATCAACATTAGGTTGTGTTCCATGTTCTGTTTTTATCCTTTTATTTGTGCACTTATGTATGTCTCTTATTTCTTTTAATTTTTGTAACTAAGTACTGTATCCTTTTTAGTACATTAAAGCACATCTTTAATGGTTTTGCCTTGTGCCCAGAACAAGCCCAGTAACCTCCATTCTTTAAGTGTATGAGTGCGGTTTGCGTTACCATGCATTTGCTGTAGGTGTGGCTAGTGCTACTGTTTGTCTGCTTGCGAGTGGGGAGCTGTGTGGTGTTCTATGAGCCCCTAATTAATTGGTATATTAATTTAAATGTCATAGATGGTGGCAGAGCGTTGGGGTGATGAAAGGCTGTGTCGGGCTGTGATCTAGGTTCAATCTGAGGCCTGTGTGTAGGGACATGAGAGATTGAGTGCGTGAAATAGATCGACCCTCGGCAGTTGCACCCAGGTCACGTGACAGGGCAGTTCCCGTATATGAGAATTGATATAATCAATAGTTATGGCTGAGCTTAGGTATGGACAGCTTCACATCAGTTATTGCTTTTAAATTGTATTGCATCTATTATGTGATAAGAGTTTTTGCAGAATCCATAACGCCATTCACCTTTTATCATCAAACGACATGTGAACGAATTTCATAAGCGGAAATTCGCTCATCTCTACTGACAGATTTCACACTGTACAGTACTCAGCAGCCTGGATTGTATGTCAATACATGCAGGCTGCAGAAGACTAATGGCTGAGAATTTTTAATAAAAACTGTTACTAAAATTATTTTATCACGTAATAGATGCAAAATAAATTGATGTGTCTGTAAGGAAAGGAGGAAGAAAGAAGGAAGATTTGAAGAGTTAGATTGGTGTGGTGGATATAATACCTGGAAATACCATGAATACCATGAAGAAAGAGTATTAACAAGGGTTCAGATGCATGGTTACCTCACTGTGACACCTTTTTGAATGGAAGTTAGCTCAGTGATTCTCTCAGGGGAAAACTACTATTTGCTACTTACTGTCCCCTGCAGTGGCAGCCACAAAGGTAAGGTAGTATTGCATACTGGAGCCTGAAAAAAATGATTGACCCTGTAATATAGACAGGCCTTGTCTTCTCTGCCTCATAGACAGGTGGGGGAACTCCCTCCATGATGCCTATATTCTTCTGGAACATCTGGAAAGGTGTTGTCTAGATGAGCCCCTTTAATTTAGCACCTTGCTGCACCAAGATATAACTGTATTTTGTGGTGAAAACTAAATTTATGCTGGGTTCCCGCTGCAGGGACTGCGAATGGAGCTAGCTCTGATCCTGACTATTTAACCTGATAGACTTCTGCAGTTGGTGGGGAGATGGCTCCTTCTGCCATTCTATTGGCTCCCTGCAACACAATTGCAAGATGATGATAGTTACTAACAGTGGCCCCATGTCTGCTTATTAGACCCCTTTACGCTGTGTTTATGACTAAATCTAGTTGCAACTGGTGTTCTTACGCTGCCCTTGTCAGTTACATTAGCGGATGGGTATAAAAATGTATTGCTCCTTGTTTTCTTGTTAATAAAGATTATTGCATTGTTGGTAGTGCAAGGCATTCTGGGAAGGAGAAGCCAGTATCCAGTCTACATACAGACTACAGGACATCAGCAGAGCTGTTCCATGCAGTTCTCCTTCTTATACTCTACCATCTTTGTGCAAGTATATCTGGTTAGTGACCTCTACCTTTGTTTCAGGGACAGTATGTTATGCAGAGCTGTTCAAGTAGTTGTAGTGTTACTCAGGGAGTTATTTCTGTTAGCTAGCCATGCAATCTATGCATAGGCAGCCATTTGGGACATATGCTCAGTG
This sequence comes from Bufo gargarizans, assembly GCF_014858855.1. Classification (NCBI taxonomy): domain Eukaryota; kingdom Metazoa; phylum Chordata; class Amphibia; order Anura; family Bufonidae; genus Bufo; species Bufo gargarizans. Next base: position 454,669,973 of record NC_058082.1, read on the forward strand.
TTATGCAAATATTATAATACATGCTGTTCTCTGCTTTCTGCTGATACATGTTATAGAAACATAGAATGTGTTGGCAGATAAGAACCATTTGGCCCATCTAGTCTGCCCAATATACTGAATACTATGGATAGCCCCTGGCCCTATCTTATATAAAGCATGGCATTATGCCTATCCCATGCATGCTTAAACTCCTCCACTGTATTTGCAGCTACCACTTCTGCAGGAAGGCTATTCCATGCATCCACTACTCTCTTAGTAAAGTAATACTTCCTGATATTACTATTAAACCTTTGCCCCTCTAATTTAAAACTATGCCCTCTTGCAGCAGTTTTTCTTCTTTTAAATATTCTCTCCTCTTTTACCTTGTTGATTCCCTTTATGTATTTAAAAGTTTCTATCATATCCCCTCCGTCTGGTCTTTCTTCCAAGCTATACATGTTAAGGTCCTTTAATCTTTCCTGGTAAGTTTTATCCTGCAATCCATGTACCAGTTTAGTAGCTCTTCTCTGAACTCTCTCCAAAGTATCAATATCCTTCTTATACTTATACAAGCCATTTGAATTCTTATAGTTTTACCAATTCACAATCCTGTTGACCAACAAACAAGTTAGACTACAGAAAACAGTCCTCTTATTTGGAAGACAGGAATGGTTTATGCTGAATGTCAGAATGCACACTGTGTGAACGTGTATGAAGACAGAACAATCTCATTGTACTCATTTTGAGCTAAAGCTATTTTTTAAATTGGTCTTTGTTATAAAATATGGTGTCTTTTTTTCTGTACAGAGCTGACATGCTCTAATAGTACCCTTTTCCGTCAGACCAGGAGCAGACAGACTCCTTATTTCTGCTCTATGACCTTATAAGCACTCACTAAAGCTCAATCCTTATCTTACTGATAAGAATGTGGCTTAAATAAGTGTTTAGGACCTTTTAGTAGTTTATAGATAAAAGTGAAAGTACCAGTCACACAGCTAGAAAAACAGCTAACTCTTTGTGACATAACAGCTCAATATTTTTAATAAAGGCCAATTGAAAAAATGATTTTAGCCAAAAATGCAATCATAAACAAAAATTGCCTCTGAATGTGTACATAGTCTTTAATGTATTTAAGTTTAAAAGAGTAAACACCCCAAATTACACTTTTTTCAATAAAAGTAGTCATGAAAAACATAACAAAAACCTTTACCAATTTGGTATCACTGCATCCCCAACTACACATCTTATAAAGTTATTATGTAATTTGACCCACATGGTTAAAAAAAAATATATAAACCTCAAAATTGCTTGGGGGTTTTTGGTAAAAAAGTGGTAAGACATAAGAAAACTGTATCATACTCTTATCAACAGAATAAAGTAATCATGTCATTTATACCTCACAGTGAATGGTGTAAAAAAGAATTGCCTTTTTTTTCACCCCTCCTCCCATAAACAGAATAAAAAGTGATCAAAATAGTACCAATAAAAACTACAGGTTGGTCTACTAAAAACAAGCCCTTACACAACCCTCTTCAGTTGAGGAAAAAATAGAAAAAGGTTATGGCTCTCACAATATAGTGACACAAAAAATGTTTTAAAAACAAATTTTTTGCTCAAAAGTGGTAAAAATTTAATAAAAATAAAATGTAAATTCGGGGTCATATTATATTAATTATATTGTTAATATACAGTATATTGTTAATATAATTATATTGACCTTTGAATACAGTAAACACATCCTAGCTATATGCCACCAATGTTTATATAACCCTTTAAAGGGGTTGACCAACGAAAAATATTCTACAGTTTTCAAACCAGCACCTGGATGTGAATACTTTCGTAATTGCATTGTACCGGTAATTAAAGGTTTTGTATGGCCACTGAGTTATTCAATAAAATGTATCTGTATAGCGTCACTTATTTTCTTATTTTTTTGTCCGTCTCACTGAGAAGGCCGCACATGCTCAGTTTCATCTTTCAACTGCCTCCTGAGATGTGATAGGGATAGAGCTCCAGCAGAATGGACACTCCTGAGTTGAAGCAGAAAAGACACTTGAGCTTGATATAAATCTATCAGAGAAATGATTGTGGATATCTCTAGTTCCATGAGAGGTACAGGGCTGGTTCTAGCTTTGTTAGAAAGAGATTGTCATGTACTATACGATCTCTGATTTTAATGTTTTACATTTATCATGGGATAGCCACTTTAACTAAATACAAGTGATAGAAATAAACTAACATAATAATTCTGCAGATGTGACAAATTACTTACCAGGCATTAGGGGGTACACTGGTTGCTGAAATTCAGCCTTTATTCGTTCCGTGATCGTCTGACCATGGAAATTTACCACATGAATATCTTTAGGTCCTCCCATATTTAACATGTGCCATCTCACTAGTTCATTCTGATACATATTGAAACCTTGAAGGTTGAATGTAATTCCATTTATGGCTAGAAATAAACACAGGATGAAGTAGAAAGATTAAAGGGAACCTGTCATGTGGATATTTGATTATAATCTAACTAATTATATACAATCATTAACTACTAAAAAGTACCTTAGATGTATTTACTTACTGGTGTGACAGATGGTTACCTCATAATATACACACAAAGATGCTGCATGCTAATGAGACGATTCGAGTCCAGCGTGATGTCATTGAGTCCAGCATATATTTAATTCAGATCTATAGCCACTCCCCTGCCCACCTGCTGCTGATTCATATGGAAACAAACTGTCATTCAGCAGCAGGTGGGAGGGGAGAGTCAGGAGCTCATGAATATTCATGATTCATCATTATCAGCTGGAGCTTTTACAAGATGTTGGCAGATTGACTGGGTCAATTAAAGAAAGTGACCCAGCTTTTTGCAAAAAGAATCAGTCACTTATTTATGTTGCCCTTAGTTAGGACACCATAAAACTGGTGACAGGTTCCCTTTAAATGTCACTATAAAATGATCTCCAATCTGCAGGCAGCATGTTATAGAGCAGGAGTAGCTGAGCAGATTGATATATGGGTTTGAGGGAAAAGATCATTGGGGCGCATTTATTAACATAAAAAAAGGCATAGAAAATGGTAAATGAGATGGGCCTGCTGGGCCATCCCTGCCCATGCCCCCCCTTTTTAGACCTGGCGTGAGAGGGGAAAAATAGCAGATTGCGGCGCAAAGGCCCTAATTTAGGCGTATTTCTGTTTCATAAATGACCCCCTGTATACAATATATATCAATCTGATCAGCTCCTCCTGCTCTATATCTGCTGGCAGATCAGACTGAATGTTCAAATGACAGGTTACCTTTAAAGGCTATGTACACTTTTGTGTGCATCTTTTGTTATTATTGCATTGTACTCATTTTGAGCTAAATCATCATATTTTCAATTGGTCTTTACTAAAAATATTTAACCCTTCTCTTTACAGTCTTGAGATTCTCTAGTAGCAGGCTCTGTATTTTTACGGTGTCCTGTCAGCCAGCTCAGCTGACAGCTCCTTATCTCTGATCTTATAAACACTCATTATAGCTTAATTCTTATCTTACTGATAAGACCTTGGCTTAAATAAGTGTTTAGGACCTTTTAGTAATTTAGAGATAAGGTTTATTAGATGACCAGCACAAAGTGAAAGTGAAAGTACCATTCACACAGCTAGACACTTAACCCTTTGTGACAGAAAAGCTGAATATAAATTCTATAAAGACCAAGTGAAAAAATGACTTTTAGCCCAAAATGAGCCAAATAATAAAAAAAAATGCCCCCAAAGGTGCCTATGGCCTTTAATTAATATTATAACTTATCATTTAGGAAAGCTGAAGTAGAAACCTTTAAATAGGACCAGTCACAACAAAATGCATTGCAATCTGCAGGCAGCATGTTATAGAGCAGGAGGAGCTGACTAGATACGGTTTTGTGAGAAAAGATGCAGTAAAACCTGTAATTTATACATTTAATAAATCTCTAATTTTTCTTACTTGTTGTACACATTGGAGGTCTTATTAGTGATTAATAGCATTCTCTGTGTAATGGGTGTATTAGACACCCCTATCACACAGACCATTCTTCGGAGGGAAGCGTTCCCTCTCGGCAATCACTTGTTCGCTTGCTGTGCAGACCACTGCTATTACATACATCGATCTCAGCAACATGGGGAGAATTGATCGCTAAGACATGGCTCATCCCCATGCTCTACAGTGGTTTGCCAGCAGCAGATCGTAACTAGACAGCAGGATCTTCCGCCAGCATGCTGAAAGATCTGGATTGCCTGATGAACGAGTGTTTGCTCATTCATCTTGGAACAGGCGGCAGTATTAGACTGCCAGATGATCGCTAACAAACGTTACTATAAACTCACGTTGGTAATCATCGCGCAGAAAATCTGCCCGTCTAATATACCCTTATGGCCGAATGCACACGTCCGTGGTATCCCGGCCTGGCATCCTGCTGACAGCAGGAGCGCACTGCGTCATTGGTTGCATATACAGAGATAGCTGTCAGTCACTGACAACACCCGCCCTGGGATAATAATAATGAATAATGAAGTCAGGAATTGCAGTGACTTAAATGTGAATTAAGTCCACGTGGTGATAAATATTAGATCGGTTGTGGTCCAACTGATGGGAGCATTCAGCTATTACTATACATCCAATACAGTTGTATTGAGCAACGGCAGTTCCATAGACTCCTCTCCACTGTGGACATAATGCTAGGGAGGGAAAGGGCTCATTCTAGCGATTGGTGGGGGTCTAGCATTCAAAACCCCCAATGATCTAATACTGTCTACCTATCCCATTGGCCATTTTAATGACTGTAATACCCCTTTAATTACAATAGCGGATAGGGTATGAATTAGTAAAGCACATTCAAATATGCATATATCAATAGCAAAGTATATCTATGAAGGCTCTTTATAGACCAAAGTTCCAGAATGCGTCATGATCTTACAATATTGAATGGTAGCATGATGTTTCTATTACAGTATATTCACTATTTGCATTAGTAAGTTCCATCTCACCATGAAAGGTATGACAATTCATTCCATTTGATGATTCTTCAGTCCGGTCTTTACAAGTTTTCTTCAAGTTCTTATCAAAGTACCAGCTTTTTTCTTCTTCAAAGCTCATGAATAGCAAAATGAATTCACGTGCATCCAGTGGATGGTTGGTTAGCTTATCAAGAGTCCCATTTCGGCAGATTATCAGGGGTCCGATAAGGCCTGAATGAATGTCTCTCTCCTATTAAAGACAGCAAATAGGTAAGTATACTACACTGCCTAATGGTCACATGTCATTAAAAAAATAGCTTTGATTTTCAAAAATGGTGGGGTATAAATAAAATTGTCCTAGTTGGAAAATGCTTGCTATTCCTTTGATCCTTAGAATTGCTCACTTGGGTGGTTTTAGTTAACCACTTCATTACTAGAGTGTTTACCCCTCTTCCTTACCGGGCCAATTTTTCAGTTTTTCAGTTCAGACCAATCTAACTTCAAATAACTAGTTTCTGAGTCAAACCTACATTTGATATTATTTTTCTTGGGACATCTTAGACCTTTCTTTTGACACATAAGGTGACAAAATATATTTAAAAAAATTTTTTAAAGGAAAAACTGAAAATTATAAAAAAAGGATATATTTCCTTGATTTCCTTTTATGATTTTTTTTATTACAAAAGATTTCAAAACCAAACATTTCTCAATTTAAATTTGTTTAAGAAAGCAAAAAGGAAAACAAATATTTGTACATTTGTGTTTTACTTTACCATTGCTAAAAGTAATATATATATATATATATATATATATATAACGAAAAAGGGGGACAAGTGTGTATGTAGTCTACTATACTATTGCTAAAACTAGTAACTATAGTCATTTTTTTAATTTCTTTATTTCACTTTCTGTTAATTTTCTATTGATTTTGTTAGTAATTTAATTTAAACACTTTTTAATTATTTTTTTAAATAAAAAAATCATGGTTAATTTTACAGCCAGCAGGGAAGCTTTCACATCAAGAAGTGCGGTCCCTTGCTGGCTTTTACAGTTTACACTGCAATGGATCGTTTTAGCACCCTGCTACAGCAATGCCATGCAGAGAGATCACTTTTGCTGGTCTCAGGGAGAATTACTGTGACCGCAGCTGTCTAATGACAGTGAGATCACAGCGATCTTCAGCACCATGCCGTGGTAGGCAAAAGGTTAACAAAGGCAATATTTCATATATATCGTTAAATGGGTTGGAACTTCATTTTTTTCTGATATGGAGCTCCAAATCCAATTATTAAAGGGTTTTCCCATCACCAATTTACAAAATGAAAATTGGACATCCTATAGTGCATGACAATCTGTTTCTAAGAAATCTAGAACCAGCCCTGTACCTCACATGGATCTAGAGAGCTCATTCATTGCTTCATTAAGGCTACTTTCACACTTACGGTAGCCTTTTCCGGCAGGCTGTTCCCCCACCGTGCTGTAGTTTTATTCCATATTTGCTGTGCTGCAGCCGGACTTCCGTCCTGCCCCCATTATAGTGAATAGGGCCAGAGCGGACTTCGGGTGGCACGGTCGACTTGCGGTAGCACGGATCTGGCAGGGGAACAGCCTGCCGGAAAGGGCTCCTGGAAGTGTGAAAGTAGTCTTACTCTTCTAGCTGGCATCTCAGAGGGTGCCTCGTCTGGCAGCCCCGGCGATCAGCCATTTGAAGAGAAGGCTGTGCTTGTGCAATTACTGCCTTTCCTTCATTGTTTACTTGCTCACCGTTGACAGCGCTGCGGTGAGCAGGTGTAATTACAAGTTGTCCCATTCACTTCAATGGGAAGTCTCATTCCTATACTTGAATAGGAAGGAGCCGTCCCATAGAAATGAATAGGATAGCTTCTTCACCTGCTCACTGCAATGTCGACAGTGAGCAGGTACACAGTGAAGGAAAGGCAGCGCTTGCATGAGCACAGCCTTCTCTTCAAATGGCTGATCGACAGGGGTCCCGGGTGTTGGACTCCCACCAATCTGATATTGACGACCTATCCTGAGCCCAGGTTGCTTTAATAGCAGCTAGAGATGAGCGAATTTCCGGTTGGATCTGGTGTCTCTCATCTTCCTCTTGACAATATGAGGTTTAGGTCAGGTGAGTTTGCTGGCCAATCAAGCACAGTGATACCGTGGTTATCAAACCAGGTATTAGTACTTTTGGCAGTGTGGGCAGGTGCCGAGTCCTGCTGGAAAATGAAATCAGTATTTCCATAGAGCTTGTCAGAAGAGGGAAGCATGAATTGCTCTAACATTTCCTGGTAGATGGCTGCGCTGACTTTGGACTTGATATAACACAGTGGACCAACACCAGTAGATGACATGGCTCCCCAAACCATCACTGACTGTGGAAACTTCATACTGGACTTCAATGTCACGATCAGTCTGGACCTGGAAACTAGGGAAGAAACAGGTCACCTCCTAGACAACCCTAATCCTGTCCCTGACTACCTATCAATAGGCACAGACCTTGAAGGTAGGAATATTCATATGCAGGAAACCTAGGCCCTGATTTCTCTATAAGGCCCTGGAATAAGGTTAGGACCAGAGACAACACATTCCTCCCCAGATGGACGAATGGAAGTCTCTGTCTCAGGCCCAGATATAACAATAGGGAATATAACAAACACGACACTTAACTTCTGTAGAGATGGATGAACAGGAACACCAGAGAAGACCTCACACCAGCTCAGCCAAACCTAAATTAAGCTAACTACTGCATAGTCAGAAGGGTGGGGTTAGACTATAAAGGGTAGAAGTGATGACCACTGAGCAACAGCTGAGAAAAAGGGAAGTGGTCATTAACCCTATCAACACTGAATAAAGAGAAATTAAGGAGCCTGTTAGATTCCTCCATGCTCAGCCAGTCTCCCTGATCTCCTGACATCAGTCATCTGAGGGACCGTGACATTTAAGAAACTTGGATTGTGTGCCTCTCCACTCTTCCTCCAGACTTTGGGACCTTGATTTCCAAATGAAATGCAACATTTAGTTTAATCTAATAACAGGACTTAGGACTGCTGAGGAACAGTCCAGTCCTTTTTCTCCTCAGCCCTGACATTGTCTCTGGGTAATGAGTTGCTTGACACAAGGAATGCGACACTTGTAGTCCATGTAATACTGTACGTCTGTGTGTCTTGAAGCACTGACTCTAGTCGCAGTCTACTCCTTGTGAATCTCCCTCAACTTCTTGAATGGGTTTTTCTTGACAATCCTTTCAAGGCTGTAGTTAACCCTGTAGCTTGTGCACCTTTTTCCTTCCACTCAAATTCCCATTAATATGCTTGGATACAGCACTCTGTGAACAGCCAGCTTCTTACTTAGTGGCTTACTCTCCTTGTGGAGGTTGTTTTCTGGACAACTGTCAAGTCAGCAGTCTTCCTCATTATGTGTAGCTTACTGAACCAGATGGGGGTCCATTTAAAGGCTCAGCCCTTTGCATCTACAATACTGAACTTTTCACAATATTCTAATTTTCTGAGATACTGACTTTCGGGTTTTCATTAGCTGTAAGCCAAAATAAACGAAATAAACAAATAGATAACTCTGTGTATAATGAATCTATATAATATATGACCTTCACTTTTTGAGTTGAAATACTGGGAAATAGTGACCATAAAGTAATAACCTTCCAATTAGAAAAAAATAGAACATGTAAAAAACAAATAAAAGCGGCCAAACTAGAGACCGAGAGATTAATTGGCAAAGAGAGTAAAACTAACCCTAAAATGTTCTTCAAATATATAAATGTTAAAAAGTATAAATCTGAAGGTGTCGGCCCTTTAAAGAGTAATGAGGGGGGAGTCGCAGAGAGTGACGAGGAGAAAGCAAAGCTGTTAAATATTTTTTTCTCCAATGTATTCACTGAGGAAAATAAACTGTCAGATGAAATGCTGAATGTAAAAATAAATTCCCCATTAAAAGTGTCCTGTCTGACCCAGGAAGAAGTAAAACATGAGGGATCGGTCATGCCAAACTAATTTAATCAGTTTCTATGAGGAGGTAAGTTCTAGACTTGACAGCAGCGTATCAATGGGTGTTGTATTTCTGGACTTCTCCAAAGCATTTGACACTGTATAAAACGTTAGTATATAAAAAATTAGAATGTTTGGACTGGGAGAAAATGTCTATGTGGGTAAGTAACTGACTGAGTTATAGAAAACAGAGGGTGGTTATTAACGGTACACACTCAGATTGGGTCACTGTCACTAGTGGGGTACCTCAGGGGTCAGTATTGGGCAGTATTCTCTTCAATATATTTATTAATGATCTTGTAGAAGGCTTGCATATTAAAATATCAATTTTCACAGAGGAAAGTATACTACTACAGAGAGATCTGGATATATTAGAGGCTTGGGCAGATAAGTGGCAGATGAGGTTTAACACTGACAAATGTAAAGTTATGCACATGGGAAGGAATAATGCAAGTCACCCGTACATACTAAATAGTAAAACACTCGGTAACACTGACATGGAAAAGGATCTAGGATACGGATACTGGAAGCCTGCGCTACCATTTCTCCTGCGGTGTTGCTATCAGTGTGTGAAGAGTAGGAGAAGAGGGTTGCATTGACAATCCAACACAATGGGCAGCACATTGAACACATTTATAGATAGTTATAAACTTGTAAATAACTCATGAAAGAATAAAGTTGCGTTAAAACCAAGCACACCATTGTTTTTCTTGTGAAATTCACAATACGTTTGATGTGTCACATGACCCTCTTCCTATAAAAAAAAAAAGTTGGATTCAAAATGGCCGACTTCAAAATGGCCGCCATGGTCACCACCCATCTTGAAATGTTTCCCCCCTCACATATACTAATGTGCCACATACAGGAAGTTAAACTCACCAACCATTCCCATTTTATTAAGGTGTATCCATATAAATGGCCCACCCTGTACATTAAGGGGAACGCTGTCTCCTGAAACTGCCTCACCACTAAAGATAAAGAACTATACTGTTGTTCATACCCCTCCTTAGGTGGAACTGTCACTGGTGACGGCTACAATACTTGATCTGAAGTCTACAGAGTCACCGATTACACCCCCTCCTCTACACCTGCGAACAGCAGAAGCCATTTATAAATCTCACCTATGGGCCGCAAAACCGTGACATCTGCGAGCTCTACACCAGCCAAGGAAGTGGTAGATAATATGAGCCAGACTGAGATGGATTTAACTCCTTAAGGAGCCTTATTTCACCTTAAGGACCAGGCCATTTTTTGCAAATCTGACTAGTGTCACTTTAAGTTATGAATAACTTTAAAACGCTTTGACTTATCCAGGCCATTCTGAGATTGTTTTTTCGTCACATATTGTACTTTATGACAGTAGTAAAATGGAGTAAAAAATAATAATTTTTATTTATAAAAAAATACCAAATTTGCCAAAATTTTGGAAAAATTAGCAAATTTCCAAGTTTACATTTCTCTACTTCTATAATACATAGTAATACCTACAAAAATAGTTATTACTTTACAATCCCCATATGTCTAATTATGTTAGGATCATTTTGGGAATGACATTTTATTTTGGGGGAGGTTACAAGGCTTAGAAGTTTAGAAGTAAATCTTGAAAATTTTTCAGAAATTTTCAAAAACCAACTTTTTAAGGACCAGTTCAGGTCTGAAGTCACTTTGTGAGGCTTACATAATAGAAACTACCCAAAAATGACCCCATTCTAGAAACTACACCCCTCAAGGTATTCAAAACTGATTTTACAAACGTTGTTAACCCTTTAGGTGTTCCACAAGAATTAATGGAAAATAGAGATACAATTTCAAAATTTAACTTTTTGGGCAGATTTTCCATTTTAATATTTTTGTTCCAGTTACAAAGCAAGGGTTAACAGCCAAACAAAACTCAAAATTTATGGCCCTGATTCTGTAGTTTACAGAAACACCCCATATGTGGTTGTAAACTGCTGTACAGGCACACGGCAGGGCGCAGAAGGAAAGGAATGCCATACGGTTTTTGGAAGGCAGATTTTGCTGGACTGTTTTTTTTTTTTACACCATGTCCCATTTGAAGCCCCCCTGATGCACCCCTAGAGAAGAAACTCCATAAAAGTGACCCCATCTAAGAAACTACACCCCTCAAGGTATTCAAAACTGATTTTACAAACGTTGTTAACCCTTTAGGTGTTCCACAAGAATTAATGGAAAATAGAGATACAATTTCAAAATTTAACTTTTTGGGCAGATTTTCCATTTTAATATTTTTGTTCCAGTTACAAAGCAAGGGTTAACAGCCAAACAAAACTCAATATTTATGGCCCTGATTCTGTAGTTTACAGAAACACCCCATATGTGGTCGTAAACTGCTGTACAGGCACACGGCAGGGTGCAGAAGGAAAGGAATGCCATACGGTTTTTGGAAGGCAGATTTTGCTGGACTGTTTTTTTTTTTTACACCATGTCCCATTTGAAGCCCCCCTGATGCACCCCTAGAGAAGAAACTCCATAAAAGTGACCCCATCTAAGAAACAACACCCCTCAAGGTATTCAAAACTGATTTTACAAACATCGTTAACCCTTTAGGTGTTCCACAAGAATTAATGGAAAATAGAGATACAATTTTAAAAAAATCATGTTTTAGTGTCTCCATATTCTGAGAGCCATTGTTTTTTCAGTTTTTGCCCGATTATCTTAGGTAGGGTCTCATTTTTTGCTGGATGAGATGCCGGTTTGATTGGCAGTATTTTGGGGTGCATATGACTTTTTGATCGCTTGCTATTACACTTTTTGTGATGTAAGGTGCCCAGAAAATGGTTTATTTAGCACAGTTTTTATTTTTTATTTTTTACGGTGTTCATCTGAGGGGTTAGGTCATGTGATATTTTTATAGAGCCGGTCGATATGGACGCGGCGATACCTAATATGTATACTTTTTTTATTTATGTAAGTTTTACACAATAATATCATTTTTGAAACAAAAAAAAAATCATGTTTTAGTGTCTCCATATTCTGAGAGCCATAGTTTTTTCAGTTTTTGGGCGATTAGTCTTAGGTATGGGCAATTTTTTTTGCGAGATGAGATTACGGTTTGATTGGCAGTATTTTGGGGTGCATATGACTTTTTAATCGCTTGCTATTACACTTTTTGTGATGTAAGGTGCCCAAAAAATGTTTTTTTAGCACAGTTTTTATTTTTTATTTTTTACGGTGTTCATCTGAGGGGTTAGGTCATGTGATATATTTATAGAGCCGGTTGACATGCACGCAGCGATACCTAATATGTCAATATTTCCCCCCCCCCCCTATTTTTTACCAATTATTTTTACTTTATTTGGGGAAAATGATGTTTTTGTTTATTTTTACTTGAAACTTTAAATTTTGGGGGGAAAACTTATTTTTTCAACTTTTTTCACTTTATTTTTTGTCCCACTTTGGGACTTGAACTTTTGGGGGTCTGATCCTTTACAATGCATTCAAATACTTCTGTATTGGAATGCATTGGCTGTTCGAGTAATACTGTGTGTATTACTCATACAGCTTCTGGCATGTGAGATCCAGGGGGCTGGATCTCACAGGCTCGTCACCAGAAGGCAGCACAGATGCCTCAGGAAGGCATCGCGCGGTCTTCCATGCCATCGGGTCCCCCCTACAGCCCCACAGGGACCCGATGGCACCGCCGCCGACACAATAAAAAGCCGCAAACCGCAGGTCTGAATTGACCTACGGTTTGCAGCGATCGCTGATATATGGGGGTGTCACGGGACCCCCCCCCCCCCCCCGCGCGCGCATTTAGCCGAGGTAAATCTTGAAAAATTTTCAGAAATTTTCAAAAACCAACTTTTTAAGGACCAGTTCAGGTCTGAAGTCACTTTGTGAGGCTTACATAATAGAAACTACCCAAAAATGACCCCATTGTAGAAACTACACCCCTCAAGGTATTCAAAACTAATTTTACAAACGTTGTTAACCCTTTAGGTGTTTCACAAGAATTAATGGAAAATAGAGATACAATTTCAAAATTTAACTTTTTGGGCAGATTTTCCATTTTAATATTTTTTTTCCAATTACAAAGCAAGGGTTAACAGCCAAACAAAACTCAATATTTATGGCCCTGATTCTGTAGTTTACAGAAACACCCCATATGTGGTCGTAAACTGCTGTACAGGCACACGGCAGGGAGCAGAAGGAAAGGAATTCCATATGGTTTTTGGAAGGCAGATTTTGCTGGACTGTTTTTTTTTACACCATGTCCCATTTGAAGCCCCCCTGATGCACTCCTAGAGAAGAAACTCCATAAAAGTGACCCCATCTAAGAAACAACACCCCTCAAGGTATTCAAAACTGATTTTACAAACATCGTTAACCCTTTAGGTGTTCCACAAGAATTAATGGAAAATAGAGATACAGTTGCAAGAAAAAGTTTGTGAACCCTTTGGAATGATATAAATTTCTGCACAAATTGGTCATAAAATGCGATCTGATCTTCATCTAAGTCACAACAATAGACAATCACAGTCTGCTTAATCTAATAACACACAAATAATTAAATGTTACCATGTTTTTAATGAACACACCATGTAAACATTCACAGTGCAGGTGGAAAAAGTATGTGAACCCCTAGACTAATGACATCTCCAAGAGCTAATTGGAGTGAGGTGTCAGCCAACTGGAGTCCAATAAATGAGAGGAGATTTAAGGTGTCAGTTACAGCTGCCCTGCTCTATAAAAAAACACACACCAGTTCTGGGTTTGCTTTTCACAAGAAGCATTGCCTGATGTGAATGATGCCTCGCACAAAAGAGCTCTCAGAAGACCTACGATTAAGAATTGTTGACTTGCATAAAGCTGGAAAGGGTTATAAAAGTATCTCCAAAAGCCTTGCTGTTCATCAGTCCACGGCAAGACAAATTGTCTATAAATGGAGAAAGTTCAGCACTGCTGCTACTCTCCCTAGTAGTGGCCGTCCTGTAAAGATGACTGCAAGAGCACAGCGCAGACTGCTCAATGAGGTAAAGAAGAATCCTAGAGTGTCAGCTAAAGACTTACAAAAGTCTCTGGCATATGCTAACATCCCTGTTAGCGAATCTACGATACGTAAACCACTAAACAAGAATGGATTTCATGGGAGGATACCACAGAGGAAGCCACTGCTGTCCAAAAAAACATTGCTACATGTTTACAGTTTGCAGAAGAGCACCTGGATGTTCCACAGCAGTACTGGCAAAATATTCTGTGGACAGATGAAACCAAAGTTGAGTTGTTTGGAAGAAACAGACAACACTATGTGTGGAGAAAAGAGGCACAGCACACCAACATCAAAACCTCATCCCAACTGTGAAGTATGGTGGTGGGGGCATCATTGTTTGGGGCTGCTTTGCTGCGTCAGGGCCTGGACGGATTGCTATCATCGAAGGTAAAATTAATTCTCACGTTTATCAAGACATTTTGCAGGAGAACTTAAGGCCAACTGTCCACCAGCTGAAGCTCAACAGAAGATGGGTATTGCAACAGGACAACGACCCAAAGTATAAAAGTAAATCAACAACAGAATGGCTTAAACAGAAGAAAATACGCCTTCTGGAGTGGCCCAGTCAGAGTCCTGACCTCAACCTGATTAAAATGCTGTGTCATGACCTCAAGAAAATTATTCACACCAGACATCCCAAGAATATTGCTGAACTAAAACAGTTCTGTAAAGAGGAATGGTCAAGTATTACTTCTGACCATTGTGCACGTCTGATCTGCAACTACAGGAAACGTTTGGTTGAAGTTATTGCTGCCAAAGGAGGTTCAACCAGTTATTAAATCCAAGGGTTTGCATACTTTTTCCACCTGCACTGTGAATGTTTACATGGTGTGTTCAATAAAAACATGGTCACATTTAATTCTTTGTGTTATTAGTTTAAGCAGACTGTGATTGTCTATTGTTGTGACTTAGATGAAGATCAGATAACATTTTATGACCAATTTGTGCAGAAATCCATATCATTCCAAAGGGTTCACATACTTTTTCTTGCAACTGTACAATTTTAAAAAAATCATGTTTTAGTGTCTCCATATTCTGAGAGCCATAGTTTTTTCAGTTTTTGGCCGATTATCTTAGGTAGGGTCTCATTTTTTGCTGGATGAGATGCCGGTTTGATTGGCAGTATTTTGGGGTGCATATGACTTTTTGATCGCTTGCTATTACACTTTTTGTGATGTAAGGTGACAAAAAATGGTTTATTTAGCACAGTTTTTATTTTTTACGGTGTTCATCTGAGGGGTTAAGTCATGTGATATGTTTATAGAGCCGGTTGATATGCACGCGGCGATACCTAATATGTCAATATTTTCCCCCCATATTTTTTACCAATTTTTTTTACTTTATTTGGGGAAAATGACGTTTTTGTTTATTTTTACTTGAAACTTTTAATTTTGGGGGAAAACTTATTTTTCCAACTTTTTTTTCACTTTATTTTTTGTCCCACTTTGGGACTTGAACTTTTGGGGGTCTGATCCTTTACAGTGCATTCAAATACTTCTGTATTGGAATGCATTGGCTGTACTCATACAGCTTCTGGCCTGTGATATCCAGGGGGCTGGATCTCACAGGCACGTCACCAGAAGGTAGCACAGATGCCTCAGGAAGGCATCGCGCGGCCTTCCATGCCATCGGGTCCCCCCTACAGCCCCACAGGGACCCGATGGCACCGCCGCCCGCACAATAAAAAGCCGCAAACCGCAGGTCTGAATTGACCTGCGGTTTGCAGCGATCGCCGATATGGGGGTGTCACGGGACTTTAGTTGAGGTGCCTGCTCAATGATTTGAGCAGGCACCGGCTTCCGATCACCGCCCGCCGCACGGCGGTGATCGGAAATACACAGGGCATACAGGTACGCCCTGTGTCCTTAAGTACCAGGACATAAGGGCGTACCTGTACGCCCTGTGTCCTGAAGAGGTTAAACCAGAGTGGCACTGCTAGTGCTGAGCTCCAAACTGACTAGATAATGACTGCTATTGCTGCATGTCAGGCAGCTCTAACAACAAAGATTGATCACTTACAAAGCGACATTAATTGCCTTTGACATGATATGGATAAAATGAGAGACGCACTAAAGAGGTGGAGCACCGCCTGGGTGATGTGGAGAACTCTGCAAATACCACGTCAGAGACGACCAGAAACCTGCAACAACAGGTGAAAATCTTGCTTGCAAGAGTGGAGGATGCGGAGAACCGCAATAGAAGAAATAATGTCAGAATCCTGGGACTACCCGAAAGGGTGGAAAGTTCCGCTCCAGAGGCATATGCTGAGCAATTGATTCACACTATACTGTGCCCGATTGAGTTGTCATCCAGTTTTGTGGTGGAGAGGGCCCATAGGATCCCTACAAGACCATTACCATCAGGGGCTGCTCCTAGGACTTTCATAATGAAGATATTAAACTACAGGGATTGGGATGCTATTCTGGCGGCCGCCAGACAAAAGAAGGACATTCAAATTGAAAATGCGAAGATATCCTTTTACCCTGATTTTACAGCAGAGGTGCAAAAGCAACAGCGACAGTTTTCAAATGCCAGGACTCGTCTGCGGGAGCTGGGAATTAAATACACAATTATATACCCGACCAAGCTGAGGATCCAAGAGGGAGACAGAGACAGATTCTTCCAGACTCCAGAGGAAGCGGCTGACTGGATTGATCGACAGCGTCCGAGATAAAGCGGTGGACTATGAAATCGCAGTGAACCGCTGCTAATGTTCTGCTCAACTATTGGAGCTCTGTTTATATTAATCTGGTCTCTAGGTGTCACACCTCAGCTGTTGCGAGACAGATAGCAGGATAGTATAGTATTGCCAGGAAGTTTTGATACAGTTTTGATACTGACAGGGGTTAATCTCAGTTCAGAGTTATCACTCTAATTTAAACAGTTTTAAGGGACTTGGGTCTCATACTATGTTTTAAGAGTTTTTTAGGCAGACTGTGTCTTCCTTAGTTTACACTAAAAGGATTGGTAAGTTAGGGATATAGAAGCTTAGATGAGTTGGGGATGTCTGGGCAGGGTGGGTGCAGAGTGGGATGTTCTTTAGATACAAGTTGGAATGTGTGTGTGTGAATGGGGCAGTGACGCTGAAGGATCTGGAGGAGAAGGGGATATATCTCTTAAGCAACAATGGCCATATGTAAGCTAATTTCCTGGAATGTCCTCCGGGGACTCAATGACAAAGTTAAAAGAGCGCTAGTATTTAATTACATTAAGAAGTATAACCCAGATGTTCATATGTTTCAGGAAACTCATCTCCGGGGTCAAAAGTGTTGGCGGTTAAAAGACCATGGGTGGGATCTGTTTATCATGCAACTTATTCTAACTACGCTAGAGGAGTTTCCATACTGGTCAGTAAGACTCTTCCGTTTCAGCTGATGTCCGTGCACATTGATCCGGTAGGGAAATATGTATTGTTGCAGGCTAACATTAGAGGTTGTGATGTCTTAATAGTAGGGATTTTTGTGCCCCCACCATTTGGGAGGGAAGTGGTTGACCAAATCATGGCCAGAGTAGTTGTTTTGCCTGCAGCTCCCTTGTTCATATTGGGCGATTTTAATGCCACGCTAGATAGCAATCTCGATAGACTTAGGCCTTCTCCCAGACACAGCCCCGCTTTACTATATTGGGCGCAAGCACATCACTTGATGGAGATATGGAGGAACTTATATCCTAATACAAAGCAATACTCCTGTCACTCGATCTCTGTTAATGCATTGTCCCGTATAGATCTGGCTTTTACAAACCAGGAGGGGCTTTTGTGGGTGAGGGCTGCAGAGTATCTGCCGAGGGGTATTTCAGATCATGCCCCCTTACAGATAGTCCTTACATTGCCGAGCAGTATGCCGCTTTCTACTTGGCGGTTGAATCCAAAGTGGCTAGACGTCCTTCCTGTGGGAGTGGCGTGCAGGGAAGCTATTTCATTATATTGGGAAGTTAACGAGGGCTCCTCCAATCCACTGGTGGTATGGGACGCAAGCAAGGCTGTCTTGAGAGGGGTATTAATAGCGGCGATAGCAACACCCAGGGCGGAACTGCTCTCTTTGCGGGTGAAATTAGAGGGAAAATAAGATGTTGCAGAAAAAGCATATATAGATGACCCCACACCAGAGCATCATTCACTTTGGTTATTAGCTCAAAGACAATACAACCTATACCTAACTGAATTTACACAGAAGCGCCTCATGGTTCAGAAGCAAAACATTTTTTCTGAAGGGGATAAGAGTGGTATCTGGCTAAAACAGAACTCCCACTTACAATAGTACCAGTTATTAGGGATGGATAGGGTGTACTCTTTACTGCGCCAAAGGAAATATGTGACCAATTTGTATTTCTCTAGAACTACTAAAACCACAGGGGAGATAACACTTTTTCTGGATACTATCCCAGTGATGGAGCTAGCGTATTCAGAGAAGCAATTATTAGATGGCCCCATAGTCCCGCAGGAAATCCAACATTCCATATTATCTATGGCAAAAGGAAAGACTCCTGGTCCGGATGGTTTCCCTGTGGAGTGGTACAATTTCCAGATTGAGGAAGTGAGTCAGAGGCTTAGCAAACTATTTATGTACGCTCTGGAGGGTAGGGCCTTGCCTGCATCGTTTCATGAAGCTACTATAGTGGTCATACACAAAGTGGGGAAGCCTCCGGATCAATGTGGTTCATATAGGCCCATATCATTGATAAATTCAGATGCTAAGCTATTGGCTAAGGTGTTGGCTAGCAGATTGGCGTCAGTCATTTCATCGGTAGTAGGCATGGATCAATATGGTTTCATGCCCGGGAAAACAACAGACATAAACCTCGGACGCCTTTTTACAAACCTACAAATCACACATGATAATGCAGGCAGCAGAGCGATTGCCTCGTTGGATAATGAGAAGGCGTTCGACTCGGTGGAATGGGGATTTAGGTGGGAAGTCCTAAAGAAAATGGGGGTTCCTAAGAATTTCCTCCAGTGGTTGCACTTGCTATATTTGCAACCGACGGCTAAGGTAAGAGTCAATGGATATTTGTCAAAATCATTTGCGCTGAAGAGGGGCACCAGGCAGGGGTGTCCTTTATCACCCCTTCTGTTTGCTTTAGTAATGGAACCGTTATCGGTGTATATAGCAGGCAGTAATAGAATACAAGGATGGAACATTGCAGGTATATCCGAAAAGATCTTGCTTTATGCAGACGATATGCTGATATACTTGGGAGATGTTGGCCATTCTTTGGAAGCTTTACTGGAAATAGTGGATTTATATGGAACTTTTTCAGGGCTACGGGTCAATTGGGCCAAATCGGCATTATATTTGGTGGATGAGTTTTCCCCTCAGAGTGTATCACCCTTGTTGTCACTTCAGGTGGTGAGTAACTTCACATACCTGGGGATAGTCATACATAAAGATGTCACTCAGTTTATAGACTTAAACATAAACCCGGTAGTGAAATACGTTTCTCAGAAACTGAAAGCTTGGATGGCACTACCACTGATAGGACGCATCAATATATTTAAAATGATCCTTCTTCCCAAGCTACTGTACATATATAGAGCAACCCCTTTAACTTTGCAGAAATCTCATTTTCAGGCTCTAGATCACTTACTAACGCCCTTTTTGTGGAATAACTCCCTGCATAGGAGGGATACTTTGAAAGCTAATACTGAGAGAGGTGACCTGGCACTTCTGGATATGTACCTATATTACATTGTGACACAACTAAATTATGCTGCTTGGAGGATTAAGGCAGACCCTTATAACCCGGCTGTGGTATTGGAGGCGGCTCTCATGGGGTTATATGAAGCTATGACTAATTTAGTGTATAGAGCAGGGAAGTACCCGGTAAAACATTTTACTACATTGATGGCGGGGTGATTAATGCGTGGAATACTTTTGGGGGGTGAGGGGGGATGGAGAGGAAAGCAATATATTATCCCCAGTGATGCCCTTGTGGGGAAATCCCAAGCTGGTGGAACTAACTTCTCTGCTTGATTTTGAGTTCTGGCCGCGAAAGGGCATCGAGTACCTGACTCAAGTGTATGAAGATGTTTTTTTTAAGACCTTCTCAACCTTGCAAACGGAATACAACCTGCCACAAGCATCTCTTTTTAGATTTTTTCAACTGAGACATGCTTGCGAATCCCAGTTTGGGGCTGGTCCTTTGAGATTGGAATATAATGCAGTAGAGAAAATTGCCATACGGGCAAACCATACTAAAATGGTGTTGTCTTTTTATGCTTTCCTTCTAGTCTCCCAGCCTTCACCGATGGCAAGGGCTTTTCTTAAGTGGAAGGCTGATATTCCTGCATTGGAGGATTGTCATGAGAAAGAGCTGTAGGCCTCCTGGAGGGGGACGGTGATTTGTGCACGGGATCAGCTGATTCAGATGAAATGGTTACATAGAGTCTACTATACCCCAGTGAGACTGGTACTCATGCAAAAACTTGCTTCAGATACGTGTACAAGGTGTGATAATGGCAGGGGGACCCTAATGCACATGATATGGGAGTGTCAGGTCATTGCTGAATTCTGGACGCAGGTACATAGATATCTTGATACTCGTCTGGGACTCCCAACAGTTATAACACCTGAAGTTAGTCTGCTAGGTCTTGTCAATGATATTATTCCAACTAAACATACCAAAATCCTTTATAGGTTGCTGATGTTTCACCCACTCTGAACTTGTGTTGCAATTTCACTCCTCCAGCACTGGAGGCTGCTGTGTTATCTGAGGATTTGCCCTTAACTAAGATGGCCGTTGTGATACTGATTGGGAGCCATCTTGTTTCCTGTTTGGGCCTACTTATACCCATGAGGCAATGCAAATATTGCTTGAGTATTGTGACTTGTTCCAGTCTCCTGCTCCTCAGAACCGTCCTTTCCAGACCGTTCCGATTCTTCACTGGATTCCCTACCTTGCGATCTACTCCTCAAGTCTGCGCCTCGCTTGTTCCTTCTGGCCACTGGATTCCAGCCGCGTCTACCAGCAGCGTAACAACAGGTCTTAATGGAACAATTCGATTTCATGACAATGCTTCTGCTTTATGACTGATGTGAATTACATTATAACATTTGCATTTGTAGACATGTTTGTCTATATGTAATCCTATTATTTTGCCTGTCAATTGAATGTGATCAAGGTTATACCTTGTTGAGGGGGTTGTTCCCCTATTTAAAGTTTGTTTATTTCTGTGAAAATGGAAAAATAAAGCCTTTAAAAAAAAAAAAGGTCATATCAACCTTCATCAGACAGGAGAGCCCCAGATCCAGAGTGTGCCCTGAAGCGAAGAAATGTGCACCCTTCCACATCACTCCACGAACCCAGGTAGCATTAGAACCGTGAGTAGAACTCCTCCTATCCGGCCACACACTTATGCATGCCCCTGCAGCACGGTCCATGTGCTCTATTCCTGTCCTATGACATACTTTTACATATACCTATGCATATACCCAATACAGACTACATCAGATTAGATAGATGGCACAGAGTGGAGAAAAAAATAATCTATAGCTTTCCATGTTCTGAATTCAATGTTGAAGGTGGTCATGGTGGAGTGTGGTGTCTCTGAACAATCTTCTATATGACACGATATGTTAGTTAATTATATACATTCCTTACCGCATTAACACCTGAGTGATAGGCCCATGTTCTGCATGCAGAGCCTTCTGGCTCAGGTCCTGACTGCTTTGTGGCATACCAAACATAGACATAGGATTTCTGAGGCTGCACAACACCGTCTTTCTTCAGCCAATCTGGAGTTTCATCATCATACTCATAGCCCTCTGATGACTTTTCATAAGACACTCCATGTGCATGAATTGAGTACGGCTTTGATGCCAAATTTTTAAAAGTTACCTACAGACATAAGACAGAATACATAAGTGTGAAGCATTACAATAAGAATATATGTAATCCTATATGTAATTTAACTGTACCTGTCATGAATGACAATATATGACCTGCATTCAGCCTTTACAGTATCACAAGTTTACCCCTTTGAAGTATCCACAGCAAATTGTCTGTTTTTACAGAGTTATGCGGCAGAGCCTGGATGCTATGATATCTTCCATACACAGAACACAAAGAAGAGGAGATGCTGCTCCCTTATCTCTCTGAAGCACACCCTAAGGCTAGGTCTACACGACGACATTTGTTGCGCGACAATTGTTATAATGGCAGTCTATGGTGTCGCACTGCAACATGCGACATGTTGCGACTGCGACGCGACAGTCGCAGAAAAATACATCTCGAATGGATTTTCTGCGACTGTCGCGTCGCAGTCGCAGCATGTCGCATGTTGCAGTGCGACACCATAGACTGCCATTATAAAAATTGTCGCGCGACATTAGTGCAACAAAATGTTGCGCGACAAATGTCGTCGTGTAGACCTAGCCTAAGGCTAGTTTCACACTAGCGGCAGACTTCTCCGGCAGACCCACTGGACCCAAGTGGGTCTGAGTCAAAAAGTGAAAAAATGAAAAAAGCCCAAAAAATCTAACATTTTTCCATATATGCACATTTGTAATTGGGTAAAAATAAAGAAAGTAAAATACCCTAAACATGTTTGGTATCGCCGCATCTGTAACAACCAGCTCTCAGTGCCAAAAAATACTTTTTTTGTCACCTACCATCACAAAAAGTGCAACACCAAGCGATCAAAAGGGCATGTGTCCCCAAAATAGTACCAGTCAAACCGTCACCTCATCCTGCAAAACAATGAGACCCTACCTAAGACAATCGGCCAAAAGGCCAAAAAATAAAAAAAAAGCTATGGCTTTCAGACTATGACACACTAAAACATATTTTTTTTTGTTTAAAATATTCTATTATTGTGTTAAACTTAAAAAAATGAGAAAAACTATACATATTAGGTATTGATACATCTGTAATGACCTTCTCTATAAAAATATCACATGACCTAACCCCTCAGGTGAACACCATAAAAAATAAAAACAGTGACAAAAAATACATTTTTCGTCATCTACCATCACGAAAAAATCCAACAATCCATCAAAAAGGCATATGCCGCCAAAAGTAGTACCAATCAAAAAGTCACCTCATCCCTACCTAAGACAATCGCCCCAAAAATAAAAAAGCTATGGCTCTCAGACTGTGGAGACACTAAAACATTTTTTTTATTTAAAAAAAAAATGCTATGATTGTGCTTAAATAAATAGAAAGTACACATATGAATAGAAATTACACATATTAGGTATTCCCACGTCCATAGCGACTGGCTCTATAAAAATCTCACATGATCTAACCCCTCAGGTGAATGCCGTAAAGATAAATAAATAAAAACTGTGCCAAAATTACCAATTTTTTGGTCACTGTGCCCCAAAAAGTGTAATAATGAATGATCAAAAAATCATATGTACCCAAAAAATGGTACCAACAAAAACATCAACTCTTCCTGCAAAAAACGAGCCCCTGCACAAGACAATCGGCAGAATAATAACAAAAATATGGCGTTCATAAAATGGAGACACAAAAACATAATTTACAGTTGCAAGAAAAAGTATGTGAACCCTTTTGAATTATATGGATTTCTGCACAAATTGGTCATAAAATGTGATCTGATCTTCATCTAAGTCATAACAATAGACAATCACAGTCTGCTTAAACTAATAACACACAAAGAATGAAATGTTACAATGTTTTTATAAAACACACCATGCAAACATTCACAGTGCAGGTGGAAAAAGTATGTGAACCACTAAACTAATGACATCTCCAAGAGCTAATTGGAGTGAGGTGTCAGCCAACTGGAGTCCAAACAATGAGATGAGATTGGAGGTGTTGGTTACAGCTGCCCTGCCTATAAAAAACACACACCAGTTCTGGGTTTGCTTTTCACAAGAAGCATTGCCTGATGTGAACGATGCCTCACACAATAGAGCTCTCAGAAGACCTACGATTAAGAATTGTTGACTTGCATAAAGCTGGAAAGGGTTATAAAAGTATCTCCAAAAGCCTTGCTGTTCATCAGTCCACGGTAAGACAAATTGTCTATAAATGGAGAAAGTTCAGCACTGCTGCTACTCTCCCTAGGAGTGGTCGTCCTGTAAAGATGACTGCAAGAGCACAGCGCAGACTGCTCAATGAGGTGAAGAAGAATCCTAGAGTGTCAGCTAAAGACTTACAAAAGTCTCTGGCATATGCTAACATCCCTGTTAGCAAATTTTTGATACATAGAACACTAAACAAGAATAGATTTCATAGGAGGATACCACAGAGGAAGCCACTGTGGTCCAAAAAAACATTGCCTCACGTTTACAGTTTGCACAAGAGCACCTAGATGTTCCACGGCAGTATTGGCAAAATATTCTGTGGACAGATGAAACCAAAGTTAAGTTGTTTGGAAGAAACACACAACACTATGTGTGGAGAAAAAGAGGTACAGCACACCAACCTCAAAACCTCATCCCAACTGTGAAGTATGGTGGTGGGGGCATCATGGTTTGGGGCTGCTTTGCTGCATCAGGGCCTGTAAGGATTGCTATCATCAAAGGAAAAATGAATTCCCAAGTTTATCAAGACATTTTGCAAAAGAACTTAAGGCCATCTGTCCACCAGCTGAAGCTCAACAAAAGATGGGTGTTGCAACACGGACAACGACCCAAAGCAAAGAAGTAAATCAACAACAGAATGGCTTAAACAGAAGAAAATACACCTTCCGGAGTGGCCCATTCAGAGTCCTGACCTCAACCTGATTGAGATGCTATGGCATGACCTCAAGAAAACGATTCACACCAGACATCCCAAGAATATTGCTGAACTGAAACAGTTCTGTAAAGAGAAATGGTCAAGGTTACTCCTGACCGTTGTGCACGTCTGATCTGCAACTACAGGAAACGTTTGGTTGAAGTTATTGCTGCCAAAGGAGGTTCAACCAGTTATTACATCCAAGGGTTCACATACTTTTTCCACCTGCACTGTGAATGTTTACATTGTGTGTTCAATAAAAACATGGTCACATTTAATTCTTTGTGTGTTATTAGTTTAAGCAGACTGATTGTCTATTGTTGTGACTTAGATGAAGATCAGATCATATTTTATGACCAATTTGTGCAGAAATCCATATAATTCCAATGGGTTCACATACTTTTTCTTGCAACTGTATTTCAAAAATGCTTTATTATGTAAAACGGAAAAAAAACAAAGTAGACATATTTAATATTATAGCGTCCATAACAACCTGCTCTATAAAAATAGCACATGATCTAACCTGTCAGATGAACGTTATAAAAAACAAAAAATAAAAACGGTGCCAAAACATCCATTCTTTGGTTACCTTGCCTCACCAAAAACATAATATAGAGCGATTAAAAATCTTGTGTTTAACCCAACATATGTAACATGTTTTAAATTTTTACCTTGTGCATTTATTATGTTAAACATCCTTTAAAGTGTGCTCATATGTCTATTTATTAATCCAAAATTCTGTGCTCATTTGTTTCATAACATACCTTTATAGTGTTCCAAATCATCTGCTTCAACTCACATAGCAGTGAGAAGAAGTGAGCAATAAAGGGTTACTTTTTTATCTTTAAAAGGGGTTGTCTGTTTTTTTTTCTATTGATGACCAGCACCCCCCAAGATCAGTTGTTTGAAGAGAAAGCAGTGCTAATACAAGCGCTGCTTTTCTTAATTGTTTACCTGCTCGCAGCGACGAGGTCTGATTACAACTAAGCGTCCCATTCACTTTAAAGTAAATGGGACGTCGGAGTCTGAGATGTAATTACACAGTTGCGATGGCGAGCAGGTAAACAGAGCAGAGAAGGCAGCGCTCGTACAATTTCTCTGCAAACAGCTAATTGATCTACTATCCTGATGATAGTTCATCAATATAAAAAAAGCAGACAACCCCTTTAAGTTTAAAGGGGCTTTCTTATCTGAGACAATGGGGCCATATTGCTAGGATATGCCCCAATTGTCTGATAGGTGCGGGTCCCATCGGGTCCTCCTAAACAGAGCCCCGAAAGTGGTGGAGAGTGCACTGCGCATACGCAGCCACCCTCCATTCATTTCTATGTGGCTGCCGAATAGAAGTCAATGGGAGCGGTGACCTGTGCATATGCAGTGCGCTCCCATTCACTTCTATGGGGAGAGCACTTGGGGGTGGCTGGACCGGAGTCCTCCAGCCACCACTTTGTCTGTATATCCTAGCGATATGCCCCCATTGTCTCAGATTAGAACACCTATTTTTAAATAGTAAAACACTCGGTAACACTGACATGGAAAAGGATCTAGGAATTTTAATAAACAGCAAACTAAGCTGCAAAAACCAGTGTCAGGCAGCTGCTGCCAAGGCCAACAAGATAATGGGTTGCATCAGAAGGGGCATAGATTCCCGTGATAAGAACATAGTCCTACCACTTTACAAATCGCTAGTCAGACCACACATGGAGTACTGTGTACAGTTCTGGGCTCATGTAAACAAGGCAGACATAGCAAAGCTGGAGAGGGTCCAGAGGAGGGCAACTAAAGTAATAACTGGAATGGCGCAATTACAGTACCCTGAAAGATTATCAAAATTAGGGTTATTCACTTTCGAAAAAAGATGACTGAGGGGAGATCTAATTAATATGTATAAATATATCAGGGGACAGTACAGAGATCTATCCCATCATCTATTCATTCCCAGGACTGTGACTGTGACGAGGGGACACCCTCTGCGTCTGGAGGAAAGAAGGTTTGTACACAAACATAGAAGAGGATTCTTTACGGTAAGAGCAGTGAGACTATGGAACCCTCTGCCTGAGGAGGTGGTGATGGTGAGTACAATAAAGGAATTCAAGAGGGGCCTGGATGTATTTCTGGAGCGTAATAATATTACAGGCTATAGCTACTAGAGAGGGGTCGTTGATCCAGGGAGTTATTCTGATTGCCTGATTGGAGTCGGGAAGGAATTTTTTATTCCCCTAAAGTGGGGAAAATTGGCTTCTATCTCACAGTTTTTTTTTTTTTCCTTCATCTGGATCAACTTGCAGGATGACAGGCCGAACTGGATGGACAAATGTCTTTTTTCGGCCTTATGTACTATGTTACTATGTTACTAATAGAAGCTGTATGAATCTGTCTTGGTAAGCTCCTACTAGTGTCAGCTTAAGGCTACTTTCACATAAGCGCTTTTCTTTTCCGGTATAGAGTTCCGTCACAGGGGCTCTATACCGGAAAAGAACTGATCAGGCATATCCCTATGCATTCTGAATGGAGAGCAATTCTTTCAGGATGTCTTCAGTTCAGTCATTTTGACTGATCAGGCAAAAGAGAAAACCGTAGCATGCTACGGTTTTATCTCCGGCGAAAAAAACTGAAGACTTGCCTGAATGCCGCATCCGGCATTTTTTTCCATAGGAATGTATTAGTGCCGGATCCGGCATTCAAAATACCAGAATGCCAGATCCGTCCTTCCGTTCTGCGCATGCGCAGACCTTTAAAATAAAAAAAAAAAAAAAAAACGGATCAGTTTTGCCTGATGACACCGGAAAAATGGATCCGGTATTGCAATGCATTTTTCTGATTAATCAGGCATTTTTCAGACTGATCAGGATCCTGATCAGTCTGAAAAATGCCTGATCAGTCAGAAAAAATGACATCCGTTTGCATACAGTTTGCCTGATCAGGCAGTCAGTTCAGGCAACGGAACTGCCTGCCGGAATCAAACAACGCAAGTGTGAAAGTATCCTAAGGCCAAGTTCACACGAACGTATGGCTTTTATAGTTTTTTGCGGTCCGTTTTTCACGGATCCGTTGTTCCGTTTTTTGTTTACGTTGTGTTTCCGTTTCTGTTCCGTTTTTCCATATGGCATATACAGTATACAGTAATTACATAGAAAAAATTGGGCTGGGCATAACATTTTCAATAGATGGTTCAGCAAAACAGATACGGAAGACATACGGATGCATTTCCGTATGTGTTCCGTTTTTTTTTTGCGGACCCATTGACTTTAATGGAGCCAAGGAACGTGATTTGCGGCCAAATATAGGACATGTTCTATCTTTCAACGGAAAGGAAAAACGGAAATACGGAAAGCATACGGAACACATTCCATTTTTTTTGCGGAACCATTGAAATGAATGGTTCCGTATACGGACTGTATACGGAACACAAAACAACGGCCCGTACACTCGCAAAAAGTCGTGTGGACTAGGCCTAAGGGTATATGCACATGGTGCATCATACATGCGGATGTTCATGCAGAAAATGTGCAGGGTACAGAAGTTTTCTGAGCAGAAATTGACCTGCAGTGTGGATTTTGAAATCTGCTGTATTTCAATTGTTTGTGCAAACTTTAAGCGCAGAGTTCATCCTTTGTAATGGAAAGGGTGAGATCTGGGGCAAATCAGCATCAAAATCAATGACAAAAACCACAATGCAAAGAGTGGAATTTGGGGCAAATCTGTGACAAAACCAATGACATAACAGAAACTATTTTTCCCTTGATTGGGTCCTAAGGATATTGTAATATCCAAACACAATGGGCGCTTGACCAATTGAATCCCACTGGGGGCCCACTCTTACATATCACCTGTACAAAGTAACTTGTATTTTTAAAAACTAAACCACAAAACAATAATAATAAACAATAAAGTGACCAAATGAAAAGGAAAAGTTTAAAATTATCAGCTGATTTTTGGGACCCTTAGGCCTCCTGCACACGAACGTAGGTGTCCCGTTGCAATATTGCGGACCGCATATGCGGATCCGCAATACAAGGGCACAGTTCCGTGTGCACTCAGAACTTGATGTATCTTTGCGGAATGGACGGATGCCGACCCATTCAGCCGCACAGAGGTTGCCCGTGCATTGGGGACCGCAAATTGCTGTTTCCAATGAACGGAACAAAACAAATATGT
The DNA here is from genome assembly GCF_014858855.1 of Bufo gargarizans. Taxonomy (NCBI): domain Eukaryota; kingdom Metazoa; phylum Chordata; class Amphibia; order Anura; family Bufonidae; genus Bufo; species Bufo gargarizans. Next base: position 454,698,791 of record NC_058082.1, read on the forward strand.
TCGTATGCAGGAGGCCTTATACTGTATTTTGAGCTATTTTCACAGACGGGCTGCGGCTTTGTTTGTGTGCATGATTCAATAAGCTATTTCATATTTATGACTTTAGATTATTATTCTTAATTTTTTTTTGATTTTTATTTATTATGTTGTTTGAACGCATGTGCTTATGACCTTTTTACCACTTTTGGGATCCTCCTTATATCTCAGAGGTATACACCTTAGTGCTAGATAACACTTTTTTTGTATATAAATATTTATACATATATATATATATATATATATATATATATATACAGGAGTCTGGGATTCATTTGGCTATTCTACTCTATGTAGTTCATTTAAGCCTTAGGCCTCATGCACACGACCGTTGTGTGCACCCGTGGCCATTGTTCCGTTTTCCGTGATTTTCTGCAGATCCATTGACTTTCAATGGGTCCATTGAAAACTCAGAAAATGCACCGTTTGTCATCCACGTGCGTGATCCGTGTATCCTGTCCGTCAAAAAAATATGACCTGTCCTATTTTTTTGACGGACAACGGTTCACGGATAGTGTTGAGCGCGAATATTCGAATTGCGAATATTTTTCTCGAATATTGCGATTTCGAGATTTCGCGAATATTTAGAATATAGTGCTATATATTCGCGAAATCGAATATTTTTTTTTTTTTTTTTTTAAATGCTCCATTCAGTGCCTGTTGTCGTGCTCACGGAGCGTCCCCATCACCATGGGGACGCTCCATATACTATAATGTACTGTCGGATTAGAGAATTACGTTGAAATCAACATGCGATTATTTCGTGTTATATTATTCGCATCGCGATGCGAATAATATAACACGAAATAATCGCATGTTGATTTCTACTTTGTACTGCTATAGTTCATATTCGGCGAATATGGAATATAGCAGTACTATACTTCGAGTTATATTCATCGCATGGCAATTTCAACTGATGGACAATAGCAGTACAAAGTAGAAATCAACATGCGATTATTTCGTGTTATATTATTCGCATCGCGATTTCAGCTTAGCACTGCTATGTTCCATATATGTGTATTTTGCGAAAAATCTCGTACTATTGCTCTAACTTCGTCTTTTCGAATATTCGTCATATTCTAAAATACGAAGTTAGAGCAATATTACGAAATTTCGTAAAATACACATATATATTGTAATTTAGCTAATATACTGCTATTTTAATTTTTTTAACAGTGTACATATTTTACAAAACTTAAGTTCAGAAGAGGGAAGAAAAAATGAAAGAAAAAAAAAATTATTATAGCATATATTAGCTAAATTACAATATAAATGTGTATTTTACGAAATTTCGTAATATTGCTCTAACTTCGTCTTTTAGAATATAATGAATATTCGAAAAGACGAAGTTAGAGCAATAGTACGAAATTTCGTAAAATACCATTGACTTATACTGTTATACTAGAAAAAAGATTTTTTTCGCAACATGCAATTAAATTAATCGCATATTATTCGCGAAAATTTTTATAATTACGAATATTCGATTTCGACGAATATGACACGAATATTCACTCGAATATTCGCGAAAAATCGCGAAATCGAATATGGCACCTCCCGCTCATCACTATTCACGGACCCATTCAAGTCAATGGGTCCGTGAAAAAACACGGATGCACACAAGATTGGCATCCGTGTCCTGTGATCTGTGGCCGCAGGTTACTTTCATACAGACGAATCCGAAGATCCGTCTGCATAAAAGCTTTTTCAGATCCGACAGTATATTCTAACACAGAGGCGTTCCCATAGTGATGGGGACGCTTCAGGTTAGAATATACTACGAACTGTGTACATGACTGCCCCCTGCTGCCTGGCAGCACCCGATCTCTTACAGGGGGCTGTGATCCGTACAATTAACCCCTCAGGTGCCGCACCTGAAGGGATTAATTGTGCGTATCATAGCCCCCTGTAAGAGATCTGGGGCTGCCAGGCAGCACACTGTGCCACCAATGATATAAATACAATAGAGGGATGGGGGGCCAGGGGGGGCCGCACTGGCCACCAATGATATTCAAACTGGGGAGGGAGGGGGGTCTGCCCCCTGATGCCTGGCAGCCCCGGATCTCTTACAGGAGGATATGATACGCACAATTAACCCCTTCAGGTGCAGCACCTGAGGGGTTAATTGTGTGGATCACAGCCCCCTGTAAGAGATCGGTTGCTGCCAGGCAGCAGGGGGCAGTCATGTACACAGTTCATAGTATATTCTAACTAGAAGCGTCCCCATCACCATGGGGAACGCCTCTGTGTTAGAATATACTGTCGGATATGAGTTTTCACGATGTAACTCAAATCCGATGGTATATTCTAACATAGAGGCGTTCCCATGGTGATGGTAACGCTTCAAGTTAAAATATACCATCGGATTGGAGAAAACTCCGATCCGATGGTATAAAAGGGACTCCTGACTCTACTTTGAAAGTCAATGGGGACGGATCCGTTTGCAATTGCACCATATTGTGTCAATGTCAAACGGATCCGTCCCCATTGACTTTCATTGTAATTCAGGACGGATCCGTTTGGCTCCGCACGGCCCGGCGGACACCAAAACGACTCTTTTTTTCATGTCCGTGGATCCTCCAAAAATCAAGGAAGACCCACGGAAGGAAAAACAGTCACGGATCACGGACCTACGGACCCCGTTTTTGCGGACCTTAAAAATAAACGGTCGTGTGCATGAGGCCTTACTCACACGTCAGTATTTTGACCAGTGATTTCCATTAGTGATTGTGAGCCAAAACCAGGATTGGAGCCTCCACAGACATAAGATATAAGGGAAAGAACTGCACCTGTTCTGTGTTTAGAGATGCACCTGGTTTTGGCTCAAAATCACAGATGGAAATCACTGACCAAAACACTGGCTTGTGAATAAGGCATTAGCCTGCTCTGTGATCTCTCATGCAGGTTTTGTTCTTTTAATGGTTTGTTGCCAGTTACAAGGAAACAAATCTCTATATACTATCTCTCAGGTTCCATCTATTAGGTATCGTATCACGGGTGGTAACAACAAACAACACTTTGCTACATATGACCACACACAAGCAGTCTGTGGCTGCTGCTTTGCCCTGCCTGCTATTGCTTTCCCAATTACACATTCATTATATTTCATCCCCTTCCGCGATTTGTTTGTAGCCATGTAATATGGTCCCTTCTAGAGTTGAGCGAACACCTGGATGTTCGGGTTCGAGAAGTTCGGCCGAACATCCCGGAAATGTTCGGGTTCGGGATCCGAACCCGATCCGAACTTCGTCCCGAACCCGAACCCCATTGAAGTCAATGGGGACCCGAACTTTTCGGCACTAAAACGGCTGTAAAACAGCCCAGGAAAGGGCTAGAGGGCTGCAAAAGGCAGCAACATGTAGGTAAATCCCCTGCAAACAAATGTGGATAGGGAAATTAATTAAAATAAAAATTAAATAAATAAAAATTAACCAAAATCAATTGGAGAGAGGTTCCATAGCAGAGAATCTGGCTTCCCGTCACCCACCACTGGAACAGTCCATTCTCAGATATTTAGGCCCCAGCACCCAGGCAGAGGAGAGAGGTCCCGTAACAGAGAATCTGTCTTCATGTCAGCAGAGAATTAGTCTGCATGTCATAGCAGAGAATGAGGCTTCACGTCAGCCACCACTGCAACAGTCCATTGGCATATATTTAGGCCTAGCACACAGGCAGAGGAGAGGTTCATTCAACTTTGGGTAGCATCGCAATATAATGGTAAAATGAAAATAAAAATAGGATTGAATGAGGAAGTGCCCTGGAGTCCAATAATATATGGTTATGGGGAGGTAGTTAATGTCTAATCTGGACAAGGGACGGACAGGTCCTGTGGGATCCATGCCTGGTTCATTTTTATGAACGTCAGCTTGTCCACATTGGCTGTAGACAGGCGGCTGCGTTTGTCTGTAATGACGCCCCCTGCCGTGCTGAATACACGTTCAGACAAAACGCTGGCTGCCGGGCAGGCCAGCACCTCCAAGGCATAAAAGGCTAGCTCTGGCCACGTGGACAATTTAGAGACCCAGAAGTTGAATGGGGCCGAACCATCAGTCAGTACGTGGAGGGGTGTGCACACGTACTGTTCCACCATGTTAGTGAAATGTTGCCTCCTGCTAACACGTTGCGTATCAGGTGGTGGTGCAGTTAGCTGTGGCGTGTTGACAAAAGTTTTCCACATCTCTGCCATGCTAACCCTGCCCTCAGAGGAGCTGGCCGTGACACAGCTGCCTTGGCGACCTCTTGCTCCTCCTCTGCCTTGGCCTTGGGCTTCCACTTGTTCCCCTGTGACATTTGGGAATGCTCTCAGTAGCGCGTCTACCAACGTGCGCTTGTACTCGCGCATCTTCCTATCACGCTCCAGTGCAGGAAGTAAGGTGGGCACATTGTCTTTGTAGCGTGGATCCAGCAGGGTGGCAACCCAGTAGTCCGCACAGGTTAAAATGTGGGCAACTCTGCTGTCGTTGCGCAGGCACTGCAGCATGTAGTCGCTCATGTGTGCCAGGCTGCCCAGGGGTAAGGACAAGCTGTCCTCTGTGGGAGGCGTATCGTCATCGTCCTGCCTTTCCCCCCAGCCACGCACCAGTGATGGACCCGAGCTGCGTTGGGTGCCACCCCGCTGTGACCATGCTTCATCCTCATCCTCCTCCACCTCCTCCTCATCCTCGTCCTCCTCGTCCTCCAGTAGTGGGCCCTGGCTGGCCACATTTGTACCTGGCCTCTGCTGTTGCAAAAAACCTCCCTCTGAGTCACTTCGAAGAGACTGGCCTGAAAGTGCTAAAAATGACCCCTCTTCCTCATCCTCCTCCTCCTCCTCCTGGGCCACCTCCTGTTCCATCATCGCCCTAAGTGTTTTCTCAAGGAGACATAGAAGTGGTATTGTAACGCTGATAACGGTGTCATCGCCACTGGCCATGTTGGTGGAGTACTCGAAACAGCGCAACAGGGCACACAGGTCTCGCATGGAGGCCCAGTCATTGGTGGTGAAGTGGTGCTGTTCTGTAGTGCGACTGACCCGTGCGTGCTGCAGCTGAAACTCCACTATGGCCTGCTGCTGCTCGCACAGTCTGTCCAGCATGTGCAAGGTGGAGTTCCACCTGGTGGGCACGTCGCATATGAGGCGGTGAGCGGGAAGGCCGAAGTTACGCTGTAGCGCAGACAGGCGAGCAGCGGCAGGATGTGAACGCCGGAAGCGCGAACAGACGGCCCGCACTTTATGCAGCAGCTCTGACATGTCGGGGTAGTTGTGAATGAACTTCTGCACCACCAAATTCAGCACATGCGCCAAGCAAGGGATGTGCGTCAAATTGGCTAGTCCCAGAGCTGCAACGAGATTTCGCCCATTATCACACACCACCAGGCCGGGCTTGAGGCTCACCGGCAGCAACCACTCGTCGGTCTGTTGTTCAATACCCCGCCACAACTCCTGTGCGGTGTGGGGCCTGTCCCCCAAACATATGAGTTTCAGAATGGCCTGCTGACGTTTACCCCGGGCTGTGCTGAAGTTGGTGGTGAAGGTGTGTGGCTGACTGGATGAGCAGGTGGAAGAAGAGGAGGAGGAAGCCGAGAAGGAGGAGGTGGCAACAGGAGGCAAAGAATGTTGCCCTGCGATCCTTGGCGGCGGCAGGACGTGCGCCAAACAGCTCTCCGCCTGGGGCCCAGCTGCCACTACATTTACCCAGTGTGCAGTTAGGGAGATATAGCGTCCCTGGCCGTGCTTACTGGTCCACGTATCTGTGGTTAGGTGGACCTTGCTACAGATGGCGTTGCGCAGTGCACACTTGATTTTATCGGATACTTGGTTGTGCAGGGAAGGCACGGCTCTCTTGGAGAAGTAGTGCCGGCTGGGAACAACATACTGTGGGACAGCAAGCGACATGAGCTGTTTGAAGCTGTCTGTGTCCACCAGCCTAAATGACAGCATTTCATAGGCCAGTAGTTTAGAAATGCTGGCATTCAGGGCCAGGGATCGAGGGTGGCTAGGTGGGAATTTACGCTTTCTATCAAATGTTTGTGAGATGGAGAGCTGAACGCTGGCGTGTGACATGGTTGAGACGCTTGGTGACGGAGGTGGTGGTGGTGGTGTTGGTGGTACATCCCCTGTTTGCTGGGCGGCAGGTGCCAACGTTCCTCCAGAGGCGGAGGAAGAGGCCGAGGCGGCAGCAGCAGAATAGGCCGAGGCGGCAGCAGCAGAAGAGGTAGCAGGGGGAGCCTGAGTGACTTCCTTGGTTTTAAGGTGTTTACTCCACTGCAGTTCATGCTTTGCATGCAGGTGCCTGGTCATGCAGGTTGTGCTCAGGTTCAGAACGTTAATGCCTCGCTTCAGGCTCTGATGGCACAGCGTGCAAACCACTCGGGTCTTGTCGTCAGCACATTGTTTGAAGAAGTGCCATGCCAGGGAACTCCTTGAAGCTGCCTTTGGGGTGCTCGGTCCCAGATGGCGGCGGTCAGTAGCAGGCGGAGTCTCTTGGCGGCGGGTGTTCTGCTTTTGCCCACTGCTCCCTCTTTTGCTACGCTGTTGGCTCGGTCTCACCACTGCCTCTTCCTCCGAACTGTGAAAGTCAGTGGCACGACCTTCATTCCATGTGGGGTCTAGGACCTCATCGTCCCCTGCATCGTCTTCCACCCAGTCTTGATCCCTGACCTCCTGTTCAGTCTGCACACTGCAGAAAGACGCAGCAGTTGGCACCTGTGTTTCGTCATCATCAGAGACATGCTGAGGTGGTATTCCCATGTCCTCATCATCAGGAAACATAAGTGGTTGTGCGTCAGTGCATTCTATGTCTTTCACCGCTGGGGAAGGGCTAGGTGGATGCCCTTGGGAAACCCTGCCAGCGGAGTCTTCAAACAGCATAAGAGACTGCTGCATAACTTGAGGCTGAGACAGTTTCCCTGGTATGCATGGGGGTGATGTGACAGACTGATGGGGTTGGTTTTCAGGCGCCATCTGTGCGCTTTCTGCAGAAGACTGGGTGGGAGATAATGTGAACGTGCTGGATCCACTGTCGGCCACCCAATTGACTAATGCCTGTACCTGCTCAGGCCTTACCATCCTTAGAACGGCATTGGGCCCCACCATATATCGCTGTAAATTCTGGCGGCTACTGGGACCTGAGGTAGTTGGTACACTAGGACGTGTGGATGTGGCAGAACGGCCACGTCCTCTCCCAGCACCAGAGGGTCCACTAACACCACCACGACCATGTCCACGTCCGCGTCCCTTACTAGATGTTTTTCTCATTGTTATGGTTCACCACAACAACAAATATATTATTTGGCCCAATGTATTGTATTCAAATTCAGCGGGATATAAATTTGAGGCCTAGTATTTAGGCGCTGGGTGACCGGTATGGATTTAGTGACAGAATTAGACTTGGAAATGCACAGAAGCGTGTGTGTGAAGTTATTCTGAATGACCCAATGTGCACCTTGAATATTATATACCCTTTTTGGGATAGATTTCAAATAGCTCTGATATAGCAGGAACCACTAAATTATGAAATTGCTAAATTGGGAATTGTACTTCAACCCAGAACAAAAAATGTGCTTTGACGGACACTAAATATCTTGCCCAGCAACAACAGTACAGCGGTGGGTAACGAGAGATTTAGAGGGATTTAAATTTGAGGCCTAGTATTTAGGCGCTGGGTCACCGGTATGGATTTAGTGACAGAATTAGACTTGGAAATGCACAGAAGCGTGTGTGTGAAGTTATTCTGAATGACCCTATGTGCACCTTCAATATTATATACCCTTTTAGGGATAGATTTCAAATAGCTCTGATATAGCAGAAACCACTAAATTATGAAATTGCTAAATTGGGAATTGTACTTCAACCCAGAACAAAAAATGTGCTTTGACGGACACTAAATATCTTGCCCAGCAACAACAGTACAGCGGTGGGTAACGAGAGATTTAGAGGGATTTAAATTTGAGGCCTAGTATTTAGGCGCTGGGTCACCGGTATGGATTTAGTGACAGAATTAGACTTGGAAATGCACAGAAGCGTGTGTGTGAAGTTATTCTGAATGACCCTATGTGCACCTTCAATATTATATACCCTTTTAGGGATAGATTTCAAATAGCTCTGATATAGCAGAAACCACTAAATTATGAAATTGCTAAATTGGGAATTGTACTTCAACCCAGAACAAAAAATGTGCTTTGACGGACACTAAATATCTTGCCCAGCAACAACAGTACAGCGGTGGGTAACGAGAGATTTAGAGGGATTTAAATTTGAGGCCTAGTATTTAGGCGCTGGGTGACAGGTATGGGTTTAGTGACAGAATTAGACTTGGAAATACACAGTAGCGGGTGTGTGTGAAGTTATTCTGAATGACCCAATGTGCACCTTCAATATTATATACCCTTTTTGGGATAGATTTCAAATAGCTCTGATATAGCAGGAACCACTAAATTATGAAATTGCTAAATTGGGAATTGTACTTCAACCCAGAACAAAAAATGTGCTTTGACGGACACTAAATATCTTGCCCAGCAACAACAGTACAGCGGTGGGTAACGAGAGATTTAGAGGGATTTAAATTTGAGGCCTAGTATTTAGGCGCTGGGTCACCGGTATGGATTTAGTGACAGAATTAGACTTGGAAATGCACAGAAGCGTGTGTGTGAAGTTATTCTGAATGACCCTATGTGCACCTTCAATATTATATACCCTTTTAGGGATAGATTTCAAATAGCTCTGATATAGCAGAAACCACTAAATTATGAAATTGCTAAATTGGGAATTGTACTTCAACCCAGAACAAAAAATGTGCTTTGACGGACACTAAATATCTTGCCCAGCAACAACAGTACAGTGGTGGGTAACGAGAGATTTAGAGGGATTTAAATTTGAGGCCTAGTATTTAGGCGCTGGGTCACCGGTATGGATTTAGTGACAGAATTAGACTTGGAAATGCACAGAAGCGTGTGTGTGAAGTTATTCTGAATGACCCTATGTGCACCTTCAATATTATATACCCTTTTAGGGATAGATTTCAAATAGCTCTGATATAGCAGAAACCACTAAATTATGAAATTGCTAAATTGGGAATTGTACTTCAACCCAGAACAAAAAATGTGCTTTGACGGACACTAAATATCTTGCCCAGCAACAACAGTACAGCGGTGGGTAACGAGAGATTTAGAGGGATTTAAATTTGAGGCCTAGTATTTAGGCGCTGGGTGACAGGTATGGGTTTAGTGACAGAATTAGACTTGGAAATACACAGTAGCGGGTGTGTGTGAAGTTATTCTGAATGACCCAATGTGCACCTTCAATATTATATACCCTTTTTGGGATAGATTTCAAATAGCTCTGATATAGCAGGAACCACTAAATTATGAAATTGCTAAATTGGGAATTGTACTTCAACCCAGAACAAAAAATGTGCTTTGACGGACACTAAATATCTTGCCCAGCAACAACAGTACAGCGGTGGGTAACGAGAGATTTAGAGGGATTTAAATTTGAGGCCTAGTATTTAGGCGCTGGGTCACCGGTATGGATTTAGTGACAGAATTAGACTTGGAAATGCACAGAAGCGTGTGTGTGAAGTTATTCTGAATGACCCTATGTGCACCTTCAATATTATATACCCTTTTAGGGATAGATTTCAAATAGCTCTGATATAGCAGAAACCACTAAATTATGAAATTGCTAAATTGGGAATTGTACTTCAACCCAGAACAAAAAATGTGCTTTGACGGACACTAAATATCTTGCCCAGCAACAACAGTACAGCGGTGGGTAACGAGAGATTTAGAGGGATTTAAATTTGAGGCCTAGTATTTAGGCGCTGGGTCACCGGTATGGATTTAGTGACAGAATTAGACTTGGAAATGCACAGAAGCGTGTGTGTGAAGTTATTCTGAATGACCCTATGTGCACCTTCAATATTATATACCCTTTTAGGGATAGATTTCAAATAGCTCTGATATAGCAGAAACCACTAAATTATGAAATTGCTAAATTGGGAATTGTACTTCAACCCAGAACAAAAAATGTGCTTTGACGGACACTAAATATCTTGCCCAGCAACAACAGTACAGCGGTGGGTAACGAGAGATTTAGAGGGATTTAAATTTGAGGCCTAGTATTTAGGCGCTGGGTGACAGGTATGGGTTTAGTGACAGAATTAGACTTGGAAATACACAGTAGCGGGTGTGTGTGAAGTTATTCTGAATGACCCAATGTGCACCTTCAATATTATATACCCTTTTTGGGATAGATTTCAAATAGCTCTGATATAGCAGGAACCACTAAATTATGAAATTGCTAAATTGGGAATTGTATTTCAACCCAGAACAAGAAATGTGCTTGAACGGACACTAAATAACTCGCCCAGCTACAGCACTAGGGACAGATTTAGCTGGATATAAATTTGAGGCCTAGTATTTAGGCGCTGGGTGACCGGTATGGATTTAGTGACAGAATTAGACTGGGATATGGCCAAAAAATGAACAGACTATTGCTGGTTAAATGCACTTGGTGTGACAGCTTCACCCTGATGTAGGCTTTAGCCAAAAAACAACCACACCATTGAGGGTTAAATGCACTTGGTGACAGGCGCAGCTTGCCCCTGATTTTGTATATGGCCAAAAAATGAACAGACTATTGCTGGTTAAATGCACTTGGTGTGACAGCTTCACCCTGATGTAGGCTTTAGCCAAAAAACAACCACACCATTGAGGGTTAAATGCACTTGGTGACAGGCGCAGCTTGCCCCTGATTTTGTATATGGCCAAAAAATGAACAGACTATTGCTGGTTAAATGCACTTGGTGTGACAGCTTCACCCTGATGTAGGCTTTAGCCAAAAAACAACCACACCATTGAGGGTTAAATGCACTTGGTGACAGGCGCAGCTTGCCCCTGATTTTGTATATGGCCAAAAAATGAACAGACTATTGCTGGTTAAATGCACTTGGTGTGACAGCTTCACCCTGATGTAGGCTTTAGCCAAAAAACAACCACACCATTGAGGGTTAAATGCACTTGGTCGCAGCTTGTGCTGGCGCACCACAAGACACAAAATGGCCGCCGATCACCCCAGAAAAATGAGACTGACAAACGGTCTGTGCAGCCTAAAAACAGTGAGCAATTGAGGATCAGCAGCTCAATGATCCACAGCTGCAGATCGATCAGTTAATCAAGTCCTTTGGAGGAGTTAATCTGCCTAATCTCGCCCTACTGTCGCAGCCGCAACCTCTCCCTACGCTAATCAGAGCAGAGTGACGGGCGGCGCTATGTGACTCCAGCTTAAATAGAGGCTGGGTCACATGGTGCTCTGGCCAATCACAGCCATGCCAATAGTAGGCATGGCTGTGATGGCCTCTTGGGGCAAGTAGTATGACGCTTGTTGATTGGCTGCTTTGCAGCCTTTCAAAAAGCGCCAAGAAAGCGTCACAAAAGCGCGAAGAAAGCGACGAACACCGAACCCGAACCCGGACTTTTACGAAAATGTCCGGGTTCGGGTCCGTGTCACGGACACCCCAAAATTCGGTACGAACCCGAACTATACAGTTCGAGTTCGCTCATCCCTAGTCCCTTCCTATCAGCTGTTTCTTTTTTGAATCAGATAATTTTTTATTATCATTTTTTTTTTCATTTTCATCATCAAATGACAGTCAAATCAAATATCCACTCATCAAAAAGACATCAGGTACAAAGGATAAATGTACAAAATATCACATAAGCACAATGTACATGATATACATCCTAAGACCGTAATATTGTAGGAATTTACACAATGGGTCTAGACTTTTACTTATCTATTCTTTCCCCCTCAACAAACATCCCTATAAACACCCCCCTCCCCTCCCCACCCCAACCTTCCAAGAGCAGGACATCCTTGTAATAGGAGCATAACTACCTCCTAAGCCTTCTTCTCCTCATCATATCGGCACCTGATCCATTAATTTTGATATATATTACAGGCCAAGAGCCCCAATGAACTATGCTCCCATACAGTTATGGCACACATTCCACGGTCACACATCACACATCAGACACCAACAAACGTACACCACACATTTCACATATCACCAGATCATACACAGACACTTTCCCAGATCAGCCTTATCGGGCACCCAGAACACTCCTTGTTAATGCTAGCCAAGAACTACAGCATCCTGATCTATCTATCCAGTTACCCCAAATAGCCTCAAATTTAGTCAAGCATTTTCTTTTCTGGTACACACCCCTCTCAAGACGCACCACCACATTCATTCTAGCAACATATTCCGATACCTCTGGGGGTATCCCCTGTATCCATTTTGCTGCGATAGTCTTCCTCGCCTGATACAGCATCCTTTCTATCCCCGTGACTACTGTAGACTGCAAATTTTCCTCTGGCAACAGTCCCTATCAGCTGTTTCTAAAAACCCCTCCTGACATGTTTCACCGCTGGTGCGGCTTCGTCAGGCGAGCATGGGGTTATGGCGCGTGCATGCAGTCATTCCCTGCTTTATAGATATCACCGTCCCTCCCCTATTACCCAGCCTCTATGTAAAAATAAAAGTTAAGTTTTACAGATCATATGTAAGAGTGGGCCCCAAGCGGGATTAAATTGGTCAAGCGACCATTGAGTTTGGATAAAACCAATTACAGGATCCGCAAGTAACACACCTGGTTTTTGGTGCAGAATCAATGTGGAAATCTAGGGAAAGCCTCATGAAAATCTGGGTGGAATTTCACACTCCATGCTATCAAAGTAAATATATAAAGTTAAATGGTCCCAGACGTTTCAACAAACTTCACTTTAAGTCAATAGTATAGGTGAATATAAGTAACTTTGTAATATATCTAGAAAAATGCCTTGTTTCTCTCTAAAGTGGCTCATTCTTCTTTCCGTTTTTATAGATTTCTATGGGCAACACATGTGTCTGTCTCTTTAAATACCCTCTCTCTCTCTATGTAGCTCACTACTCCTCCTCACCTCACTCCTTTTCATAGATATCTATTGGCAGTATGTAATCTGATCGCTGTCTTGTCAGCATTTAAATAATTGCTTAGAATTGTGTAGATCAGGAATGCTCAACCTGCGGCCTTCCAGCTGTTGCAAAACTACAACTCCCAGCATGCCCAAACAGCCTACAGCTATCAGCCTACAGCAGGGTATTGAGGGAGTTGTAGTTTTACAACAGCTGGAGGGCCGCAGGTTGATCATGCCTGGTGTAGATTTATTACTATTTCTAAATGCTTTAATTCTAAAGATTAGAATAAGAGTTCCTGCTTCGGCGCTCAGAGACCGGGAATAGACAGTCTTGAGAGTTAGCAAATCTTCTTTATTTCAATAAAATGCGTGTAGGCTATAAGAAACAACTTGTTTCAGGGAGTCTTGGGTCCCCTTCATCAGGTTAGGCCTCTTTCACACTTGCGTTGTCCGGATCCGGCGTGTACTCCACTTGCCGGAATTACACGCCAGATCCGGAAAAACGCAAGTGAACTGAAAGCATTTGAAGACGGATCCGTCTTCAAAATGCTTTCAGTGTTACTATGGCAGCTAGGACGCTATTAAAGTCCTGGTTGCCATAGTAGTAGTGGGGAGCGGGGGAGCGGTATACTTACAGTCCGTGCAGCTCCAGAATGACGTCAGAGCGCCCCATGCGCATGGATGACGTGCCATGCGATCACGTGATCCATGCGCTTGGGGCGCCCTGACGTCACTCTGGAGCGCCCCGGGAGCCGCACGGACGGTAAGTATGCTGCTCCCCTGCTCCCCACTACACTTTACTATGGCTGCCAGGACTTTAGCGTCCCGGCAGCCATGGTAACCATTGAGAAAAAGCTAAACGTCGGATCCGGCAATGCGCCGAAACGGCGTTTAGCTTAAGGCCGGATGCGGATTAATGCCTTTCAATGGGCATTAATTCCGGATCCGGCCTTGCGGCAAGTCTTCAGGATTTTTGGCCGGAGCAAAAAGCGCAGCATGCTGCGGTATTTTCTCTGGCCAAAAAACGTTCCGGTCCGGAACTGAAGACATCCTGATGCATCCTGAACGGATTTCTCTCCATTCAGAATGCATTAGGATAAAACTGATCAGGATTCTTCCGGCATAGAGCCCCGACGACGGAACTCTATGCCGGAAGAAAAGAACGCAGGTGTGAAAGAGCCCTTAGAAAAAAATAAGTGCCAAAGCAGGAACTCTTAGGCCTAGTTCACACGACCGTATGGCTTTAATAGTTTTTTGCGGTCCGTTTTTCACGGATCCGTTGTTCCGTTTTTGAGTTCCGTTGTGTTTCCGTTTCCGTTCCGTTGTTCCGTTCCGTTTTTCCGTATGCCATGTACAGTTTACAGTAATTACATAGGAAAAATTGGGCTGGCCATAACATTTTCAATAGATGGTTCAGAAAAAACGGAACGGAAACGGAAGACATACGGATGCATTTCTGTATGTGTTCCGTTTTTTTTGCGGATCCATTGACTTGAATGGAGCCACGACCCGTGATTTACGGCCAAATATAGGACAAGCTCTATCTTTCAGGCCTAGTTCACACGAACGTTTTTTTTGCGGGTGTACGGGCCGTTTTTTTGTGTTCCGTATACGGTCCGTATACGGAACCATTCATTTCAATGGTTCCGCAAAAAAAACGGAATGTGTTCCGTATGCCTTCCGTTTCCGTTTTTTCCGTTCCGTTGAAAGATAGAGCTTGTCCTATATTTGGCCGTAAATCACGGGTCGTGGCTCCATTCAAGTCAATGGATCCGCAAAAAAAACGGAACACATACAGAAATGCATCCGTATGTCTTCCGTTTCCGTTCCGTTTTTTCTGAACCATCTATTGAAAATGTTATGGCCAGCCCAATTTTTCCTATGTAATTACTGTAAACTGTACATGGCATACGGAAAAACGGAACGGAACAACGGAACGGAAACGGAAACACAACGGAACTCAAAAACGGAACAACGGATCCGTGAAAAACGGACCGCAAAAAACTATTAAAGCCATACGGTCGTGTGAACTAGGCCTCAACGGAACGGAAAAACGGAAAAACGGAAACGGAAGGCATACGGAACACATTCCGTTTTTTTTGCGGAACCATTGAAATGAATGGTTCCGTATACGGACCGTATACGGAACACAAAAAAACGGCCCGTACACCCGCAAAAAAAACGTTCGTGTGAACTAGGCCTTATTCTAATCCAAGCATCTCCTTGCGGGACTGGGCATCCCATTTTGAAGGAACTACCACCTACGACAGCACACCCGATGACATCCTATTTTGTATCAAGTCTTCAATAGGGTTGTGCCTATTTTTAGCACAACCCCATAAGGTGAGCCTCCATTTGTACACCTTCTATATTATACACATTGTGTAGAACGTACAACCCTATTGTGCGCTCTTTGTTGTGCCCCAACTATCTAGGCACGCCCGAATATCCAACATTAATTCTAAAGACTACAGGGATGATCTACACTAAATCTACAACAGTAATTCCTAATACTTCAGGGGAACGTTTTAAAATGTTTCCACTCCTGGGGAACCCCAAAGAACTCAAAGAAATCTGACATATAGGAAGGTATACCATGCTATAATTCTTGTCCAGTACGATAACTTGGCTCAGATATGTTTACTGCTTTTAAAAGCATCTTTATACAAACTGAAATCCGTTTACTTTCCTTATGGTAAAAATGACAGGTCTTGTTGCCGTGTTCATGGGAATCACTGGTCAATGGTCTAGAAATCCCAAGGTTCCAGGGATCCCTGGTTGAGAAGCACTGGTCTACAACAATTATAAACTTGGGCCCTGATTTATCAAGACAGGAAAATGCTATGTCTTGATGGGCCCTGCACTGCTGGATACCTTGTCAGGTATAAATATTGATAAATAAGCCAGTGCTGATGGCCCATACCTCACCCTCCCCGTGCCCCCTTTTTTAAATCTGGCATGGCAGGAATGATAAATTCCTCCCTTGGTTTCTTACCTGGATAATATCCTCAACTTCAGCTCTAATGACAGGTCCAAGTAGGCCAAGATGTTCTTCATATTCACCTTCTACATCAGGTTTTGTAAAAGTGCTGTCGAGGTACTTTCGAAATACAACCTTTGTGTACATGGTCTGCCTTGTTTCACCAATATGTTTTTCATTTACTTGGTTCCTGTGGGAAAAAAACAAACTAATTTGCTTAGTTCTCTATATATTGACTTTTGTAGGATGCAACCTGTGAACTGCATTCAGTGCTCAGTTTTTCTTAACTGCAGACCTAAAGTATCCCAACAGGACATGATTTGAGGCTATCCCACCAAATAAACCCACCAATTCCAGCCGACCATCTAATGTGTATGACAACAGCCTTGAAGTATTGGTCTGTTGGATTTCAACTTGACTTATCCCTTGTTCTCCCAACAACAGCTTGTTCCCCTCCCGGCTGAAGGAGCATTCAGGCTACAGCTGTCTAATGTGTCAGTATAAGACACTGAGTATTAAACATTATATTTTAGTATACAGTGATCCCTCAAGATACAATGGTCTCAAGATACAATATTTTCTGGGCCATTGTAAGTTGATGTATGACTCAACATACTGTATAATGCCTCAGATTCAGATCCAACCAATTAACATGGCTATTTCACTGGTAAAACACCTTTATTGGTTTTGTAGTATGTCCTCCGTGGTACTAAATTCTCTGTACTTCCCCCTGTCTGTGTCGGGAGATGCTGCTCCTTTGGACAGCAGTCCATTTGATTTTTTCTGGTACATGTACAGTACAGACCAAAAGTTTGGACACACCTTCTCATTCAAAAGGGTTTTCTTTATTTTCATGACTATGAAAATTGTAGATTCACACTGAAGGCATCAAAACTATGAATTAACACATGTGGAATTATATACATAACAAAAAAGTGTTAAACAACTGAAAATATGTCATATGCTAGGAAACCACTGCTAAGGACAGGCAACAAGCAGAAGAGACTTGTTTGGGCTAAAGAACACAAGGAATGGACATTAGACCAGTGGAAATCTGTGTTTTGGTCTGATGAGTCCAAATTTGAGATCTTTGGTTCCAACCACCATGTCTTTGTGCGACGCAGAAAAGGTGAACGGATTAACTCTACATGCCTGGTTCCCACCGTGAAGCGTGGAGGAGGAGGTGTGATGGTGTGGGGGTGCTTTGCTGGTGACACTGTTGGGGATTTATTCAAAATTGAAGGCATACTGAACCAGCATGGCTACCACAGCATCTTGCAGCGGCATGCTATTCCATCCGGTTTGCGTTTAGTTGGACCATCATTTATTTTTCAACAGGACAATGACCCCAAACACACCTCCAGGCTGTGTAAGGGCTATTTGACCATGAAGGAGAGTGATGGGGTGCTGCGCCAGATGACCTGGCCTCCATAGTCACCGGACCTGAACCCAATCGAGATGGTTTGGGGTGAGCTGGACCTCAGAGTGAAGGCAAAAGAGCCAACAAGTGCTAAGCATCTCTGTGAACTCCTTCAAGACTGTTGGAAGACCATTTCAGGTGACTACCTCTTGAAGCTCATCAAGAGAATGCCAACAGTGTGCAAAGCAGTAATCAAAGCAAAAGGTGGCTACTTTGAAGAACCTAGAATATGACATATTTTCAGTTGTTTCACACTTTTTTGTTATGTATATAATTCCATATGTGTTAATTCATAGTTGTGATGCCTTCAGTGTGAATCTACAATTTTCATAGTCATGAAAATAAAGAAAACTCTTTGAATGAGAAGGTGTGTCCAAATTTTTGGTCTGTACTGTATGTACTATGCAATACCCCAAAGAAGTTCCTGCCCTCACCATAGAAAGTCATTTACAGCTTATATTACTGGCAGTTATATGTAAAGACTTATTTTATCTGTCTTGGTTATCTGCTTATTTTTCTTAAAACGTCAATTTTTCTTATTCTGGGATTAGATTTTGGGGTTTTGGAACCAATTACTAGTTTTCCATAGAGTTATAGACTCAAGTTACAATGGTTTCAACATACAATGGTCGTCCCGGAACCAATTAATATTGTAACTTGAGGGACCACTGTATCTGGTTCTGCCCTTTTAATTAGAGAGGAACAATAGCCACCATGTACTTAAAATTCAATTGTTCATAGCAATGATGCAATACGAGACAATTAACAATATAGCTATGGGCACATTGTAGCAAATAACTATAACTGAGAAGGAACACAACAAAGATCTGTACCTTCTTGAGCCTCCTGTGTAGTCCCACTGCACTTCCTCAGCTGCAATATAGTAATTCCTTTTTGTTCCTTTTGAGGTTCGCATGAAATGTTCTACTATCTTATCTGGGTTAGTGTAGCGGTTTACATCATCCTCTGTCTCTATTTTATATGGTTCTTCATATAAAATATATTGAGGCTTGATTTTCTCTTCATCAGTGAGGAAGCTGGCATCATGGTCATACTCTGCATAATTACCATCCATTCCTCTGGATACTCCAATTACAATTTCAGATTTGTGTTCATGTGGATTGAATCCTCTTGGACTAAACCCTCTTGGAGTAAATGTCCCATTCCTTACATCACTGTGTACAGAATTATTTGGCGCCATGTTTTCATCAAATAAGGTCCCATTTTTCTTATAGCCCTGCTCGCTCTTTTGGCTATTAACAGCGGTTCTTTTTTCTTTCATCTTTACCATATTTTTTTTCCTTCTGAGATACTTAACAACCAATGTCTGATTTGCATTTTGGTCAATTTGAAACATGCCCATCTTTTTGAAATACCGTTTTTTATTTTGTTTAACATCAGTATTATTGACTTTTTCTACTGTCACGTTACTTGTTGGAAGGGATTGATTTTGAAGATCCTCAAAATGATTCTCTACAGTTTCATTAGGGATTGCGTTTTCACTCTCTTTAGCATCTGTTTCACTTTGTTCCTTGAGAACAATATTTTTCATGATATCTTCAAATATATGGGCACTAAAGAAAAACAAGTAATTATGATGAGTTAATGTACAGGACCAGTAAGTATCTTATAGTGGCTCATGTAATAAACCTTCCTAGCTATTTTTCTCCTGTTCCATCCAGTTTTATTCCTCCTCCATAAATGATTAAAGACAATGGTCATTCATTTTAGTTAAAACATTAGGGTCAGTTGACTCTACTAAAGACTCAGAATAAGGCTACATTCACACGACCGTATGCATTTTGCGGCCCGCAAATTGTGGATCCGCGAAAAAAACTGATGACGTCCGTATGTCATTAGTTTTTTTGCGGATCCATCCATTGTAACAATGCCTAACATTGTCCGCAAAACAGACAAGAATAGGACATGCTCTATTTTTTTTTGCGGGGTTACGGAACGGACATACGGATGTGGATAGCACACGGTGTGCTGTCTGCATTTTTTGCGCACCCGCTGAAATAAATGGGTCTG
This sequence comes from Bufo gargarizans, assembly GCF_014858855.1. Taxonomy (NCBI): domain Eukaryota; kingdom Metazoa; phylum Chordata; class Amphibia; order Anura; family Bufonidae; genus Bufo; species Bufo gargarizans. Next base: position 454,718,192 of record NC_058082.1, read on the forward strand.
CATCCTGTCTGCAAAAAAAAAGGAACAGACACGGAAAAACAATACGTTCTTGTGAATGTACCCTAAACTGAACTATTTTGTCAGCAGGTTCAACTCTGTTAAACCAGGCATACTGCCTTGTAGGGTAGATCCTGCAGATTAAAACAATACCTTTCTAGCTAAAAAATTTTGCACGATTCATGAGATATGTTAGTTCTAATCCATATGCAGATTAGGTCTTCAATGTACCAAAGGGGTTGTCCCTAGCCCCCAGGTGCTCCTCCACTTTCCTGACTTTGGCATCCCCCTACCCCCGCTTGCCTTGACTGAGAGAGCCAGGCATCCTCATTGTATGTTTCTCTGGTGATGAGATCATCTTAGCAACAGAGAAACTCAAAGGAGATGTACTGGGCATGCCCTGTGGTTTCTACAATTGGTGCATTACTATTAGACCTTTTTGTACAATTTTCAGTTATGTCAGTTATATTTAGCTTATTTTTTGTGAGGGCCAACAATTTTTTTCTTACATTATCCCCATGTTAAGGCTTTTTCAAAGTTTCGCCAAAATGAGGGATGTGAGCAAGTGATTACAATGTTATAAAAACAAACTGACTTACTTAAAGGGGTTTTCTGAGACTTACATAATCCTCTTGATAGGTCATCAGTATCTGATTGGTGGGGGTCCAACAACTGGGGCCCCCACTGATCAGCTGTTTGAAAAGGCAGCAGCACTCACAGTAGTGCAGTGGCCATCTTTCAGCTTTCCCTAGGCCATGTGACGACCTAGGCGTAGCTCAGCCCTATAGAGCTGTGATACCAAGCACAACCGCTGTACAATGTACTGCACTGTGCTTGGTAAGCAGGGAGAAGGCTGCGGCTGCTACCCCCACCGATCAGATACTGATGACCTATCCAGACAGTCGGTGGCTCGTTCAGTGATCTCCTCCACAGTATGAGAAAGAGGGATTCCTATTGTGATCACTCGTTCTCATACAGCTGCACTGTTTCTGGGCAGCAGATCGCTGTTTAGACAGCATGATCTACTGCCCAGAAATGATGATTGATGTGCCTGCACGAACAACAGGATCACCCAATGAACAAGAGTTTTTGCTCGTTCTTTGGGTGATCGTTAGCAATTTACATACGCATTTTGTCAGAAACTGCAAAGATTGCAAATATAGAAGAGCGAATTTCTCAAAAATTTGATTCTGCTGGTTTGCTGAATTTTCCAAAAAGAATCATTTTCAATCCGAATTTATTCACGGCGAATTGCGTTAAAAAACAGCTATTTCTTGGCTGCAGAGAGCATGTACAGTGGATTAAAACACTGTGCCTTGCAGTAACACACATAGGGAGTCTGCTGTGGTAGTGAAACAATACTGTGAGTCAGTATGACACGCACATGGGCCAAAACTGACCAAATAACTCAAGTGTGAATTCAGCCTTACAGGTCGATGGTAGCACCAGGAATAAAGAACTGTGCAGAGGCCCAAGCTCCTACTGTAGCGTGAAAGAGCGCACTCCTTTTACACCGTTGTCAGCTGATTCCACATAGATGTCTACAGAACCTGTTCTATTAAATGCTTATAGAAGTAGAGCCCCCCTGACAGAGTGGAGAGGGTGTCAACAATAATGTTGTGTTGACGTCACTGATTATTTTGCCCTTCCTCTGATCTGTCTGAACAATTACCCCCCAAAAATGGATCCTGTCTGCCTTCACTCAGTCAGCATTTGGTCAGTAAACCATCAGTATTGCTAATGCAAAAAAAAAACAGGAGTGGATCCAAAACAGAAATGACACGTGGATGGAATATTTGCATGTCTTCGGTGTTTTGTACCCACTCCTGCTTTTGGCTACCAAATCATAAGCCAATTCAGATGGGACCATACGGGCCTTACAGCTGCTACACAGACAGGATCCGTTGTTCGTCTCATTTTTCCTTCCTTCTGACAGATCAGAAGTGACAAATAAATGATGTCAATCAGGCCAAAAAGGCAAAATAGTGGCCCAGTCATAGAGTAGGGAGAGTGGGAGAACAGCTTGAGAAGTCCACAGAGTGTCCCAATGACATAGTGTTAAGGTAGAAGCAGCATGAGGAAGCCACAGAGTGGCCCAGTGACATAGTGTTGAGTTAGCAGCAGCATGAGGAGGCCACAGACTGGCAAGGTGACATAGTGTGGAGGTGGCAGCAGCATGAGGAGGCCACAGAGTGGCCCAGTGACATAGTGTTGATTTAGCAGCAGCATGAGGAGACCACAGAGTGACAAGGTGACATAGTGTGGAGGTAGCAGAAGCACGAGGACGCCACAGACGGGCAAGGTGACATAGTGTGAAGGTGGCAGCAGCATGAGGAGGCCACAGACTGGCAAGGTGACATAGTGTGAAGGTGGCAGCAGCAGCAGCATGAGGAGGCCACAGACTGGCAAGGTGACATAATGTGGAGGTGCACACCCAAATCGCAGAGCGAAAACCGCCCGGTATGGAGCTGTCCTTACTAACTACAAGTAAATACCCAAAACTAGACTCAGAACAGCATGTAATATAGAATCACAAATTTTTATTGGACATTCACTTGTATAAAACATAGAAATCCATATATATTAGCGGCATTTAATCACCCAGGATTGATGTCCACAGATCTGTCACATTATAATACATATAATTGGCAGTAAATCTCCCAGGCTGTGAGGGAAAAAAAATCCTGGGAGAGTTACTGCCAATTATATGTATTATAATGTGACAGATCTGTGGACATCAATACTGTGTGATTAAATGCTGCTAATATATATGGATTTCTATGTTTTATACAAGTGTATGTCCAATAAAAATTTGTGAGGAGGTGGCAGCAGCAGCATGAGGAGACCTGAGTGATGAGGTGGCAGCAGCATCAGGAGACCACATAGTGACCCAGTGACAGAGTGGGGAGGTCGGTGGCAATAACAGTACACGCTGACGATGGTGGGTGTAAGAAAAAGCACTTGGCATCAGATGTGTGGAATCAGGCGGGTGGCAGCATCAGAATAGTAGCTGAGGCAGGTAGCCAGAAGAAACCGGTCTCTTTTGTCAAGGATTGGGTGAGGCAGCATGGATGATCTAATCTGATGCATTAGGCATTGGTGGGTGGAAAACCTGGCTGATCCACGCCTGATTCATCTTGACAAAGGTCAGTCTCTCCACATTTCGGATGAATTCTCCTTGGAGTAACTATGGCTCCCACTACACTAAACACCAGCTCTGATGCCACACTACGGCACTAATACATGCCAAAAAGAGCTGTAATTTTTTCACTTGACCACACAACGGCAAATAAGCCCTTTTTTTGCCACTAATACATGCCAAAAAAGGCTTTAAAACATATAACTGCACCACTGAACAGCAAATAATACTTTTTTTTTCCCCCAGTAATACACGCCAAAAAAGCTTTAGAACATATAACTGCACCGCTGAATGGCCAAAAAAGCTTTAGAACATATAACTGCACCGCTGAACGAAAAATAATGCTTTTCTTTTTTTGTCACTAATATACTCCAAAAAGGTCTGTAATTTTCTCACTTCACCACACAATGGCTAATAAGCCCTTTTCCCACTAATACATGCCAAAAAAAGGCTTTAGAACATATAACTGCACCGCTGAACAGCAAATAATAAATTTTTTGTATCGCTAATACACGCCAATAATACTGTGGAATAATTCCTCCCTATCCTTTTCCTACACTTCTAATGATCTTTCCCTGAACTTCTATTCAGCAAAATAAAAGTTTTTAAGTCTTTCCTAGCACTGTCCCTAGTGCCTCCTGACGTCTCTCCCTGCACACTGGAAAATGGCTGAATCCAAGATGGCTGAGGCTATTTATAGGGCTGTGACATCATAGGGCTGACTGGCTGCTCATTGGCTGCATGCATGGCATTGTGGGGGATCCCTCATTCTTTGCTCCATGTCCTAACATGTGCCGCAGCCATTTTAGGAAAAAATGCGATTTGTTACCATGAAGTATCAGGAAATTCGGATTAGGTGCAAATCTAATTTTCCCTTAAATTCGGATCGAATTCCACTTCGTCAACTTCAATATGCTCATCTCTAATTGCAAAGTGTGTTTAGAGTGAGACTCAGGGAGGACTACTACTACAATCATTGCTACTGCCCATACACAACTATTGGGAGAATTCTACACTGTAATATACTCCAGAACTGTGCCTATTGCTGCACAGTATTATGAACTACTATTCCCATTATGTATTCAGTAAAGAGAGACTTTTTCTTATTGCAACCAAACAAGCCCTTTGCATCTGCCCTCCTGCCTTGCAGTGGTGTGTCCCCAAAGGTAAGTAATGGCAAAAATACATTGATAAATCTCCTATTTCCTTCTATTATATAGTGTTGTCTGCAGCCAACACTAGAGGGTCCTCAGTGCACAGGAATTCATACAGTTAGTATTCACTAGAAACTGAAGTAATATCTTTGCACTGAGCTCCTAGTGGCAGATGCATGAAAATGCAGGGCTTTTGCATATCGAAGAGAAAAGAGTTCAGAGTGAGCCCCCTCCTCCCAGGCCCCATAACAGTTGTACTGTCTGTCTCCACTGGAGGTAAACTTCAGGCCTGGTTCCAAATGTGATACAAGTGTCTAAAGCTTAACCTATTTCTAGGTACATTCATTCTTCTGCCGTAATGTGTAGAGAGGAAAACAATCAAATTCACTTACCCAAACATTTCTACAAGTTCTGTGTCACGAAAATCATCAATTATATTTTGAGATGAAGCTGGTGTGGTCATATGGGTTTGGACATGCACACTGTCATGTGTCTTTGCAGGTATTGTGACATTCTGAAGATTGGTGGGCACAACTGGTGGTAATGCTTTGGTTGGTTCCTGAGTTCCTCCATTAGTGTGCTCATCTGAATTCCGGTTATAGATTGATGTTACCTGATTGTTGTCCTTTTGTTCCATTAGGTGTGGTACTTCACTTCTGACATTATCTAATCGTGGTAATTCAGTGATGTTCTCAGGTCTCACCAATGAAAAATCGTTGTCATCTGATTTCTGGATATTACTAGAAGCATTCATCTCATTCTTCTCATCTTCAATTACATTTTTACTGGAGGAGTTTCCATCATCATTCTCTGCATGTCGTTTGGTAACATTTATAGAATGTACAGTGTCTGAGCCATTGCCTTCCATCTGTATTGACTTTCTATCTTTCTCTTCTACAGAGGATTCTTCAAAATATAATGTAGAATTACCATACCTTTCATCATTAAATACAGTACTGTTTGGTCCACTGTCCAAATCTGAGCTATTGCTTAGAATCTGACCATCAAACTCTTCTTCTGTTTGATTCAACTTGTCATGCTGAAGGACATCTTCAAACACATTGGTTCCATTATAGTCTTCACTTCCATTCTTTTTAAGGAGAGCATCGTCTTTTGAGGAGTACTCACCACCACCTTTCATAATAAAATCTTCTTCACTGGACTCAGATGAATACTTTTCAGTCTCCTCTCTTGGCTTAACAGAAACTTCTACAATTTCATCATCACCATCATACATATGCTCTATGGCTAAAGCAGTGAGATTTACACCTTTTTCTATTGCTTCTGAATTGTTTCTAAGTGATCGAATATTAAACAAGTCAGCCAACCCATCATTGTAGTCAACATCATCCTGAGTATTTCCATTTTCTTTAGAGCTTTCTCCTGTATCTGCTCTAATCTCTGGATAGTCAAACATAAATTCTGCATCTGGGAAGTCGTAATAATCTTCTTCATTTACACATTTTGCATTCCGAAATCTCAAAGTTGTGACTTTTGAGTTATAGTTTCCAAATATCCAGACACCTGCAGGAAAAGAAATATGGCACGTGTCATGGGGGAAGCTTTGGTAAGATCATACTCCATGGTAGACAACTCAGTTTAGGGTTAAACAATAATCTCATTCTGCAGAATTAGGGGAGAACGTTGGAGAGATTTATCATTTCCCTGCACAAGGAAACTGTTGTCAACTTTTTGAACACCACAGTGGTATTTCTGGGCTGCCCTTGCCACTTTCTGAAAAATGGGCGTGGCGATGAGTGGGTGGGGCCAGTGAGCACGCCACATTTATCTTCATTTACGTCTGTTTTCAGATGCAAAGAATGACAGAAATCTATGCCAGCTCAGAGCCATAGGGTCTGATCTGAGGTCTGAAACTGGGGTCTGTCATAGAGGTCTAAGGGGGTCTGATCTGAGGTCTGAGATGGGGGGGTCTCATCAGAAGTTTGATATGGGTGTCTGATCTGAGGTCTAAGATGGGGGGGTCATCAGACGTTTCATATGGGGGGCTAATCAGAGGTCTGATATGGGGGTCTGATCTGAAAGGTAAAGGGGGCATTTTTTGTACTGGTTCACAATATAAGGGAGTATACTTTTGTACTGGGGCATATTATAAGGGGATATTTGCACTGATGCACATTATAAGGGGGTAGTTTTTGTACTGGCACACAGGGTATTTTTCTATTTGAAGGTCTAATGGGGGTCTGGTCTGAGGTCTGATATGGTGTCTGAGAGGACTAATGGACAGGTCATCAATAGTAAAAAGAGGACAACCCCTTTAACAGTAGGGCTGGCAGGAAGGGGTTAGGTTGAGAATTTGGCATGGTGGGGCATTTCAGTTTTTACCTCAGGCAGTAGAAAGGCTATGTGTTCCCCTGCCCCTTGCCACAAAGCACTGAGGGAGCTGAACTCTTGCACCAGGGCCCATGAACCTTTAGCTACATCCCTGCTTTAAACAATAGGTAATTTTTGGATTACACATTTCCTTTAATGTTTCTGGCCCCTGATGTATATATATATATATATATATATATATATATATGTACCAGGACCTCACCAACAACTACATAGCGTTGTAGAATATCTATATCTATATATATATATACACTCACCTAAAGAATTATTAGGAACACCATACTAATACGGTGTTGGACCCCCTTTTGCATTCAGAACTGCCTTAATTCTACGTGGCATTGATTTAACAAGGTGCTGATAGCATTCTTTAGAAATGTTGGCCCATATTGATAGGATAGCATCTTGCAGTTCATGGAGATTTGAGGGATGCACATCCAGGGCACAAAGCTCCCGTTCCACCACATCCCAAAGATGCTCTATTGGGTTAAGATCTGGTGACTGTGGGGGCCATTTTAGTCCAGTGAACTCATTGTCATGTTCAAGAAACCAATTTGAAATGATTCGAGCTTTGTGACATGGTGCATTATCCTGCTGGAAGTAGCCATCAGAGGATGGGTACATGGTGGTCATGAAGGGATGACATGGTCAGAAACAATGCTCAGGTAGCCCGTGGCATTTAAACGATGGCCAATTGGCACTAAGGGGCCTAAAGTGTGCCCAGAAAACATCCCCCACACCATTACACCACCACCACCAGCCTGCACAGTGGTAACAAGGCATGATGGATACATGTTCTCATTCTGTTTACGCCAAATTCGGACTCTACCATTTGAATGTGTCAACAGAAATCGAGATCAGACCAGGCAACATTTTTCCAGTCTTCAACAGTCCAATTTTAGTGAGCTCGTGCAAATTGCAGCCTCTTTTTCCTATTTGTAGTGGAGATGAGTGGGGTCTTCTGCTGTTGTAGCCCACCTTTCTTTCCCATTCTGACATTCAATTTGGAGTTCAGGAGATTGTCTTGACCAGGACCACAACCCTACATGCATTGAAGCAACTGCCATGTGATTGGTTGACTAGATAATCGCATTAATGAGAAATAGAACAGGTGTTCCTAATATATTCTTTACCCCTTACAATCTGCCTTTCGCCATCTTCACTCTACAGAAACTGCCCTTACTAAAGTGTCTAACGATCTCCTAACAGCAAAAAGAAATGGTGTCTATTCGCTATCGATTCTGCTGGATCTCTCTGCAGCGTTTGATACTATAGACAATAAACTCCTCCTCACCATGCTCCACTCAATTGGCCTTAAGGACACTGCTCTCTCTTGGTTCTCTTACTATCTCTATGGCCTCTCCGTTAGTGTATCATTCACCGTCTCTTCTTCTTCTCCTCCTCTTCCTCTTGATGTCGGCGTTCCTCAGGGCTCAGTACTAGGTCCTTTACTCTTCTCCCTCTATACAGCCCCCATCGGACAGACTATCAGAAGATTTGGCTTTCGATACCATCTCTATGCTGACGACACCCAACTATACACTTCATCCACTGACATCACCCCTGCTTTACTCTAAAACACCAGTAATTGTCTGGCAGCTGTCTCTAACATCATTTCCTCTCTGTATCTAAAACTGAACCTCTCAAAAACTGAACTTCTTGTCTTTACCCCATCTACTAACTCACCTAAACTTGATATTTCAATTTCGGTCTGCGGCACTATCATAACTCCTGTGCAACATGCCCGCTGTCTTGGGGCCACATTTGACTCTGATATTTCCTTTGTTCCTCATATTCAATCACTTACACGCTCTTGTTGTCTGCACCTCAAGAATATCGCCAGAATCCGCCCTTTTCTTACGGTGGAAACTGCAAAAACTCTTGTTGTTGCCTTCATTCATTCTCGTCTTGACTACTGCAATGCATTACTAATCAGTCTCCCTCTCACTAAACTCTCCCCCTTCAGTCTGTCCTAAATGCTGCATCGAGGCTCATCTATCCATCCAAACGGCTACACTGATGCTACTAGTCTGTGCCAGTCACATCACTGGTTGCCCATCCACCACAGAATACAGTTCAAACTTCTAACCCTCACCCACAAAACTCTCTACTGTGCTGCACCTCCATATATCTGCTCCCTCATCTCAATCTACCACCCTACTTGTGCTCTCCGTTCTGTTAGCGACCTAAGGTTAATAACCTCCATAATTCGTACCTCTCACTCCCATCTTCAAGACTTTTCTCGAGCTGCACCTACTCTCTGAAATACTTTGCCCCGGAATACTAGGTCAATTCACAACTTCTCCACCTTAAAACGTGCCCTAAAAACACATATTTTCAGGCAGGCTTATCAAGCTACCTAAACTGACTATTCCCTGACTAAACCTCTCCCCCCACCAACTCCTCTGGACTAAACTCGATCCTCTAGTAGTTCCAAACCCAAAGCAGATCGGCCAGCACCACTCTTGTCAGTTCAATAATGGCTCAAATCCTACTTATCACAATCAACTACCTTATGTGTCACCCCCAATTCCTCATAGATTGTAAGCTCTTGTGAGCAGGGCCCTGACTCCTAGTGTTTAAGTTGCATATTAGCCCGTTAGTTTTGCTTCGTACATGAACCCTATGAATTTGTAAAGCGCTGCGGAATATGGTGGCGCTATATAAATAAATGTTGTTATTATAATTATATATATACAGTTGGAAGAAAAAGTATGTGAAACCTTTGGAATGATATGGATTTCTGTACAAATTGGTCATAAAATGTGATCTGATCTTCATCCAAGTCACAACAATAGACAATCACAGTCTGCTTAAACTAATAACACACAAAGAATTATATGTTACCATGTTTTTATTGAACACACCATGTAAACATTTACAGTGCAGGTGGAAAAAGTATGTGAACCCTTGGATTAAATAACTGGTTGAACCTTCTTTGGCAGCAATAACTTCAACCAAACGTTTCCTGTAGTTGCAGATCAGACGTGCACAACGGTCAGGAGTAATTCCTGACCATTCCTCTTTACAGAAATGTTTCAGTTCAGCAATATTCTTGGGATGTTCTTGGCAAGTTCTCCTGGAAAATGTCTTGATAAACTTGGGAATTCATTTTTTCTTCGATGAAAGCAATCCATCCAAGCCCTGATGCAGCAAAGCAGCCCCAAACCATGATGCCCCCACCACCATACTTCACAGTTGGGATGAGGTTTTGATGTTGGTGTGCCTCTTTTTCTCCACACATAGTAGTGTGTTTCTTCCAAACAACTCAACTTTGGTTTTATCTGTCCACAGAATATTTTGCCAGTACTGCTGTGAAACATCCAGGTGCTCTTGTGCAAACTGTAAACGTGCAGCAATGTTTTTTTTGGACAGCAGTGGCTTCCTCTTTGGTATCCTCCCATGAAATCCATTCGTGTCTAGTGTTTTACGTATCGTAGATTCGCTAACAGGGATATGCCAGAGACTTTTGTAAGTCTTTAGCTGACACTCTAGGATTCTTCTTCACCTCACTGAGCAGTCTGCGCTGTGCTCTTGCACAATAAAATCTTTACAGGACAGCCACTCACAGGGAGAGTAGCAGCAGTGCTGAACTTTCTCTATTTATAGACAATTTGTCTTACCGTGGACTGATGAACAGCAAGGCTTTTGGAGATACTTTTATGACCCTTTCCAGCTTTATGCAAGTTAACAATTCTTAATCGTAGGTCTTCTGAGAGCTCTTTTGTGCGAGGCATCATTCACATCAGGCAATGCTTCTTGTGAAAAGCAAACCCAGAACTGGTGTGTGTTTCTTATAGGGGAGGGCAGCTGTAACCAACACCTCCAATCTCATCTCATTGATTGGCTCCAGTTGTCTGACACCTCACTCCAATTAGCTCTTGAAGATGTCATTAGTCTAGGGGTTCACATACTTTTTCCACCTGCACTGTGAATGTTTACATGGTGTGTTCAATAAAAACATGGTAACATTTAATTCTTTGTGTGTTATTAGTTTAAGCAGACTGTGATTGTCTATTGTTGTGACTTAGATGAAGATCAGATCACATTTTATGACCAATTTGTGCAGAAATCCATATCATTCCAAAGGGTTCACATACTTTTTCTTGCAACTGTATATATATATATACAGTACAGACCAAAAGTTTGGACACAGCTTCTCATTCAAAGAGTTTTCTTTATTTTCATGACTATGAAAATTGTAGGTTCACACTGAAGGCATCAAAACTATGAATTAACACATGTGGAATTATATACATAACAAAAAAGTGTGAAACAACTGAAAATATGTAATATTCTGGGTTCTTCAAAGTAGCCACCTTTTGATTTGATTACTGCTTTGCACACTCTTGGCATTCTCTTGATGAGCTTCAAGAGGTAGTCACCTGAAATGGTCTTCCAACACTCTTGAAGGAGTTCCCAGACATGCTTAGCACTTGTTGGCCCTTTTGCCTTCACTCTGCGGTCCAGCTCACCCCAAACCATCTCGATTGGGTTAAGGGCCGGTGACTGTGAAGGCCAGGTCATCTGGAGCAGCACCCCATCACTCTCCTTCATGGTCAAATAGCCCTTACACAGCCTGGAGGTGTGTTTGGGGTCATTGTCCTGTTGAAAAATAAATGATGGTCCAACTAAACGCAAACCGGATGGAATAGCATGCCGCTGCAAGATGCTGTGGTAGCCATGCTGGTTCAGTATGCCTTCAATTTTGAATAAATCCCCAACAGTGTCACCAGCAAAGCACCCCCACACCATCACACCTCCTCCTCCATGCTTCACGGTGGGAACCAGGCATGTAGAGTCCATCCGTTCACCTTTTCTGCGTCGCACAAAGACACGGTGGTTGGAACCAAAGATCTCAAATTTGGACTCATCAGACAAAAGCACAGATTTCCACTGGTCTAATGTCAATTCCTTGTGTTCTTTAGCCCAAACAAGTCTCTTCTGCTTGTTGCCTGTCTTTAGCAGTGGTTTCCTAGCAGATATTCTACCATGAAGGCCTGATTCACACAGTCTCCTCTTAACAGTTGTGCTAGAGATGTGTCTTCTGCTAGAACTCTGTGTGGCATTGACCTGGTCTATAATCTGAGCTGCTGTTACCCTGCGATTTCTGAGACTGGTGACTCAGATTAACTTATCCTCCGCAGCAGAAGTGACTCTTGGTCTTCCTTTCCTGGGGCGGTCCACATGTGAGCCAGTTTCTTTGTAGCGCTTAATGGTTTTTGTGACTGCACTTGGGGACACTTTCAAAGTTTTCCCAATTTTTCGGACTGACTGAACTAGTTTTTCTTTACTTAGCTGCTTTTTTCTTGCCATAATACAAATTCTAACAGTCTATTCAGTAGGAATATCAGCTGTGTATCCACCTGACTTCTCCACAACGCAACTGATGGTCCCAACCCCATTTATAATGCAAGAAATACCACTTATTAAACCTGACAGGGCACACCTGTGAAGTGAAAACCATGTCAGGTGACTACCTCTTGAAGCTCATCAAGAGAATGCCAACAGTGTGCAAAGCAGTAATCAAAGCAAAAGGTGGCTACTTTGAAGAACCTAGAATATGACATATTTTCAGTTGTTTCACACTTTTTTGTTATGTATATAATTCCACATGTGTTAATTCATAGTTTTGATGTCTTCAGTGTGAATCTACAATTTTCATAGCCATGAAAATAAAGAAAACTCTTTGAATGAGAAGGTGTGTCCAAACTTTTGGTCTGTACTGTATATATATATATATATATATATATACTCAACAAATGACGAGGCAGCACTTCCAGCTATGCTTGACAAAGGCCTCATTGAGCAGGCCGAAACATTGCTGGGAAAAAAGTTTTGGGGTCGTCACCCTGTCACCAAAAGCTGGAAGTGCTGCCTTGTCATTTGTTGAGTATACAGGTCCTTCTAAAAAAATAGCATATTGTGATCAGGTTCATTATTTTCTGTAATGTACTGATAAACATTAGACTTTCATATATTTTAGATTCATTACACACAACTGAAGTAGTTCAAGCCTTTTATTGTTTTATTATTGATGATTTTGGCATACAGCTCATGAAAACCCAAAATTCCTATCTAAAAAAATTAGCATATCATGAAAAGGTTCTCTAAACGAGCTATTAACCTAATCATCTGAATCAACTAATTAACTCTAAACACCTGCAAAAGATTCCTGAGGCTTTTAAAAACTCCCAGCCTGGTTCATTACTCAAAACCGCAATCATGGGTAAGACTGCCGACCTGACTGCTGTCCAGAAGGCCATCATTGACACCCTCAAGCAAGAGGGTAAGACACAGAAAGAAATTTCTGAATGAATAGGCTGTTCCCAGAGTGCTGTATCAAGGCACCTCAGTGGGAAGTCTGTGGGAAGGAAAAAGTGTGGCAGAAAACGCTGCACAACGAGAAGAGGTGACCGGACCCTGAGGAAGATTGTGGAGAAGGACCGATTCCAGACCTTGGGGGACCTGCGGAAGCAGTGGACTGAGTCTGGAGTAGAAACATCCAGAGCCACCGTGTACAGGCGCGTGCAGGAAATGGGCTACAGGTGCCGCATTTCCCAGGTCAAGCCACTTTTGAACCAGAAACAGTGTCAGAAGCGCCTGACCTGGGCTACAGAGAAGCAGCACTGGACTGTTGCTCAGTGGTCCAAAGTACTTTTTTCGGATGAAAACAAATTTTGCATGTCATTCGGAAATCAAGGCGCCAGAGTCTGGAGGAAGACTGGGGAGAGGGAAATGCCAAAATGCCTGAAGTCCAATGTCAAGTACCCACAGTCAGTGATGGTCTGGGGTGCCATGTCAGCTGCTGGTGTTGGTCCACTGTGTTTTATCAAGGGCAGGGTCAATGCAGCTAGCTATCAGGAGATTTTGGAGCACTTAATGCTTCCATCTGCTGAAAAGCTTTATGGAGATGAAGATTTCATTTTTCAGCACGACCTGGCACCTGCTCACAGTGCCAAAACCACTGGTAAATGGTTTACTGACCATGGTATTACTGTGCTCAATTGGCCTGCCAACTCTCCTGACCTGAACCCCATAGAGAATCTGTGAGATATTAGGAAGAGAAAGTTGAGAGATGCAAGACCCAACACTCTGGATGAGCTTAAGGCTGCTATCGAAGCATCCTGGGCCTCCATAACACCTCAGCAGTGCCACAGGCTGATTGCCTCCATGCCACGCCGCATTGAAGCAGTCATTTCTGCAAAAGGATTCCCGACCAAGTATTGAGTGCATAACTGAACATAATTATTTGAAGGGTGACTTTTTTTGTATTAAAAACACTTTTCTTTTATTGGTTGGATGAAATATGCTAATTTTTTTAGATAGGAATTTTGGGTTTTCATGAGCTGTATGCCAAAATCATCAATATTAAAACAATAAAAGGCTTGAACTACTTCAGTTGGTGTGTAATGAATCTAAAACAGGGATGTCAAACTCGTGGCCCTCCAGCTGTTGCAAAACTACAACTCCCATCATGCCTGGGCATACTACAGCTATCAGGGAATGATGGGAGTTGTAGTTTTGCAACATCTGGAGGGCCATGAGTTTGACATCTATGATCTAAAATATATGAAAGTCTAATGTTTATCAGTACATTACAGAGAATAATGAACTTTATCACAATATGCTAATTTTTTTAGAAGGACCTGTATATCGTGGAGGAGAAGCCTACCTTTGTGAGGAATTGCACCCAGTGCACGTGGTCTGACTGTGCTGCTGCAATATTTGTGGTATTATATATATATATATATATATATATATATATATATTTATTTATAACAAAAGTGCTTATTGGTCTAGTAAGAGAACATTATCTGGTTATTACATTATTGTGCAACTATCACAATGAAGTTCATATGCACTTGAGTTTATGTGCTTCAGTGTATCACAATGTATCAGGCAATTTGCATTTTTGTGTTAACAAGTAGTAAAGATAAATTACCTTGATTACTCATTTCAATAGAAATACTTTCACCAGTCATTGGAAAGAGAGTCACCATATCCTCACTTCTCAGTTTGTATCGGAAAGTATGACCGCTCAGCTGTAATGTAATGGTTTCATCTTGCACCCCAACATTTGAGACATGCCACTGAACAACATGACTATGACAAAAGCCCAGAATTGCATTTTCATAGCTATTTCCATTGATGCCTGTAAAAGACATAAGACCAATAAAATCACGTTTTATTTTATCAGACTATTGAGAAATAAGCCTATCCGGGAATGAGTAATTGGATCAAAGGAACTCGGAATAAACTAGACACGGCTAATATTCATGCTAGACTTGTTGGGAGAAATGTCTGAAATATGGATGCCCTGGTGTCCCAGTTAATATAATTATAGTCATATGATTTCCAGTGAGGAGATTAGGGCTGCTGATTAACAGATCCACTTCAAACAAGCAATTAATAAGTTTGAAAACATTCTCAGGTCCATCAAGTCCAACCATGTCCTTTTTATGTTATGCCCCTGGAGAGTGCTGGACTTCTGTGTCTTTGGTTGCTAATATTGTATTTTATTTTTTTGCTGTATGAAAAAAATCATCACACAATTTAGCATCTATTGATTTTACACTTAACTTTAATTAATGACTATCATTTTGCTAAGCAAATTCCATATACCGTACATTGAATCCATAATATACAATTTAATTAAAATAATTAGGAAGGGGTGAAAATCTCTTATACTCCGTTCTGATTCTGCTTTACATCCCTTCTAGAATTATTACAGGGTTTGTGTAGAAGCAGCAGCGCAGATCATATGTTTAAAAAAATATGTTAATCTTAAAGGGAATCCTACTCCCTGTCGCTCCAGTCTTGCATGCTGGCTCACACGAGCCCATCTTCTAGTCTTCTGCAGTGAACCACAAGAGACACATCACTACTGAAGCCAGTAATTAGCTGCAGTGGAGCGGGTGACCATGCCTATGCCAGGGAGGAAGTAAAAAAGCTGCAAACCAGAAGATGGACACATGGGAGCAGGTAAGTATGATTATTTTCCTAGTGGAGGCAGGCTGCGTGCATCAGGGGAAAATTATTCCTGGACAACCTGTTCCCCACTTATCCGATCCTGAGCACTGGCTCCCATTTGTAAATCTTCTGGTTGGTGGCTTACTTCCTCCATGGCATGGGCATGGTCTCCTACTCTGCCAACCACAAGGGAAACATCACTGCTGAAGGCAGTAATAGGCTGCAGTGGAGCATGCGACCATGCTAGGGAGGAAGTAAACAAGCCGTAGATGGACACATGGGAGCCAGCGAGCAGGACCAGAGTGGCGGGGAGCAGGTAAGTGTGATTCTTTTCCTAAACTTATCAGTTGAAAATGTTATTCCTGAACAACCCATTTAATGGCTATCCCTATGGCTTTATTTTAGAAACATTGCTATATGGTTAAGTGGGACCTTAAAGTCCTCTAATTGTTTCAACCATAAGAAACCTCAATATAAAATATTAATAGCTTGGTGCTGTACCCCAGAATTATTGCATCTCAATGTCTCCTGGTACTTTTTTGAAAGGGGAATAAAGTGGCCTGCATGAATGACATATTCCAAAACAGGGTCATAGAGAATTATATGATCATGGCTGGTTCCTTCAAAAAATATTGATACTTTATTCTATAGGTTGTCTGTGGTATGGCAGCATAGACCCTCCCCTCTCCTACTTGAATGACAGGGCCAGGCTTCTATATCATCATTTCGCCTTGCCCTGAAATATCGCGCCTGCACTGTTTATCACAAGATCAGCGCATGCGCAATTCAACTTACTCTGGTGCATGCATCAGATTGTAGAGCCAGAGAAGATGACAATGCAGGAGGCTGACCCTGGCAATCAAGAAGGAGAACTGCTGCCAGGGGAAAGCAGCAAAGCTAGGGGAACGGAGGGGCTCCTGTATTTAAAGGGGTTATCCAGGAATTGATAAAGATGACCCATCCTCAGGATAGGTCATTATTATCATATTGGTGTCCGAGTCCTGGCACTCCTGACGATCAACTGTTTCAGAGAGCCGCCATGTTCACCGGAGTTCTGGTGAACGCAGCCGTCTCTTGGAAGCTTTCTAAGCACAGCGATATTGATGTATTTTCCTGAGGATAGGTCATTATTACTTAATTCCCTTGAAAACCCCTCGAAGTTAGTATATATCTCAAGTAATCCTGATATATTTCTGTTGTTATCTGATTTGATAACTATTTTTCTTACAGCATAATGCAACAGTTCATAGATGTGCATAATGGTAGTTCATAGATCGGCCCCCCTTAAAGAGGCCCTGTTTGCCCTCCTGATATGTCTATTTTAGTAAGTATATGTATTGCCCATGTAAAAAATATTCCGGGGCACCTTTTCTTATAACTCTGGAGGTAGGATTCCTCTGTTATTCCTTCTAGAAATGTATGAATAAATTGACAACTGGGTGTTGTCATTCCCTTTGTCAAGGGGTATGTCACTTCACAGTCTGGTACTGTCAGTACTTATTGGGTAGTTTTAGAGTGTGCAAAGACACACACCCAAATGGTGGCAACCAGTTGTCAATGTATTCACACATTTCTAAGAGAAATAAAAGAGGAACTGTACAACACGAGTCCTAAGCAAAGATGCTCCAGAATTGTTTTTTATTTTTTTAATTGGAAATTACAAGTATTTACTAAAGGAAACATATCAAGAAGGTTGACATGCAAAACATGAGAAAATACACATACATAAATATGATATCTTTAAATATCTTTTTTTCTATTCTCCCTTAAAGAGTGCAGACTGCTAGCAATTCATTCATAACTTTTAGTAGAAATAACAAAGGAATGGCACAGACTCATAAGAATAGAGGCTCCAGAATTGTAATTACATGGGGAATGCATGAAGCTATTAAAACAGGCATGTCAGGAGTGGTGAAAGGTCCTCTTTAATATCACCATTAGGGACACTTTGGATCTGAACACAAAGGAGAGAAGAATCCTTCCCTTACACTTCCTTAGAGAATGCCTCCCATCACCCTTCAGCATTGTTTGATCCTCGTAAGTTTTGTTTTTAATTTGATTTTATTTGTTAGAGAGAAGAAAAGGAGAGATGGCTTACTGCTGATGACATAGGAGTTGTACAGGCTCTTTGCGTCTTTGTTGAGCACTTTGTTGCATGCCTTTGGTTTGTTATGCTCAAAGTACCAGCTTTTGTTCTCATCAAATACAGTAAACATTGCGATCTGCTCTGTATCAGCTTTTTCCTAAGAAAAAAGCAAAAAAATACATTACTGTTCAATCCGGGCAGAATAACAGTCCTTGCTGGTTAGAGTTTATTATTTAATTTTTTATTTTATTTTATACTAGTCCTTGGACAGTAATGTAATATAGTGAAAACTAACTCTCTGACAGTATTACATAGTAAAATAGTTTGTACAGCTGTAAAAAGGCATACTCTATGTCCATCCAGTTAAGCCTGTTATCCTACAAACTTGATCCAGAGGAAGGCAAAAAAAAAAAACATGAGGTAAAAGCTAATTTTCCAGAAATGTAGCAGCTATAGCTTGTATTATTGTTACGCTTAAGAAATGCATTCAGACCCTTTTTGAACTGACATGGTGAATTAACCATGGCAGAGAGTCTATAGTCTCACTGCTCTTACAGTAAAGAATCCTCTTCTATGTTTGTGTAGAAACCTTCTTTCCTATAGAAGTAGAGGATGTCCCATCGCCCCAGTCTTGTGTATAGATGCATTATGGGAGAGATCTCTTTACTTACCTTTGATATATTTATACAATTTTATTAGGTCACTCCCCAGCCATCACCTTCATTTTGATAATATTTCTGCATACTGGATTTTAGCTAAGGGAAGTGCCTGACAACAAGTATGTTAGAAACCAATAAAACTGTGGATGCAGTTCTGGACTATATTTCAGATTCAGATGTAAAATTAGTAAATACAATGAGGTACATTTATTGAGACTGGTGCCAAGATGCCTCGAAATAAGTCTACGCCAGCTAGGGGCTATTTTGGCGTAAGTTATTGTAAATCTGGTGGGCTATGGGAAGCCTTACCCCTCTCATTAAGCCCTGCCCCATCTTTTGGAAAGTGGCAACAACCTTGAGAGTAACATCAATTTTTTTATTTATTTTCAGTTGTACTGAATTTCAGAACAGAACTTACTTCTCAAAGTTTTTAGAAATGCCCCAACCTTTTCTGTAATATTACAACAAAAAACACTAAACACAGAATGCACAAACAAATTAACATTTATCTATGCTCTTCCTCAATTACTATCTTACTTTCCTTTGAAACCATCTTCTTTATGTTTCTAAATGTTTAGCCATGTCCTCCCTCCTCCTTCTCATTGTCCTGTATCTGAGTATAGGACAATTGGCAGGAGCAGGAACCTTCCTTTTCCCATCTACCCTGTCTTCTGTAAGACAAACCAATTAATATTCCCCATCCCCTTGGCTGCCCCTTCTATCCCCTTCCTCGTGTCTCCAGCCTAAGATGGAACTGATGAGCAAGCGACTGGCCCTGTGTTCTTTGCAGGTTTTTTAAAGGTACAAATAGTGAAAGAAAAGATATAACATTATCCGCTGTTTGCTTATATCATTGATCTCTAGGCTTAGTGTTCCGTTACAGTAATACTTGAATTATTTCCCATTCCGAGGCTTGGCCTTCAACAGTGATGGACACAAATAAATATACTGTCACAATAATTCTATATATTCTACATAATTTTCTTGACCTTTCAAATATGTTTCCTCTCAGGAAGTATTTACCTGTAGTCCCCTAGTATTTAATGCCATTGGCTTGCAGATTAGAATTGTACCGAGGAGTCCAGAGGCCAAATCCTTCACTATGTTAACAGTGCTATGATACATTCTCGTTAAACACTGTGGGTCACTTTTTGTAGGTTCATCAGTTTCCAGTATAGTCCAGTAATAAGTAGCCGTTTCCCCTGGCATCACTGTGCTGTTCTCCATCTCCTCACCTAATACAGAACCATACAGATTACTGCACGCTATTTCTATATAGTGGTAAGAAAAAGTAAGTGTACCCTTTGAAATTTCCTGGATTTCTGCATTAACGATAAATTGTGTTCAGACTGTTATCTAAGTCACAGTTAAAGACAACCCCAAACCATCTGAAGCTGCCAGCAGTACCTGAGAGTAGTGAGCAGTGCGTTTCTGACGATTGTTTTGTTCCTGAAGTCAGATGCGGCAAAAGCTCTAAAGACGTTCCTTTATCCCCTGCCCGGCACGCTTTTTCACACATGCTTGAAGTCCAGGGGGCAGCAGCCTCCTTGCTTCAGGTCAAGGTAACCACGCACCCTTCCCTGCCCCTTCGCTGTGACTGACAGCGCTTATGCAGAGAGTTCGGCAAAGTCAGCCAAACTGCCAGCTGTCAGTCACAGTGAAGGGGCAGGGAAGGGGGCGTGGTTACCTTGACTTGAAGCAAGAAGGCCGCTGCCTCCTTGACCTCAAGCATGTGTGGAGAAGCGCGCCGGCAGGGAATAAAGGAACGTTTTCAGAGCTTTTGCCGCATCTGCCTTCAGGAACAAAACAATCATCAGAAACACACTGGTTGCTTCTCTCATGTACTGCTGGCAGCTTCAGATGGTTTTTTGAGGTGACAGGTTCCCTTTAACACTATATCATGTATGTATATGTCATAAGTATTAAGAGGTTGTATGGAGCAAGCCCACACGCTGAGCTCACTCCATGCATGTCAGGTGCCAGTTGTTTAATACAGCTGACCCCACCGGCAGTGACTGGGATTTGCAACTGATCCTTGTCACTTAACCCATAAGGCCAAGCAATCTGTGAGGTTAGAGAGAGGGACAGGGCTCTCTACATCTGATGATTGGAGTCCTTGCAGCGAAATCGCTGAACTCTGAGCAGTTGCTGTGACAGCCTGGTGCCTTGTGAATGTTCCAGACATGTCATAGCAAACTGCCTACAAAGCTGTGTCTGAGGCACAGCTCAGCAGGCAGTTTGTCGGAATGTCATAGACTGCAATAGTTTTTTATTGCAGTTTATGGTACAAGCAGCCATACTGTACATATAAAAAAAAACAATAAAAAATAAATAGACATAGCAGGCATCACAGCATCTAAAAATGTCTGAACTATTAAAATATAAAGTATTTTTACTGCAGGGTGAACATTGTAACGGAAATAAATAAAAAAAGAGTCATTTATTTTTTAGTCACCTCGTTGTCGTCCCCCCAAAAAATGAACATAAAGTTGTATGTACTCCAAAATGATACCAATAAAAACGTCAGTTTGCCTGCAAAGAAAAAGCCCTTACACAGCTCTTTAAATGGAACAAAAAAAAAAAGTTAGGGGTGTCATAAAATAGCAATGTAAAGAAGTTTTTTTTTTTTTCAAAGGTTTTTATTATTTTAAAACTGGTTTAACCATTATTGTACTGATCCACTGAATAAGGCTGTAACAACTTGTGGCTTTTGGAGGGTAGAAAGGAAAAAACGAAAGCACAAAAACAAAACTCAGCCTGCTCTTTAAAGGGTTAAATAAAGGCACACAAAGCCTGGTTACTGACAAATCTCTTTTCTCAACAAAATTTGGTTAGTGTGAACCATGCCAACTTTCAGAAGACCTCTAGACAATGTGTTATAGAGATGCATGTCCAATGAGGTAAAAACTTTTACAACAAATAATAACCACTTATTAACGGTGACATTTATAGTGCCATTGAGAATATTATAATGTAATTAAGCAACCACTGAGAATATTATACTGTGTGTAACAAAACAACATCATTTGAATGAAACACATAATTAAACTTAAAACAGCCATACCTTTTGGGTCTGGGGCATATCCCTCGAAGAATCTTTGTAATGACACGCCATGTGGATATATGTTGTGGGGCTGGCTAGCCATGTTTTTAAAAACAACCTGAAAATACACACGAAAGCAGATATCACAAAAATCTCTGGGAACATCCGTCCTAAAATTCCTGCTTCAACCATTGGGACACCAACCAATCATAAGCGTAACAGGATCTGGTAATAATATACTTGTAGCTCAGCTTCATTCACTTGTATGTGGCTAAGCTGCAATACTAGACTCTTGTGATCACTGGGGTTCCTGGTGGGAAGAAGCCACCTTGACGTCTGGTAGATCGGCTCGACATATGTTTTATCAATCATATGCGCAAAGAGCTTCTAACTGCACTTGCAGTAAGTATGGCCACCAAGCCGCTATAATTTTTTCAGTGTTTGCTTATATCTTTGTGCAATTGACTAGCAGTGTGCTGTTACCTGTAGTTCTACTAATCCAATTGGGGTTCCTGGTGGTCAGGCCTCCCATGATTGCATACTGTGGCCATAGCCTAGCAATATGACAACTATTATTTGCAGAGATCCACCTTTCATATTAGATCCAGAACTCTTACTGTATTGTGTTGGGCAAAAACTAGGGGGCTCATTTATGACCAAATATACGCCACTTTTTGACATATATTTGGCGCAGATTTTGTCACAAAAGTGATTTTGTGCCAAACCTACAACTTTTTCCCCACCACCTTTGCCAGTTCTAAAAAACAAGGTGTGGCGTGGGCACGGAAGAGGGCGGGCCGGCAGGCCTGTCTCATTTATTATTTTGGTGTACAAAATTATCTAAATCTACGCCAGCAAGGGAGCTGGCGTAGATTTGAGGCTGTTGTACGCTGGCGTTGGATGTGCCTAAGTTATGTAGAGGATCTATTTCCAGCAGAGTCAATAAACATTGATATATGGGGGTAAATGTATTACATATTTTCCAGCATTGTATTAATTAAACCCCTAAAAATTACTTTAATGGTATATGTTAAAAGGATCCCAAGAGGGTCCACTAGAACAAGACTATTAGGTGTACAGACAAAAATTAATAAAGTGACCGATAACCACATCCAGAATGAATTTTAACCTGGGGTATGGGAAAATTTGTCCCTAAATCTACCCCTATTCTAAAAACCTTAGGCCAGGGAGGGCTCCTGATGGTGGAGGCCCCCTGTCCGCGTACCTATACTGCTAGCCCTTCCTGTTCCCTATAGGGGTGCAGCAGAATACGTAGACAGTTATCCCAGGTAAGAGATTTGGATAATAAATTACCAACTATATAAGTAAACTGGATGGGAATTGAAAGAAAAAGAAACACAGAAAATAGTACAGACAAACACAAAAATACACTTAATCAGGGTTGACATTATAGTCATACGCCTAAAGGGTTGACATTATAGTCATACGCCTCAATTACCTCGACGCGTTTCACCCACGTAAATATTGTGGGATCATCAGGAGGTGTAGTTATACAGTTAATCTATACAAGACTTTGTATGTGACTAAAAAGGTGCCGGTACAAGGCCGGGTCACATAAAAGAGGTGCTCAAAGATATGTGCCGGCTGAGAAGCCAGATCGCACAAGTGAGGTAAACACTCTACAAAAGATTGAAACAGGGGGATATATTTATATCAATGATACTTATGCCTGTTTAGGACTCCATCCAGTACAGATAATGTTATCCACATCTACATCCACATCCTATATGGGGCAGGAAACAATTATAAACCACAGTCAATTTCAATGTATGAACATCTAGATGTATATGAAATCACGGTTCAGTAGATATAGTGGACCACGGTTAATTCTTTGTTATTCCCCTGCCATGATTACTTGACAGAGCATACACTGAAAATAAGGTGCATCATCAGTTTTGAGCATTGATACTAGTGCTCAATAGACACAGAGAAATCAAAAGACCTCTGGTTACAAAGATGCCATACTCACATGGTGGAGTCTCCCCTATGTTCTATATCCCCCTGGTAGGCGATTCACTCACTGGTGCGCAGGCTGTATTTAAAAGAACCGCCGCATCACGCCACTAATGATTAATTTAATTCCAGCTTAGCCCCATTTCCTGCTGTTGGAACGCACGTGCGTTCCAACTACCGGAAATACTCATTCCTAGGGGCAGGGCTATACGATCATTGCCAGCGCCGCCCTTCTAAGTGCTGGAACGTTCCAAAGAGCGACTTCCGGTCTTCCGACCTCCCTCCAGTTCCTGTATATGCATTTATGTGAGATGCGGTGCGCTCCATGTGATGATCTCCTCCCTGATAACCGATACCAGGCAGAGCTCAAATCCTGTTCAAACATATAGACCTTTAGTTTAATCAGGGTTATGATATAGTTTGGCAAGCCTGGGATCCTCTATTATGCTGTAATTGACATATAGTTATGGCTATAATTGACATATAGTTATTGCTATAATGCATGATCTTATGATGTACATGCATATATATTTATATACTGGCCATACCATTACCAGCATATAACAGAGGACAGGGTAGGAGCATACATTGGGCACCGGGATCATACAATGCCCTACATTTACTGTAGCGGAGTACATATATATATGATTATAAAGTTCTCATGATGCGGAGGCTTAAAAATACACGTTCCGGTATATAGCACAACTAATTTTGATGTATACATCCTTAAAGAGGGTAACCAAGGTGCATGGTTACCTCAGGACAGTGATCCGATAGTGAGTCACTAGTGTCCAATCTGATATAACATTATATTTTTCATGCTTTACGCATGTGGTCTAATCTTCAGTACATTTCTTAAATCACATGATGCTCGGCTTATAAAAACGGAAATAGGGATATCACGGACAAAGTCGCACTTCATAAGAAACAGGTGAATGTCAGCCTTTCGTTGATACCTGTAGGTGCCTGAGATCGAAATCTGTGTATCCACACACATTCCTTCTGCAGGATTTTATTGTCCCAGTTCCCACCTCTGGGTGAGGGTGGTATGAGCTCCGGAACGGAGAATTTTAAACAAAGAGGGTCCCCTCCATGTACGTCATTGATATGAGAAGCTACTGGAGTGACTTTTTTGTTGATGACATCATTAACATGTTCGCAAACTCTCCTACGTAGCTCCCTTATCGTCTTCCCTATATAATCTTTGGGACAGGGACATTGGCAGATATAGATAGCCCCTTTACTGTGACAACTGCAGAAGTCCCTGATATCAAATACCTGTCCGGTGGCACTGCATGTTATGGTTTTGGCCGTGGATATATATTGGCATGCTTTACAGGTTCCGCATTTAAACATCCCGAGGGGTTTGCGGTCCAACCATGTGCCCTCCCTGGTAGGGGGAGCGTAATGGCTATGCACCAAACGGTCTTTGAGGCTTTTGCCCCGTCTGTAACAGACACATGGTTTTTCAGTTAAAATATCTGATAGATCATGGTCCATCCGTAAAATGGGCCACTATCTATTGAGTACCTTCATCACCTCTTGATTAGGCAGAATCATAGGTAGAAACAATACGAGGTGGTTGCACTGTATCTGCATTTCTCGGTTTCGGGACCAATAGTTTAGGTGCGATCCTGTGCCACTGCATGTTTAAATGCTAGGTTCAGGGGTTTCTGTGGGATAACCTCTTTCTTTGAACCTGGATTGTAATTTCCTTGCTTCGCTAAAGAAAGCTTGATTGTCCGAGCAGTTCCTCCGTGCACGGAGATATTGTCCCCTCGGTATCCCTCGTTTAAGGGGAGCCGGGTGGTGACTATCCCAGTGCAGGAGGGAATTGGTAGCGGTCGTCTTTCTAAACATATTGGCAGTTAGCCTGTCACCATCAATTGTAACACGCACATCCAGGAAGGCAATTGTTTTTGGGTCAATCTCTGATGTGAACCGAAGGCCCACGTTGTTCACATTGATTTCAGTGATGAACCTACTGAACTCGTCCGACCCACCCTTCCAGACCAGAAACACGTCGTCGATGTAGCCGTGTCCAGACCAGTATTTTGTCTGTCCACCACAGTGCTCTGGTCTGGAAAGATATGGGTGTCCTCCCACCAGCCCAGGAAGAGATTAGCATATGAGGGGGCACAAGGGGCTCCCCATTGCTGTCCCCCTGAGCTGGTGGAAGAACCGCCCATTAAATAAAAAATAATTGTGGGTCAAGACGAATTCAAGAAGCCTGAGTACGAAGGCATTGTGTTCCCTGCAGAATATCCCCCTGGTTGCTAAGAAGTATTCAACAGCATGGAGCCCTTTATCATGAGGTATAGAGCTGTAAAGGGACTCCACGTCAATACTGGCAAGGAGGCATCCCTGGTCCAAATTGATGGTGTCAATTTTATTGAGAAAGTCCATTGTGTCCCTAGGTATATGCCGGTAGGGACA
This sequence comes from Bufo gargarizans, assembly GCF_014858855.1. Lineage (NCBI taxonomy): Eukaryota > Metazoa > Chordata > Amphibia > Anura > Bufonidae > Bufo > Bufo gargarizans. Next base: position 454,744,002 of record NC_058082.1, read on the forward strand.
CGACGAACTGACTTAGGACACGGTCGATATAAATACCACTATTTTGAATAAGCGAGTCGACTCCTGAAATAATTGGTCTACCCTTTAGTGGATTAGTGCCCTTGTGGGCTTTGGGGAGCCCATAGAAGGTCGCTGTACATGGGAACATTGGGAGGAGGAAAGTCATATTCCGAAGGTGATATTACTTTTTTGCAGGATACCCTCATCTAGTATATTTTTTAATTCTGCCTTAAAAGTAGATGATAGGGTTAGATGGTAAAGTTCCATATCCCCCCCTGTCCTTAAGCAAATCCATACACATCTGCACATACAGGGGCTGGTCCAGGATCACCAAGTTTCCCCCTTTATCGGAGGGCTTTATAATGATGGATTTGTCCCGTTCCGGCGACTGCAGTGCAGACATTTCCACCCGTGATAGATTATATTTTCTAGGCCGCATGTTCTCGAGTTTCTCTAGATCCGATATTACCATCTGCAGGAAAATCTCTATACATTCATAATTATGTGGGGGCGGCATCTTTTTGCTTTTTTGCTTGAGGTCCGTATATGGACCATGTCCCGGGTTCCTTCTACTCTCCTCCTCAAGGTCCATCAATGTCCGAAAATCAGCATAGTCGGATACATCAAGACCCAGACTGTCACAGGTTTGTTTATTGGATTGTTTGAAGAACTTCTGCCATTTCAGACGCCTGATGAATAGATGTAAGTCCTTGGTCCAACTGAAGAGGCAGAAGTTCGTGGTTGGAACAAATGACAAACCTTTTTTCAATACCTCAGTTTCAACATCAGTTAATTCACGGGAGGTAAGATTGATAATTTGTAGACCGTCCACTATGTTTTGTCTGTTAGGGTCCGCCCCCGTAAGTGATAGGGAGCCTGGGCCTTCTCTAAAAAAGAGGGTACAGATTGAGAAAGAGATGGCAAACTGGAAGAGGGAGATAAAGGTAGAGGTGGAGGCACGGCTGGGTATTGAGACCCTTGCGGTGCCCCTCGTCTCCCACCCCCTCCACGTGGCCATCTCTTACCGCGTCTCTTATTACCAGAGAATCTTCCTCTACCGTAATTTCGGTATTGAGGTTCAGTGTCTGATGACTCAATGTCAGAGGAAGAAATATCGGAGACTGTAGGGAGATTATTGGAAGTGGGTTGTTTATATGCCCTATTCTCCCTAAACTCTGTGAGGTTACAGACAAATTGTCTATGAAAAATCCTGCAGAAGGAATGTGTGTGGATACACAGATTTCGATCTCAGGCACCTACAGGTATCAACGAAAGGCTGACATTCACCTGTTTCTTATGAAGTGCGACTTTGTCCGTGATATCCCTATTTCCGTTTTTATAAGCCGAGCATCATGTGATTTAAGAAATGTACTGAAGATTAGACCACATGCGTAAAGCATGAAAAATATAATGTTATATCAGATTGGACACTAGTGACTCACTATCGGATCACTGTCCTGAGGTAACCATGCACCTTGGTTACCCTCTTTAAGGATGTATACATCAAAATTAGTTGTGCTATATACCGGAACGTGTATTTTTAAGCCTCCGCATCATGAGAACTTTATAATCATATATATATATATATATATATATATATGTACTCCGCTACAGTAAATGTAGGGCATTGTATGATCCCGGTGCCCAATGTATGCTCCTACCCTGTCCTCTGTTATATGCTGGTAATGGTATGGCCAGTATATAAATATATATGCATGTACATCATAAGATCATGCATTATAGCAATAACTATATGTCAATTATAGCCATAACTATATGTCAATTACAGCATAATAGAGGATCCCAGGCTTGCCAAACTATATCATAACCCTGATTAAACTAAAGGTCTATATGTTTGAACAGGATTTGAGCTCTGCCTGGTATCGGTTATCAGGGAGGAGATCATCACACGGAGCGCACCGCATCTCACATAAATGCATATACAGGAACTGGAGGGAGGCCGGAAGACCGGAAGTCGCTCTTTGGAACGCATATGCGTTCCAGCACTTAGAAGGGCGGCGCTGGCAATGCCCTGCCCCTAGGAATGAGTATTTCCGGTAGTTGGAACGCACGTGCGTTCCAACAGCAGGAAATGGGGCTAAGCTGGAATTGAATTAATCATTAGTGGCGTGATGCGGCGGTTCTTTTAAATACAGCCTGCGCACCAGTGAGTAAATCGCCTACCAGGGGGATATAGAACATAGGGGAGACTCCACCATGTGAGTATGGCATCTTTGTAACCAGAGGTCTTTTGATTTCTCTGTGTCTATTGAGCACTAGTATCAATGCTCAAAACTGATGATGCACCTTATTTTCAGTGTATGCTCTGTCAAGTAATCATGGCAGGGGAATAACAAAGAATTAACCGTGGTCCACTATATCTACTGAACCGTGAGTCTGCACTTACCAGTGATTTCATATACATCTAGATGTTCATACATTGAAATTGACCGTGGTTTATAATTGTTTCCTGCCCCATTTAAACATCCCGAGGGGTTTGCGGTCCAACCATGTGCCCTCCCTGGTAGGGGGAGCGTAATGGCTATGCACCAAACGGTCTTTGAGGCTTTTGCCCCGTCTGTAACAGACACATGGTTTTTCAGTTAAAATATCTGATAGATCATGGTCCATCCGTAAAATGGGCCACTATCTATTGAGTACCTTCATCACCTCTTGATTGGCAGAATCATAGGTAGAAACAATACGAGGTGGTTGCACTGTATCTGCATTTCTCGGTTTCGGGACCAATAGTTTGGTGCGATCCTGTGCCACTGCATGTTTAAATGCTAGGTTCAGGGGTTTCTGTGGGTAACCTCTTTCTTTGAACCTGGATTGTAATTTTCTTGCTTCGCTAAAGAAAGCTTGATTGTCCGAGCAGTTCCTCCGTGCACGGAGATATTGTCCCCTCGGTATCCCTCGTTTAAGGGGAGCCGGGTGGTGACTATCCCAGTGCAGGAGGGAATTGGTAGCGGTCGTCTTTCTAAACATATTGGCAGTTAGCCTGTCACCATCAATTGTAACACGCACATCCAGGAAGGCAATTGTTTTTGGGTCAATCTCTGATGTAAACCGAAGGCCCACGTTGTTCACATTGATTTCAGTGATGAACCTACTGAACTCGTCCGACCCACCCTTCCAGACCAGAAACACGTCGTCGATGTAGCGTGTCCAGACCAGTATTTTGTCTGTCCACCACATGTTCTGGTCTGGAAAGATATGGGTGTCCTCCCACCAGCCCAGGAAGAGATTGGCATATGAGGGGGCACAGGGGCTCCCCATTGCCATCCCCCTGAGCTGGTGGAAGAACCACCCATTAAATAAAAAATAATTGTGGGTCAAGACGAATTCAAGAAGCCTGAGTACAAAGGCATTGTGTTCCCTGCAGAATATCCCCCTGGTTGCTAAGAAGTATTCAACAGCATGGAGCCCTTTATCATGAGGTATAGAGCTGTAAAGGGACTCCACGTCAATACTGGCAAGGAGGCATCCCTGGTCCAAATTGATGGTGTCAATTTTGTTGAGAAAGTCCATCGTGTCCCTAGTATATGCCGGTAGGGACACGACAAACTGACTTAGGACACGGTCGATATAAATACCACTATTTTGAATAAGCGAGTCGACTCCTGAAATAATTGGTCTACCCTTTAGGGGATTAGTGCCCTTGTGGACTTTGGGGGGCCCATAGAAGGTCGCTGTACATGGGAACATTGGGAGGAGGAAGTCATATTCCGAAGGTGATATTACTTTTTTGCAGATACCCTCATCTAGTATATTTTTTAATTCTGCCTTAAAGTAGATGATAGGGTTAGATGGTAAAGTTCCATATCCCCCCCTGTCCTTAAGCAAATCCATACACATCTGCACATACAGGGGCTGGTCCAGGATCACCAAGTTTCCCCCTTTATCGGAGGGCTTTATAATGATGGATTTGTCCCGTTCCGGCGACTGCAGTGCAGACATTTCCACCCGTGATAGATTATATTTTCTAGGCCGCATGTTCTCGAGTTTCTCTAGATCCGATATTACCATCTGCAGGAAAATCTCTATACATTCATAATTATGTGGGGGCGGCATCTTTTTGCTTTTTTGCTTGAGGTCCGTATATGGACCATGTCCCGGGTTCCTTCTACTCTCCTCCTCAAGGTCCATCAATGTCCGAAAATCAGCATAGTCGGATACATCAAGACCCAGACTGTCACAGGTTTGTTTATTGGATTGTTTGAAGAACTTCTGCCATTTCAGACGCCTGATGAATAGATGTAAGTCCTTGGTCCAACTGAAGAGGCAGAAGTTCGTGGTTGGAACAAATGACAAACCTTTTTTCAATACCTCAGTTTCAACATCAGTTAATTCACGGGAGGTAAGATTGATAATTTGTAGACCGTCCACTATGTTTTGTCTGTTAGGGTCCGCCCCCGTAAGTGATAGGGAGCCTGGGCCTTCTCTAAAAAAGAGGGTACAGATTGAGAAAGAGATGGCAAACTGGAAGAGGGAGATAAAGGTAGAGGTGGAGGCACGGCTGGGTATTGAGACCCTTGCGGTGCCCCTCGTCTCCCACCCCCTCCACGTGGCCATCTCTTACCGCGTCTCTTATTACCAGAGAATCTTCCTCTACCGTAATTTCGGTATTGAGGTTCAGTGTCTGATGACTCAATGTCAGAGGAAGAAATATCGGAGACTGTAGGGAGATTATTGGAAGTGGGTTGTTTATATGCCCTATTCTCCCTAAACTCTGTGAGGTTACAGACAAATTGTCTATGAAAAATCCTGCAGAAGGAATGTGTGTGGATACACAGATTTCGATCTCAGGCACCTACAGGTATCAACGAAAGGCTGACATTCACCTGTTTCTTATGAAGTGCGACTTTGTCCGTGATATCCCTATTTCCGTTTTTATAAGCCGAGCATCATGTGATTTAAGAAATGTACTGAAGATTAGACCACATGCGTAAAGCATGAAAAATATAATGTTATATCAGATTGGACACTAGTGACTCACTATCGGATCACTGTCCTGAGGTAACCATGCACCTTGGTTACCCTCTTTAAGGATGTATACATCAAAATTAGTTGTGCTATATACCGGAACGTGTATTTTTAAGCCTCCGCATCATGAGAACTTTATAATCATATATATATATATATATATATATATATATGTACTCCGCTACAGTAAATGTAGGGCATTGTATGATCCCGGTGCCCAATGTATGCTCCTACCCTGTCCTCTGTTATATGCTGGTAATGGTATGGCCAGTATATAAATATATATGCATGTACATCATAAGATCATGCATTATAGCAATAACTATATGTCAATTATAGCCATAACTATATGTCAATTACAGCATAATAGAGGATCCCAGGCTTGCCAAACTATATCATAACCCTGATTAAACTAAAGGTCTATATGTTTGAACAGGATTTGAGCTCTGCCTGGTATCGGTTATCAGGGAGGAGATCATCACACGGAGCGCACCGCATCTCACATAAATGCATATACAGGAACTGGAGGGAGGCCGGAAGACCGGAAGTCGCTCTTTAGAACGCATATGCGTTCCAGCACTTAGAAGGGCGGCGCTGGCAATGCCCTGCCCCTAGGAATGAGTATTTCCGGTAGTTGGAACGCACGTGCGTTCCAACAGCAGGAAATGGGGCTAAGCTGGAATTGAATTAATCATTAGTGGCGTGATGCGGCGGTTCTTTTAAATACAGCCTGCGCACCAGTGAGTAAATCGCCTACCAGGGGGATATAGAACATAGGGGAGACTCCACCATGTGAGTATGGCATCTTTGTAACCAGAGGTCTTTTGATTTCTCTGTGTCTATTGAGCACTAGTATCAATGCTCAAAACTGATGATGCACCTTATTTTCAGTGTATGCTCTGTCAAGTAATCATGGCAGGGGAATAACAAAGAATTAACCGTGGTCCACTATATCTACTGAACCGTGAGTCTGCACTTACCAGTGATTTCATATACATCTAGATGTTCATACATTGAAATTGACCGTGGTTTATAATTGTTTCCTGCCCCATATAGGATGTGGATGTAGATGTGGATAACATTATCTGTACTGGATGGAGTCCTAAACAGGCATAAGTATCATTGATATAAATATATCCCCCTGTTTCAATCTTTTGTAGAACGTTTATCTCACTTGTGCGATCTGGCTTCTCAGCCGGCACATATCTTTGAGCACCTCTTTTATGTGACCCGGCCTTGTACCGGCACCTTTTTAGTCACATACAAAGTCTTGTATAGATTAACTGTATAACTACACCTCCTGATGATCCCACAATATTTACGTGGGTGAAACGCGTCGAGGTAATTGAGGCGTATGACTATAATGTCAACCCTTTAGGCGTATGACTATAATGTCAACCCTGATTAAGTGTATTTTTGTGTTTGTCTGTACTATTTTCTGTGTTTCTTTTTCTTTCAATTCCCATCCAGTTTACTTATATAGTTAGTAATTTATTATCCAAATCTCTTACCTGGGATAACTGTCTTCGTATTCTGCTGCACCCCTATAGGGAACAGGAAGGGCTAGCAGTATAGGTACGCGGACAGGGGGCCTCCACCATCAGGAACCCTCCCTGGGCTAAGGTTTTTAGAATAGGGGTAGATTTAGGGACAAATTTTCCCATACCCCAGGTTAAAATTCATTCTGGATGTGGTTATCGGTCACTTTATTAATTTTTGTCTGTACACCTAATAGTCTTGTTCTAGTGGACACTCTTGGGATCCTTTTAATGTATACCATTAAAGTAATTTTAGGGGTTTAATTATTACAATGCTGGAAAATAAGTTATGTAGAGGCCGGCGCCTCTATATAACTTAGGAGCATTAAGCGCCAGCGCAGGGTTATTAAGTCCGGTGTCTAAAACCTCGGTCTTAATAAATAACGCCATAGGTATTTCTGTCTAGATGCATTTTATTGGTCTGTATCTAATTGCATCCAATAACCCAATTTCCTGAAGCAAAATTTGAATTTTTACATAAATAACAGAAATGTTAATACATACCATAATTGTTTCCTTGACCTGGGCACGGATCACTGGTCCGATCAGTCCGAGTTCTCTGGAGTTTTCCACTGTCTCTGTGAAAGTGCCATCGCGGTATTGCTTATAGATTACTTTCTTAAATGGATGGTGGCAGTACGTTCTATTATTAGTGGTGAGAGAGAGACTTATCATTACCTGTAATACAATACTTAAAATACCACAATTATGCAATTAAATATATATATATATATATATATATATATATATATATAATCTATTTACTCTCAAAGTTGAGGATCTTGTATTTGCAATAGACAATGTCTCACATTTTATTGTTATTTTCTACTGCTTTTGATAATTTGCTATTAACACATCCAACGTCAGACTGGGGTGCCTAGCGCCCGCCGGTAAAATTCATTCTGGGCACCCACTGCACAGATACATGCAAATATTACCTGCTCACACAGCGCAGGCAGTGGGCCAATGCTTTGTCTGCGGCTGTGTACATGTGCGTCCGGCTACTCATTTCAGGGGGGCTGCAGGGGGTACAGGGCCCCTGTTCTTGTAATCGGTGGGGTCCCAGCTGTAGGACCCCCACCAATCTAATACCCCTTTAATTTTTCATTGTCCTCCTCCCTTTTGAGCTCCATTAGCAATGATACTCTTGCAAATGACTGAAAAGCACCAGCAGCAGACAGAGGCCTTCTAGGCATTTGTAGCGAGCATGAAGTCTCTGCTACAAAGCTCCAGCGAGGATTATAGAGGATAGTAGTAGGTTTGGAAGCTTACTTCTCGGAGTTCTCCGACGTCCCAGATGCATAATCCCATTCCACTTCCACTGCAGCTACATAGTAATTCCACGTTTTAATGTATCTTGTTTGAAAAATAGATACTCTGCGTGTACTGCTCTGTTGCTCACCACATGACTGTACCTCCAAATGACCATGCATACCGGCTGATAAAACGAAACAAGAAACAGGAAATCAATGCAGTCACAAGGCTACCTTATCATTCGACTATTTGGAATCTATACATGTGTTAAAAACAACAGAAAATAATAAAAAAATATATATCTATATAGTATTTAAGACAATTTTCACACTTGGTCGTCTGAACAGGTGAAAGAGTAATATCTGCATCCCTAATGGTGTAGTGAAATGGAGGGGTAAATGTCTGCTACCTTGGCAGTCTAAGGTAGTAGAGAGATTAATGTACCGTACATATCCCTGATGATCCGTCTAGGGTGGTCGAAGGGTTACAGGGGTTTTCCAGTATTTGGATACTAATGGCCTGCAGTTCTTCAGTAACCATCTCCGTACACTTTACAATGGATAGAGCTAGTCAGTAACAGTCTTAACTTCCGACACTGGAGCTCCTCCAGAACAGCTGAGCAGTGGGGGTGCAAGGTGTTGGACCTCCACAGATCTGATATTGACGGCCTATCCTGAGGACAGGCTATTAATATCAAAATACTGGAAAATCACTTTAATGTCTGCTTACTCTGAGATCTCAGGTAGTGTAGGCATTAAAGTGGTTTTCTGGGGAAAATGTATTTTATTTTATTTTTTAAATGGGCTACAAAGGGCTAAAGATAAAAATTAAGCCATACTTACCCTTTTTGATCCCCTCCGCCACGGATATAGCATCCACTGCTCTTCAATCCCTGGTACTGGCTTGACAAGCTGGATATTCCAGGAGCAGTCAGGTCAGCCAAGTGACTGAGTGGGTCTTTTCTGGGGTATCTGGTATGTTGAGTTCAGACCAGGAAATGAAGAGAAGTGGAGACCACAGCAGCATCAGATTGGCAGCTGTGGGGTATCGGTGAAGGTGGGTATAGGCTGTTTATTACTTTTATCCCTCTGGGTCTCATTTTTTCTTTTGAGAACTTCAGTGAGGACACTGAGGTTTACTTACCTCCCAGGCTCCAGCGCTGTCTGTCAGGAAACTGAATGAAACATGCTTGGTGCATACAGTTTTTCTTTCCTGCACTGCTTACTGATCTGTGAATAAGCAAGGAGATAGAGGACCATGCACATGTCCAGTACTCTTTATAAGTACAATATCCACTGTATATATCACAAATGCCTTACAGGTTTCAGACCCCCTATATGGAATTCAATGGGGGGAACTTCTGTATACATATCCTTGAAATTCTTTTCTTAAAGGGGTTTTCTGGGAGTTCAATATTGATGACCCATCCTGAGGATAGGACATCAATGTAAGATTGGTGAGGGTTCTACTCCACTCACCCTGACAGATCAGCTTTTCAAAAAGGACACAGCGCTGTAGCCCTCTCACAGCATACTAAGCACAGAGCTGTACGTTGTATAGTGGCTGTGCTTGATATTGCAGTTCAGACTTATTGACTTTAATGGGACTGAGTAGCACCTAGACCAGGGAGGCCCAACCTGCGGCCCTCCAGGTGTTGCAAAACTACAACTCCCAGCATACCCAGACAGCCTACAGATATCAGGGCATGGTGGGACTTGTAGTTTTGAAACAGCTAGAGGGCCGCAGGTTCGGCATCCCTGGCCTAGACCATGTGACTGATGACTGTGAGAGGCCACAAGGCTCACTAGAGCACCATTGATCATCACAGGTGCCAAGAGTCAGATCCTCACTGATCTGATCCTGAGGATAGGCCATCAGTATTAAACTCCCAGAAAACCCCTTTAATAATCTGTGATTCCGCTTGTGTCTTTATCTTATGATAACAGATTAAAGCATTTGATGACAAGAATTGTTTTGATATGTTACTACATTACAGAAGACCCTACCTTTGAGATGCTTTTCAACAAGAGAAGATATCTTCCATCTGCCAGTCTGTGACACAGTCATGTTGGCGGTTGTGGACGCCATGCTGGCAAGACTTATTATAGAGACTTTATTAGGGTTTTGCTCCAGGGAGTGTTCAAAGAAATGAATGGAGAAAAATTCAGGTTTAGAACTCAAACCCAATATATGCCAGCTAATTCTGTTACCAACGCAGGCTGTGAACGCTGAAAGACAAATCCCATTATCCGACAGTTACATAGCCCCAACATAGGACATACAGCAACAATAGTGGATTCATTTATGCATTCCTTTAGGTGTGCTCTTTGAATGCGTTTATAGGATGCATTTTCCAACACATATACCTGTTTTATATTCTACCATTTTTTAATATAGGCTTTCTCTGTGACAACTACAACACCCCTATTGTAATTAGTACAAAGCAAAGCAGGGGCTTTACATTATTCATCCTACTTTGGGGTGCCTCCCACTTGTGTCCAATGAGCAGGAACAGATTTCCATACTATGGCCTCATACACATGACCCTATCCATTTGTGGTCCTCAAATTACAGATCTGCAAAATATGGATGCAGTTCATGTGCCGTGCACATTTTTTGGGGCATTGACTTCAATGGATCCATGGTTTGCATTTTGCAGATATAGTCTATCTTTTTGCAGATGATCTGTGTGCTTTTCGCATCCATATGTCCATTCTGCAAAAACATGTCCTACACCTGGCCTCATAAATGCGGACCACAGACCTATTGAAGTCAATGGGTCTAAAAAAAATGTGGATGCAACACGGACGGTATCGTACTTTGCTGATTTGCAGATTGCAGACTACAAAATGCATATGGTCATGTGCATGAGGCCTAAGAATATTTACATACTAAATGGTAAAATACTCGGTAACACTGACATGGAAAAGGACCTAGGAATTTTAGTGAACAGCAAACTAAGTTGTAGAAACCAGTGTCAGGCAGCTGCTGCCAAGGCCAATAAGATAGTGGGTTGCATCAAAAAGGGGAAAAAATTCCTGTGATGAGAACATAGTCCTACCACTCTACAAATCATTAGTCAGACCACACATGGAGTACTGTGTACAGTTCTGGGCTCCTGTGAACAAGGCAGACATAGCAGAGCTGGAGAGGGTACAGAGGAGGGCAACTAAAGTAATAACTGGAATGGGGCAACTACAGTACCCTGAAAGATTATCAAAATTAGGGTTATTCACTTTAGAAAAAAGACGACTGAGGGGAGATCTAATTACTATGTATAAATATATCAGGGGTCAGTACAGAGATCTATCCCATCGTCTATTTATCCCCAGGACTGTGACTGTGACGAGGGGACATCCTCTGCGTCTGGAGGAAAGAAGGTTTGTACACAAACATAGAAGAGGATTCTTTACGGTAAGAGCAGTGAGAATATGGAACTCTCTGCCTGAGGAGGTGGTGATGGCGAGTACAATAAAGGAATTCAAGAGGGGCCTGGATGTATTTCTGGAGCGTAATAATATTACAGGCTACAGCTACTAGAGAGAGATCGTTGATCCAGGGAGTTATTCTGATTGCCTGATTGGAGACGGGAAGGAATTTTTTATTCCCCTAAAGTGGGGAGAATTGGCTTCTACCTCACAGATTTTTTTTTGCCTTCCTCTGGATCAACTTGCAGGATAACAAGCCGAACTGGATGGACAAATGTATTTTTCGGCCTTATGTACTATGTTACTATGTTACTAAACTTCAGACAGAAAGGCCCACAAACAAACAGCAACTGAAAACCGCTGCAGTAAAGGCCTGGCCGAGCATTAAAAAGGAGGAAACACAGCGTCTGGTGATGTCCATGAGTTCAAGACTTCTGGCAGCAAAGGGTTTTCAACCAAGTATTGGAAATTAACATTTTATTTGCAATAATTTAATTTGTCCAATTACTTTTGAGCCCCTGAAATGAAGGGATTGAGTTTAAAAAATGCTTTAGTTTCCTCACATTTTTTAGCAATCATTTTGTTCAACCCACTGAATTAAAGCTGAAAGTCTAAACTTTAACTGCATCTGAATTGTTTTGTTCAAAATCCATTTTGGTAATGTACAGAACAAAAATGTAGTTTTTTTGTCTCTGTCCAAATATATATGGACCTAACTGTATCTTCCATGTACTTTATAATTTAGTTATAATAGCCTGCCTACATTCAATGCGCTGCCTATGAGTTTTCACTTCGTGATGGGGACGCTTCAAGTTAGAATATACTACGAACTGTGTACATGACTGCCCTCTGCTGGCAGCACCCGATCTCTAACGGGGGGCTGTGATCCGCACAATTAACCCCTCAGGTGCCGCACCGGAAGGGGTTAATTGTGCGTATCATAGCCTCCTGTAAGAGATCAGGGGCTGCCAGGCAGCAGGGGGCAGACCCCCCTCTCTCCCCAGTTTTAATTTAATTGGTGGCCAGTTGGCCCCCCCCCCCGGCCCCCCCTCCCTCCCTTTATTGTATTATCATTGGTGGCCAGTGTGCGGCCCCCCTCCCTCCCTCTATTGTATTATCATTGGTGGCCAGTGTGCGGCCCCCCTCCCTCTATTGTATTATCATTGGTGGCCAGTGTGCGGCCCCCCTCCCTCTATTGTATTAATATCATTGGTGGCCAGTGTGCGGCCTCCCCTCTCCCCCCCCCCCCCCCCCGATCATTGGTGGCAGCAGAGAGTTCCGATCGGAGTCCCAGTTTAATCGCTGGGGCTCCGATCGGTAACCATGGCAACCAGGACGCTACTGCAGTCCTGCTTGCCATGGTTACTTAGCAATATTAGAAGCATCATACTTACCTGCTGCGCTGTCTGTGACTGGCCGGGAGCTCCTCCTACTGGTAAGTGACAGATCATTAAGCAATGAGCCGCACAGACCTGTCACTTACCAGTAGGAGGAGCGCCCGGCCGGTCACAGACAGCGCAGCAGGTAAGTATGATGCTTCTAATATTGCTAAGTAACCATGGCAACCAGGACTGCAGTAGCGTTCTGGTTGCCATGGTTACCGATTGGAGCCCAGCGATTAAACTGGGACTCCGATCGGAACTCTCCGCAGCCACCAATGATGGGGGGGGGAGAGGGGAGGCCGCACACTGGCCACCAATGATATTAATACAATAGAGGGAGGGAGGGAGGGGGGCCCGCACACTGGCCACCAATGATAAAACAATAGAGTGAGGGAGGGGAGGGCCGCACACTGGCCACCAATGATATTCAAACTGGAGAGGGAGGGGGGGTCTGCCCCCTGCTGCCTGGCAGCCCCTGATCTCTTACAGGGGGCTATGATACGCATAATAAACCCCTTTAGGTGCGGCACCTGAGGGGTTAATTGTGCGGATCACAGCCCCCTGTAAGAGATTGGGTGCTGCCAGGCAGCAGGGGGCAGTCATGTATACAGTTCGTAGTATATTCTAACTTGAAGCGTCCCCATCACTATGGGAACGCCTCTGTGTTAGAATATACTGTCGGATATGAGTTTTCACGATGTAACTCAAATCCGATGGTATATTCTAACATAAAGGCATTCCCATGGTGATGGGGACACTTCAAGTTAAAATATACCATCGGATTGGAGAAAACTCCGATCAGATGGTATAATAGGGACTCCTGACCTTACATTGAAAGTCAATGGGGGAAGGATCCGTTTTCAATTTCACCATATTGTGTCAATGTCAAAAGGATCCGTCCCCATTGACTTGCATTGTAAGTCAGGATGGATCTGTTTGGCTCCGCACGGCCAGGTGGACACCAAAACGACTTTTTCCTTCATGTCCGTGGATCCTCCAAAAATCAAGGAAGACCCACGGAAGGAAAAACGGACACGGATCACAGAACTACGGAACCCGTTTTTGCGGACTGCAAAAAAAAACGGTTGTGTGCATGAGGCCTAAGGCCTAAGACTCTTTCATAGACTGCACAGTACTACATAGCTAAGGGTACTTTCACACTAGAGTTTTTCTTTTCCGGCATAGAGTTCCGTCACAGGGGCTCTATACCCGAAAAGAACTGATCAGGCATATCCCCATGCATTCTGAATGGAGAGTAATCTATTCAGGATGCATCAGGACGTCTTCAGTTCAGTCGTTTTGACTGATCAGGCAAAAGATAAAACTGTAGCATGCTACGGTTTTATCTCCGGCGAAAAAAACTGAAAACTTGCCTGAATGCCGGATTTTTCCCCATAGGAATGTATTAGTGCCGGATCCAGCATTCAAGATACCGGAATGCCGGATCCTTCCTTCCGGCCTGTGCATGCGCAGACCGGTAAAAATGTGAAAAAAATACAAGACGGATCCGTCTGTCCGCATGACAAGCGGAGACGGATCCATTCTTGCAATGCATTTGTGAGACGGATCCGCATCCGGATCTGTCTCATAAATGCTTTCAGTCACATCCAAATCGGCGGATCCGGCGGGCAGTTCCGACGACGGAACTGCTAGCCGGATCACACTGCCACAAGTGTAAAAGTAGCCTTAGTGTCAGCTGCAAAAATACACTGAACAAAAATATAAACACAACACTTTCGGTTTTGCTCCCATTTTGCATGAGCTGAGCTCAAAGATCTGAAACATTTTGTACATACTGTGAGACAGTGACAGGTCTCACGCAGGTTGAAGGCAAGGAAGGGGTGGATAGTGCGGTCCACACCCCTGTTCCACCACAGGTGAGACAAGCTGGATGTAATCAGCCTGGTATAAAGCACCTCCCAGGGTGTCAGAACGGGGGAAGCGTGTTACCTGTAGACAGAGACCTGGAGGCTCTCTGTGTGGCCTCAGCTGGGCAAGGCTGAGGGACCACAAGGCTGGGAGATAGCCTGGAGGTGGGGGACAAAGGGCGTACTGTGCTCTGTACAGCCAGGAGGCTGTGGGACATTGGCTGACAAAGCCGCACGAGTTCACAGGGTGTGACTTGTAACTTAGGTGAGTCAGGAAACTCTGTGTTAGTTAGAGCCTAGCCGGGCAAGTGTTTATTATTTTGTCATTTTGTTGTTGCTGGTGTTGCACAATAAATGCACTATAGCCGTATCTGTGAGAATGACCCCCGGAGAAGAGCTAACCCCCACAATACATAAAAGACCCATTAATCTGTGTCAGTGAGCACTTCTCCTTTGCTGAGATAATCTATCCCACCTCAGAGTTGTGGCATATCAAGGTGCTGATCAGACAGCATGAATATTGCACAGGTGTGCCTTAGAGTGCCCACAATAAAAGGACACTCTGAAATGTGCACAGTTTTGCCTTACTGGTGGGGGGGGGGGGCAAAACTCCTCTGCCACCAATGATCGGGGGGGGGGGGAAGGGAAGGCCGCACACTGGGGGGGGGGTCAGAAAACCAGTATCTGGTGTGGCCACAACTTGCCTCACGCAATGAAACACATCTCCATCACATAGCGTTGATCAGGTTGTTGATTGTGGCCTGTGGAATGTTGGTCCACTCCTCTTCAATAGCTGTGCGACGAAGTTGCAGAATATTGACAGGAACTGGAACACGCTGTCGTATACGCCGATCCAGAGCATCCCAAACATGCTCGATAGGTGAAATGTAAGTTGGATGTACTGCCAAATTCTATGAAACGCCTTTGGAGACAGCTTATGGTAGAGAAATGAACATTCATTGCACGGGCAACAACTCTGGTAGACATTCCTGCAGTCAGCATGCCAATTACACGCTCCCTCAAACGTTGCAACATCTGTGGCATTGTGCTCTGTGATAAAACTGCACATTTCAGAGTGGCCTTTTATTGTAGGTAGTCTAAGGCACACCTGTGCAATATTCATGCTGTCAAATCAGCCGAAAAGTGTTGCAACCGAAAGTGTTGCGTTTATATTTTTGTTCAGTGTAGACATGGTGCTATTAATCCCATCCTCAATATTACTAAAATATAAAATAAATAATAGAGGACCAAGCACTGAACCTTGGGGTGAACCACTTATAAACCGGGACCATTCTGAATAGGAATCATTGACCACAACTCTCTGGACACGGTCCTTCAGCCAGTTTTTAGTCCAATTACAAACTATACTTTGAGCCTATAGACCTTACTTTACCTATTAAACATTTATGAGGGACAGTATCAAAAGCCTTTTCAAAATCCAGAAACACTACGTCCATAGCCGCCCCTCTGTCCAGGCTACTACTCAACTCCTCATAAAAACAACTCAGGTTAGTCTGACAACTTCTGTCCTTGGTAAACCCATGTTGGTTATTACTTATGATATTATTTACAGTCACATACTCCTGTATATAGTCCCTTAAGAGCCCTTCAAACATTTTTCCCACAACAGAAGTTAAACTAACTGGTCTATAATTACCTGTAGAGGACCTAGATCCTTTTTTGAATATGGACACATTTGCCTTGCGCCAATCACTAGGCACTGTACCAGTACCTAGAGAATCTTTAAGTCTTTAAAGTGTCCAACCCTTTTAAAGTTTTTGGTAACTGGGTGACAGTTCTCCATAGCCTTCAAAATGTCTACATATACTATAATTCCTCCCCACACTTACAGAAGGGGGCACACACTCCTGTTCTAACAACATGGTATTTTCACACAGCCTATAGTCTAAATTTCCTACCACTGACATGCAGACATCAATACACATGGGAAACTGTCATGACAAGCAGCTAACCCAGTTGGTTTTAGAACATGAGACAGATATAGAAGACAACTTCCAACAGTAGGTTACATAGATGGTATATCTCACAGATATCACTTAAATCCACATGGCAAGCAACACATTTGTTGTAAAGTTTTCAGTTTTTTTTTGTATTAACATGCTCACACTTGTAGTGTACAGAGAAAGCTATAAAAATTCATACCTGGTAGAGCTCCATTCACATATCCATTTACGGTATACATTAAAGGTCTCTCCTTTGTCGATGGAAAGGTTTGCCAACTTTTACTTTCATCAAACACACCGAACATCAGAACATAATCTTTATCGAAGTTCTTTTGTGTTCCGTTTTGATGCAGGCTTCCTAAATATTGATGGAAAAAAGCTTATTAAAAGGGTTGCCTCACGTGAGCAAATTGCATTTATCATGTAGAGAAAGTTAATATAAGGCACTTAATTAATGTATTGTTATAGTCTATATTGCCTCCTTTGGTGACTTTATTCATTTTTCCATCACATTATACACTGCTCGTATCCAGAGGTTACAGCCACCACTGCTGCACAGATGTGAGGCGGCCAGGACAGGAGCTGCTGCGTACGCGAGATGTCCTTTTTCTTATAGTGTGCATAACCCCTCGA
Organism: Bufo gargarizans; assembly: GCF_014858855.1. Taxonomy (NCBI): domain Eukaryota; kingdom Metazoa; phylum Chordata; class Amphibia; order Anura; family Bufonidae; genus Bufo; species Bufo gargarizans. The sequence continues at coordinate 454,761,055 of NC_058082.1, forward strand.
TACGAGCAGTATATAATGCAATGAAAAAATTTATGAAGCCAACAAAGGAGACAATATGGACAATCACAATACATTAGTAAGTGCCTTTAATTATCTTTCTGTACATGATAAATGCTAATTGCTGAAGTGAAACAGCCCCTTTAAGTAGAATCCAGTTATGACATGCCAGTCCTGCTAGATGCAGAAGGATGCATAAACCTAATTTATGTAATACAGAGTATATCTGGAGTCTCAATTAAGATTGTGTATCTGTAATATCTATATTCCTTGTTCGGGCACATGGATATTATAGAAAGGGGTCTCCTATTTACGACAGAGTGGACAGCTATTGCTCTGGTGGACTCCCATATATTCCCATATAGAACAACCATATACTGCATGGTCACCTCTTCATTTTAATGTTAGCCATTTAATACTACATTAAAGAAGAAATGAGTTGTCTCATTAAATTTTCACCAGTGATATCAGTTTAGTAAAACCAGACCCAAGACGATCAGCTGATCCTTGGATGGATCCAATCTAAGAAGGCATTTTCTTTTAGCTGCAGTGCCCATCATCCTGGCACATAGAATAGCCAGGCACCATCATATTACAGGACTTCCTGTCTGTATTATGAGCAGTCCATTGTGCTACAAAGAATACCAGTGACCACAACTATTGTGTATATTACATGTATGGACATGGTCACCAATACAGGAAGTCCTTGACACCTAGGAGGAAGGAGTCATCAGAACACATAGAGGGGGTGATTTAATAAGCACAGCAGCAGGTGGCAAGGTATTTTATTGTTATTACATTACAAAGTTAGAGTTAGGCTTAAAAACTGGCCATACACATTATATTAATGTCTACTGAGTCACCATGTTGGCGAGGTCAGGCAACCATCTAATGTATATAGGGGCCTCTTGACTGTCTCCTGATGGCAGGTGTCAGGGATGAGAAGTATGGGACTGTTGAATTTCAACATGCCCAATTCCTGTGTTCTAAGGGGAGGTAAGCCACCACTAGACATTCCTGCCAGAGGGTTTCTCCCCATTCAGAACATATGAATGGTTGGCCAAGCCAAGTGTGCATGTGCATGGGAGTGTTGGGAGGGATAGCTGTCCACTTATATGTGTCACCTTCTTAACCTTTATCTTAAGATTAACAGTTTAGGACATGAAAAAGCCTCTTAACTGCACCTATGTTAAAGGGGTTTTCTAGGAGTTTTATACTTATGACCTGTCCTCTGAACAGTGGGGGTCCGACCCATGATCCCTGCTGATCAGCTGTTTGAGAAGGCAGCGGCGCTCCTGTGAATGCCGCAGCTCAACAAGCACAGAACCATATATTGTATAGCGGCTGTGCTTGGTATCGCACTCGGCCCCATTCACTTCTATGTGGTTGAGCTGCGCCTAGGCCATGTAACTTATAAACGTGTCGTCACTGGCCTAGGGAAAGCTGAGAGAAGGCCGCACTCTACAGCGAGGTCCGCTGCCTTCTCAAACAGCTGACCGGCAAGGGTCCCCGGTGTCGGACCACCACTGATAAGATACTGATGAGCTATCCAGAGGATAGGTCATCATTGTAAAACTCTCGTGCAATCCAAGGAATATCCAGATTTTACGTTCTAAATTAATTGTACCGTAATTTTCAAGACATCAAAAACTTTGAAGTGATACTGATGTGACATGTTAGTCATTACCTTTTTTACATATCAGCAATGCACCAATCAATCCAGAATTCACATCTTGTACTGGGTTTTCCGTTGAATAATAACTACTTGTTAAACAGTCAGGATCAGCTTCTTTAGGCCCTACATCTTCTGTAATATCCCAGTTATAGGTGTAGATTTCACCGGGCAGAACAAAATCATCCAGTTTTTCCAGGGAAGATGTACCATCCATATATTTTGTCCCTAAACAAAGTAAAATATGACACTTATGGAATAAGAATCAGGATAAATATTCTGTAGCAGTTATTTCTGCTGGATCCCTACACATTGAGCATAGATCTGTGTTCTTCACATATATATTGTACCCTACGGCCTTGCTCACAAGTTCAGAAATTTGTTAGGAGGTAGGTTGCGATGGAGAGAACGCTGGAAATGCATATGTGAATCGGGGATTTTATACTTCTTTCACATGCTCAGGAAAATAAATCTGTGTGGAATAATGAACACGTTTTGGATTTTCCTACATCTAGAGCTTGTACATTATTGCTTAAGATTCCGCATGGAGAAGTGCATATTAGCTCCATTGGATTACAATACACATGCAGATCCACTGGCCAGTTCATGGCAGAAATGTGAATTTTAGCTTTGGATTTCTAAAAAAAATAGATGTGCAAATCTGTGCTCTGTGAATATGGCCTAAGTGTTACTTTGTTCCTAGTTTTGATCTACGTGTGTAGTGTTCACTGTCCTCAGGGATCCCACTTCTACCCGTGGTTTATTGTTTGGCAATAGATCTGGCCTTGAAAGGCAGAAGAATAAGAACACTGAAACAGAGGGAATGACAATCATATAATACACACTGGCCCAGATTTACTGAGGTATCTGAGCTAAAAATCTGTCCATAAAAGTGGCACAAAATGGAGTAAATTGGCACAATTTTGGCCCATCTAGGGTTTCTACACTTTTTTCTGACATGATGGACAAGGGGTTGGGATTAGCAGAGAGTGGCTGGAGCTTCACAAGAAAGGGGAAGGCTTAAAGGGAACCTGTCATCACCTTTCTGCTGCCCATACTAACGGCAGCATAAAGTAGAGACAGGTGAGTGTATTTCAGTGGTCTGTCATTTAAAAGTAAGTGGTTGCCGAGAATAAACATCACAATCATTGCAAACTGGGCCTGGAAAAGAGTCACGACCACCCGAGAAGAGTCATGCTTATTCAGGAATTCCTGCTGATGATTGACAGCCTTCTACCTAGTTTTCTCCCTTTCTCTCTAGGAGAGAACTGCCAATCATCAGCAGATAGACGGGGAGAGCATGAGATTATGGATAACCAGGACTCTTCTCAAGTAGATTTGACTCTTTTCGAGGCCTGGGCTGCAATGATTATGATGCTGGTTCTCAGCAACCACTTACTTTTAGCTCATGAGTGACACACCTCTGAAATCAGCATTTCTGTCACTATTTTATGCTGCCCTCAGTGAAGTCAGCATATAGTTGATGACAGGTGCCCTTTAAGCCTCTAATTTATAGGAATACACCCATGTACTGCAGTATATGGGTGCATTCCTATGTATGAGGGAGGTTATAGTCACATTTGGTATAAACACTGTCCAGGGATTGTACTGTAATTGGCCTAAGTGTTTATATTAAATGTGACCATAACTCCCTTCATCCATAGGAATACACCCATGTACTACATATTTTTTTCCTTTTCTAAACCCTAGGTGCGTCTTATCATCAGGTGCGTCTTATAAAGCGAAAAATACAGTAGTTGAGTAGAACTAAATTATATGTTACCTTCAGATAGTTTTCCATATGAAATTCCTTGTGGATGAATGGTGAGAGGCTTACTAGCCATATTCTTAAAGTGGACTTTTAAAGTATCTCCAACTTCTGCACGTAACGTCGGTCCCAGGATACCTGAAGAACAAATTAAATCATTCTTCTTACACTTGTCATTTAAAATACATCATACAATGGGTGATTTCATTTAGATCATCTCCAAAAGCAACCATATTGTGAAAATACAATACGGTCTTTTCACATGTTGTCATATTACAGTTTTGTCAATGTTGCAACTGTCATCATTACATCATTTCCCTAACTTCTAAATGTAAAATTTATACCACTGCTAGTACGCACCTTCCCATATTGCAGGTGTCCCAGATATTATAACATTCTGGGTGGATTCTAATTTATCACAAAAAGTGTGATGACTTAGAAATAAGGACCTGTAAGCACCTCTTTACTTCTGATATGAATGGCACAGTCCTGTAGAATATGTTGGAGCTGTATGAGAAACTTGATATAACCAGGCTCAGACTGATCTACCGGGGTCCAGGGTCCTGGAACTAAGTTTGGGTCAGGGAAACGGTGAGCCTGGCTATAATGATTCACTTCTCCTCATTCCCTGTGCCTCCTCAGCTCTAGGTAGTTCCGACCACACACTTGCTCCTGACACCATCCAGCACCAAGACCTAGTGGGTCAGGGTCACAGCAAACACAATGCCCCGAAATGGGCATGTAGTCTGAGATCTAGATGTTTTCTTTAGTCTGATTTATTCTGACATTTTTATTTCATGTAAGATATCGATCTGTGGTCTGTTTCATTCACATCTCATATGAGGTAAGATTGAATTTTGAGGTCTGGATTTGACTCAATTACTTGTTCGAAATATGGTATGATTTAATTTTGAAATTAATTCTAGGATCAGATTAATTTGGGTTCTGGTCCACATACTCAATTAATTTTAGGGCCTGGTGTCTAAATTAATTAGTGGTCCAGTATGGATTTCAGCGCTGTACCACAGCCTTAGATATTCTAGTAAATTTGATGCCTGTAAATTATTGTAGAGGCTGAATAAATACACTTTCCCTCAACATTAGCCTTATTTGGTCAGATGGACAACACCCATACAAACGTATCTACCTTTGACCTGAATAGAAATTTCCAGCTGTCCAAACATCTAATCATAAGCCCTTGTTTCAATATTACAACTTCTATGCTCCAGCACATTACACATAAAAGCCCATAATTAAAGGATGCCTATTATCTTCTAGAGTCTAAGGCTATCGCTGGGAGAAAATACAGCAGCAGGGGGTGCTGAGCACGAATGATCCCAGGATTTCAACAGCAGGAAATGCAATTTTAAGAAGATTAGGTGCCGGCTTTTAGAAAACAACCTTAAGCAAAGTAACAGTAAAGTTTCTGTATAAACAATCTATTGTACTCTTTCCCCTACTGTTCATAAAAGCACATAATAATTAGTTTACCAGAAGAATATACTGCATGTTACTGTGTAAATGGTAACATAGTGGTGTGCACAATGAATTCAAGTCCAGCAATCATTTTAAAATCCACACAGAAACATTGTAAACTTAATGTTGAATTAGATTTTGAAGTAAAGGTAGGGACTTGTTTGGAATCATCTGCTCTACAGGTGTATTTTATGACGCAGGAGCCATATACAATATTTAATGCCAAGTTAGGCTTCGTTCACATCACCGTTCAGCCTTTCCGTTCTTCTGCCCCGTTCTCCTTAGGGGCAGAAGAACAGAAAGGACGGATAAGCACATAACTGATGCCAAACTGAGTCAAACTGAGCCTGAGGACCCCATAGACTATAATGGGGTCCGTTATGTTTCCGCCCCCCTTGCTTGGCTGCTCTCAGAACTCTGTAGAAATAAATGGAGCATGTTGGGAGTCGTAGTTTCACCACAGCTGGAGTGCCAAGGTTAGCCATCACTGGTCTATGGGGTCCTAACGGCTCCGTTTGACTCAGTTTGGCGTCAGTTATGTGCTTATCCGTCCTTTCCGTTCTCCTGCCCCTAAACGGAGCAGGAGAACGGAAAGGCTGAACGGTGATGTGAACAAAGCCTAAAGGAGTCAGATTTGTTCCTGATAAATCAAGAAAGCTTTTACCAAACTTTTCTTTGGAAAATGTTTTTGTGATCCCACAATAACGATATCAAGAAGTTTATCGTAATAACGATATATATACAGTACAGACCAAAAGTTTGGACACACCTTCTCATTCAAAGAATTTTCTTTATTTTCATGACTATAAAAATTGTAGATTCACACTGAAGGCATCAAAGCTATGAATTAACACATGTGGAATTATATACATAACAAAAAAGTGTGAAACAATTGAAAATATGTCATATTCTAGGTTCTTCAAAGTAGCCACCTTTTGCTTTGATTACTGCTTTGCACACTCTTGGCATTCTCTTGATGAGCTTCAAGAGGTAGTCACCTGAAATGGTTTTCACTTCACAGGTGTGCCCTGTCAGGTTTAATAAGTGGGATTTCTTGCCTTATAAATGGGGTTGGGACCATCAGTTGCATTGTGGAGAAGTCAGGTGGATACACAGCTGATAGTCCTACTGAATAGACTGTTAGAATTTGTATTATGGCAAGAAAAAAGCAGCTAAGTAAAGAAAAACGAGTGGCCATCATTACTTTAAGAAATGAAGGTCAGTCAGTCCGAAAAATTGGGAAAACTTTGAAAGTTTCCCCCAAGTGCAGTCACAAAAACCATCAAGCGCTACAAAGAAACTGTCTCACATGCGGACCGCCCCAGGAAAGGAAGACCAAGAGTCACCTCTGCTGCGGAGGATAAGTTCATCCGAGTCACCAGCCTCCGAAATTGCAGGTTAACAGCAGCTCTGATTAGAGCCAGGTCAATACAACACAGAGTTCTAGCAGGAGACACATCTCTAGAACAACTGTTAAGAGGAGACTGTGTGAATCAGGTCTTCATGGTAGAATATCTGCTAGGAAACCACTGCTTAGGACAGGCAACAAGCAGAAGAGACTTGTTTGGGCTAAAGAACACAAGGAATGGACATTAGACCAGTGGAAATCTGTGCTTTGGTCTGAGTCCAAATTTGAGATCTTTGGTTCCAACCACCGTGTCTTTGTGCGACGCAGAAAAGGTCAACGGATGGACTCTACATGCCTGGTTCCCACCGTGAAGCATGGAGGAGGAGGTGTGATGGTGTCTCCTTGATGACCCCATACAGTAATATCTCTTAGGGCTCTTTCACACTTGCGTTGTCCGGATCCGGATTAATGCCTTTCAATGGGCATTAATTCCGGATCCGGCCTTGCGGCAAGTCTTCAGGATTTTTGGCCGGAGCAAAAAGCGCAGCATGCTGCCGTATTTTCTCCGGCCAAAAAACGTTCCGGTCCGGAACTGAAGACATCCTGATGCATCCTGAACGGATTTCACACATTGGCATCATAAACATGCCTTTTAGTCAAATAAAGCATTGGGGGTCATTTACTAAAGACCGTCACTACACGCTACAGCCATATAATCTCAGTCCTGTTCCTTCTGTGTAGCAGCCACTGGAACATAGCGACTGTTATCCGGTGCCGAGTCTCCTGGCTCCGGGAGTTTACAGCCAGTATTGCGATACTCGATACCATTCAATACCACGTGAAAGAAAAAGAAAAACACCAAATAGGCCGTGTGCATTCCGCATTTTAGAAAAGTCCTTTCCTATTTTTTGGGGGGACAGGGTGTCTAAAAAATGGCAAATGGCGTGTTTTGTATTTTTTTCTTTTTGTTACAGCATTCTCCGCATAGAAGATATTTTTTAATATTTTAAGAGTTCTGACTTTTTCAGGCGTGGTGATACCTAATATGTTATTTTATTGTTTATATATTCTCAATGTAAATTTGGAAAGGGGGTGATTTAAACTTTTAATATTTTGGTGTTTTTTCACTTTTTATTTAATAACTATTAGCTCCTTTAGGGGGCGAGAACCCTTGTCCTATTCATCCTAATAGTGCTCTAATGCAAATACTGAGGAGGAGGGGAGGGCACCCTGTGGCCACTGCCACCAATGTATATAATACTTAAGGGGGGGGGGGGCTGTGTGTCACCAATGAAGATAATAGTGGGGAAGGGGGAATTGCTGCACCACCAATGAAAATAATTAACCCCTTAATTCAAATGTATCACACAGCTGACACCTGGCCTCAATGACAGGGATCCCACCGAACCGCGTCAATGAACCCCTCATGTGGACATTTAGAAGCAGTCAGCACTGTGACGTGTGACTGCCCTTATGACATCACTAAAATACAGCGGTAATTAAGTAAGGGAGATATCGCCATACCACCTGCAGTGGGCGTGTGCTGGGGAAGATTAGCAGTGGGCTGATTGCTCAGCTGCTCTATTACTATTATTTTTTTTGCTTTAATGGTTAGTTTGTTACCAACTCCTATATTTCTCAATAACCTTACAACTGTTGATTTGCTAAACAATTTGGCAATCTCCTTAATATTATGAAATCTGTACCAGGTTCTGATTCATCCATGCAAAAGAATGAATAACAAACACATTTTACAGTTATCAGTGAAAATCACTGTATCTGTGGATATTACATTGCCTCAAAAATGCAAAAACATATTTTTGTATACGTATATGTATGTATATAATATGTATATTACCGTTTATGGTCCAAGGGAATACAATATTGCTGATTATACTGCAATGGTCTTTGACCTAATGCTATTAAAAATAAGTTCTCCCTCCTTTTCCTATTGGGTTGCAAAAAGTCAGCAGTTTTTTATTAAATCTATTAGGAAAACCGTCTGACAACTAATATGGCTACCGTTATAGGTTGTCACTCATCTTTCTGGGGCTATTAAACTGCAAACGTGCCTAGTTAGTCTTGATTTAAAGGGCATCTATCAGCAGATTTGTACCTATGAAACTGTCCTACCTGCTGCATGTACGCTTTGCAGCTGAAGGCAGAGAAAGCAGAGCCTCTAGGTGTAATGGTAACGTCCCCGTTGCTCCTAGAGGCTCATTTGCATATATTAAAACTTCATTTTTCTCAGAAATGCGGTCACATACAAACATAGGACCAACACAGTTGCCTTCAGCTGCCAAGCGCACATGCAACAGGTCAGCCAGTTTCAGAGGTACAAATCTGCTGACAGATGCCCTTTTAATACACAACTCCCAATCTAGACCAGCCAGAAATTTAGTCAATGTTGATCTTAAATGCATCTTTGACCCCATCAAAAAGGTAACACTTCCAGAGTTGGACTGGCTCACCAGAGGATTCCCCAGGGAGCCGAAAAACATACCTGCCAAAAGTACCATTTTCCATGGGACACACAGCGTACCAGATTCCAAAAAGAGAGATGATTGAACACTAATTTGTGTAAAAGGGATATCTCTATGTAGTTTAACTTTTATGGCTTTTTTTTACATAGATATATTTGCAGCTAAGGGTAATTTTACACTAGCGGCAGGACGGATCCGACAGGTAGTGCGCTGTCAGAGGCCGCCGGACTAAAAAGTCGGACATGCAGTACTTTTAGTCCAGCGGTCTCTCGCTGCGCACTGCGCCGGAGCTCCGCCCCCCTTTCCCATTATAGTCAATGGGGACGGAGCGGTGGTCCGGCAGCACGGCGAAATAGTGGCAGGACGGATCCAACAGGGTGAACAGCCTGTCGGATCCGTCCTGCCGCTAGTGTGAAAGTAGCCTAACATCTACTCCATATATTTTATTTTGCTGGATAATGAAACAAAATTCAACATCTGTTCATAAAATAACATAAAATATAGACCATAAATACAGGAATATAAAAATACTATACATTGGTACAAGTATATAATGATTTCACAGCAGTAAGTAGACGACATGAGACATTCCTAAGCTGACCATAGACATTACATTTATCTTGGTGCATCCTGTCTATAGACACTCACTGTGGTGCCGAAAGATCCCATAGGTTCAGTTTCAACCTGTCCAATCCTATTGTTTTCCTCAAGATAAGTAGCACCAGAGGCTTCCGACATGTGCTTTGATTGCTTTCCTTACTGGAATATCAGACACAGTAATGGTGAAACCAAATAGTGTGGCTGGCCATGCCCATTGGAAACAGCCAATGGTTGGTCAGATTTGTGCCACAATTAGTAGGCATGACTTTCCATGTGCGGCTATCCGCACCATATGGTTTCACCCGTAGGCGACACACTCACATGCAACTAATACCAATTAGTCAAATGATCATTTGCTCAACAGTGATCACATTTCTACGGCAGGTAAATCTCATTAACTGCTATGCTAGCATGCCTGATCTCACCTGACAGCTTGGATGCAGGCTTTGCTTTCTGAAAACCGTCTTCATATTCCCTGAAAATGATCTTCTTATAGACATATTCAGAGCTGTGTAACAAAAAAGAAAATGTTACATTAAAGGTCTAAATCAGGACTAACAGTCTAAATCTTGATGGACAAGGAAAACAGCAATGCTCAAGAATATTTGTGAAAATACAATTCTATGTGTATAATATATTAGGTATAGTGGATCGAGACAGAACACTTTAAATGTCAGCATTAGATTCTCTAATCATACACTAATTAGTCTAAGGCTATGGACTCATTTGGGTGCATTTTATTATAAAGACCTGATCCAGAGAGATGCATCCCTGAACCCCTGACAAACTGATAGAAATTTAGCTAGAATGAATACCGATAAGGGCTACAGATCAGAGCAGCTCTCTTACAGGTTCACTGTGAAGCAGAAAGTACAGGCACTGAAAGTGGAAGCTGTACAGGTAAACTGTTGAAAATGTTTAATAAAACTATTGAAATAAGTGATTTTTTTTTTCCAAAATGAGTAGAATGCAATAATAAAAAATGACCCCAACGGTGTCCACAGACTTTAAAACGACAGGTGACGTGAATAACACTGATTATCTTGACAATGGGGCATGACAAGGGGTGGGATAGTGAACAGTCAGTTCTTGAAGTTGATTGTGCTGTAAGTACGAAAAGTAGGTAAGCATAAGGATCTAAGTGAGACTGACAAGGGCCAAATTGTGATGGCTAAATGTCTAGGTCAGAGCATCTCCAAGACAGCAGGTTTTCTCATGTGTTTCGGGTGTGTAGTGGTTAGTACCTACCAAAAGTGGTCAAAGGAAGGACAATCTGTGAATCAGCAACAGAGTGATGGGCTTACTGATGTGTATGGGGAGCAAAGACAAGCCTGTCTTGTCTGTTCCCACAGAAGAGCTCAAGTCTCTTACCCTTCCTTCCCTACTCTCTCTAGTAACGTGTTTATTGCTGACCTCTGTCCACCATCTAAAGTGTCTACAGTAGGCACATAACCATCAGAAATGGACCATGGAGCAATGGAAGAAGGTGGTCTGGGCTGATGAATCACATATTATTTTACATGCTTTGTACAGCCAGGCATATGTGCAACCTGGAAAAGGCAGCGTGATATTCTGACCAATGTTCTGCTGGGAAACTTTGGGTTGTGGCATTTATGTGGATGTTATTTTTTGACATCCCACCTACTTAGAGATCAAGTAACAGTTTCATGACAAAGGTATTTTCTAATAGCAGTGGCTACTGTTCCCTGCCACACTACAAAAATGTTCAGCAGTGGTATGAGGAACATAACAAAGAATTTAAAGTGTTGACATTACTCCAAATTCCCCAGTAGGATGTGCTAGAAAAACATGTCAGATCCATGGAGGCCACGTCTCACAAGACAAAGGATCTGCTGCTAACATCTTAGTGCACAATACCACAAGACACCTTCAGAAGTCTTATGGAGTCCGTGCCTTAACAAGTCTGAGCTGTTTTGGTGGCACAAGGTGGAGCTACACAACATTAGGAATGTGATTTTGATATTATGGCTGGCCAGTGCACGTTGCTTATGAATTCTACTGTAACAACTATACAGACCACAGGCTGTCCATGTATATACAGAGGAATGAAAATGGCCTTTTATTACAGATATAACACCAGAGATGTGAGCATGTATCCATAACTATAACATAACCACAAGAACTTCAATGTCACCATTCAAATGGGAAATAGATATACTGAGGTAGTAAAGCTGAGTTTGTTGTTTAGTAGAACTCATTGTGATAACATCATGTGCTGTCTAGGGTTTTTGACTGTGTAAAGTTCACAGAGGGTTGCTGCAGCGTCCCACTAGCTTATGTGGGCACTGCAAAAGCTTGTTTCTGTCATCTGTAATATCATGCTGTATTGTATTATGAGAAATCCCTTTTACCAGGCTGTCAGGTGCACTACATGCATTCCACCACTAGATGGGGGTAGCACCACAGTATACACAGTCAGGTCCATAAATATTGGGACATGAACACAATTCTAACATTTTTGGTTCTATACACCACCACAATGGATTTGAAATGAAACGAACAAGATGTGCTTTAACTGCAAACTGTCAGAGTTATTTGAGGGTATGTACAGTCGTGGCCAAAAGTTTTGAGAATTACATAAATATTGGAAATTGGAAAAGTTTCTGCTTAAGTTTTATAATAGCAATTTGCATATACTCCAGAATGCTATGAAAAATGATCTGATGAATTGCATGGTCCTTCTTTGCCATGAAAATTAACTTAATCCCAAAAAAACCTTTCCACTGAATTTCATTACTGTCATTAAAGGACCTGCTGAGATCATTTCAGTAATCGTCTTGTTAACTCAGATGAGAATGTTGACGAGCACAAGGCTGGAGGATTGGGTTAAAATGGCAGACTTGACCTGTTAAAAGGAGGGTGATGCTTGAAATCATTGTTCTTCCATTGTTAACCATGGTGACCTGCAAAGAAACACGTGCAGCCATCATTGCATTGCATAAAAATGGCTTCACAGGCAAGGATATTGTGGCTACTAAGATTGCACCTCAATCAACAATTTATAGGATCATCAAGAACTTCAAGGAAAGAGGTTCAATTCTTGTTAAGAAAACTTCAGGGCATCCAAAAAAGTCCAGCAAGCGCTAGGATCGTCTCCTAAAGAGGATTCAGCTGCGGGATTGGAGTGCCACCAGTGCAGAGCTTGCTCAGGAATGGCAGCAGGTAGGTGTGAGTGCATCTGCACGCACAGTGAGGCGAAGACTTTTGGAAGAAGGACAGCAAAGAAGCCACTTCTCTCCCAAAAAAACATCAGGGACAGATTGATCTTCTGCAGAAAATATGGTGAATGGACTGCTGAGAACTGGGGCAAAGTCATATTCTCTGATGAAGTCTCTTTCCGATTGTTTAGGGCATCAGGAAAAAGGCTTGTCCGGAGAAGAAAAGGTGAGCGCTACCATCACTCCTGTGTCATGCCAACAGTAAAGCATCCTGAGACCATTCATGTGTGGGGTTGCTTCTTATCCAAGGGAGTGGGCTCACTCACAATTTTGCCCAAAAACACAGCCATGAATAAAGAATGGTACCAAAACACCATCCAACAGCAACTTCTTCTAACTATCCAACAACAGTTTGGTGAAGAACAATGCATTTTCCAGCACGATGGAGCACCGTGCCATAAAGCAAAAGTGATAACTAAGTGGCTCAGGGACCAAAACATTGACATTTTGGGTCCATGGCCTGGAAACTCCCCAGATCTTAATCCCATTGAGAACTTGTGATCAATCCTCAAGAGGCAGGTGGACAAACAAAAACCCACTAATTCTGACAAACTCCAAGAAGTGATTATGAAAGAATGGTTGCTATCAGTCAGGAATTGGCCCAGAAGTTGATTGAGAGTATGCCCAGTCGAATTGCAGAGGTCCTGAAAAAGAAGGGCCAACACTGCAAATACTGACTCTTTGCATAAATGTCATGTAATTGTCGATAAAAGCCTTTGAAACGTATGAAGTGCATGTAATTATATTTTACTACATCACAGAAACTGAAACAAAGATCTAAAAGCAGTTTAGCAGCAAACTTTGTGAAAACTAATATTTGTGTCATTCTCAAAACTTTTGGCCACGACTGTACATTCAAATCAGGTGAACGGTGTAGGAATTACAACAGTTTGCATATGTTCCTGCCACTTGTTAAGGGACCAAAAGTAATGGAACAGAATAATAATCATAAATCAAACTTTCACTTTTTAATACTTGGTTGCAAATCCTTTGCAGCAAATTACAGCCTGACGTCTAGGACGCATAGACAGCACAAGATGCTGGGTTTCATCCCTGGTGATGCTCTGCCAGGCCTCTACTGCAACTGTCTTCAGTTCCTGCTGGTTCTTGGGGCATTTTCCCTTCAGTTTTGTCTTCAGCAAGTGAAATGAATGCTCAATCTGATAAGGTCAGGGGATTGACTTGGCCAATGCATTACATTCCACTTCTTTCCCTTAAAGAACTCTTTGGTTGCTTTTGCAGTATGCTTTGGGTCATTGTCCATCTGCACTGTGAAGCGCCGGCCAATGAGTTCTGAAGCATTTGGTTCAATATGAGCAGATAATATTGCCCGAAACACTTCAGAATTCACATCATCAATAAATACAAGAGAACCAGTTCAATTGGCAGCCATACATGCCCACGCCATGACACTACCACCACCATGCTTCACTGATGAGGTGGTATGCTTAGGATCATGAGCAGTTCCTTTCCTTCTCCATATTCTTCTCTTCCCATCACTCTGGTACAAGTTGATCTTGGTCTCATCTGTCCATAGGATGTTGTTCCAGAACTGTGAAGGCTTTTTTAGATGTTGTTTGGCAAACTAATCTGGCCTTCCTGTTTTTGAGGCTCACCAATGGTTTACATCTTGTGGTGAACCCTCTGTAATCACTCTGGTGAATTCTTCTCTTGATTGTTGACTTTGACACACATACACCTACCTCCTGGAGAGTGTTCTTAATCTGGCCAACTATTGTGAAGGGTGTTTTCTTCACCAGGGAAAGAATTCTTCAGTTATCCACCCCAGTTGTTTTCCGTAGTCTTTCGGGTTTTTTGGTGTTGCTGAGCTCACCGGTGTGTTCCTTCTTTTTAACAATGTTCCAAACAGTTGTTTTGGCCACGCCTAATGTTTTTGCTATCTCTCTGATGAGTTTGTTTTGTTTTTTCAGCCTAATGATGGCTAGCTTCACTGATAGTGACAGCTCTTTGGATCTCATCTTGAGAGTTGACAGCAACAGATTCCAAATGCAAATAGCACACTTGAAATGAACTCTGGACCTTTTATATGCTCATTGTAATTGGGATAATGAGGGAATAACACACACCTTGCCATGGAACAGTTGAGAAGCTAATTGTACCCTTACTTTTGGGCCCTTATCAAGTGGGAGGCACATATGCAATTTTTATGTAAATACCCTCACATTAAAGCTGACAGTCTGCAGTTAAAGCACATATTGTTTGATTCATTTCAAATCCATTGTGGTCCATTTATGGACCTGACTGTATACTGTAGTTCAGGCCTAGTTAGGGAGTTGGGAGTTGGTGAGAGAAGCAAAAGGAGATAGAGTGAGGAGCTAGGGGGAAGGAGAGGTCCCCTCTCCTCTCAGCTCTCTCTCTTGGGCTCCACGGCCCAGAGGAGCCATCGTGGATCTCAGTATCAAGCCAGGAAGATAGGCAGAAGGAAAGTCTATATTCTACCATTCACTTTTCCGGAGTAGCAAGTGAATTTTGGTCAAGTTTATTGTTGGATAAAGACAAAGGAAGGACAAAGCCATTATTCTAGGCTCTAGGCTCCTTTGTATCTAGGTGAAGGACTTATTAGCTTCTGGCAGCCTCACCGTTATTCAGATAAGATTTCAGTTGCATCACTTGTGTGTAGAAGATAAAGACTTGAACTACCTCAACTGAGACTGAAGCAAGGCAAGGAGCTGAATATCATTGAGTATCTAACTAACTACCCTAGACTGACACATTACTACCAGCACACCCTGTTACTGGGACTCATCACATCCAACATGCATGTGTATCAGAGACAGTTTTTTATTACTGGATGTAAACTGTTATCAAATACCTGGTTAAAGTAAAGTTCTCAGTTGGATTCAAACCTGCCTCATTCTTCTAACCTCATACTACTACTACTCTCTTAACATTTTGCACCATCAAGGTGCTGGCGTCATGACACTACCTAAGTCAGGAGCCCAGCCGCACAAGCACTCAGAAACCCAATCACCATCAAGGGCACCTCAATCACCACCTGGCCGGTGTCCCCTGTAATAGAGTGTGCCCCGGAGAATCCAGTCCTGTTCTCCCCTTCACTGCACTGCTGGCCCAGAGAGGCGTCTGCTAAACCGTGAGTAACTGATGAACTGTTTGTGCACTTCAGCCCGCCGTGAACCTCACGTGTTCTACCCCTGCAGACTAGCACGTTGCATTGCCTAAACTGATACATTGGAGCAGAATATACTGCATGCACTGTAATTTAAAGGGGTTTTCCGGCACCTAAACACCGATGACCGATTCATTAATATCAGATGAAATGGGGGTCTGCCTCAAGCAGTTGCTGATGCCAGAAACCACAAAGCGAAAGGGGGACTCTCTCCGTTGTGTAGTTTCCAGCACCAGAGTACTGCAGCTCAGCTCTCACTCATTTGAATGGGATCTGAACTGCAGGACCCCGGCACGGCACCACGGTGGATAGAACCTTGGCTTTCCAGCTCCATCCACTCTATAATTTCCAGCCCTGAGACAGCTGACTAGCGGGGGGTGCCAGGTGTCAGAGCCCCACCGATCTGACACCGATAACCTATCCTATTCAAGTGTCACAAAATTCCTTAAAAAATATCTCCTCCTGTGAATTTCTGTCTATTGGATGTCCTCATCCATTTAAAGAGATTGTGCCACCATTAAATGTTATATTTTAAAGGGAACCTGTCACCCCAATCCCAGACCACCATCCACAGTTACACATGAGCAGCCCTGTAGACAAGGAGCCCAGACCACTACTCCGAGCATAAAACTAATTACTTAATATACTATTTAAGCCCCCAAGATGATTCTTGAGAACCTTACTAAGACCTGTATTGCACCAACTGATTAACTGACAGATTTTTTGACCAATGAATGGTCAGATGGCTGTCTACACACACAAATCTTTTTCCTAAAATGGCTGCTGCACGTGGTAGGACATGGAGCAAGGAACTCTGGGAACGAGGGATCACCCACAATGCCATGCATGCAGCCAATCAGCAGCCAGCCAGCCGTGTGATGTCACAGCCCTATAAATAGCCTCAGCCATTTTCCACTGTACTTAGTGCAGGGAGAGACGTCAGCAGGCGCTAGGGACAGTGCTAGGAAAGACTTTAAAACTTTTATTTTGCTGTATAGAAGTTCAGGGAAAGGATATGGAGGAATCATTCCACAGTATTGAAGCAAAACATGGTTCAGTAGAGTTTACAGCCTGGGTAATAAGAACAATCCTATTACACCTTGCTGCACTGACTGCGGATCCAAATTGCCATCATACAGCTCTGCAATTCCAGCAAACCGTTCTTGTTATTGGCGTGCAAGTGCTGCTTGATACAGCCATTAACAGGGTTTATTTCTATGTCTTATTTGCCCTTGTGCGGTGAAGTTATATGTTGTAAAGCATTTTTTGGCTTGTATTAGTGGGAAAAAAGGGCTTATTAGCCGTTGTGTGGTGAAGTGAGAAAAGTACAGCCCTTTTTGGTGTGTATTAGTGGCAAAAATATATATATTTGCCGTTCAGCAGTGCAGTTAAGCCCTTTTTGGAGTGTATTAGTGGCAAAAAATATATATTATTTGCCGTTCAGCGGTGCAGTTATATGCTCTAAAGCCTTTTATGGTGTATAAGTGGAAAAAAAATAAGGGCCTATTTACCATTCAGCAGTGCAGGTATATATTCTAAATCCCTTTTTGGTGTGTATTAGTGGCAAAAAAATATACCGTATTTTTCGCCCCATAAGATGCACTCCCCCCCCAAAAAAATAGGGGGAAAATGCCCCTGCATCTTATGGGGGAAATGCTGCCATTTTGACATCGCTGGCTGCGATGTATGCGAGAGCGGGGAGGGACTGGGAGGAGGAGCTGGGGGCTGGCAATTGCGGCGGGGAGGTGCAGTCCCTGTAGTCCGGCCCCGCCGCTCCAGTGCTGCACTATACAAATATAAAATGTCTCATTCAATTAATAGTTATTAAACATGCCCCCACACTCCTAATATTACCGTACATCCTAACTGCTTCTGTAGAATGCAGGCAGGCCGGGCGGCAGCGTAACTCCCTGATATCACGTGCCTGCGCCGCCTACTTTATGAATGAAGCAGGCGGCACAGGCAAGTGACGTCAGTGAGTGACACGCCGGCCGGCCGCCCGGCCTGCCTGCGTTGTACAGAAGCTGTTAGGATGTACGGTAATATTAGGAGTGAGGGGGCATGTGTAATCACTTTTAATTGAATGAGACATTTTATATTTGTATACTACAGCACTGGAGCGGCGGGGGATTCTGTGGATGACAGTTTTATGGGGAACATCTGTGGATGGCACTGTTAAAGGGAACCTGTCACCTGGATTTTGTATATAGAGCTGAGGACACAGGTTGCTAGATGGCCACTAGCACATCCGCAATACCCAGTCCCCATAGCTCTGTGTGCTTTTATTGTGTAAAAAAAACGATTTGATACATATGCAAATTAACCTGAGATGAGTCAGAGCTTGAAAATATGACTTCTCTGGTCACACAAGTAAGATATGACTCTTTTATGTTAATTTGCATAAAAGGCGGGAAGTACAAAAATGCTTAATACTTATTGAATTTGTCTGCAAATGAAATTAAAAGTGTAATTTATATGTTTAGGGTAACACAATGAACATTTCGAAGCGATCAGTGAGGGTAGCATAGTAGAGATGACAGGTTCCCTTTAAGGGGTTGGGGGGTCTGTGGATGGCATTGTTATGGGCTGGGGGGGTCTGTGGATGGCACATATATAACAGTGCCACCCAGAGATCCCCCATAACAGTGCCACCCAGAGATCCCCCTGTAACAGTGCCACCCACAGATCCCCCCTGTAACAGTGCCACCCACAGATCCCCCCTGTAACAGTACCATCCACAGATCCCCCCTGCAACAGTGCCAGCCACAGATCCCCCCTGTAACAGTGCCAGCCACAGATCCCCCCCCCCATAACAGTGTCTGTCACAGATCGCCCCATAACAGTGCGTCATCTACAGATCCCCCCATAACAGTGCGTCCTCCACAGATCCCCCATAATAGTGCATCATCCACAAATCCCCCATAGCAGTGCCATCCCCAGATCCCCCCATAACAGTGTCCTTCACAGATCCCCCCATAACAGTGCCATCCACAGATCCCCAGTAATAGTGCCATCCACAGACCACCATTAGTTCCAAACCCACCAAAAGCACACCTTTTGGTAAAAAAAAAAATTTTTTTCTTATTTTCCTCCCCAAAAACCTAGGTGATTCTTATGGGCCGGTGCGTCTTATAGGGCGAAAAATGCGGTATATTATTTGCCTTTCAGCAGTGCAGTTATATGTTCTAAAGCCCTTTTTGGCATGTATTAGTGGCACAAAACAAATTAGCTGTTGTGTGGTGAAGTGAGAAAATAACAGCTCTTTTTGGTGTGTATTATTGGCAAAAAAATATATATTTGCCGTTCAACGGTGCAGTTATATGTTCTTAAGCCTTTTGTGGCGTGTATAAGTGGAAAAACAATAAGGGCCTATTTGCCCTTCAGTGGTGCAGTTATATATTCTAAAGCCCTTTTTGGCGTGTTTTAGTGGCAAAAAAAATATATATTTGCCGTTCAGAGGTGCAGTTATATGTTCTAAAGCCTTTTGTGGCGTGTATAAGTGGAAAAACAATAAGGGCCTATTTGCCGTTCAGTGGTGCAGTTATATATTCTAAAGCCCTTTTTGGTGTGTATTAGTGGGAAAAAAATAAAAGGGCTTATTACCTGTTGTGTGGTGAAGTGAGAAAATAACAGACTTTTTGGGGGTGTTTTAATTTCCTTTTTATTTATTTATTTGATCTAACAGTATGTCACACAGAGAAATTCCAGGCCCTGCACAGGGGAGTGGCAGAGGCCTAAAAGTTTCTGGCGCAGGCACAGGTCGCAGCAGAGTAACAGGGCGTGGCAGCAGGAGTCAAAGCGAGAGGCCTGAGCTCCCGGTGTCATCTAGCGGTCGTCTCTTGACCAGCAACCCAGCGGTTCTTGAATGGTTGACTCGGTCATCCACTTCGTCCCAAGTGACATCAGACACCCCCAGTTAAGAGTCGGTGGGTTCGTCAGAAACAACCCTTAGTTGGCAGGGCCCGGGAGCAGGCCCTGTGCTCAACCTGCCACTGTCCTTTTCTGTTCCCTTAGCCAGAGAAGTATTATATGCTACTCAGCTCCACTATACAGCGAGGATAAGTTACTAGAGGACAGTCAGCAGTTACTGGACAGCCAAGATGTGGAGGAGACGCCCGCCACTTCCTCCTGTAGGCAGGCAAGTAGTGATGAGGAGAGTGGCGTGGGAGCTGGTGTCGCGAGTGGTCAGGCTCCTGACCCAGAGACCGTTGAGGAGGACATCAGTGATGTGCAGACAGTACTCGATGATGATGATGTAGCTGATCGCACTTGGGGGCCGGGTGAATTAGGGGCATCATCATCAACGGGAGAAGAGGGTGTCAGCTTGCCCGTGAGGCAGCGGCGAAGCCAGCAAGTCACTAGCATGGCCGGGAGTCAGCAGGGTGGCAGCAGTGGGAGGTTTGGAGCCAAACATGCCCGGGGTAGACCACCTGCTTCGCAGGAGCCTACCTGCCTGGAAAGTAGTGGTGCAGGGGTTCACAGAAGCAGTGGCGGTAGCAGTCAGTCAGTGCGGAGTGTTGGGGGTAAAATCACCTACTCGGCGGTGTGGCATTTTTTTGTTAAGCCGCCGGAGGAGGTGAACATGGCCATTTGTAGAATGTGTGGGCAGAAGGTGAAGTGTGGCCAGGTGCCAATGTTGGCACCATGGCCCTGCATCAACATATTCCGCGTCACCATAAAGTGGCCTGGGAGAACTGTGGCTCCGATGTGGTGCCGCAGCAACCACTATATCACCCGATTTCAGGCAGTCAAAGCTCCACCACCTCAGCCGAAGGGAGCTGTCTGTCCTTCCCATCATCTGCTAGTCCTGATGCTCCTGCTCCTCCTCCTACCCAGTCATTCTGTCAGCAATCTATCACTGAAGCGGTTGCCAAAAGACAACAGTATGCGTGCACTCATCCAACGGTACAGAAGCTGAATGTGCTCCAGGCCAAGTTGCTGGTGCTGCAGTCCCTCCCTTTCCAAGTGGTAGACTCTGCACCTTTCAGAGAACCGATGGCTTGTGCCGAGCCAAGGTGGAGAGTCCCAAGCCATCATTTCTTTGCCAAAAAGGCAGTACCAGCCCTGCACAGGTATGTAGTACAGAAGGTGGGCCAGTCCTTGAGCCTGTCGGTGTCTGCCAAAGTGCATGGCAGAGCCGACGTGTGGAGCTGTAACTACGGTCAGGGACAATAAATGTCTTTTATGGCCCACTGGGTGAATGTGGTTCCTGTATAGGCACACCAGCAACTAGGCCAGGTGACGCAGCTTCTGTCTCCACGTTCTCACGCTGTTGGTCCTGCGACAATGTCCACCTCTGCCTCCTCATCCTCCACCATGTCCTCAGCCTCCACTGCAGGGACAATTCACAGTGCCCCTCCAGCATACCACATGTGCAGGGCATGGCGGTGTCACGCTGTTCTGCACCTCATTTGCCTGGGCGAAGTGAGTCACACAGGGGAGGAACTGCTCTGTGTTATTCATCAAGAAATCGAATCCTGGCTTTCTTCATGACAACTCAAAATTCGAACCATGGTGACCAACAACGGGATGAATGTGGTGTCAGTGTTGCGTCAAGGAGGGCTAAGCCATGAGCCCTGCATGGCACACGTGTTCAATCTGGTTGTTAAGCGGTTAATGAAGTCCTCCACCCATCTGCAAGACATCCTAAAAATGGCCAGGAAACTTTGAATGCACTTCAACCACTTGTACACAGCGAAGCACACCCTCCTTGAGCTGCAGCGGCAGAACAGCAACCCCCAACATAGGTTGATATGCAACGATTCCACCCGTTGGAATTCAACCCTCCATATGTTGGACAGACTATACGAACAGAGAAAGGCCATAAACGATTTCTTGATGATCCAAGCGGACAGGAGTACTCCCCTGTGTAACTTCGATGTCAGCCAGTGGCAGTTCATGCGTGACACCTGCCGTTTGCTCAGGCCCTTTGAGGAGGCCACGTTATTTGTCAGTCGACAGGACTAGGGGATGAACAACGTAATTCCACTGCTTCATGTCCTGGAACAGATGCTGGTAAATCTGGCTGGTCAGGGGACTTTAGACGTGGCGCCTAGATCTCACAGCCACATGAGCCCTGTGGGGGCTGAACTGGAGGAGGAGGAGGACATTGGAGCACAAGCAATGTGTAGCGAAATGGGTGTTTTTTCTACACATGTGACAGGAGAGGAGGAGCAGGAGCAGCCAGAGGAGATACAGGGCGATGGGGAAGACGAGGCAGAGGACCCAGACACACCGTGGCAGTATGCAGTGGAGATGGAGGCAGGGAGTCCCTCCGAGTCACTTGTAGAAATGGCCCGATGCATGCTCACCCGCTTGCGTAGTGACAGCCGAATTGTCGCAATTCGGCAGTGGGATGACTTCTGGCTCGCCACCTTGTTGGACCCTCGCTACCGGTCCAAAATGGGGGCCGTTTTTACACCCGCTGAGAGGGAGGACAAACTGAACCACTATAGAGACATCCTATGTAGTAAGTTGGCCGCTGTCTATCTGTGCCATCATCCATCCTCTCGCAGGTCTGATCGGGGGGCCCTCTGTGCTCACGTTCCTCTGCCATGGCTACTGTGGAGCTCCAGCTCCATCAGCAGAAACTTGAGTCTAGAGTGGCTTATGAGCTGTTTTATTCACCCACCTAGTGAAGAAACTACTCACTAGCAGCAGCTAGACCTGGAGCAGGACCTGAACCAGCAGGTGGTGGCATACTTGGACAGCACCCTGCCACCCCACATTGAAGATCTGCTGTACTGCTGGGCAGCCAAACTTGATTTGTGGCTGCAACTGGCAGAGTTTGCCTTGGAAAAGCTGTCCTGCTTGGCCAGTAGTGCGGCATCATAGAGGGTGTTTAGTGCGGCAGGGGCCATAGTTACCCCAAGAACTCGCCCGTCCACGGAAAATGTGGAGAGAGTGGCCTTTGTCATGATGTATCAGGCGTGGATCAGCCAGGATTTCCACCGAGCATCAGATTAGATCATTCATGGTGCCACACCAACACTTTGACAAAAGACACCGATTTCTTTTGGCTACCTGCCTCAGCTACTATTCTGATGCTGCCACCCGCCTGAGGCCACATATCTGATGCCAAGTGCTCCTTCTTTCACCCACCATCTTCAGCTGGTACTGTTATTGCCACCCACCTCCCTACTCTGTCAACGGGTCACTCTGTGGTCTCCTGATGCTGCTACCACCTCCACACTATGTCACCTTGCCATTCTGTGGTCTCCTGATGCTACTGCCACCTCCAAACTATGTCACCTTGACACTCTGTGGTCTCCTGATGCTGCTGCCACCTCCACACTATGTCACCTTGCCACTCTGTGGTCTCCTGATGCTGCTGTCACCTCAACACTATGTCACCTTGCCACTCTGTGGTCTCCTGATGCTGCTGCAACCTCCACACTATGTCACCTTGCCACTCTGTGGCCTTGTGATGCTGCTGCTGCCACATTCACACTCTCATTGTGCCACCCTGTGGCCTCCTCCTGATGCTGCTGCCGCCACCTCCACACTCTGTCATTGTGCCACTCTGTGGTCTCCTCATGCTGCTGCTACTGCTGCCACCTCCACACTGTCATTGTGTCACACTGCGGCCTCCTCCTGATGCTGCCGCCACCTCCACACTGTCATTGTGCCACTCTGTGGCCTCCTGATGCTGCCACCACCTCCACACTGTCATTGTGCCACCCTGTGGCCTCCTCCTGATGCTGCTGCCACCTCCAGACTCTGTCATTGGGCCACTCTGTGGTCTCCTCATGCTGCTTCCACCTCACCATAGGTCCAATCGGACTTCTCATGCTGTTCCCACCCTCCCCACTTCATGACTGGGCCACTATTTTACCTTTAAGCCTGGCTGACATCATCATTTATTTGACCCTTCTGATCTGCCAGAAGGAAGGAAAAATTATACGCACAATGAATCCAATCTATGTAACATCTGTAAGGCCTGCATAACATAGTCCCTATTTTGCTTCGGAATTGGCTTGCGATTTGGTAGCCAAAAGCAAGATTGGGTAAAAAACACAGAAGAAATGCAAATATTCCATTCACGTGTCATGTCTGTTTTGGATCCACTACTGTGTTTTTTGCCTTTAGCAATACTGATGGATTACTGACCAAATGCTGACCGAGTGAAGGCGAATGCTTCATAGACAGGATCCGTTTTTTGGGGGTTATTGTTCTGACGGATCAGAGGAAGGGCAAAATATCCAGTAACGTCAACACAAACTTACTGCTGACACCCTCTCCACTCTGTCGGGGGGCTCTACTTGTATAAACGTTTATTAGAACAGGTTCTGTAGACATCTATGTGGAATCAGCTGCCGACGGCGTTAAAGGAGTGCGCTTCTTCTTGACGCTAACATTGACCGGTAAGACTGAGTTCACACTTGAGTTATTTGGTCAGTTTTGCCCCATAACTGCTCAAATAAGTGAAGTCTGCAGTAATTATAAGAGCGATGCCTGTCATCTGCATGTCATACGGACTCGCAGTATTATTTCACTACCACAGCAGACTCCCTATGTGTGTTACTGCAAGGTACAGTATTCTACACCACTATAAAGGCTCTCTGCAGCCAGGAAATAGCCTTTTTTAATGCGATTCGCCATGAATAAATTTGGATCAAAACACTAGCGGTAAAATCTTCCGGCAGGCTGTTCTGGCAGAGGAACTGCCTGCAGGCAGACATTGTATCTGGTATAGCGCCGGATTCAGCCAGAGAAAAAACACCACTTGCACTCATCCCTAAAACAGGCTGGATACCCACGAGTCCCACGATAGTCAATGAGCCTAATAGTGCTCCGGCCTTTTCCAGCCATGCCGGATATGATGTCTTCCGACAGGCTGTTCCTCTGTCAGAGGAGCCTGGTAGAAGAATTTACCACTAGTGTAAAACTAGCTTAAATTGTATAGTAAAAGCCCCATCTTGTGATTCTGAAGTGAAGACATGCTAAATCAGCGCTGTATGTCTGTTATCTTTATTTGCTTTGGTCTGTCTACCCTGATCACATCCTGATCATATCTCACACAGAATCCAAGGTCAAGCAATGAACAGAGAAGAAGACAAGCTGAAAAAGAAACGGATCAGGAAACAGGAAGGTGGAAGCGGCAAGAGCTGGATAAGCACCATAAAGATTCAGTCACATCCTCTTATGTCAGACACTGCCAGCTTCATGCTGATGGCAGAAGTTACCAAGAAACTTTGAGTTTTGAACTTAAAGGGAACCTGTCACCGGGATTTTGTTTATAGAGCTGAGGGCATGGGCTGATAGATGGCCGCTAGCACATCTGCAATACCCAGTCCCCATAGCTCTGTGTGCTTTTATTGTGTATAAAAACTGATTTGATACATGTGCAAATTAACCTGAGATGAGTCCTGTATGTGACTTATCTCAGGGACAGGACTCATCTCAGGTTAATTTGCATATGTATCAAATTGGTTATTTTTACACAATAAAAGCACACAGAGCTATGGGGACTGGGTATTGCGGATGTGCTAGTGGCCATCTAGCAACCTATGTCCTCTATACACAAATCCCGGTGACAGGTTCCCTTTAAAGTAATTGACTTTTCCATCAAACTACAATTACACAACCTGCTTGAAATGACTGATTTACGTGTATAACGCCCAAGCTCCATTTACCGGCTATGACTAAAGTTCAGTCCTGGGTCATGAAACTGACAAAACCAAACCACCTTCTGAAGAAACCCATCATCACATTACTGCTGCTTTCAGAGTGTCAGGAACAGAAGTTTTCATACCTCAGTGTCATCTACTAACCAGTACAGGAGAGGTCTGGGGCATTTAGCAATGACAGTCATGGGCACCACCACTGGCCATAGGCCTCTCACCAACCACCACAGTTAATTAAGGCTGGGTTGCATTGAAATATCCTTTCACCGGTCCTGACATTATCATATAACTGGCTGGTTGTGTGGGGCATACTGAAGGTATGTTATAGCGCTTACTATGCTTCCTATGCGCTGCTTCGTTCACCCGCTGTGCCCCCCCTCCCCCCAGTTCTGATTTCCCGCCTAGTATGTAAATTCATACCATCGGTACAGGGAGGAGGAGATGGCGCTGTTTCTCAATGGGCGTCTCCTTCTCCCTGGTTGTGAGCTGTCCAATCGTAACGGAGAGCGTCACAGCCAGGGAGACGGAAAAGCTAACCTCCTCCCTGATCTCGTGACAAAAACCATTGAAATCCATGGAAAAGTTAGTTATCTTTATCTTGTCATTTTTTATTTAATGCATTAACAATCAAGATTAGCTCAGCTGCATCTGTAGACAAAGTTAATACAAGGCACTTACTAATGTAGTGATTGTCCATATTGCCTCCTTTGCTGGATTCATTTTACCATCACACAAACTGCTTGTATCCAGGGGTTACGACCACCCTATATTGTGCTATTGTGTGTGTTTCATATATATTGTGCTATTATATATACCTGTAATTATTGCTACCAATGCTGCCAGGGGCGTAGCTAGAACTGACTGGGCCCCACAGCAAATTTTTGTACTGGGCCCCTCCCAAACTTAATGGACGCACTCATACACACACTCGCCACATACATGGACGCACTCACCACATACATGGACGCACTCATACACGCATTCACCACATACATGGACGCACTCATACACGCACTCACTACATACATGGACGCACTCATACACGCATTCACAACATACATGGACGCACTCACCACATACATGGACGCACTCATACACGCACTCACTACATACATGGACGCACTCATGCACGCATTCAGCACATACATGGACGCACTCATACAGGCACTCACCATATACATGGACGCACTCATACAGGCACTCACCATATACATGGACGCACTCATACACGCACTCACTACATACATGGACGCACTCATGCACGCATTCACCACATACATGGACCGATCATACAGGCACTCACCACATACATGGACTCACTCATACAGGCACTCACCACATACATGGATGCACTCATACACTCACCACATACATGGACTCACTCATACAGGCACTCACCACATACATGGATGCACTCATACATGCATTCACCACATACATGGACGCACTCATACACGTACTCACCATATACATGGACGCACTCATACAGGCACTCACCATATACATGGACGCACTCATACAGGCACTCACCACATACATGGATGCACTCATACACTCACCACATACATGGACTCACTCATACAGGCACTCACCACATACATGGATGCACTCATACAGGCACTCACCACATATATGGACGCACTTATACAGGCACTCACCACATACATGGACGCACTCATACAGGCACTCACCATATACATGGACGCACTCATACACGCATTCACCACATACATGGACGCACTCATACAGGCACTCACCACATGAATGGACGCACTCATAAAGGCACTCACAACATACATGGACTCACTCATACAGGCACTCACCACATACATGGATGCACTCATACACTCACCACATACATGGACGCACTCATACACGCACTCACCACATAAATGGACGCACTCATACAGGAACTCACTACATACATGGACGCACGTATACAGGCACTCACCACATACATGGAGGCACTCATACACTCACCACATACATGGACGCTCTAATACAGGCACTCACTACATACATGGACGCACTCATACAGGCACTCACTACATACATGGACGCACTCATACAGGCACTTACCACATACATGGACAGACTCACATACGCACTCACCACATATATGGACATATATACTGTGTATATATATATATATATACACACACACACACACATTACATACACATGAACTTTCAAGTAGTTATACACCTATTTCTACAGACAGACACTATTTCTACAGACAGACACTTACCTTTCCTGTAGACAGCTGATGTCTGGTCCTCACAGGCAGCCTGGAGAAGTAGGTGCCATCACCCCTCTGTGCCATCCAGTGACAGCAGTAGTAGCAGGGGTGGGATTCAAATTTTTAACAACAGGTTCCCTACTCAGCGGTGGATACGCAGCGCGTCACGAGTCATGACACATACATACACCATATATATGCAACACAGTCACAACATATTTACATACACCATATATACACTACACACAAATACACTATATATACACTACACACATACCACTCAACTTTTAAAAAGCCTTAGGCCCCCTCTTTGTTATTACTGTAATGGCCCCCTCTTTATTATTATTATAATGGCCCACTCTTTATTATTAATATAATGACCCCCTCTTTTTTATTAATATAATGGCCCCCTCTTTATTTTTAATGTAATGGCCCCCACTTTATTATTAATATAATGACCCCCTCTTTTTTATTAATATAATGGCCCCCTCTTTATTGATAATATAATGGCCCCCTCTTTATTATTAATATAATGGCCCCCTCTTTATTATTAATATAACGGCCCCCTCTTTGTTATTACTGTAACGGCCCCCTCTTTGTTATTACTGTAACGGCCCCCTCTTTGTTATTACTGTAACGGCCCCCTCTTTGTTATTATTATAATGGCCCACTCTTTATTTTTAATGTAATGGCCCCCACTTTATTATTAATATAATGGCCCCCACTTTATTATTAATATAATGGCCCCCTCTTTATTATTAATATAATGGCCCCCACTTTATTATTAATATAATGGCCCCCTCTTTATTATTATTATAATGGCCCACTCTTTATTTTTAATGTAATGGCCCCCACTTTATTATTAATATAATGACCACCTCTTTTTTATTAATATAATGGCCCCCTCTTTATTATTAATATAATGGCCCCCACTTTAATAACAAAGAGGGGGCCATTACATTAATAACAAAGAGGGAGCCATTACATTAATAATAAAGAGGGGGCCATTATATTAATAATAAAGAGGGGGCCATTACATTAATAACAAAGAGGGGGCCATTACATTAATAATAAAGAGGGGGCCATTATATTAATAATAAAGAGGGGGCCATTACATAGTGGAGTACCGCTTAAAAAAGCTGCTCTTACTCTGTGGGCAAAATAGATGTGTTTCCCTGTGTGTGGCCACCTTAAATATTGTCATCAACCCCATCCATAACTCTTGTTTGGCTAAAAGAATCTAAACATTGGGTCAGGATGAGGGGAAGGTGGAGTAGGCACCTGCTTAGGAGAAATAATTAATACTTACCTCTCTCTCCTTCACAGCTTGTGGCATCCTGGTACAGGCGGTCACCAATGCCTCGCTCACTGTGCCTTCCCGCGCCGCGTCATCGCGTCATCTCGCGAGATCCGCCGCAGGAGGTCACAGTGAGGTACGTGACTAAGTCCTGCGTCGCACCTCAACTGAAGCCGCTCCCCCGGCCCCTCCTCACTTCGCCTGCCCAGCTGCCCTGCACAGTGCGCGTCACACAGGGCCTCTCCTCTCGGCTTCCGCTCCGCCCCCACCCCTATAGCTACGCCACTGGTGCAGGCGCAGCTGCAGGACCGGGTCGGGATCCCTGCTTCTCACCGGTCCTGCGAACCGCCTGTAATTTTAACAAACGGTTCGGCAGAACCGGAGAGAACCGGCTGGATCCCATGCCTGAGTAGTAGGTTTTAGGCGGGACCAGTCTCCCTCCATAGTCCCACTCCCAGTCCCTCCTCCCCACAGCAGGACAGGTAACAACCCCCCCCCCCCCCGGCCTGGCCCAGCCCCCTCCACCGCCTGAGTCCGCCTCCTACTAACTAGAGGGACTGGGTGGGAGGACTCAGGAGGCGGACTCAGGCGGTGGAGGGGGCGGGGAAATTCATTCCTTTCCTGCACTGCGGTCTGCGGGCGGCGCTGGTGCCAGCCTGGCTCCGCCTCCGCTACGCCCCCGTTCCGGCCCCCTCCACCGCATCCGCCGGCCTACCTCATGTTGGACCGCCCGCGCCCCGCCCACTACACTGGGCGGGCGGTCGGCCCTGGCTGCCTGTGAGTGCTGTGATGTATAAAAAATAAAATAAAAATGATGCGGTCCGGACGGGCGGGCCCCCAGTGGCGTAGGGCCCCATAGCCACTGCTATGGTTGCTATGGCGATCCCTACGCCACTGAATGCTGCTGTTTTCATTTTATTACACTAGGTGGTGGGGCCCATCTAAGGCTACTTTCACACTTGGGCAAGGAACTCCGGCGGGTGAACAGCCTGTCGGATCCGTGCTGCTGCTAGTGCACGCGTGCCCCCGGACTATCGCTCCGGCCCCATTGACTATAATGAGGGCGGGCCGGAGTTCTGGCAGCAGCACGGCAAACATGCAGCGGCACGGATCCAGCAGGCTGTTCACCCGCCGAAGTTCCTTGCCGCTAGTGTGAAAGTAGCCCTAATTTGCTGTTTTGCTCTATTAATTATAGTTACACCCCTTCTATCTATTTATCAATCATCTATCTATCTATTATCCATCTGTCATCAATCTAATATCTATCTATCTTTATCTATCTTTATCTATCTCCTATTTTTTCCTATCTTTTTCTATTTATCTATCTATCTACCTATTTATCTGTCTTCATCTATTATCCATCTATCGATCATCAATCTAATATCTATCTATCTTTATCTATCTCCTATTTTTTCTATCTTTATCTATCTTTCTATCTATCCCTACTTGTGACACATTTTGACCTAAATAATCAAGTTCTGAAAAAAGTGGATGCTGAAAGCAGGCAGAGAAAAAAGATAAATCAGACCCACTGCTTCCCTTCTGCATCTCCAGGATTTTCCATCCAGTTGGTATAGCCAATGTCATCAAAGCATAAAGGATGACATGGGTTCTCCAGGATTTACATACTGATGAGCTATCCTCAGAATAGGTCATCGATATGAGATTGGCAGGGGTCTGGCTCCCGTCACCCCCGGCGATCAGCTATTTGAGGATGCCTCCTCGCAGCTTACCAACCACAGCGCCGTACAACGGCTGAACATGGCATCACATGACCTAAGAAGAGCTGAGGATAGTCCGTCCATTGATATGTAAATCCTGGAAAACCTCATTAACGATAGATGACAACTACTTCTTGAAATGAAACTGGCCAGGTATCTGCAAATCACTGCAGAGCGGGCTACTGACTCTCCCTCCGGTTATCACTGGGGTAAGGGGCAGCCATGTGACTTGTGATTGGGCAGCTCTCTGCTCTGGCTTAGAGCTCCCCTCTATAATGTATGTATATATATATATATATATATATATATATAGTATATAAATAGGGGATGTCTTAGTGGTCGGTCCTAATAATTTAACCCCTTAGTGACCAAGCCTGTTTGGGCCTTAAAGAGGACCTTTCACTAGAATAAAATATCTAAACTAACTATACAGACATGTAGAGCGGCGCCCAGGGATCCCCCTGCACTTACTGTTATACCTGGGCACCGCTGCGTTCTCCCGGTATAGCCTCCGGTATCTTCATATGTTAGGCTCCACCCAGTGGAACCTGCCGGCGTCTCAGGCTATGAGCTGAGCGCTGCGATTGGCCAGCGCTACAGCATGGGAGAAGGAGACGCCGGCAGGTTCCCCTGGGTGGAGGCTAACATATAAAGATACCGGAGGCTATACCGGGAGAACGGAGCAGCACCCAGGTATAACAGTAAGTGCAGGGGGATCCCTGGGCGCAGCTCTACATGTCTGTATAGTTAGTTTAGATGTTTTATTCTAGTGAAAGGTCCTCTTTAATCACTAATGAATCTACAAGAGTTATCAGATTCAATGAAGTGTTGTATCCATTGTATCTACTGTGTCCAAAATTGTTACAATGAAAACGTTTGTTTTTGAGACAAAGTATTGAGTGCTGATAAAGTTGTACTGATTTGATAAAGTGTTACGGTACTTCTTCAGCTTGGTCTCATTTCCTTTTTAAATTACGTGTCTCCTGGCGAAGCTTATGTCTGCAGTTCTTCCTACTGACTCAAGTGCAACCTGTTGACTCAGAAAGGCACAATGTACGAAGGGTGCGGCTCATCTCACACATTGATGGCATATCACTAGGATATGCCATGTGCAGGTCCCACCTCTGGGACCCCCTCCTATCTCCAGAACAGGGCCCCTGAAGTGAATGGGGAGCACACTAAGGAAACCATCTTGCCTCAACAGTTCGGAAAGCCCAGAGAACGCCTTTAAAGAACTTCTCTGCTTTCGAAAATGTCTACTTATTAAAAAGGTCTCTTAAAAATAAGCTGCTCACAGGATGTCTCTTTGCTGGAGTCCTCAGCGATCAGCTGTCACATGTGGGATATCCTCCACTGTCCTGCAGCTTCACCACAGAGGAAGAGAAGTACCAGGTCCCTCAGAGCCAGAGATGTTCTCTCCACTGCTCTCCACTCTGGTCTGGACAACCCATTCAAGGGACAATCCATACAATTATTTCTCTGAAAACTATGCAAGTAAATCTGCTTAGGGTACTTTCACACTTGCGTTTTTCTCTTCCGGTATAGCGTTCCGTCCTAGGGGCTCTATACCGGAAAAGATCTGATCAGTTTCATCCCCATGCATTCTGAATGGAGAGCAAACCGTTCAGGATGCATCAGGATGTCTTCAGTTTAGTCTTTTTGACTGATCAGGATGGAGATAATACCGCAGCATGCTACGGTTTTTTCCCTGGCCCAAAAAGAACAGAACACTTGCCTGAATGCCGAATCCGGCATTTTTTTCCATAGGAATGTATTAGTGCCGGAATGCCAGATCCGGGTAGAAATGGATCCGTTTGTCCGTATGACAAACGGATCCGTTCTTGCAATGCATTTGTAAGACGGATCTGCATCCGGATCCGTCTATAAATGCTTTCCGTTTGCATGCAGATTGCCGGATCACAAGTGTGAAAGTACCCTTATCAATTCAGGGACCAAATTCACCCCACGTTAGGGTTCCTGGACCATTGGGGTTCCCTGGAATTTCCTAGACTGCAGGGAATCTAGACCCATCTTCAGTCTGTACCAATGTGCAGATAGACACTGAAGTCTCAGCTGGCCGCACACTGGATCTCTGAGGGGACTGAGATTGCTACCAGGCGTTACATTGTGGTGAGTATGTCCCAATGTTATATAACGGTATACAGTACGATGGAGGAGTGATACAGTAATGGGCTTGGTTTATGGCAACAGTTGATAAATGTATGATTGCTGGGACCTGGGTCTCTGAGTCCGCTGTGTGAATGTGTGACCACTGCTCCATCCCCTTCTATGGGACTGATGAGTACAAGGCTCGGCTATCTCCTGCGGTAATCATACACTAGTGATGAGCACTAACTCATCAGTCACACAGGGGCTGGGAGACCCCCGTTCTCAGATTGCTGGGGTGTATATATATAGAGAGAGAGAGGGAGAGAATATGTGAACAATACAATATTAAGGATTTTATTCTTCATATCATTATCTATCTATCTATCTGTCTGTCTATCTATCTGTCTGTCTATCCATATCTATTATCTATCTATCTATCTGTCTGTCTGTCTATCTATCTGTCTGTCTATCCATATCTATTATCTATCTATCCATATCTATCTATCTGTCCATATCTATCTATCTATCTATCTATCTGTCTATCTATATCTATCTATTCTATCTATCTATCTATTATCTATCCATATCTATCTATCTTTTATATCTGTCTATCTATTATCTATCTATCTATTATCTATCTATCTAATCTATCATCTACCCATTATCTGTCTGATATCTATTTCATATAAATCTAATATCTATAATGTCATGTCTGTCTTATATCGATCATCTATAATCATGTCTATCTTTTATCTATTTCTTATCTATTATCTATCTCTCTATATATCATCTATCATTTCATCATTCTATCTCTCTATCTCTCTATATCTATCTATCTATCTATCTATCTATCTATCTATCTATCTATGTATGTATATCTATTATCTATCTATCTATCTATCTATCTATCTATCTATCTATCTATCTATCTATCATCTATCTACAGTATCTATCTATCTATCTATCTATCTATCTATCATCTATCATCTATCTACAGTATCTATCTATCTATGTATATCTATTATCTATCTATCTATCT
Organism: Bufo gargarizans; assembly: GCF_014858855.1. Lineage (NCBI taxonomy): Eukaryota > Metazoa > Chordata > Amphibia > Anura > Bufonidae > Bufo > Bufo gargarizans. The sequence continues at coordinate 454,794,817 of NC_058082.1, forward strand.
ATCTATCTATCTATATCTATTATCTATCTATAAATCACTCAATCATCTATGTGTCTATCATACATACAGAATTGATCAGTCTGGGGGTCATTACCTGTCAGCCCGTCCATTGCTGTAGTCCCAGTCAGCGGTGACAGCCGCCACATAGTAGTCTCTGTCCAGGGCAGTTACCCGGGGGGTGATATGGGCCAGTGCCCCCAGCAGCAGCAGCAGGACCCCCGGGTGATGCATGTCTGGCTCCCTGGTGCCTCTCAGTCCTCACAGGCTGCTGCCTCCTCACAGTCCCCAAACTTCTCTGTCAACAGCGCGCTGAGTACACGGATCAATAACGGCGACCTCTGGTCCCGGGCACTGATGAAGACAGGACTGCAGCCCAGGAAGCTGTATCCTGCGGCGCTCTTACTCACTGCTCCACGCATAGTGCTGACAGAGGGGAGGGCTAGACACAATCCCACCCTCACCCACAGTGTTCTGCACGATCCAGCTGGCCCATAGCCCTGCCACAGGGAAACCTAGGACTTCTATCTACCGGTACCAGAGAAGCCAACGTTCCAGCAACCCCAGGACAAACCTTTTTCCAGTCTCCATAAAAATAAGACTGGACATGTCTGTCATTTTTTTAAATCATCTTTTTATGGTCCATTCATGTGGAGTTTTAAAAAAAACCTAATTGGAAGCGATTTTCTGGGCTGAAAACTGTCGCTTACAGGTGACAGTGACCGCAGTGATGTCTTCAGTATCCTGGACTGTAGCCATTTATCACCATTTCTATCATTTCTTACAATCTGTCCATAAAAAATAATAGCTGCCTACGATTTTTAGATAAGTGGCTGGTATCAATCAAATCCGTTTAGATGAAACTAATGATCAAGAAAACTTTGGGGGTCATCTATAAAAACTGGCGTTTTAGATGCCGGTCTCAATAACCCTGCTAAATGGAACTGCCGAACGCTACGTAACTTCAGGGTATCCAGCGCCAATATAAATCCAAGACAGCTACCTAGCTGTCTTACATTTAGACCATTTTCTATGCCTGAAAAAAACGGGGTAGAAAATGATAAATTTTGTAGACCTGGTATGAGCGGGGCAAATAACCTTTGCACCACAATCTGCGCCAGAAATACGCCTATAATATAGGCGTATTTCTGGATGATAAATTACCCCCTTTGATTCATAAGGAGAAAAATTTATCAAGACTGGTGCTTTCTGTGCTGCTGGAAGATGCGCCTAATTTATGACAAGGTGCATGCCTCGTCATAGATTAGGCGCATTCTCCTGCAGTCCCTGCGCCTAACCAGAAACCAACAACAGCTCAGAGGTGCCGTAGATTTTGGCTTTCTTTGTCCGAAAACTGAAGTACTTGAAGATAAATTTGTTGCAGGCCATGCCCCCTTCACCAGCCTTGTCACACCCCCTTTCAGAAAAGTGGGGAGAACGGTGAAAAGTGGCAGATGCGTACATTTTAACGCCACCCAGGAGTGATAAATCTACCCCATAGTCATTTCATCTTACCTTTGGGAATTGGATAGGGTAGGTCACTACGGGCCACAGGGACTAGCTGTATGTAGCCAGTGTCATATTTCTTCTTGTTCACGGAGAGAGGGGGTCCATGCCTTGATGGGACAGACTTGTTTTGGTGGCACAAGTGGAACCTACACAATATTAGACCATATAGCAGAAAACTTCACTGTGGTTCTGGCCGCAGTTCCACAGCAAACAATCGGAGTGTATTACCTGCATTTTTGCCGTAGGAATGACGGTGATTTTACCATCTCCATTGCAAACGGTGAAATCCGCAGCATATACTGGCAGGCTGCACATTTCAAATCCGCATTGTAGGTCAGTTTAGGCTGCAGTCTCCTCCCACAGCGCGTGGATGAGATTTCTTAATATCTCGCCTGTTTTGCTGCTACTGTAAACAGATTTGCTGCACAAAAATCAGCCACGGAAAATCTGCAGCATTTCAGTCACGTGTGGACATAGCCCTTATGTTTTTGTGCTGCCAAAAAAGCTCTGACCAATCGAGTCATAGGGGACAATTTATCATAGATCAGCAGGGTCGGACTGGGAACTTAAAGTGGCCCTGGAAAAAAACTAAAAGTGGCCCCGTTTTGTAGTTGGGTCCAAATTGGTGGAAGGCAGGGCCAGCAATACCATATTGCGGCACACTATACCACCCTAACAGAGCCAAATACCACAGTCCATCACAAAATACTGCTTCCCAGCAGCACAAGATACTGCTCCAAAACTTCCACTGGCCGGCCATAAGGAAGGTTCAGGCGGCCCCCTGGGCATCGGCCCACCGGGAAATTTCCCTGTAAGGTCTATGGCCAGTCCGCCCCTGTAGATTGGTGTGTTAAGCCAGTAGAGTTCTGTCTTCATTTACATGAGAAAGCTGGGGTAAATTATAATAAATGTACTGCCGCTACTCCTCCTGACCCCCGACCCCCCCCCCCCCCCCACCCACTATACCAAAACCATCTGCAACAAAATTTTGTTGCAGGGACATTTAAAAGTCGCAAAGACAAACTAGTAAGGGGGAATTATTAATTTCTCCCATAGACTCCACAAGAACTCTAAAGGTGTCTTATGGGATCTGGCACCAAGACGTTAGTAGCAGATCTGTTAAGTTCTGTCATTTGTGCAGTGTGGCCTGCATGAATTGGACGGTTCCGTCCATTGGCGTTGGAGCCTTCCAGCTAAATGCTGGAATTTTTCTATTCCACTGACTGTTTAGGTAGATGGCATATGTCATAGTAACATCCACATGAATGTCAGGAACCAAGGTTTCTCAGCAGAACATTGCCCAAACATCATGCTGAATCCTCCTGCTTGTCCTAATTCCATAGTGCATCCTGGTGCCATCTCTTCTCCAGGTAAGAGACCTACACGTACCAGGCCATCCACATGATGTTCAAGAAAATGATTCATGAGACCAGGACACCTTCCATTGTTCCATGTCTAGTTTAAATGTCACCATGCTCAATGTAGTAAGCTCTGAATAGTGGACATGGGTCAACATGGCCATTCTAACTGGTGTAGGAGTACACGGCAAGCTGTAATGTACTGTGTGCTCCGACACCTTTCTATCATAGTCAGCAATTTGTTCTTCAGTAGCTCTTCTGTGGGATTGGACCCGACAGGATAACCTTCACTTCCCACATACATCAATAAGGCTGGGGCATCCTTGACCCTGTGGGTGGTTCACCAGTTGTTCGTCCTGTAAACCAGTTTCGGTAGGCACTAACCACTGCATAGTGCGGACACTGCACAAGACCTGCTGTTTTGGAGATGCGCTGATATGCTGCGTATTTAGAAATCCACAGCATGTCAATTGCTTCTGCTGATTTTTTTATAGCGGATTTCACCGTTTGCAAGTCACACATCCGGATTTTGGTGTGGAAATGCGGAGAAACCAATACTAAATCCGGGCCTTAAATGGGTCAATATTGCTAATGAGGGCACTCAGGAAGAGAATTACTTCTATTGGTGGGACTTCTGGGTGGATTATTATTATTATTATAGGGGCACCCTGGCACAGTATCAGCTTAGCACAATTATGTTTGGAGGACACTATGAGGCATTATTACTGTAGGGACTCTATTTGCTTGGAACAATTATTTTTCAGAGGACTGTGTGGCAATAATTATTGAAGAGGCACTAGTATTTTCAGGGGGATTTTCTGTTGGTAGAATTGGGGAGGAGAGCGACACAGTATTGAGGGTAGCAATGGGATGAGACTGTGGGGGCACCAGGATGGGGAGTTTGTGTTGAGAAGGTGGGTAAGATGATAGAAAAGTGAGCATCCTAAGAAGTTTGTATGGCAAACTCAGCAGAGATGATACGCTGCTGGAAAAAGTGTTTTTTATTTTGCGGTCTGGGCAAAATCGAGAAGATGATGAAAGAGAATGTCCACATCAGAGGAGATGTCATTAGATGTAGTGCTGTATTCTTCTGTTTGGTTGGTAGCACTAAATGTAATTTAAAAAGTAATAGTCATCCATGATGGGTCCAAAAGTGGCAAGTCCTGCATGCTGGAAGGAATCTCGGAAGGATCTGCAGAAGGAGTCTCCAAACAGAGCCTGATAGCAGAGTGACAATAGCCTTATTTTGTTAACTTGTATCACTGATCGCTTCCTTGGGGGTACTTGGTTGTAACTTTTTGTCACAGTTCTTGATGTGAAAAAGTTGAGAAATGCTGCCGTAGGGGACTTAAACAGCGATCTTTAGTTTTTTTTATACTATAGACTTCAATCAGTATATGGTGATGGTGATTTCTTCCTGTTCAAGGGATTCTGTCACCTCTTTTTACCCTATAGAGATGCGGACATGCACGGCTAGATCGCCGCTAGCATGTCCGCAATATACTGGTCCCATATCTCTAAGTGGTTTTATTGAGTGTAAAAAATGATTTTATATATGCAAATCAGCCTGGTATGGAGCCCAAGGGTCTGCACTAACCGTTCTGGAGCTCATCCACGCCCCCTGTGAAGGAGCCCAGCACCGCCTGTGACCAGTAATCTCCTCCTTGCTCACAAAGTCAGATCGCCATAATCTCGCGATGCGCGAGCTTGCGCATGCGCAGTTCCTTCCCTGAGGCTGATGCCAGCACAGGGAAGGAACACTATGCCGGCAGTGCGCATGCGCGAGCTCCCGCATCGCAAGATTGCGGCGATCTGACTTTGTGTGCAAGGAGGAGATTCGTGGATACAGGCGGTGCTGGGCTCCTTCACAGGGGGCCTGGCTGGGCTCCAGAAACGTTAGTGCAGCCCCTTGGGCTCCTTACCAGGATGATTTACATATATATATAAAATCATTTTTTACACTCAATAAAACCACTCAGAGATATGGGACCGGTATATTGCGGACATGCTAGCGGCGATCTAGCCGTGCATGTCCGCAACTCTATAGGGTAAAAAGAGGTGACAGAATCCCTTTAAGCCCTGCTGTAGACTGCCATGACAACCCATCAGTACCCCATGATTTCACCAAAGAGGGGCTGATTGGAGGTCAGATGAAGCCCCCTTCTCCCTTGATTAACCGCTCAGATGCTGTGGTCGCTATTGACGTTAACGCTATTGGGTTAAATGGATGAGTTTTATCTTCAATCCCTGTCACTGTGGATGAGTGTCCGCTGTACTATACAACCGCAACAAACTATGTATGGAGCGAGCTCAGCTCAGCCCCTGGTCGCTATTGACCACAGCATCTGAGGGGTTAAAATCCCAGTCACCGTGGACGGGTGTCAGCTATATTATACAACTGCCACACACCACGTATAGAGCAGATTCAGCTCCTCAGCCCATTGTAAATTTCACTTCCAGCATTCTGCTGTAAATGTTTGCAAATATCACCAAAGGGTTAAAAGGTATCATTGTGGTGTAAGCATCTTCTTACATTTCTATAAATTGAAAACCTAAATCGACGTGCCCACCCTTACCTTAGTTCCAATCTGTTTAAAGGAATTATTTCAGGAGAAGTATTACTATGCAATAAGGAGGGTATTTCAGGGCATTTTTGTTATGCACCACCTGGTAGCACCACCTGCTGTTTACCCTTCTGGGTACCACCATCTCCTGCATTCAGAGGTGGACCGACATGTTCAGTAGCTTCCTTTCCCCTCCCCTCCCTTCAGTGCTGGTGTAGTGATCTCATAAGCAATGACAAGCATGCTAGACACCTTTACATTTTAAAATACAACAGACACAATCCAAAATCTTGCAGAAAGCCTTCACAGAAGAGCACAATATGTTTTAGTTACAAAGGGGTTACCAAGACCATTTTAATGCATAAGGATTTAGAATGGGATGTCATAAACTGTCCCAATACTTTTGCCTTTGTACACTAATTGACAACAAAAATAATGCACCCAGATAGAAATGTTGGATTGCTGCTGAACTTAGCATACATTTATGTCTCAGACAGGGTGTAAATGATTAGAGGTGTGGTCTGATTAGACAATGGGTCTTGCCACAAGAGGGTGTAAAAGTGCTTCCTCTGCTGCCCTTTGAAAAGGCTCTCAGAGGCTACTTTTGGGTAGTGCACTTCTTGATGAGAGATTGTTGACTGCTAGACAGGCATCTACGATGATATTTTGCCCAGTTGACAGACTTTTAGAGGGGGGGGGGGGCCTTACTGGAATGAGAGAAGTAGAATGGTAGTTTCAGAGAATTGCCCACCATGTAGGCTGTTCAGACCTAGCTGTTAGGTATTGGGGCCAGTGGAATACATGGCGAACGGGCCCTGGAAGGTTCAAGCAGACCACCAGTAGAGAGCATTGTTTGATCCACCAACAAGCTCCCATCGTTGTCCATCATGTGTACATATATATATATATATATACAGGGAGTGCAGAATTATTAGGCAAATGAGTATTTTGACCACATCATCCTCTTTATGCATGTTGTCTTACTCCAAGCTGTATAGGCTCGAAAGCCTACTACCAATTAAGCATATTAGGTGATGTGCATCTCTGTAATGAGAAGGGGTGTGGTCTAATGACATCAACACCCTATATCAGGTGTGCATAATTATTAGGCGACTTCCTTTCCTTTGGCAAAATGGGTCAAAAGAAGGACTTGACAGGCTCAGAAAAGTCAAAAATAGTGAGATATCTTGCAGAGGGATGCAGCACTCTTAAAATTGCAAAGCTTCTGAAGCGTGATCATCGAACAATCAAGCGTTTCATTCAAAATAGTCAACAGGGTCGCAAGAAGCGTGTGGAAAAACCAAGGCGCAAAATAACTGCCCATGAACTAAGAAAAGTCAAGCGTGCAGCTGCCAAGATGCCACTTGCCACCAGTTTGGCCATATTTCAGAGCTGCAACATCACTGGAGTGCCCAAAAGCACAAGGTGTGCAATACTCAGAGACATGGCCAAGGTAAGAAAGGCTGAAAGACGACCACCACTGAACAAGACACACAAGCTGAAACGTCAAGACTGGGCCAAGAAATATCTCAAGACTGATTTTTCTAAGGTTTTATGGACTGATGAAATGAGAGTGAGTCTTGATGGGCCAGATGGATGGGCCCATGGCTGGATTGGTAAAGGGCTGAGAGCTCCAGTCTGACTCAGACGCCAGCAAGGTGGAGGTGGAGTACTGGTTTGGGCTGGTATCATCAAAGATGAGCTTGTGGGGCCTTTTCGGGTTGAGGATGGAGTCAAGCTCAACTCCCAGTCCTACTGCCAGTTTCTGGAAGACACCTTCTTCAAGCAGTGGTACAGGAAGAAATCTGCATCCTTCAAGAAAAACATGATTTTCATGCAGGACAATGCTCCATCACACGCGTCCAAGTACTCCACAGCGTGGCTGGCAAGAAAGGGTATAAAAGAAGAAAATCTAATGACATGGCCTCCTTGTTCACCTGATCTGAACCCCATTGAGAACCTGTGGTCCATCATCAAATGTGAGATTTACAAGGAGGGAAAACAGTACACCTCTCTGAACAGTGTCTGGGAGGCTGTGGTTGCTGCTGCACGCAATGTTGATGGTGAACAGATCAAAACACTGACAGAATCCATGGATGGCAGGCTTTTGAGTGTCCTTGCAAAGAAAGGTGCCTATATTGGTCACTGATTTGTTTTTGTTTTGTTTTTGAATGTCAGAAATTTATATTTGTGAATGTTGAGATGTTATATTGGTTTCACTGGTAAAAATAAATAATTGAAATGGGTATATATTTGTTTTTTGTTAGGTTGCCTAATAATTATGCACAGTAATAGTCACCTGCACACACAGATATCCCCCTAAAATAGCTCAAACTAAAAACAAACTAAAAACTACTTCCAAAAATATTCAGCTTTGATATTAATGAGTTTTTTGGGTTCATTGAGAACATGGTTGTTGTTCAATAATAAAATTAATCCTCAAAAATACAACTTGCCTAATAATTCTGCACTCCCTGTATATATATATATATATATATATACACACACATATATGTACACAGTGGCATGCAAAAGTTTGGGCACTCCTGGTCAAAATTACTGTTAGGCTCCATTCACATGTCTGCCAAATAGGTCCGCATCCGTTCCGCAATTTTGCGGAACGGGTGCGGACCCATTCATTCTCTATGGGAACGGAATGGATGCGGACAGCACACAGTGTGCTGTCTGCATCCACAATTGCGGAGCGCGGCCCCGATCTTCGGGTCTGCAGCTCCGCAAAAGATAGAACATGTCCTATACTTGTCCGCAGCTGCGGACAAGAATAGGCATTTCTATAGGGGTGCCGGGTGGGTGTGTTGTGGATCCGCAATTTGCGGGTCCGCAACACACTACGGACATGTGAATGGAGCCTTACTGTGAACAGTTAAGCAAGTTGAAGATGAAATGCTCTCCAAAAGGTGTACCGGTAAAGATGACACTTTCCCTTTGTATTTTAAGCAAAAACTATTTTTATTTTCATCTTTTACATTAACAAAAAAAATAAAAGGGCCCAGAGCAAAACTTTGAGCGCCCTTCATGCTTAGTAACTTTTTTGTAGCCAGCCAAGAGTCTATCAATTCTTGTTTGAGAGATTTTCATCCATTCTTCCTTGCAAAAGCATTCTAGTTCTGTGAGATTCCTGGGACGTCTTGCATGCACTGCTCTTTTGAGGTCTATTTACAGATTTTCAATGATGTTGAGATCAGGGGACTGGATAGCCATGGTAAAACCTTCAGCTTGCGCCTTTTGAGGTAGTCTATTGTGGATTTTGAGGTGTTTAGGATCATTATCCATTTGTTGAAGCCATCCTTTTTTTCAACTTCAGCTTTTTTACAGTTGGCGCCATGTTTGCCTCCAGATTTGCTGGAATTTAAATCCATTCTTCCCTCTACCCATGAAATGTTTCCTGTGCCATTGCCCGCAACACAACCCCAAAGCGCGATTGATCCTCCCCCATGTTTAATGGTTGGAAGGGTGCTTTTTTCATGAAATTCTGTTTCTTTTTTTTCTCCAAACATATCATTGTGGCCAGAGAGTTCGATTTTACCCTCATTGGTCCACAGGCTTTAGATTTTAGATGATGATTAGCCTGATGACGATGCTGAATTTTGTGGTGAGGACGCAGGAGAGATTTTCTTCTGATGACTCTTCCATGAAGGCCATATTTGTGCTGGTGGCGCCGAACAGTAGAACAATGCACCACAACTCCACAGACTGCCAACTCTTCCTGAAGATCTTTTTTTGGGTCTTTCAGACATTTTTTTGACCGCCGCTGTTTCTGATAACTGCCATTTCTTAATTATATTTCGAACTGAATAAATGGCAACCTGAAAACGCTTTGCTATCTTCTTATAGCCTTCTCCTGCTTTATGGACCTAAAACATTTTCAGAGTGTTCAGCTGCTCAGAAGAACCCATGGCTGCTGTTTTTTTGGGACAAGGTTAGGGAAGTCTGGGTATTTGTAAAGCTCTGAAATTTTTATCACCTGGACTTTATTAATGATGATTGTCAACAAGCCTTAACTGTAACAGGCAAAAAAAAACTGATAAATCTTCACTTTATTACCATAAACAGAATACAGGCAGATTTGACGCGTTTTGGCTAAACAGCCTTTTTCAAACAAGCCTTTCTGGTGTCCGAGATAACAGGAGTGTGCAAGCACGGTCACCGTTGAAACAAGAAGTGTATAATGTGATGCAAAAATTTATCTACCTAGCAAAGGAAGCAATATGAACAATCATAATACATTAGTAAGTGCCTTGTATTACGTTTATCTACATGATAAATGTCACTTGCTGAAGTGAGAAAACCCCTTTAACTGTTCACGGTAACAGTAATTATATCCAGGAGTGCCCAAACTTTTGCATGAAACTATATACACTCACCTAAAGAATTATTAGGAACACCTGTTCTATTTCTCATTAATGCGATTATCTAGTCAACCAATCACATGGCAGTTGCTTCAATGCATGTAGGGTTGTGGTCCTGGTCAAGACAATCTCCTGAACTCCAAACTGAATGTCAGAATGAGAAAGAAAGGTGATTTAAGCAATTTTGAGCGTGGCATGGTTGTTGGTGCCAGACGGGCCGGTCTGAGTATTTCACAATCTGCTCAGTTACTGGGATTTTCACGCACAACCATTTCTAGGGTTTACAAAGAATGGTGTAAAAAGGGAAAAACATCCAGTATGCGGCAGTCCTGTGGGCGAAAATGTCTTGTTGATGCTAGAGGTCAGAGGAGAATGGGCCGACTGATTCAAGCTGATAGAAGAGCAACGTTGACTGAAATAACCACTCGTTACAACCGAGGTATGCAAAGCATTTGTGAAGCCACAACACGCACAACCTTGAGGCGGATGGGCTACAACAGCAGAAGACCCCACCTGGTACCATTCATCTCCACTACAAATAGGAAAAAGAGGCTACAATTTGCACGAGCTCACCAAAATTGGACTGTTGAAGACTGGAAAAATTGTTTCTTGAACATGACAATGAGTTCACTGTACTAAAATGGCCCCCACAGTCACCAGATCTCAACCCAATAGAGCATCTTTGGGATGTGGTGGAACGGGAGCTTCGTGCCCTGGATGTGCATCCCTCAAATCTCCATCAACTGCAAGATGCTATCCTATCAATATGGGCCAACATTTCTAAAGAATGCTATCAGCACCTTGTTGAATCAATGCCACGTAGAATTAAGGCAGTTCTGAAGGCAAAAGGGGGTCCAACACCGTATTAGTATGGTGTTCCTAATAATTCTTTAGGTGAGTGTATATATATATATATATATATATATATATATATCATACTAATGAAAAAAGAGCATTTTCTCCTGTCCCTCAGAGCAGAGGGGAGGGACTAAGAAGCATTCACTGCAGATTGCCCAGGGCACTGAACATGAAGGGACCACCTACTGGTTACTTGCAGTCATGTTATTAGGGGGAATAGAACTTGGATTTCGGTGTCATGAAATATGCATGCCCATCACTCAAACTACATCTGCACTGCTCTCTCCGTCACCTATATTGTATTGTTAGCAGTGTTGAGAGGTCAACACTGCTGACAGACCCACTTTAAGTATTAGCATTGGCACTGCAATGTATAATAAATTTGTATAGGACAACACTCATTGTCATGTGCCGGAGGCCCAAGGCAGACCTCCGGGACGTCTTGCAAACAGGACAGAGGCAGAAACAGACCAGGGACCAACAGAGTACTTTATTACATATGCAGGTAAGGCAATAGTGGTAGACCTACCATAGAATCAAGTGCACCGGCAGAACAGAGGCAAAACCAAGAGAGTGGAGAGCCAGTGAGCCTCCTTCACAGAGCCCCTGGTGGTGGGGATGAACTGGGCCGAGGGCTCACTGGTTGCACCTCTAGAAAGTTACCGGTACACTTGGCTCCTACCTGCAGAAAACCACACTGGTGCAAGCAAAGCGGAACAGACAACAGAACTGGAATCCAAGCAAACACAGGACATGGAACAGACAACAAGACAAACGGGAACCAGCACACAAGGAGATGCCTGGACCCCATGCGGAATGGAAAGATGGCAGTCTCAGGCAGAGCTGCACACAGACTAGAGATCCTCCCTCCAGAGAACCCAGGGGCCCTCTCACAAAGGCAAGACAAACACAGGTACAGAAGCAGTAAGGTACTGCAGGACAGACATGGATCAGACTAGATCAGAAGCAGTAGGCACTGCCAGGCTGGACATAGGACAGGATCAGAAGCAGTTTAGCACTTCCAGGTTATCACACGAGGTTAGAGCACTGCTAAGCTAAACATAGGACAGGGTAGATCCGGAGAACAGGTACAGAATAACAGGCAAGGCATGGACATGGGCAACAATATCACAGAACAGGTTAGGGAATAACATGAATGCTTTACCAGGCGACACCACACTAAAGGGCAGATGGCAAAAAAAAAAACGGTCAGCAGCAAGGTGCAACACCCAGTAAGGCACAGGACAGACTGAACTCTTGGGTGAGCAGCAAGGTGCAACACCCAGCAAGGCAGAAAAAAGACTGACCACAAGCCCCCCAGCTCACAGATAGATAGAGCTGGATATGGAGGGCACCTGATAAGCCACACCCAGGAACAGATCAGAGGAAGTTAACCCCATCAGAACCATGAGTACCAGAACCATAGAACAAGCGATACAGGCCACAGTTCACACACAAGGCCGCAGCCAGCACGCATCACAGAGCCAGCATACATGGGAACACCCACAGCCAGTACACAAAGCGCATGCAGCCAGCCTGCACGGCACCGGAGACATGAATCAGAGATGCAGACACGGGAAGCCACAAACATAGGCCACAGTTCACACACTACACCACAGCCAGCACGCGGTCCCCAGCAACCAGCATACACAGGTGTCAGCCTGCAGCCAGTATGCAAGGGAGCCTGCAGCCAGCCTACATGGCAACAGTGATAGGAATTGCACAGAGATGCAGACACAGGGAGTACACACAAACACAGGCAGAGTTCACACAAGACACCGCAGCCAGCACGCAGCCACAGGCAACCAGCATACACAGGTTTCGGCATGCAGCCAGCCTACACAGCCACTGTCACAGTGAAATGCACCGTGACACTCATGTGCAGACATGTGATGATACACATGCCTAGAATATACAGAAACAGTGTATGGGGCAATGTTTGGCAAACGCATTGGATACCCGATCAGGTGACTAACTATATGTTATGTCCTTAGCAAAATACTTTTTATCTTGGGAACTTTGTCCAAAGTTAAAAAGCCTGTTGAAATCTCACTATGCACATATTGTGTATGTGTTACACAGAAATGTAACGCGTTTTTGGTATATATATATATATATATATATATATATATATATATATAGAGAAGGAAAGTCCGCAGCACTCCTTTAAGTAAAAAAGTGAATTTTATTCACACATGTCAGACAACGTTTCGGTCCTCTCACAGGACCATTTTCAAGTCAAGTGAACAAAAAAGTGCATAGTGCAAAAATAAATACAGCTCTACAGCATGACACCATCCATTATCAGCCAATAGAGTACTAGTGCACTCCCATTCATGGGTGGACTACAATTCATATAATTAACTCCATATATTGCCGTGCATATCAACTTCAGTAGCAGTACATCAGTGTTACATTCAATAGTAATTCATCATAATATGTGTACATAAAGTGTATATAATAAAGTGAACCGTGCAGTTTTTAAAAAAATTCTTGACTGTATTACCTTGCCTTAAGCCTGCTGGAGAGCCGAGAGAGTTTGTGGAGAAGGTTTGTGGAGAAGGCGTCTCTACATGTGTCTGAACACGCCACTCATCCGCGTCCTCTACTCCTTACTGCGCATGTACTCAGCCCTGTTCCGTTCACGCAGCTTCTAATGCTCCTACGTCACCTCTATGGTGGAAACCAACGCGATGACGTACGGTCGATCACGTCCAGGCGCCGCACACAGACAAGTCTGCGTCAGCGTATGGACAGATCGTTCACGCCCCATCACGAGTACCTATCCACCATCTTTTTTTAGGTAATATTTTCGGGCAAAAGTATCATGCCTCCATAACTCACATATTTATCTCGTCTCCATCTATATACGGCCCGGCACTGGCAAAAAAAAGTCAGCTTCCATTTATATCATCAGGCAAATCATTGTAGTTTTCCATTTAAATTCACTGCATATAGAGAGCCGACAACATCAGGGTATAGGCTATGTAAGCTGGGTATCTAGCTAACCATTCCTCCTGTCACCCTAAATTCTACATTTAACCCTTTGGGTTTTAGGGTATCGAGCCGAAAAATCCACCTAAGTTCAGTTTTTTTTAATTTACTTAATCGATCACCTCCTCTTTCCAATGGTTTAACATGATCTATAATCATAAATTTCAAGTCACTTTCTTTATGATTTTTTTCGGCAAAATGCTTTGATACGGGCAGATCTCTTCTTTTATTCCTAATAGACTGCCTATGGTTATTTAACCTGGTCTTTAGATCGCAAGTGGTTTCACCAACATATAATTTTTTACAAGGGCACCATAGTACATATATCACCCATGACGAATCACAGGTGAGATAATGCACTATATCGAAGGTCTCGCCCGTGTCTGGATGTGCGAACGTCGATCCCTTGACCATCAGTTTACAGTTCACACATCCCAGACACGGGAAAGAGCCCGTGCGCCTTGTTTTGAGGAATGTCTGTCTGGATTGTCCTTTATCTGGTACTTTGGAGTGTACTACCTTATCCCTGATGTTGCCTGCTCTTCTATATGCCATCATCGGCACACTTCTAAATGCAGCAACATTTGGGTGTCCACTACTCAGTAAACTCCAATGTCGCCTTATTATTTTTTCAATTTCAGGACTCAACTCGTTATATGATGATACAAACGGCATTCTGTCATTAGTTCTCCTAGTTTTCGGGGTCAATAACTCATCTCTGGGGATTTTTTTAGCCCTTTCTGCATGTCTTTTCACTAACTTTCTAGGGTATCCCCTGTCTATAAAAGATTGTTCCATATTTTTCATTGCTGTACACATATTCTCATCCTTATCAACAATTCTCCGCACCCGAAGCATTTGGCTAAACGGCAGAGAATCTACCATCCTTCTTGGGTGCCCACTGGTAAAATGCAATAATGTATTCTTATCTGTGGCCTTAATGTTTAAATCCATATGCACCTGTTCATCCTCAATGTATACTTGTGTGTCCAAGTATTGCACCCGGTCAGTCGATGCCGTTAACGTAAACTGGATCTCCCGATCAAGGGAGTTCAAGAATACGTGAAAATCCATCAACTGTTCCATGGTGCCATCCCAAATGAGGAAAATGTCATCTATGTATCTCCACCACGACAACACTTGATTGAAGTGGGGAGATACATAGACGAGACGCTCCTCAAATGACCGCACAAAAATATTTGCATAAGTGGGCGCGGCATTAGAGCCCATCGCCGCGCCCATCTTTTGCAAGAAAAATTGTCCCTGGAACACAAAATAATTGTTCCTCAAGGACAATTCCAACAATGTCAATATAAATTGTCGAACTGGGGCGGGATGCTCCGAATGTGCCAACATCTCCGCCACAGCCGACAAGCCTTTGTTGTGGTCAATCGAGGTGTACAACGACACTATGTCAAAGGAGGCTATAATGGCCCCCCTTGGTACCTGCATCCCTTTAATCTTGGTGATGAAGTCTCCGGTATCCCTAACGTACGATCTAGCACCCATAGCATATTCTCTCAGTATCTTATCCAGAAATACATTAATATTGGATAGTATAGAGCCCCTACCCGAAATTATCGGCCGACCCGGAGGGTCAACCAACCTTTTATGTATCTTTGGTAATGCATATATCGTGGGTGTAACCGGGGACTTCACCACCAAAAAATCCTTAAGTTGTCCATCAATAATGCCACTCTGCATCGCCTCAGTCAGATGTGCATCAATTTTCCTTGCAATGTCGAACCTGGGGTCCCTGGCCGATGGCTCGTAGACGCCAGGCTCGCTCAATTGTCTTCTTATCTCCTTAACATACTGAATGGTGTCCATCACCACGATCCCACCACCCTTATCTGCGGGTTTGATGGTGAGATCGGGGTTACTGGACAATCCCTCCAGTGCAGACATTTCCTGTGTCGAAATGTTTGGCCTCATATACATACTGGGATGAGTATTTTTTCTCAACATAGCTACATCTCTTTTGACCGCTTCAGAGAAGCATTCTAAAGCATGTGAATTGACAAGGGGAACAAAATCACTTTTTAAATACAAATCAAACTGTTTCAAAGTAAGTTGACCATCAGCATTACCAGATTCATTAGCATTTACCTTCATGGCATCAGTGGAACCGGAGTCGAACCACACCCTCAGTTTAAGATTCCTGAGGAGGCGGTTCAAGTCCAGTTCCAACTGAAACCAATCCGGCCTAGCCTGTGGGCAAAAGGACAATCCCTTATTTAGGGCTTTCAATTCATGCTCAGTCAATGTATAGGATGAAATGTTGACCACCACATTCGATTCTATTTTTTCTTGTTTGTATTCAGCTGTTTGGAGTTGTTGGTCCTCATTAATCTCTGCGCTCTGGTTTTTCCAGGCTCTTCTATGTCTGAGCCCTCCCCGTCTCGTGGGGCGTCTCGCATAGCAGCTCGTGAGCCTAAAAAAGTTCCAGATTGGCTAGAGTTAAGGTCATCATTGGCATCTTTGTTTCTCACCCATTTGTTAGTTTCTTTATTACGTTTAGGTGTTTTCTTTGATAAAGGACCCCTGTCCATACGCCAGGGTTGCTCCCAGACATAAACATGGCCAGACGTATAGTCACTCTGATCTCTATGCCATTTTGATCTTTTGACCTCCTCCAGATCTTTCCGCATTTTATCCAAAAATAATCGTTGTTTCTCAAGGAATGTATCAGCCTCATTAGTGGACACAGTTGCCTTCAACTGTTGTTCAGTGTCCTGCAATTTGCTTTTCAGCACGGCCATTTCCTTCTGAGAAAACTCAATATTGAGCAGCATAATGTCCATCGCATATTTATTCGATATAGCTTCAAAACGTGCTCTAAAATCACCATCTTGTGAAAGCATATTCGGCTTTAGGCGGGATCGCATGCCCCTTGGTATGCGTTTACTTTTGTAGTACTGAGCCAACGTCAGTGTGTGTAGCTCAGTGGATAATAATTTTTTCGACGTGCCTTCATAATCCCTCTTAATATTAATCGCGGAGGGTACATCAAGGAAGGCAGCATTACCCTCTACATTTCCCATAATCCTCTGTATGTCCACATCACTATAGGCAAAGACATGTATGCCACTGTCCCCATATTGGGACATACTACCTTGAATGTTGGTAGGGTCGGGTGCAGCGCCTTCGGTCGACAATAGATCCATAAAAAGATTCAGGCAGCACTCCCTTTAGTGCAGAAATAATGCAGGTGCCCGCGGTGGTCCCTCGATATGGGACAAATTCAGTAGAGAAGGAAAGTCTACGAGCCATCGGCCAGGGACCCCAGGTTCGACATTGCAAGGAAAATTGATGCACATCTGACTGAGGCGATGCAGAGTGGCATTATTGATGGACAACTTAAGGATTTTTTGGTGGTGAAGTCCCCGGTTACACCCACGATATATGCATTACCAAAGATACATAAAAGGTTGGTTGACCCTCCGGGTCGGCCGATAATTTCGGGTAGGGGCTCTATACTATCCAATATTAATGTATTTCTGGATAAGATACTGAGAGAATATGCTATGGGTGCTAGATCGTACGTTAGGGATACCGGAGACTTCATCACCAAGATTAAAGGGATGCAGGTACCAAGGGGGGCCATTATAGCCTCCTTTGACATAGTGTCGTTGTACACCTCGATTGACCACAACAAAGGCTTGTCGGCTGTGGCGGAGATGTTGGCACATTCGGAGCATCCCGCCCCAGTTCGACAATTTATATTGACATTGTTGGAATTGTCCTTGAGGAACAATTATTTTGTGTTCCAGGGACAATTTTTCTTGCAAAAGATGGGCGCGGCGATGGGCTCTAATGCCGCGCCCACTTATGCAAATATTTTTGTGCGGTCATTTGAGGAGCGTCTCGTCTATGTATCTCCCCACTTCAATCAAGTGTTGTCGTGGTGGAGATACATAGATGACATTTTCCTCATTTGGGATGGCACCATGGAACAGTTGATGGATTTTCACGTATTCTTGAACTCCCTTGATCGGGAGATCCAGTTTACGTTAACGGCATCGACTGACCGGGTGCAATACTTGGACACACAAGTATACATTGAGGATGAACAGGTGCATATGGATTTAAACATTAAGGCCACAGATAAGAATACATTATTGCATTTTACCAGTGGGCACCCAAGAAGGATGGTAGATTCTCTGCCGTTTAGCCAAATGCTTCGGGTGCGGAGAATTGTTGATAAGGATGAGAATATGTGTACAGCAATGAAAAATATGGAACAATCTTTTATAGACAGGGGATACCCTAGAAAGTTAGTGAAAAGACATGCAGAAAGGGCTAAAAAAATCCCCAGAGATGAGTTATTGACCCCGAAAACTAGGAGAACTAATGACAGAATGCCGTTTGTATCATCATATAACGAGTTGAGTCCTGAAATTGAAAAAATAATAAGGCGACATTGGAGTTTACTGAGTAGTGGACACCCAAATGTTGCTGCATTTAGAAGTGTGCCGATGATGGCATATAGAAGAGCAGGCAACATCAGGGATAAGGTAGTACACTCCAAAGTACCAGATAAAGGACAATCCAGACAGACATTCCTCAAAACAAGGCGCACGGGCTCTTTCCCGTGTCTGGGATGTGTGAACTGTAAACTGATGGTCAAGGGATCGACGTTCGCACATCCAGACACGGGTGAGACCTTTGATATAGTGCATTATCTCACCTGTGATTCGTCATGGGTGATATATGTACTATGGTGCCCTTGTAAAAAATTATATGTTGGTGAAACCACTTGCGATCTAAAGACCAGGTTAAATAACCATAGGCAGTCTATTAGGAATAAAAGAAGAGATCTGCCCGTATCAAAGCATTTTGCCGAAAAAAATCATAAAGAAAGTGACTTGAAATTTATGATTATAGATCATGTTAAACCATTGGAAAGAGGAGGTGATCGATTAAGTAAATTAAAAAAAACTGAACTTAGGTGGATTTTTCGGCTCGATACCCTAAAACCCAAAAGGGTTAAATGTAGAATTTAGGGTGACAGGAGGAATGGTTAGCTAGATACCCAGCTTACATAGCCTATACCCTGATGTTGTCGGCTCTCTACATGCAGTGAATTTAAATGGAAAACTACAATGATTTGCCTGATGATATAAATGGA
This sequence comes from Bufo gargarizans, assembly GCF_014858855.1. Taxonomy (NCBI): domain Eukaryota; kingdom Metazoa; phylum Chordata; class Amphibia; order Anura; family Bufonidae; genus Bufo; species Bufo gargarizans. The sequence goes on from NC_058082.1 coordinate 454,813,598, forward strand.
AGCTGACTTTTTTTGCCAGTGCCGGGCCGTATATAGATGGAGACGAGATAAATATGTGAGTTATGGAGGCATGATACTTTTGCCCGAAAATATTACCTAAAAAAAGATGGTGGATAGGTACTCGTGATGGGGCGTGAACGATCTGTCCATACGCTGACGCAGACTTGTCTGTGTGCGGCGCCTGGACGTGATCGACCGTACGTCATCGCGTTGGTTTCCACCATAGAGGTGACGTAGGAGCATTAGAAGCTGCGTGAACGGAACAGGGCTGAGTACATGCGCAGTAAGGAGTAGAGGACGCGGATGAGTGGCGTGTTCAGACACATGTAGAGACGCCTTCTCCACAAACCTTCTCCACAAACTCTCTCGGCTCTCCAGCAGGCTTAAGGCAAGGTAATACAGTCAAGAATTTTTTTAAAAACTGCACGGTTCACTTTATTATATACACTTTATGTACACATATTATGATGAATTACTATTGAATGTAACACTGATGTACTGCTACTGAAGTTGATATGCACGGCAATATATGGAGTTAATTATATGAATTGTAGTCCACCCATGAATGGGAGTGCACTAGTACTCTATTGGCTGATAATGGATGGTGTCATGCTGTAGAGCTGTATTTATTTTTGCACTATGCACTTTTTTGTTCACTTGACTTGAAAATGGTCCTGTGAGAGGACCGAAACGTTGTCTGACATGTGTGAATAAAATTCACTTTTTTACTTAAAGGAGTGCTGCGGACTTTCCTTCTCTACTGAATTTGTCCCATATCGAGGGACCACCGCGGGCACCTGCATTATTTCTGCACTAAAGGGAGTGCTGCCTGAATCTTTTTATGGATATATATATATATATATATATATATATATATATATATTCACAGTATTGATTACAGTATATTGATGAGCAAAACGATCCCTACAAATCTGTCGTGTCCATACATACTATAGTTGGCATCTGTGTTACTCAGAAAGCAGAGTCTCTGACCTTGCACTGCTGCTCAGAGCAATGCTGCAGGCACAAGATTGACACAGCCCGGCAAGACATCTGGCCCCATAAATCAAAGGGGAGGGAGAAGTCTCTTGAACAGCAGAGCCAGTCCCTCGCTGCTCAATGAGGCTGATTTGTGAATCAATTTGATTTGTGTGAATCAATTCTCTCATCTCAAGTGCAGTACTATTGTCTGTTAAAGGGATTACATAATAAAAGTTTCATATATTGCACAGTATATACTGTATTTAAAAGGATTTCTCCATACACCCCCCATATATTCTGTACTGTATAGTAAAGGCATAGGCTACCTGTGCATAAACATAGCCACAAACCTCTTGCTTCTTCTTCTTTAGCATTCTGCTTCTCGATTGTTAAATGTAGTAGACTTTGGTTTGATGAGCAAACTAAAGTTTAAAATATAAGTGCCATGTTGGATTATTATTAGTATTGTGTAGGGACAGGGATGTTAATTATTTTTGTAATATATTTTATTAGGCAAAGATATTTCTTTACCACAAAGCAGGATGTAAAATCTAACAATCTGATCGTTTTCACCCTATAACCCATATACAGGGATCTGGCCTTTGCGGCAGGGGACCCACCAGGCTGCTAACTCTTGGAAAAGTCCTGGTGTAGTTGGCAGCTGACCCACAGGGATCAGAGACACTGGTGAAAAGCACAAAGGAGTCAGGCAATACGCGTAGTTGGTAAACAGGCTAAAGTCAGGACAGACAGATTTCGTGCAATCCCAGAGAAACGAGTCAAAGGTCAGAGCAGGCAGCAAATCTCAGGGCAGGTGGTGAAGTAACGGAATCTGTTAACAGGCAGACGTTCAGCACATGGGCAAACATTCTGAATTGCACATATTCACTGGCTAACTAGAAACCTAAAGCTCAGACACCTTTCTCCAGGGAAAGGTGCCTTAAATACCTCCATGGAGCCGGGAGATGTATGTGAGCACTAATGCAGACAGGAAGGGGCCATGCAGTGTGCTAGCTGCTCCCTCCAAAGCTGGATGCAATAGTACATCGGCTGTCCCAGTTACAAGGTAGAGAAGAGCTAACAGGGACCGTCCACCAAGCTAGTTGAGCGATGTGGCACCCATGCCCGCCCCAGACAGTGGGACGGTGGCAGGCATGAAGCACCACAGTGACAGTACTCCCTTCTTATGTCCTCTCTTCCTTGAATCGGATCTCTTTAAAAACATCTTAAGGAGAGTTGGTGCATGAATGTTCTTCAAGGGTTCCCTGGATCTCTCCTCAGGGCCAAAATATTTCCAACTAACTAAAGGTGGCCATACACATAAGATTAAAGTCAGGTGGAATGGCAGATTTCGGCCATTCCGGCCAACTGTTTGAAAAACTAGCATGAACGAGCATTCACAATGGCCGAGGGCAGACCTGTATTACACTGTCAGATACGAGGTGAGCAGGCAACCCACGGGCCATACTCGAAAACTGATCCACTGTTACCCAGACTACAGTGAACCCTGAGGAGGGAGACAAGTCTGTTATTAACCCCTTAAGGACACAGGGCGTACCGGTACGCCCTATTTCCCGAGTCCTTAAGGACCAAGGGCGTACCGGTACGTCCTGACTTAAAATCGGCATTCCGGCGCCGCGGGGGTTAATCGGAACGGGATTTCGGCTGAAATCATTCAGCCGGCATCCCGTAACAACGCAGGGGGGGGTCATTTGACCCCCCCGTATCGGCGATCGCAGAAAACCGCAGGTCAATTCAGACCTGCGGTTTTCTGCGTTTCCGGTCCATTCGGGTGTCCGGTGACCCGATGAACCGGAAAAAGACTGCGATCGGTGGCGTAATTATACACCACCAATCGCAGTCCGAGGATTTGAGGAGGCGGTGCTGGCCCTGGTGCTGAACACTGCTGTCCAGGGTGCTGATTGGTGCAGGGGAGAGAGGCGCGAGATTCAAACTTCCTGCGCTCCTCTCTCCCCTCCTCTTCCTGTTCTGCACGAGCACCCGGCAGCATCGTCCAGCACCAGCTCCTGTGTCCCCCTAATCGCCATCCATCACCCTCCTGCACCCATCGCCACCCAGGTAGGTTAGGGTCAGTGAGGGAGAGGCATCGTTAGGCAGGGAAAGAAGGGAAAAGTTAGTTAGGAAAAAAAAAAAAAAAAAAAAAATTTTTAACTTTTACACAAAACTTTTTTTGATCCATCTAACAGACCCCAGACCCCCCCCTGCCACTTGCCCCCCCCTACCAGCCCCCCACCACCACCAGCCCCCCCACCCCCTCCACCCATCCCCCCACCACTCCCCCCAACCCCCCCCCCCCCCACCACCACCACTAGCCCCCTCACCACCACTTTTTTTCTGCGTTCGCTGACTGGTCGGCACTTTTTAGCGTCCGTCCACTGTTAGCGCATCGCCTGCCCCACCGCTGATCAGCGTTGTACCGCTAATCAGCAACTTTTTTTTTTTCCTAACACTTGCCCTTTTTTCCTTTTTTTAGTACGCGAACACCCGTTGCCCCCACACACACGCACATATAATAAAGTTTTACACACACGCACACCTACACGCACACACACCCATGGCCCGCCGGGTGTTCTCGGCCGAGGAGGCATATGCCCAGATTGCCTCCGACTCCGAGAGCCCCAGTGAGGATGAGGATGACCCCACATTCCTCTTATCATCAGCATCCTCCTCATCATCATCGGATGACGATGAGCCACCAAGGCGGCGGAGACGCCGCCAGGCGGAGCCAGGGGCCGCACATGCTAGGGATCCTGTGGCCCACCCTAGTACGAGCCGCCCTGGGGTTCGTACTGGTTTCCCGGCCCACCAAATAAGTTCACCGGAGACCCCTGCCGATGAACTTAGCTGGTGTCCCCCAGTGGACTTTGAGCCTGAGATTCCGGATTTCGCTGGCAATCCTGGAATCCAGATTCCCACAGTGGGGTTTACTGAAATTGACTATTTTAGTTTTTTTTTCAGTAACCCACTGGTGAATTTGATGGTGGAGCAGACGAATCTGTACGCCCAACAGTTCGTCGCTCAAAACCCAGGCTCAGTTTTGGCTAGACCCGGTGGCTGGACGCCGGTCAGTGCAGCCGAAATGAGGACATTTTGGGGCCTCGTGCTGCATATGGGTCTAGTCCAAAAACCCAGTGTCAGGCAATACTGGAGTGGGGACGTCCTGTACCAGACCCCACTGTACAGTATGGTCATGACACGCTCCCGTTTTGAGGCCATCCGGAAATGTCTGCATTATTCCGATAATGCAGCATGTCCACCCCGAGGTGATCCTGCCTATGACCGGCTGTATAAGATACGGCCTGTCATCGATCACTTTGGGGCCACATTTCAGCAGGCCTACGTACCTGGAAGGGAGGTCGCGGTTGATGAGTCGCTCATTGCGTTCAAGGGGAGACTCAGTTTCCGCCAATATATTCCCACAAAGCGAGCGAGGTATGGCGTGAAGCTATACAAAATTTGTGAGAGTACCTCAGGGTACACTTACAAATTTCGTGTGTACGAGGGGCGAGATTCCCGTATTCAACCCCCAGAATGTCCCCCCACTCTGGGTGTTAGCGGGAAACTCGTGTGGGACCTTATGTACCCACTGCTGGATAATGGTTACCACTTGTACGTGGATAACTTTTATACCAGCATTCCCTTGTTCAGGTCCCTTGCCGCCAGATCTACGTTCGCTTGTGGGACCGTGCGGAAAAATCAGCGCGGCCTCCCTGCCTACCCCCTCCAGGTACCTATCCCCAGGGGTGAGACCCGTGCACTTACCAGTGGAAACCTGTTGCTGGTCAGGTATAAGGACAAGAGGGATGTCCTTATGCTGTCCACAATCCACGGTAACGGCACCACCCCAGTCCCTGTGCGAGGTACCGCGGCAACGGTCCTCAAGCCCGATTGTATCGTCGACTACAATCGGTATATGGGAGGAGTTGATCTCTCGGATCAAGTCCTCACGCCATATAACGCCATGCGCAAAACCCGGGCATGGTACAAAAAAGTTGCGGTCTACTTGGTGCAGGTTGCCATGTACAACTCTTTTGTACTATCCCGAAGCGCTGGCAGCACATGGACATTCCTCCAATTCTATGAGGCAGTCCTCAAGGACCTGATCTTTTCGGACCGGGAAAGAGCAGGCCGGAGTACCTCGGGAACTGGAGGCGCCCGGATCGTCCCTGGCCAACACTTTCCAGGTGTGGTCCCCCATACTGGAAAGAAGGGACGAACCCAAAAAAAGTGCAGAGTGTGTCGCAGGAGGGGGATACGGAAGGACACCACCACTCAGTGCGACACGTGCCCCGATCATCCGGGCCTCTGCGTTATCGATTGCTTCAGGGAGTATCACACTTCCATGGAGTACTAAATTTTTATAATCCCCAACAGTTCACTAGAGAACATAAAACACTATGGCTCTCAGACTTTGGAGACACGAAAACTATTTTTCTTTCCCCCAAAAATATTAGTTTTAGTGCAGGCATCCTCAAACTGCGGCCCTCCAGATGTTGTAAAACTATAACTCCCAGCATGCCCAGACAACCTACAGCCATCAGCAGGGCATGGTGGGAATTGTAGTTTTACAACATCTGGAGGGCCGCAGTTTTAGGATGCCTGCTTAGTGTCTCCAAAGTCTGAGAGCCATACATATTGGGCATCGTCGCGTGCGTAAAAGTCGTCGCTATAAAAATAACTTTTGACCAAACGCCTCGGATGAACGGTGTTAAAAATATAAAATAAAAACGGTGCCAAAACACCTATTTTTGGGCAAAATTTCAATTTAAATCCATTTTGCCGGTAATAAAGCAAGGGTTAACAGCCAAACAAAACTAAATATTTATTGCCCCGATTCTGTCGTTTGCAGAAACACCCCATATGTGGTCGTAAATGGCTATATAGCCGCACGGCAGGGCATAGAACGAAGGGAACGCCATACGGTTTCTGGAAGGCAGATTTTGATGGACAGTTTTTTTTTTGACACCATGTCCCATTAGAAGCCCCCCCTGATGTAGCCCAGACTAGAAACTCCAAAAAAGTGACCCCATCTAAGAAACTACACCCCTCAAGGTATTCAAAAGTTACTTTACAAACTATGTTAACCCTTTAGGTGTTCCACAAAACTAAATAGCGAATGTAGAAACAATTTTAGATTTTAATTTTTTTGTTACATTGCCTCAAAAAAGAGTAATATAGAGCAACCAAATATCAAATTTACCCCAAAAATAGTCCCAAAACAACAACCACCTTATCCCGTAGTTTCCTAGATGGGGTCACTTTTATGGAGTTTCTACTCTAGGGGTGCATCAGGGGGCTTGAAAGGGTACATGGTGTAAATAAACCAGTCCAGCAAAATCTGCCTTCCAAAAACCATATGGCGTTCCCCTTCTTCTATGTCCTGCCGTTTAGCCAAATAGTAGTTTACCACCACATATGGGGTGTTTCTGCAAACTACAGAATCAGGGCAACCCATTTTGAGTGTTGTTTGGCAGTTAACCCTTGTTTTACTCCTAGAAAAAATTGATTATATTGGAAAATTTTCCAAAAAATTGAAATTTCATAATTGTTTCTCCATCTGCCATTAACTCTTGTGGAACACCTAAAGGGTTAACAAAGTTTGTAAACCCAGTTTTGAATACCTTGAGGGGTGTACTTTCTTAGATGGAGTCACTTTTTTGAAATTTCTATTCTAGGGGTGCAACAGGGGGCTTCAAATGGGACATGGTATAAACAAAACCAGTCCTGCAAAATCTGCCTTCCAAAACCCATATGGTGTTCCCCTCCTTCTATGTGCTACCGTTCGGCCAAACAGTAGTTTACGACCACATATGGGGTGTTTTTGCAAACTACAGAATCAGGGCAACCCATTTTGAGTGTTGTTTGGCAGTTAACCCTTGTTTTACTCCTAGAAAAAATTGATTATATTGGAAAATTTTCCAAAAAATTGAAATTTCATAATTGTTTCTCCATCTGCCATTAACTCTTGTGGAACACCTAAAGGGTTAACAAAGTTTGTAAACCCAGTTTTGAATACCTTGAGGGGTGTACTTTCTTAGATGGAGTCACTTTTTTGAAATTTCTATTCTAGGGGTGCAACAGGGGGCTTCAAATGGGACATGGTATAAACAAAACCAGTCCTGCAAAATCTGCCTTCCAAAACCCATATGGTGTTCCCCTCCTTCTATGTGCTACCGTTCGGCCAAACAGTAGTTTACGACCACATATGGGGTGTTTTTGCAAACTACAGAATCAGGGCAACCCATTTTGAGTGTTGTTTGGCAGTTAACCCTTATTTTACTCCTGGAAAAAATTTATTATATTGGAAAATTTTCCAAAAAATAGAAATTTCAAAATTGTTTCTCCATCTGCCATTAACTCTTGTGGAACACCTAAAGGGTTAATAAAGTTTGAAAAAACAGTTTTGAATACCTTGAGGGGTGTAGTTTCTAGAATGGGGTCATTTTTGGGAGGTTTCTATTATCTAAGCCTCACAATATGACTTCAAACCTGAACTGGTCCATAAAAAGTGGGATTTTGAAGATTTCTCAAAAATTTCAAAATTTGCTTCTAAACTTCTAAGCCTTGTAACATCCCCAAAAAATAAAATATCATTCCCAAAATGCTACAAACATGAAGTAGACATATGGGGAATGTAAAGTCATCACAATTTTTGGGGGTATTACTATGTATTACAGAAGTAGAGAAACTGAAACTTTGAAATTTGCTAATTTTTCAAAATTTTTGGTAAAAAATTTATTTTTTTATGCAAAAAAAATAACTTTTTTGACCCAATTTTAGCAGTGTCATGAAGTACAATATGTGACGAAAAAACAATCTCAGAACGGCCTGGGTAAGTCAAAGCGTTTGAAAGTTATGAGCACTTAAAGTGACACTGGTCAGATTTGCAAAAAATGGCCCGGTCCTTAAGGTGAAAATGAGCCCGGTCCTTAAGGGGTTAAATCCATGGCAATGTGTTGCCATGGTACTTCCAGCACCGGCAGAGGAAGGAGGAGACCAGAAGTCTTTTGTCTAGTAACCTTATTTTGAGCGCAGGTAGGGCATGCAGCAACAATGTCCCAAAAGACTTGAGAAATAGCCACCAATAATGTAAAGAAATCATTTCAGCAGTTTTGAGCAAGTAAGGATGCCTAGAGAGTTTGGATCGATGACCCCAAAATAGAAACGTATTTTTCTTTGCCAAAGGTATGTCTTATCAGGTGGAATATTTTTCAGCTGGACAAGAAACTATATTGGCAGGGAGAATCAATGACATGGTGCGGTACCTACTCCTGGTCAGCTGAATCAAAGGATCTGAACAGAGCATCTGCCTTAACATTCTTGTCAGCTGAACGGAAATGTAAAATAAATATTAAAACTTGGGAAAAGAACAAGGACCATTGGGCCTGATGAGGATTGAGTTTCTGGTCAGGTTGGAGATTTTTCTTTGATATACTCGGCCATGGCTTGGGTCTCAGGTACAGATAGAGAGCTCCCTGCCTCCATTTTATCAACGACGTCTGAGTAGCTGGGGTAGGTGGTTGGTAACCCATGCAGTTTTGTTGGAATTAGTGGAGTCCGAACAGGCATCAGATGCAGAACCCCAGTACAGAATCTGTCCAGAGTTCCAATTCAGGACAGGACAATACAGTCAGAGCCAAAGAAGCCCCAGAAGAAACAGTGGAGACTGATAGAATGTAAAGGGTTATTTTCTCATAGTGGAGTGTATCCAAACAAAAGACCATGGGCACTGTGGCATGTTGTATAGTTTCATTAAGAGACCTCCCATCAACAGAAGTCACCAGCAAGGGGTTCTTTAAATGCTGAACTGGTATCTGATACTAACATACTAATTCATCAAGGTTTGATGATGGACGTTATCTGCCGGACCGGAATTTATGAGGGCCTGCACAGTGAACCAAGTGCCTTGGACAGGGACATAGCTAAAGGATCATGGGCCCTGGTGCAAATGTGTACATTATTTCACCTCCAAGAGTGAAGGGTTCATCTCAGTGTATTTGGTCGCCCGGGGCAGTGAATAGGTTAATGTCAGTATTCTGATGGTCTAGAGCAGGCATGCTCAACCTGCGGCCCTCCAGCTGTTGTGAAACTACATCTCCCACAATGTCCTGCTGTAGGCTGATAGCTGTAGCCTGTTCGGGCATGCTGGGAGTTGTAGTTTTGCAACAGCTGGAGGACCGCAGGTTGGGCATGCCTGGCCTAGAGTAGAGAGGGAATAAAGGTCAGTATTTCTTGTGGTCTAGGGCAGTGAAGGAGTTAATGAATCATTGGTGGTCTAAGGCAATGAGGGGTTTAATGTAAGGATCCTTTTTAGAGGCCAGTGAAGGGGGGGGGGGGTGTAATGGCAGTATACCTGGTGGTCTAGGTCAGTGGAAGTTAACGTTGCATACTTGGAGTCCAGTTGTTACTCACCTCTCAATGCACCAACCCCTTCAATTGTTAGGGCTAGTCAGTGTGTGATGAGGGGACCTGGTCACATGTGCGACCCCTATAGGTATGACACTGGTATTGGGTCTTTTATTATTTAATGTCTTTCCCCCTTACCTTGGTCAATTTTTTTTATACTCAAAATTCCCTAAGTAGCATACCGCCTATTTCAGTTTGATTCTCCTAGTGTTAGCGCCCTGGGAGTTTTTTTTGCTTGGAGCTCCGACCTCTACTACCATGTAGTACTAAATTTATCATAAATACATGAGGGATTCATGTATGAAAAAAAGTCTAATGATAGATACTCTGTAATGAACCTGCAGACAGCTATTACTATGGAGCAAACACACCAGTCAGCTGGCTGGTGGCATGCACTTCCCATCGTTATTTATGAGGGCACAGTGCTGTACGTTTGGTAGTGAATGTGCCTGGTATTGCAGCTTACTGCAGCTTGGTTCCTTTCAAGTGAATAAAACTGAGCTGCACCAGGCACAGCCATTACCAAAACTATGGAGCAGTACACAATGAAACAGATGCTGCGGCCCATTCTGTCAGCTGGAGATGCCAGGAGTTGGATCCCCACTGGTCTAATATTGATGTCCTAACTTTAGGATAGCCCTTCAATATTGTAGTTCTGGAAAATTCCTTTAACCATTTGCAGACAATCCTTTGACTATAGACATGTGGGCAGCCAACATTTAACTCTGCAAGAATATTTCCGAATGTTAGCAGCTGCACAGTAGCAGGCAACGAGCGGTCAGTGACAGTCAGGCTCCCATTTAGCAGGCAGAGATGTCTTCTTACCTTCCCTGTTTTCTCCATTATTGTATACACAGTACTTATTCTGCTCTGTGTATACAGATCAGGAAGCAGCAGGTAAAAGAAATAAACTACTAAAATAAAATACTAAAGCCCAATGTAACATTTTTTAAAATAAATGAATAAATAAATATATATTTTAATACACGAACATGAAAAAATTAGGGATTTTGTAGATTCAAATACTAAAAACGTAAAATGCGTCTGGTTATGTATATGAGGTCTTGAGTTGGTTAGACACTATTTCAATATGTTTTAGACATTATATTTTTCCATTTATTGTTCTTCATCTTACCTATGCATATTTCGTAGCTCCTTACAATTGTATCATAATGAAGGGCTTTACATGGATTTTCATTGATCAGTAAAGAAGCAGCCGTTCACAAAAATCTTTATTCTCTAGCCTATTACAAAGGTACATGATGTAAACTTTAGTGAAGGAAATCTTCTTACTAGTGACTGTACTTGTAATTTATAACCTCCCTTGTGATCCTCAGCTATGTCATGTGACCAACTCTCTGATCTCCAGCTGACCCAGGACAGGAAGTCAATTACTTGTCTATTTATTCCTATGAGACTGACATTGGGGCTCCCATAGGAATACACAGAGAAACTGGCTTTCTGTCCACACATAAGATGCTGTGTTATTTGGAAAGTCTGATTGCTGGTCACATGACACAGTCGAGGGTCAGAAGGGAGGGGAAAACTCATAAATTAAGACACTGGTAAGAAGACTACCTTTACTACAGGTTACATTATGTACCTTTCTAAGAGGTCAGCTTATAACGCATCCGTGCATCCCGCATCCGTGCTTTCTTTAACTTTGAATTTGTGAAAATGCTTGTACATGCCCTCATTATCTCCCGCCTAGGCTACTGCAACAACCTCCTCTGTGGCCTTCCATCTAGCGCACTCACACCCCTCCAATCTATCCTCAACTCTGCTGCCTGACTAATCCACCTCTCATCCTATTACTCCTCTGCCTCTCCTCTCTGCCAATCCCTTCACTGGCTCCCCATTGCCCAGCGAATTCACTTCAAAGTACTAACAAGTACATACAAGGCCGTCCATAACCTGTCCCCTCCCTACATCTCTGAGCTACTTTCCCGATACACCCCCACACGCACTCTCCAATCCTCACAAGACTTCCTTCTCTCCTCTCCTCTTATCGCCTCTTCCCACAATCGACTCCAAGATTTCTCCCGTGCATCCCCCATACTCTGGAACTCGCTACCCCAACATATCAGACTCTCACCTACAGTGGAATCCTTCAAAAGAAACCTGAAAACCCACCTCTTCAGACAAGCCTACAACCAGTGACCCTGCTGCCTCTATACCACCATGACCAACTTAACCCGCACCTACTGTGTCCTTCTCCCATACCATGTAGATTGTAAGCCCTCACGGGCAGGGCCCTCTCTCCTTCTGTACCAGTTTGTAACTCGTCTTGTTTATGATTAGTGCAATTGTCTGTATTATGTATGTATACCTCATCTCATATGTACAGCGCTATGGAATGAATGGCGCTTTAATAATGAATAATAATAATATTAATAACATTTTTTGCGGGAGTGCCTCTTTAAGGAAATGCACTTGCCACATATAAGCATAAAGCCCTGTATACCAACTTACTCAAATAAACTGCTGCCAATGTGGAACTTCTACATATACTTTACAACGTTCCTCCTAAAGTGTTGTTCTCACCCTGAAGTTTTCGTAATTCATATTCATTTCAATGAAGATTGATGGACTGTTGTCAGAATAGTTTAATGCACGTTGTAGAACCTCAACACATCATAAATGTCTATAGAGAAAGTTCAGTTTTCACAATGTACATAATATTTATACACAAAACGTATACTTTCCTGGCCCTTCATTTCATTGCTGTAACTGACTTTTTAGATGGAAGTGTTAAGAAATAATAGATTATTACGGTAGGTGTTGATGGTACAAGAATGCTTCCTTATCTGTGACCCTGGGCATTTGATCACAGACTAGTCTTCTGGAAACAGTGAATTCCAAGACTTATTATCATAGCACGATACCGCTCGTTAAAATTCCAGTACACTGATTTCTCAGTGGCACATAAGCCTTGGATAATAGGTCAGATCCATAAACCTGCTAGCCTGAACTTGAGCTACCTGACATTATAATCCCACCACACTATTCTGCTTTTTTGAGAAGTCCTATGTATGTTTAGGTTAGTTGGGCTGGAATGCTCTCCAAAGTCTTTAAAGTCTTCTACAAAACATTACTGTTGCTTGAATAAATTAGGGTTATTTATTTCAAATTATAATACCTTCGATTCTAAGAACCACCTGACCCTACAGTACATTACCAAATCCCTATAGTAATGAACCTGAGCTACCTGCCTATACTCCTTTCCCTACTGGACCTCTGAAATATCCTGAAGATGACATGTAATAACAAACAAATGTTTGAAATCCAACGCTAAAAAGTTTGTCTACACCAAAAATGGAAATGTTCAACCTAAAACTGTAGACCAACATCTATTTCATCATATTGCGGAGGCACTTGCACAATCAAAACCTTAAGAAAGTTGTGTCACTTGTGTGAATGATGACACAGTGGCTTACCTATCCCAGGGTTCTGGATTAAGGTGCACTGTCCACGGCGTACCCTCCACCGACTAATAATCTCAATTGGTATATAATATTATGGAAGGCACTCTGTTCTCTGGTGTGGCATGAATACATAGATGTACATGATCAGTATAAACTGTATTTATTAAAAATCCTATATATCCTAAAATCCTATAATATAAGTCCCTTAATATGTCATGATTCGTATACACCTTGATATAACACGATTATGTCACCAGCAATTCATTAATGTTGTACCTTATATACCGTGTACATGATATTAACCTCCTCAGGACCGCCGTACGCAGGATTGCGTCTTTGCGGCGGCCGTTATTCCGAGTGGACACACCGGAGACGCGGGATTTCGGGCAAAGCCGGCCCGCGCATGCGCATCGCGGGCCGGCAAAAGTTAAAAGACAATTTGGTCATCAGCCTGCAAGCCAATGATCGTCGCTGGCAGGCTGATGATTTTCAAAAAATCTAATCAGAAGCCAGTTAACACATTATATTTATAAATATAATGTGTTAAATGGCTTCTCTGCTCCTCTGCTGGTCCTTTTCGTCGGTTGGTTCCAGCAGAGGAGCACAGTTCACAGTGAGTACACCCAACACTACACTTAGCCCCCAGATCACCCTCCATCACCCCAATTAACCCCTTGATCACCCCTGTCAATCACCTAGTGAAAGGGAAAAAAGTGATCAGTGTAAACTGTCACATTTTTTCCCCACTGGTATTGACTGATAGTTTATCAGTCAATAGCGTATCGCTAATCAGCATTTGTACTTTTATAGTATCTGTAAGTGATCAAAACTGATCACAGTCAGATCTATAATAGTATTAGTGTCACCTTAGTTCGCCCTCCACCCAAAACGCAGTGTTTGTCCAATCAGGCCTGATCGGTCGCCCACACATGCGTTCACCCATGCCCGCCCCGCCGCAGTGACAAAAATATATATATATTTTTTTATCACTGCACAATCACTTTACAAGCGCTGCGGCGATAAAAAAAAATCAGTTTTGATATTTTTTTATCGATCGCAGCAGCCTCCAGTACTTCACTAGCCTCCCATTTGTAAGACAGGCTTGCTTTTTTTCTTGGGTAGTCTCAGGTAATACCACCTAAATTTAGTTGACCAAATGGCAAACAAGGGGTATTCTTCTGAAGAGGCCTACAGGCTTCTGACCCAGTCGGATGAGGAATGGGAACACTCATCTGACGTCCAGCGGGTCAGAATATGAACCTGTAGAAAGCAGTGGCAGTCTGATCCAAAGTTCGGACGAGGAGGTTGAGGTCCCTGATACCACCAGGCGTACCCGGCCCGTGTTGCTAGACCACAGGTTGCGCAGGATCCGCTTCAAGGGCAGCAGAGTGGGGCTGGCGCTCGCGGATTACGTGGTGAGGCATACACCAGCAGCGCAGCCCATCCTGGACCTAGTACCAGCACTGCCGTACAACATGGTGAAGTGGCGAGCACCAGAAGGGCAGTTGAAGCTGGTATGGTGGCACCTGCATTAGTTCCCCCGTCGCAGCCACCGCACAGACAGGGCCGTAGAGCCCCTAGAGTCCCTGAGGTGCTGGCAAACCCTGATTGGCAGCCCCCAACTTCAGCCGCACCTGTAGTTTTCCCTTTCACTGCCCAGTCTAGAGTTCGGGTTGAGACAGCTCAGATCGGATCGGCACTGGGGTTTTTTGAGCTGTTCTTGACTGCGGAGCTCTTGGACTTATTTGTGGCAGAAACAAACCGATATGCCACTGAATTTATAGCCGTCAACCCGGGAAGCTATTATGCCCAGTCTTTCCGGTGGAAACCCGTCCAAGTTTTCGAATGTAAAATTTGGGCTTAACCAAAAAGCATGAATTGCGGTCATATTGGTCCACGAACCCAATTCATCACATGCCCATGTTCTCTGCTGCCATGTCCAGGACACGATTTGAGACCATCCTGCGTTTCCTGCACTTTAGCGACAAGAGCACCTCTCGTCCCAGAGGCCACCCAGCTTTTGACCGGCTCCACAAAATTCGGCCCCCTCATAGACCATTTCAACAGCAAATTTGCAGATTTGTATACCCCTGAGCAAAACATCTGCGTAGACGAGTTCCTTATACATTTTACCAGATGCCTTGGCTTCAAACAATACATCCCAAGCAAGCGCGCCCGGTATGGGGTCAAATTGTATAAGCTCTGTGAAAGGGCCACAGGCTATACCCACAAATTTCGGATCTATGAGGGTAAAAATCAGACCCTGGAGCCAGTCGGTTGCCCTGACTACCTGGGGAGCAGTGGGAAGACAGTCTGGGACTTGGTGTCACCCTTATTTGGCAAGGGGTACCATCTTTATGTGGACAATTTCTACACAAGTGTGCCCCTCTTCAGGAATTTGTTCCTAGAACAGATTGGCTGCTGTGGCACCGCGCGACCTATTCGCCGGGGCTTCCCCCAACGGCTCGTTACCACCCGTCTTGCAAGGGGGGGAGAGGGCTGCCTTGTGTAACCAAGAACTGCTTGCGGTGAAATGGAGAGACAAGCGTGACGTTGACATGCTCTCCTCCATTCACGCAGACATGACAATCCAAATTGAACGAGCAACCAGTGTCATTGAAAAGCCCCTCTGTGTCCACGACTATAATTCGCTCATGGGAGGGGTGGACTTCAATGACCAGATGTTGGCTCCTTATCTACTCTCGCGCAGGACCAGATGCTGGTATAAGAAGGTGTTTGTATATTTAATTCAATTGGCTGTATATAATAGTTTTGTTCTCTACAGTAAGGCTGGGAGAACAGGATCCTTCCTCAAATTTCAGGAAGAGATCATCGAGAACCTCCTGTATCCAGGAGGTTCCATTGCCCCATCCACCAGTGTAGTGAGCCGTCTACACGAGCGACATTTTCCCAGTGTCGTTGCTGGTACCTCAAACCGACCGCCACCCCGAAATTTTTTTTGTGTCTGTAGCAGGAGTGGAATAATCGCAGCCATTACAGCGCCGATTTGATTGCACACTAGCACGCTACGCCTCAACCTAGAGGTGTGTAGCTTTAGGCAGGACAGTGGTCTGTTAGTGAAAACACCGTACCTCACACCAGAGGAACTCGGTGTCAGGCAGTTTACTCTACTGTTCTATGTTATCTACCGCCTCTGTTTAACATCATTGCAGAGGCTGTGGGCTTTGCTTAAGTATGGTGCACACAGCTCCTGATGAAGTGCAGTGTTGATGCATGGAAACGCGTTGAGCTGATACCATAAAGGAGTGAGTCAGGGCAATCCTTGCTCCATATACCACAATTGGAGCAATGGCTAATGCTCTGCCATAGTCCTGCACCGTCACTATCTTGGTGCAGTGAGTGTATGCGCGCTTACACTCGCTGTTAGGAGTGTTACTTGGTGGTTTTCATAGCACCAGGAATCCTCCTAGATAGTATTTTCACCCGGGTTGCTCACCTTGGACCCTGTGGTGAATTGAGCCCCCTGATGTGTTGGTGGGTCTAGTTTGTGAGTCCTACGCATCTTCCGGGTGGTGTCCTGGGTTCAGATGTAGGTTGGTCTCTACAATCAAGTATTAGTCAGTTGCTGATCGTGGCACTGATAGGTGGACACCCTTTATTTTAAACAGAATACATATTAAAAGTGATTGTTATTTTGTTTTAGCGCCTATTCTCATATTATTTGGTTCAATGTGTTTTGGGGTGTCATTTTACATATACCCATGCTGGGTGAGATAAATATCTTGGTCAAATGCCAACTTTGTATAAAAAAAAAATGGGAAAAGTTGTCTTTTGCTGAGATATTTCTCTCACCCAGCATGGGTATATGTAAAATGACACCCCAAAACACATTGCCCAACTTCTCCTGAGTACGGCGATACCATAGTTTGTAAACGCTATAACTTTTACCCAAACCATTTTTCTTTACCCAAACATTTTTTTTTTTATCAAAGACATGTAGAACAATAAATTTAGAAAAAAAATAAAATTACAGCTGAAAGTGAAAAATTTCATTTTTTTTTTTACACAAATTTCGGTAAATTTCGATTAATAACAAAAAAAGTTAAAATGTCAGCAGCAATGAAATACCACCAAATGAAAGCTCTATTAGTGAGAAGAAAAGGAGGTAAAATTCATTTGGGTGGTAAGTTGCATGACCGAGCAATAAACCGTGAAAGTAGTGTAGTGCAGAATTGTAAAAAGTGGTCTGGTCATTAAGGGTGTTTAAGCTAGGGGGGCTGAGGTGGTTAATAAATAAAAATATAAATAAAAATGCAAATAAAAAAATAATTCCAAAACCATATAACTTCCTCATAAATGGTTATAGCTGCATAGTAATATATTAAGTCCCGTCCTTTTGATGTATTCAATGACTAGATATAAAAACGCCCACCTTATAGGGGATTATAGCAACCTATCAAGTTCCATATTTAGTAGTTTAAATGATATTATGTCCATTGGTAAAAGTCTTCTATAAAGAATTATACAGTTCCAAGGTATACCAACATATAACTGATAATGACCAGTATCGAAATTGGAATGGAGATACAGTATTAGTATTGCGGATATACAGACGTGGACAAAATTGTTGGTACCCTTTGGTCAATGAAAGAAAAAGTCACAATGGTCACAGAAATAACTTTAATCTGACAAAAGTAATAATAAATTAAAATTCTATAAATGTTAACCAATGAAAGTCAGACATTGTTTTTCAACCATGCTTCAACAGAATTATGTAAAAAAATAAACTCATGAAACAGGCATGGACAAAAATGATGGTACCCCTAGAAAACACAGAACATAATGTGACCAAAGGGACATGTTAATTCAAGGTGTGTCCACTAATTAGCATCACAGGTGTCTACAACCTTGTAATCAGCCATTGGGCCTATATATATGGCTCCAGGTAATCACTGTGTTGTTTGGTGATATGGTGTGTACCACACTCGACATGGACCAGAGGAAGCAAAGGAAAGAGCTGTCTCAAGAGATCAGAAAGAAAATTATAGACAAGCATGTTAAAGGTAAAGGCTATAAGACCATCTCCAAGCAACTAGATGTTCCTGTGAGTACAGTTGCACATATTATTCATAAGTTTAAGATCCATGGGACTGTAGCCAACCTCCCTGGACGTGGCCGCAGGAGGAAAATTGATGACAAATCTAAGAGACGGATAATCCGAATGGTAACAAAAGAGCCTAGAAAGACTTCTAAAGAGATTCAAGGTGAACTTCATGCTCAAGGAACATCAGTGTCAGATCGCACCATCCGTCGTTGTTTGAGCCAAAGTGGACTACATGGGAGACGACCAAGGAGGACACCATTGTTGAAAACGAATCATAAAAAAGCAAGACTGGAATATGCCAAACTACATGTTGACAAGCCACAAAGCTTCTGGGAGAATGTCCTGTGGACAGATGAGACAAAAATCGAAGTTTTTGCCAAGGCACATCAGCTGTATGTTCACAGACGAAAAAATGAAGCATATCAAGAAAAGAACACTGTCCCTACTGTGAAACATGGAGGAGGCTCTGTTATGTTCTGGGGCTGCTTTGCTGCGTCTGGCACAGGGTGTCTTGAATCTGTGCAGGGTACAATGAAATCTCAAGACTATCAAGGAATTCTAGAGAGAAATGTACTAGCCAGTGTCAGAAAGCTTGGTCTCAGTCGCAGGTCATGGGTCTTGCAACAGGACAATGACCCAAAACACACCGCTAAAAACACCCAAGAATGGCTAAGAGGAAAAAATTGGACTATTCTAAAGTGGCCTTCTATGAGCCCTGACCTCAATCCTATTGAGCATCTTTGGAAGGAGCTGAAACATGCAGTCTGGAAAAGGCACCCTTCAAACCGGACACAACTGGAGCAGTTTGCTCATGAGGAGTGGGCCAAAATACCTGCTGAGAGGTGCAGATGTCTCATTGACAGTTACAGGAAGCGTTTGATTGCAGTGATTGCCTCAAAAGGTTGCGCAACAAAATATTAAGTTAGGGGTACCATCATTTTTGTCCATGCCTGTTTCATGAGTTTATTTTTTTACATAATTCTGTTGAAGCATGGTTGAAAAACAATGTCTGACTTTCATTGGTTAACATTTATAGAATTTTAATTTATTATTACTTTTGTCAGATTAAAGTTATTTCTGTGACCATTGTGACTTTTTCTTTCATTGACCAAAGGGTACCAACAATTTTGTCCACGTCTGTATTATATTGGTGTTAGTTAATATTGTTTAATGATATGGTTGTACATTACCACTCCGTATTATTGTGTCGGTTTGAAGTTACCTCCAATGTTTCCCTTGCTTCTGCTGATGCGGGCTTGCTGTGTTCGGGCCGCTGGATTGCTCAAACACTACTCTCCCGGCGTCCCATGTGGTGGCCCACGTGGTAGGGGGCAGTGTCCTCAGTCAGCCTCTATCTCCTTATTGAACGAGGGGTCTGCTCTGTTGCATGTTCCACTGATAATTGATCGGCGTACTTCTAAGTGATATGTTGAGTAGATGAATGGCTATAAAAGGAAGCGATAATTGTTGGTAACCACACAGCCGCAAATAGCCGCAGTTGTATTCACCAGACGCGTTTCAAAGCTGACATGTTCCTTCTTCAGTGGTCATAACCAAGTGCATGCTCCATTAGATTTTTATAGGGTCATTCCTTAATTGAGAGGGCGGAATTTGCCAATATGGATATTCTTCTCTAATATCTGGACCGGAGTTAGGCAAACTTGGACTTCTTCTTAAAGTATAACATAAATGCCATTAAGAAAACGAATAATAGCAATAAAGTACATTGCAATGATATATCAAGACTAAAAAATAAAAACATAAGTTCATATTACAATAAACGCAGGTGCGTTTTTAATGCGGCTTCCATGAGTTTTTTGTAAATATGTCTTCTGCTTATCTTTACCTATGTATGAAAGATTCCTTTCGCATATAATGCATCATTTTATTTCTATTTCTCATTCTTAACTATAGCTTTTTTTTCTCCTTTTTATTTCTTTTTGTACAGATGAGAATTTCAAGAGGATCAATATCAAGAAGTTCCTTTAACCAGCACTGGGCAGGTGAGGTGCAAAGATTTTACAGCCGCTAAGTGCCACATGTGCCAGGGGAAAAACGGGTTTCGGCACATGTGGCACCTGGAGTGTGTAAACCCGGCCTAAGGGTGTTATCAGACAGAGGCCGAAGCTCAACTGTGTGTGGCTACCATTTATGACAGTACCTTTAGGCCTCTTTCAGACGAGGGTGTCCTGTACGGAGTGAGTGTGTGATTTCCTGTTACAGACATTTTGCAGGAGATCATGGCATTATACTGATTTATAATGTTGTGTGTCACATGATCTTACTTCTACAGAATTATACTGACATAATAACCAACCTGTGAAATGCAGCAATTTCAGGTTTGTGAGCATATTAAACTAAGGGAATTCACCAAACGTGTCACCATCAAGCTCCACAATGGGAATCTTAACGCATTTTAGTCTCATATTTTAATGAACTAGTGGGAATTCGATGTTGCCCTGTGTTTGGATCCATCATTTTATTCATTTATGATACAATGTTTTGCCCAATCTTAGAGCTATGAAAGAATATCTTGTTTTTCTTTATCTGGTGCTAGGAACGGTATGTCATAACAAAGATTCATTTTTGCCTAAAATGAATCACTATAATCAGCAAACTGCCAAAAGTACATATTGTGATGAGTTTGTCCGGAAGCCTGCTCTCTGATTAACTATTAACCTCCTGTTTAAAAGAGTAAACATTGTGCTGCTTACTTAGTGCAACCTGTCTACTAGATAAACAGAATATGTACTGGACCTGTAGAATTTTAGGTGCTCTGACTAAAGTTACTACACATAAGCACTATACCTTTTAATACAAACATCCCTGTAACATTACTGACAAGTTCACGCATTACTGTACTCATCACTATATACAAAAGGTGCAATGCGAAATACGTAACCGCTAAGCAAGCTAAAAACAGCGTCACTTTCATCTAGTACAGTTCACATGATGGAGGATGAGCTGCAATGCCCGACACAGCCCCTGGAGTATTGTGGTGCAGCATGTGTAAAAAGTGCTAAATTATTAGCAGATGTTCCACTGCACACTGATGCAATAACCTGATGACCTAGATACTAGGCCTTGAGTGTAATATACTAGTGCATCTCAATAAAGTAGATTATCAAAAACGAGATTTTTGTGAACTCACCTGTAAAATCTCTTTCTCGTTGTATTCATTGGGGGACACAGGACCGTGGGTATAGCTTGCTGCTGCCACCAGGAGGCGACACTAGGCTGAAAGCTGTTATGCTCTCTCCAGGGTGGAGGGGGTACAGCCTGCAGGGGAGGAGCTATCAGTTTGTGCTTCAGCAGTAGGAGAAACAGTACCGAAACAAAAACACAACCAGTAAGGACCACTGCCCAACAAAAACCGAACCGGACACCAGCCCCAACCGGCAACTCGGACCCACAGGCCTGATAACAATATAAAAAAAATGGGTGGGTGCTGTGTCCCCCAATGAATACAGCGAGAAAGAGATTTTACAGGAGAGTTCACAAAAATCTCGTTTTCTCGCTCATATCATTGGGGGACACAGGACCGCGGGACGTCCTAAAGCAGTCCCCGGGAAGGGAAAAAAAACAACCCTGGCCCCCAACTCCCTCATGTAAGACACTACACTGCGGCCTGTAAAACTCTGCGGCCGAGAGCAGCATCCGCCGAGGCGAAAGAATGCACCTGGTAAAATTTCGTGAAGGTGTGTAAAGAGGACCAAGTCGCTGCCTTACACAATTGAGACGCCAAAGCGTGGTGAAGGTGAGCCCAAGAAGCCCCGACCGCCCTGGTAGAGTGAGCCGTGATACAGGGAGGAGGAACCCTGCCCTTGGAACGGTAGGCCTCGGCAATGGCCGATCTAATCCACCGAGCAATCGTCACCTTAGAGGCTGGCAAACCTTTACGAGGACCTTCCGAGATCACGAACAGGGAGTCCGTGCGTCTAAAGGGGGCCACCACTGACATGTAGATCCGCAAGGCCCGTACCACATCCAGACGGTGGAGAGCCACCTCCCTAGGATGAGAAGGCTCAGGGCAAAAAGAGGGCAGAACAATGTCCTCATTAACATGAAACGCCGACACCACCTTCGGAAGGAACGACGGCACTGTCCGGAGTACCACCTTGTCTTGATGGAACACCAAGAAGGGTTCTTTGCAAGAGAGCCGCCAGTTCCGACACCCGACGGATGGAGGTAATGGCAACCAGAAACGCGACCTTCTATGAAAGCATGCGGAGGGAGGCTTCTCGCAGAGGTTCAAATTCAGCACCAAATTCAGGTCCCAGGAATGCAACGGTGGCCGATAAGGGGCCGCGGTGTGAGCCACTCCCTGTATGAAGGTCTTGACCAGACCCAATACCGCCAGCGTACGCTGGAAAAAAAATGGAAAGAGCAGAAACCTGTCCTTTCAGCGAACTCAGAGCTAGTCCCAGCTCTAAACCCGCCTGAAGAAAGGCCAGCACCGTAGGGAGGGAAAACTTCCTGGAAGGAAGATCTCTGTCCTCACAGAATTTAAGGAAAGACTTCCACGTCCGATAATAGATTTTGGCGGAGGAGGGCTTCCTAGCCCTAATCATGACCACATCAGAGAAACCCCTTTGCTTCAACAGGAAGGTTTCAATAGCCACGCCGTTAAACGCAGCGTATGTAAACCCTGGTGGAAGACTGGGCCCTGAGAGAGCAGGTCGGGTCTGAGTGGAAGGGGCCACGGCACGTCTCCCAGAAGAAAAACGGAGCTCCGAGTACCAAGCTCGACGAGGCTAGTCTGGGGCGATCAGAAGCGTCTGAATACCCTCCATCCTGATTCTGCGAATGATCCGAGGCAGGAGCGGTAACGGAGGGAACACGTACAGAAACGCGAAGTTGTCCCACGGTGCCACAAGGGCGTCTACGTCGTACGCCATCGGATCTCTTGCGCGAGACAGAAAGCACAGGAGTTTGTGATTTCACCTGGATGCCATCAGATCCACTTCCGGGCGTCCCCACTGGAGACAAACGTCCTCGAACATCTCCGGATGGAGAGACCACTCCCCCGAGTCCACCGTCGTTCTGCTGAGGAAATCCGCTGTCCAATTGTCCACACCCGGGATGAATATTGCCGAGATCACCGGGACATGGGCTTCCGCCCACTGCAGAATCCGTGCGGCCTCGTTCATCACCGTCCCGCTGCGAGTCCCCCCTTGGTGGTTGATATAGGCAACCGCTGTGGCGTTGTCCAACTGTATCCTGACCAGACGGCCCTGCAAATAGGGGGTCCAATGGCAGAGGGAGAGGTAGATGGCCCGGAGCTCCAGTATATCGATAGGTAGTTTGGACTCCGACAGAGACCAAACGCCTTGGGCTGTCCGGGTACCGAAGACCCCTCCCCAGCCGCGGAGGCTGGCGTCGGTCGTAACCACCGTCCATGACACTGGGAGGAAAGACTTCCCCGAGGACAGGTGGACCGGCCCTATCCACCAGCCAAGAGCCGCATGCACGGGCTGAGACAGTGAGATCCTGAGGTCCAGAGAATCCCGGGACTTGTCCCAGGAGGACAAAATGAGCTGCTAAAAATCCCTGGTGTGGAATTGGGCGAATGGTATCGCCTCGAAGGAGGCCACCATCAGACCCAGTACTCGCATGCAGCTGCGAATAGACACCCTGCGCCGCTGGATGAGCAGACGCACCGCATTCTGAATGCCCGATCTCTTGTCTAGTGGTAGACGTACCACGGCAGCCTCGGAGTCCAGTGTCATGCCCAAGAACCTGATCTGAGTGGTGGGAGACAGGCATGACTTTCTCAGGTTGACTATCCAGCCGAAGTGAGTGAGGGTGCTCATCGTGATCCGAAGACTCTTCGCATTGAGATGCTGTAGGCGCCTTGATCAAGATGTCGTCCAGATACGGGAGAAGAGTAATGCCTCTGGACCGCAGGATCCCCAGAAGGGGGGCAAGAACCTTCGTAAATACCCGCAGGGCCGGCGCCAGACCAAACGGCAGAGCGACCACAAACAGGTTGGAATAAAAACCTGTAAACCGCTCCTCCGAGGGAACAGGTGAAATCACCCCCAGTGAGAGAAGTGACTGGACTGCGTGCAAAAAAACGCGGCCCGGACGGGATCCCTGGAGGGCTGGGAGAGGAAGAAACGGTTAGGGGGAAAAGACCTGAACTCTATTTTGTAGCCTGAGGAGACGACCTCGAGCGCCCATGCGTCCGGAATATGGGCGTGCCAAAGCTCCTGAAACAGGAGGAGACGCTCCCCCACCTGTGAGGGTGGGGACAAACCTTCATGCTGAAGGCTGTTTACCTGGGGCTGTACGAGGCTGCTGAGCACGCTGACGCCAGGCCTGTTGGGGCTTAAAGGATGGTCCTTTCCGCCGATCCTGATTGGGTGGCCCCGCCGCCGAGTTGGGTGCTGAACGGGTGCCCGAAAAACGGCGAAAGGACTGGAAGTGAGAGGATGCAGTTCTGGACTGAAAGGGCCGCTTTGCCTTGGGCTGGGGCAGATGGGTGCTTTTCCCACCCGTAGCCTCTGAAATAATCTCATCTAGTTTGGACCCAAATAGCCGAGACCCAGAAAACGGAAGCCTCAGCAGGGAGCGCTTAGATGAAGAATCAGCTTTCCAGGCCTTGAGCCACAACTCCCGGCGGACCGAAGTGGCAAGAGCCGAGGAACGGGCGACCATCGATCCAGCATCCAGTGCCGCTTCACAGAGATATTCCCCTGCCTGAGAAATTTGGAGCGCCGATGATTGAAGTTCAGCAGGAGGGAGGTCGGACACTATGTCCTGGCTCAAACGGATGGACCACTCCGAAACCGCTTTGGCTACCCAGGCAGAGGCGAAAATCGGACGCAATGCCGAACCGCTCGCCGTAAAGATCGACTTAGAGAGTGACTCTACGCGATCATGACTAAGAACAACACTGTTCGAAACGCGTAGATCGTGGGGATAAGTGGGTTCCAGTGTCACTGTTGCTGGTTGTACCTATATTGTGGTGACAAAAATAAAGACCGGGATTTTTCACTACGTCCTTCTGGTGCCGGAGCCTTTTTCTACTTTGTGTATCTACCTTCGGACTGGCTTGAGTCCGCCCCGTGCACCGTCACACAGGATCGGAAGGTGAGCTGGCTACAATCTTTTCTACTCTACGAGACGGTCCACTGGATCCTGGAGGGAAGAGCCATCCGCCACCGGGATGGTAGTGACTTTTGCCAAGTGAGCAACCGGTGGGTCCAGGGAGGACCATTTGTCCATGGACTCGCGTGGAAAAGGGTAGAGTAGGTCTAGGCGTTTCGGAATAACAAAACACAAACCTGGCTGGTCCCAAGCCTTGGTGACAACGATAGAAAAATCTTTGTTTAATGGGAACGCCTTGGGGGTCTGTTTCGCACGCAGAAACGACACCCCTTGTTGGCTAGTGGACGGAAGTTCCTCCTGAACCTGGAAGGTGTCCCTTATTGCCGATATCAGGCTATCCACCATGGATGCAATCTGAGAAGAATGCTCCAGATCCATATCTGCATCCGAATCCCCAAGCTCTCCCTCTGACAGTGTGTCGCCTAAAAGGGAGGACGCCTGTGAATGGGAGCCAGGAGCAGGGGGGGATGCTGAGGCATCAGAGGAGGAACGGGTGCCTGCTCTGGGGCGCTTACTAGGTCTGCCTCTGGTTTGTGCGCCATGCGACTGTGCGGATTGCACCGGTGGTGATTTCTCCACTAAACGACCCAGCAATGAAAGGGTTGAATGGGAGATCTCAGAGAGGTCTTCCACTGCCCGTGACAGGGACCTTGCCCAGTCTGGTTCCCCCTGGACAGGACGATCCAGGGCTTCTGTGTGCTGTTGTGCCCTAGGGGGGTGGCTCTGTGCAGGTTTCTGACATGCATAGCACAGTGATAGTGACTGACCACGAGGGAATTTTGCCGAGCACAAAGAGCAGGCATAGTAAGTGGTCCTACAGGGTGCCTGGGGGGGGGGGGGGACATGGTCAAATCTCCTGCTGGATGGGGGTATCGATCGCCTACCAGTATGGAGGTCCCAGGTCCTGTGTCCTACCCACGCAGCGCCGGGGGAAGAAGCAGGAAGTTTAACTAGGGCGGGAGAATAAGCCACGCCCCCTTCCAGCCCGGGTGCGGCAGCCTAATGCTGAAGTGGGGAGGCCGCGCCTCCCGCTCTGTGCACGTGAGCGCTGATGCTGCGGCCAGAGTGCCCTAATGCTCCCCCATGATCCGTCCTTTCCCTGCCTGACCGCAGCGGTATGCGTTCCCCTTCCCCGGCGCTTAAGCGCGGCCTGGGGCTATGCTGCCGTCTAATAAATGATCCCTGTTAATCGGGGTCCGGGTGATGGGGAAGAACATGGAGGAGACCCTCTTCCCTTGCTGATGTCTCCTCCAGGAGTGTGGGAGGGAGAGCCCATTGGGGAAGCCACTGCAGCTGAGGATGAAGCAGGTCTACTTACCTGTCTTCATCTGTGTTCTTCACCCTATGATGCATCACCAGCAGGGCCACCCTATGACCGCTGGCACCAGGCGACAGGGGTCCGGGCAGAGAAGGGCTGAAGAGAGGGTGACCCTTTTGCTGGGGGGAAGCAGGGGAGCGAGGCTGCCCTGGTCCACTTTTGCTTCTTGGGGGAGGCAAGGCGGTGAATCAGGTACACCGGCCAGCCTCCCGGGGATACAGGGACGCAGGCGACCCTGTGCCCCCTTCCAGTAGTCTGAATAAAAATAAAAGAAAAATGAAATCAAATAAAAATACCAATGCCACCCTGCAAAGCAGGGAGGTCTGCCTCCTACGACACTAAGCTAAAAACTGATATGCTCTCTCCAGGCTGGAGGGGGTATAGCCTGCAGGGGAGGAGCTAACAGCTTTTAGCCTAGTGTCTCCTCCTAGTGGCAGCAGCAAGCTATACCCACGGTCCTGTGTCCCCCAATGATATGAGCGAGAAAAGTTTCTTTCACTTTTTGAATTGAATTACTGAAACATTCTATAGATACACAGTGATCTATTTCAAGCGTTTATTTTAATGTTGGCGATTATGGCTTACAGCTAATGAAAATCGTAAGTTAGAGGAAGCCAAAAAAAAATAAAGATTTTTTAATACAGAAATGTTGACCTACTGAAAAAGTATGTCCAGCATATGCACTCATTACTTGGTTGGGGCTCCTTCTCCATGACTTACTGCATCAATGAGGCATGGCGGCGATCAGCCTGTGGCACTGCTGAGGTGTTATGGAAGCCCAGGGTGCTTTGGTCTTTAGCTCATCTCCATTGTTGGGTCTGGTATCTTTCTCTTCATATTACCACCTATGGGGTTTCGGTCAAGGGAGTTTGAAAACAAGACTTGGACCACCTAGTAATAGTCCAGTCCTTTTTCTCTGGGTTACGAGTGGTGTGTCACAAGGAATGTGACAGTTGTAGCTCATGTCCAAGATACGTCTGTGTGTGGTGGCTAATAAAGCACTGACTCCAGCCGAGTGGAGAGAGAGGCATTTTTCTCTGCTAAGTTATATTACAAAGTTTCTCATATTCACCTGTACTATTGATGGTTGCACGTACAATGATCAATTAAAGTGTACCTTCAATTATGTATTGAAGATTATAAAAACATTCCATAGCGGCTTCTAAATAGCAACATGTAGTGGCCCCAGCCCATGCTGTCCTCCTCTGCCTCCTAGGCTTCCCTATCCTGTCACAGAATCAGCGCTACATTCCTGGGTCCCCTACTGTTTATGGCAGACTAAGGCTCCATGCACACATCCGCAAATAGGTCCGCATCTGTTCCGCAATTCACACTACGGATGTGTGAATGGACCCTTGGAGACAGAAGGTTGTGTTCAGTATATGCTGCTATCTAGAAGCAAAATCTGCTACACAAGTTATTTAGAAATAAAACCAAAAAATGATTTTTAAAGTACATTCCCACACCGACATTGTGACATGTACAGGGACGTGCTGGTGTACAGCATATGATGACAGCAGCCAATCACTGTCCACAGTGCTAGACTGCTGAGTACAGCGACCGACTGCAGCAGTCACATGCAGTATACTGGCAGTTTGCAGCATCAGGAGGACCGGACCAGCTCTACAGCGTTAGATGAACATCAGCTGCAGCTGTCAACTTTTGTTGCACTGGCCAGCTAACTAATATGTACATGCATTGCACCCGCGCGATAAAAACTGAACATAGGAACGCAATCAAAACTGACTGCAATTGCGTACCTACTGGCACAATTTCCCCTGATCGCAGACGCAACGCATCTGGACATGCTCGTCTGCAAGGGGCCTTATATCTTATGTCTGTGGAGGCTAAAATCCTGGTTTTGGCTCACAATCACTAAAGGAAAATCACTGACCAAAACACTGACGCGTGAATGGGGCTTTAGGTGTATAGCCAATACTTTTTCTATTTCAAGCTATGAATAAACATTAAACAATATAACTGGAAAATGTTTAAATGCAGAAATTTAATCAAAGAAGCATATTATATATTACAGAAATGTTGCAGATTTGGATGTATGAAAAAACAAAAAAAAACAAAAACAATAGATATTTATGGATCAGTCATTAAAAATTGGAGCAGTAATGGGACTTGCAAATAGACAATAGCAGTTACATTGTAAAATGCCGCGTGTAATCGTATTCTATAGTGGGAATGACAGCTTGTACAAATTTTAGAAAAATGAGAAGGTACCTAGTAAGATCACGTTAAGGAACATAATGTGTAGAAAATGTATTACTTACACTGTCCGTTACATGCATTCACACAAAGCTTAAATATAAGATGTATGAAGATTTTTAACCGCATCAATAAAAAGGGTTTCCTGCTTAGACGTGGAGCTGGATGTTTTTTCTTCCAAGCTTAAAGATGGTTCTCAAACAGGGCAAGGAATAAAACACTTAGGGGGTCATTTATTAAAACTGGTGCTTTAGATGCAAGTCTTAATAACCCCTGCGCTAGCGGTGGAGCCGCTTAAAAAGGTATGTAGAAGCGCCGGCATCTACATAACTCTGGCGCATCCACTGCTGGTCTAAATATATACCAGCTCCCTTGCTGGTATAACTATAGAACATTTTCTACACCTAAAACAGGTGTAAAAAATGATAAATGACACGGGCCTGGCAGCCCACCCCCTTGTTTAGGCCTGTCACAGATTGCTGCGCAGATAACCATTACACCACAATCTGAGACAGATATACACCAGAAAACTGGCATATATTAGTTAGTAAATTACTCCCTTAAAAAATATTATGCAAACAGTACATTTATAAATTCTATAAAACTCTTAACCATCCCCATTATTCTTCCAGTTGGACAGGGAACACTCTGTTCTTCTGGTAAATCCCACCTACCTTCTAAAACACTTATCTTTTAGTTTCTTCATCAGTCACATTCTCACTAGTTACTCAGAAAGATCCTGGTTAGTAATATGTGATGATTCACAACACATCCAAAAATAAAGGCGTAGTAATATCTGTGCCTACATAATTATTCCCAGAAGGTAACCCCGTCAGCAGTACAGGACACTATGCACCAGATCAGAACCACACTTAGACAATGTGAGATGCAGGTCGGGTGTGCTCTACATTGGAGTATACCATGTACACATTGTGCTTTTTATGAATGTTTCTTGGCATTGTCCTGTGAATTTTAATTGGTCTTACATAATTAATATGGTTGAAACAAAAAATAAATAAAAAAAACACAAGTCCATTTAATTCAAACAAGGGATGGGTGGGGGATGTGAATTTCAGAAAAAGGGAGAGAGACCCAGACTTCTACAAATTTTCATAAGCATTAGTGTTATTAAGTTGTAGGAAATTATCAAAGCCTGCCGTGACCACCTGCTGATGTAGACTATTCCACAGATTTACAGCCCAAACAGTAAAGAAGCCTTGACGCCTCTGGAGACTGAACTTTTTCTTCTCCAGATGCAGGCAGCTTTTCGCCATATTTTTGTATGGCCCATTTATATACTTGTATAGGTTAATCATGTCCCCCCTTAAAAGCCTCTTCTCAAGACTAAATCAATTGAATTCTATTAATCTTTCCTCATAACTAAGAGCCTCCATGCCCCTTATCAGTTTAGTTGCTCTGCTCTGTACTGTTGCCAGCTCCAGGGCATCCTCTTTCTATGGACTGGTGCCCAGAACTGAACTGCATATTCCACTGGTCTTGGATGTATGGTATATGATTACTGGGATCTCACCCTTTGTGGATCTTTTCATGTACCAGCGTTTTCTTGTGTAATAAACAGTATATGTGTTTTTTTTCAATGTACTTAAGACAAAACGTTTGAGCTTCGACTCCCGTGGTAAAAAAATTAATAAAAATAAAAATAAAAAAATTCGGAAGTTTATTGAGAGATAGAGACAGTGCTATCAATGTCTAGCAATTCCAGGGAGAGACCTGGAGGCAGTACTATTTTCTGCCTACAGCTTTTACAGGAAAGCATTAACAGTGATATTGGGGCAGTCTTCTGGTTGCTGCTATTCTTTCTGAATACCATACCATGAATTGTCATTCATTGCTCTTAAAGAGGAACTGTCACCCCAATGCAGAGCAATCTGAAATCCCCATGCTATAGAGCAGGAGAAACGGAGCAGATTGATATACAGCTTTGTGGGAAAGTTCAGTAAAACTTGTAATTTATATCTCTGTTTCTTCCACCTCCTGTGAAGAGCTATTGGAACAGAAGGGAGGCGTCATCAGTGACTGACAGCACTGTTTGTATAAGTGTGTATAGAGATACCTGTCAGTTATGGATAACCCTTTCCTCCTGTACCGACAGCTGTTCACAGGAGGTGGAAGAAGCAGAGATAAATGTACAGTATAAAATATTAGTTTTTACTGATCTTTTCCCATAAAACTATTTCAATCTGCTCTGCTCCTCCTAATCTAAAACATGGTGCTTTCAGATTGCATTTCATTTTGTAGGACCTCTTTAAGTGACAGACAATAAAAATCTAACACCCCAATTGTCATAAGTTTGAATCTGGATAGAAAATCACAGGGATTTTCTATCAAGGAGCAGATCTAAAGGGAGGGGATGGGGTGAGGTGAGAGGGTTCATATAGGAAGTATGGCCCCATGACGAGGTGGATGCATGCAAATAAAACCATGCCGACATGCATGATAATGGCCATATGGTTTTGTGGGGTTTCTGCCATATTATGGGCAAAATTGTTAAGTCACTTAAACTTTTTGAAAACACCACCCACCACATGTGGCCAAGCTTATCAGAGCATGTGCATTAAGTGCCATACACAATAGGTTCGATAGCAATGAGGGATATTATAAACTCCCTGAGTTACATTATATACACTCACTTCAGACATCATACAGTTGTGTCTCAGCTGCTGCAGAACATGATCATATACATCTAAGACGCTGCAGGATCATTACGTTTTTATCATCTACAGTTGGAGATCTACACAGCATCAGTGTGATGCAGAAAGGCAGTGCCATGTACAGTACTGCATACAATAGGAATAAAGGATACATGTGAACCCCCAACTCTCCTCCACCTTCTGCAACTGTCTCAATTATTTTCTTCATAACTTCTGCATGCCTAAAAAAATAAAACAAAAAACATTTTTGTTAGGCGTTGTGTAACAAAGTGTTTTCACAATCACTCTTCATATTCTTAACTTCTTGAACTTGAGTCATTACTGAGCAATGACCGGTGGGAAAGGTTTCCTATTTAGAAACACACTGCAGGTCACAAGCTACTAATAAGAACCCCCCCCCCCCATTTGTGCATCACACAACTGAACAAAGCTTTAATGACTTATTCAAAGTTGGTCAAATAAAATAAAAAACACTTTGGTACTGCCCAGATTTCTGCACGGTTGATAATAAAATGTGGTTTGATTGTTATGCAAATCAAACCCAATCTAAGTATGCACAAACCGTTGTACCATTCATGTCTTATTGATCATCTGTACAGTGGATACATATTCACACTGCAAGGAGAAAAAGGTAAGTAATAACTTCTCCAAGAGCTAATTGGCAAAAAGTGTTTCAATTAGGGCTCATACACATGACTGTTGGATGTTTTGCGGATCTGCAAAACACAGATACCAGCCGTGTAGATTACACATTTTGTAGAACGGAACAGCCAGCCCCTAATAGAACAGTCCTATCCTTGTCCGTAATGCGGACAATAAGACAGGTTCTATTTTTTGAGGAACATGGAATGTACACGGAGTAATTTCTTTGTTTTGCGGCCCTATTGAAGTGATTAGTTCCGTATTTGGGCTGCAAAAAAAAAAAATTTATTAAAACAAAAACAGAACAGACACAGCAAAGAAAATTATATATATGTTCGTGTGCACGAGTCCTTAAAAAGGGGTTCTCCGGGAATTAAGAAAATGAAAATACCTAAATATTACTTTATTATAAATATATTCCCAAATACCTTTCATTAGCTATATTGGTTCAATTTGTCTAGGCTCCCTCATTAGGAGAAAAAAATATAATGGGCGCCATCCTATTAGTACACACTAAACCTGTCCTAATCACACAGGAGAACAAGTTACTCACAACACTGAGCTAAAGAACGGCCTCATCCTCCTCTCTGCTCGTCAGGGATTATGATCCTGAATACAGCTGAATCTCTGAAGGAAAGAAGCTCATTAGGAGACATGAAGTACAGAGAGGACGGAGAAGGCAGACTGTGGTAATGGAGACTGCATACAAATGCTGCTCATTACTCATATCTCCACCATCCTCTCTATACTTCATGTCTCCTCTTCAACTCCATTCCTACAGAGATTCAGCTGAAGCTCATTAAAAACTGTATTCAGGATCATAACCCCTGACAAGTAGATCAGAGAGGAGGATGAGGCAGCTCTT
The DNA here is from genome assembly GCF_014858855.1 of Bufo gargarizans. Lineage (NCBI taxonomy): Eukaryota > Metazoa > Chordata > Amphibia > Anura > Bufonidae > Bufo > Bufo gargarizans. The sequence continues at coordinate 454,846,323 of NC_058082.1, forward strand.
TATCTCAGTGCTATGAAGTTACTTGTTCTCCTGTGTGATTGGGACAGGTTTTTTGTGTACTAATAGGACGGCAGCCATTTTATTTCTCCTAATGATTATACAAATGAAAGGTATTGGTGAATACATTTATAATAAAGTATTATTTAAGTATTTTCATTTTCTTAATTCACGAAGAACCCCTTTAAGGAGATAGGATTGGAACAGTAGGTGTCAGTGGTGGTTTGGCTGTTAACTAAAAGGCACATGAAGCCTGGTTACTCACAGACTTGATCTGCCAGAACTGAGAAGTGTTACTGAGATGCATGCAGCTTGAAATGGCTACAAAAGCATTGCTAAAGATCTGGGTGTACATCAATGAATGGTTAAACAATGGAGAAAATGCAGGACTGTTGCTACACTCCTTAGGGGTGGGTATCTTGTTAAGACCACTCCAAGAGCACAACGAACAATTCTGAAAGATGCGAGAAAGAATCCAATGGTAACAGCAAAAGACCTACAGAAAACTGCAAGCTGCAAAACCCATTGTTCACGTGTCCACTATAAGAAAAACACTGAATAAGAATGGCGTTCATGGAAGGATACCACAGAAGTTCTATAGACAGAATAAAAAAGGGAACTTTAATAATTATTATTTTTTTTATCAGAGATGCACAATGCTATGTTTGGTCAACAAAGAACACCCCGCGCCAACACCAAAACATACTGAGATGCATGGTGGAGGAAGCATCGCAGTTTGGGGCTGCTTGGCTGCCTCAGAGCCTGGGTGTCTTACGATAATGGGGAGAACAATTAATTTTACAGTGTATCAAGCATTTTACAGGAGAATGTCAGGGCATGAGAGTGAACATTAGTAGCCCCTCTTTGTGTAGGTGACAAGCAGCCATAACATCCGCATTGCCACTGCTGGATGTGTGTGGTGAGAAGAGAGAGCTTCTGGACTACCACACAGTTCAAACCATTAAGCCTTATACGATGCCATCCAATGAAGTACCTGCATGGATGTACTGAACACATGGCTGGTGGTGGCAGATTAGGGTGATTTTCAATGGTCACAGTTTTCTTCACATGATCTTGGCTAATGTCTTCATACATATTTTCAACGGTCAACGGCTGACGTTGCTGGAAGTTCAGAGCCATAAAGATATTAATTAGATCATACAAAATAAATACACTCAGCAATAATTAGAATATGCAAGAAGAAAGCAATATGAGCTCCATTCTGAAATATAACCAATGCTGGCCTATTTATGCCATAAACGAGGGGAGCAGCTGAGGGCATGGGCTTGTGCCCAATTAGATGGTAGGGGTGCTGGTCTAGTCTCAGTGCCCCCTGCCGCTATTTCGCTATGCCGCTGCTCCGTCCCCATTGACTATAACGGGGGCAGTTCTCCGGCGCAGCACAGCAGTTCGCGGCGAGAGGCCGTCGGACTAAAATGTCGGACATGCAGTACTTTCAGTCCGGCAGCCTTTCGCCGTGCTGCGCCGGAGCTCCGCCCCTGTCCCCATTATAGTCAATGGGGACGGAGCGGCGGTCCGGCAGCACAGCAAAATAGCGGCAGGATGAATCCGACAGGGTGAACAGCCTGTCGGATCCGTCCTGCCGCTAGTGTGAAAGTAGCCTTACGTACAAAGAACAAAAAAGTAACTCAGACAACCCCTTTAAAGGGGTGTTCCAAGATATATATATATATATTTTTTTACTGATGTACTATCCTCTGAATAGGTCATAAGTATCTGATTGCTGGGGGAATTTTGTACTGGCACACATTATCGTGGGCACTAAGAGGAGGTACTTTTTGTACTGGCACACACTATATGGGTTATGTCTGGATATTATTTGTACTGGCATACATTATAAGGGGGCATTTTTACTACTAGTGCACATTATAAGGGAGTATTTTTGTACTGTCACATTATAAAGGGGGCATTTTTCTGCTGTCACACCTTAAAGGGAGTCTTTCACCTAAAATGACCATTATACACCACAAACATGATGATATCCATTACATTCCCCATATTATAATCTTACCTTTCATATTGCTGTCCGTCGCCTATTCTCTCTTAAAAACACTTTTATTCCATATGCTAATCAGGTTCTGAAGGTGCCCATGGGCGGCGTTTATGCGGCCGGTGCCCAGGCTCCACGGCGCTGTTCAAATCAAACCCCTCCCCTTTCACCCCTCTGGCCCGCCCTCGGTTCTTCAGATACCATCCTCCAGTCAGTGACAAATCCGGCGCCTGCGCACTCCATTACTCACTAGGGCAGAGGCAGCAGAGCGTTGCGCATGCGCCGGCCCGTACATCCCGATATTTTGGCAGTTTACTTCCGCCGGCTAGATCGGGATGTATGGGCCGGCGCATGCGGATTAAACGCTCTGCTGCCTCTGCCCTAGTGAGTAATGGAGTGCGCAGGCGCCGGATTTGTCACTGACTGGAGGATGGTATCTGAAGAACCGAGGGCGGGCCAGAGGGGTGAAAGGGGAGGGGTTTGATTTGAACAGCGCCGTGGAGCCTGGGCACCGGCCGCATAAACGCCGCCCATGGGCACCTTCAGAACCTGATTAGCATATGGAATAAAAGTGTTTTTAAGAGAGAATAGGCGACGGACAGCAATATGAAAGGTAAGATTATAATATGGGGAATGTAATGGATATCATCATGTTTGTGGTGTATAATGGTCATTTTAGGTGAAAGACTCCCTTTAAGGAAAAATAATACTACTGGGGGGCATTATGGTGAGCTTTATTACTACTGGGGGACTATGGAGAACATGATTACTAGTATGGACATTACTACTATTGGGGGCACTTTAGAGGCACTATTACTACCAAGTACACTCTGGCAAATTATTATTACTATTGCTGGAACTTTTGGGAGCATTTTTACTGTAGGGGGCACTGGCACAGTATTAGCTTGGCACAATTATTTTTGGAGGACATATGTTTGCTATACTATTAGGCCTCTTTCACACAGGCGAGATTTCCGCGCGGGTGCAATGCGTGAGGTGAACGCATTGCACCTGCACTGAATCCGGACCAGTTCATTTCTATGGGGCTGTGCACATGAGCGGTGATTTTCACGCATCACTTATATTGTGCGTTTTTCATGCAACGCAGGCCCCATAGAAGTGAATGGGGCTGCGTGACAATCGCAACCAAGTGTGGATGCGGTGCGATTTTCACGCATGGTTGCAAGGAGATGATCGGGATGGGGACCCGATCATTATTATTTTCCCTTATAACATGGTGATGGATCATGTGATGAGCGCAGTGACGCCCCCACAGGTCCTTTTCCTCCCAGGTCTTCAAAGAAGAAGACAGAAGAGAAGTCAGGCTGCGCGAACAAGTGGATGAGGCGAGTTAAATTATTTATTTTTTAACCCCTCCAGCGCTATTGTACTAAGCATTCTGTATTAAGAATGCTATTATTTTCCCTTATAACCATGTTATAAGGGAAAATAAAATCTACACAACACCTAACCCAAATCCGAACTTCTGTGAAGAAGTCTAGGAAAACATGCAGATTTTTTTCACGCGCATGCAAAATGCATTAAATCACGCATTTTCCCGCAACGGCTGTGTGAACCCAGCCTTAGCGCCAGGGATAATATTTGCATGGTGAAGTTATTTTTTAGGATACCCAATAATTATTGAAGGGGGTGCCATCTGCCTGGTACTAGTATTTTCTTGGTGGAAATGTTTCTGCAGTATAGTATTGGGGAGCACAGCATTGGGGTGGCAGGAAGTGCTGTTGAGAAGGTGGGAAGATGATGGAAAAGTAGGACGCTAAGATGTCTGTCAAACACTGCAGAGAGAAGAGATGGCTGAAAGAAATCATGGTGGTATGGTACGAATAGAGAAGATGAGGAAAGATAACATCTACATTAGAGCAGACCGCACTGGATGTAAGAGGTATGTGGTGCTATATTATCCTGTATGTTTTGTAGTGCTGTATGTAATGTTAGGAGAGAATTTGGCAGAGGAGGGGTGGGTGGTGGAAGGCTAGTTGCACCACTAAGTATACTCACGACTCAAATACTGGTCCTGGGTAGCCTAGTACCAAGTACCTTGCCCTGTTTGAAGTCATTAAGATCACTTGATTCTCGTATTCTAATATAGAGTCAAACTGAAACTGATCCATGGAAAAATTGCTATCTTGATTTTATGCTGTAGTCTGGGGTCACGTGTCCAATGTCCAGACAGCTCTGATAAAATGGACATCCAAAATGTTATTTTTTTAAATTTTTTTAAGTATGCAATTCTTTCCCATGTAGTTGCCCTCAAATTTTTAATAATAGTTAAGTACTTATTTACAGGTACTTTAAGGGTACAGCCTCATGTTAAGGTTTCCTGATAAAGTTCTGGAAGCAAAAGTCAGGATATCTGTCCTTAAAAGGGTTTTCGGGTAATGATTATTTTTTAGCACATGACCACAGCATGCCCTCTGAAACAGAAGATTCATAGTAACCTGCTGAACGCTGCTGCGGTCCCTTGCACTGCCTCAAATGTCCCCATCTCCTGATCCGCGTGCTGTTTATATACGGCTGGGCATGGTCACATGCACTGCTGAAACCACTAACTGGCTCCAGCTGTGTTATGGCCACAAGCAGAATGTCACCACTGAAGCCAGTCATTGGCTGGAGCATGCCCACGGTCACCGCAACGGCAGTGTGGAGTACAGAAGCAACATGGAGCATGCAAGTACGAATTTTCAGTTTTAGGAATGCTATGGGCACCTGCTAAAAAAAAAAAAAAAAAAAAAAAAAAAAAAAAAAAGGATTACCGGAAAACCCTATTAACCCTTCAAATTTTCCATGTTTGTGTTTTTTACTTCCCAAAACCATAACCTTTTTATTTTTTCATTCAGCTATCTGTAGGGGAGCTTGTTTTTTGCTGGGCAAGTTGTACATTCTAAGGGCACCATTTATTATTAGGATATAATGTAATGGGAAGCTGAAAATAAATTGCAATTCCACCACAGTTTAATGGACTTAGTTTTTGCAGTAAAACTGACCTATTACTTTATTCTCTGTGTCAGTACGATCACAACGATACCAGATTTATATAGATTTTCTTGCGTTTTTGGCTACTTTCACACTTGCGTTAATTCCATTTTTTGAGATCCGGCAGAGGATCTCATTGCTGCAGTTAACAGATCCGTTTTGGCAGTGTTCGAGAAGAGGTTAATGCTTTCTATCCCTTTATGATCAGATTTTGATTCTGGCCTACAAAGCTTCATTAGAAAACCTAACTGTGTCTGTACCCTTTAATGAAACGATGGAATACTACCCTAAATACAGGCCAAAAGGTCAGTTAAGAGCGTACTTCCCACTCATACAGATATTACAAAGCAGTGTCATTAAACACAAAGCAAACGTTGTCACAGTTACACAGTCCCCTGAAATCTTGTCCCCAAGTATTGATTGATGTACACCTCCGCATGGACGTGCTGCTCCACAAGCTAGCGGGCAGAAGCTGCACGTCCCAAACTGATGCAATGAGAAGGGGCATTACCACTTGAGCAACTCTGTTGTGCAACCTTTGAAACACGTCAAGAAGAGCAGTTCTTTAAAGAGGAACTTCTTTATTTTTAGAGACCACAGTTCAAAGGATGCAGATAGTATGGAGAAGTCGAAGTTAAACCAAGATCCCTTTTAACCGCTTCACGACCACACCATGTAAATTGGGCTGGTGCCTGCAACCTGTAAATTTACATGGTAAGATGATGGCACAGAGTTTGGCAGCGCCATAGGCACAATACTCCGTTCTCTGCCACGGAAAACCCTGAGGACAGCGCTCATATTGAGTGTTGTGTTCCTGAATGCACAAGCATTGCCAGCTCTTAGCGACTAAACGCTTAGTGAAACACTCCAATAACAAATTTAAAATTATTAAAGAGGTTTTCTGGGATTTACATATTGATGACCTAGCCTCAAGAAAGGTCATTAATAGGAGATCGGCAGTGTCCAACTCCCAGCACCACCGCTGGTTAGCCGTTTGAGGAGACCACAGTGCTCCTCGCAGCTTGGCCACTGTGCTTGGTATCGCAGCTCAGCCCTATTCACTTGAATAGGGCTGAGCTGTGTCTAGGTCATGTGACCAATGAACGTGACGTTACATAGCCTAGGAAGATGCCTAAACACTCAAGGAGCGCCATGGCATCTTTGTACAACTGATCGGCGCGGGTGCCTGGAGTCAGACCCCTGCTGATCTCCTGAGGAACGGCCATCAATATCTAAATCCCACAAAATCCCTTTAAGTACATACCTCGTCATACCCGAATAACCAAAGTCTTGGTGTCTGGTAATACTTGTCATATGTAATGTAAAGGTCGTAAGTCCTAGTCTGTAAGATGGCATCTTCAGAACCTTCAGCTTTTGGTTTGCTTGCTTCTACGATTTTGGCAGTGTCCACAGTTGCCTAGTTTAACATAAAAATATCATGAACATAAGGCAATATTCTAAAATACCCTAAAATCTTTCATTATTAGTATAAAAGTCCAAAACACAAACATTGGATTCTCCACATAGAAGCGTAAAGGTGTTAGGTCGATAGTGAGGAGATTACCAATTTTTGCAGTGCTAATGATGAAGTCACAGCACGGGGAAAAAAAAAAAGTTCCAAAATAGTTATTGTTTTAAAGGGGTTGTCCCATTACAACTTATCTCCAATCCAAAAGGATAGGTGCCTGATCGGTATGGGACCAACTGCTGGGGCCCCCGCAAATCATGAGGGCCAATGCTCATTTCAATGGAACAACTCTATGGTAGGTCCGTATAGCTGAATGGAGTGGCAAACGCTCATGCATGTCGGCCACTCCATTCAAATTGGGAGCACAGACCCCAGCCAATCAAACACTTATCACCTATTCTGTGTATACGGAATAAACTGTCCTAGATGAACAACCCCTGTAATTATACAGGGAAATCCTGACTAAGGCTCCATTAACACGTCCGTGGTGTGTTGCGGACCCGCAAATTGCTGATCCGCAACACACCCGCCCGGCACCCCTATAGAAATGCCTATTCATGTCCACAGACGTGGACAAGAATAGGACAGGTTCTATCTTTTGCGGAGCTGCGGACCCGAAGATCAGAGCCGCGTTCCGCAGATGCGGACAGCACGCTGTGCTGTCTGCATCCATTCCATCCCTATAGAAAATGAACGGGTCCGCACCCGTTACGCAAAATTGCGGAACGGATGCGGACCCATTTGCAGACGTGTGAATGGAGCCTAAAAGGAGTATTTCTATCTCAGTCATTCATGGTTGAATTTGGAATACCCGTCCTATGTGGTCAGGATTACAGAGACTGCCAAATGGGCTGTGTGACACATGGGAGCTATGTTTTTTTTTTTTTAAACGTACCTCTCTATGCAATACCCTTTCTGTAGCTCCTATTCACTTGCATGGGAGTTACAGAAAAAGGATAGCACAGTCCGCCTGGCTGTCTCTAACTCCAACTGCATGAGACGGGTATGTCGATGTCCACCAGGAAAGACAGAGCCAAGACCAATTTAAGATAAATGGGACATAATGTCAGGAAACAATGTAGATCACAAAAAGGGCTTTGAATAAGGTAGATTTTTTTTATTTTTTTTTACTTCCATAGTTTTCGTTTTTTTATTATTATTATTTTTTACATTTATTTTTGGAAGACGGGCAAATGGCCCTTGTATAGGACGTAGCAACACATTATCTTGAGTAAAGTTAAACTCAACAGCTCTGGCACATGCCACGCCACAGCTCATGCAGTGTATTTTAGGGGTTTCTACAGTCCCCCATACACATTAGATTCATCTTGCACAAGGACCCAATTGGAAGACACTGTTAGGCATCTTCTCAGGAAATATATCCTTAGCTACGCGGGAGGGAGGATCTGATCCTTGACAGCGCAAGATTCACACTTTTCATCATGACCATTCACAATGCAAGTAAAAACAAAGCTAACAGAGAACATACCCAGGATGGACTCACTGAATATACTGTATAGCACTTACATCGTCATTATCTAGCAGCCCGCTTTCTTCATATTCTGGAAAAATAAAAATATATGTATATACATATACTCTTCCTATCTTACACACCTGTGGAGCACAATTTTAAATCCTTTAAGGGGTTGTCGGCTTTCTACATAAACTTCAGAATTAGCATACACCAAATGTGTAATGGCATAAGAATCCGCTAATGTGCTTCCAGACTTGCCTCCCGGGATGGTGGCTGTGTCTTCTACTGTGCAGGAGCTGAACGTGTTCAGCGCAGATGCAGGGCATCCATTGCTTCCTTGGACATTCTGGATCGTGATCAGCGCCTGCGCAGAAGACACAGCCACTGCTGTAGGGAAAAGCTATGGATGCCGTGGCTTCTTTATATCAGCACTTATGGGCATAGCGGTAAGGGTAGATTTCCATGCATGGTAAACCCGGATGCAATGTAGTGGATCCTTATGTCATTAGTTCACAACACGGCACTCAAATACACATATATATTTAGTTAATCAAAAGGACAATCTGCATTCTCAGAGTAGCAAAAAATAAATAAAAAATACAGGTGAAAATACAGAGTGCAAACGTATGTACTGCAGCTTCCCTGAGGGAGCAATGTGTGGGTCAGGGTTGGGGTGGCGCTACTGTGCGGGTCCATCTTTACCTTTCCGTTTCTGGATGCTCATATACTGTCATTTTTTCCCTCTATTATATCATAGAGTCTCATGATCTAGTTTTCATTAGTTATTTGCAGATGGCTTGTCAGGGACAGGTCCTTCTGTCATCAATCACTACAATAAGAACTGATCAGTTTAGGGAGAGCCAGAGGCCCGACGTCCGTTTCGCTGGTGCTCCCCCACTTGTTCATTTGTTTTTGGGGGAGCCCTAGTTCTACATTCCAACACTCCTTGCATTGTATTACTGTTATTATTGTCTTTTATATTGATTAATAAAGATGTTTTTGTACTTTTATGTGTGGCGTTAGACTATTTTTGGGGTGTTTTGATATGATCCCACACTTGCTATATTACCTTGTGTATCTGTGGATATTCACCTTTTACCACCAAACGAAGTGTGAACAAATTTCATAAGCGGAAATTCGCTCAACTCTACTGATGACCTATCCTCGGGATAGGTCACCAAAATCAGATTGGCGGGGGGCCGACACCCAGCACCCCCGCCGATCAGCTGTTTGAGGAGGCCTCCTCGCAGCTTACCAAGCACCGTGCCATCCATTGGATTGTGGCTGTTCTCGGTATTACACTCAGACCCATTCACTTGAATGGGACTGAGCTAATCCTGTGACCAATCAACGTAACGTCACTGGCCTAGGAAAAGGCTGCGGTCTTATCAGACAGCTGATTGGGAGTGTCGTACCCCGTCCAGTTTGATATTGTTGGGTATCCTCAGGATAGGCCATCGATATTTAAATCCTGGAGAACCCCTTTGAAGTGACAATTCAAATTAATATACGGCAAATTTTACATTTTGGGTGGAAATCCTCTTTAAGGAGGAACAGAAAAGTAATACATGCATTAGCCCACAGGATACAGAACACTTATTAAAAGAATTGTATGCACATTGTCCATGAATTTAAAGGATTGGCCAAGTTTCACCTTCCATATCTGCTGCTTCCCCCTCATCGTCGTCATCATCATCCTCATCGCAAGCTGCACGGCTGGTCGCTTTGCCAGAATCCTGGCATGGATAAAATTACATAAAATAAGGTTAAAAGACCAATACAGCAAACCACAAAATATAAAAATAACAGCTATGTATAATCCGTATGAATATTATTCCTATCACAGGGGAATATTAAAGGGATATTACTGTGCGATCATTTTAAATAAAAATCGGGGTCGGAGAGGGTGAAAAATAAATAAAATTAAGTCCCCTGCCACAGCTGATTGGCTGTGGCTCTGATTCATACTGGTCCGCTCTACTTCCTTTTCTTGGTCTTGACATATGGAAACACTTGGCCTGACCACTCAGGCAGGTCTTGGCTGCGGACAAGGATAGGCCAAGGGGGCAGGTCAAGCGTTTCCTCTGTACTTAACCAGGGAAGAGGAACTGGAGAGCAGCGGTGGGGGATTGGCAAGAGAAGTACTCACAGTTTATTATAATAAAAGGTGTGCACATAGATACATGAAAGGCAAAACCGCCAGCTACACTATATAATAAAGCGCATGTACCAAAACAGTATATAATGCAAAGATGCAAACCCTGCAAGAAGCTGCTCATTAAAAGGGGTTGTTATTTTTTTATTACCGGAAACTGCTGCGGGGCTGGTAAAATAAAAAAGTTGAGAACTTTCCTTACCTACACCAGCCCCCTCTGATCCAGCGCAGCTCCTTCCTCTTCCCTGGGCTGCAGCAGTGATCCCTGGCCTCAGCAGTGTAGGGCTTGTGAATAACTGCAGCACTACACACAGGACATAACCACTGCAACCAAAATGTTACCGGCTGCAGCCTCGGGAAGAGGAAGGAGAGGCAGTGCTTGAATGGAAAGGGCAGGTGAAGGTAAAGAAAGTTTTTATTAATAGGAGTTTCCAATACAAAGAACAATTTAAAAGGGTTTTCAGATAACTTTATACGGATGACCTATTCTCTGGATAGGTCATCAGTATGTGATTGGTGGGGGTCCGAGCAGGGGACCCCCGTTTATCAACTATTCGAGAAGGCACCAGCGCTCTTGCGAGCACCACAGCCTTATCTCAGTTCACCAAGCACAGCGCCGTATATTGTATAGCGGCTGTGCTTGGTATCACTCTCGGCCCCCTTCACTTCAACGTGGCTGAGCTGCGCCTAGGCCACACGATGAATGTCGTCACTGGCCTAAGACAAGCTGGGGGAAAATCAAGGGGTTATCAAAGTTAAATAAAAACTCGGGCAACCCCTGTACATGTGGTAAAATAATAAGAATCAGTAGGCATCCCCGCTTCCTCCTGCACTGGTTTCCAGTCCTCCCCGCTGCCTTGTTTTCTTGGCTGCAGTGGTGATATTCCATGCACACAGGTCACTGATGTCGCCAGGGAAGGACCAGCGTTCAAAGCTCAAAGGGCAGGGAGAAAAGGGGCGAGTAGGGAATCTTTTAACCACATTTACAAAGGCAGCCAGGATTTTTGCTTGACTTGGACAACTCCTTCAAGCATTATTTAGTAACCATTCAAATCAATGGTTACTAAATAACCATTGAGTATGCAGATAAAGGACCATCTTCTCCAGGCCTGGCTACGGTGTACTCTAAATTACACTGTAAGCCAAAATTTCACATATATTAAAAAATTCCAGTGTCGGCTTCTCATCTGCCATTTTGGGATTTCTCAGGCAGCTTTTCTAGATATGGTAGTGGGAGACTACTGCTGGATATACTTGGCATGCAGAAGGAAAGCTGGATGATGAGGGGTTTGACTACTTGAGAGATCTAACTAAGAAACCACTATAAAAAAAAAATTCAGGACAGATTCTTAGCAGTCTTTGAAAGTCCAGAATTAACATATAAATTGACTCTGTTCATTAGAATCTGTTAAGCTTACCTGTGTCTCAAGGGTATTTCTTTCACAGCCTCGGTAACACTGTTCACACCTAACAGACACAGGAGTTAAGTGATATGATAGTATTTATAGGAGCAGTATTTAGCAAAAGAGGAAATAAAATGTGAAGCTTACAAAATAGAATTTTGCTAGGAAGAAGGGCGTTAGTTGCACATCATAGGACATAAGCATCCAGGCCCTTTAATCAGTACTCAGTTAAAGCACCTTTGGCAGAGATTACAGCATCCAGTTTTCTCGAGTATGATGTCACAAGGTGTGCACACATGGATTTTGGGATTTTCTGCCATTCTTCTATGCAGATCCTCTCTCAGGTTGGATGGGGACAATCAGTGGACAGCTATTTTCAGGTCTACATAGCTCTGGCTAAGCTTGGCTGTGCGCTTAGGGTCATTGTCTTATTGGTAGGTGAGCTATTGGCTCAGTTGGAGGTCCAGAGCACTCTAGATCAGGTTCACCTCAACCTTGACCAGTCTCACTGTCTTAGCCAATGAAAAATACCTCTACACCATGATGCTGTCACCACCATGCTTCACTGTAGAGATGGTATTGGGCAAGTACTGAGCAGTGCCTGGTTTTCTCCAGAAATAAGGCTTAAAACGGAGTTCAAACTTCAGTCTAGATCAAAGAATTTTGTTTCTCACAGTCAGAGTCCTTTATGTCCTTTTCTGCACACTCCAGGTGCGCTTTCATGGGTCTTTTACTAAGAGGCTTCTTTCTGGTCGCTCTGGCATAAAGCCTAGATTGGTGGAGTTATGCAGGGATGGTTGACCTTCTGGACGTTTACTCCCATCTGCACACAATCTTTGGAGCTCAGCCAGAATAACCATTGGGTTATTGGTCACCTCTCTTACCAAGTCCCTTCTCTCATGATTACTTAGGTAGGGTGGCCAGCTCTAGGAAGACTCCTAGTTGTTCCAAACGTCTTCCATTTAAAGGGAGTCTGCCAGAGCCCAGAACCTCCCTCTTTATTTGTTCCCTGTACGTCCCGTTGCTCTATCCAGCCTGTCCCCTCCACTGCGCCGCCAGGCTTCTCCAACTCTGGCCAGCTCAGCACATTCACGCTAAGTATGGTGAGGCCGATGCCCACCATAGGACATCCAATGCACAAGCGCAGTTGATCTTGATGAAGGACAATGCTCTCCAGCTGGCCGGAGGAGGATCGGGACATCACAGTGGAGGGGGGGGGGGGGGGGGGTGGTCTGGATGGAGCAAGTAGAGGTAAAGGGAACAAGTAAAGAGGAGGGCTTGGGTTCCGGCAGAAGGCGTGCCTGGGCTCCTATAACAGTTATGCACAAAACACTCCATTGTATGGCTAGCCAGTAAAGGCCAAAAAGCAGCTCTGTCACCAGGATCAACTCTATTAAACCAGACATACTGCCTGGTAAGGCTCATCATGCCGATTAAAACACAACCATTATTTTCTTTGTATGCTAAACAGCTGCAGCGATATCTGCATTTCTATTCAAATGGGGCACCAGGAGGCAGGGCTGAATCGTTTGAGCACTGCTATGCAACACCCCCTGCGCTCTGCACACTCCCCCTTACCTTTGATTGACAGGGCTAGACATGCTGAGGGCAGGGCTGTCTCCTAGACTGTACATATCATATACTCTATGTACTATAGCTTTACCACATTGAAATCTGCTCAGAAAGCCAATATAGATATTACTGCTTTATTCACAAGCACAATATATGGTATAACTAAAGACACCAGTAATAGGTGTTGGCTTATAAGCATAGAAAAAACATGCATCTCTATTATTGGCTCACCGATTTATTTATATATTTTTTTGAAATGTCAGAAATGTTTATTTGCTAATTTTGAGCGGTTTGTTTGTTATTCTCACTTGTGAGATGGAACATTTCCCTTTTTTATTTAGTTACACAATAATTCTGCACATAGATATTCTCCAAAGAAAGCCAAAACCTCACTTTTACTTTCCTAAATATTCAGGTTTGAGGTTTATTAATATTAAACTACTACAGTCCAAAATGTTAACAATCCTGAAAAATACAACTTGCCTAATAATTGTGCACAGTATACAGACAGGGGTGTAGCTTTCCAAATCATGTACAGTTTAGGGCAGGGATGGTCAACCTGAGGCTCTCCAGCTGTTGCAAAACTACAACTCCCAGCATGCCCAGACTGCCTACAGCTAGCAGCCTACAGCAGGGCATGGTGGGAGTTGTAGTTTTACAACAGCTGGGGAGCCGCAGGTTGGCCTCTGGGCGATACATAAATTAAAAAAAAGTTTACATATTGGGTAAGTTTTACACAATGATTTCATTTTTTAACAAAAAAATAAATAAATCATGTTTTAGTGTTTCCATAGTCTGAGAGCCATAGTTTTTTCAGTTTTTGGGCAATTATCTTGGGTAGGGTATGATTTTTGAGGGATGAGATGACGGTTTGATTGGCACTATTTTGGGGTGCGTATGACACCCTTTTTAATATTTTTTTTTTTTTACGGTGTTCACCTAAGGGGTTAGCTCATTTGATATTTTTATAGAGTAAGTTATTACAGACGCGGAGATACCTAATATGTAGGGGTGCACCGAAATTCCGGCAGCCGAAAATATCGGCCGAAAATGCACCTAATCCATGTCGGCCGATATTTGTACATATCGGCAGAAAATAGCGGGGAGGGACTGGGAGGAGGAGCTGGGGGCCGGTGCGTTCACTGTGCTCCGGCCCCCAGCTCCAGTAGTTATAAAAAGTGTGCAATTAATACGGATTCTATTCATGAGGCCCCCTCTACGCACATCCTACTCACAGGGCTGTACTGGCCGGCCGGGCAGACGAGCGGCAGCGTCACCACTGACGTCATGTGCCCGGCCTACTTTCTGAATGAAGGAGGCGGCGCAGGAATGTGACGTCAGTTGTGACGCTGCCGCTCGTCTGCCCGGCCGGCCAGCATTAAGATAACAGCCCTGTGAGTAGGATGTGCGTAGAGGGGGCCTCATGAATAGAATCCGTATTAATTGCACACTGGAGCTGGGGGTCGGAGCACAGTGAACGCACCGGCCCCCAGCTCCTCCTCCCAGTCCCTCCCCTGCTATTTTCTATTAATTGTACAATGGGGGGGAATCTGTGGATGGCACTGTTATGGGGTGGGTGGGGGTGTCTGTGGATGGCACTGTTATGGGGTGGGTGGGGGTGTCTGTGGATGGCACTGTTATGGGGTGGGTGGGGGTGTCTGTGGATGGCACTGTTATGGGGTGGGTGGGGGTGTCTGTGGATGGCACTGTTATGGGGTGGATGGGGGTCTTTTAAAAGTATTTGGGCAAAAAGGCAGTTTCGGTTTCGGTCAAGGGGTATCCTGAATTTTCGGTTTCGGTTCAGAATTTTCATTTCGGTGCACCCCTACTAATATGTATACTTTTTTTTATTTATGCAAGTTTTACACAATATCAGCTTTTTTAAAACAAAACAAATAAAATAATGTTTTAGTGTCTTCATATTCTGAGCCATAGTTTTTTTTTTTTTTGGGCGATTGTCTTAGGTAGAGGTTTATTTTTTGCGGGATGAGGAGACTGTTAGATCGGTACTATTTTGGTGGGCATACGCCTTTTTGATCGCTTGCTGTTGTACTTTTTGTGATGTAAGGTGACAAAGAAATTGTTTATTTAGCACAGTTTTTAATTTTTATGGTGTTCATCTGAGGGTTTAGGTCATGTGATATGTTTATAGAGCCGGTTGATATGGACGCGGTGATACCTAATGTCAACTTTTCCCCCCCTATTTTTTACCATTTTTTATTTTTTTTTTACTTTATTTGGGGGAACTGACGTTTGTTTGTTTTTTACTTGAAACTTTAAATTTTTTGGGGGGGAAACTTTATTTTTTGTCCCACTTTGGGACTTCTACTTTTGGGGGTCTGATCCCCTTTACAATGCATTCCAATACTTCTGTATTGGAATGCATTGGCTGTATGCGTAATACAGTGTGTATTACTCCAGGGCTGTGGAGTCGGAGTCGAGGAGTCGGAGTCAATTTTGGGTACCTGGAGTCGGAGTCGGCAAAAAATGAACCGACTCCGACTCCTACTAAATTGAAATTGGAATAAAAAAATAAAAAAGAAAGTTTAAATGTCCGAATTCATAAACAGTTATAATTAATGACTTCTCTACTGTAAGAGTAAAGGCCAATGCATGCAGTGCCTCACGTAACCGCAAAACAAACGCGTTCAGTGATGTGAAGAAGCATGCTTTTCATATGCTTCACTATATGGCACGCAATGCACAATTAGGAGTGGCAATACATATACTTTCCATTGTGTTGTGTTCTGATGTTACAGGGAACACAATGCCCATGGTTTACCTAGCCTCTCACTGATAAGGGATTAAGTAAATATGTGTTTTGCAGGACTAGAGACACTTGTATAAGTGAAGGGAATGGAGGGTCAATAGTTCAAGACTGAAGCTGTAAACCATGGATGTCAAACTCGTGGCCCTCCAGATGTTGCAAAACTACAACTCCCATCATTCCCTGATAGCTGTAGTATGCCCAGGCATGATGGGAGTTGTAGTTTTGCAACAGCTGGAGGGCCACGAGTTTGACATCCCTGCTGTAAACCACTGGAAAAACTGCTGTCATTCAGCTAAGGCTATAAAACGTGTAAACTCAGAATGTTCTCTTAAACTTTAAACATGACTATGGGATTCTTCTAGGGAAATCATGTTTTAAAATAAATGTCCCTTCTTGGATCCTCCCACTGCCCTATCATCAGCAGAAGATCAGCACACAAAGGAGAAGGCAGCAGCTTCTGCCCAACTACCTCTCTGTGCTAGAAGAGCTTAGAAGAACTTCTTTCTTTCCTTCAAGGAATGAATAAAATACATTTGCATATTAAATACAGAGGAGTCGGAGTCGGAAGTACAAAAAACTGAGGAGTCGGAGCATTTATCTACCGACTCCACAGCCCTGTATTACTCATACAGCTTCCTGCCTGGGAGATCCAGGGGGCTGGATCTCACAGGCTCTTCACCGGAAGGCAGCGCCAATGCCTAAGGAAGGCATCACGCTGCCTTCCATGTCATCGAGTCCCCATTACAGCTGAACGGGGACCAGATGGCATCTCCGACCGCCCTCCGCAACTCCCGTAAACGCTGCAGGTCTGAATTGACAGGACCCCCTCGCGCAATGTCCCAGTTTGCCTGCTCAATGATTTGAGCAGGCACCCAGTGCGGTGGTGATCGGAACTACACATGACGTACTGGTACATCATGTGTCCTTAAGTACCGGTACATCATGTCGTACCAGTACGTCATATGTCCCCAACAAGTTAAAGAAACAGGTGATGCTACTATCTGAGCTCCCATTTAGAGCCACACACAGGGGCTCTAAAGTAATTAGAACTGTTGAGGCAATCCAGCTGGTTAAACACATGCATGGTCTACTTACAAGTCTTGGAGTATGTGCTGCCAAAGCAAGCACCAATATTGTCATGCAGCATCTGTCAACACTTGCATACGGAGCATTGGTAAGGAGACAAGGCCCCATCCAGCTGCTGACTGTTTCAGGTGCACTGAGGCGCGATCCTGCTGAACTCCATTAAGGAACAGCAGATCTAAGCTCCATAAACCCATAGCTGTCCATAGTGAGGTAACCACCAGCTGCATTAGCCACTCATCAGGGTTAGGAGCAAGCCAGAGGGATCCACATGAAGGGTTTACTGGCACAGCCACTTTATAGGGTAGAAATTATGAGGATGAACCCAGGCCATCAGAGAACCCACCTATAGGCTCAGACTCCGCCAGGTGGGTTCCAGGCTGCTAAGGGACCTCTTCCCGAGAGGTGTTAGCAAGGCTATTCAAGGTCTGGAAGGGGAGGCCAGACACCTTAGGCCCTAAAGGTTCTTGTAGAATCTCTTCAACCCTAGAGCAGGGAACCTCTCTGCGTCTATCCCCTGTAGGGACAGGAAAAACACTGGCGGGTGGAGGGACCTTTTCACCTCTGTTTCCTGTCCCAAGAAGGTCAAAGGGGAACAACCTCCTGTGGTGCTGTCATGAGGGATGAGCTGGAAAAAACTTGATTTTTTTTTCTTCAATTTTAGCACAAAGCCGCAACATAACAAAATGTGAAAAAGTGAAAGGGTCTGAAGACATTCTGAATGTATCATATAGCCCAGGGGTCAGCAACCTCCACACTCCAGCTGACTCCTGGACTCTATGGGAGTTCTGAGAAGATGCTATGCCAGAGGTTGCCTACCCCTGATATGGTCTGTTAAGTGAATGGGACAAAGCTGCAATACCCTGCTCTAAATGTACGGCCTTTGGCTGTATGGTGTCCAGACCAATCATATCAAATGCCAGGACAGCTCCATAAAGCTGAATACACACACTTTATAAAATGTAAAGCAATAATAAAGCACAAAATACAATTCATACAGCACACATACTAGAATACAGAAATGCCAAAATAGTTTGGATGCCTTCCTTTTACATTTGAATAGGATTCAAATATAAAGGGGTTGTCCAGCTTAAAAAAAAAAATTCGGTAGTCCCGCCCTCCTTGCCGAACATGTGGAAAGAAATATACTAAGCTGCTCCCTGACTCTTTGTTCCAGCTCACATGTGCCACTGCAACCAATGACTGGCCACGTTGGTGATCTGTCTTGGGTATCATGCTACCTGGATGACATCACCACTGAGACCTGTATTGGCTGCAGCAGCACATGTGGCCCCCATCCACCCCTGAAGTTGACAAGCACGGAACTGGACAGCGGCAAACCAAAAGAGCCGGAACCCAGAGGCACAGATCAGTATGGTTTCATCCACAGTTTGGGGGCTGCCAGAAATTGTTTTAAAGCTGGGCAACCCCTTTAAAAAAAAAAAAAAAGTATTCCGGTTGGGGGAAGTTATCCTCTATCCACAGGTAGGGTATAACCATTAGAGTGGTGGGGGTCCCCAACGATCATGAGACTGGAGACCCCGTACACCATAAAGCCCCTGTGAAAGGGACGGAGTGGCTGTTCAGAAATGCGCTCTGCCGCTCCTTCATTTCTTTTGGAGGGCTGGATATAGCCGAGTACAGCACTGTTAAAAAGGGATAACTTTCTGTAACCGGAATACCCCTTTAACATCTCATTCCTGTAATTACTGAAATACACAAAATTATTATGACAAGGGAAAAGCAGACACCTAAATCCTACAAATAAGTCATACCTGCATGATGAAATGTGTCAACCCAACCACCATCTCCATCGTCCTCTTCTATAATTGCTTCCTGTTCATCAGAGTACTCCATCTGTTTACATCTTTTGTAACAGGGCACTGAGGGGAGTAGTAGTAGTCAATGCATAGCCGCATTACAGCACTTTTTTATGCACAAGATAAAAGGTAACTCCACCACCTACTTATATCATGTAAACCACAGAACAAAGTTCTGTGCCCTTTCAGATTTTCCCTTAGAGCTCTCCCTACCTTGGCCTAGATAACTGGCACTGATGACCAGATTTTGCTCCCTGCCCTTCATGCATAAAAAGGGGTATTCCCATCACATAACATGGGGGCATATTGCTAGGATATGCCCCCATTGTCTGATGGGTGTGGGTCCCACCTCTGGGACCCGCACCTACAAGGAGAACAGAGCGGGGAGAGCTGTGTCTGGAGGACCCCAGGTGTCCTGGGGTTCGTCCACCACTAAGCGCTGCTCCCATAGAAGTGAATGGGAGCGCACCACTCATGCGCGGCGCCTGCTCCTGTCCATTTCTATGGGGCAGATGGAAATAGCCGAGCCAGCGCTTGGCTATTTTCAGCGGCCCCATTGAAATGAATGGAGGGCGGCTGTGCATGCGCAGGACACCCTCCATTCATTTCCCCGCTCCAATTTCGTTGTAGGTGCGGGTCCCAGAGGTGGGACCGGCACCTATCAGAAAATGGGGGAATATCCTAGCAATATGCCCCCATTGTATGTGATGGGAAAACCCCTTTAAACTGCCAGAACCTGTCACCTCCAAAAACTATCCCAAGCCTCCAGCAGTACCTGACAGTAGCCAGCAGCATGTTTCAAACGATAATTTTCTTCTTGAAGGCCGATGCGGCTAAAGCTCAGAAAAGATTCTTTTATCCCCTGCCGGCGCGCTTCTCTAGGCATGCTTGAAGTCAAGGGAGCAGCGAGAAGTCAAGGTAACCATGCCCTCTTCCCTGCCCCTTCGCTGTGACACAGTGAAGGGGACGTGGTTACCTTGACTTGAAGCAAGGAGGCCGCTGCCCACTTGACTTCAAGCATGTCTAGTGAAGCGCGCCGGAGGGGATAAAATAATGTTTTCTGAGCTTTAGCCGCATCGGCCCTCAAAAGAAAATTATCGTTGGAAACACGCTGCTGGCTACTGTCAGGTACTGCTGGAGGCTTGGGATGGTTTTTGGAGGCGACAGGTTACCTTTGAAGGGGTTTTCCGAGATTTTTTATTTTTTTTTACTGTTGATCTTTCCTCAGGATAGGCTATTAGTATTTGATCAGTGGGGGTCCAACAACTGGGACCCCCACCTATCAGCTGTAAGAATTGGTGGAGGTCCCAGGTGATACTGATGACCTATCCGGACAGGGCCGTCTTTAATATTGATTGGACCCTGGGCAAAAATGTACTTGGGCCCCCTGGATCCCGCCTTCCCACACCTTAGCAGGCAATCACGCCCTCCACCACAACACACACACACACACACACACACACACACACACACATCTGGTAGAGTCCAGTGAATGACTGTAAATACTTCCAGTTCTGAAGACTCCAGCGGCTCAGGATCAGTGCTCTGGGCAGCCGGGCTCAGGCTGGAAGTGGGCACCGCTCTGCAGGAAGGAGACCAGGGCTCGGCTCACCCTAGTGTTACAGTGCACCCCAGCACCCCACAGTATGCAGTATAGCACCCTATAGTATATAGCAACCCACAGTATGCAGTATAGCACCCCACACTATACAGTACCCCACAGTATATAGTAGAGCAGTATAGCACCCCACAGTATACAGCACCCCACAGTATACAGTAGAGCAGTATAGCACCTCACCGTATACAGCACCCCAAACTATACACGATACAGCACCCCACACTATACAGTACAGCAGTATAGCACTCCACAATATACAGCACCCACAGTATACAGTACAGCAGTATAGCACTCCACAATATACAGCACCCACAGTATACAGCCCCCCACACTATATACAGCCCCTCCCCCACAGTATACAGCCCCCCCCCCACAGTATAGAGCACCCCACTATACAGTAGTTTACAGTATATTAGCATAACAGCCCCTGCGTCACCTTTTTCTGATGTAATCTTCACACAAAAAAAAAGCTCCACAGTTAAGGCAAACTTCTCCTGCAACACTCCTGGTAGGACCTGTGATGACCTCATAGCCATGTGACCAGTAATATTTCTAGGTTGCTGGTCACATGGTGATGATGTCATCTAAGGTCCTAGATCAAAGCTCTCACAGTACGCTGCCTGGACTCAGTGCCGGCAGGCAAAGCATGGCAGCACCCCCTGTGTAGCTGACAGCCTGACACCCGGGGCAGTGGCTAGCAGGGCTCAAGAAGCAGCTGCCTTGGGCCCCCAGGAGCAACTGGGCCCGGGGCAGCTGCCCCTTTTTGCCCCTTGGTAAAGACGGCCCTGTATCCAGGGAATAGGTCATCAGTAAAAAAAAAAAAAAAATTTGAAATCTTGGAAAACTCTTAAGTTGAAGGTGGTCACTGACAGCATTAAAGGGGTATTTCATTTTCATGAAACTGATGACCTATCCTCAGGATATATCATCAATTTCAAGTTTGTTGAGGTCCAACTCACAGCACCCCCAATAATCAACAGTTTGAAGGGGCTGCAGCACTGCGGCGTCCTCCTCGTTTACCTGCATGCCGTCTACACTTTAGTGGTGGAGCAGCTTCCTCTCTCATTCACATGACTAGGACACACAGCTGTAATTACACTGTACCGCCACTACATGGCAATCTTCCTCCAGGGCTTCCCTCCTATACTGACACTTGGATGTTTGCCCATGTCCTAATATAAAATCCGAGCACCGGTTCCGCTTCACACCCCTGGACTTCTACTGTAGGTTTTAAGCATTCAGTAAAATATAATCAAGGTAAGAAGAAGTCACTGTCATTGTCAGCGGCTTATACCTCAGAGGAAGGTTTACAGGAACAGAACTAACGCCTTGTTGGATGAATGGCGCGCTCTTACCGTTCTTTGTCATTAGAAACTGCTTCTCGCTTGGCAGATAAGGTTTAATTTTTACTTCTTCACCGGCTGCCCTAGAGTAAAAAGACAAATGCGTGTAACAAGCAATAATTACCCCCCTAAATCAGAACATCATATGATAATTCATCAGATTCTTAAATTGTTTGATTCCAAGCAATATGTTAAAAGCTATGAACACCTTCCGGGGCAATTTTTCTTAAAGGGGTTGTATGGATTACCTATCCTCAGGATAGGTTATCAATATCTGATCGGCAAGGGTCCGACACCTGGGACCCCTGCCGGTCAGATGTTTGAAGAGGAGGCAATGCTCCATGCTACACAGCAAGTCATCTCCTCCTTGTATAGTAATTACAAGTGCATGGAGCGAGTACGGTACTTGTAATTACACTGCACTTTCAAGATGGCGGACAGTGAAATGAAGAGGACGTAGCGCTCACATGGAGCACCACTTTCACTTCAAACAGCTGATCGGCAGGGGTGTTGAATGTCGGACCTCTGCCGACCAGATATGGGTGACCTATCCTAAGGATAGGTTATCAATAAAACCTCTGCACAACACCTTGAATGATTGCTTTTTACTCATTTTGGGCTACAGATAATTTTGTCATAAGGAGTTAACTTTGCCTAGCTGTGCACATCTAAGGGCTCTTTCACACTTGCGTTCTTTTCTTCCGGCATAGAGTTCCGTCGTCGGGGCTCTATGCCGGAAGAATCCTGATCTGTTTTATCCCCATGCATTCTGAATGGAGAGAAATCCGTTCAGGATGCATCAGGATGTCTTCAGTTCAGGACCCGAACGTTTTTTGGCCGGAGAAAATACCGCAGCATGCTGCGCTTTTTGCTCCGGCCAAAAATCCTGAAGACTTGCCGCAAGGCCGGATCCGGAATTAATGCCCATTGAAAGGCATTGATCCGGATCCGGCCTTAAGCTAAACGTCGTTTCGGCGCATTGCCGGATCCGACGTTTAGCTTTTTCTCAATGGTTACCATGGCTGCCGGGACGCTAAAGTCCTGGCAGCCATGGTAAAGTGTAGTGCGGAGCGGGGGAGCAGCATACTTACCGTCCGTGCGGCTCCCGGGGCACTCCAGAGTGACATCAGGGTGCCCCTGGCGCATGGATGACGTGATTGCATGGCACGTCATGGGAGCCGCACGGACTGCAAGTATGCCGCTCCCCGCTCCTACTATGGCAACCAGGACTTTAATAGCGTCCTGGCTGCCATAGTAACACTGAAAGCATTTTGAAGACGGATCCGTCTTCAAATGCTTTCAGTACACTTGCCGGAATTACACGCCGGATCCGGAAAAACGCAAGTGGAGTACAGGCCGGATCCGGACAACGCAAGTGTGAAAGAGCCCTTACTTTCACACTTTATCTGCCGGCTTTGTATAGCCCTTATCTTTGAATTACTAACAGCTCATAAACACTTATTTAAGTTATATTCTTATCAGTAAGAAAATATAATGTGTGTTTATGAGGTCAGGCGATCAGAGATGAGGAGCCGTCAGCTGAGCTGCCTGACAGGAAACAGTATAAACACAAGCCTGGTATTAGAGAATCTTAAGGCTGTACAGAGAAAAGGGCAGAACATTTTTTTAAATAAAGACCAATGCAATAATAATAAGAATGGCCCAAAAAAGGTGTCCATAGCCTTTAAAGGCACAGGCACACTTTGGCCACTACCACGTTATATGAAATAAGGGAAAGACCCATAAGAAACTGACAAGACTTCCCACCAACAACCCTTCAACACACATTAAGCTTGTAATACATTATTGTTTGTCAGCACATTAACAGCGCAAGATCGCTGACAAGGCATGGTTCGCATTCATTTTTAAGGAAGCGGTGTGCCGGCATTTTCAGGTCAAATTGTAATTGAAAACATCAGATCCTAACGCACTGGATTTTCAACCATAATCATTTAAGGCCTCATGCACACGGACGTTTTTTTTCACGGTCCGCAAAACGGGGTTCCGTTGGTCCGTGATCCGTGACCGTTTTTCCGTCCGTGGGTCTTCCTTGATTTTTGGAGGATCCACGGACATGAAAAAAAAGTCATTTTGGTGTCCGCCTGGCCGTGCGGAGCCAAACGGATCCGTCCTGAATTACAATGCAAGTCAATGTGGACGGATCCGTTTGATGTTGACACAATATGGTGCCATTTCAAACGGATCCGTCCCCATTGACTTTCAATGTAAAGTCTGGAGTTCTGTTATACCATCGGATTGGAGTTTTCTCCAATCCGATGGTATATTTTAACTTGTAGCGTCCCCATCACCATGGGAACGCCTCTATGTTAGAATATACTGTCGGATATGAGCTACATCGTGAAACTCATTTCCGACAGTATATTCTAACACAGAGGCGTTCCCATGGTGATGGAGACGCTTCAGGTTAGAATATACCAAAAAACTGTGTACATGACTGTCCCCTGCTGCCTGGCAGGTGCTGCCAGGCAGCAGGGGGCAGACCCCCCCCCCCCTGTTTTTAACTCATTGGTGGCCAGTGGGCCCCCCCTCCCCTGTTGTTAACTCGTTGGTGGCCAGTGTGCGCACCCCCCCCCCTCCCTCCCTCTATTGTAATAATAGCATTGGGGCCAGTGTGCGCGCCCCCCCAACCCCCCCCCCCCCCCCTCCCTCCCTCTATTGTAATAATAGCATTGGGGCCAGTGTGCGCGCCCCCCAACCCCCCCCCCTCCCTCCCTCTATTGTAATAATAGCATTGGGGCCAGTGTGCCCCCCCCCCCCCCCCCCGATCATCGGTGGCAGCGGAGTAGAAGATTCATACTTTTACCTGGCTGCTGGCTGCTGCGATCTCTGTGTCCGGCCGGGAGCTCCTCCTACTGGTAAGTGACAGGTCTGTGCGGCGCATTGCTGTCACTTACCAGTAGGAGGAGCTCCCGGCCGGGCGCAGACATCGCAGCAGCCAGCAGCCAGGTAAGTATGAAAATCTTCTACTCCGCTGCCACCGATGATGGGGGGGGGGGGGGGGGGGTGTGCGCACACTGGCCCCAATGCTATTATTACAATAGAGGGAGGGAGGGGGGGGGGTTGGGGGGGCGAGCGCACACTGGCCCCAATGTATTAAAACAATACAGGGAGGGAGGGGGGTGCGCACACTGGCCACCAACGAGTTAACAGGGGAGGGGGGGGGTCTGCCCCCTGCTGCCTGGCAGCCCTGATCTTTTACAGGGGGATATGATAGTACAATTAACCCCTTCAGGTGCCGCACTATCATATCCCCCTGTAAGAGATCGGGTGCTGCCAGGCAGCAGGGGGCAGTCTTGTACACAGTTTGTAGTGTATTCTAACTAGAAGCGTCCCATCACCATGGGAACGCTTCTGTGTTAGAATATACTGTCGGATCTGAGTTTTCACGAAGTGAAAACTCAGCTCTGAAAAAGCTTTTATGCAGACGGATCTTCGGATCCGTCTGTATGAAAGTAACCTACGGCCACAGATCACGGATGCCAATCTTGTGTGCATCCGTGTTCTTTCACGGACCCATTGACTTGAATGGGCCCGTGAACCGTTGGCCGTGAAAAAAATAGGACAGGTCATATTTTTTTCACGGCCAGGAAACACGGCTCACGGATGCGGCTGCCAAACGGTGCATTTTCCGATTTTTCCACGGACCCATTGAAAGTCAATGGGTCCGTGAAAAAAAAAAACGGAAAACGGCACAACGGCCGCGGATGCACACAACGGTCGTGTGCATGAGGCCTAAATGGGTTCTCTAGCACTTTCATGACATATCCTTAAAGGGGTTGTTGTAGTGGTGTAATACTGATGACCTGTCCTCAGGATAGGTCATCAATAACAAAATAGCGGGTGTCCAACTCCCAGCACCCTCGCCAATGAGATGTTTGAAGGGGTATCGGCGCTTGTGCTAGAGCGGCGGCGTCTCCTCTGTAGCGGTGGTGCAGTGTAATTACAACTGCTCAAGTGAACGGGATGGGGCAGTTGTAATTACACTGCCTGCTGTTCCAAAGGAGACGACATGCAGGGACACTGAAGAGGAAGCAACGAGAGCCGTGACCCCTTCAAGTAGGATCTGATATTGATGACCTTTATTGAGGATAGGTCATCAACATCAATGATTCCTGGTAACATCAGCAGTTCTGCAGTAGCTCTGGCGCCAGAACCACACATCCCTGTCCGAGTAGTGGACGGAGCTGGCTACTGCAGCATTCAAGTGAACGCGGGGGCCGAGCTGCAGGACCCTGGGATGGCCTTGACTCAGTGAACAGAGCCTTCTGGTTCCAGCAGCTGCCAAAACCCGGGTAATGGGAGTCAAACCCAAATGAGCCGATACTGATCACCTATACACAGGATCATTCATCTCTAAAGACTGGAAAATCCCCTTTAAGTGCACCTCTCAAACAGAAAAAAACGGACAGTCAAGCAATTGATGAAATGTAACATCACGGTGCAGACGTATCCATAGGACTCCACTAACCTGACGTTTGCCATCAGTGTCAATATCTGATGTCGCGGTGGTAAGTGGTGGACGCCTTTTTTTACTGTATAAACAGTGTAATAGACTATGCTATTCAATACATCCAGTAAAAAAAAGCTACATAAAGCATGGTATACAACAGGGGCCAAAGGCTCATGGGCCCTGGGGCAAGAGTTCAGCTTGGGACCCCCTTCCCTCAGTGCTTTCTGGCCAGGGAAGCACATAGCCTTCAGCCTGAGGAAAAAATTGAATTTAAAAACCCACCCCCGTGCCAAATTCTTGACCTCCAGTCAGAGGTGTAACTTGACCAGCATGCACTTTCTATAATACTGGTGTCTTATGTGGCACAAGGGTCTTTGGGCCTTCTCAGGCTCCTGGGCCCAGTAGCGACTGCTACCTCAGCACCCCCGATAGCTACGCCCCTGTATATATGAACAATGTTCACCCTTCTGTCTATACAGTGGCACATCCTGGAGCCTGCCACCTGATGTACAAATCTGGAAATCCTCCCGATGTGTACCTCTAAGGGTACCTTCACACTTGCGTCAGAGGATGCCGGAATTGCCTGCTGGATCCGTCAAAACGTATGCAAACTGATGGCATTTGTCAAACGGATCAGGATCCTGATCCATATGACAAATGCATCGAAATGCCGAAACCGCCTCTCCGGTAACATCCGGAAAGCGGATCCTTTTTTCCCCACATTTTTTTGCAGTCTGAGCACGCGCAAACCGCAATGCCGGATCTGTTTTGCCGGAACACTCGGGCCGGATACGGCGTTAATGTATTTCAATGGAAAATAATGCCAGATCCGGCATTCCAGCAGGTGTTCCGGAATTTTGGACTGAGAAAATACTGCAGCATGCTGTGGCATTTTCTCCAGCCAAATACCATAAGAGTGACTTAACTGAAGACATCCTGATGCATACTGAACGGATTGCTCTCCATTCAGAATGCATTAGGATAAAACTGATCTGTTATTTTCCGGTATTGAGCCCCTAGGACGGAACTCAATACCGGAAAAAACAAAAACGCTAGTGTGAAAGTACCCCAACATAAGCCTTATCCTCTGCGGCAGACAGGGGATACACTGCTCAGCCAAGCACTGTTGGTCCTTTATTTCAGTGGATGATGGACGTGGATTAAAAAGGAGAGGAACACTTTAAGGAACCTTTGGGTAAGTGCAGCTAAGGCTGAGTTCACATCAGCGTTTAGCCGCTCCGTTCTCCTGTTCCGTTATAAGAGCAGGAGAACGGAAAGGACGGATTGGGCACATAACCGATGCTGAACGGAGCCTAAGGACCCCATAGACTATAATGGGGTCCATTAGGTTTCCGCTCAGAAGATGATTTTTGAAGCGGAGACCAAAGTCCTGCATGCACTACTTTTGTCTCCTCTCCAAAAAAATCTTCTGAGCGTAAACCTATCGGACCCCATTATAGTCTATGGGGTCCGTAGGCTCCGTTCAGCGTCAGTTCTGTGCTGAATCCGTCCTTTCCGTTCTCCTGCTCCTATAACGGAACAGGAGAACGTAGCGGCTAAACGCTGATGTAAACGAAGCCTAGGAGGTCGATCTGCTGATAGATTCTATTTAAAGGAATCCTTTGGAAATTGAATGACCTAAGGCTTTGCCATAATTTAAAAAAATTACTTGCCATTGCCAAGTAGGACAGTGATGAACCAGGTGATCGCCGGCAGCCAGAAACTGGTGGAAAAAAAAAATATGGAGACATGTTATTCTGCTAGACACTACATTTTTATTCCAACTCTGAGGATTGACAAATGTGCCCGACATTGGGGTGTCCTGCAGACAACAAGGCCTGAAAAACACTAGGCTGTGGAAATGTCCGTCATACAGGCCCATCCCGTCATTATGGAAGGTTTGGAGGAATCACAAAGTGAAAAGGTATGGCTGACGGCTGGGGGTTTAAAGGGCATGTCCGGCCTAGGAGCAGGCAACCCCAATGGTGCTGAACTGCGCCCCATTAAAAATTAAATTAAATTTGGATAACCATAAAATTGCATAATTTTTTTTTTACTGTAGGTCTAAACGCTTGACATTCAGCAAAAACGATGTGAACAGCCCCAAACTGATGTACATGGAGGTCCTCCGGCTACACTGCCCAGTCCATGGAGTCCAGTAGGACCCCTGAAGCAGCTGGTATCATGGCGGATGTAATATATTTCTATGTACATTTCACACAAGCACAAAAATTATTAACCCCTCGGCCAGTGAAGTCACTTACCTCTTCAGGAGTAATGACTCCAGTCTCTTTAAATTTTGACTCCTATATAAAAGGAAACAAAAAAAGAGACCATGAGGCCACATGAATCAGCGGTGCCGATAGCAGGTATTGCACCAATACTAATATCAGCAGGTATGTGGGTCAGGCTGTGGTTATTTCCAACTGCTCGACCTCAATGACAGCAAAAACAACGTCAAAAAAGTGTATACCCGAGGTTTTCATGTGGTACCGCAGTGCGGTTTTACTAGGTGCTTCTACATAGACAGATGGTAGAGATTTCCTAGACCGGTCATGAGATGTTTCTACAGCAAAACATGCCAGGCCAAGTTCACACCTCTGGTAACCTCATCCGGTAGAGCCGTAGTGCACCGGATCCGGCCTCGGCGGATACTGCCGTTCACCGCCAGACCCCATAGACTATAATGGGATCCAGACGGTTTCCGGCCCGACTGCTGGGCTTTGACTGAACACAAACCGTTGCATGCAACGCTTCTGTCTAGCTGAAACGCGTCACTCATGCCGGAAAGTGGCCTGATTCCGTTATAGTCAACGTGCTCCAGCGGTAAACGTCTAGGACAGATCCGGTGAACTCCGGTTATTTTCTGCCAGATTCATTTACCGCAGATGTGAACCTTCTGTACAATGCAAGAAGAAAGAGTCCTGTTAGCAGTCCTCCGCAGTCAGCTGTAGACGTAAGACTGAAGTTCATGAGATGGCCACCATGGCCGTGGCACATAAGGCTGGGGTTTCGCGGCGACGCGAGTCATGACTTTGCAGTGCGACACTGAAACAATACTTACAAGAAACCCAGACCTGATGGACTGTGTCTCATGCAACTTTAAGGCTACTTTCACACTAGCGTTGTTTGAATCCGGCGGGCAATTCCGTCGTCGGAACTGCCCGCCGGATCCGGAAAAACTGGTGAAAACGTATTACATTTGAATCCTGATCAGTATTCTGATCACAGTGAAAAAAGTGCATTGGAAAAAACTGATTTTTTTTGCACATTTTTCGGGTTTAACATGCAAAAGCCAGAGCCGGTTTGCCGGAACACATGGCGCCGTACCAGGCATTAATGCAAGTCAATGGAAAAAATGCTGGATCCATGCTACGGTTTTCTGAAAAGCCTGATCAGTAAAAAAGACTGAACTGGATGCATCCTGAACGGATTGCTCTCCATTCAGAATGCATGGTGATAAAACCGATCAGTTATTTTCCGGATTTGAGCCCCTAGGACGGAACTCAGCCGAAAAAGAAAAACGCTAATGTGAAAGGACCCTTAGGGTACTTTCACACTTGCGTTGTTTGATTTCGGCAGACAGTTCCGTTGCCTGACCTCCCTGCCCGATCAGTCTGAAAACTACATTGCAATACCAGATGTGTTTTTCCAGTGTCATCCGGCATAACAGATCCATTTTTTTTTTTTTCTTCCACATTTTTAAAAGGTCTGTGCATGGTCAGAACCAGAAGGACGGATCCGGCATTCAGGCAAGTCTTGAGTTTTTTTCGCCGGAGATAAAACCGTAGCATGCTGCGGTTTTATCTTTTGCCCGATCAGTCAAAAAGACTGAACTGAAGACATCCTGAACTCTCCATTCAGAATGCATGGGGATATGCCTGATCAGTTCTTTTCCGGTATAGAGCCCCTGTGACGGAACTCTATGCCGGAAAAGAAAACCGCAAGTGTGAAAGTAGCCGCACTCCCTAATGTCAGTTCTGTGCTAGTTTTCTTTGATTTTGCTGCATTTTTACATCGTGCAGCAGCAAGTTACATGCGGTACGTTATTACGTCGCTGTGTAGCCCCAGCGACCAAAAATGTTGGATTTTCTGTCACTGTCCCCTGGCACGGTGACACCTCCGACGATCACTGGATGAGAAGTCACATGACATTCATATAATCCGAGCCTAAGGGCATGTTCACACAGGACGTACACTACGATACAGAACCCAACAATTTCCAGCTGTCAGTGACAACTTTCTAGGACTTGACTCCTGGTACTACAGTACAACATGGCCGAAAATACCCGCCCAATGGCAAAACAGAAAGCAAAAGGATGAAAGAAAAGGAGAGCAGACGTCTTGTCCGAAACTAAGGAGTGCAAACGGCAAAAGTCTAATCCTCGGAAATTGGGGGAGCGCGGACTACGATGATGCTGAGGCAGGGACCAGCAACCTTAGGGACTGTGAAACTAACTCCCAGCATGCCCTCTTGTAGCTCCCATAGGATTAAAAGAAGGATTCTGGGAGTTGTAGTTTCAGAACAGCTGGCGTGGCAGAGGTTACAGATGAGTAATCAGATCAAAAACAGGGACTGGCACCAGGTTACGCTGTGCAAGTCTATGGGGATGCCATCTTCCTCTCACAACAGTTGTCACAAAGTGCAACCAGCTGCCAAGACAGTCCTGGGCACAGCCTGCTCTATCTTGGGGCATACCTTCAGCACAGGGGTCAGGTACTCGGCCACCTCCAGCGCCTTGCCCTTCACCGTGTTGATAACGCTCTGCATGGCTCCTCTTTCCCCGCACAGGGGCGCTGCAGGAGAGAAGAACACAAGCCGCGTCAGCAGCGATCACCGGAGCAGGGCGCTCATCGCTATGGCAACAGCCCTCACCTGCTAGCAGGGGCTCTCAAGGGAACTTCTCCGCCCTGCTCCTCTACCCCGCTGCCGGTCACATGGGGGGGCGCCACGCCAGGAAGTAGCGTCTGCGCGTGCTCCTTGGGGCGTGGGAGGGGCGTTTAAAGGCACTAGCGACATTTGGATTGCCTATTGATTTGGTGCTATAGTCCTATACACAGGAGTCAGCCTTGTGCCTCGTCAGCCTGGAGAGTGCACACTGTTTCCCCCAGGTCTGCTTGGTAATCTAGCTCCCATGACGCAAAGCTGGCTTTGTCGTAGACTGCTCCTTTAAATATACAAATTCTATGGCCAACCCTCTATTGGGTAGAGGCTTGGAACGCATGACGTCAGAACCCGGAAGCCCACTACCGGGTAGGTGTGTGAGGCTGGGGATGTGGGGCAGTGCGCCGGTGACGTGTCTCAGGTAAGCTGGAGGCTGCATGTTTGCCCTGGTCCGTTATCAGCCCCTGTACATGTCATGGGCATTGGCAGGGCAGTCTATTACAAGTCTGGAAAGTGTGCCCATGTGCAGGGCATCCACTGTGGGGCAGGTGTAATGCTGGAGGAATAACGTGGAACATATGTTTGTGTAAGCTTGGGATACAACGTGGTTACAATAAAGCTCTTGACAGACCAATTCCTTATGGGTCCAAGGGTGACACCATGTCTGCGTAGATGTAAAGACCGCACAGGCAGTACGTAATCAGACATTTTGGGCACACACCCCTTGGCAAGCCATGCAGTTGGTGTCATGATACTTGGGCGACACGTAGCCCATGGCTAGAGAAAGGGCGCGTGCCCAAAATGTTGCCCTAAGAACAGTCGAGCAAGTGTGCATGCTGATGGTTGTAGTGCTGAAGGTTGCTGACCCCCTGATCTACTGTGTGTGCTGCCTGAGCTTTTATTGGGTCTGGACAGCGGGTAGGGGGGCACACCGCACAAGTGGGCACACAGGCTGGTGCTGCCACACCAGGAGAAGAATATGACACATCTGCAGCTTTATTTAAAGCAGGGATGCCCAACCTGCGGCCCTCCAGCTGTTGTAAAACTAGAACTCCCATTATGCCTGGACAGCCTACACCGGAAGTGCAGGGGATGTTACCTGCTATTTATTCTCCTCAGATCGTGCTTTTTAGCTCCGCCCTATTAGTATACCGCCATGTCGCACATGTTCGTTCACTTCAATGGGGCACGGCGTGGTGGTGTATGAGCAGCGCCTGTGGCACTCTGTCAGACGCCCATCGATCAAAAATTGCTGGCCATTATTGATCTAGTCCTAACACCCCCCAAAAAGACTTTTAAATCTCTTCTGACACGGCAAATTTCAATTTTTTTCGTTTTAGTTTTTTACTCCCGCCTTCCTGGAACCATAACGTTTTAGTTTTCCGTATGTCCGTAAATGTAAGGAGGCTTCTATTTTGTGGGGCAAGTTGTAACGGCAGCACTTAATATTGAATACAATTTAGTGGAAAGCTGGGGTGGAATTGGGGGGGAAAAAAACCACACAGTTTTATGGGTTTTGTTTTTACAGCGTTCCCTATGCGGTAAAACTGACTTGTTACCTTGATTCTCCAGGTCAGTATGATTACAGCGATACCACATTTGTGTAGTTTTAATGGATGTTTTTAATGCTTAAAAATATTATAAAAACTTCAGAATTTTTCTTTTCATCACTATCATCCCAAAAACCTTTTTATATTTACACCTACAGAGCTGTGTTTAAAAAAACTTTTTTTAATTTTTTTTTGTAGGGTGATCTGTAGTTTGCAGTGATACTATTTTGGGGGAAGGTGATGCAATGAAAAAAATGCAAATCGGCATTCACTGTACAGGATAAATACATTTCATATTTTAGTTTTGGGACATGGCAATGCCAGTGATCTTTATTTTTGTTATGGGGAAAGAGGGGTTTATTTGAATTTGTGTGTGTGTGTATGTGTATATATATATATATATATATATATATATATATATATATATATGTGTATGTGTGTGTGTGTGTATGTATATATATATATATATATATAATTATTATTATTTTTTTTTAGATTGCATTTCTCATAGTCTTTTCCTATGGAGCCCTGCCACCTACAGGCCTCCATAGGAACCACAGCATCAATACTCTGGGTTTCTTCACAGAGAAGGCTATTAGAAACAACCAATGGCTTCACCCGATCACCGCACAGAGGGAGCCATGCCGGCCCCGGGAGCACATAGCTCTTGTGCTCAGATGCTGTGGTCTCTTTTGACCACAGCATCTGAGGGGTTAAGTGTTGATCGCAGACATTAGCCCCTGGTGTCTGCTGTGTGGAACAGTGGGCACTTGGCAGCTATGGCGCCCACTTGATACCAGGGCAGGCTCCATCTTTAAGGACCCAACATGGCGGATGTCGGGAAGGGGTTATAGAGGGTCATCCACTTTATATTATCCTCACGGAGAGCAGCATAAAGAAGTGACACACTCCGACTTCACTCATCTCCTTATATGTAGCTGGACTTTATTGCAGATGGCTGGCAATGCTTTCTTAAAGGGGTTCTGCAGTTTTTTTTTAAACTGATGAGCTATCCTCTGGATAGATCATCAGCATCTGATCGGCGGGGGTCCGACACCCGGGACCCCCGCCGATCAGCTGTTTGAGAAGGCAGCGGCGCTGCAGAACCCCTTTAAATGTCTAGTGGGAATAATAGAGGGATAGCACTCCAGAATTATTACATGGGGGATACAAATAGTTATTAAAATAGACATGACAGGATAGGCCTTTTTTTTTTTTTTTTTTTTTTTTAAATACACCCCATTGGGTAGAAGACATGGTGGCATCCGAAATACAGAACGATAAGGTAGGTTCATACCACCTCCAGTGGTAGCCGTCTGTGTTCATGTGGTTGGTCGTGGACTCTCTGTAGTTCACTTTAGGCCTCATGCACATGGCCGTTGTGCGGCCATTTCTGTGCATTGGGGACTGCAGTTGCGGTCCCCAATGCCCGGGCAACATCCGTGCAGCGGGCTGGACCCATTCAACTTGAATGGGTCCATGGTCAGTCTGCACCGCAAAAAAATATGACCTATTTATTTGCGGTGCGGAACAACGGAAAGAAACACCATGGAAGCACTCCGAAGTGCTTCCGCTGTTCCGTTCCGTGACTCCGTTCCGCATCTCTAGAATTGCGGACCCATTCAAGTGAGTGGGTCAGCATCCAAGATGCGTGGTGCACACGGCCGGCGGCTGTGGATTGCCGACCCGCAGTTTGCGGGCCGCAATATGGCCACGGCCGCCCAACGGCTGTGTGCATAATAATAATAATCTTTATTTATATAGCACCAACATATTCCGCAGCGCCTTACAATTCAGGGGTTCATGTACAAACAGTCATAAATAACATAGTAACAGACAAGTTGATTATTACAAGAGAATGAGGGCCCTGCTCGCA
Organism: Bufo gargarizans; assembly: GCF_014858855.1. Lineage (NCBI taxonomy): Eukaryota > Metazoa > Chordata > Amphibia > Anura > Bufonidae > Bufo > Bufo gargarizans. The sequence goes on from NC_058082.1 coordinate 454,880,813, forward strand.
AGAGCTTACAATCTATGAGGGGATAGGGGTGACACAAAAGGTAGAAGTGCTTGTTATGTACAATGGTCCAGACATCTTGGGAGAATAGGGGAGAGCCTTAGGGCTCATGCACACGACCGTTGTTGTTTTGCGGTCTGTTTTTCACGGATCCGTTCAGTATCTGAGTTTTTTTTTTTTTTCCCCTCTGATTTAAGTCCTCTTCCGTTCCGTTATTGCACAAAACATATCCGTGTGGTTTCCGTATTTGATCAGTTTTTTGCGGATCGTATACAGAAACAGTAACTTATTAATCACCAAACACATGAGCAATATGGGCTGGGCATAGCATTTCTACAGTATGGATCCGCAAAATACGGATGACTTACGGATGTGTTCCGTGTGCGTTCCGTATTTTTTGCGGACCTATTGACTTGAATTGGGCCTTGGACCGTGATTTGCAGACAATAATAGGACATGCGCTACTTTTTTGTGGAACGGCCACGCGGACAAACGGAAACAGGATGCACACGGAGTAACTTCTGTATTTTCTACAGCCCCATTGAAGTGAATGGTCCCGCATACGGTCCGCAAAAAACCCCGCAACGGAAGCAGAAAGAAAATACGTTTGTGTGCATGAGCCCTTACAAAGAAGACCTCGCCCTACTCATACATACCCAGGGGCACCCTTCTCTCTCAGCTCTAGAGTCTAGAGGGTGCCATACGGTAACCCAGTATGTTCCCCTGTGTGTTTCATCAGAAGACTTCAGGCTATAAGTACGGTAACTTATTACTCTTGTAATAACCAGTCCATTAGTATCTAGGCAAACTCTGTCTAAGCATGTTGGAACTCATAATACACATGATAAATCTCCTGCTTCCCTTCTATGTTATCCTTGCAGCCACCACTAGGGGGAGCGCAGTGCATAGCACTTTATGTAGTTAGAAGGTGTAATAATCTGTTTGCACTGAGCTCCCCCTAGTGGTGTATATATGAAAGTGCAGTACTGTTACTTTGGGAAGAGAAAGGAGTTAAGCGCTGGGCCCCATAGCAGCTGTGTGGTCTGCGTCCATTGAAGGTGTGCCATTAATTTGCAACTTCGTTCTGCAGAACAGTTGACTTTTGTAACTATTAACTGTAACCTCTAGGGGGTTAAACAGTTGGATCGGCGTTAAATACAGCTGACATCCCCATTGGCCCGGACTCGGCGCAATCACTGTCACATAGGGGCCTGGGAGACCTTTCTGGAGATATCTATGTGTGGTGGCATCAGTAATGCATCATACCTTAAAAAGCACATTAAACATCTAACTAATCTCCAAGTGCCCTCTTCATCAGCAGGCAGGTGGCAATCTCGGTGGCGACCCCCTCCCATCTAAGCTTGACTTCTGGTCCAATCGCAGCGCCCCAGAGTGGAGACAAGAGTTTTGTTGTTGTTTCGTCTCCTAAGAAAATAAAATTAAACAATGATTAAAAAGCCCCAAATTGTATCAATAAAGACTACAGATTGTCCTTAAAAAAATGAGCCCTCACACAGCTCTTTATACGTAAATATAAAAGTTTAGCAGTTCAGAATATCACAATGTAAATGAAGAAAAAAATGTATATGTGTGTGTGTGTGTGTGTGTGTGTATGTGTGTATATATATATATATATATATATTTATTTATTTATTTTATTTTTTTTTTTATTCCGACAAACTATGTAAAAATGGTACCGCTGTGATTTGTTCTGACCCGTAGAATAAAGTGAACAGGTCAACTTTCCCTCCATAGAGAGGGAGTAAAAAACAGAACACACAAAAACAAAAATTGGCCCGCTACTTAAAGGGGTTATACAACTCTAAATAAAGCCCCCTCATATGCCGGGAACCCCACGCTGAATATACTTACCCGGGTCCCCGCTCCCTGCGGCCGCTTCTGGTCTCCGCACCGCCGCGGGTGACACTAGGTAGGGTCGTCTCCGCCTGCCATTGGCTGAACTGATCCCCTAACTGCCCCCTCCCACTGCCTGTTTTCAGCGGTGTACGGGGAGAAGCTGCAGCGTCAGTGGCGGTGCGGGGACCCGGGTAAGTATATTCAGCATATGGATTTTTTTTATTTTTTATTTTTTTTTTAGGATTGGATAACCCCTTTAAGGGGACGGAATCTCTAACAGGTAAAGTGAATACTATTGACTAGCTCGTTACAGTGGCTCCTGTCCTAGGGTGGGACCAGTCAGTTCTTGAGTTGTGTTAGAATAAGGAAAATCAGGCAAGTGTAAGGATCTCAGCAGAATTGACAGGAGCCAAATTGGCTAGATGACTGGCCAGAACATCTCTAAAATGGGAGGTCTTGTGAAGTGTTCCCCGTATTCAGTGGTTAGCATCTACCAGTCCAAAAAAAGGAAATCTGGTGGTTATGGGTTCCCCAAACCCATTGATGCACATGGTTAGTGAAGGCTAGCCCATCTGATCTGACCCCATAGAAGAGGTGCTGCAAAATAAACAGCTGAAAGTGGTTCTGCTGACTGTGATAGAAAAATGTCAGGACCCACAATGTATCACAGCTCACTCTACACTGGGCTGTATGACTAGTCAGAGGGTCCGTGCTAACCCTTATCCACTGCTCATTGTCTTGTGTAATATTTATATTTCAATAGGAAATGCAGGACTGACTGACTACAATGAGGTACAAGACCTGTATGAATCCATCATGGTTCTCCAGATCCAACTTGCACACCTTTCTGCTTGGGTTTACTTTCGTTGGCCTTGGATCAAGCCGTGTCCTTTTGGTGAAGTTCTCCGCTAATGAGGGTGAGTTGACTCTTGACTTGGTGCATTGCAGTGAACACCTATGTTTTACCTTAACTGTTTTGCCCAAGCTCTGCTCAGGTTTTGAGAAGAGGCACTAACAGTTCAGCTTGAGCAGAGATTGGGCAGCAGGGGGATAGGGGAGGCCTGCTTTAACCCCTCTTATCTCAGGCTTGGTAACAGCTAGAGATACAGTCCTAATCAAAAGTTCAAGACCACTTAAAAAATAGCAAAAAAATCATATTTAGCATGGCTGGATCTTAACAAGGTTCCAAGTAGAGCTTCAACATGCAACAAGAAGAAATGGGAGTGAGACCAAACATTTTTTGAGCATTCAATTTAATGAAAACAAATTTCACATACAGAAATCCAACTTCCAAACATGAACTCAGTAATGAGTAGCTCGGCCGTTATTGCTTATCACTCCAAAATTTGTTTCGGCATGCTTGATGCAAGCGTTTCCATGAGGTAAGTGGGAACATTTCTCCAAGTGGTGAAGACGACCGCACGAAGGCCATCTACTGTCTGGAACTGTTGTCCATTTTTGTAAACTTGCCTTGCCATCCATCCCCAAAGGTTCTCAATTGGATTTAGATCAGGGGAACACGCAGGATGGGCCAAAAGAGTGATATTATTCTCCTGGAAGAAGTCCCTTGTCCTGCGGGCATTGTGTACTGTAGAGTTGTCCTGTTGAAAAACCCAGTCGTTACCACACAGATGAGGGCCCTCAGTCATGAGCAATGCTCTCTATAACATCTGGACATAGTCAGCGGCCGTTTGACGCCCCTGCACTTCCTGAAGCTCCATTGTTCCACTGAAGGAAAAAGCACCCCAGGTCTCAGGTGGGATCTGCTTGTCATGCCATTAACGTTGGAAACTATCAGGACCATCAAGGTTAAAAAAAAAATTCTCATCCGAGAATAAACTTTCTTCCACCTTTGAATGTCCCAATGTTTGGTGCTCTGTTGCAAAGTCCAACGAGCAGTTCTGTGGCGTTCAAGGAGACGAGGTCTTTAAAGACGTTTTTTGTTTTTGAAGCCCTTCAGTCTCAGATGCCGTCTGATGGTTATGGGGCTGCAGTCAGCACCAGTAAGGGCCTTAATTTGGGTCGAGGATTGTCCAGTGTCTTGACGGACAGCCAATTGGATCCTCCGGCTCAGTGCTGATGAAATTTTTTTGGGTCTTCCACTTGACTTTTAACATAGTACATAAAGCCGAAAAAAGACATTTGTCCATCCAGTTCGGCCTGTCATCCTGCAAGTTGATCCAGAGGAAGGCAAAAAAAACCTGTGAGGTAGAAGCCAATTTTCCTCACTTTAGGGGAATAAAAATTCCTTCCCGACTCCAATCAGGCAATCAGAATAACTCCCTGGATCAACGACCCCTCTCTAGTAGCTATAGCCTGTAATATTATTACGACTTTTTTGTTCCATAACCCTCAGGATCATTAAAAAAATTCCAAATAACTGTCTTACTGCGTCCCACCTCAGCAGCGATGGCGCGCTGTGAGAGACCCTGCTTATGCAGTTCAACAACCCGACCACGTTAAAAAAGGGAGAGTTTTTTTGCCTTTGCCATCACAACATGTTACTACCTGACAGAAAATGACAATGAATCCACATCTTTGCACAGATTTGGCCTTTTAAAGGCATGTGGTCCTAAAATTTGGATCAGCTGAAAAACGGCCTGTTTCAGTTAAATCGTTATTTTCAATTAATTGAATGCTCAAAAAATGTTTTGTCTCACTCTCATTTCTTCTTGTTGCATGTTGAAGCTCTACTTGGAACCTTGTTAAGATTCAACAATGTAAAATATGTTTTTTTTTTCTTTCCATTTTTCAAGTGGTCTTAGGCTACTTTCACACCTGCGTTTAGGTGCGGATCCGTCTGGTATCTGCACAGACAGATCCGCACCTATAATGCAAACGCTTAGATCCGTTCAGAACGGATCCGTTTGCATTACCATGAACAAAAATAAAAAAAAATAAAAAATATATATATTTTTTTTTGTTCATGATAATGCAAACGGATCCGTTTTGACTTTACATTGAAATCAATGGGTGACGGATCCGTTTGAAAATTGGGCCATATTGTGTCAACTTCAAACGGATCCGTCCCCATTGACTTACATTGTAAGTCTGGACGAATCCGTTTGCCTCCGCACGGCCAGGCGGACACCCGAATGCTGCAAGCAGCGTTCAGGTGTCCGCCTGCTGAGCGGAGGACAAACGGTGCCAGACTGATGCATTCTGAGCGGATCCGCATCCACTCAGAATGCATTAGGGCTGGACGGATCCGTTCGGGGCCGCTTGTGAAAGCCTTCAAACGGAACTCGCAAGCGGAGCCCCGAACGCTAGTGTGAAAGTAGCCTAAAACGTTTGATCAGGACTGTATGGGACTGGTCTTGTTTAAAAGCATAAGCTGTAAAACAAGACCAGAATCACAGCATGATCTCCACTACATTGAGAGATATAGCTGTTAGAAAACGCTCAGAAACCATACCAGCTGAAAGTGAAAGCGGGTTACAGTTGGTGCAGGAGGCACTGCAGCATACATTTTTGAAAACTTTACTGCTGACTGTGATAGACAATTGTCAGGATCCACAATGCATCACTGCTCGCTCTACGTGGGGCTGTGTGACGCCAGACAAGTCAGAGTACCCGTGCTATAACCCTTATTAGATCCACCTCAGCTCCCCCTCCACAACGCTCTGGTGGTTCCTCCTGTTTTATTTACTTCTCCTGCAGTGATAATGTCACGTCTGCCTGCTGTGACCACTTTAGGTCAATCACTGGCCTAAGATCTTGTGCTGAACATGAAAACATCAGAGCTGAGACCAGTAGTTGGCTGCAGTGGTCATATCGATGTATGGCACATCACCACTACAGCACATTAATCATAGACTGGAGCGGCTGGGGATCTACCAGATAAGTTATTGGTTATTATCGCCCGTAGACTGCAGAGAGGCAATGCCAGGGGGCACTGGTCTTCCAGGCTATGAGGGCCTTTATGTGACCATCTGTTGAGCTGCTCATTGACTTGGGCATCCTATAAGACTCCATAGTATAGTGATTTGCTGGCAGCTTGTATAAATGAGGCCTGGCATTCGCCTGATGAAGACAATATAGGTAAGTTCCTTTGACAGTACTATGTATAGTTGTAATGGACGTGAATGCTGATGCGTTCTTGGTGTACGATTTTGTGGCTCTGCAGTCGTCGTTTCCTTAGTAACTTTTCTCTGCTAACCTCAATGGTCGTGCTTTATTGTGCCGTCAGACAATGCGCATGCTGGCAATATGTTCACATTAACAACATGGATTTTTTTATTTATTTTTTGCTCTAATTGGCAGCCTCTTTGCAGGTATTTTTTTTTATAATATTTTTATTTTTTTGTGTGAAAGATCCTTAAAGGGATTATGCCATGACTGATGTAAAAAAATGAAAATCATACATCATGTATTACATGACAATCTATTTGTAACAAACCTAGAACCAGCCCTGAACCTCACATGTGTCCAGAGATCTCCACATTCACTGCTCCAATTGTTCTGCTAGATTCTCTTTAGCCTGAAAGCCCAGGGGGCATGTCCTTTCTGCTGCAGCTCTCCCCCTGTAACTGCCACAGCTTCTAACAGAACATATGGCTGGTGGCAGTTGAAGATTTAACCCCTTCCCGATCAGCGTCGTACTAGTATGACACTCGCCTGGTCACCACGGGGTGTCTGCTGTTTTGGAAATGTCAGTCACGGACATTTTAAATTTTAGATGCAGTGGTCAGTCCTGACCACTTCATCTGAGCATGTAAAATATCGTAAGCGCGCTCTTCTGGTGATGCTCCTGCTCCCCTGTGCGGCGATCGGAGGAGCTGGAGTTTATGTGCATCCGCCCCTGTCATAGTCAGTGACACTAGGATGCTGCACAGTGTTTCCTATGGAGCCCTTGCCTGTAATAGGGCTCCGTAGGAAACTAATGCATTAGGGTCTATGATTGCTTGTTATAGTTCCCTATGGGAACTATAAAAAAAAAATAATTTAAAATTAAAAAATAAAGAAATTAAGTTTAAAAAAAAAACATACTAATTCAAATCACCCCACTTTCTCCAAAATAAAAATAAAGGAACAAACAAATTAAAAAATAATACACATCATGGGTATCGCCATGTGTGAAAATGCCCATAGTATAAAAATATCCTCCCTGTACGGCAAACGGCGTAATGGAAAGAGCGTCGCTTCAATTTCTACAAATAAAATTAATTCAAAAGATCAAAAAGTCATGCACACTGAATGGTATCAATAAAAAGTTCAGATCGCCCCGCAAAAAATGAGCCCCTATACAGCTCCGTACACATAATTACAAAAAAGTTATAGGGGTCAAAATATGGCGACAAAAAAATAAAACTGATTCTTTCCTACTTTATTATTTTATCACTTTTAAAACGCAAGAAAAATTATACATATAAAGTATCGCCGGATTCGTACTGACTTGTAGAATGAAAAAAAATGGTCAGTTTTGTCGCACATTGAACATCGTAAATAAAAAAAAATATTAAAACTGCCGGAATTGCTATTTTTTTTTTTCTTTTTTCAATTTCACCCCATTTGGGTAGAAGAGGGTTAAAATAAGAACGTGCGACCAGCTCAGTGAGACGAACAAAAACTAAGGACAAGAATAAACCGCAGGTGGCACTAAATAAATACATTTTATTGATTAGCTCACTGGCTATACAAAATTTTTATTACATGCAATTATAAAAGTAGATCCAGGTGCTGGGTTGAAAAAAAAAAAAAGTTAAGAAAGTTGTAAAAAGAACATTCATTATTAAGAGGTGTGGTTTTTTTTTTTTTTTTTGATTATTTTTTTCCCCCTTTCAGTGGAACTGCATAAAAAAAAAATATTTTAGGGGATCTCTTTCCTTTCAGATTTATTGTCTGAGAGACCCAGATTATATAAAGGGTTGTCCAAGTCATATGTGGGCATCACTTTGTTTCTACCTGAAAAACGTTCTCTTTTAGGCTGGGTTCTCATGCTGTGGTTTTTACGATGGTTATTTGTTGTGTGGTTTTTATAGGGGAAACATGTTTTAAAGAAATCTGTGCAATCGGTAACCACCTTGTGGCACTGCAGCAGTTCACATTAAGGCCTCATGCACACGACCGTTGTGTGTTTTGCGGTTCGCGAATCCGCAAAACACAGATGGCATCCGTGTGCGTTCTGCAATTTGCGGAACGGCACGGACAGCCAATGATATGACTGCCTATTCTTGTCCGCAAAACGGACAAGAATAGGACAGGTTATATTTTTTTTGCAGACCACGGAACGGAGCAACGGATGTGGACAGCACACTGGAGTGCTGTCTGCATCTTTTGAGGCCCCATTGAAGTGAATTGGTCCGCATCCAAGTCGCAAAAACTGCGGCTCGGATGCGGACCAAAACAACGGTCGTATGCATGTAGCCTAAGGGCTCATACAGTCTCTGGCCTTGAGGCCGCTTTCACACAAGTGAGTTCAATGCATTGAACTTGCAGCGTCTGTCTGTAGAAGCTCCGGTCCTGACTTCCCTAGCAATGACTGGGTTGCATACAGTGTTGGGCTGGGGTGCCTAGGGACCACCAGTAAAATGTATTTTGGGGGCCCACCTTACGGATACATTTGAATATTACCTGCTCACACAGCAGCAAGATGCTACCAGATGATTAAATATGGGGGCCCCTGAAGCAAATTTGAGAAGGTAGGTCCAGGGGAAAAGAGGACACTGGCTAGCTTTCCTCTATACCTAGAAGTCCTCTCAGCTCTGACCGTGTCTATAACAGAAAACTAGGGCGTTTCTTTAATAATCTATCAGGTTTTTTATATGAACATAGGATAGTTGAGGTGCGGTACATTGTATATACAGTGCTTCCCATAATTATTCATACCACTGGCAAATTTTGACTTACGGGAAATTACAGGTGTCTCCCAAAAGATAATAAGATGATGTACAAGAGGCATTATTGTGGAAAAAAATACATTTCTCAGCTTTTATTTACATTTGAGCAAAAAATACAAGATGTTTCTCACTGTGGAAAATCTCAGAGGACATGGTCGGAAGCCAAAAGTGACACCTGTGCTGGCCAGGAGAATGGTTAGAGAGGTGAAAAAGAATCCAATGATCACCACCAAGGCCATCCTGGTGAATCTGGGCTCTGCTGGTGGCAATGTCTCAAGGCAGACAATCCAACGGACACTGCACAATGCAGACCAAGGAGGACGCCACTTCTCCAGATAAGGCACACAAAAGCTTGCTTGGCCTTTGCAAAAGCTCATCTGGACAAAGAAGAAGACTTCTGGTCTTCTGTATTATGGTCAGATGAAACAAAAATGTAATTGTTTGGTCACAATGATGTTTCCTTCATTTGACGTAAAAAAGAAGAAGCCTTCAACCCAAAGAACACCATCACCACTGTCAAACATGGTGGGAACCTAATGCTTTGGGGGTGTTTTTAAGCCAATGGACCAGGGAACCTAATCACAGTAAACGGCACCATGAAAAAAGAGCAATACATGAGGATTCTCAACGACAACATCAGGCAGTCTGCAGAGAAACTTGGCCTTGGGCACCAGTGGACATTTCAGCATGACAATGGCCCAAAACACACAGCAAAAGTGGTGAAAAAATGGTTAGCAGACAGCAACATTAACGTTTTGGAGTCCAGACTTGAATCCAATTGAGAATCTGTGGAGGGAGCTAAAGATCAGGGTGATGGCAAGAAGACCCTCCGACCTGAAATATTTGGCGCTCATTGCTAAAGATGAATGGGCATAAATACCTGTGGAGACATGCGAAAAAGTGGTCTGCAATTATAGGAAGCATTCGATTGCTGTAATAGCTAATAAAGGCTTTTCTATTGATTATTGAGAAGGGTATGAATAATTTTGGACTGGACACTTTTTGCTCAAATGTAAATAAAAGCTGAGAAATGTTTTTTTTTTCTTTGTTTTTTTCTTTGTTTTTTTTCTTCACAATAATGCCTCTTGTACATCGTCTTATTATCATTTGGGAGACACCTGTAATTTCCCGTAAAAAAAAAAAGATTTGCTGGTTGAATAAAAGTAAATAAGTCAAAATTTGCCTGGGGTATGAATAATTATGGGCAGCACTGTATGTAGTGCAGTAAGTCTACTGTGTTATGTGCCACTTGTGCAGGGGGTGGGAGACTAGGGGCCCACCTTGCTCAGGGGCCCACTGGGGTATTCACATATACCCCTGTGGGCCAATCCAAGCCTGGTCGCATAGCATGATATTGATTTGATACTATGTAACCCTTAGGCCTCTTTCACACAGGGCGTGAGTTTTTTTGCCCGGATAAGAGCCGGGTGCGTTGCGGGAAAATGCGCGATTTTTTTTCTGCGCAAGTGCAAAACATTGTCATGCGTTGCACTCGCGTGAGAAAAATCGCGCATGTTTGGTACCCAAACCCGAACTTCTTCATAGAAGTTCGGGCTTGGGATTGATGTTCTGTAGATTGTATTATTTTCCCTTATAACATGGTTATAAGGGAAAATAATAGCATTCTGAATACAGAATGCATAGTAAACCAGCGCTAGAGGGGTTAAAAAAATAATAATAATAATTTAACTCATCTTAGTCCACTTGATCGCGAAGCCCGGCATCTCCTTGTGTCTCCGCTGCTGATGAACAGGACCTGGGGTGAGCTGCTCCATTAAATACAGGTTAAGGACCTTCGATGACGTCACTCCGGTCATCACATGGTACGTCACATGATCTTTTACCATGGTGATTCACCATGGTAAAAGATCATGTGATGACCGGAGTGACGTCATCGAAGGTCCTTAAGCTCTATTTAATGGAGCAGCTCACCCCAGGTCCTGTTCATCAGCAGCGGAGACACAAGGAGATGCCAGCTTCGCGAGCAAGTGGACTAAGGTGAGTTAAAAAAAAATTTAACCCCTCTAGCGCTGGTTTACTATGCATTCTGTATTCAGAATGCTATTATTTTCCCTTATAACCATGTTATAAGGGAAAATAATAATGATCGGGTCTCCATCCCGATGGTCTCCTAGCAACCATGCGTGCAAATCGCACGGCATCCGTACTTGCTTGCGGATGCCATCCGATTTTCACACACCCCATTCACTTCTATGGGGCCTGCGTCACGTCAAAATCGGAAAATATAGAGCATGCTGCGATTTCAACTGAACGCACAAGTGATGCGTTAAAAACATCGCTCATGTGCACAGCCCCATAGAAATGAATGGGTCAGGATTTAGTGCGGGTGCCATACGTTCGCCGCACGGATCGCACCCGCACGGAAAACTCGCCCGTGTGAAAGGGGCCTTACAGTTCTGGAATGTATTGGATAACACTGACAGCATTATGTCAGTGTTATCCGATACTATATAACCCTTACTGTTCTGAAATGTTTCATAAATCAATATAATGCTATGAGACCCCGTCAGTGCTGGGAGGTCAGGACAGGAGCTTCCACAGACACATGCTGCGGGTTCAATGCTTCGAACTTGCTTGTGTGAAAGCGGCCTATGCCATTTTAACACTATTGGGGAGATTCATCAAAAGTGGTGAAAGGGCCCCAAGAACCAATCAGATTGATACTATCCTTTCATTTTCGCCACCCTATGTGTTGAGTGTAATTTCACGTGTGATGGCAACCTTATCCTCCATAGGTAATTCTACGCTAATGAATTGCTAATGGTCTAGTTTGCTCGGGCATGGAAGCACTGCTGTGTATGATGTCTATTTGTTTTTATAATTTCATAAGCAACTTTTGGTCCAAATTGTCTTGACTGTGCTCAATAGAGGACTCAATGCTGCGTTACTAGTTTTGAACTGTAGATGGCACTAGACACTTGGAGCTGTGTGTGTGTATGTACAGTATGGAGACATATATATTAGTTGCTTTGGTTTAACAATTCCTTCTGAAATAGTGGCTTTTCATCACTTGACTACTGGCTTGACAGGACAGACTCGCAGAAAGGACTGACCTATTTTTTTTTTGCCCTGAAATGCTTAGCGCGAGCACTTTCAGTTTAATGGTATAAGTGCATCTATATACCGGAGCAGGACTAACAACCTCCCTGGTCCCCAGGTCTTCCCTCAGGTTGTATGCATTCATATGCAGCTCCTACAAGAAGAGTAAATTTCTGCGTCAGTCTGTATCAGGGCTTGTAGACCGCAAACTGCGGACTAGTCAGGAAGCTGTATAGTAGACTTTAGGGACTGTAAGGGTATTATGGCGGTATAGTATGATAAGGCGCTGCTGAACTCTTAGATTATACTCTTTCAATAAGATCTTTGCGCCACTTTTTCTCGCATTCCTTGGTTTGGCCAATCTATACATAAATTTATACAAATAAACCGTTTCTTGCAGGTTTAACAGTCCGGCAGAAGAGTCACGCAACTCTTTTTGTAATGGTCAATGGTGTTGCAATGCATCCTACTACAATGTGACAGTCCCCCCCCCCCAAAAAAAAATCTGCAACACCATTAACTATCATTACAGAAAAGGTTGAGTAACTTTTCTGTGAAAAGAAGTTGCTCAACACGTGTAGCCGGACCTAAGCGATTTGGTAAAGTACCCAGCTGTGAAGATAAAGGCCCTTGTTGCCCGGCTATCGGCAATGTATACACTGCAACCTGGAATCCTCAATCCCCATAGGATGCAAGTTTGCAGCGTTCATGTGACCGCTCCTCCACAGAACGGTAACCGCATGTGCCCATACAGATTTGCTGGTGTTTGTGGATGCATCCAGTCACTGTTCAGCGCCCTCACAGCAGGGTACAGTGTTATATTGGCAGTGCTTGCTGTATGATATGTTATAGTTTGTCCTTTTTACAAATTTATGTACAGATTGTCCACCAGCTTTACTCCTCATCATTGTCTGTTCGTAATTTCCTGACTTGGCTTGTGATGTAGTATTTTTCATGTGTTCCACTGTCGTATATGTTCCCTAGCACAGCGTGGAAGGTCCTGAACAGGGGAACTCCTCTATTAACTCAGAACACTGTAAGGGGGTATTTTAATAAAGCAAGCAACCCCCCTCCAACAGATTTGTGCCCTCTGACACACATGTAGGAGCGGACTCAGGAGCTGAGCCTGCTCCAGATGCAGTCGGTCCAGTCCCAGCTGTTTAATCCCTTTTAGTTAATGCTGTAGTTTGCTTAGTGTCTTGGGTTCACTATGCTATCTGCAGATACGGTTTGGCCTTGGGATTTACTTTTCATAAGTTATATTGGCTCATTTTGTCTAGGGAGCAATCATTGGGAGAAATAAAATGGCCACCATCCTATTAGTACACACAGAACCTGTCCTAATCCCACAGGAGAACAAGTTGCTTCCTCGTCCACCTCTCTGCTCTACTTGTCAGGGGTTAGGATCCTAAATACAGTTTAATATGATCTTCATCTGAATCTCTGTAGGAATGCAGGTCATGAGGAGGCATGAAGTACAGAGAGGATGGACAGGGCAGAACGTGTGACTGTGGCAATGGAGACTACATACAAGTGCTGCTGCTCATTACCCACATCCCCACCTGCTCTCTGTACCTGTATTCAGCATAATAATCCCTGACAAGCAGAGAGAAGGTTGAGGCAGCTCTTTAGCTTAGAGTTGTGAAGTAACTTGTCTTCCTGTGGGATTAGGACAGGTTTTGTGTGTACTAATAGGATGGCGGCCATTTTATCCATATTTCTCCTAATGGTTGCTCCCCAGACAAAACGAGCCATTATAATAAATGAAAGGTACTTAGGAACATATCTATAATAAAGTAATATTTAAATATTTTTTTTCTTTTATTCCCAGAGAACCCTTTTAACCACTTCAGCCCCGCTAGGTGAAACCCCCTTCATGACCAGAGCACTTTTTACACTTCGGCACTACACTACTTTCACCGTTTATCGCTCGGTCATGCAACTTACCACCCAAATGAATTTTACCTCCTTTTCTTCTCACTAATAGAGCTTTCATTGGGTGGTATTTCATTGCTGCTGGCATTTTTACTTTTTTTGTTATTAATCAAAATGTAACGATTTTTTTGCAAAAAAATGACATTTTTCACTTTCAGCTGTAAAATTTTGCAAAAAAAACGACATCCATATATAAATTTTTCGCCAAATTTATTGTTCTACATGTCTTTGATAAAAAAAATGTTTGGGCAAAAAAAAAAATGGTTTGGGTAAAAGTTATAGCATTTACAAACTATGGTACAAAAATGTGAATTTCCGCTTTTTGAAACAGCTCTGACTTTCTGAGCACCTGTCATGATTCCTGAGGTTCTACAATGCTCAAACAGTAGAAACCCCCACAAATGACCCCATTTCGGAAAGTAGACACCCTAAGGTATTCCGTGAGGGGCATGGCGAGTTCCTAGAATTTTTTATTTTTTGTCACAAGTTAGCGGAAAATGATTTTTTTTTTTTTCTCTTTTTTCCTTACAAAGTCTCATATTCCACTAACTTGCGACAAAAAATTCTAGGAACTCGCCATGCCCCTCACGGAATACCTTGGGGTGTCTTCTTTCCAAAATGGGGTCACTTGTGGCGTAGTTATACTGCCCTGGCAATTTAGGGGCCCATATGTGTGAGAAGTACTTTGCAATCAAAATCTGTAAAAAATGACCGGTGAAATCCGAAAGGTGCACTTTGGAATATGTGCCCCTTTGCCCACCTTGGCAGCAAAAAAGTGTCACACATCTGGTATCGCCGTACTCAGGAGAAGTTGGGGAATGTGTTTTGGGGTGTCATTTTACATATACCCATGCTGGGTGAGAGAAATATCTTGGCAAAAGACAACTTTTCCCATTTTTTTTATACAAAGTTGGCATTTGACCAAGATATTTTTCTCACCCAGCATGGGTATATGTAAAATGACACCCCAAAACACATTCCCCAACTTCTCCTGAGTACGGCGATACCAGATGTGTCACACTTTTTTGCAGCCTAGATGCGCAAAGGGGCCCAAATTCCTTTTAGGAGGGCATTTTTAGACATTTGGATCCCAGACTTCTTCTCACGCTTTAGGGCCCCTAAAAAGCCAGGTCAGTATAAATACCCCACATGTGACCCCACTTTGGAAAGAAGACACCCCAAGGTAACCAATGAGGGGCCTGGCAAGTTCATAGAATTTTTTATTTTTTTTGCATAAGTTAGCGGAAATTGATTTTTTTTTTTTTTTTTTTTTTTCTCACAAAGTCTCACTTTCCGCTAAGGCTACTTTCACACTAGCGTTCGGGCGGATCCGTTCAGAACGGATCCGCCCATAATAATGCAGACGGAGGCTCCGTTCAGTACGGATCCGTCTGCATTATTTTAGCAAAAAAAAGCTAAGTGTGGAAATAGCCTGGGACGGATCCGGCCAGACTTTCAATGTAAAGTCAATGGGGGACGGATCCGCTTGAAGATTGAGCCACATTGTGGCATCTTCAAACGGATCCGTCCCCATTGACTTACATTGTAAGTCTGGACGGATCCGCACGCCTCCGCACGGCCAGGCGGACACCCGAACGCTGCAAGCAGCGTTCAGCTGTCCGCCTGTCCGTGCGGAGGCGAGCGGAGCGGAGGCTGAACGCCACCAGACTGATGCAGTCTGAGCGGATCCGCCTCCATTCAGACTGCATCAGGGGGACGGCTGCGTTCGGGTCCGCTCGTGAGCTCCTTCAAACGGAGCTCACGAACGGAATACCGAACGCTAGTGTGAAAGCAGCCTAACTTAGGACAAAAATTTAAATCTTTCATGGACTCAATATGCCCCTCAGCAAATACCTTGGGGTGTCTTCTTTCCAAAATGGGGTCAGTTGTGGGGTGTTTGTACTGCCCTGGCATTTGAGGGTCTCCGCAATCATTACATGTATGGCCAGCATTAGGAGTTTCTGCTATTCTCCTTATATTGAGCATACAGGTAATGAGATTTTTTTTTTCCGTTCAGCCTCTGGGCTGAAAGAAAAAAATGAACGGCACAGATTTCTTCATTCGCATCGATCAATGTGGATGAAAAAATCTCTGCCAAAAAAAAAAATGGAGGGGAAAGGCGTCTGCCAGGACATAGGAGCTCCGCCCTACATCCATACCCACTTAGCTCGTATGCCCTGGCAAACCAGATTTCTCCATTCGCATCAATCGATGTGGATGAATAAATCATTGCCGGGATTTTTTATATTTTTTTTATATATATATATATATATATATATATATATATATATATATATATATATATACAAAGTGCTTGCCAAAGCATAGGAACGCCGCCTCCTCCTCAGCTCGTATGCCTCGGCAAACGTATCTGTCACTGCAGAGGAGAAAATCCAGTCTTGCAGCGCCGCATACACTGACTTGCGTGTAATCTGACAGCAGCGCAATGCTTCTGTCAGAATGCACATCGGTGCTGCAGCTGGTCAATCGGTTGGTCCACCTGGAAGGTAAAAAAAGAAAAAAAAAAAAAGAAGACAAAACCAGGCCGCAACGCAATAATTTTATTAACTTTGCAACAGAACATGTAACTTTAACTGAACATTAACGTGTTTGCTTACTGGTGTGTTTTTTTTTTGTTTTGTTTTGTTTTTTTACCTTTATAGAACAAACCTCTCCTTCCCCATGGGTCAATGTGCAAAGCGCAAATCGCCCAAAGATGTGGCGAAGTGCGTTATGCACTTTGTCCCATGTGAAAGGAGACGTTTGCAGCAGCAGTGAGTGAATGGGCCCTAATAGCCCTGTGTGCCTGTCCTGGTGAGATGATCCCTATGCTAATAGTGTACCTGTGAGTGGTACTTCCGGAAACACTCTCCAAAGCATAGGGCAGGGTGGTCCGGACAGTCAGTACAGAAATAGCGGGTGTCACGCCTTATTCCACTCCTGCTACAGACACATCTTCTTTTTCGGGGTGACGGTTGGGTTGAGGTACCAGGAACGACATTGGGGAAATGTCGCTCGTGTAGACGGCTAACTACACTGGTGGTTGGGGCCACGGAACCTCCTGGATACAGGAGGTTCTCGATGATCTCTTCCTGAAATTTGAGGAAGGATCCAGTACTCCCAGCCTTACTGTAGAGAACAAAACTATTGTACAGAGCCAATTGAATTAAATATACAGACACCTTCTTATACCAGCGTCTGGTGCGTCGGGAAACTAAATACGGAGACAACATCTGGTCATTGAAGTCGACCCCTCCCATGTGGAGGTTATAGTCGTGGACTGAGAGGGGCTTTTCAATGACACGGGTTGCTCGCTCAATTTGTATTGTCGTGTCTGCGTGAATGGAGGAGAGCATGTAAACGTCACGCTTGTCTCTCCATTTCACCGCGAGCAGTTCTTCGTTACACAGTGCGGCCCTCTGCCCCCTTGCAAGACGGGTGGTAACGAGCCGTTGGGGGAAGCCCGCGCGACTAGTTCGCGCGGTACCACAGGCGCCAATCCGTTCTAGAAACAAATGCCTAAAGAGGGCCACACTTGTGTAGAAATTGTCCACATAAAGATAGTACCCCTTGCCGAATAAGGGTGACACCAAGTCCCAAACTGTCTTCCCACTGCTCCCCAGGTAGTCAGGGCAACCGACCGGCTCCAGGGTCTGATCTTTTCCCTCATAGACCCGAAATTTGTGGGTATAGCCTGTGGCCCTTTCACAGAGCTTATACAATTTGACCCCATACCGGGCGCGCTTGCTTGGGATGTATTGTTTGAAGCCAAGGCGCCCGGTAAAATGTATTAGGGACTCGTCTATGCAGATGTTTTGCTCTGGGGTATAAATATCTGCAAATTTCTGGTTGAAATGGTCTATGAGGGGCCGAATTTTGTGGAGCCGGTCAAAAGCAGGGTGGCCCCTGGGACGGGAGGCGGTGTTGTCACTAAAGTGCAGGAACCGCAGGATGGCCTCAAAACGTGCCCTGGACATTGCAGCAGAGAACATGGGCATGTGATGAATCGGGTTCGTGGACCAATATGACCGCAATTCATGCTTTTTTGTCAGGCCCATGTTGAGGAGGAGGCCCAGAAAAGTTTTAAGTTCGGAAACTTGGACTGGTTTCCACCGGAAAGGCTGGGCATAAAAGCTTCCCGGGTTAGCGGTGATAAATTGTGTGGCATACCTGTTTGTTTCGGCCACAACTATGTCTAAAAGCTCCGCAGTCAAGAACAGCTCAAAAAATCCCAGGGCCGAACCGATCTGAGCCGTCTCAACCCGAACTCCAGACTGGGCAGTGAAAGGGAAAACTACAGGTGCGGCTGAAGTTGGGGACTGCCAATCAGGGTTTGCCAGCACCTCTGGGATTCTAGGGGCTCTACGGGCACGTCTTTGCGGTGGCTGCGACGGGGTCACTACTGCACGTGCCACCGTACCAGCTTCAACTGCCCTTCTGGTGCTCGCTACTTCACCAGGTTGTACGGCAGTGCTGGTACTAGGTCCAGGAAGGGCTGGGCTGCTGGTGTATGCCTCACCACGTAATCCGACAGCACCAGCCCCACTCTGCTGCTCTTGAAGCGGATCCTGCGCAACCTGCGGTCTAGCGACACAGGGCCGGGTACGCCTGGTGGTATCAGGGACCTCAGCCTCCTCGTCCGAACTTTGGGTCAGAGAGCCACTGCTTTCTACAGGTTCGTATTCTGACCCGCTGGATTCATCAGATGAGGGTTCCCACTCCTCATCCGACTGGGTCAGAAGCCTGTAGGCCTCTTCAGAGGAATACCCCCTGTTAGACATGTGGGCAACTAAATTTAGGGGTATTCCCTGAGACTACCCAAGAAAAAAAAAGCAAGCCTGTCTTACAAAGGGGAGGCTAGCGAAGTACCGGAGGCCGCTGCGGTTGATAAAAAATATCAAAACTGATTTTTTTATCGCCGCAGTGCGTGTAAAGTGAATGTGCAGTGATCAAAAAAAAAAATTTTTTGTCACTGCGGTGGGGCGGGTGTGGGCGACCGATCAGGCCTGATCGGGCAAACACTGCGTTTTGGGTGGAGGGCGAACTAAAGTGACACTAATACAATTATAGATCTGACCGTGATCAGTTTTGATCACTTCCAGATACTATAAAAGTACAAATGCTGATTAGCGATACGCTAATCAGCGAATAACGGACTGCGGTGCGGTGGGCTGGGCGCTAACTGATCGCTAACTACCTAACCAAGGGACCTAAACTATACCTAAAACCTAACGGTCAATAACAGTGAAAAAAAAAAGTGACAGTTTGCACTGATCACTTTTTTCTTTTCACTTGTGATTGACAGGGGTGATCAAAGGGTTAATTGGGGTTCAGGGGGGTGATCAGGGGCTATAGTGTAGTGTTTGGTGTACTCACTGTGAAGCCTGCTCCTCTGCTGGATCCAACCGACGAAAAGAACCAGCAGAGGAGCAGGCAGCCATATAACAGATCATATTTACAAATATGATCTGCTATCTGGCACTTTGATTGGATTTTTTAAAAATCAGCAACCTGCCAGCCACGATCATTGGCTGCCAGGTTGCTGACGAAATACTTCTCGATGAAATGCCGGCGCGAACTGCGCACGCGCGGGCGCATACTCGCGTCATCTCGCGTCTCGCGAGATGACGCGTATATGCGTGACTGTGCGCAGCGCTGCCACCTCCGGAACGCACATGTGCGTTAGGCGGTCCGGAGGTGGTTAAAGGGGTTGTTTCACTTCAGAAAATATTGATAATCACAATACATTAGTAAGTGCCTTGTAATAACTTTCTCTACATGATAAATGCCATTTGCTGAAGTGAGACAACCCCTTTAATGGTGTTGTATATTCATCAATGCCCTGAAATTGTTGAAAAAGCAGCGGCCTGTTATCTAGTGAACTTGTATAAACCTGATGTGCACTTGTCATTTGTCTCCTGCAGATAATAAATACGACTATGTTCCAGCCACGGTCAATGTGTGCGCTGAGGCTGTCAAGCTCTTTTTTTGTCTGATAATGGCCTTTCGAGTCATTGTGAAAGGTAAGGTGCTTGCTGTATTGGATGCTATGTTTTTAGCCTGGCATCTGTGACTACAGGTTTCGTTGTTTTATGCATCTTCTTGTCAGGATACGATTTTATATTTAATCTGCTTTTCTTAAAGGGATTGTCCAACCCTTTACAAGTAATAGTCTGTCCTCAGGATAGGCCGTCACTATATGACCGGCAGGGGGTCAGACGTCCCACACCCTTGCACAATCAGAAGCTGTGCATGAGCTCCTGCCCAAGAACTACACAGCTCTGTTCATTGTGCAGTGGACGAGCTGATTACTCGTGACGCAATGCTAAAGTAGCCAGCTTCTTGTGAAGAAGTGGACAGTCCCTTTAAAGAGTTCTCTGAGATGAGCGCGCAAACTGGAGTGTTAGGCTAGGTCTACACGACGACATTTGTCGCGCGACACCTAGGTCACAAATGTGCAACATTTGTGGCGTGACAATTTTTATAATGATAGTCTATGGTGTTGCACTGCAACATGCTGCGACGCAACAGTCGCAGAAAAATCCATTTCCATCCTAGCCCTAGGATGAAATAAATTACCAAAATAAGCCTACCTTTTGAATCCCCTGCAGCCCCAGTGTTGCTGTTCCAACCCTCCCTGCTGCTCTTCGTATACAGGGCTGCAGCACTGACATGTTGACAGCATGTGACTGGTGCAGCCAGTCACTTGTCTCAGCAGTGTATCTTTGAGTCCAATGATTGTCTGCAGCAGTCAAATGTTGTCGACATAAAAAGCGAAGAATAATCAGATGAAACAATGTTGCAAACAATGTTTTGTGTACACAGCTCCTATTCAGACCAATGTGTTTGGCTACTTTCACACTAGTGTTCTGCTGTCCGCTCGTGAGCTCCGTTTGAAGGAGCTCACGAGCGGACCCGAACACTTCCGTCCAGCCCTGATGCAGTCTGAATGGATGCGGATCCGCTCAGACTGCATCAGTCTGGCGGCGTTCAGCCTTCGCTCCGCTCGCCTCCGCACGGCCAGGCGGACAGCTGAACGCTGCTTGCAGCGTTCAGCTGTCCGCCTGGCCGTGCGGAGGCGTGCGGATCCGTCCAGACTTACAATGTAAGTCAATGGGAACGGATCCGCTTGAAGATGACACCATATGGCTCAATCTTCAAGCGGATCCGTCCCCCATTGACTTTACATTGAAAGTCTGAATGGATCCGCTCAGGCTACTTTCGCACTTAGAAATTTTTCTAAGTTATTAATGCAGACTGATCTGTACTGAACGGAGCCTCCGTCTGCATTAATATGATCGGATCCGTTCAGAACGGATCCGATCAAGCGCAAGTGTGAAAGTAGCCTTAAATGGTTACAGACTACCAATCCTGTAGTAGTCAGATCCTGCAGCCCTGTGTGACGTCAGTCCTTCAGTGACCACTGCCCAGCTTCTTGCTACCTTACAGTGAGGCCTCATGCACACGACCGTATGTATTTTGCGGTCCACAAAAAACTGATCCGCAAATAATACGGATGACATCCGTGTGCATTCCGCATTTTTCAGAACTGAACAGCCGGCCCCTAATAGAACAGTCCTATCCTTGTCCGTAATGCGGACAATAATGGGACATGTTCTATTTTGTTGCGGAATGGAAATACGGACATAAGGAAACTGAATGCACATGGTGTTTTTTTTTTTTCCCGTTTTGGGCGGACCCATTGAAATTAATGGTTCCGTATATATGGTCCGCAAAAAACCCGGAACGGACACGGAATGAAAATATGTTTGTGTGCATGAGGCCTGAAGGTGCATTTATGCGACCTGAGAATCGGGCAGATTATTGGAATATGAGTGCTTCCGTGGGGTTTCGTCCCGTACTTCCGTTCCGCAAAAAGATAGGACTTTTTGCAGAACGGGCGAATCGCTGACCCAATAAAGTGAATGGGTCCGTGATCCGCTGCGGCGGCCCCACGGTTGGTGTTCGTGCATTGCGGCCCGCAAATTGCCAGCCGCAGCACGGCCACGGGGGGGCCTAAAGCATCTGCTGCAGGACTTTTTTTTGTATGCTATTGGTAATAAAGAGATCTACTCAACTGTCTTGAGTTCCATGTTTATTTCAGCATGTACTGTGCCAGGTGATTTATATATTTTTATGTATTTTTTCAGAAAGGCGGTCATTGCGATGCTCCTCGTGTTTTACATTGAAGGAATTCTGCCGCTACATCAAATGGGCTGTACCTGCATTTCTCTACTTTTTAGACAATCTCATATTTTTCTATGTCCTGATCTATCTACAGCCAGTAAGTGACTGAGTATATTGTCTTGTATTGTAGCGTTGTATTTAGCCTGTACTCTTCTGCCAAATCCCTTTGATGGTGATTGGGTGGAGAGGGCAGATGTTCTCCATCCTACCCTTTCACTAGTCTTGACTGATGGTCTCCTGGCGTCTGAGGCATACGGTATATGTCAGATTTAGTCTCATCAGCCCGTAAAATCTGACTCCACGTCTTTTATGCCAAGTTTCAATGTCCTAGTACAAGTTTTATTTTGAAACACAAATGGTAAAATCTGGTGCAAAAATCCATATTACTGCTTTTAGATAAAACCGGCAATTCTTCACTGTGTGTTAACATAGGCATTTATTTTAATTTTAATTTTATTTTCCTTCGACTTTCCCCTTCTGCGAGTGAACACTGATTTGCTATTTTTTCATTGCTTCTCTTACAAAAAAAAAAAATGATAAAAAAGTCACACAAACTCCAAAATGGTCTAAAAAAAAAATACAGATTGTCTGACAAAAAATGAGCCCCCACACAGCTCAGTAGCTATAACTATAAAAATTTATGGGAGTCAGAATATGGTGATGTAAAAAAACTTTTATTTTCACCTATACATGCAGGGTATCGTTGTAATCTTACTGACCCAGAAACAGAAGGTCATGGGTCAGTTTTGCTGCAAACAGAACGCCGTGGGAGCAAAATCCCAAAAACAGTGGAGGAATTGTTTTTTTTTTTTTTCTAATTCCACCCCATTTGGATTTTTTTTTTTTTTTTTTTTACTGCTTCCCACTACATTGTCACCATTAATTATGGCATACATTAGAAAGTACAACTTGTCCTGCAAAAAATAAGCCCTCATACAGCTATGTGAACGGAAGTATAAAAAAGTTGTGGTTTAACACATTAAGGACCACTGGACGAGAATGCTCGTCCTAAAGGGCCGATACTTAGTGCCCCAGGATGAGCATTCTCGTCCTGCGGTCCTTCCCCCCCCCCCCCCCCCCCGCGTGCGGTGCTGCGATCAGCGGCAGAGATCCGTCTGTTACTGACAGCCGGATCCCTGCTGCATCCACCAGCATCGGGGATGATGCCGGTGGATTAACCCCTCATATGCCGCGGTCAGCGCTGACTGCGGCATATGGGAGGTTTGCGCTCACTCACCTCCTCCATGGCCATTCCAAGGCTTGGGGCCTGGCATGTAGGGAGGCCTAAGAGGCCTGTTGAAGTAATAAAGTGAAAAAGAAAGTTTATAAAATTAAAGTTTTACAAGAAAAATATTAGTTTCAAGTGTAAAAAAAAAAAAAAAAAAGGGTTCTTTTCCCAAAATAAAGAAAAGTAGACATATTGGGTATCGCCGCGTCCATATCTCCGCTCCGTTCTCCCAGAGATGGGACCTGCACCTATCAGACAATGGGGACATATCCTAGCGATATGCCCCCATGGTCTAAGATGGGATAACCCCTTTAAGGTGAAATATGGCAGGGTCCTTAAGGGGTTAAGGAAGATGGGGAAGAAAAATGAAAACACAAAAATTTTAAAACCTCCGGTATCCTAAGGGTTAGAATGGCTGCCAGCAACCTGTCCCAGAATGTGAGCAGAACTGGTTGCCTCCACTTGCAGAGCTGCCTGGTGGGGTGAGGTGATAGGGCCTCACTATACATTACGCTCCCCCATTTGCATATACTATATCTTGGTGAGTTTTCCTGCCAGGCTGCTCAGCCATGATGGCTTTTCGTAGGCAGGATTATATCATTACCATATATTTTACAGCAGTGGAGTGAGGCCTTGCCTCCTCACCCACCCTAGTGGTGGCAATCATTTTAAATCCCAGAGAACCTCTTTAACCTAGCTGGTGGTGCTGCAGAATCTGAGATAAATCCATCTTTTCCTAATGACTTTTTCTGTGCTTGCTTCTTTTCGGTTAGCAGCAAGGAGAGGAGGACATTGAAGAAGACAGATCAGAGTGTGGTGAGGGGGAAAGAATCTGTGGATGGGAAGGAAAGCACAGACATAGTAGCTTACAGGGGGAAGATGGCGAGCAGCATTCTGGTCACACAGAATCCAGCAGATGTTACTGGAGCAGGTTGCAGACTGTGGGTCTTAAAATGATTAAAGGAATGATGATTGAAAGGATTAAAATGCAGGGCAACTTCCTCCCTCCCAACTGCTAGGTGTTCATACCTTAACCTACTGGGTCCACCTTTCAGGTTGTGCAAAAGCAAAACTTTGTTCTGAATTTGGCCTTAAAATGTTAGTAGGATGCACACAAGTGTAGAAATAAAATATTAATAGATTTGATGTTCTACTAAGGGGCATCTACACACTGATTTGCAAAATACATATGACGTCTGTGTTGCTTTTTTTTTTTTTTTTCCAGACTATTTAACTTCAGTCAGTATTTGTGGCCAAAAATAGGATTTGTTCTGTCTTTTACGGAATGGACATATGTATGTGAAAAACACACAGTAGAGGTCCTTGTGTCCGTCAAGCAAAAGATAGAATATGCCCTATGCTTGGCTGCAAAATGCGAAGTCTGAAGTCAATGGGTCCGCAAAAAAATGGATGCAACATGGACATAATCCATGTTTACAAAAATACTTAAAGTTTTTTGTGACTGTCCCCTAAATCTACTTTATTCTGTTATTAAATTATTAGAAATTAACCAAAATGGAAGCATGACTTTTGCTCTTTACTAGATTTTTCTACTAATTAATCCTATATTTATATTCTGTTTTAGGCCATGGCTGTATTGTTGTCCAATTTTGTTATCATTACAACTGCGTTCTTCTTCAGGATCATATTAAAGTATGTAACGATTATATATTACTACATGATAGATCACTGGCACTGCTTGTTACTGCAGTGATTGTAGGGGGTCCCTTGGGTGCTGTGGTTTCCTCCCACTGGATTGTTGCATACCCCTCTTTTATCTGTCTTTGATAGCTTCGCTGGGGAAAAAATGATGACAAAAGACTGATATATATCAATTTATTTATTTTTTATTTCCAGGCGGCACCTTTCCTATGTTCAGTGGGCCTCTCTTCTAGTACTCTTCCTGTCCATAATGGGCCTCACATCCCATAATGGCACCCACAAAGAAGTCTCAGTCCACGGAGTTCACAACATTTTCCACTCAAAACCATCCAACAGTTGCCTTTTTGTGGCAAAACCTGATGCCGAAAGTCATGAAACCAGTAATCCAGCAATACAGAGTACATTAAAATATATCCCTCTTGGATTTGGACACCTTCTGATCTTACTGCAGTGCGTTATATCTGCACTGGCAAATATCTACAATGAGAAAATCCTGAAAGAGGGGGACCAGATGTCTGAGAGCATTTTTATTCAAAACAGCAAACTTTACGTGTTTGGTGTTTTGTTTAATGGACTCACATTGTCTCTACACAGTGAGCACTTCGGCAAAATAAAGTCCTGTGGATTTTTTTATGGGCATAATGGATTTTCAATTGCTCTCATTTTTGCAACTGCATTTGTCGGGTTGTCAGTGGCTTTTATACTAAAGTTCCGAGACAATATGTTTCACGTACTCACAGCACAAGTGACAACCGTTATAATTACCATTGTGTCATTTTTTGTATTCAATTTTAAGCCCTCTCTGGAATTCTTTCTCCAAGCTCCTGTGGTTCTTCTCTCTATATATATTTATAATGCAAGCAGAATAATAGAATCCAAAGGCCCTGCTCAACGTGAAAAGTTAAAAATAGTAAATGGAGATGTTTGGGAACGCTCTCGTGGTGTAAGTGTATGGTTTTTATTTTTTAAGCTTGAGAAAAGTTTATATTTCTATATAATTCAACGCTCAACTATATTTATACCAGGTCATATATTCTGATCAGTATATTGCTTTACTTTAAAGGGGTTATCCCATGATTAATGTAAAAAATGAAAATCAGACATCATATAGCACATGATGTTCTCCTTCTAACAAAGCTAGAACCAGCCCTGTACCTCACATGGGTCCAGGGATCTCCCCATTCATTGCTGCAATTGTATTGCTAGATTTATATCAAGCTGGCAGCTCAGGGCGGTGTCTTTTCTGCTGCAGCTTTCTCCCTCTCAAAGCTTAGGAGCCAGTTAAAGGATGGAACTGAGCATGTGTGTCCACCTCAGCGAAGTGGACAGAGAAATAAGAAAAATAAACAGCAGACGGCACATGTTATTGTGCTGTGTAGATTCCCCCCTATGACAACGGTTTGGCTATGTTCTCGGGACCTCCCCCAGAATGGCAGTCTGGATGCAGAGCCTGATTTTGGTGTAGAGAAACCAGCACTCACATTCAAGTGCACTCTGCACGGGAGAGGACGTCAATCCACAGCAATATATATAAAGAATCCCAGCAGTCGTGTCTTAGTGCAAATCGGATGTCTTTTATTCCATAAATGAAAAGACCAGGACCAGGTTTCAGCAATGTGCCTTCATCAACAGGTAATCCAAATACAATCTTAACAAACTATATATGCTCTACAGTCACCGCCCACAGGAGCTAAAGTCCATCCCAAAAGGGAATGGCTACAGAGTTACAGGTGTAATCAGTATTCAATTGATTACACCTGTAACTCTGTAGCCATTCCCTTTTGGGATGGACTTTAGCTCCTGTGGGCGGTGACTGTAGAGCATATATAGTTTAAGATTGTATTTGGATTACCTGTTGATGAAGGCACATTGCCGAAAGTTTCCGAAACCTGGTCCTGGTCTTTTCATTTATGGACTAAAAGACATCTGATTTGCACTAAGACACAACTGCTGGGATTCTTTATGCAGAGCCTGGACTTCCCCCAGAACAGCTGTTTGGATGCAGAACTTGGACCTGATCTGCTCTATGGTAGCTTTCAAAAGCTAATTAAATTGTTTATAGAATCTGTTTTTAGATTTACCAAGAATTTAGTAAACAAAAAAATAAAATAAAAATATGTATGTGTTTGGAGGAATTCAGAGAACAGATACCTGGGGAATGTAGGATCAGTCTCTGCCTGATCCTTTTTTCATTCCAGAAGGGTTATTCCCCTCTGTCCATTAAAATAACTGTGCATACATGGTCAAGTGTGCATGTCCACGGTGGAGTTGGGAGACCCAACAGCTATATCGTGTTTTTTGCTGGCTTTATAGACAATTGGTGGTTAAATCTACTCCCTGATGTTTAATTATGTGTTTTTCTTTGTATTTTAATTTTTTTTTATCTTTAGGATGGGGAGGAGCTTGAAAAGTTAACCAGAACAAGTGATGACTCTGAGACCGATGAAGACATTTTTTAATGAATATGATGTAGCACAGACTAAACAGTCACAGATATATGGACTTTTTTTTTTTTTTTTTTTGTTTAATTGTCTAATTTGGTGGTGCAAACACAGTGGTTTGCATCGGATGTTACATATTTGGAACTGTTTATTCTGAAAAAATATCAGTGTTGCGATGCATAATGTGAAAAGTTAAATATGGTAGGTTACCTTGTTACATATGAGCTATGTGTTAAGGATATGTCTTTGCCAGGAAGACTATTCTACAGATTTTTAAAGCCAATCTCTACCTCTGCTTGGACCTCTCCTCCACAAAGTCCTAGTTATCTGAGGTCTCTGAATTTCCAGATTGGGGGACTTATTTTGATACAGTCAAAGTGTGCTAACATGACCTTAGAGGGGCGTAAATGTCTGATAGGTGCAGGTCTCCTCTCTAGGAACTTCTCCTGTTGGGAGAACATCACTCTGGTGACTGAGCAGCACTTGGAAATGAAAGGAGAACGGCGCAACAGCATAGCGGCCTCTCTATTGAACTCCATGTTATTCATGGAGGCCCCCACTCTCCATAGGTGTGGCTGGGGCTCTCACCTATCAGGTATTTACAGCATATCCTCTATGAATGGGTAAAAGAAGCCAGGCTCCTAAATAAGCTTGATAATGACAGTAGTAATACTCAAGGTACCGGTCCCCCTCCAACCAGTGTCTTTTGCTGCTCTTTGACACAGATATGTGATCGCTAAGCCAGTCACTACTGCCGCCAGTAATTGGCTCAGTGGTCACATTTCCATGTTGACAGGGAGCAGTAATTGTATTGGATTGGTAAGGTGACTATTACTACTTTCCTTATTTTCAAGTATTCCAAGCATATTGTAAAGAATTTGAGGTGACTGGACAACCCCTTTAAGATGTGCACAGCCTTTTAAGGGTTGTTCGGTTGTATTTCTTGTACTGTATACTGTAATATTGCTAATCAAACACGGTTCCAGAAGATATTTTTACTTGAGTGCCTTAGTCTTTTCCAGTTCCTTGCAGGAAATGTTTGCTCTTACAACCTTAATTATATTTCAGTAGTACGAAGTAAGTTGACACAAAAAAAGTTTTCCCAAATATAAATTTTGATACGTGAATCTGTTGATTTAATGTGTTCTCTGCGAGTGCATGTGTGTATACATTGTATACTTGCTTGCATGCTTTCATCTTCCTCCTTTGCTTTTTGGTTCTCCATCTTTGATTGCCTCAGCATGGTGGTTCACCACAGGCAGGACGTTTCTACCAACCCAGCTTTGACAGAATGCCTGTTCAGCGCAACTACACACAAGCACTCCTTCTAGGCATGTAATGTGGTTTTAAGGAAATTATTTTGTGCTTGAGGAATAGCATTTGTAATGAATTTTCAAAGTTCCACCAAGAGAGATCACCTGTGTAGGTATGGCAGTGTTAAAGCATGCTCTTCACATTGGTAGCAGCATCCCATTAACTGGTTGTATGGTCCTCTGTAGGATCTGTTAAAAGTGGCTTTAGCACCAGTATTGCTCCAACAAGTTTGGCTACTTGGGATGTTGCCTGTGTAGTACTACAGTTTGCAGTTATTTCTGATTGTGCTGGAAATACGTTTTAGGTTATGCAGTTTACAGGATGTCCTCTCTTTTTGGTGCCATAGGCAGACAAAAAAAAATTGCCCCTCAAGCCATAAAATCAATGGAAAATAATTGGTGATTAGGTTATTGGTAGAGAATAATCTAATGGGAGGAACACTGCTGGTGTATGGAAGTGAAGGCGTTACTGGGCACTACTGACCTCCTTTGTCCAGCGCTGTGTGTGCGCTCCAGTTATTGGTCTACCACTAGTGATGACTAATTCTTAGTGGCAACATCAGGTTTTGTAATACGAAGGAGATAAGATGAGTGTGGTCTTGTGAGATAATCTCCCAAGTGAGTAGAGCCTTACCCAACATTGTCCACCTACGTCCATAAACATAGTTATGAAAAAAAAACAAAGCACACCCTCTTAGAATTCTATAGTTTTACCTATCTGGACCTTAAAAGGTCTTAAAATGAGGTAAATACCACATCAGATGAACAACAACACACAACAGATTCCATCACTTTCAAAGTGGAAGACCTTGTGTGGAAAAACTAAATACACCTCCTGAATAAGCAGCTTGTAGAACCACCCTTAGCATCAATAACTTGAAGTAATGGTTTTCTCTGACTTTCTCGCATATTGTTTTGGAGAAAAGCTGGCCCACTCTTCTTTACACTGTTGTAGTTCATTGAGGTTTGTAGGTATTAATTTTATGCACAGCTCTCTTAACCCCTAAAGGACAACCGTCATACATGTACAGCGAAAGTCCCAGGTTTAAACATTGTGCCTGCTCAGAAGTTGAGCAGGCATCATAGCCACCAGGTTTCTACTGTTTTAAACAGCAGACACCCAGAGGCAATGACCATGGTATATATGTGGTAAAATCCCAGGTGTGCAGCCTGAAAGGCTCACGCACGCCGAGATTGGGGTTGCTGTGGCAGCCTCTGGCTGGGTGAAGGATCTTGGGCCTGCCACATATGTAACATAGGGAATCTTTAATAGATTGTTATGGTAATTCATTGCAGTCTATGGGAGAAGCGATCAGATGATCACATGTTCAAGTACCCTAGGGGGAAACTTAAAAAAATAAAATATATAAAAAAAAATCCTAACTCAAAACGTCCTCTTTTCCTGTATTAAAAATAAACACCTAATTAGCACTGCTGCATCCCAAAATGCCAATACTACTAAAATATAAATGTGTTTAACCCTTCTGGGAATTCTGTAACAGAAATTAAAAAAAAGTCATACACACTCCAAAATGGTATCAATAAAAACTATAGATCACCTCTCAAAAAATGAACCCTCATGCAGCTCTATAGACCTAAATTTAAAAAGGTAATGGGTGTCGGTATATGGCAGTGATGCTAAACCTGCGACCCTCCAGCTGTTGCAAAACTACAATTCCCAGCATGCCCTAATAGATGTAGGCTGTCCAAGCATACTGGGAATTGTAGTTTTATAACAGCTGTAGGGCCGCAGGTTGGGCATCCCTGGTATATGGCAAACAACATTTTTTTTAAAGTATTAAAACACAAACTATATAAATGTATCGCTGCAATTGTCCTGACCCATAGAATGAAGGTAACAGGTCAGCTTTATCCCTTAGAGAAAGACATGAACATGATACCCATAAAACTATATTAGAATAGTTTTTTTTAGTTTTTTTAAGTTGCACCCTTTTTTGAAAAATAAAATTTTCTAGCTCCTTACTACAAACTATGCAATATAAGATGGAATTATTAGAAAGTACAATTTGTCTTGTGAAAAACAAGCTCTCATACAGCTATGTGAACCTTAAAATAAAATGTTATGGCTTTGGGACAGCAGGGAGTAAAAAAAAAGAGATTCAAGGACTGAAGTCTGGACTTTGACTGTGTGTAACACCTCGATTCTTTTATTTTTCAGTCATCCTGTTGCATGACCCAGTTTCAGTTAAGCTTATGCAAGACATTTTGTAATATAGTTTACCAAGAAAAAGTAGCACCTTCCAGGAGCCTTCAGTTCTCCTTTTATTACCAAATATTTAGAAACCTCTTAAGTCAGTAAAACATTTGTCCTCAGTAAGGGCTTGTGCTGCGGACATAGTCTGTCCCCATTCTGGTGGGTTCAAGTCATCCTTGTATTACAAAGATAGGTATTAGGGCTCATGCACATGACCGTGTGGCCCACGTGCTGCAGACCTGCAAATAGCGGTCAGCAATGCACCGGTACCAGCTGAGTGCACGCCGCTTGAGGATGCAAACCCATTAACTTGGACAGGTCCGCATCTGCAAACGGCGGGCACACGGCCGGTGCCCATGCATTGCAGACCGCTATTTGCGGTCTGCAGCACGGAGGCCACGCGTTCACGTTCATGTGCATGAGCCCTAATACCTATCCTTGTACTACAAGGATGGCTTGAATCCACCAGACTGGGGACAGACTAGCTCCGTTTTGGCTCATAGATAGGGGTCCTGAGTGCAGACCCCCTCTTCTGTGATCTCATAGATGACTCTTTGAGGCTGGGTTCAGACCTGAGCGTTTAACAGCGCGTTCCTACGCGCTGTAAAACGCTCAACAGGCAAGAACCAATGATTCCCTATGGGAATGGTTCTCACCTGAGCGTTTTACAGCGCGTACGATCACTCTGTAAAACGCCTGACGCCCCAAGAAGTACAGGAGCTTCTTTGGGGCGTCTTGTCGCGTGTTCCCGTACATAGACTTCAGCGGGAACGCGCGACAATGGGCGTTCGCTTGTCTCTGTATGCGCGATTGCAAACGCCCGTACAATCGCGCATACAGAGCGTACATTCAAGTACGCTCAGGTCTGAACCCAGCCTAAAGGGGTTGTTAATCTCTGGGAACCCCCCTCTCCCCAGCGTGGCCGGACCCTCAGTGGTAATCATACTTATCTGATCCCTTCATGCATCAACGTCTGGTTTGATAGGCCACGTGAAAGCTGCAGCCAGTGACTAGTCACTGTTGCGGCCAGTCATTGGCTCCAGTGGTCACATCACCTGCGTCAAACTGGACTTTGACGCGAAGAGACCCGGGACCTGTAGAGCTAGTGGGGTAGTGATTGGAGCTGGAACCCATCAGCTGGGATCAAGTAAATATGTTTTCCATTGTGGGGGGGGGGGGGGGGGTCTGTAGAAAAGGACCCCAGTGGTGAACAACACTTTTTAAGTTCGTATGAATACAGCTAAAAGAAACTTCTTAAATTGGCCACATAAAGCAGATATCCATAATATACCTTACTATGTATGGGCAGCATATTGTAGTGACAGGTCCATTAGGCCATTAGACCAAACAACACAAAAAAATGAGTCTACTTATTATAGTCACTAAGGAACACTTTAGAAGACTCCTAGATTATGGATCCATTGTAGCCATGATTGGTAAACCCCCCCCCCCTCCCCCAACCATCACCAGTGCTCATCAGCCGCAGTATATACAGGTAGGTACATCAGCCACTGTCAGTTGTTATTGCGGGGTGCTCCTCTCATTATTAAAGTGGATTCATAAGTAGGCGTTATCTGTATGCTTCTTTAGAGGCCATCATACAATTGGACAATATGTTATGCCGGCATTTTGGCGAGAGCACCTATTACTTTACTGAGTCCTTCTTGAATAGAGCAGCCTATTCTGACGACAGATCTGCTGCTAACGAGAAGCTGATGGTTGCATGACCAAATCTCAATTGTGTATTTTGTCACAATTTTGTGTTTAAATTAGTTGACATGCTTGGTGCATACCGGTAGTTGTTTCCTGCTGATATAGCACACCCTAAATTTTAAGTTTTCAGAGGTTCTTAAGGGTGTGAATCATGGCAGAGTTTTTCCATTTGTATATTTAAACTGTCCAATGTTTGCATCATCTGCTTATTATTGTGTTACTTGCCCATACTAAAGTTGCTTGGAAAGTTAACTATGAAATCCTTTCCTTTTCATTCTATATATTACATTTGCTATTAGACATACAAAAAGTAGAGACCATGTAGTCATATGTTCAGCCCATTCAGTTAAAGGTTAAAACTAAGTTTAAAAATGCATTGAAATCTAATATGCTAGCTTACATGCTCACCTGTTATACCTATTTCGCTGACAAACTCCGAGTTCTGTTACTCTGTCCTCCAACATGATGTAATCCTGAAGATGGTGATTAAAAACTGCTAAATTCTCGGAGAGAAACATTACCATGATAACCTATTCAAAGAAACTTAAGAGGGGTGTGTGTGTTTTCTCTAGATAGGTAATCAGTATCTAATCAGTGGAGATCCAACACCCAGGACCCCTGCCAATCAGCTGTTCGAGAAGGCATTGGTGCTCACAATAGAACTGCGGCCTTTTCCCTGTTTACCAACCGCAACCCCATACATTGTATAGCAGCTGTGCTTTTTATTGCTGCTCAGCCCCATTTACTACTTTTGGGGCTGAGCTGAGCCTAGACCATGTGACATCACATGGCCTGGGGAAAGCTGTGAGAAAGCTGCGGTACAAGCGCCAGTGCCTTGTCAAACAGCTGATTGGCACGGATCAGAGTATAAAAGTCTTAGAAAACCCCTTTAAGGGCTTATGCACACAACCGTAAGTATTTTGCAGTCCGCAAAAAGCCGGAATCCACGAGATCACCACGACGGCAGGTATTTTCCCTACCCCTCGTGGAAACTGAATTACCGGTAAGTCTAATTCCGGCTTTCCACCTCATCACCACGACGGCTACGAGGAGATATAAAAAATTATAGCCTAGGGGGGGGACGACCACCTGAAGGACCTTACGTCCAAAAGACAGGTCTGAACTGGATAGGTCTAACTTATAGTGCTTAGTGAAGGTGTGAATGTTAAACCAGGTAGCAGCTTTACAGATATCTTCAAGGGAAGCTCCTGCCCGCTCGGCTTGGGAGGAGGACATAGCTCGGGTAGAGTGGGCTCTCAGATTTGTGGGGCAAGGAAGGCCTTGATCCACCGAGCTAAGGAGGACCTGGAGGCTTTTAGACCCTTATTCTTACCTGAGAATAGGACAAATAGGTTATTGGATCTACGGAAATCTTTAGATACCTCGAGATATCGCAGGACTGAGCGCCTTACATCCAGAGAATGGAAGCTAGACTCCCTATCTGCAAAATGAAGGTAATACTATCTCCTGGTTACGGTGGAAATCCGATACTACCTTAGGTAAAAACCCTGGATCTAATTTAAGCACAATTCGATCGTCAGTGATACGGAGATAGGGTTCCAGAATTGCTAGAGCTTGAATCTCGCCTAACCTTCTTGCAGACGTGATGGCCACCAAAAAAGCAGTTTTTAGAAAAATATGTTTGGTAGAACAACTAGCTAGGGGCTTGAATGGGGCGAGGGTCAAGCCTGTGAGCACCGTATTGAGGTCCCAATTGGGGATCCTGGTTTTCAGAGAGGGGCGAAGTCGAGAAGCAGCTCTCATAAATCTTCTGATCCAGCAATGATTGGCTAGATCTTGATAAAAAAAACAGGCTAGGGCCGAGACTTGTACCTTCAAGGTGGAAGGTCTGAGACCCAATTCAAGTCCCTGCTGGAGGAAATCTAAGATCTTCTGGAAATTGGGCGGCTCTAGATTTGAGGCAGGACTGCCGATCCAGGAACAAAATCGCTTCCAGATCTTCAGATATATAGAGAAGGTAACTTTCTTCCTACTTGCTTTTAGGGTAGAAATCACCTGATTAGAAAGCCCTTGAGATTTCAGTCTCTGGACTTCAGGATCCAAGCAGATAACTTGAGGAAACTCGAGTTTGGGTGAAGTATCGGCCCTTGATGAAGAAGGTCCCTCCTGGAGGGAAGAGGCCATGGGTCCTCTATCGATAGGTTCTTTAAGGAAGGGAACCAGCTCGGCCAATAGGGAGCTATTAGGATCAGAGCCGAGCTTTCTAGGTTGAGCTTTTGAATTATCCTGGGAAGCAGAGGCAAGGGTGGAAATGCGTAACAGAGATCCCAGTCCCAAGGAATCGTGAGTGCATCTAGAGCCCAAGGGTTGTCTCGTGGATTCAGTGAACAAAATATCGGCACCTTTTGCGTTCTTCTTGGACGCAAACAGGTCCACCTGTGGAGTGGCCCACTTTTCCACCAGAGTCTGGAACACGTCCTGATTCAAAGACCATTCGGTATGGTCTATCAAATGGCGACTGAGATAGTCTGCTTCCACATTTAGTATCCCTTTCAAATGAATTGCGGAGATGGACCTCACACGGGGCTCTGCCCAGGTGAAGATTTTTCTTGCGATGGACATCAGCTTCTCCGATCTCGTGCCTCCCTGATGAGAAAGGTATGCTACCGTTGTCGTATTGTCGAAAAGTATCTTTGTGATGACCCACATGGAGGACTTCTGCCACTTTCAGAGCTTTTCGGACCGCTTCCAGCTCCCTGAAGTTGGAAGATTGGGAGCGGGTTATCGGAATCCAGGAACCCTGAAAGAAGTGATCTCCCACTTTCGCAGCCCATCCTTTTTCGCTTGCATCCGTAAGAACTTGGATGTAGGGGGTCTTCTCCCAGGCGACTCCCAAGGACAGGTTGGCTATGCATTTCCACCAGTTCAGGGAGGCCTTCACCGCAGGAGGGATCAGAACCTTGTGATTCAGTGAGGACTGTTGTTTGTCCCAAGATCTGAGGATCCATAACTGAAGAGATCGAAAGTGGGACTGGCTCCAGGGAACGGACGGGATGCAGGATGAAAGGAGGCTCATGGCTTCCCTTATGGGACAAGACCTCCTGTTCTGAAACCGACGAATCTTCAGTTGGAGGCTTTTGATCTTGTCTGGTGGAAGAAAGGTACGTTGAGCCCGGGAGTCCAGGATGACACCTAAAAACTGGATAGTGCTGGAAGGTACAAGATTTGAGTTTTTCTGGTTCACCAACCATCCTAGATCCTGGATGAGAGATAGGAAGGTTAGTAAGTCTGATCTGAGATTGTCCTCTGAATTCCCAACCAAGAGGAAGTCGTCCAGGTATGGAACAATCACTAGTCCCTTGTGTCTCAGGAAGGCTACAATCTCGACTACCAGTTTCGTAAAGACTCTGGGAGCAGATGATATCCCAAAGGGGAGGGCTGTAAACTGGAAGTGGCTGGTTACCCCCCTGTGGTCCTGGATAGCAAATCTTAGGAACCTCTGGGATTCTGGATGAATTGGAACGTGGTAGTAGGCGTCCTGAAGATCCACTGAGCACATCAGGGCATTCTTCCCTATTAAGGGGATCAGGGACTTTAGGGATTCCATCCTGAACTTCCGATAAGTTATGAATTTGTTCAAGGTTTTCAGGTTTATAATTGTACAGAAAGACCCTTCTTTCTTCTCTACCAGAAAAAGATTTGAATAGAAGCTCTGACCTAGTTGTGAAGGAGGGACCCGTACTATCACGTCCATTGCTACAAGGCTCTGAATTCCCTGCAGAATTTTTATGCGTATACTGG
The DNA here is from genome assembly GCF_014858855.1 of Bufo gargarizans. Classification (NCBI taxonomy): domain Eukaryota; kingdom Metazoa; phylum Chordata; class Amphibia; order Anura; family Bufonidae; genus Bufo; species Bufo gargarizans. The sequence continues at coordinate 454,917,022 of NC_058082.1, forward strand.
AGGAGCTTGGATTCGTGACGATGAAGCGGTTTGGGGGAGATGAGGAAAGTTCGATTCGGTAACCGAATTTTATGATGTCCTGGACCCAAGGATTTGGAGTAATGGACTCCCACGGGGTCAGAAAATTCCTCAATCTCCCCCCCACGCTGGCGTCATTGTTTGTCGGAGGACTTACTTTGGGAGGAAGAGAGTTTACTTCTACCCCTGCCCCCTTTAGGATAGCTCCAATGCCCTGACTTTCCCTTATCCCTGAAGGGTTTATTCTGGCTAGAGGGGGCCCGAAAGGGATATTTCCTTTTAAAGGATCTTTCCTCAGGGAATCCCTTCTTCTTGTCCGCGGCCTTTTCAAGGATACGGTCCAAGACCAGGCCAAAAACATATTCCCCTGAAAACGGAATGGAGCAGAGCTTCATTTTCAAAGTATTCTCGCCCGACCAGCTCTTCATCCACAAAGCGCGGCGGGCTGCATTGGCAAGCCCAGCATCCTTCGCGGCGAATCTAACGGATGCAGCCGAGGCGTCTGCCATGAAGGCTGTGGCAGACTTCAATAAGGGGAGGGACCTAAGTATCTCTTCCCTGGGGGTATTATCTCTAATGTGAGATTCTAACTCGTCAAGCCACAACCTCATGGACCTAGCTACCGAGGTGGCCGCGATGTTAGCTTTTAGATTAAACATGGCCGCTTCCCATGATTTTTTTTTTTTTAGGAGACTATCTGCCTTCCTATCCATGGGGTTATGCAACTGGGAGGTATCTTCAAAGGGCAAGGCAGTCTTTTTATTGACTTTAGCAACCTGAATGTCCACTTTGGGAGTCTCATTGAAAATCTTCCCCTCGTTAGAATCGAATAACAGACGTTCTTAAAGGATTTGGATACCCCCAGCCGTTTCTCAGGGTTGGACCATTCGTCGAAAACCATATCTCGAATATTTTCGTTAATCGGAAACACACGGGTCTTAACCCGGAGTCTCCCGAACATTTCGTCTTGTATTGAGTCAGCTTTTGGGGTGTCTTCTATCCCCATCGTGGCCCAGACAGCCCTTTTAGAAGGTCTGGCATCTCATCTAGCGAAAAACAAAATTTCCTCTCTGACTCAGCACTGTCAATATCAGAGGAAGCCTCCTCATCCTCCCAGGCTCTAGATGTAGAGGCATCTTCCCCCATTACCTCCGGGTCAGATAAGGAGGGAGAGGGTTCCCTTCGCTTTTTAGGTGGAGGCGGGTCCCTGAGAGAAGGGGAAATTTGGGATAAGGAGGTCTTTACTTCGTCATGGATCATAGACCTCAATTCATCAAGGAAGGAAGGCTGTTCTTCCGCGATGACACTAGAAATGCAGGTAGTTGTCCGGAAGCCGTTTGAGGCAGGACACGCATTTAGCCTGTTTCCTGATCTTTTTCTGGGCCTCCTTAGGAACCTAGGGGAAATAATCCCTATCAGCCATGAATAAATTCATGGAGATAACAGCCCCAAGCCTGAGAAGTGGTGGAGGAGGAGGAGTAGGCAACCTGGTGCAGTGTTTGAAAGAACAAGTAACAGAGCAATAAGCGCTTCCCTACAGGGGACTTACAGTAGGCGGCACAGGAGGGTCTCCAGGGGAGCGGGGTTCAGCCGACATGCCCGCACACAGACTCAAAGGTATGCCAGTACAGGAGGCATTCAGCGCTTGCTGTTGCCGAAATTTGAAGCTGGAGACGCTTCCTGGATGACGTCACTTCCCTCGTCCACCGGAAGTGACGTCGGCCGCCTTCAGAAGCGCTTCGGTGCGCACCTGGCGAACGCCCCAGAGGCTCGGCGGGAGATCGCAACTGGGAGCAGGCTCTTATCTAATAATGGAGCGCGGCCTCCCTCCTTCTCCCCTGCCCAGCATTAGTACGCCGACCGCAGGAGGGCAGGGGGAACACCGGTAGGTGTCAGGAAAAAAGATCCGTCTTCATCTCCCCACGGGGAGACTCTCTCTGCCCCTGTCCTCTGTAGGGACAGGAAACACTGGTGTTGGTGGTGGGAGGGGGGGATTTAAACCCTCTCTCTGTTCCTGCCCCTACAGAGGTCAGGGGTCAATCTCCTCATAGCAGTCGTGGTGATGAGGTGGAAAATACAGGTGACGTCCTTGTGCATTCCATGTTTTGCGGAACGGGACAGCTGGCCCCTAACAGAACAGTACTATCCTTGTCTGTATTGCAGGCAATAATAGGACATGTTCTAGTTTTTTGCAGACATGCGTAAACGCAAACGAACTAACATCCATTTTTGTTTGTGGACCCATTGAAATGAATGGTTCCACATACGGTCCGCAAACAAAACTGAACGGACGCGGAAAGAAAAGATGCTTGTGTGCATGAGCCCTAACTGCGTGTAAAGCATCAACAGTTGTATTCTTAAATATTACAAAAGATATTTAATGCATATTATTGTGGGTTGCATTATGTACAAAAGGATCAGCTTGAGGGTTTACTGACTCATTTTGCTGTTACTCTTTTTGTAAGTTATGCATGTTAAAAAAAAAAAAACTATAGAAAAAAATCTGATGAAATGTCACCAAAAATCTTTCTCCATCATTAATGCACATTTTTGTAAGCATATCGGAAATGTTCAGTAAGGTAACCCGCTATAATGCAATAAAATATTAACTAAGGGGAGGGGGTACTTTTAAACATGTGTATGTCTTGATCTTTGGAAAAACTTCAGTCCAGAGGGCTGTGTGTGTATATGTGTCTCTATTTTTTATTTTAATTATATTAATTTTTTTCAAGTGATGCAATGGGTTTTTACCATAAAATACAGGGGCTCTATGGAGACAGTGTCACCTTTGAGTTGCTGTGGAAAAAAAACCTTCCTTAATCACACACATTTACATCCTTATGCAAATAATGCTGCTGTATTGTGTATATATACACTATATAATCTAGCTATACATAATACTGCCTAATAGTCTTCTATATGCTTTAGCTACATAAATAATACCCCACTATATTGCACAAGTATATACATAGTACACACACATGTTCATTACACATGTGGTATTCAAACATGCACAATTGCCCACACAAAAAAAAAACACATTGTACACATAACACTTTTTATGGAGTAAACTGAATCTCTAGTGTTAGAAGAAAGCAGCAGGATGGGTAGAACACTCACACACAACTGAGAGCCACTGGTAATCTTCATGGTCTGCGCTAGGCCCTGCAATGTGTGTACAGGCATCCTCACTACTGAGCTACTTTGTGTAACATTACAACAGCTAGAGGATGCTCTGGCTGTTGTAATGCATTACAGTTTAGATCCGATGGTCAGAGGGTTGATGCCTGTGCAGTACGGGGGAGCGGTATAGTGGATTGTTCCATAAAAAGCTCCACTGCTGATAGGCTGCAGAACACTATGCACATCTAAGCAGTTCGTTTGAATGAGCTTTCTAGAATGGCCCATTCACACTTGGGCCACTAACTCCTTTCTAGATTCTTGCAAGGTCTGGTAGGGTGTTCTTAAAGGTGTTAACCAGGATTAGAAAAAATGGCTGCTTTATTCCAAAAACAGCCTCACACCTGTCCCTGGGTTGTACCTGGTACAGCAGCTCTGCACCATTGCAGTGAATGTGGCTAAGCTGTAATACCACACATATCCTAATGGTTCTAGCCCTGGACAACACCTTCATAGGGACTATGCCTGCTTTAGAAATCCCTTTTTGTTTTTCCCATTTAGAAAAATGGTGCCTTCTCCTTTTTGGAGGAGGGGAAGGGCAGATTTAAATTTGGTGTTGGGGCTAAGTCCAAGACAACATAGTATCTGCTTTTTAACATCAGAACGATGGTTAATGTTATAAGCAATGATGAATTTGTGGAACTTGAAAATAAAAGATTCATCTTTTCAACGCCAAGTTGTGCAGAGATGGTTTGTTGAAAGCCACACAACAGGGTTCGGGATGGCTGGAGGCAACATTAAGGCAATGATCAGTTAAAAGGAATGTAGACTATGGAGAGAGTAATGTAAAACACATGCAGGCATGAGAGGGCAGTGAAATCATTCAATAACAACATTCCACAAAGTAATGAACTAACACCTTATCAAAAGAGGGCAAGGATAAACGTGTACTTACAGTAAAAGGGTCCATGCACACCACTGTAGATTTCTGTCCACATCCATTCAGCAACTTTGCAGAATGGACGCAGACCCGTTCATTTCAATGGGGCTGCAAAATATGCCGACAGCACACCGTGTGCTGTCCACATCCTTACTTCCGTTCTGTGGCCCCACAAACAAAAGATAGAACATATCCTATTCTAGTCCAAAATAGGCATTTCTACACAGGAGAAAGAAGATCCAATCCACAAAATGCGGACAGCACGAGGCCGGTATCTGTGTTTTGCGGATCCACTATATGTGGACCGCAAAAACAGATACAGTCATGTTAATGAGCCCTTAGTAACCACTGCAGCCGCTGAAAGAGAGAGTTTGTTATTAACATGAAATCCACCAGACCAGCTTAGGCTGGGTTCAGACCTGAGCGTTTTACAGCACGTTCCTACGCGCTGTAAAACGCTCAACAGGCAAGAACCAATGATTCCCTATGGGAATGGTTCTCACCTGAGCGTTTTACAGTGCGTACGATCGCGCTGTAAAACGCCCGACGCCCCAAGAAGTACAGGAGCTTCTTTGGGGCGTCTTGTTGCGCGTTCCCGTACATAGACTTCTGGGAACGCGCGACAATGGGCGTTCGCATACTACCGGAGCCGCGTATGTGAGACGCCGGAGAATCGTGCATACACAGCGCTCAGGTCTGAACCGGCTGTTAGGGTAGGTTCAAATCTGCTGTGGGTAAATCTGATAGTCTGTTTTGGCAGAGCTGCAGACTGCTTAAACGTATGGGAAACCTATACAGTGAAATATGTTGCTTCCATCAGACGTATGCAGCACCTCTAAACATGATGTCAACATAGTGGATATAAGGTTCTGTAAGGGTAGGTTCCCATCTGCGGCAGGTAAATCAAGTAGGCTGTTCTAGCAGAGGAGCAGACTACTCAAGTTACCATATGTAACAGTATTTAACCTATGGGATCCCATTATAGTAAATGGGGATCTGTTGGTGTCTGGCTATACCGGATGCGGTAACTCTGGTAGTCTGCTCGTGCTGTAACAGCCTACTGGACTTACCTGACAGATTCCCTTAAAAGTTTCTATATCCATAATGTTTAGAGCCTACACTGGAGGATATGTGTATGGGCTCATACACACAAACATATTTTTGTCAACATCTGGAATGCATTTTTTGCGGAGCAGATGCGGACAGCACACCGTGTGCTGTCTGTATCCATATGTCAGTTCTGCAGCACAAAAAATAAAAATAGAACCTGTCCTATTCTTGTACATACTATGGACAAGTATAGGACTGTTCTATAAAGGGCAGGACGTTCCATTCCACAAAATGCGGACGCGCTTGAACAGTATCAGTGTTTTGCAGATCCGCAATTTGTGGACTGCAGAACACGCTACCGTCGTGTGCATGAGCTCTATGTCTGATGGATGTGACATCCCACTATATAGGTTTTCCATAGTCTGTCATAAAAAGACAGGCCTTGATTTATCATGTCTTAAATGCAGAGTTCTGGCTTCAAAAAGTAACAAAAAATAGTTTTGCAACTTTTCAAGCACACTTGCACAATTTTTTTGTGAACTTGCATTTTTGCACCACTCACAGTTTTGAAATATGGATGGTAAAGATGGCGTGGTTAGCCATGTTAATGAGTTTTCCTCCAGATTGATCATGGAGACTTTCTAAAAAACAGTCTCAATCTCACTCCAGTAGGAGGGTGGAGTAGGAAAACTGGAGTAGCTTTTCTAGACAAAAGTCTTAAATTTGTCTCATCCTTAGGCCCCCTGCACACGAATGCGTGCACCCCGTGTCCGTGCTGCGGCCCGCAAATCACAAACATGATCCGTGGGGCAGCCGCAGCGGATGGCAGACCTATTCACTTTAATGGGTCCGCGATCCGGACGGTCTGCAAAAAGATAGGACATGTTCAATCTTTTTGCGGAACGGAAGTACAGAACGAAACCCCACGGAAGCACTCCGTAGTGCTTCTGTGATGCGAAATGCCCACGGAACGGCACCCGTGTATTGCGGATCTGCAAATGTGGTCCGCAATCCGGCAACGGAAAGCACACATTCGTGTTTGGGGGTCTTATACTGTGCACTATACTTTTTTTTTTTTTTTTTTACCATATACCTTTTTATGGATTAGCGTACCCATTTCTTTATTCTGTATAGTAAAAACTGGTGTACTCACCTGACAAGCCAAATGGACACTCTTTTGACGTACATCAGGAGACTCAAAACCTACGTAGGTTCCAAATGTGATGTGAAAATAGCCTTATTCTGCAATATACCTGATATTTGGAGCAAACCTTATATGGGAGAATATATTAAGGCTGGCGTTTTATATGCCAGTTGTAATAAATAAAATATGCTGGTGCCAATTTATTAAGATGTACATTTCAGGTCTGTGAGTCAGAAACAAATCTCCTAGCTGAGATCCTAGTGGATTTAGATTTCTTTTAACAGACACTTTTGTTCATGGTGAGGTTGTGACCCCCCAAAAAATCCTGACTTGATCAGCAGTTTTTCAAGACAATTTTGAAGTGCTTTTGCCCATATAATGGGGTTTACCACCTAGTGTGTTTTTAATTCCATTTATGTAGAGCTGTATAGGAAAAACATTGATAAAAAAAAAAAAAATTCTAATAAAAAAAAACATGAAAAATGCCAGTACACATTGAACATGCATTTTGAAGCGACAAACAAAAATGGAGATCTATCTGAGAAAAATGGCTTGTAATCGGGGAAAAAACTACAGTGGCATACAAAAAATGCAATTGACTCAAAAAAACGCCTCAAGGTTGGAAAAAATATCACTATAAAATAAAAATTGCCTGTTTGACCCGCATTTAATGTCTCCAGTATATTTAAAATGCAACATCTGGAACTGGTTTTTTTCTTTTCCTTAAAAAACAAAACTTAGATGTGGCTACAGCCTTAAGTTGTAATTGACCCTATTTTTCCGGGTCACTTCCTAATGCTTCCCTAATTCTAGCCCTAAGGCTGGTTTCACACGGGCTTTGCGGATTGGGGCCGGATGCGTTCAGGGTGCGTTCAGTGAAACTCGCACTATTTTGCAAGCAAGTTCAGTCAGTTTTGTCTGCGATTGCGTTTAGTTTTTTCCGCGCGGGTGCAATGCGTTTTTCACGCGCGTGATAAAAAACTGAATGTTTACAAACATCATCTCTTAGCAACCATCAGTGAAAAACGCATCGCACCCGCACTTGCTTGCGGATGCAATGCGTTAATCACGCAGCCCCATTCACTTCTATGGAGCCAGGGCTGCGTGAAAAATGCAGAATATAGAACATGCTGCGATTTTCACGCAACGCAGAACTGATGAGTGAAAAACAATGCTCATGTGCACAGCCCCATTGAAATGAATGGGTCAGGATTCAGTGCGGGTGCAATGCGTTCACGTCACGCATTGCACCCGCGCGGAAATCACGCTCGTGTGAAAGGGACCTTACTCCTCAGCGTATGAGCGGACCTGGATGGTAGGACGGTTCATACCCAGTAAACCTAGGACCCTGAGTCGCCTTGATAATCCCTCAAATAAAGAAAGGGCAGACAAGGATGAACAGGAGTCTCCACAGCCCTAGCTGCAAGAAAAAGAGGAGACTATACAGTAACTGGAACGGCAGGTAAGCACACCATACAACACACTTACCTGCCGCAGCAACACCGACTGGAACCAGAGCATGAGTACTGGTGCCCACACACCATACGGGACACAGTACAAACAACCACACCCAGGTATCCAGCACACCAGTTACTGCCTGGAAACCCCCATGCAAACAGGATGCATGGCGGCCCCAGGCAGAACAGCATACAGACTTGCAGTTCCCCCTCTAGGGAACCCTGACCTCCTCTTCCGGAGGCACACCACACAGGGAATATGTCTAGCAAACATGCTGGACTATAGACACCAACAGACCAGACATATAACAACCACTAGACAAGAAAACAACCACCCATACATAAACAACACCAAACATATGCAAGGGTAGTGAAGGGAAGGTGAACAACGGGAACATGAGGGAGACATCATGGTGACCTTGATGTTCCACAAGGTGGCCCTTAAGCACAGGGCAGATAGTAGGGGCCTGGCAGGAGCACCGCTCCAGCACACAGCAAAGCTGGAGGAACACTGAACCCAGCCAACAGGCCACAGGCAATATAAACCTTGTAGCCACACCCAGGACACACCTAAATCCCCACCAGCTAGATAATTAACCCCTCCGGCACCAGACAGGGATGGCCCTAGGAGAAAGGAGGAGGCACCTATATGCTGCAACCACAACATGTTGCCGCTGGCAACAGCATGCACGGCAACTGTGTCACGGCGCACGCCAAAGGCCGTGACAAATACAGACCAAAAAGTTACAATGTTGCAATTCTTGTCTGCCATAGACTTGCATTACAACTTCAATAATAGTCAATGGAAATGACAAAGCAGTTTTTCAGACATAATAACATGGCTAAACCAGACATCCAAAGATTTAGTCTGTCTGGTTTTGGTGGTAAACAAGTGTCGCTTTTCCCCTTCAAAACATACTCTTCTTTAACCATTATGGTAACTGTGGAAAATTATCAGCTTCTCGTTATTAGCTAGAAAGTCCCCAAAGTCTCTCAGTATTGATTAACTCTTTCCACAGTGCTCTGCAAATACAGTACAAATGAACAGGATATATATCACAACAAACCTATAAACTGCAGTTACACAGTATTAAACAGAATAAAACACTGCAAGTTAACACTTTAAAGTGCAATAAGGTGGGGAGTTGATAACTTTGTATAGGAGAAATAAGGGCACATTGATACTTCTGTAAAATAGTCAGTATTTAATCCATGAAGTTGTCTGTGAAAGGTCGGTTTTGGTCCGTGTGTCACCCATCTTCCATGTGTACTGTCATGCTGAAAAAGGGTTTTCTAGAGCATCTCCTTCCAATGGTCACTGAAAATCACTGAAAAAACACAGAGACCATCAATGTTTTCTCAGTGGTTTTCACAGAGCAATAGACTTCAGTGGGTGTGTTTGGTCCGCAATAAGGACAACGTAGTGCATGCCTCCATTGTTTTTCCACTGACTCATGGATGTGTGAATAAATACTTTAGAATCAAGGAATCCTTGTGCTGTCCGTGATTTACTCTATGGGCATTGTTTATAATACTCTTACTACCATGACTGTAGTGTGAACAGGGCTTTAGCATTATTACAGTTGTATGTATTTTTGGGTATTTGAGGGTTGTTGATATTTTAGCATGAGGCCTGTTGAACATTCTGCTTATTTTTCTAGTGATCTAGAATCTAAGAAATTAACCATCGTTTAGAAATTTTTTCTTTATATAGGACAGCTGGTTAATGTAAAATTTGTAAGTATGGTATTCAGGGTTCTGAAGAGAATGAGTAGGGGGAATGGTTCAACTGTGTTCCCAATCAGTGGGAACGCTACTAGCTTATTTGGATGCATCAATATATTTCCAGTAAAAGTCAGACCCCATTTGGAATAATATTTGTAGTTTCGGTTCAGACCTCACCTAAATAAAATTATGACAAAGTCCAAAGATGCAATTTTTTTTGCCCAAAACCACATTGTTTCAAATGGATTTTATGTAAGAGCAGCTGCCAGTGTATTTATGGTATAAAACCAAAGGCCAAAAGCAATATACCGGTAACCGAATAATAGCTTAAATTACCTGATAATTTCACAGTCTGAACAGTTAGCCCAGGCAGAGTTCAACATCAGCCGATACAGGATGAATATATAATGTGAAAATAGTGGCGCAAAGCCAATCAACCTTACAGTGACACCAGTTACAAAACCCTATTGCAGGTTTAGGACATGTTACTTTTTTTTTTTTTTTTTGTTATCCAAGTGAAATCTGTTGTCCTTGTGAAACCAGGATAAGCATTTTATGCATTAAAGGGGTTTTCCGGGATTTTAATATTGATGACCTATGTAAACACCCGGCACCCCCGCTGATCACCTTTTTGGCGGCCATGGTGCTCCGACAAGTGCTGTCGCGTCATCACTAGGGATGAGTGAATCGACTTAGGATGAAACATCCAAAGTCGATTTGCATAAAACTTTGTTCTAATACTGTACGGAGCAGAAGCTCTGTGCAGTATTAGAATGTATTGGCTCCGATGAGCCGAAGGTATTAATTTGTACTTTAAAAAAACATTTTTCTGAACTCGGGTTCAGTTTCAAGGTACCACTTGGAACCAAACCCGAGTTCAGGAAATGTTTTACAGTACAAGTTAATTTATGAAGTTATTACTCGAAGTCTCACGAGATTTCGCAAAGCAATAACTTCGGCTCATCGGATCCAATACATTCTAATACTGCACAGAGCTTCTGCTCCGTACAGTATTAGGGTCCACTCACCCGTCCGTATGTGTTTTGTGGATCTGCAAAACACGAACACCGGCAATGTGCGTTCCGCATTTTGCGGACAGCACATCGCCGGCACTCTCATAGAAAATGCCTTTTCTTGTCCGCAATTGCAATTTTCGGAACGGAAATGTGGATCTGCAAATGTGGATGCGGACAGCACATTCCAGCCCCATTGAAAATGAATGTGTCCACACCTGTTCCGCAAAATTGTGGAACGGATGCGGACCTATTTTGCGGATGTGTGAATGGACCCTTAGAATGAACTTTTATGCGAAGCGACTTTGGATGTTGCATCCGAAGTTGATTCGCTCATCCCTAGTCATCACAGCTGACCAAGCACAAAGCCGTACATTTTATAATGGCTGTGCTTGGTATTGCAGCCCAGAGCCTTCACTTGAACAGGTCTGAGCTGCAAATAGGCCTTGTGACCGATTCATTGTGATGTCACTGACTTAGGAAGAGTGAGCTGCACGGCCTCATCATACAGGTGCATCTCAATAAATAAGAATATCATCTAAAAGTAAATTTATTTCAGTAATTCAATTCAAAAAGTGATATCATATTATATAGATTAATTACACACAGTGATCTATTGCAAGATCTATTTCTGTTAATGTTGATGATTATAGCTTACAGCTAATAAAATCCCAAAAGTCAGTATCTCAGAAAATATTGTGAAAAAGTTTAATATTGTAGACTTATGGTGTCACACTGTAATCTGGCAATCAACACAGTACACCTGCAAAGGTTTCCTAAGCCTGGTTCCTTAGTCTGGTTCAGTAGGCCACAGAAACATGAATAAGCCAGAAAAGGTCATTGCTAGAGAAGATGGCCTTTCACAGAGTGCTGTATCCAAGCATATTAATGGGAAGTTGAGTGGAAGGAAAACATGTGGTAGAAAAAGCTGCACAAGCAACAGGGATCATATCAGCCTTGAAAGGATTGTAAATAAAAGGCCATTCAAGAATTTGGGGGAGATTCACAAGGAGTGGACAGCGGCTGGAGTTAGTTCTTCAAGAGCCACCACACACAGATGTATCCAGGACATGGGCTACAACGGTTACATTCCTTGTACCATGCCATTCATGACCCAGAGACAACATCAGAAGTGTCTTACCTGGGATAAGGAGAAAAAGGACTGGACTGCTGGTCAGTGGTCCAAAGTCCTGTTTTCAGATGAAAGTAAATGTTACATTTCATTTAGAAAATAAGCTCCCAGAGTCGGGAGGAAGAGCGGAGAGGCACACAGTCAAAGTTGCCTGAGGTCCAGTGTGAAATTTCCACAGTCAATGATGGTTCGGGGACCCATGTCATTTGCTGGTGTTGGTCCACTGTGTTATATCAAGTCCACAGTCTAGTCTTGTGCACTCACAAATTCTAATGCAGGCTATACCACAGGTTATCCAGGATTTCAACAAAACTACTCACTGTAGTATAGTTTATTTCCATTATTTTAATTTCATTTTTTTTTTTTCTTGTAATCTTGGTATATAGTATTTCAAACACTGAAGTTTCTCATTCCTAGAAATACCCAATTCATGGACATTTCTGGAGGACACCCCCTCTCTCATGTGTGGAAAAGATATGTCCTCCCGAATTTTCATTTGACGGTTATATTCTTTTGCCTATAGGTGGTATAAATTTGCACTAAACAGTCTAAAGAGTGCAAGATTTATGATTCAATATCAGCCACTGTCATAAATGTGGCAGAATTTTAGACATGCACCAAAATTATTAAAAAGTTCATGCTTCTTAATTGTGGAGCATATTAGGCCATCTGTAGATTTCAAGTTGAATTAAATCCAGTTTTATGGCTAATGTGTCTGGCCACCTAGGACCTGCTTATCCACATTTAACCCACATTTTTTTTCTGGCAGCCTGAAGTATGAGTCGGAGTTTGGTGAATGTCAGGAGAATGTTACCTGCCTGCTTGCATTGTGCCAACTTTAAAGTATGGTGGAGGAGGGATAATGCTATGGGGCTGTTTTTCAGGGGTTGGCCTAGGTCCCTTAGTTCTAGAAAGGGAAATCTTGAAGCCTCAGGATAGCAAGACATTTTGAATAATTGTATTTGTAAAAGGAAGTGTGTACCAACTAACCGGTTTGGCTTTGGGCTAACTCTAAGAGCGTTATCCTGGCAGTCCCCTGGTATTCACTCTTTAGCTCCTATACAGGGTTCAGGTTTTTGCTGCAGGGGAGCCACAAGGACGCTATCTCTTGAGAGCTGTTGGTGGCTCCCTGTGTAGTTAGTGGCTGACCCACAGGGGTCAAAGACATCAGTGAAAAACATTGAGGGGTCAGGCAATATTTGTAATCAGGAGTTAGGACAAGGTCAGAGCAGGCAGAGTTCAAACATGTCTGACATCTGAGTTTAGCGCAGGTGGTAATAGAGAAAAACAGGCTAAGGTCAGGGCAGACAGCAGAGAATCAGAGTCAGTTATCAGGCAGAAGTTTGGTACACTTGCAGTCAGACAGAATAAATCACCTTCACTGGTTAACTAGAGACTAGGAACCTAAAGCTCAAGCATCTTACACTAGGAAAAGTATTTGAGATATCAAGGGAAAGCCAGCCATAGGCCGGAGGACAGACTTTGAAGGAGAACACAGGCTTTGGCCTGCACCAGAGGAGAGGGATAGCAGCAGGCACATGGAATGCTGGCAGATGGACCTGCTCAAGGTGGCAGAAGAGAGCGCAGGGGTCTGGACCACTCGTAAACCAGAAAGCAGGGCGAGGTAACAGACGAGGTGCCCATACTCTCTCAGGAGAGAGTGGGGCAGTGGAGGGCATGGACTGCTTGTGTAACAGTATGCTTCCAACTTTGTGAGAATAGTTTGAGGAAGACCCTTTTCTGCTGCAGGATGACTATGCCCCAGTGCACAAAGCAAGGTCTAGTTGGGTGAGTTAGGAGTGACTAGCCCACACAGAGCCCTAACCTCAACGTCATCAAACTCCTTTGGGATGAATTAGAACAGAGTTTACGAGCTAGGATCTCTCATCCAACATCAATATCTGACCTCACAAAAGGTCTTCTGAATAAATGGGCAAACATCTCCGCAAATACGCTCTAAAATCTTGTAGACATCCTTCCCAGAAGACTGGTCAGATTGAGCTCTAGGCATGTTTCCTGTGTCCACAAACTCAATCTGACCAATGCTGGAATTCATATTGTTCCAGTGGAGGTGACAAATGCAATGTGAATGCCTGTGACCTCGGGTGAGAGTGATTGAATACCCACCAGTTAATGAGAAAAAAAATGTTACTGGGTGTTTAAGAGTACATTCACACAACTATATGTATTTTGCGTTCTGCAAAATGTGTGACAGCAAAAAATACGGATGACGTCTGTGTGTCATCCTTGGTTTTCATCCTAGGAAGGAAAGGACATGTGGACAGAATATGGTGTGCTGTCCACATTTTTTGCGGCCCCATTGCAATGAATGGGTCTGCATCCGATTCACAAAAAATGTGGATCGGACGCGTAGCAAAAATACGGTCATGTGAATGGGGCCTAAGTGAGCGGTTGTATTATACAGTGCCTTATCACTATAGACATCTTACTAAGCTCTGGGACAATCATTCATATGTAGCACATGCATTAGAATAGTTTCAAGCAGACAGATTTTGGCATCTTCATTATGGTCACAAGACCCTCTATGGTAATCTAAGTATGGCTCAGTAGAAGCATAGATATCCAAAAATAACAGTACATCCATAATACATATATTATCATGGGGCCATATAATGTCTGCGTGATACCAGCCTGAGACAAAGTATTGAGACTGGTGAAATAAAATCCACTTGACTATTTGAGGATTTGTACGAATACGTTTTAATCAGGGGCTTCAAACCCACTTAATGCAGACGGTAAGCCTTCAGGATGCAGACATGAAAGAGTGAGGTAATGCTTACACATCCGTCCAACTCCAGATCCAGTCACCCCACAGCTGACTGGAAAAAGTGAATATCAGAAAAGCAGCAGTCCACAGAGAAACGTTCCTATGGTCAGTCATTTAGATAAACCGAGTTCACGTGTTTTTAATCCAAGAGTCATTTCACAGAAGTTTTAGCCCTGGGAGACAACATCCAACAGATCATAAAAGCATTTACTTTATTTCTGAAGTAGTCACTAAGTAACTGAAGCTCCACTCCTGGCATAGATGTTCTCAAGCGACTCTGGTAGCAGGGTGGCAAACACATTAAAGAGCTCTCAGGTCAGCATGTGGTCATGTGTAGTCCATAAAGCACAGGGTAGCTGAACTTAGAATGGTGAGCAGCACAAGTTTGAAGGATCTTCTACCTCCCATACAGTATGTATATATCTAGTTATTTCAATGGAATCAATTTATTTCACTACATCTGAACTTCATATACACTCCTAACATAGTGCCAATCAAATTTTTCTCAACAGTGTCATGTTTTTACCTTATGCCAGGTAGTTTAGCATTAGGAACTTCTTAAAGAGGACCTTGTCACCTTGGAAATATAGTGCAATCTGCAAGCAGTGTGTTATAAAGCAGGGGGAGCTTAGCAGACTGATATGTGGTTTTGTGGGAAGAGTCAGTGAATCTTGTAATTTATTCATTTAAAGGGATTCTGTCACCTCGTTTTAGGTTATAGAGATGCGGTCATGCACGGCTAGATCGCCGGTAGCATGTCCGCAATATACCTGTCCTTTAGGGCTGTGTGCTTTTATTGCATTTAAAAAATGATTTTATAGATCTGTAAATGACCCTGGTAAGGAGCCCAAGGGGCTGTACTAACCTTCTTGGTGCCCAGCCACGCCCCCTGTGAAGGAGCCCAGCACCGCCTGCGTCCTCCGAATATTTTTACTATTTTTTCAACTTCTTTATATATATATATATATATATATATATATTTCTGCTACAAAAAGACCTTTGGGGGGACACTGACTTTTTTATTTTGCAAATTTTCCTTTTTTTTCCTTTTATTTACTTTGTATTTTTAAAGTTTTTATCATCACTTTATTATTTTTTTCAAAAATATATTTTTGCCACATATTATGACAGTAATAAATGTTATTTTTATTTTGCACTTTTTTTCCCTTTTCTTAGTTTTTTTTTATTGTGTTTAATTTTTTTTTTTTGAAAATAGCCTTAACTGCACAGTGCGCCGCTCACCTGTGTGACGAGGAGGCAGAAACAGTGTATCAGCGCTTCTGCCTTCTCACACAGGTGAGCGGCGCGCTGTGCCAGCCGGGGACCCATCCTGCTCCTGCTGGAGCAAGAGCTGTAACCCTGCAATTGTGCGGCTTCAGGCAGAAACGGGGGGCCGCAAACCATGGCTCTGGGGGCCGCATGTTGTCCACCCCTGCGCTAGAACAACGAGAGAGAAGTGCTCACGTAGCGTACTCTCTCTCTCTGCTCACTGCAGGAGAAGGAATTGAGATGTACTCATAGACATCTGATGAGCCCTTCTCCTGCGGTGAGAGCACGATAGGTGAGCGCTTCTCTCTTCTCATTCTAGTGATCGTTGGAGGTCTAAGCACTCAATGAAAACCTTTTGAAATGTCGCTATAGTAACATAGTACATAAGGCCGAAAAAAGACATTTGTCCATCCAGTTCGGCCTGTTATCCTGCAAGTTGATTAAGAGGAAGGCAAAAAAAAAAAAAAACCTGTGAGGTAGAAGCCAATTTTCTCCACTTTAGGGGAATAAAAAATTCCTTCCCGACTCCAATCAGGCAATCAGAATAACTCCCTGGATCAACGACCCCTCTCTAGTAGCTATAGCCTATAATATTATTACGCTCCAGAAATACATCCAGGCCCCTCTTGAATTCCTTTATTGTACTCACCATCACCAGCTCCTCAGGCAGAGAGTCCCATAGTCTCACTGCTCTTACCGTAAAGAATCCTCTTCTATGTTTGTGTACAAACCTTCTTTCCTCCAGACGCAAAGGATGTCCCCTCGTCACAGTCACAGTCCTGGGGATAAACAGATGATGGGAGAGATCTCTGTACTGACCCCTGATATATTTATACATAGTAATTAGATCTCCCCTCAGTCGTCTTTTTTCTAAAGTGAATAACCCTAATTTTGATAATCTTTCAGGGTACTATAGTTGCCCCATTCCAGTTATTACTTTAGTTGCCCTCCTCTGGACCCTCTCCAGCTCTGCTATGTCTGCCTTGTTTACAGGAGCCCAGAACTGTACACAGTACTCCATGTGTGGTCTGACTAGTGGTTTGTAAAGTGGCAGGACTATGTTCTTATCACGGGCATCTATGCCCCTTCTGATGCAACCCATTATCTTGTTGGCCTTGGCAGCAGCTGCCTGACACTGGTTTTTGCAGATTAGTTTGCTGTTTATTAAAATTCCTAGATCCTTTTCCATGTCAGTGTTACCGAGTGTTTTACCATTTAGTATGTACGGGTGACTTGCATTTTTCCTTCCTATGTGCATAACTTTACATTTATGCACATGGGAAGGAAAAATGCAAGTCACCCGTACATACTAAATGGTAAAACACTCGGTATGACATATCAAACGTTTTTTGAAAGCTCAGTGACCCTTTAAATTGCTAATCATCCATTGGATGGTTCTATCAGTGACTGACAGCCTTCCCTGAATGACTGAATTTTGATGGTGACAGGTTCACGTTTAGGATTCAGCCATCACATCACTACATTACAGCCACCTGGCCCTCTATAATTAGCACAGACCAAAATGCTTCACAATTATAGCATTCTTGCACCGCGCCTCCCTAGACATTTTATGCTCATATATTAATCCCTCTAGACCCATATATGATATTTTCTATGTATTCATGGTGTTTTTTCATATCTCCCTGTAGTGACTCCAGGATCGAAACGTCAGAACTGAAAGTCACGTGTGATCTCATGTCATTCTATAATTGCATTTGATTTAATGGAGGATTTACAATAAAATATATTTTACTTGTATCATACGGAAGAGAGGGCAGTGGTATTTCGGTATTACTGATTGTGGATTATATCCAACCTGTATTGCACCTCACTTGGGACATCGAGTGCAACCCAAAATGTTATCTAAATGGAGATGTAGAGAGTTTTTTTTAAAATAAGTTGTAAGACAAAAATACTTAGTGTGAAATTAATGAAAACTTTATTGATTTTGTAAAGTTCCCATTGCACATTGTCCTTACATTGGTTTTACAAAATAGCACCACAATGCAATCTGAAATCTTAGTTGTAGTAGTTTATAACTAGATTATTCACTTTGTGTACAGCCATAGCGTCAGGGACATTTACTTGCTTGTCTTTTCATTGCCTTCTAAATAGGTATCTCATCAGGACATAGAAATATTAGTCCTCTTTGGCCTCCTGTATAAGTAAGAGCATAGAGCTGCTTGAACCGTCCATACATCACATGGGTGGTCATTCATCCTAGTAGCTGCCATACATTATTCCTGCAGTTGCTGCTATTTGCCAGGGTCTTAGTATCTAGACCTATGAAGATCAGCGGGTCTCAGATTAAAGTGCTTATCTGTGATTAGAGAACCATTTTAAGTCACGTTTCCTAGTTTTTGGCACTGGTTACTTTGAGTTTTCTCCAAGATACCGCCATCATGCAGTTTTTTTCCCTACTTCATCCAACTCACCCATTTTAGCACTATGGTGTTGCTTTTATTTTGTTTTTGCAGTTAGAGAAGTCCACAATCATGACCATGATCATCTCACTGATCAGAGATGGTCATAGATACCTAGATCCTCTGGCAGGCTTTGTGAAGGTTTGGTAAAGCATCACATAACAGACCAAAATTTTAGAGTCAGCGTTAGGCAGATTTATCAAAACTGTCTAAAAGACTCTGTTGCTCATAGCAACCAAACACAGTGCTATGTTAACTCTACCAGATCAGCATCATAAATGTTATTTTGGTGTAAAACATTTTGTTTAAATTATGGATTTCTTATTTCTCTCCTCAAGCAAATTTGAGTAGCCATTTATGGCTGATGTGTGTTGCTCAATACCACCTGTTCATTGAAATCCCACATTGCTTGACTAAAAATCACGCGGTTTTGTAATATGAGTTAAGAAAACCTTTTACATATGTCCACAAGCAGTTTAAACATTTTCGTAGTTTCCAGCTGCATAAAAGTGCTGTATGAGTAACCACATGATAATGCTAAACTGCAAGGTCACAGAGATATATACACATTATAATACTATTATCTTGGGTGGAATGTCTAATTCTCACTATTTATTACCTAAACATTGAACTATTATATGGAATGCTGCTCCATAATGGATTTCTGCATGGTCTGCGTCAAAATGTGACAGGATCTATGCAGGATACAGCTTCCTTGAAAAAAAAAAAAATCTAGACCTTCATATCTACTATTAAAACAAAATATACATAAAAGTAACCATATGAACAATGCATAAAAAAAAGAGGAATGTTTTGACATAGGATGTCAAAGTGCCTAATATCTAAAAGTGATTGTCACCATGTCACTTTCAGGTTCAACGTTCTTTGCTTAATGTTTTGGAGCTGTATTTTGTCTGATATAAAGCTCCAAGGCCACTGCATGAACATAGAGTTGGATTATACAGTTCTCTCGGACTACATCCACCACTAGAGGGAGCTCTGATATAAAGCTCCAAGGCCACTGCATGAATATAGAGTTGAATTATACAGTTCTCTCTGACTATATCCACCACTAGAGGGAGCTCTGATATAAAGCTCTAAGGTCACTGCTTGAACATAGAGTTGAATTATACAGTTCTCTCTGACTACATCCACCACTAGAGGGAGCTCTGATATAAAGCTCCAAGGCCACTGCATGAACATATGGAGTCAGTTATCAAACTGGTGTAAAGTAGAACTGGCTTAGTTGCCAGGTGCCCCTGGAGAAGCGGAGGCGAAACCCGGGTCGTTTGATGAGAGGACGTGCACATATTATATGATTGTTGTTTTATGGATCTCGTGAGTAGAATAAATCCTTGTATCTAAACTCAGTTGGCGGTACTTCACTATGTCGGGCTATTTCTTCTGTTCTCTAGGAGATTAGAGAATTGACTTTTGTGATAATCCATTCAGGATACTGAGGAATAACATCGCAAAGACGCTCCTTTTTTACTCCTAATGTGAACTTATACTTACGGTATGCTGAGCAGCGCAGTTTTCTCTTTTTGTTTGGTTTTCAGTTAATTGTAAAAGGTGCCCACCTCACAATAAAGACTGCAGCGCAATTAGTGAACATTTATTCAGGACTGCAATTTTGTTGCAGATTGCGTGTTAGTTTTGTCTTTTTGGTTTTTGTGTGTGTGTTTTTTTTGTTTTTGTTTATTTAGTTAGGATTGGGTGTATTTGTTTTATTGTCACTGTATTTTATCTGTAAGATGTGTTACATGTGCACTTGGCAGCTAAAGGCATCTGTGTTGGTTCCATATTCAAATGAGCCCCTAGGAGCAACAGGGGCATTGCCATTGCACCTAGAGACTCAGCTCTCTCTGCATCTGCTGCACCCTCTGCACTTTCATTGACAGGGCCAGGCCTGATAACTAGGGATGAGCGAATCGACTTTGGATGAAACATCCGAAGTCGATTCACATAATACTTCATTTGGATACTGTACGGAGCGAGCGCTCAGTACAGTATTAGAATGTATTGGCTCCTATGAGCCGAAGTTATTTCTTCGCGAAGTCTCGCAAGACTTCACGCATTAACTTCATAAATAAATTTCTACTGTAAAAAACTATTTCCCGAACTCGGGTTCGGTTCCAAATGGTACCTTGGAACCGAGCCCCAGTTCGGGAAATTATTTTTTTACAGTAGAAATTGATTTATGAAGTTATTATGCGAAGTCACGCGAGTCAGGGCCAATGCATTCTAATAATTTTCGGAGCTCCGTACAGTATTCAAACGAAGTATTATGCAAATCGATTTGATCATCCGAAGTCGATTCGCTCATCCCCACTGATAACGTTTACACTTTCTAGCCCTGTCAATCAAAGTGGAGAGGGCGCGGCAGTTGCAGAGAGAGCTGAGCCTCTTGGTGCAATGGTAATGCCCCCGTAGGTCCTAGAGGCTCATTTGCATATACTAAAACTTCATTTTTCTCGGCAATGTGGGCACATATGAACATGGGACCAACACAGATGCCTTCAGCTGCCAAGTGCACATGCAACAGGTCAGCCAGCTTCATAGATACAAATCTGCTGACAGGTGAACCTGTCATGAATTTTATGCTGCCCATACTAACGGCAGAATAAAGTAGAGACAGGTGAGTTGATTTCAGCGGTCTGTCATTTGTAAGTTAAAAGTAAATGGTTGCCAAGAACCAACATCACAATCATTGCAGACCGAGCCTGGAAAAGAGTCCCGGCCACCTGAGAAGAGTCATGAATTCCTGCTCCCCCTGCCCACCTGCTGATGACTGACAGGCTTCTACCTAGTTTTCTCCCTTTCTCCCTAGTAGTGTTGATCGTGAATATTCTAATCGCGAATATCGGCACTTCGAGAATTGCGAAGATCTAGAATATAGTGCTATATCTTCGTAATCGCGAATATTCTAGATTTTTTCATCAGTGACCTCCCTTCTTGCTTCTGGGCCAATGAGAAGGCTGCAATGTTTTTGTCTGAGCTTAGCAACATCCCTAGCAACCAAAAGGAAAGTTGCCTACCCCTTACTATATAAGAACCTCCCCAGCAGCCATTTTCTGCTGTTTTGTGCAGTTCTGAGAGAGAGATAGCAGTGTCATTTCCGTGCTCAGTGTAGGTTAGATAATGATATAGTGTAGCTGATAGGTTCCATTGCAGAGTGTTAGGTAGTGTGATAGGAATTACTGTGCTGTGATAGGGATTAGTGTCTTTGTCTTTCGTCTTTGAAAAAAAAAAAATTAAACAGTTTTTCTGAATCCCTATTTTATTAGATTTTTGCCCCATTGTCCCAAACCCAATAAAGTCATCCCATGCTGATCATGTGCGGCCGTGGGTGTGCCAGCACAGGGCTGCTCCTCTAGCAAAAGTGAGCCACGCGTGTTTTGCACGTGCAATACGCGCATATTACATTGATGATTTTTGCAATCAAGAAAATAATGACTGGAGATCATGAATTCTAGAATTTATGGCGAATATTAGGCAAAAAATTTGCAAAATATTGCTAAAAACGAATATTGCCTATGCTGCTCACCACTACTCCCTAGAAGAGAACTGCCAATCATCAGCAGATGGACGGGCAGAGCAGGAGCTTTTTAAAAACTCTGACTCTTCTCAGGTAGATCTGACTCTTTTCAAGGCCTGGGCTGCAATGATTATGATGCTGGTTCTAGGCAACCACTTACTTTTAGCCCATGAGTGACACACCGCTGACATCAGCATTTCTGTCACAAATTTATGCTGCCGTCAGTGAGGTCAGCATAAAGTTGATGACAGGTTCCCTTTAAGGATATTTATGAGCAGAGTCAATAGTCCTGAAAATAAATGCTTGTGGAAGGAACAATATGTGAATAATGATCTTAGGGAATCCACTGGCAGTATTCTCCTGCTATGGTCCTCAAAGAACGAACTCCATTTTGTGCACATGGCTATTAAGCATTTTCTCAGACTAGGTCTTTCATAAAAGCAGGCTTCTCAACTCTCCCGAAATGACAAGGCTGGTGACCCTTTTCCTAGAAGAGGAATGGTAACGCCCAGCTGGCAATTTATTTATACATTTCCAGGGGCAATGGCATAGTGATGACACAGCTTCTACAAAAAGGATCCTTCAGAAGTATTTATTAAGACTGAAGAGTAGGGAAAGATATTGGATCCTTTCAAAATCTGCAATTACAATAAATCAACAATTTGTGTCCAACATTAAAGAGGACCTTTCACCTTGAAAAACATTGTGAACAAAGTATGCTGCCATGGAGAGCGGCGCCCGGGGATCTCACTGCACTTACTATTATCCCCGGGCGCCTCTCCGTTCTCTCGTTATGCCCTCCAGCTGCAGCGCTGGCCAATCGCAGCGCACTGCTCACAGCCTGGGAGTTTTTTTTCTCCCAGGCTGTGAGCTGTGCGCTGCGATTGGCCAGCGCTGCAGCCTAGGAGAAGGAGACACCCACAGGACAAGGGCAGACACCGCCTACTATAACTTAGAGAGTGAACATACCAGAGGGCATAACGGGAGAACCGAGCGGCGCCCGGGGATAATAGTAAGTGTAGTGAGATCCCCGTGGCGCCGCTCTGCATGGCAGCATACTTCGTTCACAATGTTTTTCAAGGTGAAAGGTCCTCTTTAAATGAGTTGTCCTGCCTTGGAGCTGACAACCCCTGAGATCCTAGCCTGTGCCTCTTAACAGAAAAGCCCCATTCCCATTGCTGGTCTGTTCCTAGACACTTCCTGTCCTACAGGACCAGGAAGTGTCTAGGTCCTGTGGCCACTGCGACCAATCACAGGCCTCAGCAGTCACAGGACCTTGAACAGTACATTAGTACATTTGCTGTGACTTAGCAATGAAACTGCTGAGGCCTGTGATTGGGTCCTGCCGGGACCGGAAGTGGTTGGGTATGAAGCAGCGGTGGGACTGAGGACAGGTGAGTGTGGTTTTTATGTTCTGTAGCACAGGTTAGAAACTTAAGTTTCTAACCAATAAATGAGAAGGGTTTAATTTTTTAAACTGGTAAGGTCAGGGGCCATAGCACGTCTGTCGTTTGACATGGGTACATGTGTACGAGTTGCTCCTTAGATAAGTTTATGAACGTGTTTACATTTTCCAATAAATACTTGAGAAAAAATATCTTCACATGAAACGAAAGAGGCAAATGAAAACCTATCATATCATTATTGCCATAGGCAAACAGAAAGGTATTCTTACACGGCAGTTGTGGCCTAGTTCGTTTTCCTAAAACACGCAAAACAGAGAAAAATATACTCTGATCATAGCAGGGGAAAAGACAAATGTCATTTACATATTCAAAATCTTATTGCAAGTATTTTTGGCAAATGATTACTTTGTTAGTCATGATATCTATGGTAATATCCCTCGTGGTGTCGATAATCATCCTGATATCCCTCCTCATATCTTTCGTGAGGGTAACCATGGTAACCATATCCTCCATACTCATCTTCAGGGCAGCGCATTCCCAGGGATTGTTGGATGGCCATTTCTTGTCTTCTAAGCTGCATAGAGTCTATTAAGTCATACACAATAGCCATGGACCACATCGGTGAAGGGTACCAAGACTTGACATTGCCATCTTTCCCAACCAGGAGCATGGAGAAATATTCTGGGCTGATTTGAAAATAGTTTCTTATGTCTTTCACTAAGTTAAACGAAAGATCTTCCCTGTCCACGCTGGAACTTCCTGTAAAGACCATGAGAAAATATTCTATCAATAAAATGTTCAGTGAATCATGCGTCTTACAAGCACTTTCTATGTTAGGTTTAGGCTCCATACACACGTCCGTGGTGTGTTGCGGATCCGCAACACACCCGCCCGGCACCCCTATAGAAATGCCTATTCTTGTCCGCAGCTGCGGACAAGAATAGGACATGTTCTATCTTTTGCAGAGCTGTGGACCTGAAGATCCGGGCCGCGCTCCGCAAATGCAGATGTGGACAGCACACTGTGTGCTGTCCGCATCCATTCCGTCCCCATAGAGAATGAATGGGTCCGCACCCGTTCCGCAAAATTGCGGAACAGATGCGGACCCATTTGCGGACGTGTGAATGGAGCCTAAAGTGAAGCCCCTTGAGATCTCATGTCAGGGAAATCACAATTTTGGGAAAGTTCACAATTCTTGATGACACAACAAAAGTAATTTAAGGTTTTTCAAACTTCAAAGTTTTTCACCATTTTTGAAAGATGAACTCAGCCCAGCTCCATCTGTAAGTGCTTGTATAGCTTGAATAAGCTCCATGTATACTGTATTTTATTTGCTTATTGACCATTTCCAAATACCCAGAATTCACCAAGAATAAATGCTTCTATCAGCCCCTTACCGTTGATAGGGTACAGCTCTAAAACACCACTGCCATCCACACCAATGCCAACCATTTTCAAAAGGGCCAAGTGTCGTAAACCTTAAAGGAAAAAACAGCATACATTATACAGGAGTCATTAGAAACGTAAGATATTTTTATAGCAGCAGCCATGTTTCACTTTATTTGATGACAGCCATACATTTATGTTCTTCAATAAACTGAAGGGTTGAATGAGAAGATATTTCACTCCTATTCATTTCATTTTTAAGACATTTAGGGGCTCTAATTCCCCATGTAGAGCAAGGCTGGTGATGTTTTTAGCGTGTTCCTGCACCGGGAATGAAGCGTTCCTGCTCAGCTTCACTCTTGAACACTGGCTTTGCAGGGCATGACTCTTGTGTAGCGAGGTGATTTCTTTCCCCTTTAATAAAATGTAGTTGGTTAGTGGTACCTGGCCATGTTCCTGAAGTCGGAAGTAACTGTATGTGCGTACTGCACACTGAAGACCTTTAGGAAGGGCTAGGAGGCTCAAAAACATGTAGCTATGTAACAAAAAGGGCCGCTTCATTGAGGGCATCAGGGTAGGTGTGTCTTCCTACCACTACCTCTATTTATATCTTATGGGTGTCGGCCAGGTGCCATGTTGCGAACTAGTGGGTGGGGAGCTGACTCATTTGTTCACAGCTTTGGTGACTGTTACTTACTTTATTCTGTGTGTTATATTTATGTACTAGCAGAAGGACCCGGCTTCGCACGGGTATATTTCATTTATTTCATTTAAAGTTTGTGTGTGTTGTTAAAAGATATCGACAGTATCCCCCATAACAATGACCTCTAAAGCACCCCGCCCCCTTAATAGTTAACTCCACAGCCCCCCACCCCTTAACACTGACCCCCCACAGTTCCCCCGCCTCCTTAAAATGGGTATTTCCACAGCGGCCTATCCCCTTAACTTTGACCTTCACAGCAGCCCGCCCCTTTAACAGTGAGTTTTACTGCACCCCACTCCCTTGACAGTGACCTCCTCAGGGGTCCGTCCCCTTAACAGTGACCTATACAGCATCCCACCCCTTAACAGTGACCTCCATAGGGGACCATCCCTTATCTGTGACCTTCACTGTTCCCTGCCCCCTTAACAGAGACCTCCACAGCAACCATCCCTTTAACAGTGACTGCCACAGTACCCCGTTCTCTTAACAGTGACCTCCACAGTATCCCGCTCCCTTAACAGTGACTTCACAGTACTCTGCCTCCTTAACAGTGACCTCCGCAGTGCCCAGCCCTTTAACAGTGACCTCCACAGAGGCCTGCCTCCTTAACAGTAACATCCACAGTGAACACCCCTTTAACAGTGAGCTCCACAGCAGCTGCCCTTTTAATAGTGGCCCCTGCCCCTTAACAGTGACCTCCACAGCAGCTTCCCCTTAAATAGTCGGACTTGCCCCCTTAACAGTGACGTCCACAGCGCCCTGCCCCTTTAAGGCTAGGGCTACACGACGACATGTGTCGCGTGCCATTTTGTCGTACCAATGTCGCGCGACATTTTTTATAATGATAGGCTATGGTGTTGCACTGCGACATGTGACATGCTGTGACTGCGACACGACAGTCGCAAAAAATGCATCCAAGATGGATTTTTCTGTGACTGTCGCGTCACAGTCGCAGCATGTCACAGTGCAACACCATACACTCCCATCATAAAAATTGTCGTGCGACATCAATGTCGCAGTGTAATAGTGCCCTATGTGTCGCGCAACGCATGTCGTTGTGGAACCCTAGCCTAAAGCTGACCTACAGCAGTGAAGAAAAATGGCTGGGTTGTTATGGGAACCTGGAGTAAAACTGTGTGTATGTGTAAACTAAGAGCCTGCGAGCTTCTATTGGTTGATAAGGGACATGTGACCGTGTGTATGGCAGTTGGGATATGAAGAGAATGACTTGCAGGCTTGAATTGGCTAATGCAGGTCACTTTCTGGGAATATCTCAGGAACGGTACATCCTAGAGAGCTGAGAGTCGGACACCTGATGTACCTTTGTGCCAAATTTGGTTAAGATCGGTCTAGTGGTTTGGTCGCACATAAAGAGCAGACAGATGTCGGGACAGACAGAAACTCATTCTGTACCGGTATGTTACCTCCACAGTATTCTTTCCCAGATAGTAAGTGATATGTGTACCAAGTTTATTAGAAATTGATCGATGAGTTTTGGAGTTACAGAGCTATATGTGTGTAGCAAAAACAGTTGGAGCATACAAACTCCATGCAGCTGCTGTGTAGGGGCGTATGACCCCCACAAGATTTCTTTCCAGGTAGCAAGGGATGTGTATACCAAGTTTCGTTGAAATCGATGGTTGCATTTTTTAGTGATCGCGGAACATACATTCATACATACATATACACACACACACACACACACATACAGTATATACTGTATGTCCTTTATATATATATATATATATATATATATATATATATATATATAGATCCAGAAAAAGGACGGCACTCCGGTCTTGAAAAAGTGAGGTTATCCTTTAATCAACCTTGCGGTACAAAGTTTCTTGAGTGCTTGAGAAAGGCTCAGTATTGGAGCCGAAACGTTGTACCGCAAGGTTGATTAAAGAATAACTTCACTTTTTCAAGACCGGAGTGCCGTCCTTTTTCTGGATCTATTAATTGGGGTATAAGGTCGATTCCCCTGGAACGTGCACCCATCTTCTCTGCCTGCAGTCAGTGCCGCCATTTTTCGTATATATATACAGACGTGGACAAAATTGTTGGTACCCTTTGGTCAATGAAAGAAAAAGTCACAATGGTCACAGAAATAACTTTAATCTGACAAAAGTAATAATAAATTAAAATTCTATAAATGTTAACCAATGAAAGTCAGACATTGTTTTTCAACCATGCTTCAACAGAATTATGTAAAAAAATAAACTCATGAAACAGGCATGGACAAAAATGATGGTACCCCTAGAAAACACAGAACATAATGTGACCAAAGGGACATGTTAATTCAAGGTGTGTCCACTAATTAGCATCACAGGTGTCTACAACCTTGTAATCAGCCATTGGGCCTATATATATGGCTCCAGGTAATCACTGTGTTGTTTGGTGATATGGTGTGTACCACACTCGACATGGACCAGAGGAAGCAAAGGAAAGAGCTGTCTCAAGAGATCAGAAAGAAAATTATAGACAAGCATGTTAAAGGTAAAGGCTATAAGACCATCTCCAAGCAACTAGATGTTCCTGTGAGTACAGTTGCACATATTATTCATAAGTTTAAGATCCATGGGACTGTAGCCAACCTCCCTGGACGTGGCCGCAGGAGGAAAATTGATGACAAATCTAAGAGACGGATAATCCGAATGGTAACAAAAGAGCCTAGAAAGACTTCTAAAGAGATTCAAGGTGAACTTCATGCTCAAGGAACATCAGTGTCAGATCGCACCATCCGTCGTTGTTTGAGCCAAAGTGGACTACATGGGAGACGACCAAGGAGGACACCATTGTTGAAAACGAATCATAAAAAAGCAAGACTGGAATATGCCAAACTACATGTTGACAAGCCACAAAGCTTCTGGGAGAATGTCCTGTGGACAGATGAGACAAAAATCGAAGTTTTTGCCAAGGCACATCAGCTGTATGTTCACAGACGAAAAAATGAAGCATATCAAGAAAAGAACACTGTCCCTACTGTGAAACATGGAGGAGGCTCTGTTATGTTCTGGGGCTGCTTTGCTGCGTCTGGCACAGGGTGTCTTGAATCTGTGCAGGGTACAATGAAATCTCAAGACTATCAAGGAATTCTAGAGAGAAATGTACTAGCCAGTGTCAGAAAGCTTGGTCTCAGTCGCAGGTCATGGGTCTTGCAACAGGACAATGACCCAAAACACACCGCTAAAAACACCCAAGAATGGCTAAGAGGAAAAAATTGGACTATTCTAAAGTGGCCTTCTATGAGCCCTGACCTCAATCCTATTGAGCATCTTTGGAAGGAGCTGAAACATGCAGTCTGGAAAAGGCACCCTTCAAACCGGACACAACTGGAGCAGTTTGCTCATGAGGAGTGGGCCAAAATACCTGCTGAGAGGTGCAGATGTCTCATTGACAGTTACAGGAAGCGTTTGATTGCAGTGATTGCCTCAAAAGGTTGCGCAACAAAATATTAAGTTAGGGGTACCATCATTTTTGTCCATGCCTGTTTCATGAGTTTATTTTTTTACATAATTCTGTTGAAGCATGGTTGAAAAACAATGTCTGACTTTCATTGGTTAACATTTATAGAATTTTAATTTATTATTACTTTTGTCAGATTAAAGTTATTTCTGTGACCATTGTGACTTTTTCTTTCATTGACCAAAGGGTACCAACAATTTTGTCCACGTCTGTATATATATATATATATATATATATATAGATATCCCTTATCATAGTCTAGTAAACTAGACCAACACCTAAGTCGGGTTTAGTCTATTTATTTTATTATTCATAATTCACAGTAATACACCTCTATTCTTTTGGAGCCACACCCATCAAAAGTGATGCCATATCCCTGTGTTATATGCCATCTGTTTATGAGATGGGAAAACCCTACAGCAAAATTCCACCTTTTAAAATTGCATTCTAATGGCGATTCCTCCCTCTCCTTCCCCCCTTAGGTTATATTCTCATTTGGCAGATTTGTTGCAGAAATTTCTGCAACTCTTTTGCGATTTCTACAAGCCCCATTCAAATCTGCAGCATGTACATAGGGGAAGAGAACAGGGCACTTCCATATAAGAGTTAATATATATGAAAGATTTTATGTTGTAGCTCTTATGTAGCAAAAAAACATGAGAGCCAAGAAAAAATATAGGGGGTCATTTATTAATAAGCCCCTGCACTGGCGGTACCAAGTATTCTGGAAATTGCCGCATCCGGTTTTCTGGTCTGCACATGCACCGGGATATTGGAGGAGCTATTTTTGATTTTGATCTTTAAATACCGGATCCGTTATTCCGGATGATACCGGATGAGACGGGTCTAGTATTTCACCGGATCCATCTAACGGATCCGGAAAAAAAGGCAGAATCAAATAAATGCTAGTGTGAAAGTACCCTAAACCAGGAGTAGAAAATAATGAATGAGACGAGCCTGCCAGTCCATACCCTTCTGCCCACCCCATGCCCCCTTTGTTTTGTACCTGGCTTGAGTGAAAAAGAGGTCTTATATTCTGCCGTAACATGGCGTGTGACAGAATCTGCGCCAGATATATGCCGCAAAAGTCGCGTATATCTGTTCGTAAATGACCCCCATAATGTATACTGTATATTACTTTTTTAACATTCTGCTCTAAGGTAGTCTTTTCAATTGGATGTAAATTTAAACTGAAATTTATTGACATGACAGACATCTGCCTATAGATGGAGGTGTTGTGTTTCTTTATAACCATGGATTCTTTTCGTGGTTGATTAAACATTGCACAGCATAAAAGGGAACAAGACTATGGGCACCTTGGGGTGCTTTTTACCGAATTTTGTCTACAAATCATTTTTGTAATCGGTTTTCATTAAAGGGCATCTGTCAGCAGATTTGTACCTATGACACTGGGTGACCTGTTACATGTGCACTTGGCAGCTGAAGGCATCTGTGTTGGTTCCATGTTCATATGTGCGTGCATCGTTTTATATATGCAAATGAGCCTTTAGGAGCAACGGGGGCGTTGTCATTACACCTAGAGGCTCAACATTCTCTCTCTACAACTGCTGCACCCTCTACACTTTAATTGACAGGGCCAGGCAGTGAAAACATCATAACACTTGGCCTTGTCAATCAAAGTGCAGAAGGTGCGGCAGTTGCAGAGAGAGCAGAGCCTCTAGGTGTAACGCAGGGCCGTCTTTACCAAGGGGCAAAAGGGGCAGCTGCCCCGGGCTCAGTTGCTCCTGGGGGGCCCAAGGCAGCTTGCCTCTTGAGCCCTGCTAGCTACTGCCCCGGGTGTCAAGCTGTCAGCTACACAGGGGGTGCTGCCATGCCATGCCTGCCGGCACTGAGTCCAGGCATCATGATTGTACGGTAGATGCTAGAGTGGAGTTGTTAGAACGAGGTCTGTGATCGTACTGTGTTAAAGTTGTGATCTAGGACCTTAATGACAACATCACCATGTGACCAGTAACCTAGCAATTACTGGTCACATGGCTATGAGGTCATCACAGGTCCTAGCAGGAGTGTTGCAGAAGTTAACTGTGGAGCTTTTTTGTGTGAAGATTACATCAGAAAAAGGTGACACTCAGGGGCTGTTATGTTAATATACAAACCGGATTCCCAAAAAGTTGGGACACTAAACAAATTGTTAATAAAAACTGAATGCAATGATGTGGAGATGGCAAATGTCAATATTATATTTGTAATAGAACGTAGATGACAGATCAAACGTTTAATCCGAGTAAATGTATCATTTTAAAGGAAAAATACGTTGATTCAAATTTTCACGGTGTCAACAAATCCCAAAAAAGTTGGGACAAGTAGCAATAAGAGGCTGGAAAAAGTAAATTTGAGCATAACGAATAGCTGGAAGACCAATTAACACTAATTAGGTCAATTGGCAACATGATTGGGTATAAAAAGAGCTTCTCAGAGTGGCAGTGTCTCTCAGAAGCCAAGATGGGTAGAGGATCACCAATTCCCACAATGTTGCACAGAAACATAGTGGAGCAATATCAGAAAGGTGTTACCCAGCGAAAAATTGCAAAGACTTTGCATCTATCATCATCAACTGTGCATAACATCATCCGAAGATTCAGAGAATCTGGAACAATCTCTGTGTGTAAGGGTCAAGGCCGTAAAACCATACTGGATGCCCGTGATCTCCGGGCCCTTAAACGACACTGCACCACAAACAGGAATGCTACTGTAAAGGAAATCACAGAATGGGCTCAGGAATACTTCCAGAAACCATTGTCAGTGAACACAATCCACCGTGCCATCCGCCGTTGCCAGCTGAAACTCTACAGTGCAAAGAAGAAGCCATTTCTAAGCAAGATCCACAAGCTCATGCGTTTTCACTGGGCCAGGGATCATTTAAAATGGAGTGTGGCAAAATGGAAAACTGTTCTGTGGTCAGACGAGTCACGATTCGAAGTTCTTTTTGGAAATCTGGGACGCCATGTCATCCGGACCAAAGAGGACAAGGACAACCCAAGTTGTTATCAACGCTCAGTTCAGAAGCCTGCATCTCTGATGGTATGGGGTTGCATGAGTGCGTGTGGCATGGGCAGCTTGCATGTCTGGAAAGGCACCATCAATGCAGAAAAATATATTCAGGTTCTAGAACAACATATGCTCCCATCCAGACGTCATCTCTTTCAGGGAAGACCCTGCAATTTTCTACAAGATAATGCCAGACCACATTCTGCATCAATCACAACATCATGGCTGCGTAGGAGAAGGATCCGGGTACTGAAATGGCCAGTCTGCAGTCCAGATCTTTCACCTATAGAGAACATTTGGCGCATCATAAAGAGGAAGGTGCAACAAAGAAGGCCCAAGACGATTGAACAGTTAGAGGCCTGTATTAGACAAGAATGGGAGAGCATTCCTATTTCTAAACTTGAGAAACTGGTCTCCTCGGTCCCCAGACGTCTGTTGAGTGTTGTAAGAAGAAGGGGAGATGCCACACAGTGGTGAAAATGGCCTTGTCCTAACTTTTTGGGGATTTGTTGACACCATGAAATTTTGATTCAACATATTTTTCCCTTAAAATTGTACATTTTCTCAGTTTAAACTTTTGTTCCGTGATTTATGTTCTATTCTGAATAAAATATTAGAAGTTGGCACCTCCACATCATTGCATTCAGTTTTTATTCACGATTTGTATAGTGTCCCAACTTTTTTGTAATCCGGTTTGTACTGTAAACTACTGTATAGTGGGGTGCTGTATGCTGTGTGGGGGCCTGTATACTGTGGGGGGGGGCTGTATAGTGTGGGGTGGCATGTATACTGTGGGGGCTGTATACTGTGTGGGGGCCTGTATACTGTGGGGGGCTGTATACTGTGGGGGGGGAGGCTGTATAGTGTGGGGGGCCTGTATAGTGTGGGGGGGGGGGCCTGTATAGTGTGGGGGGGCCTGTATAGTGTGGGGGCCTGTATAGTGTGGTGGGTCTGTATAGTGGGGGCGGGCTATACTGCTGTACTGTATACTGTGGGGGTCTGTATACTGTGGATGTGGTATAGTGTGGAGTGCTATACTGCTGTACTGTATAGTGTGGGGGGCTGTATCGTGTATAGTTTGGGGTGCTGTATACAGTGAGGTGTATACTGTGGGGTGCTGTATACTGTGGGCTGCTATACTGCTCTACTATATACTGTGGGGTACTGTATAGTGTGGGGTGCTAAACTGCATACTGTGTGGTGCTGTATACTATAGGGTGCTATACTGCATACTGTGGGGTGCTGGGGTGCACTGTAACACTAGTGTGAGCCGAGCCCTGGTCTCCTTCCTGCAGAGCGGTGCCCACTTCCAGCCCAGAGCACTGATCCTGAGCCGCTGGAGTCTTCAGAACTGGAAGTATTTACAGTAATTCACTGTACTCTACCAGATGTGTGGAATTTTTGTGTGTGTGTGTTGTGGTGGAGGGCGTGATTGCCTGCTAAGGTGTGGGAAGGCGGGATCCAGGGGGCCCAGGGTCCAATCAATATTAAAGACGGCCCTGGTGTAACGGTAACGCCCCGGTTGCTCTAGAGGCTCATTTGCATATAATAAAACATCATTTTTCTCAGCAATGCAGGCACATATGAATATGGGGCCAACACAGATGTCTTCAGCTGCCAAGTGCACATGTAACAGGTCAGCCAGTTTTATAGGTACAAATCTGCTGACAGATGCCCTTTAAAAATTTTGCTTCATTTAATTAAATTATGATCAAATCAAAGTGTCTCCCAACTTTCCTAAATAATTTGGACTCCATTTGCCTCACTGAAGGCAATGGATCCACTGCGAAATGTTTGATGGCATTTTTGGGTATTGAAATGTAACAATCCTCATCTTGATTCTTAACAAGCTAAGTAAGCAGTAGCAACACACTTTTAATTGACTTTTTCAATGACTTTCAATGACTTTTGTGACGTGATATCCCATTTAAGTTTAGAACCGCTCCATCTGTATCCCCCGGGTGAAAAATTCAGTGGATGGCTAAAATGTGATGTGAATAGCAATCTTTATGTTACTAGTTCCAAGGACCTCCCTGTTAGAGAAAAAATGACTTGTATTTTCCAAAACTTTCAGGCAACAGTATGTGTCTGGATAACACATGTCTGTTGGGATCAGTGTTTGTCGGGCAGGCAGCCAAGTGAAAGCAACAAAGTCATCAGCTGTTAAAACGAATTGTTTTAGATGTGATCAGAATTTGTTATTGGTTATAGAATAAGGCCTCTTTCACACTACCGTTTTTTTTTTCCGTTTTGCGGTCCGTTTTTTGCGTTCCGTATACGGTCCGTATACGGAACCATTCATTTCAATGGTTCCGCAAAAAAAACTGAATGTGTTCCGTATGCATTCCGTTTTTCCGTTTTTCCGTTCCGTTGAAAGATAGAACAAGTCCTATATTTGGCCGCAAATCACGGTCCGTGGCTCCATTCAAGTCAATGGGTCCGCAAAAAAAACGGAACACATACTGAAATGCATCCGTATGTCTTCCGTTTCCGTTCCGTTTTTTCTGAACCATCTATTGAAAATGTTATGCCCAGCCCAATTTTTTCTATGTAATTACTGTATACTGTATATGCCATACGGAAAAACGGAACGGAACAACGGAACGGAAACGGAACCACAACGGAAGCAAAAAAACGGAACAACGGATCCGTGAAAAACGGACCGCAAAACACTGAAATGGACATACTGTAGTGTGAAAGAGGCCTTATATAGACAGGGCGGACAGGGAACTTAAAGTGGCCCTGGAATAAACTAAAAGTGGCCCCATGTTGTAGGCAAAAAACAATTAGACAGGGCCAGCAATACCATATAGTGGCACAAAATACAGAATACCACAGTGCAGCATAAAATAATGCTCCAGGGTCAGCTCCTACGTTCCATCCTCCTAGTCCAGTTGCCTCAAGATGGCAATACAGTTGAATTGAGGAGTCCGGAGGGCACCTGCACCCGTTGGGGTACAGAGGTTCTTTACACTCCCAGTGTTATTAACTCAGGGAGCATCAGATCATTACTTACTCGGCTCAAGGCTGTGAGTGGGGCCCAGGTGGCCCTTTAGGCCTCAGCCACTGAGAAGTTTTTCTATAGGGTCTATGGCCAGTCTGCCCCTGAATATAGAGCATGTACATTACTGATCATATCCAGTTTAGCTGTTTCACTGCACAATAATGTGTTCTTATTCACAAGGGCATACATAGCATAGAAGCAGATGTAGTCACCGTGAGGCCCTTAGAGAGAAGTTGTCCAGAGGTTTGCACCATACACTTTCCCGTGTGGTGGTGAGAAACTGTGAGGAACTCCCCTCTCCTGAGAAACTGCATTATTAGCTATGGATGGCCCAAAAGTCATGGAAAGGGAGAGTGAACCAAACAAAAACCCTTTTACCCTGAGGGGTAAAAGCCAGCAGGAAAATGCGGGCCCATTTTTCTATGCCCCCTTATGTTGGACAATGATCATTTGGAACAGTGGGCATCATGCTTCAAACGTTATAATGGTATAACATATGGCAGACAGTTTCAATATCAATATACTCCATTTATTAGCTCACATAAAAAGAGTTTAGTAATGGGGAATGTGCTGAAATGCCAACCTATGTATGAACATATGCACAGCAGCAATCCGTCTCGAAATCGGTGCACATGTTCCAGAGGCTTGAACTGTCCTACAGATTTGCATCCGGTTAAAGTTGTAACAAATGTATGAACTGAGATTTCACAGGCTCGTAAAAACGCTGCAGCAAGGCTCAGGGCCATCGATAGAGAAACGTATGGTATTCCAACATGTGATATCATAATACATTATTTCAAATTACTAATTTAATATTAGGTTCACATCTGCGTTTCCATCATTTGCCGAAGCAGGATAAAGGAAATAATTATAGCAATTTGATTGAAGCTTTACTCCGCTACCTTGACTGCCTACAGAATGATGTGATCTAAGACTAAATGGCAGATTGATATTTGTGCAGAAAGCATGACTCAAATATCAAAAGGGTCTCCATAAAAAGAGATCATGTTCTCTATAGTCACCATATTTACTTCTGCTAGACTCCAGCAATTATGGATAACAAGGCCAATTTTTTTATCTAAGGGTTTAGACCCAATATGTTTTCTACCATGATATGCCAGCAATCATTTTATACAAGGATGTCTCAACATGTTTATAGCATACATGGTTCCTATAGATAAGGCATGCACAAGCTGCGGCACTGCAGCTGGTGCAAAACTACAACTCCCAGCATGCCCTAATAGCTGTAGGCTGTCCAGACACGCTGGGAGTTGTAGTTTTGCAACAGCTGGGGGGCTGCAGGTTGGGCATCCCTGCTATAGATCATTACAATATCATCTCATACTACGTGTCCGCCTTTGAACATCAAGTTAAATATGGATATACAGAACATTGCATTCAAAAAGTCTTCAGACCCTTTTACTTTTTTCACATTTTGTTATGTCACTGCCATGTGCTAAAAGTATAAAAATAAAAGAATCAAGTTTTTCTACATCATTCTGTACTCAATACCCCATGATGACAAAGTGAAAGCAAAAACAGAAATCTTGCCTTGACATAAGTATTCAGACCCTTTACTCAGTACTTAGTTGAAGCACCTTTGACCACAAATAAAACCTCCAGACTTCTTAGGTATGATGCTACAAGTTTGTACACCTGGATTTGAGGATATTCTGGCATTCTTCTCTGCAGATCCTGTTAAGCTTTGTCAGGCTGGAAGGGGACCGTGGATGGACTGCTATTTTCAAGTCTCTCCAGAGAGGTTCAATTGCCTTCAAGTCATGGCTCTGGCTGGGCCACTAATGGACATTCACAGAATTGTCCCTAAGCCACCCCTGTGTTGTCTTCGCTGTGTGCTTAGGGTCACTGTCTTGTTGGAAGGTGAACCTTCAGCCCAGTCTGAGGTCCAGAGCACTCTGGATCAGGTTTATATCAAGTATATCTCTGTTGTTCCATTCAGCTTTCCCTCAATCTTGACCAGTTTCCCTTTCCAAGCTCCTGATTAACCCCCCCCCCCCCCCACCAGCATGATGCTGCCACCACCATGCTTTACAGTAGGGATAGTAGTGCCTGGTTTCTTGCAGACACGAGGCTTAGAATGAATGCCAACATTTTCAATCTTGCTTCCATTAGAACAAAGAATCTTGTTTCTCACAGTCTGAGAGTCCTTTAGGTGCTTTTTTTGTTGCAAACTCCAGACAGGCTTTTATGGGTTTTTTACTGAGGAAAGGCTTCTTTCTGGTCACTATGCCATAAAGCACAGATTAGTAGAGTACTGCGGTCATAGTTGTCCTTCTGGAAGTTTCTTCCATCTGCACACAGAATCCTTGGAGCTCAGCCAGAGTGATTATTGGGTACTTGGTCACCTCTCTTGGGAACTTCTAGTGCAGCAGAATGTTTTTTGTACCTCTTTCCAGACAATCCTGTTTCTGAGCTCTACAGACAGTTATTTCCTCCTTGTGGCTTGGTTTTTGCCAAGGTTTTGCCAAGGTTTTGTCCAATCAACTGAATTTACCACAGGTGGACTCCAATCAAGGTGTAGAAACATCTCAAAGATAATTAAGTGAAATGGGAGGCCCCCAGAGCTAAATTTTATAGCATGATAGAAAAGGTTCTAAATGCTTATGTCTATATAAAAAAATATTTTTTCTGTTTAATAAATGTGCAAACATTTCTAAAATTCTGTAGCTTTATGGGGTATTGAGTGCAGATTTATGGTGGAAAACATGATTTTTTATTCAAATTTTAACACAAGGCCACAACATAACAAAATGTAAAAAAATGAATGGGTCTGAAGGCTCTTCGAATACATTGTAGGTTTAGGTAATTGCATTATATGTCTATGCCTGACTCTTTAAAGGGAACCTGTCACCCAAAAATCGCCTATTAAGCTGTTTACAGTACCTTATAGTGCTGTATAGTCGTTTCCTGATGCACTTTTTGTTAGTTTTGCAGCATGTATGCTCAGTCAGAAATCGATGTTATATTCAGCTGCTGCCCCGTGCTTCAAGTCAGGCTTGAAGTCACGGGGGCAGCGGCCTCGGCATCTTACATGGCCCTCTCCCCGCCCCCTGCCTCTGTGACTGACAGCCGAAATCCGATTCCGGGACCGCGCTCAACGGCCGCATGCGCAGTAAAGGGCGGCAGGAGCGCGGTCCCGGCTGCCGCGCGTACTACGCGCCGTCTTACTTTCGCCGCACTGCGCATGCGCCCGACATCCTGTATCAAACGCGCCCGCGCCCGGCATCTGGGCGCGGGCGCGTTTGATACAGGATGTCGGGCGCATGCGCAGTGCGGCGAAAGTAAGACGGCGCGTAGTACGCGCGGCAGCCGGGACCGCGCTCCTGCCGCCCTTTACTGCGCATGCGGCCGTTGAGCGCGGTCCCGGAATCGGATTTCGGCTGTCAGTCACAGAGGCAGGGGGCGGGGAGAGGGCCATGTAAGACGCCGAGGCCGCTGCCCCCGTGACTTCAAGCCTGACTTGAAGCACGGGGCAGCAGCTGAATATAACATCGATTTCTGACTGAGCATACATGCTGCAAAACTAACAAAAAGTGCATCAGGAAATGACTATACAGCACTATAAGGTACTGTAAACAGCTTAATAGGCGATTTTTGGGTGACAGGTTCCCTTTAAAGATTCCTAAAACATGATTTGGGATTTTAACAAAGCCAGAGATACCCTTCTGAAAACAACTGTTTCAGAGTTCTTGCGCCTGATCAGTACAGAGCTGGGTACTGATTGGTAGTGATGTACAAACATTTGCCGGGACGGTTTGTGAACACGATCACGATCAAATGTTCGCGAACCACATGTTCGCAGCGGGCCCCATTCCCTTTAATGGCAAGCGAACCTGAAAAACCTTCAGCTCATATTTGCAGCCACCAAATACTTTGTAGAAGTGTACAAATAGTCCCACAACATGGACAGTGACAGAGGGGGATCAATGACAAAAATTCCAACAAAAATATGTATCTTAATCAGGGGACATTTCGGCCTGTCATCCTGCAAGTATGTTAGAAAGTATATTATAAGTATATCACACATATCGATAGCACACCTATACCAGTCCTTAAAAGGACTTTTGTGTCCCTATTAGCTAGCGTTTGGTGTCCCTAACAGCCTGTCCCTGCTCCACACCGCAACCTCTCCCTACACTGGCAAAAGACTGAATGTAAAATGGCGGCCAGATCAGGTTTATTTATAAGGTAGTGTGTATGTCCATGTGCTGAAACGTCTTAACCACTTCAACCACGCTAGCTAAAACCCCCTTCATGACCAGGCCACTTTTTACACTTCTGCACTACACTACTTTCACCATTTATTGCTCGGTCATGCAACTTACCACCCAAATGAATTTTACCTCCTTTTCTTCTCACTAATAGAGCTTTCATTTGGTGGTATTTCATTGCTGCTGACATTTTAACTTTTTTTGTTATTAATCGAAATTTAACGATTTTTTTGCAAAAAAATGAAATTTTTCAGCTGTAAAATTTTGCAAAAAAACGACATCCATATATAAATTTTTCGCTAAATTTATTGTTCTACATGTCTTTGACTAAAAAAAATGTTTGGGCAAAAAAAAAAAAATGGTTTGGGTAAAAGTTATAGCGTTTACAAACTATGGTACAAAAATGTGAATTTCCGCTTTTTGAAGCAGCTCTGACTTTCTGAGCACCTGTCATGTTTCCTGAGGTTCTACAATGCCCAGACAGTAGAAAAACCCCACAAATGACCCCATTTCGGAAAGTAGACACCCTAAGGTATTCGCTGATGGGCATAGTGAGTTCATAGAACTTTTTATTTTTTGTCACAAGTTACCGGAAAATTATGATTTTTATTTTTATTTATTTTTTTCTTACAAAGTCTCATATTCCACTAACTTGCGACAAAAAATAAAAAATTCTAGGAACTCGCCATGCCCCTCACGGAATACCTTAGGGTGTCTTCTTTCCAAAATGGGGTCACTTGTGGGGTAGTTATACTGCCCTGGCAATTTAGGGGCCCAAATGTGTGAGAAGTACTTTGCAATCAAAATGTGTAAAAAATGGCCTGCGAAATCCGAAAGGTGCACTTTGGAATATGTGCCCCTTTGCCCACCTTGCCTGCAAAAAAGTGTCACACATCTGGTATCGCCGTACTCAGGAGAAGTTGGGGAATGTGTTTTGGGGTGTCATTTTACATATACCCATGCTGGGTGAGAGAAATATCTTGGCAAAAGACAACTTTTCCAATTTTTTTATACAAAGTTGGCATTTGACCAAGATATTTTTCTCACCCAGCATGGGTATATGTAAAATGACACCCCAAAACACATTCCCCAACTTCTCCTGAGTACGGCGATACCAGATGTGTGACACTTTTTTGCAGCCAAGGTGGGCAAAGGTGCCCAAATTCCTTTTAGGAGGGCATTTTTAGACATTTGGATCCCAGACTTCTTCTCACACTTTTGGGCCCCTAAAAAGCCAGGGCAGTATAAATACCCCACATGTGACCCCACTTTGGAAAGAAGACACCCCAAGGTATTCAATGAGGGGCCTGGCGAGTTCATATAATTTTTTTTTTTTTGCATAAGTTAGCGGAAATTTATTTTTTTTTTGTTTTTTTCTCACAAAGTCTCACTTTCCGCTAACTTAGGACAAAAATTTCAATCTTTCATGGACTCAATATGCCCCTCACGGAATACCTTGGGGTGTCTTCTTTCCGAAATGGGGTCACATGTGGGGTATTTATACTGCCCTGGCATTTTAGGGGCCCTAAAGCGTGAGAAGAAGTCTGGAATATAAATGTCTAAAACATTTTACGCATTTGGATTCCATGACGGGTATGGTGAGTTCATGTGAGATTTTATTTTTTGACACAAGTTAGTGGAATATGAGACTTTGTAAGAAAAAACAAACAAAAAAATATATATATTTCCGCTAACTTGGACCAAAAAAATGTCTGAATGGAGCCTTACAGGGGGGGTGATCAATGACAGGGGGGTGATCAATGACAGGGGGGTGATCACCCATATAGACTCCCTGATCACCCCCCTGTCATTGATCACCCCCCCTGGTAAGGCTCCATTCAGACGTCCGTATGATTTTTACGGATCCATGGATACGGCTGATCACCCCCCTGTCATTGATCACCCCCCTGTAAGGCTCCATTCAGACGTCCGCATGTGTTTTGCGGATCCGATCCATGTATCCATGGATCCGTAAAAATCATACGGACGTCTGAATGGAGCCTTACAGGGGGGTGATCAATGACAGGGGGGTGATCAATGACAGGGAAGTGATCAGGGAATCTATATGGGTGATCACCCCCTTGTCATTGATCACCCCCCTGTAAGGCTGCATTCAGACGTCCGTATGCGTTTTGCGGATCCGATCCATGTATCCGTGGATCCGTAAAAATCATACGGACATCTGAATGGAGCCTTACAGGGGGGTGATCAATGACAGGGGGGTGATCAATGACAGGGGGTGATCAGGGAATCTATATGGGTGATCACCCGCCTGTCATTGATCACCCCCCTGTAAGGCTCCATTCAGATGTCCGTATGTGTTTTGCGGATCCGATCCATGTAACCGTGGATCCGTAAAAATCATACGGACGTCTGAACGGAGCCTGACAGGGGGGTGATCAATGACAGGGGGGTGATCAATGACAGGGGGTGATCAGGGAGTTTATATGGGGTGATCATGGGTGATCAGGGGTTCATAAGGGGTTAAAAAGTGACAGGGGGGGGGGTTTAGTGTAGTGTGGTGTTTGGTGCGACTTTACTGAGCTACCTGTGTCCTCTGGTGGTCGATCCAAACAAAAGGGACCACCAGAGGACCAGGTAGCAGGTATATTAGACGCTGTTATCAAAACAGCGTCTAATATACCTGTTAGGGGTTAAAAAAAATCACATCTCCAGCCTGCCAGCGAGCGATCGCCGCTGGCAGGCTGGAGATCCACTCGCTTACCTTCTGTTCCTGTGAGCGCGCGC
Source organism: Bufo gargarizans (assembly GCF_014858855.1). Lineage (NCBI taxonomy): Eukaryota > Metazoa > Chordata > Amphibia > Anura > Bufonidae > Bufo > Bufo gargarizans. The sequence continues at coordinate 454,958,595 of NC_058082.1, forward strand.
GCCTGTGTGCGCGCGTTCACAGGAAATCTCGGCCCTCGCGAGATGACGCGTATATGCGTCGCTGTGCGCAGGGCTGCCGCCTCCGGACCGCACATCTGCGTTAGGCGGTCCGGAGGCGGTTAATTAGGTGTCCTGTACCACCTGATGGATGTGTCTTGGGTGAAAAGTTCTTCACAATGTAAAAAAATATGGCACCGGCGGGCATCGCCATATGTTTGCCCGTTAGGCGAACTGCAAATGAGCAAAGTTCGCCGTGAAATCACAGCCGGGCGAACCGCAAGGCCATCTCTACTGGTTGGCTGGAGGAGAAGCCTTTGATGCAGCTTTCGGGGGATACGGTGTCTTCAGGGCCGGCGCTTCCATATAGGCAAGGGGGGCAATTGCCCCCGGGCCCCTGAGTCCTTAGGGGCCCCCCGCGCCGGCCCGCAACTAACTATATTTTCGTGGGGGCAGCGGTGGCAGGACAGTCACAGGGAGATTAGTGCTTCCATTGTGGAAGCGCTTATCTCCATAGTCATCTGTATCGCCGTCCTCAGGACAGCGATACAGATGGCTGTGCAGCAGGGCAGGGGAGGGAGAGGTGTGTCCCTTCCTCTTCCTCTGATAGGCTGCCGGTCTAGTGCCGGCAGCCTATCAGAGGCCGATGCAGGCGGCGCGCTCTACGTCATTGCGCCACCTGAGCCGTACAGTGCGGGACACAGGCTGGAAGAGGCCTGCATCGCATCACTGACATGGAGGTAAGTATAAGTGTTGTTTTTTTTTGGTGTACAATACTGGTGGCTACTGGCACATGATGGGGGGCTCTGGCTACTGGCATATGTTGATGGGGGGGGGGCTCAGGCTACTGGCACATGATCGGGGACCCTATGGCTACTGGTACATGATAAGGGGGGCCTATGGCTACTGGCATATGATGGGGGGGCTCTGGCTACTGGCACATGATATGGGGGGCTCTGGCTACTGCCACATGATATGGGGGCCTCTGGCTACTGGCACATGATATGGGGGGCCTCTGGCTACTGGCACATGATAAGGGGGCCTCTGGCTACTGGCACATGATAGGGGAGGGCTCTGGCTACTGGCACATGATATGAGGGGCCTCTGGCTACTGAGATGGGGTATTTTATACTTACAAATTATGGGGTACACTGAGGGCATCTACTGGGGCACTATACATGGGGCATTTTATACTGGTACATTATGGGGGGCACTAGGAGGGAGGGGGGAGAGAAGCACTCTGGGGGCATTTACTGGGGGCACTATATAGGGGTATTTTATACTGGCACATTATGGGGGCACTATGTAGAACATTAGCTCAAATGCGGGCATTACAAGGGGGTATTTTTTGCACTGTCAGATTATAAGGAGAATCATTTCTACTAGGGGGGGAACATTATGGTGGGCTTTATTACTCCCCCATGGTATGACCCCCTAGTAGCAGCACCAGCCTCTCCCTGCTCTGCCATCCCTCTGCCCTTTCTCCAAATCCTTATTATGAAATATTTCTTATTAGGATAAAGCACAACATCAGCTCTGCCGAGCCCACGGCCAAGTGTTGAAGTGGTGTCTGAGATCCCCAAGGGCCAAGCCAAGTAAATGTAAGTTTTCATATGAATTATGTTTATGTTATACACATATAGCAAACACTGTGCCCCACAATATACAGTTTCTTCTGTAAAAGTCATCAAGTGTCATGGGGGGCCCTTATTGTTTTTCGCCCCAGAGCCCCATTTCACCTAGAACCGGCCCTGGCTGTCTCCTTGCAGAGACCGCCAGCTGGCATAGTGAGTCTCACAGGCAATTCTTCTTTAACCTGTACCCTGTAGTTCCTTTAACCATTGCAGGTTTTATAGCTGAAATATCCCACCATTCCTTTCTGGCTAGATATCTGTACAAAACGTAGTCACTTAATGTGATGCAGTAAAAACTATAGCAGCTCAGCTGACTTGTTATTTGTTGACTTTATTTGCTGACTGTTTCTAATAACAACCAACAAAATTGTTATTGTAGACCTGGGCTAAAATGAAGGTTGTAACTCAGGACTAGTGCATGAAAAATAATGTTTTTACAGTAACTCAATTATGTATATAGTATTTAACTGCTAAATAGAGCTGGGAAAAAGGCAAGTCAGTTTTCGGTGCTCTGCATTGATAAGAGCCAATCACCCGGAAATAGCTGATTGTAGATGAGATACTGGCTTGGCTATAATCCTAAATTATATATCAAGGCCTGTTTAAAAGATTGACCATTAGGCTACATGCACAGGACCGTGTGCCCCCCGTGGCCGTATTGCGGCCCGCAAACAGCGGGTCCGCAATACACGGGCACCATCTGCGTGCATTCCGCATCACGGATCGCGGACCCATTCACTTGAATGGGTCCGCAATCACGGAGATGCGGAACAGAGGCACGGATCGGAACTTCACGGAAGCACTACAGAGTGCTTCCGTGGTGTTTCTGGCCGTGCCTCCTCACCGCAAAAAAGTAGCGCATGCACTGCTTTTTTGCGATGCGGACCGTCAGATGCGGATCGCGGACCCCATTTAAGTAAATGGGTCTGCGATCCTCATGCGACTGCCCCACGGTCTGTGCCCGTGCATTGCGGACTGCAATTTGCGGTCCGCAGCACGGGCACGGAGCCCTAACGTTCGTGTGCATGTAGCCCCACCGATCTGTATAAAAGTTTTAGAAAACCCCTTTAAATTTCTAGATTTATGAAATGAATTTGGAGAGAAAGCCCGGTGGCCTTTATCTGGGACAGGCATGTTTTTATTGTGCATTCTTTCCTAGTGAATCATGAGAACAAACTCCAAGGTGTTCACATGTACTATCTCATTTCCAATTCTCCCCCGAACTTTAGAAGTTGTTTTTTTGCTACACAAACAACTGGGTTTATACATACATAATCCAGGTCCTGTCACAGGGCAGAGATATACTGCATATGTAACTGAAGTTCAGTTTACTGCTAATGTATATCATATTGTTCTAAATAGTAAATAGAAAGAATCTGTAATATTTAAGGCCCCTTTCACACCTGCGTTATAGTCTTCCGGCATAGAGTTCCGTCGTCGGGGCTCTATGCCGGAAGAATACTGATCAGGATTTTCCTAATGCATTCTGAATGGACAGTCCGTCCTTCAGGATGCATCAGGATGTCTTCAGTTCCGGAACGGAACGTTTTTTGGCCGCAGCAAATAGCGCAGCATGCTGCGCTTTTTGCTCCGGCCAAAAATCCGGAACACTTGCCGCAAGGCCGGATCCGGAATGAATGCCCATTGAAAGGCATTGATCCGGATCCGGCCTTAAGCTAAACGTCGTTTCGGCGCATTGCCGAATGCGACGTTTAGCTTTTTCTCAATGGTTACCATGGCTGCCGGGACGCTAAAGTCCTGGCAGCCATGGTAAACTGTAGTGGGGAGCGGGGAGCAGCATACTTACCATCCGTGCGGCTCCCGGGGCGCTCCAGAGTGACGTCAGGGCGCCCCAGGCGCATGGATGACGTGATCGCATGGATCACATGATCCATGCGCATGGGGCGCTCTGACGTCATTCTGGAGCGCCCCGGGAGCCGCACGGATGGTAAGTATGCTGCTCCCCCGCTCCCCACTACTACTATGGCCCCCAGGACTTTAATAGCGTCCTGGGTGCCATAGTAACACTGAAAGCATTTTGAAGACGGATCCGTCTTCAAATGCTTTCAGTACACTTGCGTTTTTCCGGATCCGGCGTGTAATTCCGGCAAGTGGAGTACACGCCGGATCCGGACAACGCAAGTGTGAAAGAGGCCTAAGATATTGCAATATCCTTTAATAGCCATCTATCCATACACAATTTTTAAAAAAAAAAAGTAAAATAGATTGTAAAAGTAAATATCATTTTACTAGTGCGATAGTGAAAATAAAAGTGTAGATCCACCTATTAACACCATTTTAACCCCTTAAGGACACAGCCCTATTTCACCTTAAGGACCAGGCCATTTTTTGCAAATCTGACCACTGTCACTTTAAGTGCTGATAACTTTAAAACGCTTTGACTTACCCAGGCTGTTCTGAGATTGTTTTTTCGTCGCATATTGTACTTCATGACACTGCTAAAATTGGGTCAAAAAAGTTAATTTTTTTGCATAAAAAAATACCATATTTACCAAAAATTTTGAAAAATTTGCAAATTTCAAAGTTTCAGTTTCTCTACTTCTGCAATACATAGTAATACCCCCAAAAATTGTGATGACTTTACATTCCCCATATGTCTACTTCATGTTTGTAGCATTTTGGGAATGATATTTTATTTTTTGGGGATGTTACAAGGCTTAGAAGTTTAGAAGCAAATTTTGAAATTTTCGGAAATCTTCAAAATCCCACTTTTTATGGACCAGTTCAGGTTTGAAGTCACTTTGTGAGGCTTACATAATAGAAACCACCCAAAAATTCTGAGATTGTTTTTTCGTCACATATTGTACTTCATGACACTGGTAAAATGGAATTTTATAAAAAATTTATAAAAAAATTTATAAAAAAAAATATTTGACAAAAATTCGGAAAAATGTGCTCATTCCAAGTTTCAATTTCTCTACTTCTATAATACATATTAATACCTACAAAAATAGTTATTACTTTACATTTCCCATATGTCTACTTCATGTTAGGATCATTTTGGGAATGACATTTTATTTTTGGGGGACGTTACAAGGCTTAGAAGTTTAGAAGTAAATCTTGAAATTTAAAGGACCAGTTCAGGTCTGAAGTCACTTTGTGAAGCTTACATGATAGAAACCACCCAAAAATTACCCCATTCTAGAAACTACACCCCTCAAGGTATTCAAAACTGTTTTTACAAACTTTGTTAACCCTTTAGGTCTTCCACAACACTTCATGGCAAATGGACATACATTTTTAGAATTTAGATTTTTTGGAAAATTTTCCAATATAATCAATTTTTTCCTGGAAAAAAACAAGGGTTAACTGCCAAACAAAACTCAAAATGGGTTGCCCTGATTCTGTAGTTTGCAGAAACACCCCATATGTGGTCGTAAACTACTGTTTGGCCGAACGGGAGGACATAGAAGGAGGGGAACACCATATGGGTTTTGGAAGGCAGATTTGGCAGGACTGGTTTTGTTTATACCATGTCCCATTTGAAGCCCCCTGTTGCACCCCTAGAATAGAAATTTCAAAAAAGTGACTCCATCTAAGAAAGTACACCCCTCAAGGTATTCAAAACTGGGTTTACAAACTTTGTTAACCCTTTAGGTGTTCCACAAGAGTTATTGGCAGATGGAGAAACAATTTAGAAATTTCTATTTTTTGGAAAATTTTCCAATATAATCAATTTTTTCCAGGAGTAAAACAAGGGTTAACTGCCAAACAAAACTCAAAATGGGTTGCCCTGATGCTGTAGTTTGCAAAAACACCCCATATGTGGTCGTAAACTACTGTTTGGCCGAACGGGAGGACATAGAAGGAGGGGAACACCATATGGGTTTTGGAAGGCAGATTTTGCAGGACTGGTTTTGTTTATACCATGTCCCATTTGAAGCCCCCTGTTGTACCCCTAGAATAAAAATTTCAAAAAAAGTGACTCCATCTAAGAAAGTACACCCCTCAAGGTATTCAAAACTGGGTTTACAAACTTTGTTAACCCTTTAGGTGTTCCACAAGAGTTAATGGCAGATGGAGAAACAATTTAGAAATTTCTATTTTTTGGAAAATTTTCCATTTTAACCCATTTTTTCCAGCAATAAAGTAAGGGTTAACAGCCAAACAAAACTCAATATGGGTTGCCCTGATTCTGTAGTTTGCAAAAACACCCCATATGTGGTCGTAAACTACTGTTTGGCCAAACGGGAGCACGTAGAAAGAGGGGAACGCCATATGGGTTTTGGAAGGCAGATTTTGCAGGACTGGTTTTGTTTATACCATGTCCCATTTGAAGCCCCCTGTTGCACCCCTAGAATAGAAATTTCAAAAAAGTGACTCCATCTAAGAAAGTACACCCCTCAAGGTATTCAAAACTGGGTTTACAAACTTTGTTAACCCTTTAGGTGTTCCACAAGAGTTAATGGCAGATGGAGAAACAATTTAGAAATTTCTATTTTTTGGAAAATTTTCCATTTTAACCCTTACTTTATTACTGAAAAAAATGGGTTAACAGCCAAACAAAACTCAAAATGGGTTGCCCTGATTCTGTAGTTTGCAGAAACACCCCAAATGTGGTCGTAAACTACTATTTGGCTAAACGGCAGGACATAGAAGAAGGGGAACGCCATACGGTTTTTGGAAGGCAGATTTTGCTGGACTGGTTTATTTACACCATGTACCCTTTCAAGCCCCCTGATGCCCCCCTAGAGTAGAAACTCCATAAAAGTGACCCCATCTAGGAAACTACGGGATAAGGTGGTTGTTGATTTGGTACTATTTTAGGGGTAAATATGATTTTTGGTTGCTCTATATTACACTTTTTTGAGGCAAGGTAACAAAAAAATTAAATTCTAAAATTTTTCTACATTTGCTATTTAGTTTTGTGGAACACCTAAAGGGTTAACAAAGTTTATAAAGTAACTTTTGAATACCTTGAGGGGTGTAGTTTCTTAGATGGGGTCACTTTTTTTGAGTTTCTAGTCTAGGCTACATCAGGGGGGGCTTCTAATGGGACGTGGTGTCAAAAAAAAAAACTGTCCATCAAATCTGCCTTCCAGAAACCATATGGAGTTCCCTTCGTTCTATGCCCTGCCGTGCGGCTATATAGCCATTTACGACCACATATGGGGTGTTTCTGCAAACTACAGAATCAGGGCCATAAATATTGAGTTTTTTTTGGCTGTTAACCCTTGCTTTATTACTGGAAAAAAAGGATTCAAATGGAAATTTTGCCCAAAAATGGGTGTTTTGGCACCGTTTTTATTTTATATTTTTAACACCGTTCATCCGAGGGGTTTGGTCAAATGTTATTTTTATAGCGACGACTTTTACGCACGCGACGATGCCCAATATGTATGGCTCTCAGACTTTGGAGACACTAAGCAGGCATCCTAAAACTGCGGCCCTCCAGATGTTGTAAAACTACAATTCCCACCATGCCCTGCTGATGGCTGTAGGTTGTCTGGGCATGCTGGGAGTTATAGTTTTACAACATCTGGAGGGCCGCAGTTTGAGGATGCCTGCACTAAAACTAATATTTTTTTGGGGAAAAAAAATTGTTTCTGTGTCTCCAAAGTCTGAGAGCCATAGTGTTTTATGTTCTCTAGGGGACTGTTGGAGATTATAAAAATGTAGTACTCCATGGAAGTGTGATACTCCCTGAAGCAATCGATAATGCAGAGGCCCGGATGATCGGGGCAAGTGTCACACTGAGTAGTGGTGTCCTTCCGTATCCCCCTCTTGTGACACACTCTGCATCTTTTTTGGGTTCGTCCCTTCTTTCCAGTATGGGGGACCACACCTGGAAAGTGTTGGCCAGGGACGATCCGGGCGCCTCCAGTTCCCGAGGTACTCCGGCCTGCTCTTTCCCGGTCCGAAAAGATCAGGTCTTTGAGGACTGCCTCATAGAATTGGAGGAATGTCCCTGTGCTGCCAGCGCTTCGGGATAGTACAAAAGAGTTGTACATGGCAACCTGCACCATGTAGACCGCAACTTTTTTGTACCATGCCCGGGTTTTGCGCATGGCATTATATGGCTTGAGGACTTGATCAGAGAGATCAACTCCTCCCATATACCGATTGTAGGCGACGATACAATCGGGCTTGAGGACCGTTGCCGTGGTACCTCGCACAGAGACTGGGGTGGTGCTGTTACCGTGGATTGTGGACAGCATAAGGACATCCCTCTTGTCCTTATACCTGACCAGCAACAGGTTTCCACTGGTAAGTGCACGGGTCTCACCCCTGGGGATAGGTACCTGGAGGGGGTGGGCAGGGAGGCCGCGTTGATTTTTCCGCACGGTCCCACAAGCGAACGTGGATCTGGCGGCAAGGGACCTGAACAAGGGAATGCTGGTATAAAAGTTGTCCACGTACAAGTGGTAACCCTTATCCAGCAGTGGGTACATAAGGTCCCACACGAGTTTCCCGGTAACACCCAGAGTGGGGGGACATTCTGGTGGTTGAATCCGGGAATCTCGCCCCTCGTACACACGAAATTTGTAAGTGTACCCTGAGGTACTCTCACAAATTTTGTATAGCTTCACGCCATACCTCGCCCGCTTTGTGGGAATGTATTGGCGGAAACTGAGTCTCCCCTTGAACGCAACGAGAGACTCATCAACCGCGACCTCCCTTCCAGGTACGTAGGCCTGCTGAAATGTGGCCCCAAAGTGATCGATGACCGGCCGTATCTTGTACAGCCGGTCATAGGCAGGATCACTTCGGGGGGGACATGCTGCATTATCGGAATAATGCAGACATTTCCGGATGGCCTCAAACCGGGAGCGTGTCATGGCCGTACTGTACAGTGGGGTCTGGTATAGGACGTCCCCACTCCAGTACAGCCTGACACTGGGTTTTTGCACTAGACCCATATGCAGCACGAGGCCCCAAAATGTCCTCATCTCGGCTGCACTGACCGGCGTCCAGCCACCGGGTCTAGCCAAAAATGAGCCCGGGTTTTGAGCGACGAACTGTTGGGCGTACAGATTCGTCTGCTCCACCATCAGATTCACCAGTGGGTTACTGAAAAAAAAACTAAAAAAGTATATTTCAGTAAACCCCACTGTGGGAATCTGGATTCCAGGATTGCCAGCGAAATCCGGAATCTCAGGCTCAAAGTCCACTGGGGGACACCAGCTAAGTTCATCGGCAGGGGGCTCCGGTGAACTTATTTGGTGGGCCGGGAAACCAGTACGAACCCCAGGGCGGCTCGTACTAGGGTGGGCCACAGGATCCCTAGCATGTGTGGCCCCTGGCTCCGCCTGGCGGCGTCTCCGCTGCCTTGGTGGCTCATCGTCATCCGATGATGATGAGGAGGATGCGGATGACAAAAGGAACGTGGGGTCATCCTCATCCTCACTGGGGCTCTCAGAGTCGGAGGCAATCTGGGCATATGCCTCCTCGGCCGAGAACACCCGGCGGGCCATGGGTGTGTGTGTGTGCGTGTGTATGTGCGTGCGTGTAAACCTTTATTCTATGTGCGTGTGTGTGGGGGCACGGGTGTTCACGTACTAAAAGTCCAGGCAAAAAAAATGGGCAAGTGTTAGAAAAAAAAAAAAAAAAAGTTCAAACTTGCTGATCAGCGGTTCAACGCTGATCAGCGGTCGGTGGGGTGGTGGGGCGGTGGGGCGGGCGATGCGCTAACAGTGGACGGACGCTAAAAAGTGCCGGCCAGTCAGCGCACGCAGAAAAAAAAAAGTGGTGGTGGGGGGGTCTGGTGGGGGGGGGGGGGGGGGCTGGTGGGGGGGGGGGCTGGTGGTGAGGGGGGGGCTGGTGGTGGGGGGGATGCGGGGGGGGGGCAAGTGGCAGGGGGGTCTGGGGTCTGGTAGCTGAAAAAAAAAAGTTTGGAATAAATGTGATTTTTTTTTTTTTTTTCTAACTTTTCCCTTCTATCCCTGCCTAAAGGTGCCTCTCCCTCACTGACCCTAACCTACCTGGGTGGCGATGGGTGCAGGAGGGTGATGGATGGCGATTAGGGGGACTCAGGAGCTGGTGCTGGACGATGCTGCCGGGTGCTCGTGCAGAACAGGAAGAGGAGGGGAGAGAGGAGCGCAGGAAGTTTGAATCTCGCGCCTCTCTCCCCTGCACCAATCAGCACCCTGGACAGCGGCGTTCAGCACCAGGGCCAGCTCCGCCTCTGCAAATCCTCGGACTGCGATTGGTGGTGTAAAATTACGCCACCGATCGCAGTCTTTTTCCGGTTCATCGGGTCACAGGACACCCGAATGGACCGGAAACGCAGAAAACCGCAGGTCTGAATTGACCTGCGGTTTTCTGCGATCGTCGATGCGGGGGGGTCAAATGACCCCCCCCTGCATTGTTACAGGATGCCGGCTGAATGATTTCAGCCGGCATCCCGTTCCGATTAACCCCCGCGGCGCCGGCATCGCTATTTAAAGCCATGACGTACCGGTACGTCATGTGTCCTTAAGGACTCGGGAAACATGCCGTACCGGTACGTCATGTGTCCTTAAGGGGTTAAATCTACAAGTATATATAACGGACAGTGGATGTGGACCCATTGTGTCAACTAACCAGTTTGGCTTTGGGCTATTCCTAAGGGCATTGTCCTGGCCGTAACCTAGTTTTCACCCTTTAACCCCTATACATGGATCTGACCTTCATTGCACATGAGCCACCAGGCCACTACCTCATAGAATAGTCACAGTGTAGTTGGCAGCTGACCCACAGGGGCAGAGACACTGATGCAAAGTACTGAGGGATCAATAAATACTCGTAGTCAGAAACCGGCTGAGGACAGGGCAGGTAGAATTTGCACGTATCCGTAAAACAATCTGAGGTCAGGGCAGGTGACAGAGAGTCAATATGATTACCAGGCAGAAGGCAGACCATGCAAGGGAGAGTCGGTGTGAATAAACAGGCAACGTTTGGAACATGGGCAGACTAACTCAAAAGCACATAATGACTGAGTTTTCCTTAGCTGCATTTACAGTACTACCAATTGCTATTGGGACCAGTTGACAGCTTGTCAACAGAGACACCAGTAATAGGTTGGGTTGTCTCCTAAAGACATCCCAGTCCTTATGCCCCATTAGGCTTATGGATATTGTAGAGGGAGTAATTCAGAGCAACACTCTAAGAGAAGACCTGGCCCGTCCATGCATGGCCAGATGTAAAGTCAAACATGGCTTCCTCCAGGCCATAACAGTTTAAAAATCTGGAACAAGACCACCAAACCAGCTTCTAACAAAAAAGTGAGGTCCAATCCCATCTTGGATCTTTTTTTTGGGCCAAATTCTTTCTATGACAAAAATCAAATCAACTAGCCTCCAGTCATCTTTTAATGTTTTCTTTTTCCAAATCCACACTCCTAGATCTAGATGATTTGTGAGCTGGATACTTCAACTGCCTGTAAGCTCCCAGTGCAAGGCACTGTTAAAGTGCTGATAAGGGTTCAGTAGCTACATGACCTGGAGCCATATTCCCTTTATTGTTCAGGTGGATGGGGATGGCCAAGAGCTGACTAGGAGATTTCTGACAATATTTTAGAAAAAGTGGAGCAGGTGTTTCATAAATATGTCATTCTGAACACCATAATTCTCATAGAATTTACACCAGGCAATTGGTATAAATAAATTAAAAAGTCTTGGCCATACAGCTCTATGTCTCCTGCTTCAGTTCATATAGTACATGATAAAACTTTCTGCCTGCAGCCACCACTAGGAGGAGCTCAGTACACAAAAATGTATGTTATCACTGTATACAATGGTAACTGTAAAAATCACTGAACTCCTTCTCGTGGCAACTGCCTGAAAAGTGTTGTGTTTTCATGTTGGGGCCAGAAGAAGTAGCTTAGTGCTGGGTTCTCCTCCACCCATGCCCCATAGCATTCACCACTGAGGGAGACTGAGCCAGAATTAAACCTGAGAGCTCAACACCCTGCAGAACTGTGAATACAAGTTTGGTTGAGAATGATCCTTTGAGATATGTTGTAAGTTAAAATCTGTATGTAAACCATTATCCTCCTTTGATATATCTTGGCACTAGGGGGTGGTGCTGCATCTTTGTGTGCTTTTTGCGTTGTAGCCCTGACTATGTATTTAACTTTTTTATCCATCTATGATGTTTTACAGGCATTATTTTAATTATTATGTGATTGAGTTTTTACTGGATAGGAGACGGAGAGATGATTTCTATAGCGCCAGCAGTTGTATCAGACTTACCCATATTACAAGCTTGTCCGCTCAGTGCATACAGCTGCTGCTGATAAGCCCATTCTTCATCATTGGCAGAAGATATAATCAGCAAACGTCTTCTCCAACGGAACCTTTAGAGAAATGAACAAATTCATGTAAATGCCAATAGAAGTCCTTCAACTACACTTGTCCTTCAACTTCAACCAAACAGATGCGGGGTGTCAGAACCTCGCTGATCAACTAGTGGACAATCGCTTAAGGCTCATGAAAATGTCCATATTAGGCTCCATTTTGTAGAAAAGAGCAATTGGGCTTCCATTGAGGTACCTTAGGCCTCTCTGGTACCTCTGTATATCTCTGATATATGAAGCCATATAGAGGTTTTCTGTAACGGATGCTTTTAGGTATTCTCCCCATCTGGCACCCAGTGGAGCCTCTCAAGGAGCCTAGGGTGGCCCTGTGGCCATGTACTTTATTCCTTTGGCACTGTTTATTTCAGGGGCATTGTACAGCATCACTCAGACATTTTATGCACTCAATAGTCTCAATAATATCGAATTGTTTGGATTTCATAAGTATCCATGAGAAAACACTCTGTATTCATCCTCTATGGAGTTAGAGAATATGGAGGTAGAGTTTGGCCCCATAGGATTTTTTGGGTGCCTTTTGCAGCTGTACATAAATGGAAGCGTATATGGAGGTATAATACAGCCTTGTGCATGAGGGATTAGAATCAAAGGTGAAACTTACAGCTTTTTATTTGGACAGGTTTTCATGCCAACAATTTCGATAAATTACCACTTCCAACATGTCCTCTATAAACAGAGAAGACAATACCCATACTTTGAAAATATTTGGCAGCATTCGTGCACAGAGAATTTTCTCCTCTGGAGGATAACGTTACATTCTTTACGCTTTACAAAAAGAAAATTGCTTTTTTATATACTGTGTAATTAAATTTCCAACACAGATTAAACCACTAAAATCTTTCTTCTACTTTTTCTTTTTTTCTAAATACCGTGATTGAAAGACATTAATTTGCTAATTAAATTTCCCTTCTGTAAAAGGAGATGAATAGAGAAAAAAATAGCGTTCTTCTTGGCTAAGTCCTGGAAAATGTATTGAAGTAACAGATTGCAGATCTTGGGATCTGTTCATCTACAATGACTGAAATACTTTGGGGGAAAATTTATTCAAAATGGTGTAAAGGAAAACTGGCTTAGTTGCCCATAGCAACCATATTCCACCTTTAATTTTTCAGAGTTCTTTTGGAAAATGAAAAGAACAATCTGATTGGTTGCTATGGGCAACTGAGACTGTGTTATAATGGCTTTAATGCTATTTTACATAATTCAACACTTCTAAACGTGTTTAAAGGAGTGCTCTGGGATTTACATATTGATGACCTAGCCTCAGGATAGGTCATCAATATGAGATTGGTGGGGGGTCTGACTCCTAGCACCCCTGACGATCAGCTGTACGAAGAAGCCACTGCGCTCTGTGAGCGCTTAGGCCTCTTCCTAGGCTATGTGTCATCACGTTCATCGGTCACATGGCCTAGGCACAGCTCAGCCCCATTCAAGTGAACGGGACTGAGTGCAATACCAAGCACAGGCGCTAATGTTGAGCGGAATGAAGCATTCGAAGTGGAATTTGGTCCGGAATATAGAAAAACTTTGATTCGCAATGAATCCATATTTCCTTGCGCTTCGTGATAATGAGTCAAGTTTTCCTAAAATGGAAGCTGCATGTGTTGCAAAGCGAAACTAGGTGTAGGAAAACAAGTCCAGGAACACAAGATCACCCATAATGCCGTGCAGCCAGCCAATCAGCAGATAGCCATACCCTGTGATGTCATAGCCCTATAAAACCCTCGTCCTGCGCGGTCTACGCCATTGTCCTGTGAGCTGAACATAGGGAGAGACGTGGCAAGCGTTCATGCACTAGGGACAGTGATGCGCAAAACGATTAATAGAAGAATTCAATACTAATAAGATGGAAGTCTTTATTAATCCACTGCCCAGCGTGCCAACCAATACCATCCAGTCTACACCCCTTAGGGTGGCCAGGTCTTAATGATGACCATCCTCATATTTTGCTGGCTTTACTTCCTAGAAAAGTCAGCAAGATGCAGAGGGGAGATGCTGGATGTTCCTGATGAAATATTCTCATCGATATTAGAAAAGGAGGAAAAGCAGATGGCAGAAGAAGGGGTCCCACTTGTAGGGCAGTAGAGTGCTGGGGTTGGAGAAGTGGGTGTGCCAGCATATTGTGCCTCCACCTAACCAGCCAAACCTCATACCAGCAACAGCCCCTGTTTAAAGGTGCATTAAAGGTGCCACGTGGACATTAACCATGAAGACCAACTATACATTGTGGTCTTCATTATTAAATGAAAGGCAGCTGCAGGCTAATTGGCCACGTGGTTCTTTACTGCAGCATAGCTGCAACCCGACTGCAGCACGGCCGCTCCGTGTCGCTGTACCCTAAGTCAGAGTGGCCTGAGTATACCTGAATTATAGCGATTCGTGACAAATTAATTCATAACTAATCAATTTTCTTGGGGAACTTCAGCGAAACTGCCAAATGGAATTTTTCAAAACTTTGCTCATCTATAACAGCTGCTATACAATGTATGGCGCTGTGCTTGGTTAGCTGTGAGAAGGCCATGGTGCTCAAACCACCGCCAATCACATATTGATGACGTATCCAGTGGACAGGTTATCACTATGTAAATCCTACAGAACCCCTTTAATAAAAAGAAGAAAGTCAATCTCTATAAGGCTTCCTACATGTGACCATATCATGAATCCTTGTTGGACGCATCTGTAGAAATCTAAGGGCCCATACTGTATCGCCAGTGGCCTCCGATTTTGTGCAAAGGAATAAATTCATGTGGAATCCATGACGGGAAAAAATGATGACATGTTTCATAGCAGACCATATTAGGAAGATCTAGTCCTCTGGAAGTATTACTAATTCTGAACTGTTGGGTCTCTGCCAATATACAGACTAATAGGACAGAGCGTCATCATGTTCATGAGGACTTGTCAAATTTTCTTCCCTCGTCTATAACGTAAACATAGGTGCCGCCTCTTTTTATAATACCTATTTCAATCAGGGGCGTAGCTAAAGGCTCATGGGCCCTGTTGCAAGAATTTAGCTTGGGCCCCCCTTCCCTCAGTGCTTTGTGGCCAGGGGCAGGGAAGCACATAGCCTTTGTATGCCTTCCGTTTCCGTATTTACGTTCTGTTCAAAGATAGAACATGTCCTATCATTGTCCTCATAATGGACAAGGATAGTACTGTTCTATCAGGGGCTAGATGTTCTGTTCCGCAAAAAACGGAATGCACACGTATTTTTTGCGAATCCGTTTTTTTGCGGACTGCAAAATACTGAAAAAGCCATACGGCCGTGTGCAAGAGGCCTTAGGAGTGTCAGAAAAACATTGAGCTGTTGATGTGAGTTAAATTAAAAAAGCAAAGGTAAAAAGCAAAGAAACAATGAACTTTATATGTACCATATATATATATATATATATGTGTTTATAATGTACTGTATATACAGTACCACAAAGCTATGCTTTTGTTATGAGACCTTTGCTCCTCAATCTATACCCCTGAGTATTTTTTTCCTATAATATGTCTTACCAAACTGATCGATTTGTTATTCCAGTTTCAGCAAATGTTATATTTTGTATCGGGAAAACCTATTTTCCAATATACTTTTGGGGTCATTTATTAAACTGGTATAAAGAAGAACTGGCTTAGTTGCCCATAGCATACCAAAGGAGCTGTCCAAAATGACAGGTGGAATCTGATTGGTTGCTATGGGCAACTAAGCCAGTTCTACTTTACACCAGTTTGATAAATGACCCAATTTGTGTATCGATTCCTTACAATTTTCAAGATCTCTTTCTTCAGTCACTCAATGGGAAACCTCAGGGGTTAAAAATCTGTCCTGAACATGTGACGATCATATGGGCTCTCCAATAAAAGTAATGATGAAGCTTCCTGTTTAATGACTGCAAGCAGAGTTCTAGAAAACGATTAGGAATTTTTACAGGAAGCATGTCAGGAATTCGTTGAAACTTCCTTCAATCATGTTAATGTTGAAGCGATACGTTCTTCTGTATGCATACAGTATGTGGTCGCTATCACGTA
The DNA here is from genome assembly GCF_014858855.1 of Bufo gargarizans. Taxonomy (NCBI): domain Eukaryota; kingdom Metazoa; phylum Chordata; class Amphibia; order Anura; family Bufonidae; genus Bufo; species Bufo gargarizans. The sequence goes on from NC_058082.1 coordinate 454,974,555, forward strand.
CTTACATACTATATATGCTCGAGGCCACTTTCCCACCGTCGGTATTTGGTCTTTTTCTCATTAGTATTTCTAAGCTAAAACCAGAAGTGAAAAAATGTCAAAAGAAAGATCATGATCTGGAACCACTTCTGGTTTGACCAAATACTGATCGTGCGAAAGTGGCCTTACATGGCAAAACAGCCTAGAACTCTTCACGCCATTTTTATTTTTTGGGCCCTGTATATTCAAGTTCCTCTTCTGTGGAATGATGTTTTGCATGATCCCTGTGGAGTGACATCACCATTATATTTGCATTGTGATCCTGTTCAGTGATCTCTGCTTGGTGACATTTTGTGTACTGTAGGGATCTGTGTGAACAAGGCCAGAGGTGACAGACTTCACTTGACTCAGCAGTTTTAGGCCTCATGCAAACGACCGTTGTTTCATTCCGTGTCCGTTGTTCCGTTTTTCGTGATTTTCTGCGGACCCATTGCATGGCAAACTTGACTTAGATTTTTTTTTACTTTCCTTCATGTCTGGAGATCCTCCAAAAATAAAGGAAGACACACGGAAACAAAAACGGACATGGATCACAGAACAACGGAACCCCTTTTTGCGGACCGCAAAAAAATACTGTCGTGTGCATGAGGCCTTAGGCTGGGTTCAGACCTGAGCGTTTTACAGCGCGTTCCTACGCGCTGTAAAACGCTCAACAGGCAAGAACCAATGATTCCCTATGGGAATGGTTCTCACCTCAGCATTTTACAGCACGTACGATCGTGCTGTAAAACGCCCGACGCCCCAAGAAGTACAGGAGCATCTTTGGGGCGTCTTGTCGCGCGTTGCTGTACATAGACTTCATAGACTTGTCGCGCATACAATCGCGCATAAAGAGCGCTCCATCCCGAATGCTCAGGTATGAACGCAGCCTTAGGCTACTTTCACATCTGTGCATTGTTAACCCCTTAAGGACCGGGCTCATTTTCACCTTAAGGACCAGGCCATTTTTTGCAAATCTGACCAGTGTCACTTTATGTGTGAATAACTTTAAAACGCTTTGAATTATCCAGGCCATTCTGAGATTGTTTTTTCGTCACATATTGTACTTCGTGACACTGGTAAAATGGAATTTTATAAAAAATTTATAAAAAAATTTATAAAAAAAAATATTTGACAAAAATTCGGAAAAATGTGCTCATTCCAAGTTTCAATTTCTCTACTTCTATAATACATATTAATACCTACAAAAATAGTTATTACTTTACATTTCCCATATGTCTACTTCATGTTAGGATCATTTTGGGAATGACATTTTATTTTTGGGGGACGTTACAAGGCTTAGAAGTTTAGAAGTAAATCTTGAAATTTAAAGGACCAGTTCAGGTCTGAAGTCACTTTGTGAAGCTTACATGATAGAAACCACCCAAAAATTACCCCATTCTAGAAACTACACCCCTCGACTTTTTTTTTTTTTTACACCATGTCCCATTTGAAGCCCCACTGATGCACCCCTAGAGTAGAAACTCCATAAAAGTGACCCCATCTAAGAAACTACACCCCTCAAGGTATTCAATACTTATTTTACAAACGTTGTTAACCCTTTAGGTGTTCCACAAGAATTAATGGAAAATAGAGATACAGTTTCAAAATGTAACTTTTTGGGCAGATTTTCCATTTTAATGTTTTTTTTTCCAGTTACAAAGCAAGGGTTAACAGCCAAACAAAGCTCAATATTTATGGCCCTGATTCTGTAGTTTACAGAAACACCCCATATGTGGTTGTAAACTGCTGTACGGGCACACGGCAGGGCGCAGAAAGAAAGGAATGCCATACGGTTTTTGGAAGGCAGATTTTGCTAGACTGTTTTTTTTTGACACCATGTCCCATTTGAAGCCCCCCTAATGCACCCCTAGAGTAGAAACTCCCAAAAAGTTACCCTATTTTAGAAACTACGGGATAGGGTGGAAGTTTTGTTGGTACTAGTTTAGGGTACATATGATTTTTGGTTGCTCTATATTAACCCTTTTTGTGAGGCAAGGTAACAAAAAATAGCTGTTTTGGCACCGTTTTTTTTTGTTATTTACAACATTCATCTGACAGGTTAGATCATGTGTTTTTTTTATAGAGCAGGTTGTCACGGACACGGCGATACCTAATATGTATACTTTTTTTTATTTATGTCGATTTTACACAATGATTTCACTTTTGAAACAAAAAAAAAATCATGTTTTAGTGTTTCCATAGTCTAAGAGCCATAGTTTTTTCAGTTTTTGGGCGATTATCTTGGGTAGGGTATGATTTTTGTGGGATGAGATGGCGGTTTGACTGGCAATATTATGGGGTGCATATTACTTTTTGATCGCTTGCTATTACACTTTTTGTGATGTAAGGTGACAAAAAATAGTTTATTTAGCAGTTGTTGTTTTTTTTACAGTGTTCATCTGAGGGGTTAGGTCATGTGATATGTTTATAGAACTGGTCGATATGGACGCGACGATACCTAATATGTCTACATGTCTTTTCCCTATTTTTTTTACAATTTTTTTAACTTTATTTTTGGGCCTCTTAGGCCTCTGTACATGCTTAGCTTGGCGCTGCCATGGCAACCATCGAGTCCCCGCCACAGCATATGAGGGGTTAATCCATCGGCATCCTCGTCAAAATGTGATTTATGTACGTGTAATCCCAGATGTGCAGTATATTAGAGTTTTTTTTCACCCTAACCAAAAAGCTGTATTTCTGTCCTAATTGTGACAGTCACTTATGCTTGTCTAATCCCAGATGTGCAGTATATTAGAGGGTTTTTTCACCCTAACCAAAAAGCTGTATTTCTGTCCTAAATGTGACAGTCACTTATAATTGTCTAATCTCAGATGTGCGGTATATTAGAGAGTTTTTTCACCCCAGTATGCCAAAGCTGTATTCCTGGACTTGCAGCTAGCCTATGCTGGTGCACTATCGTTGCATAAAATGGCTGCCGATCATGTATTGATATTGACTAACTGAAGAAAAAAAAGTTCGTTTTCAGCAGTAGTTGGCTCAGGGCAGGCTTAAAAAAATTGTGCACTGCACCCACAAAACACTTTTTCTGTAGATCGCTGAGTACATAAACCAGTTCTTGATAAGATCGCTCCCTGATCTCTCCCTCACAGCAGCTGCAGCCTCTCCCTACACTAATCCAAGCAGAGTGACGGGCGGCGCTACGTGACTCCAGCTTAAATAGAGGCTGGGTCACATGCTGCAGTTGGCCAATCACAGCCATGCCAATAGTAGGCATGACTGCGATGGCCTTTTGGGGCAAGTAGTAGGACGCTTGTTGATTGGCGCCATAAAAATCACCAAACCCGAACTTTTACGTAAATGTTCGGGTTCAGGTGCCGAAAACCCTAAAGTTTTATGACCAATTTGTGCAGAAATCCATATAATTTCAAAGGGTTCACATACTTTTTCTTGCAACTGTAAGTCTAGCAGAAAAATTGGAGCAAGGAATAGGGAGATCTCTGGATCCATGTGAGGTACAGGGCTGGTTCTAGCTTTGTTTGAAAGAAATAGTCAAGACCTCAGATTTGCTGCTGTGTGTGCAGCAGGACTGCAGGAGGATTAGTTCCATTTATTTACTAGAACTGATCATGTTTTCCAACTGAAAAAAGTAGCAAAATTATTAAACCATTTCACAGTGCAAACAAAAATATGTGTTACATTTTTCCATTGCATGTGATCAATCTAATGGAAACCTTATTCTCCTCCATGAGGTATGGATTGTCATTGGATTTTATGTGGATTTGGCAGATCCACCATGTGTAAACTGGGCCTAATACCCAATTCATACAGTCAGTGTCTGGTCAGTGTTTTCCATAAGTGTTTTTGAGCTAAAACTAGGTGCAGCTTTCAACTAAGAGCAGGTGTAAATTTTTCCATTATACCTTATCTCTGTGGAGGCTCCAATCCTGGTTTTAGCTCACAATCACTGATGGAAATCACTGACACTGATCAAATCACTGACATGTGAAGAAGGCCTAAGTGTGCATTTTTTTATCTGAAGGCGAACCATAGCGTTCACAGCTGCATAGTCTGTTATCTCTGGGTTTGCCATGCACTGCTCACTACTAGAGCGTTGGTAAACCACTGGGCTGAGGAGCCAGGTATTTACCCATCAACTTTCCTAGACCTCCAGGGAATAACCCATTAATCCCTTTACTACACTAGACCACTAGGGAAATATGATCTATTGTATATGACATCATATGACCATGGGGGGGGGGGGGGGTCATTTATGAAGCTTAAATATGCCTATATTAGGCGTATTTCAGGTGCAGATTGCAGTGCAAAGGTTAGTTGCGCTGCAATCTGCAACTTTCCCATGCTAACGTTAGGTCTAAAAAAGTAAGCGTGGCGTAGAAGGGGACGGCCAGCAGACCCATCTCATTTACCATTTTCTAAGCCTGTTTCAGGTGTAGAAAAAGGTCCAAATGTAAGACAGCTCGAAAGCTGTTTTACATTTAGAAGCGGCGGTGGATCCCTAAAGTGGAGAGGTCGGTCTTAATAAATTACCCCCATAGTGATTTGTTTCTAAGAAGATAATTGTGTTGGGATTTTTGCAGATTTGTTAAGTGGCTGTCTGGCATTAATTCAGTACAGAGATTACTGAAAGTATGCCTGTAACATTTGGAGATGAAGTCCAACTGAATTACAGATGTGAACTGTAATCCATTTTTATGACCCTGACATCAACTGATTATGTAAACTAAATTCAATATTATTTTTTAAAGGGAGCCTATCACATTAACCCCTTAAGGACTCAGCCCTATTTTACCTTAAGGACTTGGCCATTTTTTGCAAATCTGACCAGTGTCACTTAAAGTGCTGATAACTTTAAAACGCTTTGACTTATCCAGGCCATTCTGAGATAGTTTTTTCGTCACTTGTACTTCATGACACTGGTAAAATGAAGTAAAAAAAAAAATCTTTTTTATTTATAAAAAAATACCAAATTTACCCCAAAAATTAAAAAATTGCAAATTTCCAAGTTTCAATTTCTCTACTTTTATAAAACATAATAATACCTCCAAAATAGTTATTACTTTACATTCCCCATATGTCTACTTCATGTTTGGATCATTTTGGGGATGATATTTTATTTTTTTGGGGATGTTACAAGGCTTAGAAGTTTAGAAGCAAATCTTGAAATTTTTCAGAAATTTTCAAAAACCCAATTTTTAGGGACCAGTTCAGGTCTGAAGTCACTTTGTGAGGCTTACATAATAGAAACCACTCAAAAATGACCCCATTCTAGAAACTATACCCCTCAAGGTATTCAAAACTGATTTTACAAACATCGTTAACCCTTTAGGTGTTCCACAAGAATTAATGGAAAATAGAGATATAATTTCAATAATTTTTTTCCAGTTACAAAGCAAGGGTTAACTGCCAAATCAAACTCAATATTTATGGCCCTGATTCTGTAGTTTACAGAAAAACCCCATATGTGGTCGTAAACCGCTGTACGGGCACACGGCAGGGCGCAGAAGGAAAGAAATGCCATACGGTTTTTGGAAGGCAGGTTTTGCTGGACTGTTTTTTTTTTACACCATGTCCCATTTGAAGCTTCCCTGATGCACCCCTAGAGTGGAAACTCCATAAAAAGTGACCCTATCTAAGAAACTACACCCCTCAAGGTATTCAAAACTGATTTTACAAACGTCGTTAACCCTTTAGGTGTTCCACAAGAATTAATGGAAAATAGAGATACAATTTCAAAATTTCACTTTTTTGGCAGATTTTCCATTTTAATAATTTTTTTCCAGTTACAAAGCAAGGGTTAACAGCCAAACCAAACTCAATATTTATGGCCCTGATTCTGTAGTTTACAGAAACACCCCATATGTGGTCGTAAACCGCTGTACGGGCACACGGTAGGGCGCAGAACTAAAGGAATGCCATACCTTTTTTGGAAGGCAGATTTTGCTGGACTGTTTTTTTTTTTACACCATGTCCCATTTTAAGCCCCCCTGATGCACCCCTAGAGTAGAAACTCCAAAAAAGTGACCCCATTTTAGAAACTACGGGATAGGGTGGCAGTTTTGTTGGTACTAGTTTAGGGTACATATGATTTTTGGTTGCTCTATATTACACTTTTAGTGAGGCAAAGTAACAAGAAATAGCTGTTTTGGTACAGTTTTTATTTTTTGTTATTTACAACATTCATCTGACAGGTTAGATCATGTGATATTTTTATAGACCAGGTTGTCACGGATGCGGCGATACCTAATGTGTGTACTTTTTATTTTATTTATGTAAGTTTTACACAATTATTTATTTTTTTAAACAAAAAATATCATGTTTTAATGTTTCCATAGTCTGAGCCATAATTTCTTCAGTTTTTGGGCGATTATCTTGGGTAGGGTATGATTTTTGCGGGATGAGATGACGGTTTTATTGGCACTATTTTGGGGTGTGTGTGACTTTTTGACCACTTGCTATTACACTTTTTGTGATGTAAGGTGACAAATAATGGCTTTTTTAACACCGTTTTAATTTTTATTTTTTTACGGTATTCACCTGAAGCGTTAGGTCATGTGATATTTTTATAGAGCAAGTTATTACGGATGCTGCGATACCTAATATGTATACTTTTATTTTATTTATGTAAGTTTTACACAATGATTTCATTTTTGAAGCAAAAAAAAAATCATGTTTTAGTGTTTCCATAGTCTGAGAGCCATAATTTTTTCAGTTTTTGGGCGATTACTTTGGGTAGGGTATGAGTGGTTAGGTCATGTGATACTTTTATAGAGCCGGTCGATACGGACGCGGCGATACCTAATATGTATACTTTTATGTAAGTTTTACACAATAATATCATTTTTGAAACAAAAAAAAAATCAAAAATCATGTTTTAGTGTCTCCATATTCTGAGAGCCATAGTTTTTTCAGTTTTTGGGCAATTATCTTAGGTAGGGTCTCATTTTTTTGCGGGATGAGATGACGGTTTGATTTGCACTATTTTGGGGTGCATATGACTTTTTGATCGCTTGCTATTACACTTTTTGTGATGTAAGGTGACAAAAAATGGTTTATTTAGCAGTTTAAATTTTTTATTTTTTACGGTGTTTATCTGAGGGGTTAGGTCATGTGATATTTTTATAAAGATATGGACACGGCGATACCTAATATGTATACTTTTTTTTAATGTAAGTTTTACACAATAATGTCATTTTTGAAACAAAAAAATGATGTTTTAGTGTCTCCATATTCTGAGCCATATTTTTTATTTTATTTTTTTGGGCGATTGTCTCAGGTAGGGGCTCATTTTTTGCGGGATGAGGTGATGGTTAAATTGGTACTATTTTGGTGGGCAAACGCCTTTTTGATCGCTTGTTGTTGTACTTTTTGTGATGTAAGGTGACAAAAAATGGTTTATTTAGCACAGTTTTTATTTTTTACGGTGTTCATCTGAGGGGTTAGGTCATGTGATATATTTATAGAGCCGGTCGATACGGACGCGGCGATACCTAATATGTATACTTTTATGTAAAAAAAAATTAACTTTATTTGGGGAAAATGACGTTTTTGTTTATTTTTACTTGAAACTTTTAATTTTTTGGGGGGAAACTTTATTTTTTCAACTTTTTTTCACTTTATTTTTTGTCCCACTTTGGGACTTGAACTTTGGGGGGTATATTCCTTTACAATGCATTCCAATACTTCTGTATTGGAATGCATTGGCTGTATGAGTAATACTGTGTGTATTACTTATACAGCTTCCGGAGCCTGTGAGATCCAGGGGGCTGGATCTCACAGGCCCATCACCGGAAGGCAGCGTGATGCCTTCCTTAGACATTGCACTGCCTTCCATGCCATCGGGTCCCCCCTACAGCCGCATGGTGACCCGATGGCACCGCCGCCCACTGCCCGCCGGATAAGGTAAAAGCCGCAAACCGCAGGTCTGAATTGACCTGCGGTTTGCGGCGATCGCCGTCACGGGGGGTCCTGTTGTGACAGGATGCCCGCTGAATGATTTCAGCGGACCTCCTGTTGCGATTAACCCCCGCCACGCCGCAATCGCGATTTAAAGTTAGGACGTACCGGTACGCCCTGAGTCCTTAAGGACTCTGGAAACAGGGCGTACCGGTACGCCCTAAGTCCTTAAGGGGTTAAACATGGTGTCTTATATGAAGGCAGTTTGTTATAGAGCAGGAGGAGCTGAGCAGATTGATATATAGTTTTCTGGGAAGAGATTCAGTACTTTAATACTATAGTATTTTATTCATGTAAATTCCTGCTTATTCTGGGCTTTGAAGTCCAGAATGTCCTATCACTGACTGACAGCCTTCCCTCTATGACTGTGTATACAGAGATAGCTGTCAATCACTGATAGGACCACCTCCTTGACTTCTAAGACCAGAATAAGCAAGAATATACATGAATAAAGTGCAAGTTATACAGATTCTTAAGGTGCGAGGAGCAAACATACACATAAATTTAAAGAACTAAGTAGATTTTCTAGGACTTATAATATTGATGGCCTGTCCTTAGGCTAAGGCATCAATATCAGATTGGTGGGGGTCTGACATCCAGCACTCCCAATGATTAGTTGTTTAAAGAGACCTCAATGCTCCATTCAGCACCACATCCCATTCATTGTTTACCAGACACAGCTCAGAACTTTAGTGATTGCTATGCCTGGTACTGCAGCTTAAGTAAATGGGACTGAGTTTCAATACCAGGCCCAACCACTACAATATGTATGAAGATGTGCCTGGTAAAGTTTGAAGAGGATTTAGGGCTTGCTAAAGCACTGAAGCCTCATTGATCAACTTTGAGTTGATCATAATCAAGCTTTGATGATTGCTCAGGAGATCGAGCTGTCAGAGAGCTTGTCTGACGGATTTAAGCTGCAGAAGGCTTTAAGCCTTCTGCAGCTTGCTGTATACTGTTATACTTAGAACCTGCACTAGCAAACTGGTTGCAGATTTTTTATAAAATCCAGTTACAAAAATATATTTTTTTGCCCAAAATAAACGGTCTTCCGCAAAAGAGTCCTTCAAAAGGTGCCCATAGCCAGTGGCGTGCCCAGGAATGGGGGCGGTCCGCCCCGGGTCCCGGCTCTGACAGGGGTGCCACTGCCAGGCCCAGAAGCAATGAGCGCTTCCATCAATACAGATGGAAGCACTCATTGCTGAAGCGCTGACACCCACATACTGCGGCGGGGCACGGGAGTGGAGCGCAAAGTTCCCTGCCCTGCCGCCAATCACCGCCATGGGCTTCAGGCCTAGTAGGCCTGAGGCCTATGTGGTAGTGAAATACCGGCGCAGGCGCGCGTGATGACGTCATTGCGCACCTGTGCCAGGACTCAGCAGCACAGTGCCGGGACTCTGCGAGCAAGCGCAGGTAAGTATTTAACTTTTATTTATTTTTTATGTGCCAACTTTGGGGGACATGAGGGGGTGCACACAGGAGGTCATGTGGGGGGAAATATGGTGGGATACTGTGTGGGGGAAATTTATTTTATTTTATTTTATGTGCCGACTTTAGGGGACATGAGGGGGGTGCACACAGGAGGACATGTGGGGGGGGGGGGAATATGGTGGGATACTGTGTGGGGGCAAATTATTATGGAAGGGATTACTATGTGGGAGCAATAATTATGGGAGGGATTACTATGTGGGGGGAAATTACTATATGGGCAATGTGGGGGAAACTACTGTGTGGGGGACTCTACTATATGGGGGCAGTGTGGTGGACACTACCATATGGGGGCAGTGTGGGGGAATTTACTGTGTGGGGGAATTTACTGTGTGGGGGACACTACTGTATCAGGCAGTGTGGAGGACACTACTGTGTGGGGGCAGTGAGGGGGAAATTACTGTGTGGGGGACACTACTGTGTGGGGGCAGTGTGGGGAAATTACTGTGGGGGCAGTGTGAGGGAAACTACTGTATGGGGGCAGTGTGGGGGACAGTACTGTATGGGGGCAGTGTGGGGTACATTAGTATATGGGGTAGTGTGGGGGAAATTACTGTATGGGGCAGTGTTCGGGAAATTGCAGAGTGGGGGAAAACTACTGTATTACTATATGGGCAATGTGGGGGAAACTACTGTGTGGGTGACTCTACTATATGGGGGCAGTGTGGTGGACACTACCATATGGGGGCAGTGTGGGGGACACTACTGTGTGGGGGCAGTGTGGGGGAAATTACTGTGTGGGGGACACTACTGTGTGGGGGCAGTGTGGGGAAATTACTGTGGGGGCAGTGTGAGGGAAACTACTGTATGAGGACAGTGTGGGGGACAGTACTGTATGGGGCAGTGTGGGGTACATTAGTGTATGGGGTAGTGTGGGGGAAATTACTGTATGGGGCAGTGTTCGGGAAATTGCAGTGTGGGGGAAAACTACTGTATGGGGGCAGTGTGAGGCAAATTTACTGTATGAGGGCAGTGTGGGGCAAATTACTATATTGGGCAGTGTGGGGCAAATTACTGTATGGGGGCTGTGTGGGGGAAATTTCTATATGGGGCAGCATGGGGGGGCCTTGCTATTGGGGACGCACTGTAGGGGCCATTCTATTATTTCTGGGGACACTATACAGGGATTATTTCCTGGAGCACAATATAGGGTGTTATTATTAGTGGGGGCATTCCAGGGGACATTTAACTGCTGTAGACACTATAGGGACATTTGGGGTAACTTATTAAACTGGTGTAAGTGGAACTGGCTTAGTTGCCCATAGCAACCAATCAGATTCCACCTTTCATATTTGACAGCTCTTTTGGAAATCTAGTTCTCCTTTACACTAGTATTGGGGGTGGCAGCAGGATGACACTGTGGGGACACCCGGATGGGGAGGTTGATGGAAAAATTGAGAAACCTAACGCGTCTGTGTTACAAAATCTGTAGAGATGAGATGCAGCTGAAAGAATTTGTCATGGCGGTCTAACGGAGGAGAAGAGGAAAGAGAAGGTCTACATGACGGGAGATGTCCCTGGATGTAAGAGCTATGTGGTCAAGTATTAGGGAAAGTTTTATGTATATCTTTTCTTCTTGGAAGTGCCATTTCATTGTGTACCACAGATTTTATATCAGCCAGACATTTCATAGCTATTCTGTACAGTGTCTAACTGGGGTTCCTGCGGCCTACCAGAGGAAATTATTCTTGGTGTTCAACCCCCATCATCAAATAAAGTCTAGTAGGTTTTGATTCAAGAAATAAACCCTAATGGCAAGTTATTGGTTCCAAAGACAGCTCCAAATGTTTTATTTTCTCCTAGACCTTTGGGGCCCACTATGGTATGAGAGCCTGGACCCACGAGAGGATCCTTTGGTACTCTGGTGGACCATTCCAATGCCGATTCTGCAGTATATATCTTTCCTAAACTAAATTGATCACAAAAGTCATTACAGATTGCAGTGAAGTAGATGTGATTACCTTTTATAGCTATACAGTGAAATACTGTGATGTGTTTAGAACCTTAGTAAAAGTGTATGTAGAGACTTAAAATTTACCCTGTGTACCATCATGCTGGTGTTTTGGAATCTTTAGTGTCAAGTGTTGACTTAATTCTCAGTGTCTTGGATCTCTCATGTAGATTTTATGTATACTATTGGCAGTCAATACTTCCTTCATTCAGTTTTATCACATTTACAATAATACTTTTTGGGGGCCTCTTCCTGCAGAACCAGAACTGTACCTTCCACTCATTGGGAGGTTTGAAATATGGATGGATGGTATTCATATGTCTCTTTTCTATTTCTAGTGGGTGGCAAATATCCAAAATATTTGAGTATGAGTATTTGAAGGCAATGCACATGTTTGTTCTTACATGAAAATGTTCCTGTCCAGAAAAATTGGTGAAGTTGTATTAATAAAAGCCAAGACATTTTGAAATTGACAATGTTTTGTTTGAAAAAAGGACAGATTCAATAAATGGATATGTTTTAGATAATTCATTGTCAGATGCAGTTTGTAAGATGATTACAACAGATTAGTGAACTTATTAATCCCTTAGTGACCAACAAAACACAATTTTATGGTGGTCACTTAGGGGTTTTAGGCTAGGCCGGTGCCATTTTACGGTGGCCTAGTATAAACGCTGCGCAGGTCTCCCATGCAGTAAAGAGCAGGAGCTTGGCTCTCTCTTGAAGGCCAGTCTCCTGCTCTAACATCCCAGGTTGGCAGAATCACTGATCTGTTTAACCCTTAGATACGGCGGCCAATAATCTAAGTGGTTTCAGATTGAGGGGTTTCCTCTGTCAGCCATAGGCACTACAGAGAAAATGAATAAAACTAAAAAAATATGTATTTGATATTCCTGTACATCATACGTTATCATGATATTTATGCCGCAAAGTGAATGTCACAAAATTTACAAATGTAAAAATACAGTGACAATATTGCTGTTTTTTCAATCCCCTGTCCACAGAAAAAGTTAATAAACGTTACAGTATTATGTACCTAACTTGTCCAGCAAAAAACAAGCCCTCGGCTATATCAGCTTCATAACTTTGTTTTCCTAAGTCGCCAGGAGTTCTTATGTAGTTTTCAGATTTCAGTACTTTGGGGGAGATTTAACAAAACTGGTGTAAAATGAAACTGGCTTAGTTGCACAGAGCAATCAGATTCCAATTTTCTGAAATATGAAAGGTGGAATCTGATTAGTTGCTAGGGCCAACTAAGCCAGTTTTATTTTACACCAGTTTTGATAAATCTACTTCTTTAAGAGAATAATATGCAAATCACATTTCCTTCTGTATTCTGTGAAACTGTGAATTACCCAAAAGGCAAATTAGACTTTTTTTTGGGAGAAGCTTACCTTGAGAGAAAACTTTCCAGTGACCTTGTCTTGTCTTCCCTTTTACATGTAATCCCATCCCTCTTCTGCTTCTCCATCTCTTTAATTCTGGATTGGAATGTATCGACAATGTCAAAGACTGACTTCATCGCAATAGGCACTTCGTAATATTGCTGTATGGTAAAAAAAGAACAAATAAAAACCAATATAAATTTGTATGCCAGGAACTTCACAATTTTATTACCATGGTTATGACCATGAATAAAGATGATCAGATTAACCCGAAACCTGTAGGTAAGTATGTTGCTATGTACTGTAGTGGATTATTTGCTGAAGTTTCTGTCTTTTGAAGGAATTACAAGTGGTGAAGCTGACACCATATTGATTCCGAGCATTGTTGAACAGAACCTTGAGTGAGTACAAAGTGATGAACTCCTTCCCCTACATTTAATGTGGCCTTGCAGGTATATTGTGGACAATTTTATTTATAAATTTGAAATTAAATATGAAATTAGAATTATCAGAACATAGGCGATAGCAGAGGTTGGGGCATAATCATTTAAGTATTATTAGCTACAGGTAACATTTATTTCATGGTTGACCTACACCTTCAAAATTTGTGTAGTCAAATCTTCTCTACAGCTACTTTAATTATTCCAAAAACTGCTGCTCAAAAGTGGTATTGCATACTTCTACCATTCATATTGTTACAATGCTGCTACTCTGCTAACCTGTCCTGGCTGCATGTGCCGACCTCCCGCTCCCTTCTCCTTGGGGGTTCCGGACGCCGAGTCTGTTCTCTCCCTTTATGCAGGCTGTAGCCCATCCTCCACTGTCCACGCGTGTTGCCCCTCCGGTCCCTTACAGAACCAGCCCACTTGCTCCCTAATTCCCCCAAGCCAATGGCTGACCACATTGGGGTACTTTAGGCACCTCTTCTGTGGGAAGGTGCCTGAACAATTGGTTTCCTAGAGTGCCTGTACCCTGCTAAGGTGTCTGCTCTGTTGTCTGCCTGTGTATCGACTTTCTTCCTATTTCCTGGTTTTTGACTCTGCCAGATCTGTGCTTGACTCCATATTGACCTTTCGCTGCCTGCTCTGACCTCGGACCACTTACCATGCTGCACTTACTCTGTCCATCCTAACCTCAGACTGTCCCTGACTACTATTCTTTGCCTGAACTCTCAGTGCTCTGAACTGATGTCTCTGAGCCCCATTGGTGGGCATGAGCTGTCAATCATACAGAAACTACTCCAGGAGGTAGTGGCCTGGTGGTTCCCTGCAGAAAAGTCTAGATCCCTGCACAAGGCTTAAAGGGTAAAAACCAGGGGTTTGCCAGAATAATGCCCTTAGAAGTAGGCCAAAGCCAAATCTGATTTTTAACCCAGTGTTTCCACACCCACTTCCATACACTGGTATTTATTTATATGAGCCCCTCTTTGGCCTTCTATCAGCTTCTGGCAAGAATGCTAATATAAAAAGTATTCTTGTAAGGATAAACGAAAATGGAAAATGGAGTCGCTACTTGTCTCATAGTTGGTATTAACTGGAAGCATTCGGTAAAGACAGACTACTAGAGTGAGTTATTTGGCAGAGGTACTAATGTACAGTATGCTGAACATTACTGCCGGTTAAAAGAGAATAGAGAGGCTTTCATCTAACAGTCATCCCATTATCTCTTTTGCTATGGCTGCTCTATGCCTGCAGAGATTAGTGCAGAAAAAGGAAGTGCTGACTAGGATTAGTATATCACTGGATGAACACATTTGAGTTTTTCCCAGAGCAGTAGAGAACAGAACTTACCTCCCCCTGTCGTTCTGTAGTAAAGTTGGGGACAGATAAATTACTACTAAGTCACCTCAGATAGACTCTAAAGTCCACCATACACATGAATATTGTCAGTCAAACCTATATTTTTTTAGGGGAGACTGGCCAACAATCTAATGGAGGACGCCCCTCCAACAGATGAAGTCATGGCAGAAATGGATCAGCCACATTGATTTCAACACCAGTTCTTTTGTTATTCTGGGAGATAAACTGTTACCAGAGGCGTCTCGCAGCACCTTTCTCCTCTCTATCCATTACCAAGACATACATGTGTAGGGGTTCAGGAGAAATTGCTGTTGGCTAACAGCTATTGAAGGCAGTGGCGTACCGCCAATATAGGCAGACCACACCGTTGCTATGGGGCCCGTGGCACAGGGGTGCCCGGAGCGCATGGAAGGCCCCGCCCCCTATGTCTACTCTGCTGCACAGACAGTTCTCCCTCCTACCCTCCCCTCTTCCTGCATCGGGACTCAGCACAATGGCTCTTCCTACTTCCAGTCAACAGCATCGGTAACTGAGGCAACAACAAGACCCCGGCTGTGGAGACTTATGAAGCTATGGAGCAGGCAGGTAAGTGCGCCAGGTATGTGGACGGGAGCAGACGGTGTATGGAGCCATCTCCCGCGCCTCTGCTGCAGAATCTGCTCTCCGCCGCTCCCGCTGTGGAACTTTTCTGTGTGCGGACATGCTGACTTCAGCCTGGATGGCTACCTGCACTTCCCTACTTGTCCCTTCTTCTGTGCGGGTTCCTTCAGGTCACGTCTCCTCCTCCCAGCAGGGCTGGTCTCCTGCTCAGGTGCTCGTGCAGCCCCCTGGACACATTGCAATGCAAGGGCAAGGATTAATGTGGCAAGTGCCCACTGCAAGGGCAAGGATGGGGCAGGTGCACACAGTAAGGGCAAGGATGGGACAGGTGCCCACAGCAAGAGCAAGGATGGGGCAGGTGCCCACTGCAAGGGCAAGGACTAATATGGCAGGTGCCTACTACTAGGGCAAGGAGCTACAATTCCTTTGTGGGGGCAAATTACTGTATGGGGGAAACTACTGTGTTGGGGCAGTGTGAGGGAAATTACTATATGGGGGAAGTGTGGTGGAAATTACTATTTGGGGGAAATTAACAAACGCCCCCTTCCCCCCCATCGCCGGATCCGCATGACAGGGAGATTCAACGGCAGCCATGGGGGCATCAGGAGCGACGCGGGTGTCGGGGAGCGGAGTAAGTACTACCTGTATCCAGTGCCTGGGCATTTTGGGGGGCATAATAGGGAGTGGGCAGGGGAGGAGCCAGGGCAGGTGGTGGGATGGGCCATGGGTGGGTAGTGGGCAGAGTTAGGGGGGCCCAATTCATATTCTTGCTATGGGGCCCAATGACTTCTATGTACGCCCCTGAATGAAGGTGTACTGGTAGTTTACACAATGGCTCCATGGGGGCTAGATACTGAATTAGGCTCCATTCAGACGTCTGCATGAATGGTCTGGATCTGTTTCTCATAATTCCGCATAATTCATTCAGCAGGACCTGCGCTGACGTCACTGCGCTCACCATGTGGTGAGCCCGATGACGTCAGTGCAGGTCCGTTTGCAGGTCCTGCAAGAAGAAGAAGAAAGAAGACGATAACGGCTGCGCGATCAAGTGGATTTCTTAACCCTCAATGGACATTTTACTTAGCATTCTGTATTATAGAATGCTATTATTTTCCATTATAACCATGTTATAATGGAAAATAATAAAGTAAATGGATCTTAATAGGGTCCCGGGGCTCATCCCTATTTATTAACATCATCTTCTTAGCAACCCTCCATGAAAATCGCATTGCATCTGCACTTGCTTGCGGATGCAATGCAATTTTCACGCAGCCCCATTCACTTCTATGGGGCCTGCGTTAAACTCATGCATGAATATAGAACATGCTGCAATTTTCACGCAATCCATGATGTATGAAAAACATTGCTCATGTACACAGCCCTATTGAAATGAATGGCTCAGGATTCAGTGCGGGTGCAATGCGTTCACGTCAAGCATTGCACCCGGGCGGAAAACTAGCCCGTGTGAAAGAGGCCTTAGGTATATGCTTTACAGCAACCACTCATTGACTTTTAGTTTTCTAGGCATGCTCTGTGCAGAGGACATTTTACAAGCAAGGAGTAGATAAGATTTGACAATCACCTATTGTAAATAGGGGATCTTCTGTTATCTTTTCATAGGTGATGTCTGTCCTTCTAATCCTCTAATGATAAGCAGATAACTACAGTAATGTCATCTGTGCAGACGAAGAAGTGGAACTTTTTATTAGTCTTAGTTGCAGGTGTGAAAACAGCAGGATTTAAGGATTTAATGTTTTTTTTAAAGATAGATAATGACATTGAAAATTAAAAATAACTTCGAATTGAATATAGGGACGCGGCGCACCTCTACTTAACTGCTTTATGCTAAGGTAGGGGGGTACTTTTTTGAGGTCAAAACCTAATAGGCTGGTTTACCTTATTTTTCTTATTTTCTTTGCAGATCCTCCTCGCGACTATTAGTGAGTCCGCTCAGGGTTCGGTTCAGATTTTGTAGTTTTTCTTATTTGTCTTGTTTAAGGGGCTTCTAAGGTCTCCACTGAAGGCAGACAAAGTTCTTTATAGAGTCTTTTTCAAAGCTCGCCCCGGCCAGTGGCGCAGCTTTTACTTTTGAATCTCGCTCATGCTCACAAAGTGAGCGGGTGACGTCACGAGCTTTGAAAAAGTCTCTATAAAGAACTTTGTCTGCCTTCAGTGGAGACCTCAGAAGCCCCTTGAACAAGACAAATAAGAAAAACTACAAAATCTGAACCGAACCCTGAGCGGACTCACTAATAGTCGCGAGGAGGATCTGCAAAGAAAATAAGGTAAACCAGTTAAGCTTAGACCTCAAAATAGTACCCCCCTACCATAGCATATAGCAGTTAAGTAGAGGTGCGCGGCGTCCCTATATTCAATTCGAAGTTGTTTTCTGTGTGTAACTACAGCGGAGGTACGGAGCTGTCTGGGACACTGCTGCATTATCGTAACAAAGTAGCGCCGATGGATTGTGGCGCTGCCACTTAGTAAATAGAAAATTAAAAATAGCCATCAAAATTCTTTAAAATATGTTTAACATAAAAACATTATTTAAACAATAGGTCATTTATTTATGACACATTCCCTTTAAGGCTACTTTCACACTAGCGTTTTTTGCGGATCCGTCATGGATCTGCAAAAAACGCTTCAGTTTCAATAATACAACCTCATGCATCCGTCATGAATGCGGTTGTATAATGTCTTCTATAGCCATGACGGATCCGTCTTGAACACCATTGAAAGTCAACGGGAGACGGATCCGTTTTCTATTGTGCTAGATTGTGTCAGAGAAAACAGATCCGTCCCCATTGACTTACATTGTGTGTCAGGACGGATCCGTTTGGCTCCGCTTCGTCAGGCGGACAGCAAAACGCTGCAGGCAACGTTTTTCGTGTCCGCCTCCAGAGCGGAATGGTGACTGAACGGAGGCAAACTGATGCATTCTGAGCGGATCCTTATCCATTCAGAATGCATTGGGGCTAAACTGATCCATTTTGGAGCCCTTCTGAGAGCCCTGAAAGGATCTCAAACGGAAAGCCAAAACGCCAGTGTGAAAGTAGCTTTAGATGGTAACCTGCATACAATACCTTTATAAGGTCCACTACTGAAACATATGTAGTAGCGTATATAATATCTTATGGGTTTATAGCCTGTTATTAGGATATATGGCATACTGTTTGTTGTGATTTACTTGGTTTGACCTTGTAAATAACAGTTTTGGCCTTTTGACAAGAATTTCCTGTTACCCACCAGTGCATTTTTATCTTTGCACACTGAGGAATTTTAAACAGAACGTCTTTTATTACAGACGTGGTATGCTACCTATGACATGGTACATGGAAGTTAAAATATCCAGATGTTGGCTACCGTACATTTGAATATGTCCTTAAAAATCAGTGTTCAATATACAAAATTTCAATAGATCCAGCGGATATACTAGAGGAGTATATTCACAATTTTTGGGGCAGAAATTTCAGCAAACTTTCCCACTTACCTGAACGGGTCTTAAAGAAACCCAAAGCCTTATACAAATGTACAGGGTGATTTTTTTCCATAAAATAAATGTCTGCAATGAATTTTTTCAAATGTGAACCTACCCCTAGGTGGACAAGTCCACAACTAATACAACTTCTGCTAATGATGTGACACAGTTATTAATATCCTAATAATCACAGAACTACAATATAAACAATAACACATAAACTTCTGCTTACCTTTACTCTCATATCCAAATCTGTCAGCACCATGAAGAAATCATTGTAGGTCATGCCATACTCTTTTCTTAATTCTGTAATTAGCTCACGGTCCAGCAAGTCATCATCTCCAATTACCTTCATTGGTTTTTCATTATCTACGACAATGCAAATAGAGCAATAATAAAACACTTCTTTCCTCAGATGATACAATTAACAACGATTCTTGTATACACTGCGTTTCTCTTGTTAGAGCAGTTTGAGTAGAGTTTGTCCTTCAGAGTTGACCTTCCTTCCATAACGGAGGACAGGTCAATCACACCAGCCATGAACTCTTTAGCTCACCCATAGTTGTTTCCCTGTTCCCTATGTACTTCCTTCAGAGTTTAACTGGTCCACCATGGCAGCAGAGGATTCTCCAGAGGACCTAGGTCCTGACACAATAATGGGCTTCTAATACAACATAGCAAAAATTCGAGCC
Organism: Bufo gargarizans; assembly: GCF_014858855.1. Classification (NCBI taxonomy): domain Eukaryota; kingdom Metazoa; phylum Chordata; class Amphibia; order Anura; family Bufonidae; genus Bufo; species Bufo gargarizans. The sequence continues at coordinate 454,993,904 of NC_058082.1, forward strand.
AAAGAAAAGCAATTTGGAGAGGTTTTTAGAGTCAATCATGTGCCAGGAGGGTCTATTTCCTATGGTTTAATTAATAAATGACCTATTAGACAGTATTGATGATGCATCCAGCAAGTGCAGTACTAGCAAATTAATTTACAGGTTTTGTAAGGATGTGTCAGATTAGTCAAGACCTGGCAGAAGAACACCAGTCTTGATGTCTTTTGCGTGCTTTGTGTACCTAGTCAATGTCATATCAAGACCTGACTGTGCTTACTTTAAGGGAAAGCACTCATATGCTAAGTACTGTATTTTTCACTTTATAAGACGCACTTTTCCCAAATGTGCCAAAAATCATTGTGGCCAGCACATTGTTTATGTTAGCCTGGACCTTGAAGTGTGGAGCGCGTGGCAGCATTGAAGCGCGGGCAGCAGCATTGAAGCAGGGCGGCAGCCTTGAAGCAGTCAGTGAAGCTGAATACCGCCAGCCTGCCTGTTTTCCCTCCTTAGCCGAAGAGAAGGAAGTAGAGTTATTCTCCTTTTCCTCTGCTGCCCTGCATGGTCCGCTAATTGGCGGTGAGCGCCGGCAGGAGCTGCTGCTCCGACACCTCCACCAATCAGCTTACTCCCGCCCAGCCATGCACCGCTGCTAAAAGAAGAAAGCCAGTAAAGTGAATGACACTGGCTCTCAATGGACTGTCTACCGTAGTGTTTGGGTGAGTAAAAGCCAGGACATGAAGGGGAACATGAAAGGGAGCTCAGAGGCATTAAATGACTATAAACCCCCTCATGCAGTGCATGGTTGTATTCTTAAGCATGAGGGGGGTTATAGTCACATCTAATATAAACACTCTCAGACTGTACTGTAATTGGTCTGTGTTTATATTAAATGTGACTATAACCCCTCATTATACTTAAGGAGACATCCCTGTACTACAGGACATGGGTGCATTCCTATGGATGAGGGGGTTATATTCATATTTAAAATAACACTTATAAACACTCCAACAATTACAGTACAGTGCCTGGACAGAGTTTATATTAAATGTGACTATAACCCCTCTCATCCTTAAGAATGTATTTATGTACTTCAGGGCCTTGATGCATCCTCATTGATTAGTGGGTTTATAGTCAAATAACATAACATGTGCATCATCTGTAGATCTCCCATAACTGTGAGTCATCCACAGATCCTCCATAACTGTCATCCACAGATCCTCCATAACTGTCATCCACGGATACTCCATAACAGTGTGTCATCCACAGATCCCCCATAACAGTGTGTCATTCCTAGATCCCCATTGGTACAAAACCCACCAAAGCACACCATTTGGTTAAAAATATTTTTTTTCTGATTTTTTTCCTCTAAAACCTAGGTGCATCTTATCATCAGGTGCATCTTATAAAGCAAAAAAATACAGAAGATATTCCACCCACATAGCAACACATATTCATAGTAACATAGTACATAATGCCGAAAAAATACATTTGTCCATCCAGTTCGGCCTGTTATCCCGCAAGTTGATCCAGAGGAAGGCAAAAAAAGGTGAGGTAGAAGCCAATTTTCTTCACTTTAGGGGAATAAAAAATTCCTTCCTGACTCCAATCAGGCAATCAGAATAACTCCCTGGATCAACGACCCCTCTCTAGTAGCTATAGCCTGTAATATTATTATCCCAGCTCATAGCTAGGAATCCACATTGTTCTCTAAGGCCCTTACCACTACATCCTTCTACTGCTTCAGTCCCTGTGTGGCTGCTGTTACCACATGGACGGCCATGAAATCAGACCGAACACACTGCGTGGCGGTCATACAAGCTGTATGATGGCAGCTGATACTACAATATATGGTGGTCAGAGTCTCTTCACAGTCTGCGGCTCATCACACAGGAGTAAAGTGGGTCGCCAATCATTGTTGAGTGGACATTTCCAACTCTTCCTGTGTGTTGAGCCAGGACCAGGATATGGAGAAAATCAGGGACCAGAGCAACAGCCAAACGGGAGCAGCAGGGAATTGGGGAGGTGAGTAATGATGAGTAATGACACAGCAATGATGTGTCACGTGACCTATTGACATGATGCATGGGGGATATATCACCGCTACAGCCAGTCATTGGCTACAGCAGCACACATGACCCCCTGCCAAAGTGGATGTTGACATGTGGGACCGGAGCTCGTCAGTGGCAGGGGAGACAGAAGGATCTGGAACCCAGTGGCTGGGAGTAGGTAAGTATATTTCCTTCTGCAGGTCTAGTGACATGTGGAGGTTGGACCAAAAGACCTCCAAACTTGGAAGACCCCCTTTAAGTGTTTTAATGTATATTGAGAGAGCACATACAGGCTTAATGCACATGCCTGTTTTCAAGATCCATATAATATACATAGGGCTGCTAGTCAGGCTGGAGCATGAAAATATATGGACATAATATGGATGATAATTTGTCCAGAACAGGAAGTGCTGGCATGGGGACAATAGTGCAGAGGAGCAGTTCGCTTCTAGCCATTCGTTCCAAGCACTGATAAGCTATTCCCCTTTATGATGTAAATGGATTTTTATATAACATTGGTAGTTCTCCTATGTGACAGTAAATGAAAAACATATTTTTTTCTCCAAATGTTTTTAATCTATGATTATGTCTAGTTTTGACAGTCAGTCATCATACTCAAGCAATAGTCAAAGCGTAGGGATTCACATCGTAATTGGATGCAGGTAGACTGACAAAGTGAAATTACTGCAATCAAATTCTGACCATCTGTTCCTCTGCATCAAGTTATATGCCTGCTTTAAATGAACACTAAATATGTACGCATGTACACAGTATGCACTTCACTACTTTCAGGAGACAGCAATAAATTTAATCCCATTCTCTACAGTTGCCACTAATAAAACAAATAAATATATATTTTTTGATGAAAGAAAAAGGGGGGGGGGGGGAATGTGTGTAAGTGTGTGGCTGCTATATTTTTGCTGAAATTAATAACTATAGCTAAAACTTATATTTTCTTTATTTCACTTTTAACCTTTTCACATATATTTTATTTTACATTTTTGTTTTATGGAAAAAAGTCTGAGTTAATTCACTGTGGGCTCACAGTTAATTGCGCATCAAGAAGAGCATGCGACACTGGTTTCTTTACTTTATATTTCCATGGATCATTGTAACACCCTTTTACAGCTATACCATGCAGGGGGGCCGCTTTGGCTGGTCTACAGGATACTTACTGTGACCGCAGCTGTCTAATGACATTGTGGTAACAGATATCTGCAGCTCCAGGTGCAGCGTCCCACTCAGGACACGTGGGAACTGCAAAATTACTGTGAAACGGCATTATCATATTGCATGTCATTTAGTATTACCACAGCTGTTGTATCCCTGTTCATAGGCTGGTCTGGTGTAATTTATACATCCCACCACTAGATGGGGATAGCACTTAGTTCATATAAATACTTAGGTCAGGCCTAGTGTGAAGAGAGAAGTAAAGTGGGAGAGTTAGTGAACAGCAGAGTCAGTGGTTAAGCTGAGGCTACACACCACGCAGTAGTGGGTGAAGCCAGCTGCAGAAATGAGGTAGAGCCAAGGTATGAGGCGCAGGAGAGCGTTTTCCTTCTGTGATCCTCTTAGTTCCTACATCCTACAACCAGAGGATAACGTTTTCGTCCCTGGAAGAAGACTAAGCTAAAGAGAGACATCGGTGATAACAGCCATTACTTAAGGCTTAATAGGCACCTTTGCACACGGTGGAGGACAATCTAGCTACAGACAGCCTCACCATATATTGAAGAATACAGATTAGCTACCTGTTCAAGGGCTTGGAAGATACAGAAGTAATAGGACTAAGCATACCAATAAGCATTACAGGCAACCTCACCAAATTACTCTGGTTTACAAGGGACCTGAAGCAAAGTCACCTACCAGAAATACTTATACAGAACCACAAGCTAAGTCAAACCCAGCCAAACCTATTAACAGTGGATCAACAGAATTCCTCTAAATTGCAAAAGACTGTATTCTGTCTGGTGGTATATGCCGCAACTGGAACCAACATCAGTAAAAGTTGTTTCCTACCACTGTCTACTTCATTCTTAACTGGTTGTACCACTATTAACGGTACTGGCGTCACGACAAATAACACAAAGGGACCCAGCCGCCACAAGCACCCTAAACACCACTGCCATCAAGGGCACCTCAACCTTCATCTAGGCTGGTGCTTACCTACCACAGAGTGTGCCCCAGAGGATTTTGTGCTGTCTTCCTCAACAATGTGCTGCCGGCCCAGGAAGGCTTTCTGCTAACCGTGAGTAAACCGATGAACTGTGTTATTATTTGGCCCCTCATCGGCCCACTGTGCACCTCACGTGTTGCCCCTGCGGTTCTGACTGGCTGCACAGGGGACGCTGGCAGATTGTAATGTAACTGAACACTATACCTCGGATTACAGATAAAAGCTTACAGCCATGACGTGTATAGTCTTGCAGCAGTAAGCAAGAGATTAATAGTGTTGCATTTTGTGCCAGTATATTTTGCCTCTACGATTTTTCTTTTGCGCCATATTTTTTTTTTTTTTACTTAAATCTTTTTTATTTCGATTTCGTACAATAAATACATCCATAGCAAAACATTATCCCAACAGTACATAAGAAAAATTATTAACAAATAGTAATTACTATTCATCTTTCATTTCTATTTTTTCTTTTTTTTTTCCTTCCCTTCCCCTTTCTTTCCCTCACCCCATTCCCGACCACCTCCCAACGCCCACCCTCCCGTTTCCCCCCACGTGGAGAGAGAAAAAAAATAAAAAAAATAAATAAATAAATAACTAAAGTACCCAATTTTTCCAGACCTGGTCGAGATTTGGGAATTTTTTAGTATAATTCTTTGTCCCACTTTCTTCTTTAATTAACTTGTCTATTGTTTTCCTCCACTGTTCCACCGTCGGTGGATCTACCTTTATCCATTTCCTAAGTATCAGGATTCTGGCCTGAAATAATACTTTATTTAAAACCAATCGTATATTTTTATTCAGTTTCAAATGTTCGGTTGCCCCTAAAATACAAATTACTGGGTCATTTGGTACTCGGACCTTCAGTAACAAAAACACAGTTTCCATAATTTCTGTCCAGTATCTATGAAGCTTGGGACACCTCCAGAAACAGTGTATCAAATCAGCTCTCTCCTCCCAACATTTTAAACATTTATCTGTTGGTCTCACTCCCATTCTTTTTAACATCCATGGAGAACGATGTAGTCTATGTATTATAAAAAATTGTGAGATCTTGTGCGAACCCCTATCCGAAATTGTCGCGTAATTTCTAAGGGCATCCCTCCATTTTTCCTCTGTGAAGGAATCTAAGTCTTTCTGCCATTTCTTCACGGCAAGCATTGTAATTATTTTTCTTTTTTCCTCCATCAAGATCTTATATCTCTTTGCAGTTATTCCACCTCCTTCCCCTGCTGCAACAAACTTGTCCAACATATCTGATGTTTCCCTTCGGTACCTATCCCCCTGTACCACTATCCGCAATGCATTCCTAAGCTGGAAGTATTTAAACAAGTCCCTATGGGGGATCCCAAATTCCGACACCATTATATTGAAGTCCTTCAGCTTATCTCCCTCAAAAATCTGTTCTAGGTATTTCACTCCTTTTTTTTCCCAATCTATATAATCTCTTATTGTTTCCAATTCCTTTAAATTAAGATTTTTCCATATCGGTGTATATTTCAAAAACCCTTTAATCTCCAATAGTTTCTTAATTTCCCCCCATACGTATTCTAACAAATTGAATATCCTATTACTAGTATTTTTTTGCCCAAAAAAACCTGACTCCAACACCTCTAAGTGATTAAATTATTCTTTCCATCCCCATCTATTTAATTCTTGTCTACCCACCTGGCTATCTAAGCTATCCTTTATATTCCCATATTGTGTTATTAAATAGTAGAAAAATAGATTAGGAAGCGCTAATCCTCCTTCTTTCACTGGGAGCTGAAGGACTTCCTTCTTTATCCGAGGAATCGCACCCTTCCACATAAAATCCCCCATTAGTCTATCCAATAGTTTAAAAGTATTTTTTGGTATTCTTACTGGGGCATTTTGCAATACGTAAAGTATCTTTGGGAGGAAGACCATTTTTATTAAATTCACCCTGCCCTGCATTGACAGTGGTAATCTTTTCCATATGTGTATTTTAGTTCTTAGTTCTTTTATTAAGGGGAGAATATTTAATTTTTCATATTCTTCTATGTTCCCGGAGATTTGTATGCCGAGATATTTAAAGTTTTCATGCCTTTTTAAAACGTGCACCCGTGTATCTCTCTGTAGTTGCCCCTCTCCTAATAATAACATGTGTGATTTACCCCAATTAATGTTTAAACCGGAAAAAAAAAAAAAACTTATCTATTATCTCTGTTATTTTATTAAACTGTTCCCCGGTGTTTTGCAAAAAAAGTAAAATATCATCTGCGTACATCAACAGTTTTTCTTCTCCACCCACATATGTAAAACTTTTAATCTCCCTATCATTTCTTATTATATTTGCCAGGGGTTCAATTGCTATTGCAAATAGCAATGGGGAGAGAGGACATCCCTGCCTTGTGCCGCGTGATAGGGCAAACGAGGGGGATAGGCTCCCATCCACAACCACTCTAGCCCTGGGGTTACAATAGATTAGCTGAATCCACCTTATAAATCCTTCCCCTATACCAAATCTCCTTAATACTGCCCATAGATACTCCCATTCAATGCAATCAAACGCCTTTTGAGCATCCAATGAGAGTATCGCTTTTTCCCCTGCGTCTGATCTATTAGCTTCAATATTAAGGAATAGCCTTCTTATGTTGGAATATATTGTTCTACCCGGTATAAAACCTGTTTGATCTTTATTTATTATTTCTTTAATAACCTTAGAGAGCCTGTCTGCTAGAACTTTTGCCAGAATTTTTGCATCCGTATTCAAGAGGGATATAGGCCTATATGAGCCGGGGTCTGTTTGTTCCTTCCCCTTTTTTAAGATTAGTATAATAATTGCTTCCTTCATAGAGCTCGGTAGATCACCTAATTTTCGAGCCTCATCCAATGTTATTTTTAATTCTGGAACTAGTACCTGTGCAAAGGTTTTGTATATTTCAAAGGGGAGCCCATCTCCACCTGGTGCTTTCTCGGATTTAACCTTGCCCAGAGCTGAATTTATATCTGCCACCGTTATTTCTTTTTCCAGAAATTCTTTTTGGACCTCAGATATCCTATTAAAAGCAATCTTATCTAGATAGGAATCTAACTCTTGTTTTGAGTATTGTACCCTGGACTTATATAGCTCTTGGAAATAGTCCCAAAACACTTTTTTTATATCTTCAGGTGCGGTGAGTAATTTTCCCATTTTATCTTTAATCGCGCCAATCCATGATTTCCCTTTTTGATTTCTCACTATATTTGCTAATATTTTACCGACCTTTTCACCCTCCGAGGCCAACTTAATCCCCTGAAGGAGCAATTCTTTCCTGCTTTTTTCTAATTGATATAACCTCAACTTTTCTTGTTCTTCCTCCCAAACTCTCTTATTAAGTACAGTAGGATGTCTCATACATACCATTCCAACCTCTTGTAATTTTTTTTCCAATGCCTTCCCATTCTCTCTAGTGTTTTTTTTCCAATAGTTTACTTTTTTGAACAGTAATCCCCTCAAAAATGCCTTAGAGGTGTCCCAGACCACAAGTCTACCGGCAGAGCCATTATTTTCCATAAAAAAAAGTTTCAACTCTTCTATTATACTCTCTTTATCTGAGATTAATAATAGCCAATGGGGGTTAAACTTAAACAACGGCAAAGTATTATTTTTATTCAGGTCCAACTCCATTACCATTGCACTATGGTCCGATAAAGCCATGGGTATATACTTTATCCTAATCTTATTTTGAGATATTAAATTTTTGTTTCCCAAAATCATATCTATTCTCGACCAGGTTTGGTGTGTTTTTGAGTAACAAGAATAATTAATTTCATCCGGGTTCTGCACCCGCCAAACATCTACCCAATTGAATTCATACACTAATTTGCATAACTCTACATTTTGTGCTCCTCCCCTTCCACTAGACATCCTATCCCTGAGTGGATCCATAACCGCGTTATAGTCTCCGACCGCGATCAACATACATTCCTGTTTATTCAACATAAATCTATACAATTGGTACAAAACATCTGATTTATATGGTGGTGGAATATATATATTTGCGAGTACGGTTTTTTTCCCCTCTACGTAGCAGTGTAGAAAGAGGTACCTGCCACAATCGTCGGCCTCACATGCCAGAGCCTCAAATTTAATCTTGTTATGTATCAAAATCGAGACCCCTCTAGAGTAGGTAGTATATACCGAATGATATCCCGCCACCATCCATCTCCTCTCCAACCACCTTACTGATTCTTTATCTAAATGTGTCTCCTGGAGGCAGACGACGGCTGGCAGGAACCTCTTTATCCACTCAAGGATAGCAAACCTTTTAACCCTCTCACGGAGCCCTCTCACATTTAACGAAAGAACCCTAACCATCTATCCAGGAAGGGGAGAAAAAAAAAAAAAAAAAAGAAACTTCTCTCCACGCCCCACCCCCCCGAGCCCTCCATACCCTCCCATCCAAATAGTCCCCCCTTCTGCTGGTCGGCAGTCCGGGCGACTCCATATCTTAGCATCTTAGCACCTATCACCACCTCCCCCCCCAGCCTCAGAGACCCTCCCCGTCCACCCATTCGGTAACTTCCTCCGGAGTCTGAAAGAAAACGAACTTGCCATTGTGTTCCACCCTTAATTTTGCTGGAAAAAATAGGCTATACTTTATACCTGCTTCCCTTAGTCTTTTTTTAACCGATATAAACTCTCTTCTTTGTACATTAGTACTATATGAATAATCTGGAAAAAGTTTAATCTTTACCCCCTGTATATAGTATCTTTCCGAGGTTCTAACATCGGCTAATATTCCATCTCGGTCCTTGGATAGTAGGCATTTCACCAGTATCGGTCTGGGATAGTCTCCTGGTACCCTATTTTTTGTGGGGACCCTATGTGCTCTTTCGATGGAAAACAGGGGAGAAAGAGTACCTTCTCTACTGTTTTCCCTTAACCATCTCTCCACAAAATCGGTGCAGTTATCTCCCTCCGCTCGCTCTGGAATCCCCACACATCTTATATTTGACCTTCTTGATCTATCTTCCTGGTCTACCAGTTTTTGTTCCATCTTAACGTTTATCTGTTTTAAAGATATCACTTCCTTCTCTAATTTCTGAACAGATTTCTCTAGGGGAGGGATCTTTTTTTCCATCTCTTGCAACCTCTGTCTTACTTTTTCCATCTCCGCTCGTATAACCATGACATCTGTCTGTACTGCCCCAAGCTGGGTTACCAGATTCCCCATTAAATTTTCCATTCGTGAGACAGTACAGAGTATATCCTGCACCATTTTTACATCTGTTTCTGTATATGTCACTGGAGGTCCCCTCTCTGCCTCTCCCCCTTCAACTGACGTTTCATGCGTTAGACCCTGCGGTCTAGAATCCACAGTTTTTTCTTTTTGTGGAGATCTTAGCCCTGGTGAATTCGGGACCAGGTATTTATTTAGGCCTAATTGCTTAGACCCACTTTCCAAACCTACAGCTGATCTCCTAGCGGTACTTCCCGCAGGGCCACGCGGTTCCTCCCTTTTCTTGGACGGCATTTCAGTTCTCCACAGTTTTTCTTTTTTCCTCCCTTTTTTCCCCTCTTTCCCTTCCTTTCCCTTTTCCCTCCCTTCTCCTTTCTCTCTTCCTTCTTTTTCTTTCTCTCTCTTTCCCCTCTTTTCTTTTCCCTCCTTCTTCCTTCTCCTTCCCTCTCTCAATACCAGGACGGTTTAAGGGCCCGAAGGGAACAGATACAAATATAACCCCCCTTCTAAGTTAATCACAATCAGAATATAGACAATAAACTTTTCCAACACAGTAAATTGATCCCATAAAAAAAAATCAGTTCAGCATCAGTCCAATGATGGAAAAAAAAAATCAGTTCAAAAGGGAGAACCATTAGTGATATTAGTAATGTTAGTCAACTTTAACCGGGAGAGGTAGATTTCTTGCGGAGTTGTAGCACACGACATAAGATCCAGCGTATCGGAAGGTACAGATAGTTAGTTCATTAAATCAGGGAAAGACAATATCATTGATTCTGCGGCCTGGGTGAGAACAGGGTTATATATCTTTTTTTTTTTTTTTTCCCCTCAGTCCACAATAGCTTCAGACCGTATATCCATGCGCACAACCACAGTCACCTTGGGAAAAACAACCCCCTATCAGCTGCCATCACCGGGGATATCACCCCTGCTACTTATATACCTTCACAGTAGAGGCAGACCTAGGGGCAAAAACTGAACGTAGGTTGCGGTAGAAGGCACTTCAAACTGTACCCCCCGAGTTAATCGCCCCTGATGGTCCTGTATCAAAATTTAAGGGACCTGTCCAGGTCATCCGGGTCAGCTTCTCCCACAAAGGTAATAGGAGCAACAGGGATCCACTATAAGCTCAACAACAAGCTAGAATGGCGGCATCCTATGGAGCTTTTTTTTTTTTTTTTTCCAGCATACCAGCTCCTCCACTCGTTACTCCTCCTCTCATTACTCCTCTCCACAGGACGGCCGATGTGGCGACTCACCACCTGTTGTCTCCTTGCCTCACAGAGCGGAACGGGGGGTCAGGATACAAACGCCGGCATTAGAAGCAGGGCGGCCTCAGCATTACGGCATCTCAGCCTCTCAGCCCATCAGCTGCTCAGCTGTTCGGATGTTCCGGGCTACGGGCTGCCAGCGGGCGGCGACGGAGCAGAGGCAGGGGAGGAAGCGGAGGCGGAGCCCTAGCGTCCTACGTCAGACGCTCTCTCATGCTGTCCAATCGGCGTTTTCCCTGCGCCATATTTAGGAATAGTTTGTTTCTTCGTAAATGTGTCCCATGTGCCCAAGATTCTAAAGATGTTGTTTTGGTCTAATGCAGTTGTATGAAAGATGCAGCAAACTGTGCCTTGTGATGCTGTAAGTTGTTTAGTTTCAACACAATGCGCCACAGGGATGCCTCTTTGCAACACAATTCGCCACATGGCTTTCTACTTACAGATTTTGCACCAGTTTTTAGACCACCTTGGAGATTGTATAGTTTTTGACCACAAAATGGGACAAAGCCTGTTTAAGACTAGGATAAAACAAAAAAAAATTGTCTTTTTTTATCATGTTGCAAGTTAATACTATTTTAGGCTCAAACACCTCATAAATTCTGTCAATAATTTGGGCACATTCTATGGCAGAATCTAAGCACAAAAACAATGATGTATTACTCCAACTACAGACTTAATGAAAAATGTATTAATATTAAATACAGAACATTTAATTTGATCAGATAAGTGCAAGAAACTATTAAGATACTAGAGAAATAAGCAGCAGTTTTATTGGATATTTGATAATATGATTCATCCCTATTATTCACTTTTGTATATTTATAGAAATACTTTATTTATATTTCACAAGAAGGATTGACTGACTGGTAAATATTCATAGTGGAACTTTTTGACCTTGCAGTCAAAATATGCTGTGTGTGAAACATAATGATAGGGCAGATTTATCAATGAGTTATCTGACATGCATGTTCACTTTGTGTTTTTGGCTAGGAAAAGTTCCCTATGTATATGCTAAATGGAGAATGTGATGGATTCATCGCCCATGAGCTATAATAGTATCATTTTAATGAATGCATTCATGAGCCTTTAATATCATTTCATGAGCTATCTGTTAAATGGATCCATTTAGAGAGAGTCTGTCACCAGTTTTATAGTGTCCAGGGCAACATAAACAAGTGACATATCCCCTTAACAAAATGCTGGGTCAGTTTCTTTACTTGATTCAGGCAATTTGCTAAAACCTTGTATTGAACAGCTTCAGAGCATGCCAATGAATCTCCATATTCATGAGCTCCTTTCTCCACCCTCTGCTGCTAATTGGTGGGAAAAAAACCTGTCAATCAGTGGCAGGGGGCGAGGAGAGCCAGAAACTCATGATTCCCTTACATCCTACCAGCAGCACAGATGGGGTTAACTGCCCCCTGTGGACTGGTAGGACCGGTGGAATTTTTAATGAGCCCAAGAACCAATAAACGATCTTCAGTTCCCTGAAAGGGAGGAGATCACCCCCCCAGCCCACAGTGTTTTTTTCTGTCCTTTGGACAGGTGTCGCTCCCCCTCAGGCAGCTGAAGAGTGCTTAGGGGCTCTTTTATTCCTTAATCCAAGGATCTCCCTTTTTTTGTTGTGCTCATTGCCTTTATTATAGGCCTTATTGCGGCTATTTTTTTCTCTAGGGTACCGTTGGGGGGGGGGGGGGGGGTTCCCCTCCCCCCTTCTTCCGCTGTAGGCCGCCCGGTTGTCCCGCATGTGTGCGGCGCCGCGGCGTCCCCCCAGCGCGGCAGCTGCGTGCCCTTCTCTGCTGTCGGATCCCTCGCCAGCTGCCGGTGCGGTGTCCCGTTCTCTCAACATTTCCCGCATGTGTGCGGCGCCGCCATCTTCCGGAAGTGACGTGCACTAGTTGCGCTACGTCACTTCCGGTTTTTTCGTATCAATGCGGTGAGGTTCTAAACCTCACCGCTCTATTCTATTTGTCTCCTTATGGACATCCTCAACTTCCATGGATAGCAGGGGGAGACACATAGGGTTAAGTGAGCCAGTATGGGCTCTATTACCTCTCTGGGCCGGTCTCGATCGAGGGCCCGACCAGGAGGCGGGGCTTCCTCCTTTTAAGTGCCCAGAGCCTCTCGTTCAGTGCTCTGGTTGCATCGCTTCACAAGCTAGCTCCAGAGTTCCCTGTGCCTTGATATATTCTAGTAATATATTGCTTGGGTTGTTCTTCTTCTTCCACAGCTCTATTTTCTTGTGCTGGTGGGCGCCCAGATGGTCTTGTTTCACCTCCTCCTGGTGTTTGTAGGTGGTATGACCTGTTTATTCTTTCTTTACAGAATTATGGCTTCTAAGGATTTGGATCCGTGGAAGTCTGGGGCCAAGAGGAAGCATTTGGCCTGTTACAAGTGTAACACACCTCTAGACGACAGCTGCCCTTACTCCAGGTGTGAGAGTTGTCGCACGGCATCCACGGAACCCACGATGCAAGAAATGTTCCAGTGGACAAAAACCTACGTGGATGATTCCATTAAGGGAGTGGTGCGTCTGCTTAATGAGAGACTACCAGGATCCTCTCAGACTCCCATGGATGTGGTTGCACCGGTCGGGAGACCTACCCCGTGTTCCGTGGGGTCTTCTTCTGAGGAAGAAGAATTAACTTCTTGCTTTTTTCCTCCAGAGAAAACGCAGAAGTTGTTGAAGTCCATCAGGTCGGGGGACCAGGATGTTGACATGGGGGAGTCCTCCGATCCCGCTGGACGGACACAGCGTGTCTTTAGAGCGGATGAGACCCTCCTCTCTGTAATGCGTACAGAGTGGAGAAAGCCTGAAAAAGGCCCAGTCCTCACCAGGAAATTTAAGCTCATGTACCCGATGGCTAAACCCTTGGTGGAATCGTGGGGTTCCGTTCCCAAGGTGGACATGGCTATAGCCAAGTTGTCCAGGCGCACTCTGGTCACCGCAGACGATGGGTCTAGTCTGCAGGACCCTCTAGACCGGAGGGCAGAGTGCACCCTCAGAAGGGGTTGTGCGGCGGCTGCTGCCTCCGCATCAACTTCAATTGCGGCCACTGAGGTAGCCTCCTTTCTACGCTCTAAGCTCAACCAGATCCAGACGGACGTGGACCAGAGCGTTTCGAGAGATGACATCTTGGCAGCCTTCAAATCAGCCAATCTGACTATGGACTTCCTGGTCGATTCCTCTCAGATGCAGCTGAAGCTGGCCGCCAAAACTATGGCCCTAGTTTCAGCTGCCCGCAGACCACTTTGGCTGAAGCCATGGATCGCGGACAACGCGTCCAAATTTCATCTTTGTGGGCTCCCCTTCGAGCCGGATAGGCTGTTCGGGTCCGAATTAGACAGGATTATGGAGGGACTCTCCGACAAGAAAGGGAAGAGTCTCCCCCAGCAGCCCTTTCGGGGACGCCCTAGACAAGAGAACAAAGGCAGAGGCCGTCCAGGGCAGCAGGCTAGGCGCAGAGATTGGGGGGGGGCCGTCTCGTAAATTTTCGAGACGCTCCCGCAAACCCACCAGGGAGTCAAAACCCTCCTGACTATGTGCCTCCTTGAGGCTCTTGGATAAGCCCTGCTGCCCCTACAGTATCTCCTCTAAACTTTCCCGTACGCCTCCCCCTGATTCCCGTGGGGGGCCGTCTCTCCCATTTCAAAGAACCTTGGGCCCAGTTGATCACAGACCCCTGGGTTCAGGACATAGTTTTGGCCGGGTACCGGGGAGATCTTATCTCCCTCCCCCCAGAAAGATCCATCGCCACGCGAAACTTCGGGTCTATCAAACAAAAGATCCTAGAATCTTATATTCAGGACTATATCTCCAAGGGAGCTCTAGAGGAGGTGCCGGCAGGGGAGAGAGGCCTAGGGATTTATTCTCCAGTGTTCCTGGTTCCCAAGAAGACGGGAGATCTCCGGATGATCATCGATTTGAGATTCCTCAATCGATTCATAAGGAAAACCAGGTTTCGCATGGAAACCATAAGGTCAGTCAGCCATGTCCTCAACCCTGGGGATGTCATGGCTACTCTGGACCTCAAGGATGCGTATCTTCACATCCCGATCCATTCAGTTTCCCGGAAATTCCTCAGGATCGCGGTCCAGATGTTAGGGGTTCGCAGGCACTTTCAGTTCACTGCGCTTCCCTTCGGAATCTCTTCCGCCCCCCTTATCTTCACCAAGGTTGTGGTGTCGGTGGTGGCAGCCTTGAGACTTCAAGGACTGACTATTATTCCTTATCTGGACGATTGGCTTTCCGTAGCCTCTTCAGTTCCGATTCTTACCCACCATCTTCAGATCGCAATCTCCTTTCTCCTCCGCCTGGGCTGGATTATCAACTGGCAGAAGTCGAATGTGAGCCCATCGACTCCAATCCATTATTTAGGATTCGTGGTCGACTCTGTGGAGATGTCCCTCCAGTTGACTCTAGAAAGGAGAGCGCGGATTCAGGACCTAGCAAGAGTCCTTTTTGTCCCTCGTCGAGTCTCTATCCAGACTCTCATGAAGATGCTGGGGCTCATGTCAGCAGCTGCGGACGCAGTCCCTTGGGCGTTATGGCACCTCCGTCCTCTTCAGTCGGAGGTCTTACACTTATGGAACGGCAGCCCTGCGGGGCTAGATTCCCTGTGCTCCCTGTCCGGTCAAACCCGGAATTCCCTCAGATGGTGGTTTCAGCTACCAGCAGGGAAGTCTATGACCCAACCAGCTTGGGTCATATTGACTACAGACGCGTCCCTTGTAGGCTGGGGCGCTCACCTGGACGGATCCCCAGTACAGGGATCTTGGTCCCCTCTGGAGCGGCGTCTTTCTTCCAATCTTCGCGAGATGTGAGCTATCCGGCTAGCCCTCCTTCACTTCGCCCCTCAGATCCGGAGCAAAGCAGTGAAAGTCCAGTCAGACAATATGACTGCGGTTCTCTATATAAACAAGCAGGGAGGCACAAGATCATTGCCCCTTCTGTCAGAGATCGGGGTAATTCTTCGGTGGGCAGAGACGAACCTTTCCCATCTATCTGCCATTCATATTCGAGGCTCCCTCAATATGATAGCGGACCGCTTAAGTCGAGGATTACCGACCATGGAGTGGTCTCGGCATCCGGAGATCTTCAGGCAGTTAGTTCACAGATGGGGTATGCCAGAGGTGGATCTCATGGCAACCAGGTTCAACGCCAAGGTGCCGAGGTTCTGTTCCCTGTACAGGGAAGACAACCCCCTGGCGATAGATGCTCTGTCGATACTGTGGAGGTTCAGGCTGGCTTACATCTTCCCTCCCTTTTCCATGATACCAAGGGTATTGATGAAAATCCGTCAGGATCAGGCCTCGGTAATAGCCATCATACCGTTCTGGCCCAGGAGATCCTGGTTTACCCAGCTCATTCAGATGAGTCGGGGACAATACTGGAGACTCCCCCCAGAGCAGACCCTGGTGTCGTGGGACACGCATCTCTGCCCAGATCTGCACAGGTTCAACCTGACAGCCTGGAGGTTGATCAGTCCCTTCCCAACATAGAAGGGCTCTCCGAGTCGGTCCTGAGAACTTTGTCGCATTCCCGAGCAGAGTCTACGAAGAAGGCCTACTCTAGGATCATGAGAATCTTCATGTCATGGTGTGATTCCAAACAGGTGGCGTCTGCAGATCCGCCCCTTCCTGCGATATTACAATTTATTCAAGATGGATTAGATAAAGGTCTTTCTCCAGCTACCTTGAAGGTACAGATTTGTGCCATCTCGGCCTGTCTCAACAGGCCGCATTCTCGGGACACACTCATTAAACGCTTCCTGAAGGGAGCTGAAAGACTAAAGCCTACTATACTGAAACCCATTCCCCAGTGGGATCTTTCAGTAGTGCTCAGGGGGCTGGCATCTCCCCCCTTCGAGCCCTTGGAGGAGGTCGATTTTAGATTTCTAACTTTAAAGATGGTTTTTCTTCTGGCTGTAGCTTCAGCCAAAAGGATTTCTGAATTGCAGGCGTTCTCTGCGATTCACCCCTATATTATCTTCCTACAGGACAGAGTACTCCTGAAGTTCTTACCCTACTTCAGGCCTTCCAAAATATCAACCAGGTAATCTCCTTACCAGTTTTGTTGTCAGCCTCCTCCTCTGATACTCCAGCTAGAGACCCGCTGGATATTTCAAGGTGCCTCCAGGTCTATGTGGATAGATCCAGAGAATTCAGGATAGATGAAAATCTCCTTATCCTGTTTGCCGGTAAGTCTAAAGGCCATAAAGCGTCTAAAGCCACCATTAGTCGCTGGATCAAGGAGGCCATTAGGGAGGCTTTCGTCTCCCAATCCCTAGATCCTCCGGAGTTTGTGAGAGCCCATTCTACTAGGGCTGTCTCCACCTCTGTTGCGGAGAGAAGACTTCTTCCCTTAGAGTTGATCTGTAAGGCGGCCTCCTGGAGCTCTGAGTCAACCTTCATCTCCCATTATAGGATAGATGCTAGGATGGCAGAGTTTTCAGCATTTGGGCAGACTGTTCTGAGTTCTGCCAGGCATGAGGACCCTCCCTAGGGGATTCTTCTTGCTATCTCTCCATCTGTGCTGCTGGTAGGACGTAAGGGAATCGTTAATTTCTAACGATAATTTGTTTTCCCTTAGTCCTAACAGCAGCACACAAATATCCCACCCTAAATACATTTTGCTTGTTAAAAACACGGTGGGCTGGGGGGTGATCTCCTCCCTTTCAGGGAGCTGAAGATCGTTTATTGGTTCTTGGGCTCATTAAAAATTCCGCCGGTCCTACCAGTCCACAGGGGGCAGTTAACCCCATCTGTGCTGCTGTTAGGACTAAGGGAAAACAAATTATCGTTAGAAATTAACGAATGTCAGGACTCATTGACATGCACTGGAGCTGTTAGAACCTAGCAACATAAAACTGGTGACAGATTCCTATTATCACATTTCTCACTCACAGGCTATAATGGCAACCATGTAACAGATATAACATAAAAAGCTATTGCAAAGCTTATGATTTATACAATAATTGATGCCAATGGATGAAAGTGGCAACTGTTACCCATACTATATGAAAAGAGGTATAAACAGATCCCGGACTCCGCAGGATTGAATAGCATAGTATTTTTTGCAGTATATTGTCTGGACTGAGGCCAAAAGGAGCACTCTTTAGGCCATCGTTGGATTAATGGACCGGGGTCCTGGGTGTCAGAACTCCACCAATTAGATACTGATGACCAGAGGTGAGCGAGTTTCTCAAAAATTAAATTTGGTTGGTTAGCTGAATTTTCTGAAAAGATTCGATTCGATCCGAATCTTGTTAAATAAAACTGCAATTGCCTGGCTGCAGAGAGCCTGTAAAGTGGAGTAGAACACTGTGCCTTGCAGTAACACGCATAGGGAGTCTGCTGTGGTGGTGAAACAATATTGTGAGTCAGTATGACACGCAGATGACAGGCTTCGCTCTTAGAATCACTGCACACTTTACTTATTTGGGTCGTTATGGGGCCAAAACTGACCAAATAACTCAAGTGTGAACTCAGCCTTAGAGGTCAATGTTAGCGGCAGGTATAAAGAACCGTGCATAGGCCCAAGATCCTACTATAGCGTGAAAGAGCGCACTTCTTTTACACCGTCGTCAGCTGATTCCACATAGATGTCTGCAGAACCTGTTCTATTGAACACTTATACAAGTAAAGCACCCTGACAGAGTGGAGAGGGTGTCAGCAGTAAGTTTGTGTTGACATCACTGATTATTTTGCCCTTCCTCTGATCTGTCAGAACAATAACCCCCAAAAAACGGATCCTGTCTGTTGAGCATCTGCCTTCACTCGGTCAGCATTTTGTCTGTAATCCATCAAAAGGAGAGCGCTAAAGCAGGAGTGGATCCAAAACAGAGATGACACGTGAATGGAATCTTTGCATGTCTTATGTGGAAGTCTCCTCAATATTTTGGCTGGGCAGTAGCTGCTGACTGTCCTCAAGTAGCTCGTCCTCTATGGCATATAATACTTCTCGCGCTGAGGGGACTGAAAATGACAAAGGAAGGTTCAGGACAGGTGGGGGCACAGGGCCTGCTCCCGGGCCATCGAAGACCGAGTGAACCATTCAAGCACCCCTGGGTAGCTGGTCAAGACACGACCGCTAGTTGACACCGGGAGCTCAGGCCTCTCGCTGTGATTCCTGCTGCCACCCCCACATTCTTCTGTTGCCTACGACAGAAATATTTTGGCCACTGCCCATTCCCTTTGAAGGACCTGGCACCTGTCTGTCTTACATACTGTACAATACAGCCTTTAATACCAAAAAAAGCTGTAGTACAATATTACTTCACAGCTGAACGGCAATTAAGACATATATATATTTTCTGATAAATATACTCTCCCCCCCCCAAAAAAAATATAACAATCACAATTCACACAGATAATAGGAAGTAGGTTTATTTAACTTCAAAACACCCTATAAATGGCTGTAGTACAATGTAACTTCACCGCAGAACCCCAAACCCCCAAAAAAGAAATATAATAAACACAATTCACCGCAGAGCGGCTAATAGGACGTACGTGTATTTAATTTTTTATACACCATGTCAATGGCTGTAGTACAATGTTACTTCACCGCTGAATGGCAATTAAGACATATATTTTTTTTTTCTGATTAATGAACTCCTCCCCCCCAAAAAAAAATTATCACAATTCACCACAGAACGGCAATTAAGACAAATTATTTTTCCTATTACTACACCCCAAACAAAGAAATATAATAATCACAATTCACCGCAGAACGTCTAATGGGATGTACGTATATTTCCTTTTAATACACCACGTAAATGGCTGTAGTACAATGTAACTTCACCACCGAACAGCACTAAGAACATATATTTTTTTCTTTTTTCTTTACTATTAATACACCCCCCAAAAAAAAGTTAAACAATGTAAAATCAACACAGAATGGCTAATAGGACGTACGTATCTTTCCTATTAATACATAAATGGCTGTATCACACAGAACTTGGATTCCAATCACAAGCAAGGTTTACTGGAATCACTGATGTATCATATAGTGCAAACAACCTAAAAGCAGCAGTATAATAGCAATTTGGATACCCAATTAGTGCAGCAAGGTGTAATAGAATTGCTCCTATTACCCAAGCTGTACACTCCCCTATTGCACCCTATTCTCCTTTTATAGTGTGGATGATGCCTCCCTATCCTTTCCCTACACCTTAAAAATCTTTCCCTGAACTTGTAAATCATTTTTTCAGCACAACGAAGTCTTTCCTAGCACTTTCCCTTATGCCTGCTGACGTCTCTCCCTGCACTAAGAACACTGGAAAATGGCAGAATCCAAAATGGCTGAAGCTATTTATAGGGCTGTGACATCACAGGGACTGGCTGCTGATTGGCTGCATGCATTGTATTGTGGGTGATCCCTTGATCACAGAGTTCCCAGCAGCCATTTCAGGAAAAAATTTGATTTGTTACCACAAATCGAATTTTTCCTGAAATTCGGATCGAATTACACTTTGTCTGCTTCGATTCGCTCATCTCTACTGATGACCAGTGTTGAGCACGAATATTCAAAATCCCGAATATCGCAACTTTAAGAATTCGCGAATATTTAGAATATAGTGCTATATATTCGTTTTTCGAATATTCTTAATCTTTTCCATCTGAACACATGATTCCTCCCTGTTTGGCCCACAAGCAACTTGAGCAGGGAGGAATCATGACTTCAGATGGAAAAAAATGACGAATATTCTAAAAAACGTATATATAGCACTATATTCGATATAATGCTATATATTTGTTTTTTAGAATATTCGTAATTTTTTCCCTTATGAAGTCATGATTCCTCCCTGCTTAAATTGCTTTTGGGCCAATGACTCATTGGCCCACAAGCAAGAAGCAGGGAGGAATCATGTGTTCAGATGGAAAAAATTACGAATATTCTAAAAACAAATATATAGCACTATATTCTATAGTGCTATATATTAGTTTTTGACCCACGCCTGTATTGTTAATAGTCGCATATTACGCGATCATTACCTTGCCGATTTTTGAGTAAAAAAAAGAATGTAGAATATAATAAATATTCAAATTTGCCAATATTCGCCAAATATTCTACAAAATATTCGCGAAATATCGTGAATTCGAATATTGCCCCTGGCGCTCATCACTACTGATGACCTATCCAAAGTATAGGTCATCAGTAAAAGAAATCTTGGAAAACCCTTTTAAAAGGTTCCTAAGCCGTTGAACCGGTGAAATCACGAAGATTGCAGCGAAGCTTCTCACAGCGTTCTGTACTGTTGGGTTTCATTTGCTCTGCGTGCGTTTTGCAATATGCAGAGTATGGATCCCATATACTTTTTATGGGTCAACTCCACAAGCTGGAGAAGCCGAGCAGAGGCGAAACCCAAAGGTGCAGAGCATTCTGAGAAGCACTGCTGGGGGAAAGAGCATCTTTCCCCCAAAGATTTAGGTCTCCTTTAATAAATCTCTCCTGTTGTTAAATTGTTGGCACATGCAGGAAAGTCCTACCTTTCCAGTTGCTAATAGCTATATACGTAAAAGGAAACAGCTAAAAAAAGGCTAAATTCAGCCATGCTTCATTCAAATGACTCAAGCAACATAGGAGACCATGATGTCATTGTCTAAGCCATGACTGATTTCAAATTCCGATCATCAACTCTTGGTTTTCCCCTTGAGACTCATATACCTTCTTACACACTGTTGGACCTCCATCCTGCATAGTTTCCATTCATTACATAGAAGGCAGAGAGTCTTACAGTGTACAAATGTAGTAGTAAACTCCAGCTTACCTTCTTTCTGTGCACGGTTGTGGTCCGAATTCCGACCTCTTAGAACAGCCAAAAAAATTAAACCAGCACTGATTAAAATTGTTAATGATTCTTTATGTGATATTTCAGCATTGCAAAAACATGAAAGCAAAGCACCCCAACAAACTGTAGACACGTTTCGGGCAAGTCAATTTGAATCTTAGGTCCAGATGCATGACGTAACATATAAAAGCTGGACACTGGACCAGCAGATCAGATTGACACATAAAGTGATAAAAACCAATAATGTTAAAAAACATATACTGTACATACTACGGTCTGCAAATCTCCACACTGGGAACATACAATTAGATAAATAGTGAATAAGTAGTGAAAGAATGTTTGACACGTGTCTAATTAAATGAAAAGGGTTGTCCGTGTCCACAGCTGAACCCAGACATATCCCCATTTTCACCCCTCCGGCCCCCCTGATATGAGCAATGGAGCATTTCATGTTCCGATGCTCTCCATGCGCTGGATCGCGCAGGGCAAGGGCTGTTTGTTTGCGTTTGTAGCACTACTAGGTTGAGGCTTCCACCTAGCAGAGTTGCCGGTGATGTCATCGGCTCTGATGGGTAGGCTTTAGCGCTGCCTTGCCGTTTTACAGGCTAGGGCAGCGCTAAATCCCGCCTATTAGTGCTAGTTGGCTCACGAATTTCAGCCACATTCTTATCAGTAAGATAAGAAATGAGCTTTAATGAGTGTTTATAATGTAAGAGAGCAGGAGATAAGGAGTCTGTCTGCTCCCCAGATTACGGAAAATACAAAATCCAAAGGGTGCTACTAGAGCATCTCAGCTATGTACAGAAAAAAAGATCCAATGTATTTAATAAAGACTAATTTAAAAAAATATTTTTAGCTCAAAATAAGTACAGTGTAATAATAATAATAATGAAATGCCCCCAAAGGTGTACATAGGCTTTAACTATCCTAGAGGTACTACCTACATGCATTAAAGTGGTTGTCTAGGTTCAGAGCTGAACCCGGATATAGCCTCTTCTTAACTCATTTACTATGTATGAGTCGAGCATCAGAGCATTTCCTTGCTCCGATGCTCCCCCTTGCCTTGCGCTGCATTGCGCAGGGCAAGGTCTGTTTGTTTACTGCCGGTGACGTACCAGGCTTCTGGTTACAGTGGTTTTAGTGCTGGATCCGGCATGTTCATTTTCCATATAATACCACCAGATCCATTCTGAAAGGATGCGTTTTGCTGTGGTTGCAGTCCTCGTGAGTCTACACAATTTTATGGGTGTGGGTATTTAAACAGTGATGTTCACATTCTGCGGTTTTTCTTTTTTGCAACATGGATACTATCTAAGGCTACTTTCAAACTTGCGGCAGGACGGATCCGACAGGCTGTTCACCCTGTCGGATCCGTCCTTCCGCTATTTCGCCGTGCCGCTGGACCGCCGCTCCGTCCCTATTGACTATAATGGGGACGGGGGGCAGAGCTTCGGCGCAGTACGGCAGTTCGCGCTGAGAGGCCGCCGGACTAAAAAGTCGGACATGCTACTTATCTAATTGTATGTTTTCAGTGTGGTGATTTGCGGATCATAGTATCTATATGTTTTTTTACATCACTGGTTTTTGTCAATCTGATCTGCTGGTCCAGTGTCCAGCTTTTATATGTTACCCTATGCACCTGGACTTAGGATTCAAATCGACCAGCAGTATCAGCTCACTTTTGTGACATTTCTGTAGTTTGTCGGGGTGCTGTGCTTTCCTGTTTTTGCAATGCTGTAATATCAAATAAAGAATCATCGAGGATGTTAATTAGCGCTGTTTTCACTCACAATGTACCCTGCACAATCATTAGGTTCTACTGACAAACCTACTCTAGGACAGCAGCGATCTGTTACATTCCACTGCTTGGTATAAAGAAATATAAACTCGGTGAAGAGATGATGAATAGAACCATACTGTGTGTCTTTATAATAAATCTCTGTTCATTGTAATTACATGTGGGGCTCATGTTGATTTTGTCTCTTTAAAACAACAACTTACCAGGGGAGACAGAAAATGAATGTAATTCAATCTCACTGAATTGGGTGAAAGTGCATGAATCAAGAGAATGCATTGGTCTCTAGGGTGTAACATATGAAATGCAAGCTCACTTATCAAAGAGTTGCTTTACAGAGTTCAGAAAGGAAAGTCTTCAGGCATATATAACATAAAAACTGATGTCCTGCTCCGAGGCAACATATGGTCATAAAACTAAGACCTGTTGTTATTAATATCATTCGCTCTCAGGACTGGAGAGAAGCCAAAAAAGTACATTTTCTAGACGTTAACATTTCATAACTTGAAGGCTTCAACCAGAACTGGTCGTATGCCTGTGTGATACAGGAGCGCTTTCATTGTGGCAACGAGTTTGGGTTCAGAAATTGGCATTGGAGGGGGGGGGGGCACCGTTTCGGTTTTTGATTCAGGCAGCAGAAAAGCTAGGTGCACCCCTGCCCATATAGATACTGTTATAAAGTCTAGAAAGAACTATACAGTATAATGCACAAGTAGCAGTGTCATACGTTGGCCGAAAATCTCTTTCATACATCTGCCTCAATAGTAATACCTGCCTCGATAGTAATGCCCTTTAGTGCTGACTAGCATGCACTGCAAAAATAATATACTGTGCCTTAGTGGCAGTACCACACAAAATAAACTCCAATATAGAGTGTCCAAATAACAGCTCCATACATTAAGTAATATAACGATATAAACATAATTCTAAATCAAACTACTATACAATTATTAACAGATGATACAGGCCTCAGGTGTCAGGTTAACTTGTGGTGCTTCCTTCAGCAACGGCGGCTGATGTGCCGTACAACCACACAATTTCACATGGTGACCCGCTCCCCTTACATTATGACAAATGGTCACATGACGCAAGGGGATGCGTTCTCCGCCATGGTTGACTTTGGTGACATCAAACTGGATGATTCCATTGAGGGAGCCCAGCTGAGCATCGCAGGCCTGGAGTAGAAGGCGCAGGGAGCCAGCGCTGGGAAGTAGGTAAGTAATCTTCCCTTTACAGGTCCGGTAAAGTGGGTGTAGGTTGTTAACCCCCCCCCCCATTCTTGTTCAACCCCTTTAATTAAGAGCAGAATAAAGCCTTGTTCACTTTTTCACATGTTGGAAAGAGTGGCACAAGCGTTTAAAAAATATGGTGCTCGCTCTGATCACCATATTTTTCAATGTATTTACACCAGGCAACTGGTATAAATACATTGATAATTCTTCCCTCATACAGCACTAAATATCCTGCCTCCCCTGCTGCACTCTCTTATAGCAGATTTCATTGCACTCACACCCCCTGCCCCGGCAGAAAACGTGGTGGAGGAGTTGGTCTTCTATCAGACAACTGCCACTTTCCATTACGCTCCCTTCATTTGAAGCACACTCTGTCCGTCTCTACTCTCCCTCCAAATTCCAAGTAGCTGTAATACTGCCCAGCCACCATCTTTCTCAACCACTTCAATACATGGCTCCTACACTTTCTTTCTGCTGACATTCCCACTATCATCATGGGTGACTTCAACATCTGCATTGACACTTCCCACTCAGCTGCCTCTAAGCTTTTAGCACTCTCTTCCTCTTTCGACGTCTCACAGCGGACCTCCACTCCCACCCACAGAGTTGGTCACACTTTGTTTTTTTTCTTTACCCAACTCTGCTCCCTAACTAACCTTTCTAACTCGCCTCTCCCCCTATCTGATCACAACCTACTCACCTTCTCTTCATTGGTCTCTCCAGCTGCTCCCCCAGTCCTCACACTAGCTCACCCTCGCAGGAACCTTAACCCCTTCAAGACCCTACAATTTTTCACCTTAACCCCTTAAGGACTCAGCCCTATTTCACCTTAAGGACTCGGCCATTTTTGGCAAATCTGACCAGTGTCACTTTAAGTGCTGATAACTTTAAAACACTTTGACTTATCCAGGCCATTCTGAGATTGTTTTTTCGTCACATATTGTACTTCATGACACTGGTAAAATGAAGTAAAAAAATATCATTTTTAATTTATAAAAAAATACCAAATTTACCAGAAATTTTTAAAAAATTGCAAATTTCCAAGTTTAAATTTCTCTACTTTTATAATACATAGTAATACCTCCAAAAATAGTTATTACTTTACATTCCCCATATGTCTACTTCATGTTTGGATCATTTTGGGAATGATATTTTATTTTTTGGGGATGTTACAAGGCTTAGAATTTTAGAAGCAAATCTTGAAATTTTTCAGAAATTTTCAAAAACCCAATTTTTAGGGACCAGTTCAGGTCTGAAGTCCCTTTGCGAGGCTTACATAATAGAAACCACCCAAAAATGACCCCATTCTAGAAACTACACCCCTCAAGGTATACAAAACCGATTTTAAAAACGTTGTTAACCCTTTAGGTGTTCCACAAGAATTAATGGAAAATAGAGATACAATTTCAAAATTTCACATTTTTGGCAGATTTTCCATTTTAATCATTCTTTTCCAGTTAAAAAGCAAGGGTTAACAGCCAAACCAAACTCAATATTTATGGCCCTGATTCTGTAGTTTACAGAAACACCCCATATGTGGTCGTAAACCGCTGTACGGGCACACGGCAGGGCGCAGAAGGAAAGGAATGCAATACGGTTTTTGGAAGGCAGGTTTTGGTGGACTGGTTTTTTTGACACCATGTCCCATTTGAAGCCCCCCTGATGCACCCCTAGAGTAGAAACTCCATAAAAGTGACCCCATCTAAGAAACTACACCCCTCAAGGTATTCAAAACAGATTTTTACAAATGTCGTTAACCCTTTAGGTGTTCCACAACAGTTATTAGCAAATGGAGATGAAATTTCAGAATTTCACTTTTTTGGCAGATTTTCAATTTTAATCCATTTTTTCCAGTAACAAAGCAAGGGTTAACAGCCAAACAAAACTCAATATTTATTACCCCGTTTCTGTTGTTTACTGAAAAAACCCATATGTGGTCGTAAACTGCTGTACAGGCACACGGCAGGGCGCAGAAGGAAAGGAACGCTCTATGGTTTTTGGAGGACAGTTTTCACTGGGATAATTTTAAGTTACCATGTCACATTTGAAGACCCCCTGATGTACCCCTAGAGTAGAAACTCCAAAAAAGTGACCCCATTTTGGAAACTACGGGATAAGGTGGCAGTTCTGTTGGTACTATTTTATGGTACATATGATTTTCGGTGGCTCTATATTACACTTTTTGTGAGGCAATTTAACAAAAAATAGCTAATTTATCTGACAGGTTAGATCATGTGCTATTTTTATAGAGCAGGTTGTTACGGATGCGACAATACCAAATATGATTATGTTTTTGATTGTTTGTTTCAGTTTTTAATATACTAGCACTGCACAATTCTGTTAATTTTTAAGGCAGAGCTCTGGCGAAATAAAAAAAATATATAAAATTATTATTTTTTAATATTGATTTAAAATAGTACCCTTTTCTGATGTATGTGCCCCTTTAAATGAATTAAAAATGTATTTAAAAAGTCAACCTAAAAAGTACAACCTAATGAGAAAGTGTATGTGTTTGAGGTGTTCTGAATTGTATATGGCCAGCTTTCAAGAGGTACTCTACAGTAATTTCAATCATTTCATTTTCTACTACAAAGTATGATATGTTTTTTCTTAAAAATTACAGAAGATGAAAGACATACATTGAAATCTAGCCAGCCATCCATAACTATTGACATGATCAGCAGAAATTAAATTTCTCCGGAATAAACACTTCACACATATTTCGGCCTATACGACACCATCATTTAGGGGTTTACTGGTATTCGGCTCCAACTGTAAAACAAACCCACCAGTGTTCACCAGTAAACACAGAACACATATTCATGTCTATTTCAGGATGTGAAGAAGTTACACAGAAATTGATGGAGGTTTGGTACAGACACGCTCTGCCAGGTGGTTAAGGTATTAATAACCAAAAGGATATTCTCGTCATAATAAAACATTTTGTGCCGTGAGATCTAAAAAGGGACATTGGTTTCCCAAAATGCCTCAAGCTTAACATTATTATCTGACCGATGCACTCTGTGTCTGATATAACGTATATGCCTACAGGAAAATACATAGACCATAGTAATGTGAATCACAAATGATGTGTCTTTGTCTTGAATTTAGCCATGTGGCCTCCAGTGTTTTCACATGTCTGCGGTTAAGCTGACAAATAGTGAAATTATAGATATTTGATATTTATGTGGCTGCTGAGCAGATCAAAAGAAAAGGGCCGACGTGTGCTAACCCTACTTAGAATCTTTTGGTTCAAATATCTCTGTCAGCGTTTCTGGAAAATATATTAAAGGGAATTTGTTACCACAGATCAACCCTCTCTCCTTGTGGAACGTTCTCATAACAAACAGCTAGATTCTTCTACAAAAACCAGTGCGAACCATCAGAAGTCATTTGTAGATCTTTTGTGGCCATATATACAAAATATCTGACCTAAAAGATCTCCTGGCAATTGGATAGATCATAAAAGTATTATAGATGAGTTTCCATCTTCTGGGACTTTGGGACACTTTAAAGGGAACCTGTCATGTGGATATTTGATTATAATCGAACTAATTATATGCAATCGTTAACTACTAAAAAGTACCTTAGATGTATTCACTTACTGGTATGTCAGATGGTTACCTCATAATATACACACAAAGATGCCGCATGCTAATGAGCTGATTTGAGTCCAGCGTGATGTCATTGAGTCCAGCGTATATTTAATTCAGAGCTATAGCCACTCCCCTGCCCACCTGCTGCTGATTCATATGGAAAAAAAACTGTCATTCAGCAGCAGGTGGGCGGGGAGAGTCAGGAGCTCATGAATATTCATGACTCATCATTATCAGCTGGAGCTTTTCAATACAAGATGTTGGCAGATTGACTGGGTCAATTAAAGAAAGTGACCCAGCATTTTGCTAAGAGAATCAGTCACTTATTTATGTTGCCCTTAGTTAGGACACCATAAAACTGGTGACAGGTTCCCTTTAAGTGCAGTCAGTGAGACCCTGAGGAGCTGATGTAGAGGATGGGAGGGGTAGTGGCCCTGATGAGATGTTGTGTCATAGTGTACTCCCTCAGGCCATTGCTCAAATCAATGCAGTGGAAAGGTGCAGGCCAGAAGTAAAAGTATAAAAGTCTCTCAGTGTAAAATGTAACATCCAGTGGTAGTTGGTACAAAGTGCAGTTTTGGTCACCAGGTGATGGAGGTATTGTGGCTGATTAGGTGACAATTAAATGGCACTTGCAGGCACTTGTGGATATAGGTGTCAAGGCAGGAGGGCATGAGTTCGGGGCCAGTGGATGGATGGTAGAGTCAATTACCAGGCTGTTTAGTTACAATAGATATAGTCTCTCTCTTTACTGAGAAGCAGGTACAGCTCTGAGGTATATGATATACCATAGCATGATTCTCCCAAAGGTTGTATACAGGAGATAGCAATGATGGCAGCAGTCCTTCCTGAGACACCCTAGAAAAACTTTGCAATATTTCCAAAATTTACCAGAGGCATGCAATTCCGTTTTGATGAACACTTTCTGCAATACCCAGTCTAGTCAGAAGTGTGGTGAGCACTGGAGGCAATTATCCCTTTCCACATGCGGTAAAGTCTATTACCATACACAGGCGTTTTTCTTACTTACTGCTCAGTCCATGCACTACCTTGTAAATGGTTCTCAACCTTCTGTATGCATATGCAATGCTTTCTTTCTCTCTGGGAGTAATCCTTAGCAAGGTTGCTTTCCCGCAATTTTCCCACTCTCAGGAATGGTGTTTTCCTGGACAAGGCTTCTCATTATTGCTAACTTGGCAGAGCTCACCAAAGTGGGTCTTGTCTCTAGCTCTACTCTGATTTTTTGTCATAAAAATTCACCCCAGAAATTGGAGGCTGATCCTCAGATTTCTGCAACGGATTGTCAGCTGTGCAGGTTATGGATCCACCTATGGGGCTAATCTATGAGCAGCTACCTGCTGCGACAAGAATATGCATGTCCATTATTTTTTTCTGTGATGCTCTGCAGATTATACTCAGCAGGAAGTAGACTAGGATCATTTTCTGCTTGGATTCCAAGTGTGAAATCCTCGCCGAAAAGACTCTATGAACAAAGCCTTAGGCTGCGTTCACACGGGCGAGATTTCCGCGCGGGTGCAATGCGGTAGGTGAACGTATTGCACCCGCACTGAATCTGGCCCCATTTCTATGGGGCTGTGCACATGAGCTGTGATTTTCACGCATCACTTATGCGTTGCGTGAAAATCGCAGCATGCTCTATATTGTGCGTTTATAATGCAACGCAGGCCCCATAGAAGTGAATGGGGCTGAGTGAAAATCGGAAGCATCCGCAAGCAAGTGCAGATGCGGTGCGATTTTCAACGCATGGTTGCTAGGTGACAGTATTCACTGTATTATTTTCCCTTATAACATGGTTATAAGGGAAAATAATAGCATTCTGAATACAGAATGCTTAGTAGGTGGTCAATTGAGGGTTAAAAAATAAAAATAAAATTAACTCACCTTCTCCTCTTGATCTCGTAGTTCCCGGTCTCTTCTGATGAGCTGTCGGCTAAAGGACCTTTGGTGACGTCAGATCACATGCTCCAATCACATGGTCCATCACCGTGGTGATGGACCATGTGATTGGAGCATGTGATCTGACGTCACCACAGGTCCTAGCCGTTAGTTCATCATTAAAGAAGTAAAGAAGAGACCGGGAACTACACGATCAAGAGGAGAAGGTGAGTTAATTTAATTTAATTTTTTTTAACCCTCAATTGACCACCTACTAAGCATTCTGTATTCAGAATGCTATTATTTTCCCTTATAACCATTCTCACGCAACGCAGAACTGATGAGTAAAAACAAAACACAATTGAAATGAATGGGTCAGGATTCAGTGCGGGTGCTATCCGTTCACTTCGCGCATTGCACCCGCATGGAAAACTCGCTCGTGTGAAAGGGGCCTTAAAATTATTAGCCTGCTGACAAAATTGTCAATGATCTTAGACATTTTCTGATCCAAATCCAGGAGTGGATTAAAAAAGAATGAGAAATATGAAAGAAGGACTTCCTGCTGGATTCACTTTTGGCTTTGGTTCAAAAAACTGCATCAAAAACTGTACGTGTGAGTCCAGCCTTAGGGTCCATTCAGAAGACTGTATTTCCAGGTCTGCATCCTTTCCGCAATTTTGTGGACCCATTCATTTCAATGGGGCCGCAAAAGATGCAGACAGCATACTGTGTCTGCATCCGTTCCTCCATTCCGCAGCCCCGTAAAAAAAATAGAGCATGTCCTATTCTAGTCCGCATAGAAGCACATGCAGAAGCACGTGGCCGTTATACGTATTTTCTGGATCTGCAATTTGCGGACCGAAAAACACTTACGGTCGTCTGAATGGACCCTTAGAAAATAAGTCTGAGCAGCATGGTGCTGTGCAGACACAATAGTATTTGCCGAGTTCCTGGTTGCAGCTTTGCTGAACCTTGCCGATTAGGTATGTCCTGCTATGTAATTACTCCCAGATATTCTTTCTATGAAAGTTGGAAGGAAAGTTTTCCATGTTAGCTGTTCCCAATGGAAGTGTCAGCTCGTATGCACTTTATATTGTCATGCTTTCTTTACACACACCCTTCCATGTCATTTGTACGTGGGATTATTACCGATTTGTGTTGACACAGCTGCTCACTTTACAGTGTCTGCTTGGTTACACGTTTGCTTAAATTGCTTTTTTAATTTTGGAGCAGTTTATTTAAGCTTTCCCGGGTGGTGTTACTTTGTCTTTCCTGGCTAATCTCAAACCTGCTGTGTACCTGGCGAGTTCAAGGCTTTCCTTTCTGTTAGGGCTCATGCACGCGGCGGTAGTTGGTATGGTCTGCATACGATCCGTATTTTTTGCAGATCAGATGCAGACCCATTCGTCTCAGTGCCCCTCAAAAAAAAATTTTTTTGTGGACAAGGATAGGACATTTTTGCAGGAGAAAAAAAAGTGACGGCAGGCTCTCGGCCGGTATCCGTGTTTTGTGGGTCCGTGTTTTGCGTACCGCAAAAACAGATACAGTTGTGTGCAGGAGCCTTTATGCAGACATCGGAACACTGCATGTGCAACACCTAAGCCTGAATGTTTTCTGTCTTTCCTTCAGGATAAAAGTTGGCCCCTTTCACAACACCATTTTATATTTCTGCTCTTCTGCTCAGTTAGAGGACAGAAAAATCAAAATAATGGAAGTGCTGGATCCGGTGTAATGTTACATTACCCTACTTCGTAGGGTAATGTTAAATAAATATATATATATTTTTTTTTTTAACAGAAAAAATGGCCATTAGATCTCCCTACCTCCACACTGCGCAGGCGCGGAGATCGGATGGATGTTCAGGAGTTAACCGCGCTTGCGCACTGGGCCATAATATTTCCCTACTAAGGCTCTCCAGTGCATGCGCAGTGTCCCGGTGTGCAGCTGAACTCTGCTGTGAAATTTTCCCTAAACCGTCCTTTTGCGCATGCGCAGATCGTCAAAACTCCGGAACGCCTCATCACGTCATTTCCGGTGCGACCGGAAGTTAGGAGGTAGGGAAATATCACAAAGTAGGGTAATGTAACATTACACCGGCACCTAGCTGAAAGAAACTGAGCAAAATGGACCCCAGGGTCTTTTTGATGGAATCTTCAACGGAGGCACCAAATGGAGTCTCCAACGCAGATGATAATCTGGAAGACGTTTAAACAATATCTTTTGTGAATGATAAGTAAAGATGTATTCGTTAGGGTGCTGACACAGGTAGTTTTAACAAAAACAAAAAAAACACTTATGAGAAAAGCTTGACATGGTCAGCATTTTTTGTTGCTTTTTATTGTAGCCATTTTTAGAATTTGTTTCACAACAATGCGTTTTTTGCATGCTTTGCATTTTTAATAGCAAAATATATACGGGGGCGCGGAGGAGGCCGGGACATCGGGCGCGGCACATTTACCACCTTTTACAGCTGAAAACAGATCAGGCCAGAGCCTCTTCATAAATTAGGCGCTTTTTCCATCAGCGCAGGGGGGGAAACTGAGAAATAAATGACCCCCTTTGTGTGGTGGGAGATGGAGCCTAATTGTCCGGTAATTTAGCTTTCAACCCTTTGCATGCTGCACTACACATGGGCAAAATCCTTTGACCTAAAAAGACCATTATAGTGACTGTAAAGTGATTTCTATGTGTCCCATCTCGCTGAAGCTAATCTGGTGCTTTCATAAGAAGAAAAGAGCACGATGACTGGTTCAGCCTACAGCTAAATCTGGACTATGTGCAGCATCAGACGGGAATTCGTTTAACTCTGTTTAGCTGAAAAGATGTGAATAGAGAGGATACACATTAATCCATCAGATTTTATGACTGTCTATCTTTATTTGTTCATGTCTCCATCAAGCATACCTCCACATCAGACGACATAACCACATAGCTGTGGTTCTCCTGATTAAAACACAATTTTTATTTTGTAAATCTGAGGCTTGGTTCTCAAGTTATGATACTTTTTCTTATAATACAAATGAGGCCTTTGGTGCAATGAGGGGGTCACCATTGCTCTTTTTGCGACCAAACACGATTTATTTCTGTAGCCCGCCCCTCCTTCACTGCTTTGATTGACAGAGCCCAGGTAAGGGCAAAGCAGCAAAGGAGGGTCTGGCCACAGAAAGGAGTGGAGCTTGGGTGCAACAAGAGCAACGGTGACACCCTCATTGCACATAAGGACATAATTTGCATATAAGGAAAAGTATCATCATATAAGGAAAAGTATCATCAGCCTTGGATCCACAAAAGAAAAACAGCTCATTCAGAAAACAAATAAAATTTCACGGTCTGCACTGCTCTTGCCCAGAGACAGAACACTGTATAGCGGTCAGATGTCAGTATTTGAGGGGTGGCCTACGTATGAAGGGGAGTAGAACGGAGCTTAGCCGCGCCCACGCTAGTTGATACTAGTCGTGACGTCAGTGGGCCGGCGGTAAACAGTGAGAAGGCCGCGGCGCTGCTGGAGCGCTGCTGCCTTCTCAAACAGCTGATCGGCGGGGGTCGAGGGTGTCCGACCCCCCCCCCCCCCCGGATCGGATGCTGATGATCTATCCAGAGGATAGATCATCAGTTGAAACAAAGTGCAGAACCCCTTTAATTTATTTCAGTAATGCAACTTAAAAGATGAAACTAACATATGAGATTGACTCATTACATGCAAAGCGAGATATTTCAAGCCTTTATTTATTATAATTTGGATGATTATGGCTTACAGTTTATGAAAACCCCAAAGTCTCAATTTTAAGGTACCCTTTGTTCAGGGGATATGGACTAAATAGCTGACTAGAGTGTGACACTTTGAGCCTAGAATATTGAACCTTTTCACAATATTAATTTTAAGCTGCATTAATGCAATTCCTTTTAATTTGCATTACTGAAATAGACTTTTGCACGATATTTACATTTTTCGAGTTTCACCTGTACAAAAGGCAATCAGCAGCATTTTAACCACCTCAGCCCCGCTAGGTGAAACCCCCTTCATGACCAGAGCACTTTTTACACTTCGGCACTACACTCCTTTCACCGTTTATCGCTCGGTCATGCAACTTACCACCCAAATGAATTTTACCTCCTTTTCTTCTCACTAATGGAGCTTTCATTTGGTGGTATTTTATTGCCGCTGACATTTTTACTTTTTTTGTTATTAATCAAAATGTAACGATTTTTTTGCAAAAAAAATGACATTTTTCACTTTCAGCTGTAAAATTTTGCAAAAAAAACGACATCCATATATAAATTTTTCACCAAATTTATTGTTCTACATGTCTTTGATAAAAAAAAAATGTTTGGGCAAAAAAAAAATGGTTTGGGTAAAAGTTATAGCATTTACAAACTATGGTACAAAAATGTGAATTTCCGCTTTTTGAAACAGCTCTGACTTTCTGAGCACCTGTCATGATTCCTGAGGTTCTACAATGCCCAAACAGTAGAAAAACCCCACAAATGACCCCATTTCGGAAAGTAGACACCCTAAGGTATTCGCTGATGGGCATAGTGAGTTCATAGAACTTTTTATTTTTTGTCACAAGTTAGCGGAAAATGATGATGATTTTTTATTTTATTTTTTTTCTTACAAAGTCTCATATTCCACTAACTTGCGACAAAAAATAAAAAATTCTAGGAACTCACCATGCCCCTCACAGAATACCTTGGGGTGTCTTCTTTCCAAAATGGGGTCACTTGTGGCGTAGTTATACTGCCCTGGCAATTTAGGGGCCCAAATGTGTGAGAAGTACCTTGCAATCAAAATGTGTAAAAAATGGCCTGCAAAATCCGAAAGGTGCACTTTGGAATATGTGCCCCTTTGCCCACCTTGTCTGCAAAAAAGTGTCACACATCTGGTATCGCCGTACTCAGGAGAAGGTGGGGAATGTGTTTTGGGGTGTCATTTTACATATAACCATGCTGGGTGAGAGAAATATCCTGGCAAAAGACAACTTTTCCAATTTTTTTATACAAAGTTGACATTTGATCAAGATGTTTATCTCACCCAGCATGGGTATATGTAAAATGACACCCCAAAACACATTCCCCAACTTCTCCTGAGTACGGCGATACCAGATGTGTGACACTTTTTTGATGCCAAGGTGGGCAAAGGGGCACATATTCCAAAGTGCACCTTTCGGATTTCGCAGGCCATTTTTTACACATTTTGATTGCAAAGTACTTCTCACACATTTGGGCCCCTAAATTGCCAGGGCAGTATAACTACGCCACAAGTGACCCTATTTTGGAAAGAAGACACCCCAAGGTATTCCGTGAGGGGCATGGCGAGTTCCTAGAATTTTTTTTTTTTTGTCACAAGTTAGCGGAAAATGATGATTTTTTTTTTTTTCTCTTTTTTCCTTACAAAGTCTCATATTCCACTAACTTGCGACAAAAAATAAAAAATTCTAGGAACTCGCCATGCCCCTCACGGAATACCTTGGGGTGTCTTCTTTCCAAAATGGGGTCACTTGTGGGGTAGTTATACTGCCCTGGCAATTTAGGGGCCCAAATGTGTGAGAAGTACTTTGCAATCAAAATGTGTAAAAAATGGCCTGCGAAATCCGAAAGGTGCACTTTGGAATATGTGCCCCTTTGCCCACCTTGTCTGCAAAAAAGTGTCACACATCTGGTATCGCCGTACTCAGGAGAAGGTGGGGAATGTGTTTTGGGGTGTCATTTTACATATAACCATGCTGGGTGAGAGAAATATCCTGGCAAAAGACAACTTTTCCAATTTTTTTATACAAAGTTGACATTTGATCAAGATGTTTATCTCACCCAGCATGGGTATATGTAAAATGACACCCCAAAACACATTGCCCAACTTCTCCTGAGTACGGCGATACCAGATGTGTGACACTTTTTTGCAGCCTAGATGCGCAAAGGTGCCCAAATTCCTTTTAGGATGGCATTTTTAGACATTTGGATCCCAGACTTCTTCTCACGCTTTAGGGCCCCTAAAAAGCCAGGGCAGTATAAATACCCCACATGTGACCCCACTTTGGAAAGAAGACACCCCAAGGTATCCAATGAGGGGCCTGGCAAGTTCATAGAAATTTTTTTTTTTTGCATAAGTTAGCGGAAATTATTTTTTTTTTTTTTCTCACAAAGTCTCACTTTCCGCTAACTTAGGACAAAAATTTAAATCTTTCATGGACTCAATATGCCCCTCAGCAAATACCTTGGGGTGTCTTCTTTCCAAAATGGGGTCAGTTGTGGGGTGTTTGTACTGCCCTGGCATTTGAGGGTCTCCGCAATCATTACATGTATGGCCAGCATTAGGAGTTTCTGCTATTCTCCTTATATTGAGCATACAGGTAATGAGATTTTTTTTTCCGTTCAGCCTCTGGGCTGAAAGAAAAAAATGAACGGCACAGATTTCTTCATTCGCATCGATCAATGTGGATGAAAAAATCTCTGGCAAAAAAAAAAAAATGGAGGGGAAAGGCGTCTGCCAGGACATAGGAGCTCCGCACTACATCCATACCCACTTAGCTCGTATGCCCTGGCAAACCAGATTTCTCCATTCACATCAATCGATGTGGATGAATAAAACATTGCCGGGATTTTTTTTTTTTTTTTTTATATATATATACAAAGTGTTTGCCAAAGCATAGGAACGCCGCCTCCTCCTCAGCTCGTATGCCTTGGCAAACGTATCTGTCACTGCAGAGGAGAAAATCCCGTCTTGCAGCGCCGCATACACCGACTTGCGTGTAATCTGACAGCAGCGCAATGCTTCTGTCAGAATGCACATCGGTGCTGCAGCTAGTCAATCGGTTGGTCCACCTGGAAGGTAAAAAAAGAAAAAAAAAAAAAAAGAAAAAACCAGGCCGCAACGCAATAATTTTATTAACTTTGCAACAGAACATATAAACTTTAACTTTTTTAACTGAACATTAACCTTTTTGCTTACTGGTGTTTTTTTTTTTTTTTTACCTTTATAGAACGAACCTCTCCTTCCCCATGGGTCAATGTGCAAAGCGCAAATCGCCCAAAGATGTGGCGAAGTGCGTTATGCACTTTGTCCCATGTGAAAGGAGACGTTTGCAGCAGCAGTGAGTGAATGGGCCCTAATAGCCCTGTGTGCCTGTCCTGGTGAGATGATCCCTATGCTAATAGTGTACCTGTGAGTGGTACTTCCGGAAACACTCTCCAAAGCATAGGGCAGGGTGGTCAGGACAGTCAGGACAGAAATAGCGGGTGTCACGCCTTATTCCACTCCTGCTACAGACACGACATCTTTTTCGGGGTGACTGTTGGGTTGAGGTACCAGGAACGACATTGGGGAAATGTCGCTCGTGTAGACGGCTAACTACACTGGTGGTTGGGGCCACGGAACCTCCTGGATACAGGAGGTTCTCGATGATCTCTTCCTGAAATTTGAGGAAGGATCCAGTTCTCCCAGCCTTACTGTAGAGAACAAAACTATTGTACAGAGCCAATTGAATTAAATATACAGACACCTTCTTATACCAGCGTCTGGTGCGTCGGGAAACTAAATACGGAGACAACATCTGGTCATTGAAGTCCACCCCTCCCATGAGCAAATTATAGTCGTGGACTGAGAGGGGCTTTTCAATGACACGGGTTGCTCGCTCAATTTGTATTGTCGTGTCTGCGTGAATGGAGGAGAGCATGTAAACGTCACGCTTGTCTCTCCATTTCACCGCGAGCAGTTCTTCGTTACACAGTGCGGCCCTCTGCCCCCTTGCAAGACGGGTGGTAACGAGCCGTTGGGGGAAGCCCGCGCGACTAGTTCGCGCGGTACCACAGGCGCCAATCCGTTCTAGAAACAAATGCCTAAAGAGGGCCACACTTGTGTAAAAATTGTCCACATAAAGATGGTACCCCTTGCCGAATAAGGGTGACACCAAGTCCCAAACTGTCTTCCCACTGCTCCCCAGGTAGTCAGGGCAACCGACCGGCTCCAGGGTCTGATCTTTTCCCTCATAGACACGAAATTTGTGGGTATAGCCTGTGGCCCTTTCACAGAGCTTATACAATTTGACCCCATACCGGGCGCGCTTGCTTGGGATGTATTGTTTGAAGCCAAGACGCCCGGTAAAATGTATCAGGGACTCGTCTATGCAGATGTTTTGCTCTGGGGTATAAATATCTGCAAATTTCTGGTTGAAATGGTCTATGAGGGGCCGAATTTTGTGGAGCCGGTCAAAAGCAGGGTGGCCCCTGGGACGGGAGGCGGTGTTGTCACTAAAGTGCAGGAACCGCAGGATGGCCTCAAAACGTGCCCTGGACATAGCAGCAGAGAACATGGGCATGTGATGAATCGGGTTCGTGGACCAATATGACCGCAATTCATGCTTTTTTGTCAGGCCCATGTTGAGGAGGAGGCCCAGAAAAGTTTTAAGTTCGGAAACTTGGACTGGTTTCCACCGGAAAGGCTGGGCATAAAAGCTTCCCGGGTTAGCGGTGATAAATCGTGTGGCATACCTGTTTGTTTCGGCCACAACTTTGTCTAAAAGCTCCGCAGTCAAGAACAGCTCAAAAAATCCCAGGGCCGAACCGATCTGAGCTGTCTCAACCCGAACTCCAGACTGGGCAGTGAAAGGGAAAACTACAGGTGCGGCTGAAGTTGGGGACTGCCAATCAGGGTTTGCCAGCACCTCTGGGATTCTAGGGGCTCTACGGGCACGTCTTTGCGGTGGCTGCGACGGGGTCACTACTGCACGTGCCACCGTACCAGCTTCAACTGCCCTTCTGGTGCTCGCTACTTCACCAGGTTGTACGGCAGTGCTGGTACTAGGTCCAGGGAGGGCTGGGCTGCTGGTGTATGCCTCACCACGTAATCCGACAGCACCAGCCCCACTCTGCTGCTCTTGAAGCGGATCCTGCGCAACCTGCGGTCTAGCGACACGGGGCCGGGTACGCCTGGTGGTATCAGGGACCTCAGCCTCCTCGTCCGAACTTTGGGTCAGAGAGCCACTGCTTTCTACAGGTTCGTATTCTGACCCGCTGGATTCATCAGATGAGGGTTCCCACTCCTCATCCGACTGGGTCAGAAGCCTGTAGGCCTCTTCAGAGGAATACCCCCTGTTAGACATGTGGGCAACTAAATTTAGGGGTATTCCCTGAGACTACCCAAGAAAAAAAAAGCAAGCCTGTCTTACAAAGGGGAGGCTAGCGAAGTACCGGAGGCCGCTGCGGTTGATAAAAAATATCAAAACTGATTTTTTTATCGCCGCAGTGCGTGTAAAGTGAATGTGCAGTGATCAAAAAAAAATTTTTTTTTGTCACTGCGGTGGGGTGGGTGTGGGCGAACGCACGTGTGGGCGACCCCAATCAGGCCTGATCGGGCAAACACTGCGTTTTGGGTGGAGGGCGAACTAAAGTGACACTAGTACTATTATAGATCTGACCGTGATCAGTTTTGATCACTTCCAGATACTATAAAAGTACAAATGCTGATTAGCGATACGCTAATCAGCGAATAACGGACTGCGGTGCGGTGGGCTGGGCGCTAACTGATCGCTAACTACCTAACCAAGGGACCTAAACTATACCTAAAACCTAACGGTCAATAACAGTGAAAAAAAAAAGTGACAGTTTGCACTGATCACTTTTTTCTTTTCACTTGTGATTGACAGGGGTGATCAAAGGGGTGATCAAAGGGTTAATTGGGGTTCAGGGGGGTGATCTGGGGCTAAAGTGTGCTGTTTGGTGTACTCACTGTGAAGCCTGCTCCTCTGCTGGATCCAACCGACGAAAAGAACCAGCAGAGGAGCAGGCAGCCATATAACAGATCATATTTACAAATATGATCTGATATATGGCACTTTGATTGGATTTTTTAAAAATCAGCAACCTGCCAGCCACGATCATTGGCTTGCAGGTTGCTGACGAAATGGTCCTGAACGAAATGCCGGCGCGAACTGCGCACGCGCGGGCGCATACTCGCGTCATCTCGCGTCTCGCGAGATGACGCGTATATGCGTGACTGTGCGCAGCGCTGCCACCTCCGGACCGCACATCTGCGTTAGGCGGTCCGGAGGTGGTTAATCAGGTGAATCACAGCTATGTGTCTATGCAATCGGTTTCAATATGGAGGTCGCTGGTGACAGACTCCCTTTAAAGCTGCCCAGGTCTATAAAAATGGATGGCCATTTTGGTGAACAGCCTATTAGTACATGTTTTTCACTCTATGGAAATAATAGTGCCTGTATTCTGACAACCAATAGAATTTGATTTGCCCACTATTCCCTGTAAGGGCTTAGGCTACTTTCACACTAGCGGCAAGGAAATCTGGGAGGCTGTTCCGGCAGGTGAACAGCATGTTGGATCCTTGCTGCCGCTAGTGCACATGTTCCACCAGACTACCGCTCCGGCCCCATTGACACAGCGCGGCAAACATGCCGAGAGGTGGCTGCCATAAAACTACGACATGTCATAGTTTTATCTATTCGACCCCGATGGTAGGAGGGCTCATACTCCGGAACCCAATATTCCTACTAGCCCTCAGGGTGGCCCTGGACTAGGAGCAGGGTAAGACAACCTGTTCCTCCTAGACACGGATGAACAGGAGTCTCACTGGCCAAGCTACATAGAAAGGGAAACATGAACAGCTTATGGCAATGGCAGGTAAATGCAACAAGTAACACCTACTGTACCTGCCACAGACACAAAGCCTGGAACCCATGCAGAAGCGCTGCTGTCCACAAGATATGGCAGACACAGCACACACCACACAGGAACCCAAGACCATAAGCTGCAATAACAAGGAGACCAAACACAATTCTTCATAACACCATGTAACATAACTTATGACCACAAGGGTGGCCCCCACTGGCAGATGGTATATCACAGGAGGATGACTCCAGCTAGCCATGGCTGAAGTACTCCTCAGACTACTGATCACAGAAGAGGCTAAATAGCCCATGTAGCCACACCCACACAGACACACCCAGTGTACACACACTAGGAAGGGAATTAACTCTTCCCACACCAGGGAAGGGAAGACAGCAACTTAAAGGGGAATACACACACAATAAACCCTGTGCACACCAGACAAGGAAAGTGCACACATATAAACACACGTTGCCATAGGCAACCGCATGCATACATAGTGAGCAGCCCAGCAACCAGCTCCAGCTGCTACACCGCCGAACTATATGTTGCCAACTGCAACCACACGTGAGGCAACAAACCCAGAGCCCTAACCTGTGGTTGACAACACAGAACAAACCGCTGACAACCGCATGCGACCACAAGAGTCACAACCATAACCATGGTCGTGACAGCATGTTTGCCGTGCTGCCGCCAGAACTCCGGCCCGGCCCCATTATAGTGAATGGGACCGGAGCTGTAGCCTGGGGCCACACGTGCACTAGCGGCAGCACGGATCCGACAGGCTGTTCACCTGCCGGAACAGCCTGCTGGATTTCCTTGCCGCTAGTGTTAAAGTAGCCTTAGTCACATGCCAGTGACCAGACATGTGCTGTCCATGTTCTCCATGAACATCTATTGATTTTAATTTGCGTCTTCACACCCTTGTTTTCTCAGTGATCATGGGTCAGTTGGAAAACAAAGGAAACAGACATTACTTGGTCCAAACACGCCCTCTTTGGTCAGTCTGTATTTCACAACCGTTATAAGGAGACACTTGGGAAATCCTATTTGCAGCCTAGCAGTACATGTAGAAAACGAATGACAGAGCCAAAAACTATCATGGGCCAAACACAGAGCCTTCACGGACATTGATGTGAATGAAACAATGTTTTGTTCAAAGACTTTGGCAAAAAATACGTTCATGTGCATGAGCCCTTAGGGTGAATTCATACGTGACCTTACTGCAACTGTCCTATTCATCTGAAAGGTGATTCAGCCAAAGCCAGAAGTGGATTTGAAAGGAATCAGAACTGTAAAGGAAGGACTTCCCTTCCTGCTGATTCTGCTTCTGGCTTTGGCTGAAAAATCTGAACAAAAATCTCCCTTGAAACCTTCTCCATAAAACACTGTGTGAACCTACCCTAAGAGGAATTTGTGTAACATCTATATATGAATGCATTACTATACATGCAATTGCTTTATCTATACACCAAGGGTCACCAGAGGTGAACCTTAGCTTTAAGTCCTGTCTACATGTATGGTAGGGCATAAGCATGCTATGAAAGCTGCTCAGCAGATGTCTTCTTTGGAGTTACTGTTCCATTAAACTGAGAAGCTTGGAAGTGACAGCGTTAAAATCTAATTTCCTAGGGAAAGTCCTGCAGATTGTGAATGCAGCCTTTTCTTCTCAACACTTTCCTTTTGGGATCACTTAGCTTAAAGAGAACATTGATATCAGTTCTGAAATAGTGTTGTCAATTGTGTCTGCCATATGCCTCCCCTCCCCGGTAGTGATGGGCCAAGAGCCGGAAAATTGCATAACACAAATACAGACATGCTGATGAGAACATTCACTGTGTTTTAAAGAGGTCCTGGGGGAGCATGTTGTGCTTTATTTTCAGGTCTTAATGGCCTTTTTAAGGGTTACGCTAAGGTGGTGAATTTTGCACATTAATTTTGAGGTAATAAATAAAGATGTAGTCATCAGAACTTGTCAATCACTGATTCTCCTATTCTCTTACCTACAAGAACTGACCACCTCTACTTTCTCTGTGGGAGACATACAGGAAGGACTTGACAAGGGAAACCACACCTAAGTTGTACTTTTTTTTACAGGATGTTAGGAAAAATATTTTCTTCTCTTTAAAGCCTCATGCAGACGTCCGTGGAACACTGTCCATGAGATACTGGACTGGCATTGCAGGAGCTCACAGCATCATAGCAACCAATGACGCCGTGCGCTCCTACAATGCCAGTCTGGTATCTCACAGACCGTGTTTCACGGACGTCTGGATGAGGCTTAACTCTTGCAGTACTCACAGAGAACCACTGTAGCAATCAACTACAATTTTTGAGGTGAAACATCCTCTAAGGTGAATACTCTTCAGAAACGTTGTGATCAAAGTGTTGCATTCATTAGCACGCTTCATACTAAATGTGCATAGACACTACATAAAAAGATTGTAAAAATCAGAACGATTACTAAGAAAAAACAGCTTGAAAGCAGTGTGCTAACCAATGAGTAGTACTAATACCTAAAAGAAAGATTAGATTCACATTGCATCAAAAGCCTGGTGACATTATTGACGCAAAACATAAACCCATGAAGTTGATTTTGCTGTTCTTGACTTTG
The DNA here is from genome assembly GCF_014858855.1 of Bufo gargarizans. Lineage (NCBI taxonomy): Eukaryota > Metazoa > Chordata > Amphibia > Anura > Bufonidae > Bufo > Bufo gargarizans. The sequence continues at coordinate 455,037,101 of NC_058082.1, forward strand.
ATCTACATGCTAGTAGATTGTACACTAAATCTGAGACACACTGTGGTGAATCTTCATAAGATTGTTTGTCTGGTTTGGCCTTGAAAAAACTGAATCAACTTCAAAGGAACATTCTCCAAAATGTAGATGTATATGTTGGCAGAAACCGTAGATTTTCGTGGGACCGGCAAACCAGCTAATGTGTATGAGGGCCTCCAAATGTCCACAATGAGCAGTTGGATTTTTATTTGCCAAGGCCATTTTTGGGGGGAGATAGAGTCTGGCAGCAACTTTACCCCTAATCCTACTGAGGACACATGCTTGGTCTGCGAAACATGCATGTGTATGAGGGCATCAGGAGTGACAGCTGTAGGTTGAACAAGAGTTTAGCCAACAGTCATCTTATATGTTTGGCTGGCCTTAAATGTGTTTTTAGACACTCTGTGTATGTACCACAAAATAAGCTGCCGTGTGTGGACATAGCACTACATAGTGAAATTATATGACTTATATTTGCCATTTTTAGCAGTTTTTCACTCTACAGGCTCCATCTCTAGTTCTCAGTTCTCCCAGATCTAGTGAATATAGACTAGTTACTATGATGTCTCCTATACACAGCACATAAAAAATAAAGGAGATACAGTATAGGCAGCACGGTGGCTCAATGGTTAGCACTGGTGCCTTGAAGTGCTGGAGTCCTGGTTTAGAATCCGACGAAGGACAACATCTGCATGGAGTTTGTATGTTCTCCCCGTGTTTGCATGGGTTTCCTACGGGTACTCTGGTTTCCTCCCATACTCCAAAGACATACTGATAGGGACCATAGATTGTGAGCCCCATTGGGGACAGAGTGATTCTAATGTCGCTAAAGCGCTGCGGAATATGTCAGCGCTATATAAGTGAGTATCATGCATAAATAAAAAATATTACTGTGAATTACTTATCGTGAGATACCATATAATGTCTTGGTTCCTCAAAATGGATTTGGCAGAGAATTCAGAGAAAATGTTAGTTGAGCAGAAAGGGAGGAGGAAGAAAGGAGCCTGATAAGTGGAGAAAGAGGCATTTTTCCTGATAAGATATATCACATTACAAAGTTTCTTATATTCACGAAATACTTGATTTGTTGATTTATGCAATGTTTGTTTCAAAGTTAGTAAGCCTTATGGTACATCCACATGAGATGCAATGAAAAATCCACAAGGTATCTGACTGAATTCTGCAACAGCAATATCTGCACCAAATGGTGTGGATTTTGTTCTGTAATTCATGACATATGCTGTGGTCTTGCAACAGATTTCTCACCTTGGCTATTGCTGTAGCTGAAGTGTGTTCTCTCCTACTGTTGTCTTTCACACTGATGGAGTTGGTGTACATAGCTTGATTGCAGGAGACCAACCACACCATCAAGCTGTACTCTTATCATTATTTTCTGCGAGGGGTGTGGCACCTTAATTGACCATATAATGGATCTGTGCTGTTGGGGGGGGGGAGGGGGGTATCTATTTATTTTGACAGCACCCTGTTAAGATTTTGTGTTTTGAATGTCATATTGCCTAACAAAACAATATATATTGGATGATTACTTTTGGGTGTACACAGTTGTTTTATGTGTTGCTGCAATTGTATGGAGATCGTTCTGGAGGTTGTGTGTGCGGGTCCTCGTTACTTGGACAGCCCTGTGATGAAACAAGGGGCACTAGAAGTACATCGTAACTTTGAGTGGGTAGGGTTTAGTGACCTAATATGAAAAATGTACTCAATGGGTAAGTGAAGTTATCCCCTGTGTCATCAATCCTGAACCATTCCTTTGCTGGGGTGGTGACATCAGACCCCTCACCTGCAACATCTTACAAATATATAAAGAATGACTTACCTAGTTGGAAGTGATCAATTTTCATTGTGCTGTTGGTCAGTGTTCCAGAAATTGTGATAATTGAGATCTTTCTTATGGCCATCTCACAGACAGTCTCCAGATACTCATCGCGTTGCTGGGAGTACATGTTGTTGTCCTCCTTTGGAGTTGTGATGAGCTGTATGACACACGTGAAATGTTAAAGCACAAACTGAGGTGGATCCTTTTAACATTAGTAAATGAAGCTAATTCTTGTCTTAGCCAGTGACCGATGAAACGCTTCACGTTCCCGCATTTGGAAAAGCTTACATAGCTTAATTGGCTATGTCTGCCTGTTAACAGAATTAGGCCTTCAAACCGCAACCAACCTGTTAACTAGGACAGTGGCAGCTTCACAAAGATGTCCTTTTATATTCTGAGTGATTCAGCATCAGTCAATAAAATAAGTGTGATTGCTGCATTCTCATGCCTATCAGGACTCATACGGGAGATGCCACTCTAAGTCACTCTCACTGGTCAGCTTCCTGGCTTGATCGGCATTCCTCAAGCCCTGTATGCCATCACAAGCCACCTCCAGTGGCATGTGCTCTGCACAGATGAAGCTGAGCACAGTGCTCCTTTCTTTACTGCACATGTGCTGGATGCTGCTGGAGGTGGCTTGTGATGACGTACACGACCTACAGGACATTAATCAAGCCAGGAGAGGTACCAGCCAGGGTGACTCCTCTCCATGACTGCTGATATGCATTAGAATACAGCAATCAAACTTCTCTTCAGAAGGACATCATTGTGAAGCTGTCACGATCCAGGATAAAAGGTTGGCAGCAGTTTGCGAGTTTAAATTCTGAATTTAGGTAACCTTTAAAGAACTGATAATATAATGTTATATTTACTGTAGTTCCATAGGGGTTGGTGAAACTATATATACACTATGGGGATTATTTATTAAGACTGGCATTTTAGACCCCAGTCTTAATATCCCCTATAGCTGGCAGTGGATCCGCAGGAGTTAAATTAGAGGCCCTTCTACATGACTTCAGCAGATCCACTGCCACTTCTAACTGTAAGACAGCTTACAGCTTACTTTTAGACCATTTTCTATGGCTAAACCAGGTGTAGAAAATGGTAAATAGGACGGGCCCGTCGACCTGTCCCCTTCCCCGCCCACGTCAGGCCCACTTTTTTAGATCTAGCGTGAGCGGGGAAAAGTTGCAGATTCTATGCGCCGCAATCTGCGCCAGAAATATGCCTAGTATAAGCGTATTTCTGGTTAGTAAATGACCCCCTATATACCTGAAAGTGTTTCTTAGGCCTGATGCACAAAGCCATCTCCATATTTCTGTCCACAAAAAACGTATTCTGCAAGCATTCTGCATTTTTTTTATACTTATCAATAGAAAAGGCTGTAACGTCTGTAAATAGACTGAAGCGTTGGCCAATGGCTCCTTGTTAATCTTTGGATGGAATTTACAAAATTTCACTTTTATACCTTTCAATTGAGTGCCGTGGTTTATCTGTCTGATTTCGTAAAAGCATCTACCACTGAGCACCTCCAATTATGACTAGGAGTGCCAACCAACCAAATCTGTCTGTAAATATGGGCAGGAATAGAAGCTGAGATTTGTGGATTGGCCACACAGATCCGCAAAAAGTGGATGTGTGCATAGTACTTTATACACGGTCTAAAAATAAGCCACTTGGTAAGGAATTTGGTCTATATTGTTCCATAATGACTGATTCTACAGTAAACCATATTGAAGTACTATCGGAGAACATTTCATATTTTTTCCTGACTAAGGCGATTTCCTTTGGCATATCAAAGAATATACCGAATGCTGGAACTTCAGCAATTTCAAAGACACAGGGACTGCAGCATTCTTCAGATGTGAACATATTCTTCCTCACTTGGGAAACACAGGGTTAGGACAGTACAAAAAAAGTATGTGAACTGAGTGAAACTTACCAGACCCTTTGTTATAGTGATCAATGGTGGTCACAGTGGTTAGGGTCCCAAAAATCACACATTTCTGGCATAGCTTACTGATGCTATGCTATTAATGCATTTTGGTGAAAACCTCCTTTTAGTTATCCTTAAATTCTCTTCAACATATGCGCAAAATATAAGGGAATGTAATCACTTTGTAATATGCATTGCAACTTATGTTAAGTCCTGCTGTATTCGGATGCTGATATAGCTGCTGGTATCCATATGATTAGATTGTAAGCTCTCGCGAGCAGGACCCTCACTCCTATTGTCTGAAATGTCCTATTGGGCTTCATGGATTGTAAGCTCTCGTGAGCAGGGCCCAGGGCCGGCTCCAGGCTCATGTGGGCCCTTTGGCAATAAATTCCAGTGGGCCCCCTTATAGCATTTGTCAAATGTCACCACGGCATATGAAAGTGTTAAAAAAGCGGAAGTACGGGCTTCCTGCTCAGACACGCCTTCCCCGAGCGGAGATCGGGAAAAGTACCCTGTTCTAAAAATGAGCCGCCGCCTGTACTAGTCTTCCAGGCTCATTATTAGTATATCCCAGTTCAGGCCACTAGGTGGCAGCACTAAACTGTGATATAGTTATTTCTATACAGAATAAATGGAGCAATTTCCATTATTCCGTATAAGTAAAAAAACAGTTTTGAAAATATAAAAAAAAACTTAAACTTAAGTCACCACACTTTTGCCAAAATAAAAATAAACAAAAAAAAGAATAACATTATGGGCATCGTCACATGCGAAAACACCCATGCTATAAAAATACAAAAAAAAAAAAAGTTAGCCCATTTGGTGAAGGATGTAACAGAAAAAAATAAAAAAGGCAGAATTGCCATATTTTCATCACTTTATCTCCCAAGAAAATGAAATAACAAGTGATCAAGTCATACACACCCCAAAATGGTATTGTGAAAAAAGACAGATTTCCTTCAAATGAGCCCCACACATCTTTGTAGACATAACTTTAAAAAAAAGTTATGGGAGTCACCAGGGAGCAGGGGTTCTGTTGCCACCTTCCCCAACAAAAAATAATAGTTACACAAATTAAAAAGATTGGTGTGTCTATTTAAGTTTTATTTACAGTAGCCTCTATTTTTTAAATGACTCAGCTGGGATTTGAACTCACAGCTATCTACATTAAAGTCAAGAGTTTTAACCATTGAGCTATAGAGCTTCATGTTAACCTGATATAGAGATTTATTTAGTAATTACACATTTATTTTGTGCCACGCATTTTTTTACAATTACTAAAAAAAAAAAAAAAAAGAAAAAAAATGTACTTCTGCTGTATAGGAATACCTAATAAATGAGAAACTACTATGAGCAGGAACATTTCAGAAAGAGAGGGTGATTAGACTTTAATACACAGAGTGTCCCCAAGCATACCGACAATGCTTGGGGATACCCCCTTCATGGTCATAGCACTATTTCCATATATGGACATATCCATGTCAGATCAGGGACTCCTTAGCCAGCAAGAGCCCCGACTTTGGGATTCCGCCCTTATTCCTATTGTGTGAATTTTCCTATTGGACTTCATAGATTGTAAATTCTCATGAGTGGAGCCCTCACTCTTATTATATGAATTGTTCTGTTGAGCTTCATAGATTATAAATTCTCGTGGGCCCTTACTTCTGTTGTCTGGATTGTCATATTGGGCTTCATATATTGTAAGTTGTTGTGAGTAGGGCCTTCCCTTCTATTGTCTAAATTGTCCTATTGGACTTCATAGATTGATAATTCTCGTGAGTGTGGCCCTCACTCCTATTGTCTGAATTGTCCTATTGGGCTTCATAGATTGTAAGCTCTCATAATCAAGGCCCTCACTCCTATTGTCTGGATTGTTGACTACTTTTTATTCTGTAATGTCCACTTTTTTTGTGCATGTTCCCTCTGAATTGTAAAGTGCTGCGAAATATGTTGGCACTATATAAATAAAGATTATTATAATTTTTTAAGGCTGCCATTATCTTTGTGTTTGTTTAAATGCAATATAGCCATAGATGAAGAATATGTGCACAAACACGTATTCCTCTTCTGTAGATGCTTACAAACACAATAGTCCCTGTAACTGGTTTTGACATAAATGTTAATAAGGCTACATTCCCATCTGCATCGGAAGCTCCATTCAGGGCCTTCGTCACAGAGTTCGTCAAAAATAGCGGAGAGAAAAGCCCTGCAGATTCCATTATAGTCAATGGGATCTGTTAGGCTCTGTTCCTGTCAGTAATAAACCAGCGGTTCCGTTATTTTTGTTCTTCTGCTTCTAGTAAAACAGAAATAAATAAAGCTGATGTGAAAATGCTCTTACCTAACCGTTAAGTCCATCATCTCTATTTTTATGTAAGATTTATAATATACCATACATGATAGTTAAATCTCAGATAAAGACTTACCAATAGCCTTCTTTTGCCTTCAAAGTTATCCAAGAATGTTGACAATGATCTTTTTGGGGCCTCTATAAATGTCTTTTTCACTGGTTTTATATAAATCTCTTCGTCACCTTTCTCTATCTTCTTGTTCTTTTTGTTACGATCTTTTTCTGGCTTAACTTTTTTATCGGATTTGTCTTTTTTAGCAGTTTTTTCTTTCTTTGGCGGTTTCTCTGGCTTGTCTGCTTTCTTCTTCTTCTTATCAGTCTTCTCAGGTTTTTCCTCCTTTTTCTGCTCTTTTCCTTTTTTGGGTGGAATGCTGGCCTCTTCTATGGTCTCTTCGACCTGTGATGTTGTAGGTTTGCCAATGTCAAATTTATCATCATATTCATTAGTAAATGTTTTCTCAACCCCTTTCTTTTTAGATGTTTTAGTCTTTTGGGGTTTCCTTTGAGTTGGTACAACATCATGAGAACTGTGGTCTTTTCGATCGGTACGGTTATCCCCAAACCGCCCTGTGTTTTCTTTTGTATAATGCTCAGTAGTAGTTGTGGAAACAATGGGAACATCTGTTTGGGACTCATGGACCATTGGTTTGTTTGCTTTGCTTGTAGTAGCAAAGTGCTTTCCTGTCTGCACATGCTGTCTGTGTCTATGTTTATCAGTTCTCACAGGAAAATAGTGCTCCTCTGTTTCTGGACCTCGTGTTGTTACTTCAGCTTGTACTGGCGATCTGTAAGGCTCTGAAGTGGTAAAAGACTTAGTAGTCCATGGTTTTGGAGTTGTGGAAAGAACTGTTGTTGGCACTGTTGTTGGTGGCCTTGAAGCTATAGTTAATATGCGTGTAGTGGCCTTTGTGGAAGGAGCAATAGTTGTTATTTTAATTGTGGTTGAAGGTGCAGTGAAAGGTTTTCTTGTACTTTTAACCCTAGTTAACCTTGTAGGGACAACATTTCTTCTTGGTTCCTCCTTCTTAACTGAGACTTGAACAGTTTCACTGGTTGGTTTAGGCTTTGTAACTCTTGTATTACTACCCCCACTTGTTCCGCTACTACTGCTGCTACCACCACTCTCTCCTTCAGATACTTGCCCTTCCACTCCAGCTGCTTTACATTTTTGTACAAAACCTTTTTGCCTGAGTTTTTCTATTTTCCTAATTGGATTTTGATCAACAACTTCATACATTGCTTCTAAACGAACAGGATAAGGATACCGTTCCTCTACTTGCAAAGTCTTTTTAAGGAGAACCATACCAAATTTTCCTTTTTCTAGTTTTAAAGAAGCCATCATTTTTGGTACTATTGCTGGATCCACAGGCTGCTCTATGATATTTCCTTCATTTGTAATTCGTCTTATTTTCCCCCCTTCTTCTCCTTCCTCATGGAATATAACAATCTGTTGAATGTGTCTTTCAGCAAGTTCACAGTACACATCATTTTTCATAAGGCTCATCATGAGTCGATAATAGCCATCAGATGCATGAGGTGCAGAGATAATCCATACTCTGTTTTTCCCAGCGAAGCTTGCAAGAATATTAGGGGAACTTGCAGCAGATGGAAAACGTGCTGTTCTAGAGCGAGCAGATGTGCTGTCATCCTTCAACATCCTAGCTTGTGGTTGCCTCACACCAGTCCTTTGTGTGTTGGTCCTTTTAGCCTGAGTTTGGCCTTCATCTCTTTGCATAGATTGTAACAAGTTTCTTTTTATCAGACCCCCATTTACAGATTTATTTTGATTTCTAAGTAAACGGCCATGTTGTATATGGGAGGGTGGAGTTCTTCCACTGTGCGTTGGGCTGCTAGCTCCATTATCCCTTTGAGCTGCTTTTCTCTGAGATTGTTCAGAAGCACATATTAACCACACTGCCAGCAAGATTACTAGACGTAATATTAGAGTCCTTTTCATTGTGCAATTATCTGAAATAGATAGAAACATCAAGCTTGATAGTATATAGTAATGACCACTAGCTAATACAAAGAAAATTGTGGCATAGGTAAAAACAAAATTACACTGCCACATGGAAATCAAAGGTTCAGCAGGATGTTCTTGCATAATACATTAGAGCATGTACATTTTATTACAGTCCTTCACATTAATCTTTCATTTTAGCCTCCAATGTTTTGTTTCTTTCTTAGAAATCCACATTCACAATTCATCAAGCTTTCCTTGTGCATAAAGGTCTTGGCAGGGTCACTTTCAGTGTGTGGAACACTGGGCAACTACCCATCACCCTATTTTTTTTAGGGAGTTCCCTAAGAATGAGAGTGATAAGAACAACCCTAATTAACCATTGACCCATTCACTGCCCTTGATCATCAGGGAATTTTAATTAGCCTTTTCACAACCCTAGACTAGCAAGGATTTTAAAACTATGAGAAAAATCGTTTGATGCCCATTCTTTTAAACCAACCTTGAATCAAGGATCATACAGCAGAGCTCCCTAAATCTCCGCTTGCTAGACCTCTTATTATGACTTATGGGAGAAGTAAGAAATTGTAATAATGTGCTGAAACATGTTTTTCCATACTTTGAGAGGATTTACTTTTTAAAGACTCAGCACTTTCAACCATGCTAAACTATTGACAGCACTAGTAAGGGACTGAGGAGAGCAGGACAAACATACATTGTGTGAGACTTTAATTATCAGGAGTGGTGTGAACATAAAGTTTTTTTCAGGCAGATTCTCTTCTTCACTGTGAAGGGCCCTGGGTTGCTTCACAGCCTTCCTCCTCATCTTCTTTGAGTTACAGCTATATCACCCAACCAGGACACCACTATAGTCACCACTCAGAGCAGCTGGTAAGGATTGTGAAAAAACTCAGATTACTTTATAGTGAAGACCTACTCTGCATACTTGGAAGATGAGAATCTGGCAGAATACAATTTAATATTTACACTACTCCTGATAAAAGTTCATTAAAAGGCTTGTTTCTACTGCTCTCCCCATCCCCTGCTTTGTGCTGTCAGAAGTTTAGCTTGTTGAAAAGTGCTAACAGATTTCCTTTAAGTGTAAAAATAGTATGCTGCGGACTATATTATGTTTCACTATATGTTGCATTAAAGGTGATTTTGAGGTTTTTTAACTATACAAGAAATATCAAAATCATTTTGCTCAATATTTTACTTATAAATTATTATAATGAATTCCTTCTTCATGATTCACTGCTAACAACTATTTTTTATGCCAATATACTGTAACATTCTATTTCTAACAGGGCAATGACCAGAACATAGTTGGTTTTCCAGTGGATCCAATGAATGCTGATCCTATTTACTTCTAATGAGATTTGGCAGGTGCCCAACAGATTTCCGGGGCGTTTAAAGGGACTCTGTCACTACTTTCTAACCCCCACTTTTAAAACTATTGTTCTGTCCATGGAGCCCTTGTGATTACAATGGTGTTGTTATATGCGAAATCTGCTGGCTCGTTTTGATAAAAAAAACTTTTATCTAACCTGTCAATCATGTGGATAAGGTGCCCAGGGCGTTTCTCAAGGTCTGAAGCTGCCGCCCGCCGCCGCAGCCGCCGTTGGTGCCCAGCTCCTCCTCTGATCCTTTCAGCGCCGCCTGAATGTGAAGAAATACGCCTCCGGCTCTCCCTCAGTCCCCCCTCCTTTTCTAAAATCTTGCGCGTGCGCACAGGCCTGTGCCTGATGCGCCCGTGCGGACTTTTCGATTCAGCCTCATTGAGCGAAGTGCGCATGCGCATGAGCACTTCGCTCAACCTCCCGATAACGCGAACACTGCCGCACGTGCAGGATCTTAGAAAAGAAGGAGGGGGGACTGAGGGAGAGCCGGAGGCGTATTTCTTCACATTCAGGCGGCGCTAATTCAAGGCAGAGGAGGAGCTGGGCACCAACGGCGGCGGCGGCGGGCGGCATGTTCAGACCAGGAGAAACACCCTGGGCACCTTATCCACATGATTGACAGGTTAGATAAAAGTTTTTTTTATCAAAACGAGCCAGCAGATTTCGCATATAACAACACCATTGTAATCACAGGGGCTCCATGGACAGAACTATAGTTTTAAAAGTGGGGGTTAGAAAGTGGTGACAGAGTCCCTTTAATGGCAAGAAAAGCACTGAAGTCTACACTATTCTTATTGTTAAAGGGAACCTGTCATCAACTTTATGCTGGCCTCACTGAGGGCAGCATAAAATAGTGACAGAAATGCTGATGTCAGCGCTGTGTCACTCATGAGCGAATACTATTTGGTTGCCAAGAACCAGCATTATAATTATTACAGCCCAGGCCTGGAAAAGAGTCAGATCCACCTGAGAAGAGTCATGGTTATCCATAATCTCCTGCACTCTCACCCATCTGCTGATGATTGGCAGTTCTCTTCTAGAGAAAAAGGGAGAAAACTAGGTAGAAGGCTGTCAGTCATCAGCAGGTGGGCGAGGAGAGCAGGAATTCATGAATAACCAGGACTCTTCTCAGGTGGCCGTGACTCTTTTCCAGGCCTAGTCTGCAATGATTGTGATGGTTCTCGGCAACCACTTACTTTTTACAGCTGAAATCAACTCACCTGTCTCTACTTTATGCCGTCAGTATGGACATCATAAAGTTGATGACAGGTTCCTATTAAAAACACTGGAACCCCGTTGAAGTGGACGTTGACCTTATTATGTATATTTGCAGTATTGTTTGGTTTGAAAAACATGATACAAGAGTTGACAGATCCTGTTAATTTCGTGGGACTCTGAGAGCTCCATCTGGTGCCTCATGAAAAGTATTTATTTTACAAAATCTACTATAATCTGCATTTTTTTATAATATTTATGACAATATGTATTGCACAAACTAATGCCAAGTTCCTACTTTGCTTTCCAAAAGGCTGCCATAGCAGTTACATTTCACCATGCTTTTCCAGATTCACCAGAATTAAAAACATTTGACTAATGTGAGACCTGCTGTCAATTTTTCATAATCTGACAAATAAGCATCACCATGAACAACCCTGACAGTATGTGGAAAGAAGTGGAAGCGTTGGGTGCCATTTATTGCAGTCTGTATTGTGTCAATATACTACTGTCCTGCTAAAAATCACGTATGCATGCTGTTGATGCCACCTTCAGAGCAGCATTGGGGATATGAATGTATTTTAAGAAGTACTCTAATTTTTAAAGGGATCAAAGGGGTTATGATCAGTGGTCTGTAATAGAGTAAGACCTGCTGAGTAGATGACCATGCATACAGTGATAGCTCATAATCACTAAGTCATACTGTCCACAGAATTTCTAAGCCTGGAATGAGCAGAGATTCACGTTCTAAAATTGAAAGTTATTCAGAATTCTTCCAGCTCTTCCCGTTCAGTGTCTGAAAATAGGGCAGCATGTGTAGTGTCCCTTTAATGGGACACTACCATCAAAAATCTTTTATCACATATTAACAGCCTATATCTTAATATTCTATGTATTTATTATACAAAAAAAGTGGGTGATTAAAATGTTTATATTATATATATATATATATATATATATATATATATGTATATACACATCCATTTTTTGTTAGTTTTTTTATGTTTTGGTAGTCAGTCTAGGAGGCTACCGTGTTTACAATTTTTTTTGTAATTCAATATTACTATATTGCATACAGCAGCATAGTAATATGTGAATTGCTGATTTCTTATGTTGGTCTGCCACCTACTGGCCAACATAGGAATTGTAGCTCTAATACACTGGGTCTCTTCATAGAGACCCTGCCTATTAGAGCAAATTGCCGGCATCCCCATTCACTGCACGGGAATGCCAGTATGAACCCAGCAGCGCGCGCTTCCGGGATTTTCACTGTTTAGATGCCGTGATCTCACTTGATCACAGCATCAAAAGGCTGTAATGACCGCAATCCACATTATTGCCGATCGCAGTCATTAGCTCCGGGCCTCTGCTGTTAGAAACAGCAGAGACCTGCCGGCCATGGTGTACGCTGTACATGTAAGCGGGCGCCATGTTTACATATCACTCCAGCACTGTACATGTACGGCGCTGGTAGTGAAAGAGTTAACTGCCTCCTTTGTTTGGACTTTTAGCATGGCAAACAGCCTCCCTTGATTCTCTCAGTGAGACCATTCCCTCCAACCAGAGAGGGAATGTTGGGATGAATGACTCACCTAGAGCATCTCACATTACACTCAGTAGTACAATGCTGTGGGCATCTTTGTCTAGGCCTATCAAGAGAACAATAAAACTAGTATACTGTTATCGGAATTTTACATCTACTGCTGTATTTTCCGCATTATAAGACACACAGCATCAGGAGGTCGTGTGCACAATATGACCTGACACTGCTCTTAGTCAGGTCACAGTGCAGTGTGGGCCCAGAGTAGACCAGGGAGCGTGACTGCAGCAGAGACCGCCGGACCTGGAGCAGGAGAGGAAAGTAATTTTATTTTTTTCTGATGGGCACCTGATATGAGCTCTGATGGGAATCTGATCTAATATGGGGGTATGATTTAAGGTCTGACACGTGGGGTCTAATCTGATATGGGGGTCTGATCTGAGGTCCGATATGGGGGTCTGATCTGAGGTTTGCTATGGAGGGCTAATCTGAGGTCTGATATGGGGGTCTGATGTGAGGTTTGATATGGGGGTCTGATCTGAAGTCTGATTTGGGGGACTGATCTGAAGTTTGATTTGGGGGACTAATCTGAAGTCTGATTTGGGGGATTGATCTGAAGTCTGATGAAGACTGAGGGTGTTTATAATAATAAAGATTGAGGCTCTGTTCTGAGGTCTAATGAAAAGTATATTTTTTCTTATTTCCCACCTCTAAAATCTAGATGTGTCTTATCATCAAAAGTGTCTTATAAAGCGAAACATACGGTATTATACTATTCCCTCCCAGCAGCAGTTATTTGACAATGGATTAAATATGTATACAAGAGATTTATCTCTCTCTGGACTACTACAGACGGAAAATATTTGGTATTTATTTTTCAATAGTATAGTATTGCCAAAATGAAAAGCATCCAAAAACTGTAAAAAAAAATGTTTTCTATGAAAATTGAGCTTTAAGAAAAATACCCCTTTCTGACAGGTGTACTTTAAAGCTACTTCAAAGTAGAGAATCACTTTAAATACTTTTCTCTGCTTCTCATTTTCCTTAAAGGAGGTTTCTGATATTCCCCCAAAAAACAACAAAACTTAGGGGGTCATTTATTTACAGAAATCCCTCTAAATTAGGCTTTTTTTTTGTGACACAATCTGCGACTTTTCCCTGCCTTTTCCGGGTCTACAAAAGTGGGCATGGCGTGGGCGGGGAAAGGGATGGGCCAGTAGGCCTGTCTCATTCATCATTTTCTACACCTGTTTTAGGAGTAAAAAATTGTCTAAATCTACACCAGCAAGGGAGCTGGCGCAGATTTAGAAGCAGCGGTGGAGCCGCAGGCGCCTCTACATAACTTTGGCCGATCCACCGCCAGTTCAGGGCCTTATTAAGACCGGCATCTAAAACGCTGGACTTAATAAGTAACCCCCTTAGTCACAGTGTATATAACGACAAAATACGAATAATTTTCTTTAGAAGTATCCATCCCACCTTTCTCCCCCCCAAAATATTTATTTATTTAACCTCTGCTCTTTTTATGCTTAGGAGTCATGTGGGTCATCTCATCACTAATTATTGATAGGGTCAAATGTATGACTCCTAAACTCAGCACGAACAGAGATTAGAATAATTTAATTAACGGTAATTAAATGAATAAATGTTCCAATAATCTATATAAATCTGCTCAGCTCCTCCTGCTCTATAACATGCTGCCTGCAGATTACAATGCATTTTAATGGTGACAGATCACCATTAAGCTATGTACTGCATATAAAGTGGAATACACACCAGAACACCTTCATCTTATAGACAGCACATGACCAGTACTGTTTCCCTTTTACCTATAGATGTTAAAGAGATTTTCCGGTGGCAAAAAATAGTTTATTATTTATTGCGTATACCAGAATTGAACTTATTAATATACCTTACTTAACTGTGCTCGCATCATATTATTTTACACCTTCTCTCCTGGTCCCAGTATCTTCCAGTAAGTTTTATTCTTATATACACTAGATATGTACTAAACTAAATCTGCAATTAAAATCTGACATGCATGCTTTTTGCACCACATTTATTATGCGGTTTGCACACTTTTTGTACCTCACTTGATGAAGAGTGTGGCTTATCTGGTAGAGGATGTGACTTAAGCCCAAAAAAATGTTTCAACATTTTGGCACAGAGTGAGCTAATCAATGGTTGTATAAGGCTAAATTGATCATACAGCATGTGTGACTTTGGCAGATATTAAGACCAGTTTAACTTGATGCTGTCTAAATGATATAATTTATGACAGGATTAGTAAAAGTACCCTACTGTGTCAATGATGTGCTGGAAGGATGTTGGCTCAGTTCAATAGCTAATCCACCCTCTCTGCATCAGGCCAGATGGAGAAGGGAGTTAGCTTAGCTATTAAAATGAGGCAGCCAGCCAGCCCCCTACTGCATCACTGGGACATAGCCTTTATTGGAACAAATGCGGAAACGGGGGTGCCAGAGGTAGGGTAGGGACCTGAAATAGCAAGACCTGAGCATAGGTGATAAATAGTATTAGTAAGTTTATATTTTATGATTCATAAACCATAAACAGTGGGGCAGATTTACTAATCCTGTTAGCAATGTAATCAGCATAAGCTTAGATAGGCAGTTATCTAACAACCAAAATTTTGGCGCATATTGCATTTAAAGCAATGCCTCTTGTTAAGCTAGAAAACTAGAGTAGGCAGGTTAGGCACAGTGGATTATTGTTTTGGAACATATGCTTCCTAAATAAGTCTATAATTTGGTACCACATTATGTGCCAGAAATGTACCAGATTTGAGTGCATTTTACAACAAGGTCTAAGCGAAATTACATTCTTAAATTTGCCCCAATAATTTTTTCCTGTTGAACACCCCCTTTAATTTATGCACTGGTCTTGGCAACTAAATCAGGGATTAGTCCATGTATTAAGCAAACTGATGAGCTGATGACAATATGATGAGCTGCTTCATAGTTAATAATGAACGAATAGTCATAAAATAGCATTGACGGTGTCCTCGCTACAGTGCCATGCCAGCCTCCTTGGCACTGGTCAATTATTTCCAAAACCTGGAGTCACTACACAATGCCATAAAAAAGAAACCTGATCCTAAACTTCTTATTAAATTACTGAATCCGAAAATAATCAGCTAATCAAATGATATTTACCCCTTAATTGCCTCCCTAGCCACCGGTTGTCTGCTGTTTCAAACAGCAGAGGCCTGGGCTAATATCTGTGACCGGCGATAACATTGATCGCAGACATTTAAACCTAGATATGTCCTGACCAATGCTAATATTTTGAGCTCATACTTAGACAAATAATAAAATAGGTTGATGTCTATGACATTTGCCTAGGACTGCCTTAAAACAGATTAGATGCTAGAAAATCAACTGTAGTGAAAGTTTTACAGTCTCACAAAAAAATGTATGCTGTGGTGGGTATAGCAGTAACTCCTCGATCAAGAATAGGCCATTGGTGTTAATGGGGTTGTGCAGGAGCATAATATTGATGACCTATATTCAGGATAACTCATCAATATCAGATCAACGGGCGTCGGACTCCCGACACCCCAGGTGTTTGAAGGGGTCATGACACTCATGCGAGAGCTGCATCCTCTTCAAAGTTTACCTGCAAGCCTTCTCCTTTGTAGCGTTGGTGCAGTGTAATTACAACTGCTCATTCCATTGACTTGTCCATTCACCCATTCATAGGACCTATCCTGAGAATATTATGCCACTGTGCAACCCCTTTAAATCCTTATGAAACCACATTAAGTAATGCGGGTCAAGTCCATACTAGAGAGAAAGAGAGACACACAGTTTGCTATAAGAACAAGTTAAAGGCTATACGCAGTAGTTTGCACACAAAGATTAGGGCACTCATAGCAAAAATCATAATTCCCTCCATTATAGTGCTGCCACCCAAAACAGTCCTACATTTTCTCATGACTCACTGGTCAATTACCCACCCATTTTATTTAGGAACAATGCAGTTCCTCTGTAGAGGGAAGTCCTCCAGGGTAAAGAGGATTGGGGCACCCAATATTGGGCCACCATTCTCCAAGGGCCCTTAGCAGCTGCTTCTTTGATAGCTACACCCTTGCACACAGAGGTAACTAGGAGCAGCACACTATATTTGCATGGTCTGCTCTCCTAAATGTAGATGCCCAACTGCATAGGTAGGTTCAGAGTAGGTCCTGACTGAGAGCACCTTGGTGCTGGTAGGGGGGTACAGATGAGTTTTGATCAAAATATATTGGCTGAGAGTCTTAGATTTTAAGATAATTTTTGCATCTATTGTGCATTATTTTCTGTGATTTTTCTTTTATAAATGCATGCATATTCACATATTATTGTTATTGCATTGTGCAGGATGTTTTGTATCTTTTTCTGCAATTTCTGATTAGCTACACCCTTGCCATGCAAGCTGGGACAGAGTAAAACTGGGACAACCTGTCTATTATCCTACTATTAGTGCCATGAGGTATTTAAGCACGGCCACATTGTTGGGTCATAGACACATGGCATGTCGCCTGTAGGATAAGCCACAACGATTTGGCTACGTCAGTTTGTGATGTTGCGTATGTTACCATTTAGCTCAAGCCTTGCTCAAAGCTCTACTATAAGCTAAGAGAAGATGTAAACCCATTGTACTCAGATATAATTTGTGACTGTCTCTTCCAGTCATGCTATGTGCCCAAAAAGGTAATGTATCCCCTCTCTCATATGTAATATCTATCCTACTATCTATCTTACTATCTATCTTTTGATCTGTCTATCTCTATCCATATTCTGTTTATCTATCTATCTATCTATCTATCTATCTATCTATCTATCTATCCTCCAGGTAATGCAGTTGCTTTAAATATAGATGAGAACATTTTTATTACCTCCCTAGATATAACTTCCTACTGAGTTATGTAGGTCTCAACCCTCCCCCAACATTTCTTCGTACAGCTGAACATTTGGTTTCCTGAAATCTTTTGGTAGTCTGTTTTGGCTCTTTGAACACATGCTTCAATGTTACTCCCTAAGTTCATGTACTCAGCTGTATCAATATAGTTCAACATGGAAATTGCTGCTTCTTGGGGACATTTAGAACCTCAGGACCCTCAGTACTTTCCTCAAAGGGTTAAACCTTTCTCTGAGTAACACATTGTGAGTAAAGTCAACCCTACTGGTGGGAAAATGCAGCAAAAACCGCAGCAAACTCACCAAAACTTTTCTGTAAAACGGAATGATCATTCACAATCTACTAGATAAAGTTAGTGATTTTATACTATATGCAGTAATATGTACAGCGATCATGTTAACAACATTTTTCCAGAGCTTTCTACAATTTTCTAGAGCCACAGCGTAGGGCAGAAACACATACCTAACTCCAGAAATCATTTATGCATTTATGTACATTGTATGGTGATTCTGGTCAGTATGGATAATGTGGGGGGTTAGAGTATAGAGGGGACATTGCAAGACATAGGGACAACTTAGCTATTACCTTATATCTTCTGCTAAAATTTACACCTCCATTTCTATGTGTTGATGGAATCGGTTGTCCTCTTAAAGCATCATCCTGTTCAGATGTTCGTAGTTTTCTTCCTCATTTTCTTCTTCTTGGTCCTTTGTTTGAGGGGGGAATAAGTGTGGATTGATAGACGTACAGTCCTGACTGAAGGAAATGACACAACTTTTTCTTTGACCAGTGTTTATTCTTCTCCTCGACTCCTGTTTCCTGTGCACTTTTAATATTGAGTTTCAGGGAGAAGAGTTTAGAAAGGAAACATCTACTCCAACGTAAAACACATTCACACAAGATCTGTAGTCTCTGCAAGCCAGAGAAAAAAATCTGGGAAGAATTTAACTGATCAGCAGAACACCGCCTCCTGCCCAATGGAAGTAATGAGGGAGGGCTGAGGACTGAGATTTACTTATGGGACTGAAACATTACACATCATCAGAAAGTAAGGAAGGATGCCAGCTACATAGTCTACATCACACAGGTCTACTGGATCTGTTGGACATTTAACATTTAAACAATTTTGATAAGTTCAAAGAGAAGTAGAACATTATAAATTATATAGTATTAATAAAAAAAAAAGAAAATAAAAAAACACTCATTTTCTGATTTCCTGCCTTCATTCCTTCTATCCATCCTTTCCTTTTATCTGTTCATCCTTCGTTCCTTCTTTCCTTCCTTCCTTTGTCCATACGACCTTCCCTCTTTCCATCCTTCCTTTCCTCTGTCTGCCCTTCCTTTTAACTGTCCATCCTTCCTTCATTATTTCCATACTTTCTTCCCTCCATCCATCCTTCCTTCCATCCATTCATCCTTCTATTCGTCTGTCCTTCCATCCTTTTTTTTATCCATCCTTCCTTCTGTCCATCCTTCTTCAATCCTTCCTTCTATTAAACCTTACTTTCTTCTATTCTTCTTTCTATACTTCTTTCTATACTTCTTTCTTTCCTTCCTTCACATATGACAGTTATGCAGCATTTTTATGTGTTTTTAATTTTCGGATTGGGTCAAAAAATATATTCCTTACACTTTTTATTTTTAATATGTATTCCCAAGTATATTACCTCCGCAACTCACCAAAAAAACAAACAATAAGTTTACTTTGTTATCCTTGTTGTCAGCTTTGTCCATGTTGTGTGTGTGTGGGGGCACTCTACTGCTAGCCCTGTTTGTGTGAGCACTCTATAGTAGGCATAGCATATGAGGGCACTCTCTGGTACCGCATATGGGGACAATGTCTGAATGGCCCTGTATATATTAGAGCGCTCATTGAATGGCACTAATTAAAGGCACAGCGTATGGGAGCACCTGCCAGGCACTATCTATGGACACACCTAGTGATGGGCGAACATCGGCCGGGACGGTTCCCGATCAAATGTTCGCGAAACGGCACGTTCGCGGCTGGCCCTATTGACTTTAATGGCCGGCGAACCTGAAAAACCTTCAGGTCATATTTGCAGCCACCAAATACTTACTAGAAGGGCACAAATAGTCCCACAACATGGACAGTGACATACTAAAGGGGGATTATTGGCAAACATTCCCACAAAAAAATGTATTTTAATCAGGGGCCATTTTTATGCATCTTAAAGGGAAACGCTCAAAAATGTGCCCTGCTGGAGCCTAGAAAAATTTGGCATTCACCTGACAGAAAACAACTTGTGATGATGTGGCTGGAGGTACATTAGGCAGTCACTGGCTAAAAATTTTACTGTAGGCAAGTACAGGCCCCAAAAATTAGGCATGCAACTGACAGAAAAGAACTTGTGATTAAGTGGCTGGAGGTACATTAGGCAGTCACTGGATAAAATTTTTACTGTAGACCAGCACAGGCCCTGAAAATTAGGCATGCAACTGACAGATAAGAACTTGTGATTATGTGGCTGAAGGCACAATAGGCGGTCATTGGATAAAAGTTTTACTGTAGGCCAGTACAGACCCCAAAAATTAGGCATTCACCGGACAGAAAAGTATTTGTGATTATGTGGCTGGAGGTACATTAGGCAGTCACTGGATAAAATTTTTACTATAGGCCAGTACAGGCCCCAAAAATTAGGCATTAACCTGACAGAAAAGAACTTGTGATTATGTGGCTGGAGGTACATTAGGCGGTCACTGGATATAATTTTTACTATAGGCCAGTACAGGCCCAAAAATTAGGCATTCACCTGACAGAAAAGAACTTGTGATGATGTGGCTGGAGGTACATTAGGCGGTCACTGGATAACATTTTTACTGTAGGCAACTGGAGAACAAGCCTAAAAAATTAGGAATTAACCTGACAGAAAAGAACTTGTGATTATGTGGCTGGAGGTAAATTAGGCGGTCACTGGACAAACATTTTACTGTAGGCCACTGGAGTAGAGGCCTCAAAAATTAGGCATTCACCTGACAGAAAAGGCCTTTTATGTCGCTGTATATACATAAGACGAGGACCATTCTTTGTTCTGTCGTGAGCAGGGCGAGTGCACTTATCGGTCACAATCCCCCCTTCTGCGCTGAATGTCCTTTCGGACAGGACACTCGACGAGGGGCAAGCCAAGAGTTCCATGGAAAATTGTGCCAGCTCTGGCCACAGGTCAAGACTGCACACCCAGTAGTCCAGGGGTTCCTCACTTCTCAGAGCGTCCACATCGGCCGTTAACCTGATGTAGTTGGACACCTGTCAGTCTAGGAGTTCCCTGAGGCTGGATCCGGAGAGCGGTTGTCCATGGGTTGGCTGCAAGGATGATCTCATATCTATGATCTCAATGATCTCATATGTGACCAACACATCTTCAAACAGCCCTCTTCTTGCAGGCGTGGTAGGATTGGTACCCGCACCTGTTTCGCTGTGGGTGGAAATTCCTCTGCCAGCGCTTGCAACAGCAGAATGCAGCATCTCTCGCAATAAGGCCTGGAAATGCTGCCTCCTGCCAGCCCTCTGTGATGCTGGTAACATGTCCGCCATTTTGTGTCTGTACCGGGAGTCTAAGAACGTTGCCACCCAGTACTTCCCCTTGTTGCTTTTTATACAGGGGTCCCTCTTCGAACACTGGAGAATGAAGGCCCTGATTTGCACTAAATTGGAAGTGGTGGAGGGCCCTGGCTCCTGCCCATCGCCCAGGAGAATGTCGTCCTTGGTCTCCTCCCTTCAGCCATGGAGAACACCAGGGATCCTGGTCAAAGCCTGCTATTCTTGCTCCTCCTCCTTCCCCCAGCCACCGTCCTCCTCTGACTCCTCTTCAGACTTCTTCTGACTTGTCTCAGATAGAGTAGTCCCCCTAGGATTTCATTCAGCCTTGCGACTTCCTCATCTTCCGACTCCTGCTCATCGACAGCTTGATCAATGACACGACACAATGCACTCTCCAGAAAAAAGGCGTAAGGTAGGATGTCACTGATGGCGCCCTGGCTGACACTGACCAATTTGGTGATCTCATCAAATGGCCGCATACGTCTGCATGCGTCGCGCATGAGCAGCCAATGGCGCGGTGAAAAGAAACCAAGCTCCCCAGAACCTGTGCTGCTGCAGAGTTCGTACAGGTAGTCGTTAACGGCATGTTGCTGCTGGAGCAGCCTATCAAGCATATACAAGGTGGAGTTCCAGTACGTCGGGCTGTCACAAATCAGACGTCTGACGGGCAAGTGGTGTCGCTGCTGAATGTCAGCAAGGAGAGCCATGGCCGTGTAAGATCTTCTAAAATTGCAATAATTTTCCTGGCCTGCCGCAAGACGTTCTGGACCCTGGGATATTTAGCAACGAATCACTGCACGACTAAGTTCAGGAAGTGTGCCATGCACGGCACGTGTGTCATTTTGCCCTGTTTCAACGCACTCAGCAGATTGGCACCGTTGTCGCATATCACTTTACCAACTGTCAAATCGAGCGGGGATAGCCACTGATCGGCCTGTTACCGCAGAGCTGAAAGCAGTGCAGGACCGATGTGGCTTCCAGGCACAACAGCCACAGCAATGCATGACAATGTCTCACCTGGAACATCAAATAGGTTCTGGGGAGCTTGGGGGGTGCAGCAGAAGAGGCAGTAGCAGTGGAAAAGGAGAAGTCAGCCGAGAAGGAGACGGAGGATGGAGTAGCAGGAGGAGAATAAGAGGCAGGCATGTATGCAATCCTTGGCAGTAGCACCAAATCCACACGGGAGCCTCGGGTCACATGCTTGACAGTCGTCAGAAGGTTCATCCAGTGGGCAGTACCTTCCCTGCCCGTGTTTGCTAGACCACGTGTCTGTGGTCAGATGTATCTTGGCACCGATACTGTATGCCAGAGATATAATCACTTGCTGCTGAATGTGGCCATATAGCTCTGGGATGCCCTTCTGGGAGAAATATTTCCTTCCGGGGGACCTTTCATTGCAGTGTGCCAATGGCCACAAATTTTCAAAAGGCCTCTGAGTCAACCAGTTTATATGGCAGTAGTTGGCTGACTAGCATTTCAGACAAGCCAGCAGTCAGCCGTTTGGGCAAGAGGGTTATCCGGCGTTATCGACTTTTTATGCTAGAACATTTGGGCCATGGAAGCCTGCCTTCTGCCAGATGAACGTGACAACGGTGGAAGGTGGAGTGGAGGACAAATGGGAGGAGAGAGAAGAAGGAGAAAAGGCATCACCGGGAGTGTGGCTTTGTGGGTACTGACGGCGTTGCTCGCACTGGGCTCACTGATGGGAGGCCAGGTGCCTTCTTAAGACATTCGTCCATAGGTGAGTGCTGGGCTTAACGCAACTTAACGGTAAGGTCTGGGAATGGATGGGAAAATAATTCCTCTGACTCGAGTAGAGGGGCTATGGTAGTGGTGATGGTATTGTATTTGGGGGTGCACACAGCAGGCAGTGAGGAGGGTGCAGATACATAGGATGAGGAGGGTGCAGTAGCGAAAGGGTTAGTGAGCCACTCCACCATCTCTGGTGCGCCCTTTGAAGTAATCGCACGCGCCTTCTCCAACTTCCTACTTAGGCTCCGGGTATCTCGCAGGCCTCAATCAATATTCGGTGGAAACAGGTTTATCAAACCCCTTAATCACTATTTTGTAAAAGCAGGTATGTCGCAGCCCATAATCAGTATTTTGTGAAAGCAGGGATATCAAACCCCTAAATCAGTATTTAGTGGAAGCAGGTATATCGCAGGCCTCAATCAATATTTGGTGGAAGCAGGTATATTGAACCTCTTAATCAGTATTTTGTGGAAGCAGGTATATTGCAGCCCTCAATTAGTATTTTGTGGAAGCAGGTATATCAAACCCCTTAATCAGTATTTTGTGGAAGCAGGTATATCGCAGCCCTCAATTAGTATTTTTTGGAAGCAGGTATATCAAACCCCTTAATCAGTATTTTGTGGAAGCAGGTATAGCGCAGCCCTCAATCAGTATTTTGTGGAAGCAGGTATATCGCAGCCCTGAATCAGTATTTGGTGGAAACAGGTATATCGAACCCCTCAATCAGTATTTTGTGGAAGCAGGGATATCAAAACCCCTTAATCAGTATTTTGTGGAGCAGGTATATCAAACCCCTTAATCAGTATTTTTTGGAAGCTGGTATATTGCAGCCCTCAATCAGTATTATGTGGAAGCAGGGATATCAAACCCCAAAATCAGCATTTTATGAAAGAAGGTATATCACAGACCTCAATCCGTATTTTGTGGAAGCAGGGATATCAAACCCCAAAATCAGTATTTTATGGAAGCAGGTATATCGCAGGCCTTAATCAGTATTTTGTAGCGCAGGTATATCAAACTCCTTAATCAGTATTATGTGGAAGCAGGTTTATCGCAGCCCTCAATCAGTATTTTGTGGAAGCAGGTATATCAAAACCCTTTATCAGTATTTTGTGTAAGCAGGTATATTGCAGGCCTCAATCAATATTTAGTTAAAACAGGTATATCGAACCCCTTAATCCGTTTTTTGTGGAAGCAGGTATATCCCAGTCCTCAATCAGTATTTTGTGGAAGCAGGGATATCGAACCCCTTAATCAGTATTTTGTGGAAGCAGGTATATCGCAGCCCTCAATCAGTATTTTGTATAAGCAGGGATATCAAACCCCTTAATCAGTATTTTGTGGAAGCAGGACTCTCGCAGGCCTAAATAAATATTTGGTGGAAACAGGTATATTGAACCCCTTAATTAGTATTTTTTGTATCATGTATATTGTAGGCCTAAATAAATATTTGGTGGAAACAGGTATATCGAACCCCTTAATCAGTATTATGTGGAAGCAGATATATTGCAGGCCTAAATAAATATTTGGTTGAAACAGATATATCGAACCCATTATTCAGTATTGTGTGGAAGCAGGTATCTTGCAGGCCTCAATCAATATTTGGTGAAAACAGGTATATCGAACCTCTTAATCAGTATTTTGTGGAAAAAGGTATATCGTAGCCCTTAATCAGTATTTTGTAAAAGGAGGGATATCAAACGCCTTAAACTGTATTTTGAGGAAGCAGGTATATTACAGGCCTCAATCAATATTTGGTGGAAACAGGAAAAATAAAACCCCTTAATCAGTATTTTGTGGAAGCAGGAATATCAAACCCCTTAATCAGTTTTTTTGTGAAAGCAGGTATATCGCAGCACTTAATCAGTATTTTGTGGAAGCAGGTATATCAAAACCCTTAATCAGTGTTTTGAGAAAGAAGGTATGTCGCAGCCCTCAATCAGTATTTTGTGGAAGCAGGTATATCTCAGCCCTCAAACAATATTTGGTGGAAACAGGTATATCGAACTCCTTAATCAGTATTTTGTGGAAACAGGTATATCGCAGCACTCAATCATTATTTTGTGGAAGCAGGAATATTAAACCCCTTAATCATTATTTTGTGGAAGCAGGTAATTCACAGGCCTCAATCAGTATTTTGTGGAAAATAGTATATTGAACCTCTTAATCAGTATTATGTGGAAGAAGGTATCACGCAGGCCTCAATCAATATTTGGTGAAAACAGGTATATCGAACCTCTTAATAAGTATTGTGTGGAAACAGGTATATCGCAGCACTCAATCAGTATTTTGTGGAAGTAGGTATATCAAACCCCTTAATCAGTGTTTTGTGGAAGCAGGTATATCGCGGCCCTCAATCAGTATTTTTTGGAGCAGGTATATCAAACCCCTTAATCAGTCCTTTGTGAAAGCAGGTATGTCGCAGCCCTCAATCAGTATTTTGTGGAAGCAGATATATCGCAGTCCTCAATCAGTATTTTGTGGAAGCAGGGATATTGAACTCCTTAATCAGTATTTTGTGGAAGCAGGTATATCGCAGCCCTCAACCAATATTTGGTGGAAACAGGTATATCGAACCCCTTAATCAGTATTTTGTGGAAACAGATATATCGCAGGCCTCAATCAGTATTTTGTGAAAGCAGGGATATCGAAACCCCTTAATCAGTATTTTGTGGAAGCAGGTATATCAAACCCCTTAATCACTATTTTGTGGAATCAGGTATATTGCAGCCCTCAATCAGTATTTTCTGGAAGCAGGTATATCAAAACCCTTTATAAGTATTTTGTGTAAGCAGGTATATTGCAGGCTTCAATCAATATTTGGTGGAAACAGGTATATCGAACCCCTTAATCAATATTTTGTGGAAGCAGGCATATCCCAGTCCTCAATCAGTATTTTGTGGAAGCAGGGATATCGAACTCCTTAATCAGTTTTTTGTGGAAGCAGGTATATCAAACCCCTTAATCAGTTTTTGGTGGAAACAGGTAAATCGAACCCCTCAATCAGTATTTTGTGGAAGCAGGTATATCGCAGCCCTCAATCAATATTTTGTGGAAACAGGTATATCGAACCTTTTAATAAGTATTTTGTGGAAGCAGGTATGTCACACCCCTAAATTAATTTTTTTGGGACACAACAGTTATATAACACCAAACTGTTTCTTTGGGGCAACAGGTATATCACGCCTCTCAATAATTTTTTTTTGGGGGGGGGGGCAACAGGTATATCCCACTCATTGCAATTAGTTGTTCCAATAGCGTTTCTCCCTCTATATTGCTGCGGTATCACAGCAGAACCATGAAAAACTGCTGCAAAATACAAATGCACTATAATATATTTTCCACAAAACTACCGCCAGGTGAACCACAAGGCCATTTCTAGACACACCTAGTAGACTGCGTACAGGTGGCAGAATCTGGTTACCTGTGTGGCTGTCTTGGCTGTGGTGTGTTTTAGAGCACACAGTTGGACTTTTATGGGATGGGTTAGCATTTCCATGTGAATACACTATCAGAGAGAGAGAGAGGGAGAGAGAGTGAGAGAGAGAGAGAGAGAGAGAGAGAGAGATACAGACGATGTACTGTAAAAGTATGTGTAAGTAGACAAGAATATCCATGTGGCAAACTCCAAAGCTGAAAGAGTCCTTCAAAACTTTGCCAGATGGATCAAAAAGTCAAAGCAGTTGTCTGCAGAGAAGATGTTAACTGTGAGTCATTGGATTTAATTATTTTTTATTGTTCTCCTGATCAGTCATTATTGTGAAAGCAGAACACGTGGCTTCTTTTACAAGCTCATCACTAGGGAAGATTTTATTGTGGCTGAAGATGAGGAAAGTCTTTGTGGTAATGGATTATGTGCTTTAATGGAAAAACTGCTGGATTCTCTTAGTGGAATTAGGGGTTTTCCCATCTAGGTAATATTCTAGTGATATGCCAAAATTGGGCCAAATGGGACACCCGTTTAACAAAGTCTGAAGATCCAAAGTCTTTTTTTGGAAAGTACACGAGTAAACTTATTGCACTTACAGAAATTATCATGGAAGTGGTAAAAGTGGAACTCTCCACAAAGCAACTTTCACAACTTACATTATAGTCAAGAGCTGTATTCTATTAAACACGGTTTCTGAGTGGTAAAGTCCCAGGAGAGTTGTCCTCCTGGGGCCTGAACAGCTCCAGGCTGTGTAAGGGCTATTTGACCATGAAGGAGAGTGATGGGGTGCTGCGCCAGATGACCTGGCTTCCACAGTCACCGGACCTGAACCCAATCGAGATGGTTTGGGTTGAGCTGGACCGCAGAGTGAAGGCAAAAGGGCCAACAAGTGCTAAGCATCTCTGGGAACTCCTTCAAGACTGTTGGAAGACCATTTCAGGTGACTACCTCTTGAAGCTCACCAAGAGAATGCCAAGAGTGTGCAAAGCAGTAATCAAAGCAAAAGGTGGCTACTTTGAAGAACCTAGAATATGACATATTTTCAGTTGTTTCACACTTTTTTGTTATGTATATAATTCCACATGTGTTAATTCATAGTTTTGATGCCTTCAGTGTGAATCTACAATTTTCATAGTCATGAAAATAAAGAAAACTCTTTGAATGAGAAGGTGTGTCCAAGCTTTTGGTCTGTACTGTACTTTCTATGTTACAAAGTGTATTATATGCATATCACACCCCTCAGTATATCACAACCATCGATAGCACACCTGTACCAGTCCTTAAAAGGACTTTTGTGGCCCTATTAGCTAGCGTTTGATGCCCCTAACAGTCTGTCACTACTCCACAAAGCAACCTCTCCCTACACTGGCAAAACACAGAATGTAAAATGGCTGCCATATCGGGTTCTTTGATAGGGTGGGGGTGTGTTCATCTGCTGAAACGTCTCAATTGGTTGTTCTGTCCCACCTGATGGCTGTGTCATAGGTCAAAGTTCAACATATGTTCGCATGTTCGTCGACCCGCGAACATGCAAAGTTTGCTGCAAAACGACCACCGGATAAACTGCAATGTCATCTCTAATGGTGGCTGCCCAGCCTCCATCTATTAATTCCGCTACTGCTTAATTCAATATATACATAATTGCAGGGCTTCCAAGGTCTGGATTCTGGAGTCCACCCTCCCTGGAAATGCAAATACTATCCATTATGTGAGGTGGCCATTATGCACATATGGTCCTGACATCCTGGGTAGCCTGCATTAGGGTATTCTGAGTGGGGCACAAAGTTGGCACTACCTCTCTTTTCCTGCACTGCCTTTCAGACGGTAAATTGATGGCACAGGGCTAATGAGATCTATACTACATATGAAGGGCTTGGAGTGTTACATAACACTCTATCTTGTCGCCTGATACGTTTGTCATAGAAAATCATTATAATACCCTTAAGATAACAATCCTGTAACATCTTTATTTAGTACTGTGATGCTCCTGTGTTATCTTTCCTGAAAATGTCTAAATAAGACATGGCCAAAATGGAAAAATGTTTGGGATGCAACTAACTGGTTTTAACTATGGAGCTACAGCTGCAGCACACAGCAGAACCTTGAGTTACATGCAATCGTGTGGACTGCAGCTGTCACTCAATAGATAAAGTCAGTTAGTAGCCCAGGCCTAATTGACAACTGGACGTTACTATTCCCCTTGTCAAAACAAACATAAACATGATGGTACTGTTAGTGATTATCGGACACTGTCACTGTGCAGAGACACAGCCTTTTGACAAGAGGAATAGTAACACTCACTTGTCAATTTAATTGTACATTTCCAGAAGGAACCACAGAGGAATGACAGACACAGTTCCCCAGAATTGTAATTTTATAGGGAATACAAACATATACTACAACAGGCATGTCAGGAGTGGCGACAGATCCTCTAACGTTATGTATGCATCTGGATGCTGTTATTTGTTCAGAAGGGTACTGCTATATGCAAGAGCAAACGTATTGCAAATGGAGCCCAAGTGTGACAACTAGAGTAATAACTGGGAGGAGAACAAACGTTATTTCATTAACTAGACAGACGTCGCCTTAGAATGATTATACATTTAATTTTGAGACTTTTATCCCATGTGCTTCATAACCTGATGACTTTTTCCAGTATTTCTTTATGCTAAAAATATTTCAACAGCTAATCTTTTCCAGCCCAACTGAGTATATGGCATGCATTCCTAACTATTGCCTGAGAGCCATTTACAACATGATCGACTCATCCAGGAGAATGCATGGTCTCTGGTTAGTACAGGACCAGTTAACACATCATTGGAGCAAGATGTTCCCCGAATTGTACACTTGTAAAGCATGTCAAAGTAATTCAGTCAACTGTCATGTGATTCTTGTGTATGGCATATGTGGTCATTCTTTATGTTTCATTAAAATAAATATGATTATCTGCAATGCTGTTCCATGGTTATGATAATATTAGCTGTATCATTTTAAGATTAGTGATGAGCGGGAGGTGCCATATTCGATTTCGCGATATTTCGCGAATATTCAAATGAATATTCGTGTTATATTCGTCGAAATCGAATATTCGTAATTATTCCAATTATCGCGAATAATATACGAATTTTTTTTTTTCGCGTATTGCGATTATTTATCTTGATAGTATAAGGCAACGTTCCTATGCTAATTGACTATGGCTAGGCTAATATGTGTATTTTACGAAATTTCGTGATTTGCTCTAACTTCGTCTCTTAGAATATTACGAATATTCTAAAAGACGAAGTTAGAGCAATATTACGAAATTTCGTAAAATACACATATAGATTGTAATTTAGCTAATATAGTGCTATAATCCCTTTTTTTGCCTCTAATTTTTTTTGCCTCTTCTGAACTTAAGTTTTGTAAAATATGTACACTATTAAAAAATATTACTATAGCAGTATATTAGCTTAAATACAATCTATGTGTATTTTACGAAATTTCGTAATATTGCTCTAACTTCGTCTTTTAGAATATTCGTAATATCCTAAAAGACGAAGTTAGAGCAATATTAAGAACATTTGCAAAAGCCGAAATTGCGATGCGAGTTATATAATACGAAATAATCGCATGAAGATTTCAACTTAGCACTGCTATATTCCATATTCTAGCCTAGTATGGAATATAGCAGTGCTAACTTAGCCCTGCTATAGTCCATATTAGGCTAGAATATGGAATATAGCAGTGCTAAATTGAAATCTTCATGCGATTATTTCGTGTTATATTATTCGCATCGCAATTTGCGAAATTTCGTAAAATACGCATATAGATTAGATTGTAATTTAGCTAATATGGAATATAGCAGTAAGTTGAAAACGCCACGGACTGGAGCAGCCAGGAAGCCAGGAATCCAAAGGACAGGTAAGAACAACTTTAGAGAAGTGGGAAAGAAAAAAAATATAATAATAAAAAAAAAAAAAAAACGAATATTCGAATTCGCGAATATATAGAACGATATTCTAAATATTCGCGAAATCTCGAAATTGCGATATTCGAGAAAAAAATTTGCAATTCGAATATTCGCGCTCAACACTATTTAAGATCACTGCTATAATTACATACTTATATTCATAAGCTATGACAACCATACACACAATACATTGTGTGACAACTTACACTCCGCGGCATCCATCCAGTGCAAACAAGGTTTGGAGAAGTTGTCAAAGTGTTTATCTAAGCCTTGCAATTATATAAATTGGCACAGTTTATTTGCATGATATATTTGCATTAATAGACCATAACCTATAATTACAGATTTGTGCATTATGATGTGAATTCGGCGGGTTTCATTTGCTAGGAGTTACTTGGCTTAGAAGTGTTGAGGAAGGCTGGTCTTTGGGAATGCAACCTACTGTACTTGACTGGTTCAGCTCATTCTATTAGGGAAAGAACTTCAGGATACTCTATCATAGTATAATTCAGAAGATATTCATACAAAGTCTTCAGACTGAGAAAGAAAACCAGCACCTACTAAACCAAGAACAATCTGAAATACAGAACAATCTAGTCTTCCAGAAGATTATGGAGTAGTCTTTGTTGTCACCATGTGAACACGTTCATGAATCATCTGTCTAATATGGATTGGAAGGTGAGCCGTGATTTTAAGCGTTTGTATGAGTGCAAGTTATGTACAGTGCAATGGCCGCTGTATGATGCAAGACGCAGTAACCAGGCCAGATTTAACAGAATGAACGTCTCTCTTTACTGAAGTGCAAACTAGGAGTGGTAGTACATCCATTAATAGCACAATATAGTTCTAATTGTACACAGTGCACTTCATCCTGGATAACGATGTATGGATTTAGGCAAGTATGGGATTTATGGCCCTCTTCTCTTTCTATCTATCTCAAGTCTCTTCCAGTTGAATCTATGGTGAGCAATCTTACTCTTACAAAAGGTGGCTGTGATGTCCACTGAGGGATACACAGTTTTAGAGATATGACTGTCCCTCACTGCAGTAAAGTCTTGGCAGGTTTGGGTAGCAGGTTACCTTACTGACTGCAATTCTCAGCCATGAAGATTCTAAGTTCTCTAGTTCTCTCCTTTGTCTTACTCCTTCGCGCCTTCTGTAGATCATGCACACATTGGTGAGTCTCTGTGGCTTTATGGGCCTAAGAAGAGAAAGCATAAGTCTCAAACCTAACCTCCGAAAAGGGCTAAGCCAGGATTGTTAACCCCAGCTGTGCCATCTATACATAGTTATGTTGGGTACCATACATAAGATGACAATACATAATAATATATGACATTTGCAGATACCGCCTGCTCTGGGGTATTGCACTTTGTGTTGCATTACCTACTTAAATCTTCTTTATAAGGAGGAAGAGGCTTTACATTTTTTTTTCCATTTTTATTAGAGGTAAGGTAACCAAAACTAGGCAATTCTGGTATTGTTTTTCTTTTTCACAGTCTTCACCATGCATGATAAATAACATGATACTTAATAGTTTAGACATTTTCAGAAATGGAATACCAATTATTTTAACTTTTCTTGTTTTTTATTTTTTGGGGGAAAATAGATGGGAAAGGGTTTTTAAACTTCATATTTGTGTTTTTTTTCCATTTTTAAAAATGCTAACTTTCTTTTTTTACATTTTTAGTACCTCCAGGGGACATGAACCTAATGCAATGTCAGCAGATTTGTACTTGACCTGTTGAATGTGCGCTTGGCAGTTGAACACATCTGTGTTGGTCTTTTTGTCAAGGGTGGTCTTTTTGCCTGTGTGCGGCATCAGCATCCGCTTGCCAGGGGAACCAGGACTGCAGGGCGGCCATTGCTGATGTCGGAGTCCTGGGCCAATTAAATGTTGTGCAGAGCCTCCCGAATGCCAGGGCGCGCTGGCAGCAGCTTCACCCAGCGTGCAGGCACACTGGCAGGAGCTGCCCTTCTTCTAGCTGGCAACTGCAGTGTGCAGGTGCCAACGAATGTCTGTCCTCTGGCTCCCCCTACTGGTTTCTTGCATTATGAAAGACTGGTTTGGCTTTGGATTTGATTTTGTGACTTCTGGTATTGTATAGATCTCCTGGTTCTAACTCTTTGGCGTGTTTTGGTTTTCTCTATTGCCTCTGGCATTACTTGTACTATATTGTCCGACAGAAATCTGACCCTTTTTCCGACTCTTTCCTTTTTTTCTTATGACGACTCTCTTGATGTTTGTTTATCCTTGTTTGTGTGTCACCCTTTAGTGATGGACGAACATCATCCTGGACGATTCGCGAACGTGCGTTCGTGATCAAATGTTCATGAACCGCGCGTTTGCTGAGGGCCACATTCACTTTAATGACAGACGAACCTGAAAAACCTACAGGTCATATTTGCAGCCAGCAAATACTTACTAGAAGTGCACAAATACTCCCACAACATGGACAGAGGGGGATCATTGGCAAAAATTCCCACAAAAATTATGTTTTTTAATCAGGGGCCATTTTTATGCGTCTTGAAGGGAACTCTCAAAAATGTGCCCTGCTGGAGCCTAGAAAAATGTTATTTCAGGCCACTGGAGTAGAGGCCCCAAAAATTAGGCATT
Organism: Bufo gargarizans; assembly: GCF_014858855.1. Classification (NCBI taxonomy): domain Eukaryota; kingdom Metazoa; phylum Chordata; class Amphibia; order Anura; family Bufonidae; genus Bufo; species Bufo gargarizans. Next base: position 455,069,587 of record NC_058082.1, read on the forward strand.
CACCTGACACAAAAGAACTTGTGATTCTGTGGCTGGAGGTACATTAGGCGGTGACTGGATAAAAATTGTACTGTAGGCTACTGGAGTACAGACCCTCAAAATTTGGCATTCACCGGACAGAAAAGAACTTTGGCTGATGTGGCTAAAGATACATTAGGCGTTCACTGGATAAAAATGTTACTGTAGGCAACTCGAGTACAGGCCCCAAAAATTTGGAATTCACCGGACAGAAAAGAACTTTGGCTGATGTGGCTGGAGGTACATTTGGCGTTCAATAGATAACATTTTTACTGTAGGCCACTGGAGTACAGGCCCCAAAAAATTGGCATTCACCTGACACAAAAGAACTTGTGATTCTGTGGCTGGAGGTACATTTGGTGGTCATTGGATAAAAATTGCACTGTAGGCCACTGGAATACAGGCCCCAAAAATTTGTCATTCACCGGACAGAAAAGGACTTTGGCTGATGTGGCTGGAGGTACATTAGGCGTTCGCTGGATACAAATGTTACTGTAGGCCACTGGAGTAGAGGCCCCAAAAATTTGGCATTCACCTGACACAAAAGAACTTGTGATTCTGTGGCTGGAGGTACATTAGGCGGTCACTGGATAAAAATGTTACTGTAGGCAACTCGAGTACAGGCCCCAAAAATATGGAATTCACCAGACAGAAAATAACTTTGGCTGATGTGGCTGGAGGTACATTAGGCATTCATTGGTTAAAAATGTTACATTCGCGGCACAGCATGGCAACGTCTCACCTGGGAAGTCGAATAGGGTCTGGAGAGTTTGGGGGGTGCAGCGGAAGAGGCGGTAGCAGTGGAAAAGGAGGAGTCAGCCGAGGGGGAGATGGAGGATGGAGTAGGAGGAGGAGAAGAAGAGGCAGGCCTGCATGCAATCCGTGGCGGTAACACCAAATCCACACGGGAACCACAGGTTACATGCTTGACGGCCGTCAGAAGGTTCACCCAGTGGGCAGTAAAAGTTATGTACCTTCCCTGCCCGGGTTTGCTAGACCACGTGTCTGTGGTCAGATGTATCTTGGCACCGACACTGTGTGCCAGAGATATATTCACTTGCCGCTGAACGTGGCCATATAGCTCTGGGATGCCTTCCGGGGAGAAATATTTCCTTCCGGGGACCTTCCATTGCGGTGTGCCAATGGCCACAAATATTCTATAGGCCTCTGAGTCCACCAGTTTATATGGCAGTAGTTAGAGGGCTAGCAGTTCCGACAATCCAGCGGTCAGACGTTGGGCAAGTGGGTTATCCGGCGGCATAATCTTTTTACGCTCAAACATTTGGGCCACGGAAACCTGCCTTCTGCCAGATGAATGTGACGACTGCACAGTGGAAGGTGGAGTGGAGGACAAATGGGAAATGGGAGGATAGAGGTTAAGGAGAAGGAGAAGAGGCAGGACGTGTAGAGCCGGGAGTGTGGCTTTGTGGGTACTGGCGACGTTGCTCCCACTGGGCTTGGTGATGGGAGGCCAGGTGCCTTCTTAAGTCTATCGTCCCTAGTTGACTTATGTTTTGACAGCACAGGCTGCAGATGGCAACACTATTGTCAGCAGCTGACACGTTAAAAAAAGCCCAACTGCGGAGCCATGTGCCAGCGTCCTGGAAGCGCCAGAAGTGACAGTGCATGGTGAATGGCTAGCTCCAGATACATTTGCAGTCTGCTTTTTTCCTCATATGCCCTGCAGGCACAGCGCCTGCTTCTCCTCCTTCTCCTCCCTCTCTGCTGCTCCGTCTCTCTCTCTGAACACCCCTTCTCTTTCTCTCTTGTGGGCACCCACGTGACGTCCATCGACACGTCATCATCCTCACCTTTACCACCACTAACATTTGAGATCTCGGAGTAGGCAGCAACAGCGAGGACCTCCCTCCTTGGGCTGATCTGGGTACTGTCGTCAGACCGCTGGGTGGCGGTCGTTGCTACCTCCTCCGTATTTTAGGAATGGCTGCGCATCGATAAGGTCTGGGAATTAATCGGAAAATTATTCCTCTGACTCGTGTGGAGGGGCTATGGTGGTGGTGTTGGTGTTTGGGGGTGCATACAGCTAAGAGTGAGGAGCATGCAGATACAGAGGATGAGGAGGGTGCAGAAGCGGAAGGGTGAATGAGCCACTCAACCAACTCTGGTGCATCCTTTGAAGTAATCGCATGTGCTTTCTCCAGCTTCCCATTTAGGCTGCGGCCTGGTGCACCTGCCCGACCCCGACCAACCCCTGTGGAACGGCCTGCCTCTTCCTCTGCCTGTCATCTTCAAAATGACCCTGTGCCTAAGTCCCTAGAGAAGAGCAGTATTTGTGGAAGCAGGTATATTGCAGGCCTCAATCAATATTTTGTGGAAGCAGGTATATCTAACCCCTTAATCAGTCTTTCGTGGAAGCAGATATAACACACCCCTCAATCAGTTTTTTTGGGGGGCAACTGGTATATCCACCCGTTGCAATTAGTTGTTTCAATAGCATTTGTCCCTCTATCTAGCTGCGGTATCGCAGCAGAACAGCACAGAAGTGCTACACAGTTCAAAGCACTATATAGAAATTATATTATAGGTATATCACACCCCTGCCTCAATCAGTTTTTTTTAGGGGTCTACAGGTATATCACACCCGTTGCAATTAGTTGTTCCAATAGCATTTGTCCCTCTATATAGCCGCGGTATCGCAGCAGAATCGCACACAACTGCTGCACAGTTCAAATGCACTATATAGAAAGTATATTGTAGGTATATCACACCCCTGTCTCAATCTGTTTTTTTGGGGGGGCAACTGGTATATCACACCCATTGCAATTTGTTTTTCCAATAGCGTTTGTCTCTCTATATAGCTGCGGTATCGCAGCAGAACCGCACACAACTGCTACACAGTTCAAATTCACTATATAGAAAGTATATTATATGTATATCACACCCCTGCCTCAATCACTTTTTTGGGGGGGCAACTGGTATATCACACCCATTGCAATTAGTTGTTCCAATAGCGTTTGTTTCTCTATATAGCTGCGGTATCGCAGCAGAACTGCACACAACTGCAGCACAGTACAAATGCACTATAATATACTTTCTATGTTAGAAAGTATATTATAAGTATATTACACCCCTCAGTATATCACACCTATCGCTAGCACACCTATACCAGTCCTTAAAAGGACTTTTGTGGCTCTATAAACTAACGTTTGGTGTTCCTAACAGCCTGTCCCTGCTCCACAAAGCAACCTCTCCCACACTAACAAAATACAGACTGTAAAATAGCAGCCAGATCGGGTTCTGTTATAAGGTGGGGGTGTGTCCATGTGCTGAAGCGTTTCAATTGGCTGTCCTGTCCCACCTGATGGATGTGTCATGGGTCAAAGTTCGGTGCAATGCAAAAGAATATGGCGCGCGTGAACATCGCCATATATTCACACGTTCGTCGGATCGCAAATGCTCAAAGTTTGCCGCAAAACGACCGCAGGGCGAACCGCAAGGCCATCACTATCACCCTTCACTTCACATTGCAGTATAGGGACTGTCATCCAGTTGTTGCTTAGGGCAGTGATGGCTAACCTCTGGCACTCCAGCTGTGGTGAAACTATGACTTATACAGTCAGGTCCATAAATATTGGGACATTGACACAATTTTAACATTTTTGGCTCTATACACCACCACAATGGATTTAAAATGAAACAAACAAGATGTGCTTTAACTGCAGACTGTCAGCTTTAATTTGGGGGTATTCACATCCAAATCAGGTGAACGGTGTAGGAATTACAACAGTTTGCATATGTGCCTCACACTTGTTAGGAACCAAAAGTAATGGGACAGAATAATAATCATAAATCAAACTTTCACTTTTTAATACTTGGTTGCAAATCCTTTGCAGTCAATTACAGCCTGAAGTCTGGAACGCATAGACATCACCAGACGCTGGGTTTCATCCCTGGTGATGCTCTGCCAGGCCTCTACTGCAACTGTCTTCAGTTCCTGCTTGTTCTTGGGGCATTTTTCCTTCAGTTTTGTCTTCAGCAAGTGAAATGCATGCTCAATCGGATTCAGGTCAGGTGATTGACTTGGCCATTGCATAACATTCCACTTCTTTCCCTTAAAAAACTCTTTGGTTGCTTTTGCAGTATGCTTTGGGTCATTGTCCATCAGCACTGTGAAGCGCCGTCCAATGAGTTCTGCTGAAGCATTTGGCTGAATATGAGCAGATAATATTGCCCGAAACACTTCAGAATTCATCCTGCTGCTTTTGTCAGCAGTCATATCATAAATAAATACAAGAGAACCAGTTCCATTGGCAGCCATACATGCCCACGCCATGACACTACCAACACCATGCTTCACTGATGAGGTGGTATGCTTAGGATCATGAGCAGTTCCTTTCCTTCTCCATACTCTTCTCTTCCCATCACTCTGGTACAAGTTGATCTTGGTTTCATCTGTCCATAGGATGTAGCTCCAGAACTGTGAAGACTTTTTTAGATATCATTTGGCAAACTCTAATCTGGCCTTCCTGTTTTTGAGGCTCACCAATGGTTTACATCTTGTGGTGAACCCTCTGTATTCACTCTGGTGAAGTCTCCTCTTGATTGTTGACTTTGACACACATACACCTACCTCCTGGAGAGTGTTCTTGATCTGGCCAACTGTTGTAAAGGGTGTTTTCTTCACCAGGGAAAGAATTATTCGGTCATCCACCACAGTTGTTTTCTGTCGTCTTCCGGGTCTTTTGATGTTGCTGAGCTCACCGATGCTTCTTTTTAAGAATGTTCCAAACAGTTGTTTTGGCCATTCCTAATGTTTTTGCTATCTCTCTGATGGGTTTGTTTTGTTTTTTTCCGCCTAATGATGGCTTGCTTCACTGATAGTGACAGCTCTTTGGATCTCATCTTGAGAGTTGACAGCAACAGATTCCAAAGGCAAATAGCACACTTTAAATGAACTCTGGACCTTTTATCTGGTCATTGTAATTGGGATAATTAGGGAATAACACACACCCGGCCATGGAACAGCTGAGAAACCAATTGTCCCATTACTTTTGGCCCCTTAACAAGTGGGAGGCACATATGCAAACTGTTGTAATTCCTACACCGTTCACCTGATTTGGATGTAAATAACCTCAAATTAAAGCTGACAGTCTGCAGTTAAAACACATCTTGTTCGTTTTATTTCAAAACCCTTGTGGTGGTGTACAGAGCCAAAAATGTTACAATTGTGTTGATGTCCTAATATTTATGGACCTGACTGTATATATTAAAACTAATTCATTCTTAGAAATCGTGCACATGTAACAGGTCAGCAAGTTTCATAGGTTCAAATCTGCTGACAGATGCCCTGTAAACTGTACAAGAGAAGTCCTAAGATGGCAGGCTTGGAGGCCTTCACAAACATAACCCATATTGGTGTGAACTGTAGACAAACATAAAAATCACTGCAGCTCTCACCTCTCACCTCCTGGTGGAGCACGGATAGTCAGACCTGGACTCAGTCTGGAACAAAATGTTAAAAAAGTACGGATTCCAGCTCTTCACAATAAAAAGGCTCTTTTATTCGACTTCCTTAAAAATAGACATCAAAAGTATGGACAGTATGCTGTGACGCGTTTTGGGCTATTAAATCTTAGCCCTTCATCAAGACAAACAAGCAAACTAAAAGTCTCCATTTTATACACAGTACAGATACACCTCTCCCATTTGATTGGATGACTTCCATCCCCTGGAGCTCATACCAGGTGTTCATTAGAATGCAGATCATGAGGGAAGTAATTCCAATTAGGTGGGATCCTTAAACAGAAAAAAAAAAAACACATCATTTGTATTGTAAGGTTAAATCATGCTTCCTATTCAATCCCTTAGGTATACATGTTCTGAGATTGAACATCCAATATGTTTTTCGACTATATAGTTTTTGTCTACAATCTCCTCCTCTAACCGGGATGGTGACTCTTTCCACACCTTGTACATGAAACGTAGAAGTATTGCCCTTGTGGACTATCGCGAAGTGTGATGTGGCTGCTGAGACATTGTGCGATGAAATATGTGGGATGTCGCTCAGATGTTTACAAATTCTAACTTTAAGCTGATTAATCGTAAATCCAACATATTGCAACGCGCAGGCTTGGCATGTGATGACATAAACTACATATTCCGTATTGCAATTAATATTTTGTTGCAGTTTATGTACACTACCATTGGATGTGGATGTGATATCCTTGCTTATTGACATATGCAAGCAACATATGCATTTTTTACTTCCACATTTAAAGTTTCCCTTGGTGGTTAGCCACACCGGTTCACACACTGCGTTTTCCACATACAGACTAGGACTCACTTTTTGTCCAATGGTTGGCGCTTTTTTCGCGATGCACCTAATACCAGCCTCTGTTTTAAGGATCCCACCTCCCTCATGATCAGCATTCTAATGAACACCTGATATGAGCTCCAGGGGATGGACGTCATCCAATCAAATGGGAGAGGTGTATCTGTACTGTGTATAAAATGGAGACTTTTAGTTTGTTTGTCTTGATGATGGGCTAAGATTTAATAGCCCGAAATGCGTCACAGCATACTGTCCTACTTTTGATCTCTATTTTTAAGGAAGTCGAATAAAAGAGCCTTTTTATTGTGAAGAGCTGGAATCCGTACTTTTTTCACATTTTGCTCCAGACTGAGTCCAGGTCTGACTATCCGTGCTCCACCAGGAGGTGAGAGGTGAGAGCTGCAGTGATTTTTATGTTTGTCTACCTTTGAGTATTCTGGACAGCGCGGACTCCCTCCACCGTGGTGTGAACTGTGTATGATGCCAAGTGTTGTGTAATTAATGCCTTAAAGTGCTAAAACAGTTAGATGTTTGTTCCACTCCACTTGTTCCATTTTTATACCATTTCAGTGTAAATAGTCTAGTGTGGGGACTTGTAGCAAGGATGTATGCCTTTAAGCAATGTAGCTGGACTGTTGAGGTAATTTTCGATACATAGTTATTTAGTTAGACATTTGTGTGGTTGTAGTGTGTGAAACTTTGTGGTTTCGCATATTTAGGCCTTTACTCTGCAAGAGGCAGAAATGATGGAACATTGTATTTTACTGAGTCACCAGATGAGCATTTCATGTGGACATATGCAGGGGTGCACGTAGCCTTTCTGCTGCCTGAGGCAAAAACTGAAACACCCGGCTCAGGCACCGTGATAATGTTGCCACCTGCCTTAGATAGGCTACAAGAACTAGGACTAAAGCCTATTAGAGAAAACCGTGGGCCAGGGAGACATCGCAGCATTCAACTGTATTCCTGTCCTGAGTACAGCGATGCAGTTGAATATGTAGAGATGAGAATTTCCACAATGAAATCGCTCATTCCCCATGGCTCTTCCGCTGCCCCCCTCTTGCCCCTACCTGGTGCTGCCTGATCGCCTCACCTGGCCTCATTGATGGTTCACCCCTGGACATGGGATGTTAACGCTGCTCTTTCTGGGTGCAGACAGAAATGACTGATGCATCAAAAGAAGAAAACTAAGCAGTAATGGCATAATGTGTCATATAAAATGTCATGGTATCTGGCCCCCACCAATAAGAGAAAGTAAATATCCATATAATTTGAAGCCAGATTAGAACATACTGTAAATATGTGAAATCACTAGTGAGCAATAGGCTTTCATGGTTTCACTTACATGGGGATGATTTATAAAGGGTCATGGCAAAAGGTACATAGGTGAGAATAATGCAAAGGTCTCCTCCGCTAAGAGAACACATTGTAATCCTTAAAGGAAGTTGTCTGGGGCCTTTTTTTTGTAGGTGCGGTGTAATTAGAAAATATATTGTAGTCTTTATTGGATTGTGATTAAAAATTTTCAACTGGCCCCCTCTGCCACCCCCCTCCCTTTGTGTAATGTGGCTGCAGCTCAGTCCATACCCAGATCCTTCCCCTGTACATGTATGGAGGCACTGTATAAAGTATTTTGTACAGCAGCACTATGATGCTATCATGTGCCCACTTCCTTTACTAGACGTGGCACTGTGTGAATTTAGCTGTAGTAGAGCCTTCCATATAATGTACTTGGGAAGGGCATGTATGGACTGAGCTCCACTGCACTGTTTACATGTGACCACAGGCTGATGCAAAGAAGGAAGCTGGTGGAAAACATTGTGGGGGAGAGTTATCATGATAGGAATTTTTAACATCAATTTTGCAGCAGTTGGCGTTGCCATAATTTGCGCCCAATGTATGAAATGTCACATGATGTTTGACAAATTTTTGTGTATCTTTAAAGGAGTATTCCAGTTATAACAAGTTATTCCCCATTCACAGGATAAGGTATAACTATCAAATCAGTGAGGGGTCCTACCGTTGGGACCCCCATAATCACGAGAACGGCCTGGTCAGAAGGTGTGCCACCACTCCATTCATTTCTGTGTCAGTGCTGAAGACAGCTGAGTGCTGAGGTAAGATTTGTAACATCCAGCAGGAAATAATCTCCCTGTCCCTAACCAGCTTCGAACCTAACTATCCTAACAGTAACTATCCTTTCCAAAGTGTTAAATGATATTCTGACAACAAAAAGAAATGGCAAGTATTCTCTACTGATTCTTCTAGATCTCTCTGCAGCGTTTGATATGTACACCACCATCTCCTCCTCACCATGCTCCACTCAATTGGCCTTAACGAAAATGCTCTTTCTTAGTTTTCTTCTTATCACTCTGGCTGCTCCTTTAGGGTACATTCGCTGGCTCTACTTTTCCTCATTCTCTTGATGTTGGGGCAGGGGCGTAGCTAGAAATGACTGGGCCCCATAGCAAAAAAATGTATGGGCCCCCCTCCCGGATCTCCCACCCCCACATACCTCTCAGACCTCCCACCCCTTCCAGAGTTCCCACCCAAACACCCCTCCAGTACCTCCCACCCCAGCATCCCCACACTCCTCCAAGACCTCCCACCCCCACACCCATCCTAAATCTCCCACCGCAAGTCCCCAGATATAATGGTCCAGACATCAAGTGTCCTGCTCCCCCCCACAATTTAATGGTTTAGACCTTGGAGATCCTGCGGCTCCCCCCTCAATAAATTGGTCAAGACCTCCAGGGTCCTGCTTCCCCCTAAATATAATGGTCCAGACCTCCAGGGTCCTGCTCCCCCTCCTCCCAAGATATAATTGTCCAGTGTCGTGTTCCCCCCTATATAATGGTCCAGACCATACCTCCAGGTCCTGCTCCCCCTTCTCCTTAAATGTACTGGTCCAGACCTCCAGGGTCCTGCTCCCCCCTCCTCCCTAGATATAATGGTCCAGGACTCCAGAGTAAATTTTACCAGTCCAAGAGTCAGCCAGCCCTCACCTCACAGCCACTTGAACATCTGCGCACCCACACTCCAGCAGTGCTGCCCGGCCCAGCAGCACGCAGCTCCGCTGTACGCTCCGCCTCTTCCACTTCCGGCCAGTAGGACTGCCGCCCAGACTGGGAGCGGGACCACTCCCTCTCCTCACTGCAGGTACGCCTCTCTGCCTCCGGCCGCCCCCCCTATCGCACTGCCCACAGCCTACAGGCCCTGCAGATAGCGCTTTCTCTGTCTGTCCTGGAGGGGCCTGTGACCCCTGTAGCTGTACCACATGAATTAAAAAAATTATAATAATCCTCAGCAGGCAGCCCAGGCCCCCAGTGGCGTAGGGCCCCATAGCCATTGCTATGGCTGCTATGGTGATCCCTACACCCATGATTTGGGGTTCCTCAGGGTTCAGTCCTAGGTCCTCTACTCCCCTTTCTACATAGCCCTGATCAGTAGATTTGGTTTTCAGTACCATTCGTTTTCAGTGCTAATGATACTCAGCTATTTACTTCTTCCCGTAACATCACTCTCGCTTTACTGCTTTACTACTCTCTATCTGAAACTATTCATATCTTTCCTTTGTTCCCCATATTCAATCACTTGCCCACTCTTGTTGTCTGCACCTCAGGAACATCTCCAGAATCCACTTGGCACCTCAAGAACATCTCCAGAATCTGCCAAAACTCTTGTTGTTGCTTTGATTCATTCTCGTCTTGATTACTGTAACTAATTACAAAACAGTCTTCCTCTCACTAAACTCTCCCTCTTCAGTCTGTCCTAAATGCAGCAGCCAGGCCAACTATGTCTCCACCTGCTACACCTATTCTTCTAGCCCGTGCCACTCACTTCACTGGTTGCCAATCCAAGACAGAATACTGTTCAGACTCCTCATCCTCACCTACAAAGCTCTCCACAGCACTGCACCTCCTTAGATATCCTCCCTTATTTCCATCTACCACCCTATTCATGCTCTCCGTTCTGCCAATGATCTAAGACTAACATCCTCTATAATTTGAACCTCTTATTCCCATCTTCAAGACTTTTCTCAAGCTGCAACTACTCTCGAAATGCACTTCCCTAGACAATTAGGTTAATTCCCAACTTCCTTACCTTCAAACATGCCTTTAAAAACACGCCATCAGACAGGCTTATCATGTTCCCTAAACTGACTCCTCTCTATTTACCCCCCTCCCCAAACACTTTTTCTTCTGAACTGAACACCATTTTCTGACAGTAATCCCCACGCCCAAAGCACTAGCTCATGCCTCTCGGCCTACATAATTCCTTTTATTACGAAGATGGCTGGACTACTTCATATAATAATCCACTTTACCTTTTGTGTCCCGCCCCCCTTTCTCATAGATTGTAAGCTCTTGTGAGCAGGGCCCTGACTCCTAGTATATTAGCCTATAATTTTGTGATGTCCTTAATTTTTTTACATGAACCCTCTGAATTGTGAAGTGCTGTGGAATATGGTGGCACTATATAAATAAAGATTATTATTATCATCATATATTGACAATTTTGTTCGTGATCTGTTTAAAGTTTCTGCTTGTACGTTTTTTTTTGTTAGTTTTTTACTGTGACCTGTGTATAGAGGAGGATCTGAAAGGTTCCTATCACCTTATGTCAATGGTCTATACTGTGTTATCTGGTATTTGCTTTGTAGGTGTTACCTTTCATTGTTGTCCTGCATGTGATGATAATGAGATGACTACTTAAAAGTGATCTCTACAGAACAGTATGTGTTAGCCTATTGGGAGACTCATTGGCCAGGGTGATATCTGCAAGATTTCAGAATTATTATTAATTTTTTTAACAGGTTCATAGAAATTAAATATAAAAAACATTATTAAAGAGGTGCAAAAATATGTTTAAAAATAAAGCAATACTTTTGTTTCTGATAATACAGTCCCTTTATGTTGTGGTCAACACTTTCAATATCATTGACATTCGTTCATTTAGTGCCCTGTATAACGGAAGCTGATACAGATGACATCTGACTCTGAGCTACTAAACCACTAACAGTCTGTTTGAATCATTTGCTCCCTTTGCGCTTGGGATGTAAGAGGGAATAAAGTACTGTTAGGAAAATAACAAATAGACCCCCACAGAGACGTGTGCAGACCAGCAGGTGGCACATTTGGCTAGTTTTACATTTCTGTTGGTGGCAATCAGCTGGTTAATTATATATCATACACCTTTAAGAACATAAAAGTTATCACTTTATTGTCCTCAGGATAACTTAGATTTTACCTGTGCTATAATCTTCTGATTTAAATATGCACATGTATTTAATAGAATTTTCTATGCTGTTTCACCAGGCAGTAGTCTTCTCATGATACAGAATATTGCGCATTCCGCTGAATATGTAGTAGGCACTGGCAAAGTGCCAGCATTACATTATATAGTGATTTCATTTATCAGTTGTCATTCTCTTATTTAGCGGTAATGAGCTTTTAAATAATTACCTTTTTACAAAATGATTATTATTACATCTGTTCTGTATAGCTTTCTCCATTTTATGAATAATTCAGGGAACTTGTTCCTAGGCAACCTAAAATTTTAAGCTACTTAAAACATATAGAGTTTGGAATACTTGTGTGAAAATGTGAAAAACAGAACTTCAATGAAAAGACAGGACTGAGTGAAAAATTACCTTCATAGTTCTTACCACTTCTTCTTTTGCCACTTTAAGGGTATGGGCGCACAGCATGGCTATGTGCCAATTGCGATGAGCTGCAGCAGGATTAAATTAACTCATTAAAGGGGTTCTGCACTTTCATTTCACTGATGATCTATCCTTTGGATAGATCATCAGCTTCTGATCGGCAGGGGTCCGACACCCGGGACCCCCGCCGATCAGCTGTTTGAGAAGGCAGCGGCGCTCCAGGAGCGCCGCTGCCTTCTCACTGTTTACCGCCGGGCCGCCCGCCCACTGACGTCACGACTTGTATCAACTAGAGTGGGCGCGGCTAAACTCCATTCAAGTGAACCCTGTGTGCAGAGGCCCATATACCACATAGCTGTATGCGAAAAATCAGAGGCAGCCTGTTACAGCGTATCACCATACTGTGGGGTGTGATTTTTCTTTTGGCAGGATGCAGTGAACAATGAAGGTGAGCCACACTAGGGGCATTCAGAAATGCACAGGCAATATGTGATATACATGTATTGTAATGTATATGTGTTAGCTGCCAAGTGCTCTAAGTTAATGCTGCCACCTAGTTGCCAATTGTATTATTGTTTTGGATAATATGCTGGTATGTGCGCAAGACCATTTAGTCATGTGATTACACAGTATTCAGGGTCTTCAGCTACTTCCTTCAGCATGGTAGTATTACCACGGCCTGTAAAGTGGAAATGACATCTTCATTGCTTTCAAGACCATTTAGTCACATGATTTAATTATGCAGGTCCTTCACCTAGGTCAGGCATCCTCAAACTGCGGCTCTCCAGCTGTTGTAAAACTACAACTTGCACAATGCCTTGCTGTAGGCTGATACCTGTAGGCTGTTCGGGCATGCTGGGAGTTGTAGTTTTGCAACAGCCGGAGGGCCGCAGTTTGAGGATGCCTGACCTAGGTCCATCAGCTTTGAGTGAGAGCATGTCTGCAAGATAAATAGTACGGCCCTGCAGATCTAGAGTCAGTAATAACAGGCGGAGAGAAAGTGGGCACTGGGGAGAAACTGCTGCAGGAGACAGATCCAGCAAATTTTTGCATGTAGTTAGCTAGTAGTGGAGGTGTGAGGTTTCAGTCACAGGGGCACACCACCTCAGGGCATAGATAGGGCCACAAATCAACAGAGCATCACAATGGAGAGTAGGGTGGCCAGACATCCGGCTTTAGCCTGTCCTCCATCCATGCCTTGCTCTGGGGTGCCCTCCATTTTTGTGGCAATGCGGTCAGACAGCAGCATTGTGCAGTCTAAGCATGAGCTGCAGCCACAAACAGACTGACCGAAGCTTCTCTCACCCTTAGTCAGTCGCTAGAGCCGGCCAACATGTCACTCTGTGACTGACTGAGGGTGAGAGAAGTACTCCTGGCCACGCGCAGCTCACCTTAACGTCTTCCAGGTTTTTTTTCTTTTACTGGGCACAGGTTATTGGGAGAGGGGCATGGCTTAACAGGGTTGTGGGTGTGGCCTAGAATGTCCAACTTTTTGGAATGAAGAAGTGCCCTGGAGCAATGGTATCTGACTTACACTTCCCATCTCCGGCATCCTGAAGTAGCTAGAGACCTGTGGAAAAGTCCTTTTTTGGGCCACAAAGACCAGCCAGCTTACAACAGTGTAGGCTACAAATGTGCGTGTCATGACGAGAGATATCAAGAAGACTACTGAAAGACAGTGAAAACTGTGCTCAATGATTTTTGACGGCGAAAATATCGCAACCTGGAAGCACCTGTGCAGAGGGATCATTTCTGTGTTGCAAGAAGAGAGATACCTGAACCTGAAGAGGTGACTGTGCAGAGTACACTATAAGTAGAATTACCATGGCCTGTAAAGTGGAAACGTCATCTTCACTGCTGCCAAATAGAAGGAGAATTAGAAACAAAGTGTCATCGCTCAGTTGGGCGCATTCTCTGACACAGAAAATAAAAGTAAGACAGAATCTGAACAAGTAGTCCAGAGCACAGGAGGCATTTTCTGAAAGTATACAGTTTTTTTTACATTCCACTAAGCAATTTGCCAGTCAGAGTAATGGCAATGATTAGCTCCATTGTAAAGTTTCTTTCATCTGTGAGATAAAGCGAGGCAGTGGGCTAGAACTAAGACCGGACACATCACTGCTGACATAACGTCTTATTTACAGAAAACAGTAGTTCAGACCACAGCAGAGAGCCGACTGTCTCATTACTATTTGGAGTGAATCATTTGTTAGTGATATTGGTACCTGCAGGCTACAGAATTGTATTTAGTTAAAACTGAAAGATTTCCATGAACGTTATATTTTCCCTCTTAACTCTTTATGAAAAAATAAATAAAAATAAATGGTTTATCTATCTATCAACCAATTGCACTGTGGGTACAATACCTCCAGGGCTGTTGGCAAATAGTCCACTAATATCCACTCTTCACTTAGTGTGAGAGAGAGAGACAGCTAGGGTGCAAGAGGGACAGGCCGCGCTATCAGTGTAGCCCGCCCCCCCTCAAGTGTCCCAGTCATGGCTGTCAACTAACACCCTCACTAATAAATAAGAGGCTACAGGGCCTCATAAATATATACCAGCAGTGGATATACCGCACACATTAATATACACCAGCGGTGATTATACCGCATACATAAATACATGCCAGCGCATGAGCCGGTACACTTTCAGGTAGCAGCACATGAACAGTCACTGCTCCTGAAGTAGAGTCTCAGCTTCTGCATTACTACTCAGTACAGCAGTGCAGGCGCAAGACTGTCAGGGCCAGGCAAGATGTTCAGCAGTTGGCTTCATATATAATAAACTCTGTGATACATATTACACTTACACACATATATACACATGACACGGCTGTTACAGATATATCTGCATATACATTTACGCATATGACACACATAACACATGCCTGTACACACACATTACACTTACCATTCCTGCAGATGGCTGGACATCTGTCTCTAGACATCCCAGGGATAGCGTTAGTACATATCTGGCAGGCTGTTCCCCTGCCAGAACAGCCTGCCAGACTCTGCTAATGCTAATGTGGAAGTAGCCTAAGTGAAGAGGACTGCAGCCAATTAGGAGTGAGTGGGGGCTGGGCTCCGTTCTAGACCCACTTGCTCTGGAAGAGAAGGAGTCCATATACAGTAGCCGCTCTTTACTGAAGTACAGGAAGAGCGGTGCTGGTGCAGCACATGGGATTATAGATCACATTAAACCTATTTGATTAACCTAAACCTACAAAACCTTAAATAAAATAGAAAACACATGGACACATAATAATCATAGATAAATTAGGCCACGGCCAACTTTATTAAGGAATAGCTCCAACATTAGATAACACTACTGCTGCTAAACACTGCTACTAAACCTTAAATAAAATAAAATAAAAAACACATGGACACATAATAATTAGTGAAGGACGAACTTCGGCCGGGAAGTTTCGCGAACGAGGGTTTCCGATCAAATGTTCGCGAACTGCGCATTCGCGGCGGGCCGCATTCACTTTAATGGCAGGCAAACCTGAAAATATTTGCAGCCACCAAATACTTACTAGAAGTGCACAAATAGTCCCTCAACATGGACAGTGATATACCAGAGGGGGATCAATGGCAAAAATTCCCCCCCACCAAAAATATGTATTTTAATCATGGGCCATTTTTATGCGTCTTAAAGGGAAACTCTCAAAAATGTGCCCTGCTAAAGCCTAGAGAAATGTTATTTTAGGCCACGGGAGTACGGGCTCCAAAAATTTGGCATTCACCTAAAAGAAAAGGACAAGTGATTATGTGGCTGGAGGTATATTAGGTGGTCAGTGGATAACAATTTTACTGTAGGCCAGTGGAGTACAGGACCAAAAAATTATGCATTCACCTGACAGAAAAGAACAAGTGATTATGTGACTGGAGGTACATTAGGCAGTCAGTGGATAACTATTTTACTGAAGGCCAGTGAAGTACAGGCCCAAAAAACATTAGGCATTCACCGGACAGACAAGAACAAGTGATTATGTGGCTGGAGGTACATTAGGCGTTCACTGAATAACAATTTTACTGTAGGCCAGTGGTGTACTGGCCCCAAAAATTAGGCATTCACCTGACAGAAAAGGCCTTTTATGCTGCTGTATATACATAAGACAAAGACCATTCTTTGTTTTGGGTGGTGGCACGAGGAAATTCAATTACATGTGGTTGTCACAAGTGTTAAATTCCTCCGAGATCCATGCCTCATTCATTTTTAGAAATGTGAGGTAGTCCACACTGTTGTGAGCTAGGTGAGTGCACATATCGGTCATGATCCCCCCTGCTGCGCTGAACGTCCTTTCGGACAAGACACTCGACGAGGGGCAAGCCAAGAGTTCCATGGCAAATTTTGCCAGCTCTGGCCACAGGTCAAGCCTGCACACCCAGTAGTCCAGGGGTTCCTCGCTTCTCAGAGCGTCCGCATCAGCTATTAACCCAACGTAGTCAGACACCTGTCGGTCTAGTTGTTCCCTGAGGCTGGGTTTTGAGGAGCGGCTCTCAATGGGTTGGCTGCAAGAATGATCTCACATCCGAAGTAACCAACACATCTTCAAACCGCCCTCTTCTTGCAGGAGCAGTAGGATTGGTACCCGCACCTGTTTAGCTGTGGGTGGAAATTCCTCTGCCAGCACCCGCAACAGCAGAATACAGCATCTCTCGCTGCAAGGCCTGGAAATGCTGCATTCTGATAGCCCTCTTTGATGCTGGTAACAGGTCTGCCATTTTGTGTTTGTACTCGGGGTCTAAGTACGTTGCCACCCATTACTGCTCCTTGCCCTTTATGCTTTTTATACGGGGGTCCCTCAAGCTCTGGAGCATGAATGCCCCCATTTGCACTAAATTGGAAGCGGTAAAGCGCCCTGGCTTCTGCTCATCGCCAAGGAGAATGTCATCCTCGGACTCCTCCCCCCAGCCACGGACAACACCAGGGATCCCTGAAAAGAATAAAGTCCCCCTCAAAGCCTAGTCTTCTTGCTCCTCCTCATCCTCCTCCCCCCAGCCACCATCATCCTCTGACTCCTCTTCAGACTCCTGCTGACTTGTCTCAGATGGAGTAGCCCCCCTGGGGATTTTTTAATTGCGACTTCCTCATCTTCCGACTCCTGCTCCTCAACGGCTTGATCAATGATACGACGCAATGCACGCTCCAGAAAGAAGGCATAAGGTACGATGTCACTGATGGTGCCCTGGCTGCCACTGAACAGTTTAGTGATCTCATCAAATGGCCGCAGAAGTCTGTATGCGTCGCGCATGAGCAGCCACTAGCACTAAAAAGAAACCAAGCTCCCCAGAACCTGTCCTGCAGAGTTTGTATAGGTAATCGTTAACGGCACATTGCTGCTGGAGCAGCCTATCAAGCATATACAAGGTGGAGTTCCAGCACGTCGGGCAGTCACAAATCAGACATCTGACGGGCAGGTAGTGTAGCCGCTGAACATCAGCAAGGCCGTGTAAGATCTTCTAAAATGGCCAGAGATTTTCCTGGCCTGCCGCAAGACATCCTGGAACCCGGGGTATTTGGCAACAAATCGCTGCACGACTAAGTTCAGGACGTGTGCCATGCATGGCAAGTGTATCCTTTTGCCCTGTTTCAGCGTGCTTAGCAGATTGGCACCGTTGTTTTACACAACTTTACCAACTGTAAAATTGAGCGGTGTTAGCCATTGATCGGCCTGTGACCGCAAAGCTAAAAGCAGTGCAGGGCCGGTGTGGCTCTTTGCTTCCAGGCACAACAGCCGCAGCATGGCAACGTCTCACCTGGCACGTCAAATAGGTTCTGGGGATCTTGGGGGGGTGCAGTGGAAGAGGCGGTAGCAGTGGAAAAGGAGGAGTCAACCGAGGAGGAGACGGAGGATGGACTATGAGGAGGAGAAGAGGCAGGCCTGCATGCAATCTGTGGCAGTAACACAAAATCCACACGGATGCCACAAGTTACATGCTTGACGGCCGTCAGAAGGTTCACCCAGTGGGTGGTAAAAGTTATGTACCTTCCCTGCCCGTGTTTGCTAGACCACGTGTCTGTGGTTAGATGTATCTTGGCACCGACACTATGTGCCAGAGATATATTAACTTGCCGCTGAACGTGGCCATATAGCTCTGGGATGTCTTTTCTGGATGAAATATTTCCTTACGGGTACCTTCCATTGCGGTGTGCCAATGGCCACAAATTTTCTAAAGGTCTCTGAGTACATAAGTTTATATGGCAGTTTATACGCTCAAACTTTTGGGCCACGGAAGCCTGCCTTCTGCCAGATGAATGCGACGACAGCACGGTGGAAGGTGGAGTGGAGGAGAAATGGGAGTAGAGATGAGAAGGAAAAGAGGCAGGACGTGGAGCGCCGGGAGTGTAGCTTTGTGGGTTCTGATGGTGTTGTTGGTGGGAAGCCAGGTTCCTTCTTAAGGCTGTCGTCCCTAGGTGAGTGTTGGGCTTACCGTGACTTATGTGTTGACAGCACAGGCGGCAAATGGCAACACTATTGTCAGCAGCTGACACGTTAAAAAAAGTCCACACTGCCGGTGTCCTGGGAGCACAAGATGTGACCGTGCATGGTGGATGGCTCTCTCCAGATAAATTAGCAGTCTGCTTTTTGCCTCCTGTGCACTGCAAGTTCTGCCTGCTTCTCCTCCTTCTCTTGACTATCTGCTGTGCCGTCTCTCCCTCTGAACTCCCCTCCTCTTCCTCTCTTGTGGACACCCACGTGACGTCCATCGACATGTCATCATCGTCACCTTCACCACCACTGACATTAGAGATCTCACAGTAGGCAGCAACAGCAGGGGCCATCCTCCTTGGGCTGACCTGGGTACTGTCGTCAGACCGCTGGGTGGCGGCCGTTGCTACCTCCTCTTCCGATGCCAAGAATGGCTGCGCATCGGTAAGGTCTGGGAATTGATGGGAGAATAATTTCTTTGACTCGAGTGGAGGTGCTCTGGTTGTAGTGGTGGTGGTAGTGTCTTTGGGGGTGCACACATCAGAGAGTAAGGAGGGTGTAGATACAGAGGATGAGGAGGGTGCAGAAGCGGAAGGCTGAGTGAGCCACTCAACCAACTCTAGTGTTTACTTTGACGTAATCGCACGCGCCTTCTCCAACTTCCCACTTAGGCTCCGGCCTGGTGCACCTACCCGACCTCTACCACCCCTGCGGAACGGCCTGCCTCTTCCTCTGCCTGTCATTTTCAAAATGACCCTGTTCCAAACTCCTTATAGAAGAGCAGTATTTGTGGAAGCAGGTATATCGCAGGCCTCAATCAGTATTTGGTGGAAGCTGGTATATCGCACCTCTCAATCAGTATTTTGTGAGACCAGGTATATAGATGTATTTTGTAGAAGCAGATATCACACTCTTTAATCAGTATTTGTGGAAACAGGTATATAGAACACCAGAATCAATATTTAGTGGAAGCAGATATATCGCACCCCTCAATCAGTATTTTGTTAAAACAGGTATATCAAACCCCTTAATCAGTATTTTGTGGAAGCAGGAATATCGCAACCCTCAATCTATATTTTGCGGAAGCTGGTATATCGCACCCCTTAATCAGTATTTTGTGGAAGCAGGTATATCACACCCCTCAATCAGTATTTTGTGGAAGCAGGTATATCGAACCCCTTAATCAGTATTTTGTAGAGGCAGGTATATCGTACCCTTCAATCAGTATTTTGTGGAAACAGGTATATAGAACACCTGAATCAATATTTGGTGGAAGCAGTTATATCGCACCCTTCAATCAGTATTTTGTGGAAGCAGGTATATCAAACCCCTTAATCAGTATTTTGTGGAAGCAGGTATATCAAACCCCTCAGTTTTTTGGGGGGCAACAGGTATATCACACCCGTTGCAAATAGTTGTTCCAATAACACTTGTCCCTCTATATACCTGTGGTATCGCAGCAGTACCGCACACAACTGTTGCACAATACAAATGCACTATAATTTACTTTCTGTTAGAAAGTATATTATAAGTATATTACACCCCTCAGTATATCACACCTATGGATAGCACACCTATACCAGTCCTATAAAGGACTTTTGTGGCCCTATTAGCTAGCGTTTGGTGTCCCTAACAATCTGTCCCTGCTCCACAAAGCAACCTCTCCCTATACTGGCAAAACACAGAATGTAAAATGGCTGCCAGTTTGGGTTCTGTTATAGGGTGGGGGTGTTTCCATGTGCTGAAACTTCTCAATTGGCTTCCCTTTCCCACCTGATGTATGTGTCATGGGTCAAAGTTCAGAGCAATGTAAAAGAATATGGCGCATGTGAACATCGGTGAATCGCGAACGAGCAAAGTGTGCCACGAGACGACCACCGGGCGAACCGCAAGGCCATCTCTAATAATAATCATGCCACGGCCAACTTTATTAAAGAATAGCTCCAACATTAGATAAAACCATATAATTTAATTAAATTAACCACTGAATTAGAGCAGCCATAAGCTCGGCCTAAATGCCTGAAGCATCTCGTCCACTGGCCACTTCTTGGCGAGTTACTTTACCCATCGGACCATGCCACCCCACCCACAGCTAACTCGATCATAGCTTGCAAGTCCAAGTTAAAGATATCCAAACCAATATCCGAAAGATTAATTTATCCGTAAAATAAAGGCCAGGCAAACCTCCTTCTAAGTCCATGTGTCTAAAAGAAAATTCTCAAACTAGCGGCATAAAACGAGCCATAATTTTGTTTATGCGAATCCTAATTTTATCTAAATACTTAAAATTTGCACAAGACAGCCATAACAAATGAGGAACCAATTCGGAAAAAACAAGACGGGAGTCAGGAAACAACTACCTGGTTCTAACCATGGTCCGCTTCATACAAAACGCTAAATTAATAGTGCCTACCTTACCCACATCTTTGACACCCCCATGAAAAATAATAACATCCGGATCTGGATACAAATAACACATTTCTAAAATTACATCTATCACAGCTTCCTGAACGAAGTCCCCTAAGGGTACTTTCACACTAGCGTTAGTGTGATCCGGCAGGCAGTTCCGTCATCGAAGCTGCCTGCCGGATCCGCTGATCAGTGTGACAACTGACAGCATTTGTAGACGGATCCGGGTGCGCTTGTCATGCGGATGGACGGATCCGTCTTGCAGTCTTCTTCACAGTTTTCCCGGTCTGCGCATGGGACGGATCCGGCAACTGATCAGGCATTTTGGACGGACATAATACCGCATGCTGCAGTCTTATATCCGGCCAAAACGCCTGACAGTGACTGAACGGAAGGCATACTGTTGCAAACTGAACGGATTTCTATCCATTCAGAATGCATTGGGATATGCCTGATCAGTTATTTTCCGGCATAGAGCCCTTTTGACGGAACTCTATGCCGGAAAAGAATAACGCTAGTATGAAAGTACCCTAACCTCATTCCAGTAAATTTGGACTTCATCTGTGGAGTATGAAAGGTTATCACCGTATGATCTTCCTAACGCTCTTCTATGGGCCCCGTGCACAAAGGAATGGCCGACAATCCATACGGTGATTCCTGTAAAGACTATCGAAAAACACATAGCATTAAACCACATGAAGAGATGGGCGAATATAAAGCTTAAAGCGATTAGAAGACCACCTCCCTATCCTTTTAATCAGCGATGTACTCAGACCACACTGCGCAGCCTTAGTTGCTGCCCCGATCCTGAATGAGTGTGACGTAAAATGAAAATCCTCCACACCCAATTCCCGCAAGCATTTGGACAAAACTGCTCATAAATGATACTGTGTTACTGGGGAGGAATCAGCATGAATAAAAACACAAAACACCACCCGATGGCCTACATTGCCAGTAACAAGATATCATACTTACCGGTCAGATGCCACCAGACTGGATTCTGCCCACACGCATCCAAGCACCCCTACCTGAACGATCCGTCTTAGGCTACTTTCACACTGGCGTTTCTGGGTCCGCTTGTGAGATCCGTTTCAGGGCTCTCACAAGCAGCCCAAAACGGATCAGTTCAGCCCCAATGCATTCTGAATGGATAAGGATTATATTCTTCTATTCCACTCTGGAGGCAGACATCAAAACGATGCTTGCAGCGTTTTGATGTCCGCCTGACGATGCAGTGCCAAACGGATCCGTCCTGACTTACAATGTAAGTCAATAAGGACGGATCCGTTTTCTCTGACACAATATGGTGCAATTGAAAACGGATCCGTCCCCCATTGACTTTCAATGTCAGGACTTTTTTTTTAAAGAATAATGCAAACGGATCCGTTCTGAATGGATACAAGCGTTTGCATTATCGGTGCGGATCCGTCTGTGCAGATACCAGATGGATCCGCAGCCAACGCAGGTGTCAAAGTAGCCTTAGCATTTTGAAGAAAAAACAAAACAGAGTTACGATGTACATTTCCCAAGGCAAGACCAACACCAGAGCTTCTATTCTTCGGAAGGAGCTCACTGATCCGGAAAGCACCAAAAAACATGCTTGTAAAAACCGATGAAAAAAGCAAAGCCTCATAAGCATCAAAACAGACCGAAGCCGTTACATGACATAGAGATGATAACAAACTGGGAGAAATAGGGCAGCTGTTATCAGGAGAACAATTACCTGTCTTATAACCCTTCAAGATTTGCTTAACCATGAAATAATCCAAAAACACAGGAACACCCAAAACTCTAAAAAAAATGAAAACCCAGACAGAACCTGCACAACTGTTGAATGCGGCAATTGATCCTGAAAAGGCGACAGACAGAAAGACAAAGCCCCAAGACTAATTTTCTACAAAAGGGGACCAACCTCTAAACTTCGCAAAACAGCACAACTTACCCCACAAACAAACATGTAGCAGGAGCCACAGAAGACTGCAGGTATGACATTCCTAAGACCAAATCAGATTCCAAAGGTATGAAGGGCACAATTCCCCCTCTAGGTCGGCCCCGTTTGCCGAGTCAGGAATAGAGTTATCTACACCTGGAATATGCCTAGCTTTAACCCAAATTTTTAATTTCAGACAAAGAAGAACTAAATGACGTAACAATTTAACAACTAACGGACACTTGGACGACAAACAATTAACTGCGAACGAAACCCCTTTATTTTCAGTATGCAGAAAAATGTGTTTATTAGAGAAAAACCTACCCCAATTGGAGAGACTCCAGCCATGCTCACCTTGGACGCTGAGAAAGCTTTTGATAATGTGAGATGGGCATGGCTGGAGGCAGTCCTAGATAAATATGGATTTGAGGGGACTTTCAGAACGTTTATAAAGAATCTATATAAGTACCCTAGGGCAAGGGTGTATACCCAGGGCTATCTATCAAAACCTTTTGATCTGAGGAAAGGCACGAGGCAGGGGTGCCCGCTCTCTCCACTGCTATTCAATCTGGCATTGGAACCTCTGGCGCGGCTGTTCTGCTCGTCAGATTTATATGAGGGAATAGGGGTAGGTTCGTCACAAGTAAAGGCAGCACTATTCGCTGATGATGTGGTTTTATTTTTAGCTAAGCCGGAGAAACATATTTCAATTGTCTTTCAAGCTTTGGAAGCTTTTGGAAAGTACTCTGGATATAAGGTGAATATAGCTAAATGTGAATGCCTACCTCTATTGCCCGTGCGGGAGGTCTCTGAGAAAAAATTACTCAACTCACTGGGAATTACGATGGCTAAATCATATATAACATACTTGGGGATAAAAATTGGAAAAGACCCTCACTCCTTATACCAACTTAAGTTTCCACCACTAATCTCACGAATTAAGGCAGATTTGGATAGGTGGCAGGGATTACCTCTTTCTCTACTGGGGAGGTGTTGCTTGGTGAAAATGATGGGAGTTGCGAAACTGTTGTATCCCATGCAAACGATCCCACTCTTGCTACGCCATGCAGATGTGGCTTCTCTGGAGAGCAGGTTTATTCAATTCATATGGCAGGGTAAAAGATCAAGGATTGCTCTATGCAAACTTAAGGTAAGGAAAGACTTGGGTGGTATTAATTTCCCGGACATTAGGGGTTATAATATAGCTTGCAATAGTAGATACATATTGGATTGGGTGAACAAGACATCTTTTTACTCCAATCTCAAGCTGGAAACACAACTGGCAAAACCCTGGAGTCTGGTGGCATTGCTGCACACTGGTATCTCTAAACTACCAGGACCAGTGAAAAATTCCCTGGTGCTGAGGGACACAATTATAGTATGGAAATTATTACGGAAGATGCATGGTTTACCCTACCAAGTGTCTAAACATTTACCAATAGCGGCCAACCCTAACTTCAAACCAGGTGGAGATGGCAAGTTCATGATAACGTGGACCCAGGCGGGGATTAGAAAAATGGGAGATCTATTTCATGAAGCGGAGTCTAGGTGGATGACACAGACGGAGTTGAGAAAGAAGTGGAATTTGAAGGAGCCAACCTTTTTTCCGTATATGCAGATTATGTCTTACGGAAAAAGTTTGTGCAAGGATCTGACTAGGGAGTGGAGAGCAAATGAATTTGATTCGCTTTTAGGAACAAGAATTAGACCGTCTATTTCACTTCTTTATCAATCTCTTAGGGACAAATGGGAGAGAGTTGACCCAAAGAAAATGTTTCAGAAGTGGGAGACACTTTTGGAGGTGAAGGATATCCATCAACCTATTTGCTCCGGAATAGGGGCCTTATATAAAGCCATTCCAAACGCGCAGTGGAGAGAGACGCACTTAAAGATACTGCATCATGCCATATTTGGTTTTAACATCCCTATTTCTGACTCAAGACAGGATAGGCTGATTGCGTGTCCAAAATGCAACCTTTCAAAATCGGATCTATTCCATGGTTTATGGAAGTGTCCGAAGTTGAGGGAGTATTGGGATGAGGTGAACGATCTGATGAAAAGATGTGGTGTGAGTGAAGCGAACATTACTCCTGAAATGGTAATAACACATGTTCAAATTGCAAAGACAGGGCAATCGGATGATTATGCGATGGAATCGATCAAACCGCTGGGTCATAAGATATTGTTGGGGGCAAAAAAAAGTATACTAAAAGTATGGCTTCAACCGCAGGTCCCTTCTGTTCTCACAGTTATTGCACAACTCAAGCACATCTTCCACTTAGAGTGGACTGAGGCTTTGCAACAGAAGGAAATTCTAGGGGAAAAAATTGTACTGTACCTGGCGTAAATTTATGTTGAGTTATATAGAGCCTTGTGAGTACTCAAGAATCATGTCCCCTTTCAAGCTGACGGCATGGTATTTGTTAGAAGATCTAAAGGATGCGCTGGGAATTCTGAAAGTAATTTAACCTGGTGTCCTGCTTTGGAGGATTGGCGAGTTGGATGCGGAGTTACGGCTGATGCAGGGGATAGTTGGGGGGGTGGTGGGAAAGGGGGGAGGTGGGGGACATTGTTATTACTTTGTTATTTCATTATCATGACATGCATTATACTGCGATAAAGCTGTATGCTCATATTCATATTGTATTTCGACACTGGCTGTGTATGATCAATATCACTTGTCTGATAATGTTATAAATGTCATTTTTGGATGGGAGAAAATAATAAAAAACTATATTGGAAAAAAAAAAAAAAACTACCCCATAGAACCAAAGACAATTCAAATAAAACAATATTCTTTGTTACTCCATTTACAACCCACGATGGATGCCATTTTAACACACACCAATGACCCTTCCAATATGCTCCAAATCCACAGGAACGAGCCGCATCCATGAACAAATCCAAAGCAGTAACCAAGACAAATTCTTCCTGCCAATACCAACCATTATATTGCTGAAACAATTCTAGCCCGATGGACAAATCCTCCTTAACCTCCTTGCACAAACGCACATGAAAGACTGGATTATGCAGACCAGAAACTTTAGCAGCCAACTGCTGACAGAAAACACGAGTCCATCGGCATGACCCTAGAAGCAAATGCTAACAGACCCAACAAGGACTAGATCTCCTTCACTGTTGCTTTTCTCTCACTTAACACATTTTTTATAGCAGAGCATATCCTAGCAACCTTCTGCACCCTTCACAGAGTCGATAACAATTCCCAAATACTCTAAACAATTAACTGGATAAACAGTCTTATCTGCCGCTAAAGGGACACCAAACTCTGAACAGATACAAAAAAAGGAATTCAAAAGATCTGAGCAAACCAAAGAGTCAGCCGGACCAATAAACAAAAAATCATCCAAATAATGTGTTACAAATCCCTACATGCTCCTTACTGCGACCACCCATTCTAGAAAGGAAGAAAAAACTTCTAAATCAAAACAAGATCATGAACACTTATCACTTATCAAAATAAAAGGAACCCTGAAAATGAAAACCCAGTGAACTAAAAAGAGAAGGGTGCACTGGCAATAGGCGAAAAGCCGGACGAATGTCCGCTTTTGCCATTAAATACCCCTTTTCCGTAGCTACGCACCAGATCCACTGCTGAATCAAATGTAGCATACTTAACTGAACATAATGCCTTATCAATATCATCATTTAAAGATGCCCCATAGGGAAAAGATAGATGATGAATTAAACGATAAGCATTAGGCTCTTTTTTGGTACGACACCTAGCGGGGAGATCTGAAAAGGACCTGCAATCCGATCCAATGCCAACTCCTTTTCCAACTTGGATTGCACCACCAGCGGCAGTTGTGCCACCGAGGATAAATTATTTACCCACTCACAACATTTACCTGAAAAAAGATGGAAGGCAAAAGCCGACCGAAAAACCATCAACAAGCAAATCCTGCGCCTTGGATACCGCTCTAGCCATGGACGCATGATCTCCAGTTTTACTGGCGTCCATTCTTTGTGCAATAAATTCCCTGGCAGAAGGTTGAGTGGGCAAATTTGCTTTCTTTAAACAACGCACCATGGAGTGGCTGTACCCACAAAATGCACATTTCTGGCGATATTTACAGGAGAAGAGCCATCGACACTGCCTCATTAAAAGCAAAGCAGGTGCCCTTCCTTAACATAGAGGACTGCTGGCCTGTCAAAGGAGGTTTCTGCTTAGGAGCAGAAAAGGATTGACGCTGCGGAACCAATAAATTAAGCCACAAGCCCACATCCTTTGTGCCCCACCGCATACTAGGGTAAACTGCCAGCCTCTGCCTAACACTCTCATCATATCCACTAACCAGTTCCTCCAAAATTTTTATAAGCCTCCAAGACGTTATCTAAATGTTGAAATAGACCCGAACATCTCTGAGGGAACTTCTCTCCCATTATGCTACAAAAAATACAATACACCTGCAACCAATTATTAAAAGTCCAAGGGATCGGACGTCTCCTACCCTCTTCTGACTTATCTTCCCGTTTCTCTAATTTAACCAAAAACTCCTTAGATGCGGGTAGCAGAGATAGGATGTCAACAAATTCATTTCTCCAAATCTTTTCTTTCACACACATGGATAAATGAAAACCTAGAAGGGAGATGTCGCAGGGAAGTGCCTCCTTATGCTGCCTCTGCCATCCTGTAATGACCGGCATCACGCACAGGGAGGGAAAAGGGAAAGCCCTGCCCAAGGGAGAGGGAAAGGTGGTGACCCCTGTCTCACCTTGCGGCTGGCACCTGACTGCCTTGACGTCCCTAGACGGGTTCCTCACCCGTGCGGCGATCACGTGCCTAAACCCTGGCAGCGGGAGGGGGTGGCAGCGGTGACGGTTCAAGAGGTGGAGCATATTTTTTGAGTAACGACTTATTAAAGACGTTATGGATTTTAAAAGTCTGAGGTAACTCCAGGCGAAAAGCCACGGGGTTAATGATGGCTACAATTTTGTAAGGGCCAATGAACCTAGGACCCAGTTTCCAAGAGGGAACCTTTAATTTAATATTCCTAGTAGACAACCACACATAGTCATTCACTCCTAGGTCCGGACCTGGCGACCGTCTCTTATCAGCCATGCATTTGTATTTACCTCCCATATTTTTCAAGTTAGCTTGCACCTTCTGCCATACCGATGAAAGAGATGATGAAAACCGTTCCTCTTCGGGAACCCCAGAAGACCCCCCTCTTTGAAAGTACAGAATTGGGGATGAAAACCATATGCACCAAGAAATGGTGACTTGCCAGTGGATTCCTGACGACGATTATTTATGGCAAACTCAGCTAACGGTAAATATGATGACCACAACTCTTGGTTTTCAGACACAAAACATCTTAGATATGTCTCAAGGTTTTGGTTGGTACGCTCAATCTGTCCATTCGACTGAGGATGGAAAGCTGAGGAAAACGACAAGTGTACCCCCAAACGGGAACAAAAAGCTTTCCAAAATTTAGAAATAAACTGGGTACCCCAATCCGAAACAAGATCGGAAGGGACCCTGAGACAGCACCACCCCCACTCCCACCTCTGACGCATCGACTTCAACAATAAAAGGCTGAGAGACATCAGGTTGGACTAGTACAGGTGCCGAGGTAAACCTCTCTTTTAGAGAGGAAAAAGCAACTTTAGTGGCGTCAGACCATTTTGAAAAATCTGTCCCCTTCCTAGTCATGTCAGTAAGGGGTTTTACAATAACTGAATAATTTTTAATGAATTTCCTATAGAAATTCGCGAAGCCCAAGAACCGTTGTAGTGCTTTGAGGTTCTCAGGAAGATCCCAATCTAAAATTGCCTGGACCTTCCTAGGATCCATACGGAAACCTGAAGCAGATAAAAAATAACCTAGGAATTGTATCTCCTGAACGGCGAAGACACATTTTTCAATTTTAGCATATAATTTATTCGTCCGTAGGACCTGCAGTACTTGTCTGACATGCACCTCATGTGTTCTCAGATCAGACGAATAAATTAAAATATCATCTAGGTATATTACTTCAAACCTGCCGATTAGATGACTAAAAATGTCATTAACGAAATGTTGAAAGACGGCAGGAGCATTGTTCAGACCGAAAGGCATAACTAGATTTTCATAATGCCCCTCAGGGGTGTTAAAAGCTGTCTTCCACTCATCCCCCTCCTTGATACGAATCAGATTGTAGGCCCCCCTAAGATCAAGTTTGGAGAACCACCTAGCATCCGCAATCTGGTTAAACAGGTCAGGAATGAGAGGAGGGTATGGGTCTCAGATGGTTATCCGATTTAATTCGCGAAAATCTAGGCAAGGACGTAGACCCCCATCTTTCTTTTTAATGAAGAAAAACCCTGCAGCCACGGGTGAAGAAGAAGGTCTGATGTGTCCCTTAGCCAAGCTCTTGGAGATATAATCTTTCATGGCTTGTCTCTCTGGACCCAAAAGATTATATAACCTGGTCTTGGGTAATTTTGCGCCGGGAATAAGTTTAACCGGGCAATCATAAGGACGGTGAGGTGGTAACTTCTGACAACCCTTTTCAGAAAAAACTTCCTCAAAATCCAAAATAAATGTAGGTAGGGTAGTTATGGAGGCGACTAAGCAATTGCTATTTAAGCAATTTTCTCTGCAATGCTCACTCTACTCCGATATCTCCCTGGCCTGCCAATCCACCACTGGATTGTGCGCTACCAACCAGGGAAGGCCCAGCGCTACCGGAGTGGGAAGCCCCTCCAGAACATAACATGAAAGCATCTCGTTATGGTGGTCCCCTACCCGAAGGTGTAAATTATGAACAATGTGGGTGAGGTTTCTCTGAGACAGAGGAGCAGAATCAATAGCGAATATGGGAATAGGTCTCTGTAGCGTACAGAGAGATAAACCCATAGTGCGGGCAAAATGGGCATCTATCAAATTTACCCCTGCTCCACTGTCTAGAAAGAAAGAAATAGTCTCCGTCTGAACACCAAAAACAATAACCGCTGGCAACACAAATTGCGATGTACGTATGGAGGAAACATATACCCCCCGGATGACATCCTCCACACAGCCTGGGGTTAGTAGTTTTCCGACGGTCTTTTGTTTCTGAGGAAAGAAGGACAGACATTAATGAAATGACCCCTCTCCCCACAAAAAAAACAAACCCCACGCCTACGGCGAACCTCAGGAGGACGGACCTGACGAGTGGTTCCTCCTAGCTGCATAGGCTCGTCTAAATCCGTACAGACTAACTGCTGCTTGGGAGGGGTTACCAATTGCTCCGTTTTTTTCAACCTTTCCCTAAGGCGTCTATTCGGATAGAAAGGGACATAACCGCATCAAGGGAAAAGGGGGTCTCATATAATGCAAGCGCATCCTTAACCCTTTCGGATAACCCAGAGCAGAACTGACTCCTGAGACTCGGGTCGTTCCATTGGGTATCCGTAGCCCACCTACGGAAGTCAGAGCAATACTCCTCTACCGGCCGCTCTCCTTGTAGGAGTCTCCGTAATCTTGATTCAGCCAGTGCGACTCGGTCAGGGTCGTCATATATGAGACCCAAGGCCCCGAAAAACTCATCCACTGACCGAAGAGCCTGGGAATCAGTGGGTAAAGAGAACGCCCAGGACTGCGGGTCCCCCTGCAGCAGGGAAATAACAACCCCCACCCGCTGTTCTTCATTACCAGAGGAGTAAGGGCGCAGTTTAAAATATAATTTACAGGCCTAACGGAATGTCAAAAACTTGTTCCTTCCCTACACAAAATAAGGGCCAGATATAATGTAATGACTGGCGTCACGCACAGGGAGGGAAAAGGGAAAGCCCTGCCCAATGGAGAGGGAAAGGTGGTGACCCTTGACTCACCTTGCGGCTGGCACCTGACTGCCCTGACGTCTCTAGACGGGTTCCTCACCCGTGCGGCGATCACGTGCCTAAACCCTGGCTTTCCCTAAAATGAGCCCTAGATAGTGAACGGGCCGGTGGGATCGCTAGTCCACACCACTGACACTAAGAGGGAAACACCAGGGAGAGGACAGACAATACAGACAAACACACAAACCCAGGTGGGCGACCACAGCAGACCACAAAGATCCAACAGGGATCCGGAGGGAAACGTTCTGGACCAACAACCAGAGAACGCAGCAACACAGCTCCAGTGGGTCAGTATAGAAGTCCAGGCAGGAAGCTCTATATCTGGCAACCAGAGAAGTGTGAGAGGGGAATATAAGGAGGTTGCGAGTGCTGGACAAGGAACAGCTGAGAAGAAGGAGCTACGGATCCCTGAGTGAGCCAAAAAGGGTTGCAAAGCAAACCCAGAAAGCTACCATAAGGAAACAGCCCTATCTTACATAGAGCGCGCAGCCAACCGCTGCGACTTCCTGACCCCGGGTATAATGGAGTCAGGCGTGGTTCTTGACACCCTCGTGACACATCCCTCTTTTCTTAGTGACAAATGGGAGAGGAAGGGAATCCTCACTATCCTCACTGGCCCTTTCCCCGCTCGCCCGGCTGCCAAATGTCAGAAACATCCCCCTATAGCAGCTGGACCAGCTGGCGGAGACAAAGGGGGAACTAAACTTTGTAAGGAGGACAAAACAGCAGACAGGGACGCAAGCACAGGGGCCAAACCATTATGGCACTCACCACCTGATGCTGCCCCAAGCCGCTCCACCGGAGGAGATGAGTTTGATGGAATCAGGGAGACATCTTTCTGGCACGCACCATCCCGCTGCTCAATGCCAGAGCGGAGCTGCTGGGCCGGGTGCTGCACTGGAACCCATCTCCGATGCTGCCGGTTCTTGCGATAGTGGATGAGGACTCTCCGAACGCACCACCCCAAATCAAGGCCATCTGGGAACTCTTCTTCTTTGACAGGAAACAACGATACTGTCCATGTTTCCGGGGGACACTGTTCTCTACCTGCACACCTTGATGTGACTTCATGGTTCTGCTTCTGCTTCTCCCCTCTGCTCTGCTCCGGGATAGACCTGGAAGGAGAAGGAGAGAAATGTGCGCGCTGCCTCCTCTCCCACTGAGAAGAGCGCAGCGCAGGTCAGACTGCCGGAGCTCCCACATCCCCCGTCCATCTCATCTGCTGATCCCCCGACATCCGCCGCTCCACCGTCTCAAACCCTGAAGCTGCCAGGTCCGACACGCAAGTCTCCAGCCAAACGGAAGTCTCTCCATCTGAGCTCTGATACGAATTCTTCCATTGGTGAGTAGACGACTGGACCCACAACAGCAGACTTGACATGGGCAGCAGGCAGGGCAGCAGATCCTAATGTGCAGCTTGGCTGACAGCCTAACGCTAGCAGTCACTGCAATTATATACCATTTTCTAAACACCACCCCACACCTAACCTCCAATGCCCTAACTGTTGCTGGGCCCCCTAAACTTCCTAGCCCCAGCAACCATCTCACTATAGGACAGGCTTCCTCAAACTGCGGCCCTCCAGCTGTTGCAAAACTACAACTCCCAGCATGCCCAAACAGCCTACAGGTATCTGCCTACAGCAGGGCATTGTGGGAGTTGTAGTTTTGCAACAGCTGGAGGGCCGCAGTTTGAGGATGCCTGCTATAGGATATCCCATTAACCAATCCCCTGCCTGTTACCTGCCTCAACCCAGCAACCAGGCTATTTTTAGCCAACTTGGCCACTGCTTTCGGCAGGAAGAATTCCCACCAAAACGAACTCTAAACTACCTATGGGATAATCATAATCTCATGAGGATCCCTCCATATGTAATTTTCAGGGTCCCAACATTCAAATACATATTTATAGCCCAGAAGTAACCTAGAGAACACAGACTTCAGGAGCTACACCCACACACTGCCCAATGTAACGCGCCCTGCTGGAGTCTGTCTATGTATGTCTGCCCTTTGTAGCATTCTCATTCAAAAGAGGGTGGAGCCGTGTCACATACAGCAGTCTCTCCGTCTGGCCCCCTTCCTTTTCCCCACCTCTTGATTCTGCCCCTCCTGTGACGTAACCGGCCAGCAGCTCCTGCACACTGACTTATACATCTACCCCCAGGAAGAGCTGGCAGGCGGGAACCAACATGATGAGGCTGAGCTGAGGCAGCTGTGAAAGGCAGGGAGCAGGCACAGAGGGGGGTGGCATCCAGCCGTGTTTGTTAACTGCTGTGTGGATGCCGCCCCCTCAAAAATACTGCAAACTGCCGCCTGAGGCAAAATTCTCATCTCACAAACTACAAATTGGCGTAGTATTAAAAAGCAGGAAGTGCTCAACCCCATATGCAGTGGTGCATCTATACTGGGGGGGCAGATCCTGCACTTGTTGCCCGTTGCTAATGGCAATCCCCAGCAAAAATACATACAATGGAGGATGCCTGCAGCGGACCACAAGTACCACAATGGACATCCTACACAGGATAGCAATTGTGAGGCCCAGGCTATATCAGCCAGTCTTGGGTGGGGCTCAGAGCTCTCTGCCTCCTCCCATTGTATGCATGGTCACATGTTGGAGGTTACTGGGAGATTGCTTTGAGTCGAACCTTGTGCACCTGTAATTCGCCCACTGGCTCCTAATATTGCCCATACGGCCCAGGTAGGTTTAGCGTTAGGTTCCCGAGCTACTTGAGAAACCTTGGCGCGGTGCTCGGGCTCAGACATGTCCTCCAAGCAGGATATGTTGGCTAATTCTCAATTTTACACCAGTACGAGGGTTAGTAAGACCGCAGAGTGCACCTGTCTTTGTTTTTGTTTTGTTATTTTGAAATTCTCATCTCACCTCATGGCAGAAACAGCCCTGGGAGGATATCCATACACACCTTGATCATATTTGGTTTCTGGAAATTATGCACAGTCAATTAATAGTGTCACATGAGGAAAGGCAGGAGAGGATCCATATCTCTCTATCTATTTATCTAATCTATCTATCTATCTATCTATCTATCTATCTATCTATCTATCTATCTATCTCTATCCATCCATCTCTATTTATTCTATCTATCTATCTATCTATCTATCTATCTATCTATGTGCTCTGGCTGGAATGGGATGCTCTGACTAAGGCATGCATGCTTATATGAGAGCATTCCAGCTATGAGGGCACTTTTTTGATGATCAAAAGACTTGCACACAACCTTTTCTCTATTTCCTTACGTGTCGAATCAGCCTTTTTTGGAAAAACACCAGTGCAGTTTTTAAAGCAGTTTTGGGCCAAAGCCAGAAGTGGATTCAGAAGTAAGGAGAAGTATAAGGCTGGTTTCACACGGGCGTTGCGGAAAAATGTGCGGGTGCGTTGCGGAAACACCCGCGATTTTTCCGCGCGAGTGCAAAACATTGTAATGCGTTTTGCACTCGCGTGAGAAAAATCGCGCATGTTTGGTACCCAAACCCGAACTTCTTCACAGAAGTTCGGGCTTGGGATTGATGTTCTGAAGATTGTATTATTTTCCCTTATAACATGGTTATAAGGGAAAATAATAGCATTCTGAATACAGAATGCTTAGTATAATAGTGCTGGAAGGGTTAAAAATAATAAAAAAGTTAACTCACCTTATCCCCATGATCGTGTAGATCCCGGTCTGTTCTTTAGCTGTGGACTGAATGACCTTTGGTGATGTCAGATCACATGCTCCAATCACATGGTCCATCACCATGGTGATGGAGCATGTGATCTGACATCACCACAGGTCCTTTAGCCACAGCTAAAGAACAGACCGACCGGGAACTAGGCGATCATGGGGATAAGGTGAGTTAACTTTTTTTTATTTTTTTTAACCCTCCCAGCACTATTATACTAAGCATTCTGTAGTCAGAATGCTATTATTTTCCCTTATAACCATGTTATAAGGGAAAATAATACAGTGAATAGACTGTCACCTAGAACCCATGTGTGGAAATCGCACCGCATCCGCACTTGCTTGCGGATGCTTGCGATTTTCACGCAACCCCATTCATTTCTATGGGGCCTGCGTTACGTGAAAAACGCTGAATATAGAACATGCTGCGATTTTCACGCAACGCATAAGTGATGCGTGAAAATCACCGCTCATGTGAACAGCCCCATAGAAATGAATGGGTCAGGATTCAGTGCGGGTGCAATGCGTTCAACTCACGCATCGCACCCGCGCGGAAATCTCGCCCGTGTGAAAGGGGCCTAAGGGTATATTCAGACGTGGTGGAAACATTGCAGATACATTGCATTCAGATTTGGGGCAGGAAAGCACCTGAGACGTTAACAAATCTCTTCCACATATTATGGGGAAAAAAAGCTGTGCAGAAATGTACAACCAGAGCAGATTTTTTTATCCTTTGCAGATTATTACCATGGGTTTTACCCTTTGCAATCCATAGCACGGAATCCTATTATGAAGTTGGTGGTGAATTTGCAACATATTTTTTCTGTTGAATTTATGTCTTGTGTGGACACGACCATATGGCTTTTTCAGTATTTTGCAGTCTGCAAAAAACGGATCTGCAAAAAATACGGATAATGTCCGTGTGCATTCCATTTTTTGCAGGCCCGTGATAGAACAATACTATCCTTGTCCGTTATGCGAACAATAATAGAACATGTTCTATCTTTGAACGGAATGGAAAAATGGAAATACGGAAACGGAAGGCATATGGAGCACCTTCCATTTTCTTTTTGCGGATCCATTAAAATGAATGGTTCCGTATATAGTCTGTATACGGAACGCAAAAAACAGAAGATAAACGGATTTTTAAAAAAAATTGTGTGCAAGAGGCCTAAGTCAGGGTTTCTCAACTTCTGTCATCGGGACCCACCTACCAGTCATGTTTTTAGGATTTTCTTAGTATTGAGCAGGTGATATAATTAGTGTTCATGCATCAGGACTTATTACAGGTATTCATTTTGTGGGATATTCTCAAATCCTGACCGGTTGGTGGGTCCCGAGGACCGGAGTTGAGAAACCCTGGCCTAAGTTCCTTCTTTATTGTATGCCCCAATTTTACCTGGAACTTCTGTTGAATTTATGTCTGGTGTGAACATAGATTGTCATTTCTTTATTGTATGCTGCAATTTTACCTGGAACTTCTGTTGAATTTATGTCTGGTGTGAACATAGATTGTCATTTCTTTATTGTATGCTGCAATTTTACCTGGAACTTCTGTTGAATTTATGTCTGGTGTGAACATAGATTAAGTCATTTCTTTATTGTATGCCGCAATTTTACCTGGAACTGCGGGCCTCACTCTTGAGCCCTAGTGTACACTAAAAGTGAGCATTCATTTTTATTTTAGCTTTTCTTTAAGCCTGGAAAACTATAACTCCATGGTTGACTATGGACTTTAAAAATCATTTTATATTTTTTAGCTTTTTTTTGTGCTGAAATGTATTGTGGGACATTTTAGTTTTTTTCTGTTCCAATTCAAATAGCCCAGAGGTGTTGAATGAAAATACTAGCACTATAAACACTTTATAAAAACAACGTCTGATTCACTAAAAGAACATATAATATTTTCCAGCCACGGCCGGGTCGTGTAATCCACTTTATTTTGCATCAAATATTACTTGTTTATTGAGGTTACAAATGGGGGCAGTACATACTGTACCTTTGAACTGTTAATGCTTTATTTAGATATTATGTGTTTTTTTTGTGTTTCTAAACTTTTCCATCAAAAAACATGATCTAAGCTGAAAATCAAAATAAACATAAGACTTATATAGCCAGGTACAGCTTAAAACTGAAATATATGTACTGTTTGTAGTCTTGCTATGATTTTGCCAGTGCTGGAGGAAGGTTTATTTTTTGTTAGGGTCCATTCATTCTGCAATTGCAGTGTACATTGGAGGTTTACATTGGAACAATTTCCTTATGTTTATCTGCAACAGGTACCACTGTATATGTCGCCCATAAATGTCCAAAAAATATACAGTAGGATCTATGTAGCCTTTATTATTGATGGCCTATCCTCAGGAACTACACAGCTCTGTTCTTTGTGCTGTGGACTCAATTTGTAACTGCAGTGCTTCTTCTCTTCAATGGTACATTCGCTGTGGTAACCAGCTCCATCCAACGCACAATGGACATATAAGGGTGGCAAAGCCAGCGTAGTATACGAGCGCAGAAACCGGGCAGATGGCACTTTACTTCAGTAATGAAATGTATAACTCTGGGTTGTAATGTGACACAATATTAGTCTGTGCCCATTTCCACAAACCACTGACACAGGTCTCCACTCAGCTCCCAACTCTCAGTGGTAACAGTTCTGGTCGCTCTTGGTCTTGTTATCTTTAACCTTGGTCTTAGTCTCCTCATCTCTCTCTAGAAGCTGCTCTTCTTGATGGCTCTCCTCTCAGGGATCTCTCCACAATCTTTCCAGACTCTCCTACCATAACTCTCCATAACAGTTCCTCACAGTCCTACTCCAAATCAGCACCAAGCTCTGCCCCCTCCTTTTTAGCCCTTTCTACAATAAGTCTGACACAGGCTGTCTGAGCATGCTCAGTACACTCAGTCACATATAATATATTTATTCTACGTAGATAGACACCTAACTGAAAACTAACCTCTGTTCCATATAACACATAGTAAACAGTGGAATATAGGGTTATACTTACCAATGTTTCAGTTAAAAATCAGGGCACATACAATCAGGTCCATAAATATTGGGACATCAACACAATTCTAACATGTTTGGCTCTATACACCACCACAATGGATTTGAAATGAAACGAACAAGATGTGCTTTAACTGCAGACTGTCAGCTTTAATTTGAGGGTATTTACATCCAAATCAGGTGAACGCTGTAGGAATTACAACAGTTTGTATATGTGTCTGCAGTTAAAGCACATCTTGTTAGTTTAATTTCAAATCCATTGTGGTGGTGTATAGAGCCAAAAATGCTAGAATTGTGTCAATGTCTCAATATTTATGGACCTGACTGTAAGTCGAAAAATAAACAATAAAACCCATAATGATCATGGGCATCATCGCATCCAAAAATGCCTGAAGTATTAAAATCTGAAAATATTTATCCCATATGGTAAATGGCATAACGAAAAAATAAATAAATGACCAGTTTGCCATTTTTTTTAAATCACTTCACTTACCCTAAAAAATTTATAAAATGAGATCGAAAAGTCATAAACACTACACATCAATAAAAACTACAAATTGTCCTGAAAAAAAAAAATAATAATCCCCCACACAGCTCTGTAGAAAATAAAAATGTTTTGGAGGTCAGAATATGGTGATAAAAGGAAAAAAATTCCCAAAAAATTCTGTATTAAAGTGGGTCTGTCACCAGGATCAACCTTATTAAATAAGATATACTGCCTGGTAGGACTCCTAATGCTCCTAAAACAATATTTTTTTTTGTCTGTATGCTAAAGCTGAAGAGATATCTGCGTTTTATTCATATGCAAATGAGCAAGTTCGAGCACCAGGAGGCAGAGCTGAGTAGTTTGAGCGCTGCTTTGTAACACCTCTTGTGTACTGTACACTCCCCTTCCCCTTCATTGACAGGGCTAGACATCAACATGCTGAGAGCAGAGCTGTCTCCTAGCATATACAGTGCTGCCCACAAGTATTCATACCCCTGGCAAATTTTGACTTAAAGTTACTTTTATTCAACCAGCAAGTAATTTTTTGATGGGAAATGACATAGGTGTCTCCCAAAAGATAATAAGACGATGTACAAGAGGCATTATTGTGGGGGAAAAAAAACATTTCTCAGCTTTTATTTACATTTGAGAAAAAAATACAAGATGTTCCTCACTGTGGAAAATCTCAGAGGACGTGGTCGGAAGACAAAAGTGACACCTGTGCTGGCCAGGAGGATAGTTAGAGAGGTGAAAAAGAATCCAAGGATCACCACCAAGGCCATCCTGGTGAATGTGGGCTCTGCTGGTGGCAATGTCTCAAGGCAGACAATCCAATGGACACTGCACACTGCTGGGTTCCACTCCTCCAGATAAGGCCCCCAAAGCTTACTTGGCCTTTGCAAAAGCTCATCTGGACAAAGAAGAAGACTTCTGTTCTTCTGTGGTATGGTCATATGAAACAAAAATTGAATTGTTTGGTCACAATGATGTTTTCATCATTTGGCGTAAAAAAGAAGAAGCCTTCAACCCAAAGAACACCATCCCCACTGTCAAACATGGTGGTGGGAACCTAATGCTTTGGGGGTGTTTTTCAGCCAATGGACCAGGGAACCTAATTACAGTAAACGGCACCATGAAAAAAGAGCAATACATGAGGATTCTCAACGACAACATCAGGCAGTCTGCAGAGAAACTTGGCCTTGGGCACCAGTGGATATTTCAGCATGACAATGACCCAAAACACACAGCAAAAGTGGTGAAGAAATGGTTAGCAGACAACAACATTAACATTTTGGAGTGGCCCAGCCAGAGTCCAGACTTGAATCCAATTGAGAATCTGTGGAGGGAGCTAAAGATCAGGGTGATGGCAAGAAGACCCTCCGACCTGAAATATTTGGAGCTCATTGCTAAAGATGAATGGGCAAAAATACCTGTGGAGACATGCAAAAAAGCTGGTCTGCAATTATAGGAAGCGTTTGATTATTGAGAAGGGTATGAATAATTTGGGACTGGACACTTTTTGCTCAAATGTAAATAAAAGCTGAGAAATGTTTTATTTTCCACAAAAATGCATCTTGTACATCGTCTTATTATCTTTTGGGAGACACCTATGTAATTTCCAGTCAAAAAATTACTTGCTGGCTGAATAAACGTAACTTTAAGTCAAAATTTGCCTGGGGTATGATATGAATAATTATAGGCAGCACTGTACATATCATATACTCTATGTACTATAGCTTTACCACACTGAGATCTGCTCAGAAAGCTCAGAAAGTTTTTATTCTTCAGATATTTTTTTCCTCCAAACTTAACCTATAATAATGGTCTATATTGTTATCATATTGAGAATAATGTTTTTAGGTATAAGATAATAAATATTGATGGTTTCTTTTATAATTATACATTGTGCCTGTGAATAAACCAGTAACAGGTTTTAGGTTTCTAAGAAAAAAATAAATTCTCAATATAGTAAGGCCTTTTATTATTAGTATATGATTATGTATTAGATACAGGGTGGCCCATGAAAAAGTAGCCCATCTTCAGCGATAGTATGACAAGATGAACGAGCAAGTGGATTTTTTTTATTTTATTACCCACAAGTCACAAAAGATGCTGAAAGTGGTCCCCGTTCACGTCTAAGCATCTTTAGGCATGTCAGAATTTGTTGGCTGATTCATCCAGTTTATATGGATTGTTAGTGTACACTTTCGATTTTAAATTTTCCCACAAATGAAAATCTCATGTCTGGAGAACGTGGTGCAATTAACCCCGTGCCCACAATTCGCTCCTCCATGCCAGTGAGTTCTGTGAGGTATGGCATGTTGCCCTATCTTTTTGGAAAAAGCTGGACATTTTTTCTTCTGGTGTTAGTTGGCTGTAAAACTGTTTAAAGATGTCCAGGTAAATTGCGTTATTTACATTTGATTTGAAGAAAATTGGGCCCATTCTTTATGTTCCCGACACTATGCCCCAAACGCCAATTTTCTGGTCGTGAAGTGGTGTTTCATGAGTCAAGTGAGGATTTTCACCAGACCAATACCTCGTAGTCTGGGATTTTATGTAACTGATAAGTACATCAATGGGTCAAAATGTCTGTCAGCAATCATAGTCAGCAACTAAGTCCAGTAATTTACACGTTTACCTTTGTCAGACTCTTTCAGTTCTGGCACACGTTATTCGGTAAGGTTTCAGGTTCAGAGATTTCAGCACTCACTGACACGTTCTTCGTGATACACCAACTTGCTGAGACAGTCTTCCAGGTGTTTTTTGGGGGCTACTTGCAATCAGCTGATGAATTTTATACAAAACTTCAGCCATCCTGATTGATGTCGGCCTTGGTTTCTTCATGTTTGCAACACAACCAGTTTGATGCCATTTCCGAACCAGACTCTGAATACAATGTTTTGTTGGTGGTTTTGTTCCTGGGTACTTGTCAGCAAAGGTCTATTGCGTTTCCTTAATCGATCTGCTTAGCCTTCCATAATCACTATTCGCTGTTCCAGGGAGAACACCATCTTTCTGACATAATTGGGCACTTTTATCAAACTGAATAATAGTTTTCGCGTTTTAGTGTCCCATAGCAACCAATCAGCGCTCAGCTTTCAGTTCCTATAGGGCTCTGAAAAAATGAAAGCTGAGCGCTGATTGGTTGCTATGGACAACTAAGACAGATTTAGTATTAGGCAGTTTGGTTTGGAGATATTGTAGGAGTGCTACTTTTTCGTGGGACAGCCTTTTATTATGGGTTAAGTGAGAGAGAAAAAAATGTTCATATAAGACTCTCCTAGGACTTAGGATTTCTACATGCATGGCAGACCATTTAGCACCAAACTATAGGATTACCACATAGAGTAAGCAGTTTTTTTCTATGCTTATAAGCTAACACATATTACTGGTGTCTTTATAATTATATATTGTGCCTGTGAATAAACCAGTAAGATGTGTATTCGCATTCTGAGCAGATCTCAATGTGGTAAAGCTATAGTACATACAGTACATGATATATACATGCTAGGACACAGTTCTGCCCTCAGCATGCTGATATCTAGCCCTGTCAATCAAGGGGAGGGGGGAGTGTCCGGAGCACAGGGGATGTTACAAAGCAGTGCTCAGAGGACTCAACCCTGCCTCTTGGTGTTCCAACTTGCTCATTTGTGTATGAGTAAAAACGCAGATATCTCTGCATCTGTTTAGCATACAGACAAAAGAAATGTATAGTTTTAATCAGCAGTATGCTTTGTTTAATAGGGTAGATCCTGGTGAAAGAGTCTCTTTAAAACACAAGAAAAACTATATAAATGTGGTATCATTGTAATCATAATGACCCAAAGAATGAAGGAAACAGGTCAGTTTTACTGTATAGGAAAACCATAGAGAAAAACAAAAAAAGTAAAACTGTGGCGGAATTGCATTTTTTTCCAATTTCTCCCCATTTGGATTTTTTTCCTGCTTACAACTACATTGTAGACAATATTAAATGGTGCCGTTACAAAGTACAACTTGTCCTGCAAAAACCAAGGCTTTATACAGCTATGTGAATGGAAAAATAAAAAAGTTATGGCTCCGGGAATAGAGGGAATAAAAATGAAAACGCAAAAACAAAAAATTATCCAGAACTCAATTGATTAAAGGGGTATTCCAAAATTATCCCCTATGTAAAAATAATATAAAAATAAATGTTAATTTTGTTCTTATACTTAATATAGTATTCATCATAGAATACCATATTCCCTATCTGTTTCTCCCAGCATGCCAGAGACAGAAAAAAATATTAAAAATAAGTGCCATATATTTCATTTGTTTTAGCACAGCCTGTATGTGCCCTTTTAATATCCCGCTAATAATACTTGGCAAAGGTGCCAGTCTAGCTAGAATTTTCTGTCCACTGTAAACTTTTAATGAATAGTGGAAATATAGAACAAAAAGGTAAATATAGTATTTACTTGGGGCCCTTTTCCAGGAACCGTAAAGCTCTGTGGTTATTGCGGTCAGATTCTCTGAAAACAGTCTTCCAAGCTGACAGCAGCTATCTCAGTCTTTAAAACCCAGTAGTTGCTATATGATTTGATGAAATAGCAGAGCTTTAAAAAACACACTTCTGTACAACTTGACCTGGCAGTGAAAATTATTGCAATTTTACATAAAACAATTTTGCATGAATAAATTCTTATACAATGTAATATGAAATACTTCTGATAAATGTAATGGGAGTGACAACCTTGTGCCCATGCTAAGCACAACTTCTGCAATCATATGTATAAACTTAAGAACAACACTTCATGAACTTTCAAGTTTCCTTTCTTTTGTTGATTTTTATTCAAGCTCAGAACATTCTAGGGAATGTAATTTATGCAAACTTTTGCACATGCAGGAGATTATTTCCGTATCTGTTAAACTTTTCTCCAGCTGTCAAAGTGCTAAATTCTGTCTGACAGTCCAGATCCACTGTCACCTCTAATCTCATGATATATATAGGCAATTATTATAGTCATAATAAGTGCTTTAAGAAAATATTTTTTTTTAAATGGCACTATTCCATGGATCTGTTGTAGAATTTTGCTGAATCTCTTCTATGCATCTAATTGATTCTACATTAATTTAATATCGTTAAGGCTACTTTCACACTTCCGGAACTGCCTGCCAGATCTGGCAAAATGTATGCCAACTGATTGCATTTTAAGACTGATGCATTGCAAGAACGGATCTGTCTGTCAGTTTGTCATACGGACAAACGGATTTGTTTCAATTTCTTTTTCACATTTTTACCGGTCAGACCGGCAGGACAGAACCGTCATTCCGGTATTTTGAATGTCAGATCCGGCACTAATACATTCCTATGGAAAAAAATGCCAGATTCGGCATTCAGGCAAGTCTTCAGTTTTTTTGGCCGGAAATAAAACCGTAGCATGCTGCGGTTTTATCTTTTGCCTGATCAGTTAAAAAGACTGAACTGAAGACATCCTGATGCATCCTGAACGGAATGCTATCCATTCAGGAATGCATTGGGATTAAACTGATCAGTTATTTTCCGGTATAGAGCCCTTAGGACGGAACTCTATGCCGGAAAAGATTAACGCTAGTGTGAAAGTACCCTAAAGGAGTTGTCCTCGGGATAGACCATCACTAGCTAATCATTGGGGGTCTGATACTTCGCACCCCTGCCAATCAACTGTTCAGATATTGTGGCCATATTTTGGTTTTCGCAAAGATTGTTGCCTCAGTGTTTTTTTAGTGTTTTTGTCAGATGTTTCTATAGTATACTGAAGTACAATTATAAGCATTTTATCCTTTTTTTTAACTTCTATTGACAAATACATCAAGTTTATGCAAGGACTCATTTTCTGTGTTTTTTTTTGTCCACCCACGTTTTGATGATTGACCATAAGTTCTCAATGAGATTGAGATCTGGGGAGTATCCTGGTCTTGGACCCAAGTTTTCAATCTTTTGTTCACTATACTAGTTAGTTATCACTTTTGCCGTGTGCTCCATCATTATGGAAAAATAATTGTACATCACTAAATTTCTCCTGGATCATTGGGAGAAGTTGCTCTTGGAGGAAGTTTTGATACAATTATTTATACATGGCAGTGTTCCTAGGCAAAATGAGCCCACTCCCTTTCATAAGAGGAAACCCCACACATGAATGGTCTGATGATACTTTACTATAATACAGGACTCATGTTAGCATTCACCTTTTATTCTCCAGAAAATAATTTTTTCCAGAAGTCCCAAAAAGTCTGAAGGAAGCTTCCGAAGAGAAAATACCTTTACTCCAGTCCTCTGCTGTCCAGCAGAATGTCCAGCAGAACGTCAGTCTCTCTTTGATGTTTTTTTTTGTTGGAGAGAAGTGGTTTCTTTGTTGCCCTTTTTGACACGAGATCATCC
Source organism: Bufo gargarizans (assembly GCF_014858855.1). NCBI lineage: Eukaryota > Metazoa > Chordata > Amphibia > Anura > Bufonidae > Bufo > Bufo gargarizans. The sequence continues at coordinate 455,113,714 of NC_058082.1, forward strand.
TACAAAGCTTTTGCCTCACTATGCTTGCGGATGCACTCACACCTGCCCACTGTCGTTCCTGAGCAAGCTCTGTATTGGTTGTGACCTGATCCCATAGCTGAATCCTCTTTAGGAGAGAGTCCTGGCACATACTGGACTTTCTTGGGCCATGAAGCCTTATCTACTTTAAGTTCTTGATGATCTGATTAATGGTTGATTTAGGTGTTGTCTTACAAGAAGCAATGTCCTTGCCTGTGAAGCCCTTTTGATGCAAAGCAATGATGACTGCAAGTGTTTCCTTTGAGGCAATTATGGTTAACAGAAGAAGACACTGACACCCCCGCCCTTTTAAAGCAACTAGTCTGCTCTAATTCAATCAGCAAGAGATATCAGCTATCTTGTCCTCATTAACACTTTCTCCTGAGGTAATGAGAAGATCGCTGAAATAATGTTAGCGGGTTGATTTGTGGCAGGACTGAAATACAGTGGAATAGGGTTTTTGTAATTAGGTTAATTTTCATGGCAGGAATGATTTTGCAATTAATTGCCATTTATCTAATCACTCTTCATAACTATCTAGAGTTATTGCAAATTGCTACCATAAAAAGTGAAGCAGCAAAATTTGTGAAAACCAAAATTTGTATCAATCTCAAAACTTTTGGCTATGACTGTACACAGCTGGAGTCAACTTTGCAGTAGACAGAGCTTGAAATCATTGAGAGCAGCTCTGTTGTAACGAGCTCCGTTTACTACAAGGTTTACATGGTGCTGTGTAGTTCAAGCTCCAACTTCTGGAGAGGGAACTACACTGAGGTGGGTTGTCCAACTCCCATTGATCAGCTAGTGATGGCTTTTCCTAAGCATAGGCCATCTTTTAAGAAAAGCTAGACAACCCCTTTAAAGATATTAATTTGAATTAACTAAATATATAGACTAGACCATTGGTGGAGAACCGTTTAGAGGCCGAGTGCCCAAACTACAACCCAAACCCCATTATTTATCTCAAAGTACCAACACAGCAATTTAACCTGAATATTATGGTCCAATACAGAATATCTTCTATGTACTTTATCATTTAGCTATAATACCCTGCCAACATACAGTGGACTGCCTGTGCCATTCATAGTGCGCCCTGCACTGATGAATGGAAGGGAAAGTCTAAGGCATACTGGTACACCATACACTTTTTCTAGGGTGCGGGTGCCCACAGAGAGGGCTCTAAGTGCCGCCTCTGGCACCCATGCCTTTGGCAACACTGGATTAGACTCAGTGAAATTCCACAACAGAGCCATGTAATTCTGTATTATTTTTTGTTTTCCTAAAATCCTGCTAATTATTATATAAGCTGGACAACCCGTTCAATATTATTTTAAGTCAACGTGCTTTAAAACAGTGGAGCAGCTTAATCTTTGACACGCCTGAGTAATGTATGCATTACATGGTCAACCTGAACAGCTAATTGCAAGGGATTGTAGGCAACCTCTTTAAAGGGGCATTCTAGTAGTATAATTTTAAATAAAACGGGCCACAGTGGTTTCAAATAAAAAACAGCCAGAACTCACCTTATTGATCCCCCACTGCTGCTGTTAAGATGCTGCTCTGGTTCCTGGTCTTTTCCACTGCCTGTTCTCAGGCTCAACATGTTGGTATTGGCTTGGACTGTCCACCTAGCTAATTACTAAAGATGGGTCACCGATGTAACCAGTGATTGGCTAAGTAGGTAGTCCAAGCCATTTCTGACTTGTTGAGCCTGAGAACAGAAATTGGAGAGGAGCGGGTGCTTAGCAGCAGCTAAACAGCACTGGCAGGGGGTTGGTAAAGTGAGCACTGATTATTTACTAATTTACTTCAATCTGACCCCGTTTCAAATTAACATTTTGCAGCTGGAAAACGGGTTGTCCAGTCATTTAAATGTTTGTTAAAAACCTCTGTTCAGATGCTCCACGGTCTGTGCTGGTCTCTGCTTCCTGCTCCCTCTCGATATGCAGGAGGTGCCTGTTCAGACAATCTTTATCCCTAAGCCCTTCAGTCCTGGTTCTCAAAATTTGGCATCTAACGATTCTATCTTCTCTTCTATATATGGAATTTGTGGTTCAGACATTGGATATATGCTCCACCGAGATAATCCATAGGTGCAGGTCATGCATTTAGTGGCTATGCAATTCAGTGTAAATAAAATTCTCATTTTACAGTCTTCCTTAACTTATTTCCAATAAGCCAGACAGTCCTAAAATAGAAAATATTAAAAAGTATACTTGTCACAGGGCGCCGGCGATGCGCTCTGCCTCTGTGCAGGAGCAAGGACGCGTGCAGCATCCTCGTCTCCTAGGTGATAGGGTCAGGATGGACCTGGCCACGCTGAGGAGACCCCAGTTTCCAGGATAAGCCTGAGCACCGAGCTGGGCACTCAGTGCTCAGCCCTATGCAGCAGGGTGAGTCATGTGACGCTGGCCACGTCACATGACCCCTGCTAGTCAGTATTTAAACAGGCAGCCTGCTGGCCACAAGTTGCCTGTTATTTAGGTTCCACCTGCGATTTTGTCTTACCTGGCGTACTTACCTTCTGCTGAATTCTCTGCCTGCTCTTTGTGTACTTTTGCTGCTCTCCTGGTATTTATGACCCCGGCTTCTCCTGACTATTCTCTGCTTGCTCAATTTGTACTTCTTTGCTCTCCTGATATTGACTCGGTCCGTTCATGTTCTGTTGTTTGTCTGGTCTGTCCTCCCTGCACTTATTCCAAGCTAGGGATTGCTGTCCAGTTGTCCCCTGTCATTAGGGCCAGGGGTAAGGGGGGAGCGCAGTGGTCACTTCCCTTCCCCCTGTGTGTGGTGTGTATGCGACCGTTACAATACTTTTGATGTAGTAAAAACACCTGCTGAACACCTGGACCCTCAAACATTACTTCATCCTTCTATGGATACAGAACCCACCCACTGTTCATACCATATAGGAGAATTGGAATCAGTTTTACTGTATGTGCCCAGTTCCACAATTTATACGGACCACCCAAATCTATGAACATTTTGATAAGAAGATATCCTTTCTCCGATGTTTTTATTTCCATTACTTGAGACTATACCAAGGCAGTTGGAAACTATAACTTGTGGATTATTCTCTCTATTGGGTCCAATTATTCATGCTTTTCTATTCACATTTATTTGACTTGTGGGAATGTTGATGCATTTTATGAGGTAAAAATTCGCATAGTGAGGTTATTTTGTCTAGGAAAATACATGGGCCATGTGGGAATGGCTAAGCTTTATACTTTACACGTCAGTGAAATGTATTTCTAAGAAAAGTCATACACACTTTAAAATATAGTTTATGTAAAATTTAATAATAGTTATTAAAGTGTTATCCAAAATGACATCAGACTTCACAGAGTGGCCGCCCTGCGTTGGTGATCATATTTACCTGGTCCTTGTCACTGGGTTCCACCCTAACAGTGACCAGTGACCTGTCATTGATAGCAAAAGCATTTTACGGTGATAACGCCATTTTTATAAAAAACCTTACTGAACACGTAGTTCACAGCAAATAATGCATTTTTTGATCCGTGTTAGTGGATACATTACTGCATAAGACAGTCTTTTCCTAAATATTGGTCCAATATTTTCATAGTTGAACAATTGTTATTTCAGGCCTAGTGGAAAAGACAATTCGCCTCAAAAACTGCATTGTAGTATCCGAGTTGCAGATGCATTACTGGATCAGATTGTGTTTTTCGACATTTTAGTCCAATTATTTCATAGTTGAACAAGTGTTATTTTAGGCCTAGCAGAAAAAACTATTCCCCACTAACACTGCGTTGTATTATTTGTGTTAACAAATGATTTACTGCATCAGACAGTGTGTTTTCCTAGATTTTAGTCCAATTATTTTATAGTTAAACAAATGTTATTTCAGACCTAGTGGGAAAAGAAATTGCCGCAAACACTGCTTTGTTTTATTCGTGTTAGCAGATGCATCAGAGATCAGACTGTGTGTTTTAAAGAATTTTTTACTACAAAATGTAATTGTTGACCCAGTGATATTAACCACATAGTTAAAAGATAATTTCACTGCAAAAATTGCCTATTCCTAAAGTAAACTGTCAATACCAGTGTGCAGTGTGTTTGTAGAAGGGGAGGAACATTCGAGTACAAAACGAAAGACCCAGGTCTCGTCATCCAAGAGTCGGAATGTCAGTAGTAGCAGCAGTAGTAGCACCATCCATCCAGTCAGTAGTAGTAGTGGTTCTTGTAGCCATGGTAGTGATAGTAGGGACAGTGGTAGCAACAGTGGCACTCTCTGCAAATAAAGAGTAGGGCATTAGGAGGGGGGCCAAGCAGACCACAATTACATATCACAATCTTAGGGTGAGGACTATGATGATGATTGTGTGTTGGATATAACTTGGGAGCTGGATCAAGGTGCTGAGGGGGGTGGAGACATCAGAGGAGAAGGCTGGTGGCTGTGGCGGCAATAAAGAGCAAAGGCAACTTACGGCCACAATCTCCCAAAAAAACTGGCAGGGCAAGATCTGCTTCTATTATGGTCAGCTCAGGAACTGGTGATGCCACTGATACTGTTACCTAGGCCAAGCATGGCTGCCTATAGCTCTGTGAGAGCAACTTCTGTGTGGCAGTTTTTCACCACTAGGCTGGCACACAAAACCACAGCTGTGTGCAAGATCTGCAAGATTAAAATAAATTGTCGGTGTTCTAACACAAACATTGGTACCATGACTCTACTGCAGCACATAAGGCGGCATCACCTGATTCCTATTGGAAAATAGAACTGGACAGTATTCCGAATGAGAACAAGTCTATCCTTCTTCTCTTGGTGTACTTTGTAGAAGTCAGCACGCATCCCCAAGCAGTAGTGTCCTTGTCATCATCAGCAGCTTCTTTTTCTCGTGCTAATGGCTCTTTCACATCTGCGTTTTTTTCTCCCGGCATAGAGTTCCATCGTCGGGGCTCTATGCCGGAAGAATCCTGATCAGTTTTATCCTAATGCATTCTGAATGGAGTGAAATCCGTTCAGGATGCATCAGGATGTCTTCAGTTCCGGACCGGAACGTTTTTTGGCCGGAGAAAATACCGGCAGCATAGTAACATAGTAACATAGTAACATAGTACATAAGGCCGAAAAAAGACAATTGTCCATCCAGTTCGGCCTGTCATCCTGCAAGTTGATCCAGAGGAAGGCAAAAAAAAACTGTGAGGTAGAAGCCAATTTTCCTCACTTTAGGGGAATAAAAATTCCTTCCTGACTCCAATCAGGCAATCAGAATAAATCCCTGGATCAACGATCTCTCTCTAGTAGCTATAGCTTGTAATATTATTAAGCTCCATAAATACATCCAGGCCCCTCTTGAATTCCTTTATTGTACTCACCATCACCACCTCCTCAGGCAGAGAGTTCCATAGTCTCACTGCTCTTACCGTAAAGAATCCTCTTCTATGTTTGTGTACTAACCTTCTTTCCTCCAGACGCAGAGGATGTCCCCTCGTCACAGTCACCGTCCTGGGGATAAATAGATGATGGGATAGATCTCTGTACTGTCCCCTGATATATTTATACATAGTAATTAGATCTCCCCTCAGTCGTCTTTTTTCTAAAGTGAATAACCCTAATTTTGATAATCTTTCAGGGTACTGTAGCTGCCCCATTCCAGTTATTACTTTAGTTGCCCTCCTCTGCACCCTCTCCAGCTCTGCTATGTCTGCCTTGTGTACAGGAACCCAGAACTGTACACAGTACTCCATGTGTGGTCTGACTAGTGATTTGTAAAGTGGTAGGACTATGTTCTCATCACGGGCATCTATGCCCCTTTTGATGCAACCCATTATCTTATTGGCCTTGGCAGCTGCCTGATACTGGTTTTTGCAGCTTAGTTTGCTGTTTATTAAGATTCCTAGATCTTTTTCCATGTCAGTGTTACCGAGTGTTTTACCATTTAATAAGTACGGATGACTTGCATTATTCCTTCCCATGTGCATAACTTTACATTTGTCAGTGTTAAACCTCATCTGCCACTTATCTGCCCAAGCCTCCAATCTATCCAGATCCCTCTGTAGTAGTATACTGTCCTCATCAGTGTTAATTACTTTACACAGTTTAGTGTCATCTGCGAAAATTGATATTTTACTATGCAAGCCTTCTACAAGATCATTAATAAATATATTGAAGAGAATAGGGCCCAATACTGACCCCTGAGGTACTCCACTAGTGACAGTGACCCAATCTGAGTATGTACCATTAATAACCACCCTCTGTTTTCTATCATTGAGCCAGTTACTTACCCACTTACAGACGTTTTCTCCCAGTCCGAGCATTCTCATTTTATATACTAACCTTTTATGTGGTACAGTGTCAAATGCTTTGGAGAAGTCCAGATACATGACATGCTGCGCTTTTTGCTCCGGCCAAAAATCCTGAAGACTTGCCGCAAGGCCGGATCCGGAATTAATGCCCATTGAAAGGCATTGATCCGGATCCGGCCTTAAGCTAAATGTCGTTTTTAGCTTTTTCTGAATGGTTACCATGGCTGCTGGGACGCTAAAGTCCAGGCAGCCATGGTAAAGTGTAGTGGGGAGCGGGGGAGCAGCATACTTACCGTCCGTGCGGCTCCCGGGGCGCTCCAGAGTGACGTCAGGGCGCCCCAGGCGCATGGATGACGTGATCGCATGGCACGTCATCCATGCGCATGGGGCGCTCTGACGTCATTCTGGAGCGCTCCGGGAGCCGCACGGACTGTAAGTAAGCCGCTCCCCCGCTCCCCACTCCTACTATGGCAACCAGGACTTTAATAGCGTCCTAGCTGCCATAGTAACACTGAAAGTATTTTGAAGACGCTTTCAGTACACTTGCGTTTTTCCGGATCCGGCGTGTAATTCCGGCAAGTGGAGCACACGCTGGATCCGGACAACGCAAGTGTGAAAGAGGCCTAAGACTCATTCTCCTCCTTGTCCTCTGCTCCATTGTGAGACATCCATAACGGAATGTGTGGCCATGAGAAAATTATCCTCAAGGTGCAATTAGCTTGTGTGCACACTGAACTACTTAGCCAAGTTGCTGGCCAGCATGTCCAGCATTCCCAAGGAGCCTGCTTCCTGCTGCAATGCTTTGTCATCATGGCCGGTGTAGGGCTATCATCCACTACCTCACCCACCCAACAAACTATAAATGCACACACACACACAGCTATACATAAGATTCCTACCTATCGTCCTATCCCTAATGCTATATTACAGGGTACAGTAAGTAACAGGGGTACCTTGGGGACAATGCACAGTACAATACATGAGTGATGAGGGTTAATGCTGTGCATAGAAGGGGTTAAAGAATGAAGGGCTTAATCTACATAGTACAGGGCAGTGAAGGAGAAAGCAGTAATTGGGACAGTGAGGGGTTAAGAAAGGAGACAGGGGTAGGGTACGAGTGAGCAGGGAATGCAGGGCTTTGCACAGTATTCAAGGAAGGGGGTTTAACAGAAGCAGCAGGCAGAAGAGTTAAGCAGAGCAGAGATCTGAGGTTCCTAGGCAAGGCAGGGGGTGGGAAATACTCAGCTATCCAGGGTGCAGTACTGAGCAGGGGAACTGCCGTTTGTCTGTGCAGGGAAGATTCCTGGTGCTGGTAAAGTGTGTGGAGGGCAAGGGGGTCTGGTGTGCTCCCCCATGTTAGGCTATTTAAGCCCAGTCAAAGTGCTCCCACCCCTCCTCAGCCTATGGTGCAAGGATATGACATCATCATGTGTGTGTGCAGAAATGCAGGTATAATTTTAACCATCTGGACTAAAGGAAGTTCCCAGATTGTAAAAGGCAGCTGACAAAGATCCTGTTAAGGCATATTTATTTGGGTGCTTGTGCAGATGGAGCCACTCTTTCTTCTGACATTAACATGTGTGTGTATAAACAGGGGAAGGGATCTGCCCCATTAAGGCATAATTTTGGGATGCTTGTTTCCAACAAGGCACTGTTTTTGCCCCATAACATCAATATAAATACCATCTGCCCCCAATAAGGGACAATTTTTGGAAGCCTTCTAATATGAAAAAGCATAAGCCAGGCACGGTGCTGTATTTTTAAACATGCCGTTTGTTAACACAGTCATACATGCACGTACCCATAGCTACTGTATATATGTCATTGTGACTATGACATTGTTAGCTATTGCTCTCATTCCATTCAAGAACCTAGGAAGGGGGAGAGAAACAGAAAAAAATTGCAAAAAATGTACGGTTTTACTGATGCATTCAAGATGTATTATACTTCACTTTTAACTTGTTCAAATGCCTGAGAAGAGCTCAAATCCATGTGGTTTGACAGTTTAGTGTACACATAACTCATTGACTAATAAAGCAAATTATAAAACAAAAAAATGAGAATATTGCACAACTTTCCAATATTAGGCAATATCCTTCCGAATAATCCTCAGTTCATATTTAGAGCCATTATTAGGGACAAATTAGTCCGCAGCTCACTCCGTAGAGACTCTTTTTTACCTAATGGACAATTCACATGGTGCATCTTTTGTGCCGCGTGTAAGAATCGATCTAAAGAGAAAAAATGCCAGAAAAATTGTCTGATTAGAAGTAATGTGGGGAATAAAGACTTTAAGATAAAAGGACATATATCCTGTGAAAACATAGGAGTAATATATGTGCTTGAATGTCCCTGTAAATTACAATACGTGGGCAGAACCCTGAGGGAATTAAAAGTAAGGATAGTGGAATATCTTAGAAATGTAAGGAAAGGCTTAGAGACATAGGGCCAGATTTATCATTAGCTCAAGTCAGAATAATGGAGTGAAAAAGTCGCAAATTTTTGCGCAATCGCTTAAACTGCGCAAAAATTTGCGACTTTTTTCTGCTCTGCACTATGCTCGCCAGTTTTCTGAAAGTGGGCGTGTTTTCTTATGTAAATTAATCTCTAGACAGATTTACTATTGTGACTATTTAAAAAGTCCCCAAAAAGTTGCAATTTCACTCCAGTGAGGACCATGCTTATCTTATGAGACTTTTTAATAGAACATGCGACTTTTTCATAAAAACGTGCGACTTTTTCATAAAAACGTGCGACTTTTGTAAAGCTGCTTACTGACGGATAAACTGCTACCGTCAAACCACATTTATTACAGTCTTAAAGGGCCGATCATAAATCTGACTTGGCTAAAACTGACTTTAGCCATATGTGAAAGTGGAGTGAGCTGTCAGAGTCATGATAAATCTGGCCCATAGAGCGTATCAGCGCATTAAAAAAAATGCCATCAAAGCAATCCGGCAGGTATGAAATTTACTGGTGTGGAGTTAGTGTGAAACAAATGGAGAGGTGGAGATCCAGTTGAGTATATAAATAAAAAGGAGATGGAATGGATATATCAGATGTGGACCCTGCAACCTGCAGGTCTGAATATAGAGTGGGATGTGAAAGCGGTTTTTATGTATTAAACACAGTGTCCTAATATAGAAGTATTTCCCGTGGCAACGGTAACTGTAAGAGGCATTACATTATATTATAGCATAGGTTCTGATTAATACATATAGATCCAGGGAACACATGCAAATTCATGTATTGGAGGAAGTGCTAAGTAGTAGTTAGAATAGGAAGAGATTGTGAGAGTAGTCACTCCCTGTCCAGGAAACAAAGGTTGAATGAGCTGCCTGTTGAAAAGATTACAGGATAGTTTTTGAATCAGTCATTCCCTGTCCGGGAAACAAAAGGTTAATGAACTGCCTGTTTAAGGGATACTCCCTGTCCAGAAAACAAAAGGCGAACAAGCTGCCTATTGAAAGGACTATATGACAGTTTTAAAATCAGTGATGAGTTCTTGATGGCAAACTGTGTTTAAATGTTTTAGTATTTAAATGAAGTGTAATGGAATGTATATTTGTAAACCATTTTAGATGGATATTTATATATTTTTAAACATATAAAGTGTATCATGTGAATAGGAAGGAAGTAGGCGGATACGATACCGCAAGAAGGAGGTTTAAAAGCACTTACACCAGACATAGATGGTGACATGCCCCTGATGAAGCAGTGCGAAACCTGGGTCGGGCTATGAGTTTTTATAAAATTTTATGTGAATGAAGCAAGTCTTAAATCTTGTAAGTACAATAAAAACCTGTTTTAATATCATAAACATGGTGAGCACTATGCGTATATCCTTTTATAGGACCTCTTACTGAAGTGAAGAAAGGTATTGGACACCTAGAGGATCACTCGGCATTGAGGAAAGGCTATAACATTTGGATCTTAAGTACCCCGAGGGCTAAAGAAAAACCGTGCAATCTCACAATGACAGATTAACCATAAGTAGAGACTGCGCAGAACTACTCTTTTTTTCTGTGCCATTGACTGATAAGAAAGCCAGTTTAGATTTTCATAATGTGTTTAATGTAAAACTCTGCTTGTGATGTCATTTTTAAACTTATTTTTATATTTTATTTAGTGTTGACTGAATCGAAGTATCCGAAGTGGACTTCGATACGAATTTCCTTGTGCTTCATGGTAATGGTAATTAATCAATTTTCCCTGAAATGGCAGTAAAAATAAAAATAAAATCATACTCACCTCATCCATTTGAGCACAAAGAGGCCGCCACAGCCATCTTGCTTGAAGACAGAGCGTGAAATCTCGACATAAGCGAGGTAAGTACAATCTGTGTGAGGGGCCCGGGCATATGGGGGGGGGGGGGGGCATTATGGGTCTTCTTGGATAACCCCTTTAACACAGGCACATACAAATATTTTTAAGAAATACACTAATATAGGTTCATTAGGGATACAAATGATAGTATGTGCATTTTTATAGACAATATATGAGAAAGAAACATACATCTCATTTAAAGTAAGTGACTCATAAAATATGAAGAGTTTTCTTCATCAAGAAAATAATTATCATAAGTATAATAGTATACTATGTGTGCAATAAAAATGTTATACAATTTAAAAACATATATACATTATTACTATGTAACTTCATTTTCATGCACAGCATTGATATTAAGTACAGTAGGCAGCACTTATTCATGTGTAAGGATATGGGGCAAGGGATCTTAACCCCTTAAGGACCGGGCTCATTTTCACCTTAAGGACCAGGCCATTTTTTGCAAATCTGACCAGTGTCACTTTATGTGTGAATAACTTTAAAACGCTTTTACTTATCCAGGCAATTCTGAGATAGTTTTTTCATGACACTGGTAAAATGGAGTTAAAAAAAAAAACATTTTTATTTATAAAAAATACCAAATTTACAAAAAAAATTGAGAAATTTACAAATTTCCAAGTTTCAATTTCTCTACTTCTATAACACATAGTAATACCTCCAAAAATAGTTATTAATTTACATTACCCATATGTCTACTTCATGTTTGGATCATTTTGGGAATGCCATTTTATTTTTTGGGGATGTTACAAGGCTTAGAAGTTTAGAAGCAAATCTTGAAATTTTTCAGAAATTTTCCAAAACCCACTTTTTAAGGACCAGTTCAGGTCTGAAGTCACTTTGTGAGGCTTACATAATAGAAACCACCCAAAAATGACCCAATTTTGGAAACTACACCCCTCAAGGTATTAAAAACTGATTTTACAAACTTTGTTAACCCTTTAGGTGTTTTACAACAGTTATTGGCAAATGGAGATGAAATTTTAGAATTTCAATTTTTGGGCAAATTTTCCATTTGAATACATTTGTTCCAGTAACAAAGCAAGGGTTAACAGCCAAACAAAACTCAATATTTATTGCCCTGATTCTGTAGTTTATAGAAACACTCCATATGTTGTCATAAACTACTGTACAGGCGCACGGCAGGGCGCAGAAGTAAAGGAACACCATATGGTTTCTGGAAGGCAGATTTTGCTGGACTGGTTTATTTACACCATGTCCCATTTGAAGCCCCCCTGAATCACCACTAGAGTAAAAACTCAAGAAAAGGAACCCCGTTTTGGAAACTACACCCCTCAAGATATTTAAAACTAATTTTACAAACTTTGTTAACCTTTTAGGTGTTCCACAAGAGTTATTGGCAAATGGAGATGACATTTCAGAATTTCAACTTTTTGGCAAATTTTCCATTTTAATACATTTTTTCCAGTAACAAAGCAAGGGTTTACAGCCAAACAAAACTCAATATTTATTGCCCTGATTCTGTATTTTATAGAAACACTCCATATGTAGTCGTAAACTACTGTACGGGCACACGGCAGGGCGCAGAAAGAAAGGAACACCATATGGTTTCTGGAAGGCAGATTTTGCTGGACTGGTTTATTTTAGTGTTGAGCGCGAATATTCGAATTGCGAATTTTTTTCTCGAATATCGCAATTTCGAGATTTCGCGAATATTTAGAATATCGTTCTATATATTCGCGAAATCGAATATTCGTTTTTTGTTTTTTTTATTATTATATTTTTTTCTTTCCCACTTCCCTAAAGTTGTTCTTACCTGTCCTTTGGATTCCTGGCTTCCTGGCTGCTCCAGTCAGTGGCGTTTTCAACTTACTGCTATATTCCATATTAGCTAAATTACAATCTAATCTATATGTGTATTTTACGAAATTTCGCAATAGTCGAAATTGCGATGTGAGTAATATAACACGAAATAATCGCATGAAGATTTCAATTTAGCACTGCTATATTCCATATTCTAGCCTAATATGGAATATAGCTGTGCTAAGTTAGCACTTCTATATTCGATATTAGGCTAGAATATGGAATATAGCAGTGCTAAGTTGAAATCTTCATGCGATTATTTCGTGTTATATTACTCGCATCGCAATTTCGACTTTTGCAAATGTTCTTAATATTGCTCTAACTTCGTCTTTTAGAATATTCGTAATATTCTGAAAGACGAAGTTAGAGCAATATTACGAATATTCTAAAAGACGAAGTTAGAGCAATATTATGAAATTTCGTAAAATACACATATAGATTGTAATTTAGCTAATATACTGCTATAATCCCTTTTTTTTCCTCAAATTTTTTTTTGCCTCTTCTGAACTTAAGTTTTGTAAAATATGTACACTATTAAAAAATATTACTATAGCAGTATATTAGCTTGAATACAATCTATGTGTATTTTACGAAATTTCGTAATATTGCTCTAACTTCGTCTTTTAGAATATTCGTAATATTCTAAAAGACGAAGTTAGAGCAATATTAAGAACATTTGCAAAAGTCGAAATTGCGATGCGAGTAATATAACACGAAATAATCGCATGAAGATTTCAACTTAGCACTGCTATATTCCATATTCTAGCCTAATATGGAATATAGCTGTGCTAAGTTAGCACTGCTATATTCCATATTAGGCTAGAATATGGAGTATAGCAGTGCTAAGTTGAAATCTTCTTGCGATTATTTCGTGTTATATTACTCGCATCGCAATTTCGGCTTTTGCAAATGTTCTTAATATTGCTCTAACTTCGTCTTTTAGAATATTACGAATATTCTAAAAGACGAAGTTAGAGCAATATTACGAAATTTCGTAAAATACACATAGATTGTATTCAAGCTAATATACTGCTATAGTAATATTTTTTAATAGTGTACATATTTTACAAAACTTAAGTTCAGAAGAGGCAAAAAAAAAGTTAGAGGAAAAAAAAGGGATTATAGCCATATATTAGCTAAATTACAATCTATATGTGTATTTTACGAAATTTCGTAATATTACTCTAACTTCTTCTTTTAGAATATTCGTAATATTCTAAGAGACGAAGTTAGAGCAATATCACGAAATTTCGTAAAATACACATATTAGCCTAGCCATAGTCAATTAGCATAGGGACGTTGCATTATACTATCAAGATAAATAATCGCAATACGCGAAAAATAAATCGCATATTATTCGCGATAATTGGAATAATTACGAATATTCGATTTCGACGAATATAACATGAATATTCATTCGAATATTCGCGAAATATCGCGAAATCGAATATGGCACCTCCCGCTCATCACTAGTTTATTTACACCATGTCCCATTTGAAGCCCCCCTGATGCACCCCTAGAGTAGAAACTCCAGAAAAATGACCCCATTTTGGAAACTATGGGATAAGGTGGCAGTTTTGTCGGGACTATTTTTAGGGTACATATGATTTTTGGTTGCTCTATATTACATTTCTGTGAGGTAAGTTTACAAAAAATTTAAATTCAGAAATTTCATCTCCATTTGCCAATAACTCTTGTGGAACACCTAAAAGGTTACCAAAGTTTGTAAAATCAGTTTTAAATACCTTGAGGGGTGTAGTTTCTTAAATGCACTTTTATGGAGTTTCTACTCTAGGGGTGCTTTAACCACTTTAACCCCGCTAGCTGAAACCCCCTTAATGACCAGGCCACTTTTTACACTTCTGCACTACACTACTTTCACCGTTTATTGCTCGGTCATGCAACTTACCACCCAAATTAATTTTACCTCCTTTTCTTCTCACTAATAGAGCTTTCATTTGGTGGTATTTCATTGCTGCTGACAGTTTTACTTTTTTTGTTATTAATCGAAATTTAACGCAAAAAAATTTGCAAAAAAAACGACATCCATATATAAATTTTTCGCTAAATTCATTGTTCTGCATGTCTTTGATAAAAAAAAATGTTTGGGCAAAAAAAAATATGGTTTGGGTAAAAGTTATAGCGTTTTTTTTTCTTGCAAAGTCTCATATTCCACTAACTTGCGACAAAAAATAAAAAATTCTAGGAACTCGCCATGCCCCTCACGGAATACCTTGGGGTGTCTTCTTTCCAAAATGGGGTCACTTGTGGCGTAGTTATACTGCCCTGGCAATTTAGGGGCCCATATGTGTGAGAAGTAGTTTGCAATCAAAATCTGTAAAAAATGACCGGTGAAATCCGAAAGGTGCACTTTGGAATGTGGGTTCCTTTGCCCACCTAGGCTGCAAAAAAGTGTCACACATCTGATATCGCCGTACTCAGGAGAAGTTGGGGAATGTGTTTTGGGGTGTCATTTTACATATACCCATGCTGGGTGAGAGAAATATCTTGGCAAAAGACAACTTTTCCAATTTTTTTATACAAAGTTGCCATTTGACCAAGATATTTCTCTCACCCAGCATGGGTATATGTAAAATGACACCCCAAAACACATTCCCCAACTTCTCCTGAGTACGGTGATACCAGATTTGTGACACTTTTTTGCAGCCAAGGTGGGCAAAGGGGCACATATTCCAAAGTGCACCTTTCGGATTTCGCGGGCCATTTTTTACACATTTTGATTGCAAAGTACTTCTCACACATTTGGGCCCCTAAATTGCCAGGGCAGTATAACTACGCCACAAGTGACCCCATTTTGGAAAGAAGACACCCCAAGGTATTCCGTGAGGGGCATGGCGAGTTTCTAGAATTTTTTATTTTTTGTCGCAAGATAGTGGAATATGAGACTTTGTAAGAAAAAATAAAAAAAAATCATCATTTTCCGCTAACTTGTGACAAAAAATAAAAAATTCTAGGAACTCGCCGTGCCCCTCACGGAATACCTTGGGGTGTCTTCTTTCCAAAATGGGGTCACTTGTGGCGTAGTTATACTGCCCTGGCAATTTAGGGGCCCAAATGTGTGAGAAGTACTTTGCAATCAAAATGTGTAAAAAATGGCCTGCGAAATCCGAAAGGTGCACTTTGGAATATGTGCCCCTTTGCCCACCTTGGCTGCAAAAAAGTGTCACACATCTGGTATCGCCGTACTCAGGAGAAGTTGGGGAATGTGTTTTGGGGTGTCATTTTACATATAACCATGCTGGGTGAGAGAAATATCTTGGCAAAAGACAACTTTTCCAATTTTTTTTATACAAAGTTGGCATTTGACCAAGATATTTCTCTCACCCAGCATGGGTATATGTAAAATGACACCCCAAAACACATTCCCCAACTTCTCCTGAGTACGGTGATACCAGATGTGTGACACTTTTTTGCAGCCAAGGTGGGCAAAGGGGCACATATTCCAAAGTGCACCTTTCGGATTTCGCAGGCCATTTTTTACACATTTTGATTGCAAAGTACTTCTCACACATTTGGGCCCCTAAATTGCCAGGGCAGTATAACTACGCCACAAGTGACCCCATTTTGGAAAGAAGACACCCCAAGGTATTCCGTGAGGGGCACGGCGAGTTCCTAGAATTTTTTATTTTTTGTCACAAGTTAGCGGAAAATGATGATTTTTTTTTATTTTTTCTTACAAAGTCTCATATTCCACTATCTTGCGACAAAAAATAAAAAATTCTAGAAACTCGCCATGCCCCTCACGGAATACCTTGGGGTGTCTTCTTTCCAAAATGGGGTCACTTGTGGCGTAGTTATACTGCCCTGGCAATTTAGGGGCCCATATGTGTGAGAAGTAGTTTGCAATCAAAATCTGTAAAAAATGACCGGTGAAATCCGAAAGGTGCACTTTGGAATATGTGCCCCTTTGCCCACCTTGGCAGCAAAAAAGTGTCACACATCTGGTATAGCCGTACTCAGGAGAAGTTGGGGAATGTGTTTTGGGGTGTCATTTTACATATAACCATGCTGGGTGAGAGAAATATCTTGGCAAAAGACAACTTTTCCAATTTTTTTTATACAAAGTTGGCATTTGACCAAGATATTTCTCTCACCCAGCATGGGTATATGTAAAATGACACCCCAAAACACATTCCCCAACTTCTCCTGAGTACGGTGATACCAGATGTGTGACACTTTTTTGCAGCCAAGGTGGGCAAAGGGGCACATATTCCAAAGTGCACCTTTCGGATTTCGCAGGCCATTTTTTACACATTTTGATTGCAAAGTACTTCTCACACATTTGGGCCCCTAAATTGCCAGGGCAGTATAACTACGCCACAAGTGACCCCATTTTGGAAAGAAGACACCCCAAGGTATTCCGTGAGGGGCACGGCGAGTTCCTAGAATTTTTTATTTTTTGTCACAAGTTAGCGGAAAATGATGATTTTTTTTTTATTTTTTCTTACAAAGTCTCATATTCCACTATCTTGCGACAAAAAATAAAAAATTCTAGAAACTCGCCATGCCCCTCACGGAATACCTTGGGGTGTCTTCTTTCCAAAATGGGGTCACTTGTGGCGTAGTTATACTGCCCTGGCAATTTAGGGGCCCATATGTGTGAGAAGTAGTTTGCAATCAAAATCTGTAAAAAATGACCGGTGAAATCCGAAAGGTGCACTTTGGAATATGTGCCCCTTTGCCCACCTTGGCAGCAAAAAAGTGTCACACATCTGGTATCGCCGTACTCAGGAGAAGTTGGGGAATGTGTTTTGGGGTGTCATTTTACATATAACCATGCTGGGTGAGAGAAATATCTTGGCAAAAGACAACTTTTCCAATTTTTTTATACAAAGTTGGCATTTGACCAAGATATTTCTCTCACCCAGCATGGGTATATGTAAAATGACACCCCAAAACACATTCCCCAACTTCTCCTGAGTACGGCGATACCAGATGTGTGACACTTTTTTGCAGCCAAGGTGGGCAAAGGGGCACATATTCCAAAGTGCACCTTTCGGATTTCGCAGGCCATTTTTTACACATTTTGATTGCAAAGTACTTCTCACACATTTGGGCCCCTAAATTGCCAGGGCAGTATAACTACACCACAAGTGACCCCATTTTGAAAAGAAGACACCCCAAGGTATTCCGTGAGGGGCATGGCGAGTTCCTAGAATTTTTTATTTTTTGTCGCAAGTTAGTGGAATATGAGACTTTGTAAGGGAAAAAAAATAAAATAAAAAAATCATCATTTTCCGCCAAACTTGTGACAAAAAATAAAAAATTCTAGGAACTCGCCATGCCCCTCACGGAATACCTTGGGGTGTCTTCTTTTCAAAATGGGGTCACTTGTGGTGTAGTTATACTGCCCTGGCAATTTAGGGGCCCAAATGTGTGAGAAGTACTTTGCAATCAAAATGTGTAAAAAATGGCCTGCGAAATCCGAAAGGTGCACTTTGGAATGTGTGCCCCTTTGCCCACCTAGGCTGCAATAAAGTGTCACACATCTGGTATTGCCGTACTCAGGAGAAGTTGGGGAATGTGTTTTGGGGTGTCATTTTACATATACCCATGCTGGGTGAGAGAAATATCTTGGTCAAATGCCAACTTTGTATAAAAAAATTGGAAAAGTTGTCTTTTGCCAAGATATTTCTCTCACCCAGCATGGTTATATGTAAAATGACACCCCAAAACACATTCCCCAACTTCTCCTGAGTACGGCAATACCAGATGTGTGACACTTTATTGCAGCCTAGGTGGGCAAAGGGGCACACATTCCAAAGTGCACCTTTCGGATTTCGCAGGCCATTTTTTACACATTTTGATTGCAAAGTACTTCTCACACATTTGGGCCCCTAAATTGCCAGGGCAGTATAACTACACCACAAGTGACCCCATTTTGAAAAGAAGACACCCCAAGGTATTCCGTGAGGGGCATGGCGAGTTCCTAGAATTTTTTATTTTTTGTCGCAAGTTAGTGGAATATGAGACTTTGTAAGGGAAAAAAAATAAAATAAAAAAATCATCATTTTCCGCCAAACTTGTGACAAAAAATAAAAAATTCTAGGAACTCGCCATGCCCCTCACGGAATACCTTGGGGTGTCTTCTTTTCAAAATGGGGTCACTTGTGGTGTAGTTATACTGCCCTGGCAATTTAGGGGCCCAAATGTGTGAGAAGTACTTTGCAATCAAAATGTGTAAAAAATGGCCTGCGAAATCCGAAAGGTGCACTTTGGAATGTGTGCCCCTTTGCCCACCTAGGCTGCAATAAAGTGTCACACATCTGGTATTGCCGTACTCAGGAGAAGTTGGGGAATGTGTTTTGGGGTGTCATTTTACATATAACCATGCTGGGTGAGAGAAATATCTTGGCAAAAGACAACTTTTCCAATTTTTTTATACAAAGTTGGCATTTGACCAAGATATTTCTCTCACCCAGCATGGGTATATGTAAAATGACACCACAAAACACATTCCCCAACTTCTCCTGAGTACGGTGATACCACATGTGTGACACTTTTTTGCAGTCTAGATGCGCAAAAGTGCCCAAATTCCTTTTCGGAGGGCATTTCTAGACATTTGGATCCCAGACTTCTTCTCACGCTTTAGGGCCCCTAAAAAGCCAGGGCAGTATAAATACCCCAAATGTGACCCCACTTTGGAAAGAAGACACCCCAAGGTATTCAATGAGGGGCCTGGCGAGTTCATCTAATTTTTTTTTTTTGGGCATAAGTTAGCGGAATTTTTTATTTTTTTTTCTCACAAAGTCTCACTTTCCGCTAACTTGGGACAAAAATTAAAATCTTTCATGGACTCAATATGCTCCTCAGCGAATACCTTGGGGTGTCTTATTTCCAAAATGGGGTCAGTTGTGGGGTGTTTGTACTGCCCTGGCATTTGAGGGTCTCCGCAATCATTACATGTATCGCCAGCATCAGGAGTTTCTGTTACTCTCCTTATATTGAGCATACAGGTAATGAGATTTTTTTTTTCCGTTCAGCCTCTGGGCTGAAAGAAAAAAATGAACGGCACAGATTTCTTCATTCGCATCGATCAATGTGGATGAAAAAATCTCTGCCAAAAAAAAAAAGGAGGGGAAAGGCGTCTGCCAGGACATAGGAGCTCCGCCCAACATCCATACCCACTTAGCTCGTATGCCCTGGCAAACCAGATTTCTCCATTCACATCAATCGATGTGGATAAATAAATCATTGCCGGGAATTTTTTTTTTATATACAAAGCATAGGAACGCCGCCTCCTCCTCAGCTCGTATGCCTTGGCAAATGTATCTTTTACTGCAGAGTAGAAATCTCATCTTGCAGCGCCGCATACACCGACTTGCGTGTAATCTGACAGCAGCGCAATGCTTCTGTCAGAATGCACATCAGTGCTGCAGCTAGTCGATCGGTTGGTCCACCTGGAAGGTAAAAAAAAGATAAAAAAAGAAAAAACCAGGCCGCAACGCAATAATTTTATTAACTTTGGAACAGAACATATAAATTTTAACTTTTTGAACTAAACATTAACCTTTTTGCTTACTGGTGTTTTTTTTTTTTTTTTTTTTTTACCTTTATAGAACAAACCTCTCCTTCCCCATGGGTCAATGTGCAAAGCGCCCAAAGATGTGGCGAAGTGCGTTATGCACTTTGTCCCAGGTGAAAGGAGACGTTTGCAGCAGCTGTGAGTGAATGGGCCCTAACAGCCCTGTGTGCCTGTCCTGGTGAGATGTGATCCCTATTCTAGGTGTACCTGTGTGTGGTACTTCCGGAAACACTCCCCTAAGCATAGGGCAGGGTGGTCAGGACAGTCAGGACAGAAATAGCAGGTGTCACGCCTTATTCCACTCCTGCTACAGACACAACATCTTTTTCGGGGTGACGGTTGGGTTGAGGTACCAGCAACGACATTGGGGAAATGTCGCTCGTGTACACGGCTAACTACACTGGTGGATGGGGCCACGGAACCTCCTGGGTACAGGAGGTTCTCGATGATCTCTTCCTGAAATTTGAGGAAGGATCCAGTTCTCCCAGCCTTACTGTAGAGAACAAAACTATTATACAGAGTCAATTGAATTAAATATACAGACACCTTCTTATACCTGCGTCTGGTTCTGCGGGAAACTAAATACGGAGATAACATCTGGTCATTGAAGTCCACCCCTCCCATGTGAAGGTTATAGTCGTGGACTGAGAGGGGCTTTTCAATGACACGAGTTGCTCGCTCAATTTGTATTGTCGTGTCTGCGTGAATGGAGGAGAGCATGTAAACGTCACGCTTGTCTCTCCATTTCACCACGAGCAGTTCTTCGTTACACAAGGCAGCCCTCTGCCCCCTTGCAAGACGGGTGCTAACGAGCCGTTGGGGGAAGCCCGCGCGACTAGTTCGCGCGGTGCCACAGGCACCAATCCGTTCTAGAAACAAATGCCTAAAGAGGGCCACACTTGTGTAGAAATTGTCTACATAAAGATGGTACCCCTTGCCGAATAAGGGTGACACCAAGTCCCAAACTGTCTTCCGACTGCTCCCCAGGTAGTCAAGGCAACCGGCCGGCTCCAGGGTCTGATCTTTTCCCTCATAGACACGAAATTTGTGGGTATAGCCTGTGGCCCTTTCACAGAGCTTATACAATTTGACCCCATACCGGGCGCGCTTGCTTGGGATGTATTGTTTGAAGCCAAGGCGCCCGGTAAAATATATTAGGGACTCGTCTACGCAGATGTTTATCTCAGTGGTATACAAATCTGCAAATTTCTGGTTGAAATGGTCTATGAGGGGCCGAATTTTGTGGAGCCGGTCAAAAGCTGGGTGGCCTCTGGGACGGGAGGTGGTGTTGTCGCTAAAGTGCAGGAAACGCAGGATGGTCTCAAATCGTGTCCTGGACATAGCAGCAGAGAACATGGGCATGTGATGAATTGGGTTCGTGGACCAATATGACCGCAATTCATGCTTTTTAGTTAGACCCATGTTGAGGAGAAGGCCCCAAAAAAAATTAATTTCGGAAACTTGGACTGGTTTCCACCGGAAAGGCTGGGCATAAAAGCTTCCCGGGTTGGCGGTTATAAATTGTGTGGCATACCGATTTGTTTCTGCCACAACTAAGTCTAAGAGCTCCGCAGTCAAGAACAGCTCAAAAAATCCTGATCTGAGCTGTCTCAACCCGAACTCCAGACTGGGCGGTGAAAGGGAGAACTACAGGTGCGGCTGAAGTTGGGGACTGCCAATCAGGGTTTGCCAGCACCTCAGGGATTCTAGGGGCTCTACAGGCACGTCTTTGCGGTGGCTGCGACGGGGTAACTACTGCACGTGCCACCGTACCAGCTTCAACTGCCCTTCTGGTGCTCGCTACTTCACCATGTTCTACGGCAGTGCTGGTACTAGGTCCAGGAAGGGCTGCGCTGCTGGTGTATGCCTCACCACGTAATCCGACAGCACCAGCCCCACTCTGCTGCTCTTGAAGCGGATCCTGCGCAACCTGCGGTCTAGCGACATGGGGCCGGGTACGCCTGGTGCTATCAGGGACCTCAGCCTCCTCGTCTGAACTTTGGGTCAGAGAGCCACTGCTTTCTACAGGTTCATATTCTGACCCGCTAGATTTATCAGATGAGGGTTCCCATTCCTCACCTGACTGGGTCAGAAGCCTGTAGGCCTCTTCAGAAGAATACCCCCTGTTTGACATTTGGGCAACTAAATTTAGGGGTATTCCCTGAGACTACCCAAGAAAAAAAGCAAGCCTGTCTTACAAATGGAGGCTAGCGAAGTACCGGAGGCCGCTGCGGTTGATAAAAAATATCAAAACTGATTTTTTTATCGCCGCAGCGCGTGTAAAGTGAATGTGCAGTGATCAAAAAAACTGCGGTGGGGCGGGCGTGGGTGAACACACGTGTGGGCGACCAATCAGGCCTGATCGGGCAAACACTGCGTTTTGGGTGGAGGGAGAACTAAAGTGACACTAATACAATTATAGATCTGACCGTGATCAGTTTTGATCACTTCCAGATACTATAAAAGTACAAATGCTGATTAGCGATACGCTAATCAGCAAATAAGGGACTGCGGTGTGGTGGGCTGGGCGCTAACTGATCCCTAAACTACCTAACCAAGGGGCCTAAACTATCCTAAAACCTAACAGTCAATACCAGTGGAAAAAAAAAGGGACAGTTTGCACTGATCACTTTTTTTCTTTCACTAGTGATTGACAGGGGCGATCTAAGAGGTGATCAAAGGGTTAATTGGGGTGCAGGGGGGTGATCTGGGGCTAGTGTGTGGTGTTTGGTGTACTCACTGTGAAGCCTGCTCCTCTGCTGGATCCAACCGACGAAAAGGACCAGCAGAGGAGCAGGGCAGCCATATAACAGATCATATTTACTAATATGATCTGCTATGTGTTTTCTGATTGGATTTTTTAAAAATCAGCAACCTGCCAGCCGCGATCATTGGCTGGCAGGTTGCTGACGAAATACTCCTTTAACTTTTGCCGGCCCGCGATGCGCATGCGCGGGCCGGCTGTGACCAAAGTCTCGCGAGATGACACACGGATGCGTCCAGGAGGAGTAAATCAACCACCTTCCGGACGCATCCGTGCGTTAGGCGGTCGGGAGGTGGTCAAATGGGACATGGTGTCAAAAAACCAGTCCAGCAAAATCTGCCTTCCAAAAACCATATGGCGCTCCTTTCCTTGTGCGCCCTGCCATTTGGCCATACAGCATTTTACGACCACATATGGGGTATTTCTGAAAACTACAGAATCAGGGCAATAGATATAGAGCTTTGTTTGACTGTTAACCCTTGCTATGTTAACAGAAAAAAATGGGTTAAAATTGAAAATTGTGCAAAAAGTTTCTGTTTTGGCACAGTTTATTATTATTTTTTTTGACTGTGCTCATTTGAGGGGTTAGGTCATGTGCTAGTTTTATAGGGCAGATTCTTACGGATGCGGCAATACCTAATATGTCTAATTTTTAAAATTTATTTAGGTTCAAACACTATAATATCCTTTTAAACAAAAAAAAAAACATTTTAGTATCTCTATAGTCTGAGAGTCAGTTTTTATTTAGTTTTTAGCCGATTGTCTTAGGTAGGAGCTCATTTTTTGCGGGATGAGAGGTTTTATTGGCACTATTTTGAGCTGCATATGACTTTTTAATCGCTTTCTATTACACTTTTTGTGATGTAAGGTGACAACAAAAAGCCTTACCTAAGACAATCGGCTAAAAAATAAATAAAAAATGACTCTGAGACTATGGAGATACTAAAATGTTTTTTTCTTTTGTTTAAAAAAGGATATTATAGTGTAAAACCTAAATAAATTTAAAAAAGTAGACATATTCCCCCCATAGAATTAAAATTGGGGAAGGGGATTATAAATTTAGTACTCCATGGAAGTGTGGTACTCCCTGAAGCAACCATCAATGCAGTGGCCCGGATGATCGGGGCATATGTCACACTGAGTAGTGGTGTCCTTCCATATCCCCCTCATGTGACACACTCTGCACTTCTTTCCAGTATGGGGGACCACACCTGAAAAGTGTTGGCAAGGGACGATCCAGGCGCCTCCATTTCCCGAGGTACTCCGGCCTGCTCTTTCCCGGTCAGAAAAGATCAGGGCCTTGAGGACTGACTCATAGAACTGCAGGAATTTTCCTGTGTTGCCAGCGCTCCGGGACAGCACAAAAGAGTTGTACAAGGCAACCTGTACCAAGTAGACCGTAACTTTTTTGTACCATGGCCGGGTTTTGTGCATGGCATTATATGGCTTGAGGACTTGATGAGAGAGATCACCTCCTCCCATATACCAATTGTAGTCCACGATACAATCGGGCTTGAGGACCGTTGCCGTGGTACCTCGCACAGGGACAGGGGTGATGCCGTTACCGTGAATTGTGGACAGTACAAGGACATCCCTCTTGTCCTTATATCTAACCAGAAACAGGTTTCCACTGGTAAGGGCACGGGTCTCACCCCTGGGACAGGTACCTGGAGGGGGTGGGTAGGGAGGCCGCTTTGATTTTTCTGCACGGTCCCACAAGCGGACGTGGATCTGGCGGGAATGGAACAAGGGAATACTAGTATAAAAGTTATCCATGTACAGGTGGTAACCCTTATGTAGCAGTGGGTGCATAAGGTCCCACCCAAGTTTCCTGCTAACACCCTGAGTAAGGGGGCATTCTGAGAGTTCAATACGGGAATCTCGCCCTTCGTACACACAAAACTTGTAAGTGTACCCTGAGGTACTAACACAAAGTTTGTACAGCTTCACGCCATACCTCGCCCACTTAGAGGGAACATACTGGCGGAAAATGAGTCTCCCCTTGAAAGCAATGAGAGACTCATCAACAGCGACCTCACTTCCAGGTACATAGGCCTCCAAAAATTTGGCCCCAAAGTGATAGATGACCGGACTGATTTTGTACAGGCGGTCAGAGTCAGGATCACCTCGGGGGGGGGGGGGGGGGGGACATGCTGCATTATCTACATAATGCAGGCATTTCCGAATGGCCTCAAAATGGGAAAGTGTCATGGCAATAGAGTAGAGTGGGGTCTGGTAGAGGACGTCCCCACTCCAGTACTGCCTGACACTGGATTTTTTGACTAGGCTCATGTGCAGCACAAGGTCCCAAAACGTCCCCATCGCAGCTGCACTGACCGGAGTCCAGCCACCGGACCTAGCCAAAAAGGAGCCCGGGTGTTGAGCAATGAACTGTTGGGCGAACAAGTTCATTTGCTCCACCATCAGATTCACTGGTCACTGAAAAAAAACCCGAAAAAAGTCATATTCAGTGAAGCCCACTGTGGGAATCTGGCCAACAAAGTCAGGAATCACGGGCTCAAAATCCTCTGGGGTACACCAGACAAGTTCACTGGTAGGGGGCTCAGTTGGACTTATCTGGTGGGCCGGAAAACTATTACGAGCCCCAGGGCAGCTCATACTAGTGTGGGCCACAGGGTCCCTGGCATGGGGTCCCCTTGCTCCACCTGGTGGCGTCTCCGGCCGGACGCTAAGAGTGCTGACCACAATCAGCGCAGGCACACAAAAAAAAAAGCGCTTGAGCCCCCCCAAAAATGTGTGTGTGTGTGTGGGGATGGGGGACAAGCTGCTCCACCCCTGGGGGCTCTAGGGTCATACAGCTGAGTGTGCTGTGGACCCCAGACACCCGATCAGGGTAAAGCCCAAAAATAAAACTTTTTCCCTAAAGCTATCCCTGCCTAATCTAACCTTTCCCTGTGAACTTTGAGTGGCTCACGTGGGGGTTCTGGAGGTGCTGGGCTCAGGTGGACGGACGGGCTCCTCTCTCCTCTCTCCACGGAACCCCCGGCCACCCGTCCAGCCAATAGAAAGCAATCCTGAGAGGTGATGTCACCGCCACCTCTCAGGATCTAAGGATGGTGATTGGTGGTGTATTATTACACCACCGAATACCATCCTATTCCGGGTTATCTGGTCACCAGAGACCCGAATGACCTGGAAACGCAGCAAACCGCAGGTCTAAATTGACCTGCTGTTTGCTGAGATCGCCAATACGGGGGGGGGGGGGGGGCGGGGTCACAGGGCAGGCACTCTGTTCCGATCACCGCCCGCCGTGTGTCGGTGATCGGAAATACACAGGCGTACCTGTACGCCCTGTGTCCTTAAGGACTCGGACATCACGGCGTACAGGTACGCCTTGTGTCCGCAAGAGGTTAAATGTATTACTCGGCTATGTTGTAAATTGAATAATTCCTGCAACATCTCACTTTGGTCAGTAGATGGCAGCAAAGAATAAGATGATAAAAGTCTACATTGGAGTTGCCTATCAGAGGAATACTAATAACCTATTTAGTTTGCAAAGTTAGAAAATAGCTAATTTATGGGCTGTTTTGGACCCTTACAAGTGTGATAGCAAACCAAATAGCAAATTACTTATTGCATCACACTCTCCCTGTGTAAGGGGAGGAGGTTCCTCTAGAAGCAGGAAGTGAGCAGACAGATGGAAACCACAAGGGATCATCTCTGTTGAATGTAGAAGGGAATGGACCGCCTCACAGTGGAGACTGGCGACAGCACGAAGTGGAGGTTTGCAGCGACGACGCCAGGAGTGTTGTGTCTGTAGGATCTAGTTCAGGAGTGGACCAGGAAATAAGAAAAAGCAGCAAGAACCTGCTCAAGGAACTGTAAGTGCGGCTTTGCTGCGTCACATTGCACCACACTGTTGAAGTGCCATTTGGACATACAATAACACTCCAAGTACAGTTACATTGCAGTGTACGGGCTGCAAGCTAATGCATAGCCCTAAGGGACTTATACTGACACCTTCCTATCTCACTAGCTGCTCATAGGGTGTTATATGCTGGGAACTGAAGTAAGGATTAAAGTTACAATAGACAGACATCATTTCACTGTGGATTACAAATAGTATTGCGTAATACTTGGATGTTTTTCTCGGAATGGACGTTCTCGAATGTCCATTCAGAGATGGCAACTGCACGCTAATCGTGCAGCTGCTGAGCGGGGGGCCCACTGTCAGTGACAGCAGGGCAACCCAGAGAGAAAGCAGGGACAGTTCCCAGGTGTCAATGCCTTCTAGATCGCTGTATACACAGCACTCAGCGAGCACTGTGTATACAGATCAGGAAGCTCTATGCGATTCCTGTCCCGACCCGGTGGTCATGTGACCGATGGGGCCGGGAGAGTGCAGGAGCTGTCGGGTCTTCCACAGACCTCGATCAGCCCTGCGCTGAGGCTGTACAGTGTTGTATTATGCTGTACAGCCTCTCTGGGGGGGTATTTTCCTGTAATTGGAGCTACTATGTCAGCCCCAGTTACAGGAGAAATCAATAGTGAAAAAAAAAAAAAGTGAAGTTAAACGTCCCCCAAAAGTCTTGTATGACCTTATAGGGGGCACAAAGTGTAAAAAAAAAATTATAAAGTGCTTTAAAAAAATAAAAATTAAGGTTTCACATGTAAAAAAAAAAAAAACCCAATTAAGTAACTAAAAAAAGTTAAAAATAGAAAAAATTAAATACAATAGACATATTTAGTATTGCCGTGTCCATAACGATTGGCTCTATAAATATATCACATGATCCACCCTGTCCGATAAACGCCATACAAATTTAAAATAAAAACTGTGTCAAAAAAAGCACCTTATATTACAAAAAGTGCAACTCTAAGTGATCAAAAAGGCATATGTCCCACAAAATAGTACCAATAAAACCATCACCTCATCCTGCAAAAAATTAGCCCCTACATAAGAAAATTGCTCAAAAAAAACAAACATGGAGACATTAAAACATGTTTTTTTTGCTTCAAAACTGCTATTATTGTGTTAAAGTAAAATAAATAAAAAATGTTAGGTATCGCCGCATCCATAACAACCAGCTCTATAAAAATATCACAGGACCTAGGTGAACACCGTAATTTTTTTTAAATAAAACCAGTGCCAAAAAGTCATTTTTTGTCACCTAACATCACATAAAGTGCAACACCAAGCGATCAAAAAGGTGAATGCCCCCCAAAATAGTACCAATCAAACGTCACCTCATCCTATAACAAATGAGATCCTAATTAAGACAATCAGTCAAAAAAAAAGCTATGGCTCTCAGACTATAGAGACACTAAGAAATAATTTTTTGTTTCAATAATGCTATTATTGTGTCAAACTTAAATAAATAAGAAAAAGTATACATATTAGGTATTGCCACGTCTGTAACGATCTGCTCTATAAAAATGTCACATGACCTAACCCCTCAAGTGAATGCTGTAAAAATAAATAAATAAAAACTGTCACCTTGCCCCATAAAGTGTAATAATGAATTATCAAAAAATCATATGTACCCAAAAAATGTACCAATAAAAACGTCAACTCTTCCTGCAAAAAACAAGCCCCTGCACAAGACAATCAGCAAAAAAATAAAAAAAATATGGCGTTCAGAAAATGGAGACACAAAAACATAATTTTTTCCAAAAATGCTTTATAATGTAAAACTGAAACAAACAAACAAACAAAGTAGACATATTTGATATCATTACGTCCGTAACAACCTGCTCTATAAAAATAGCACATGATCTACCCTGTCAGATGAATGTTGTAAAAAATACAAAATAAAAACAGTGCCAAAACACGTAATATAGAGCAATTAAAAATCATATGTACCCCAAAATAGTACCAATAAAACTGGTCACCTTATCTCCTAGTTGCGAAAATGGGGTCACTTTTGGGGAGTTTCTACTGTAAGGGTGCATCAGGGAGGCTTCAAATGGGAAATGGCCTCTAAAAACCAGTTCAGCAAAATCTGCCTTCCAAAAACCATACGGCGCTCCTTTTCTTCTGCGCTCTGCCGTGTGCCCTTACATCAGTTTACGGCCACATGTGGGGTGTTTCTATAAACCGCAGAATCAGGGTAATAAATATTGAGTTTTGTTTGGCTGTTAACCCTCGATGTGAAAGAAATTGTGGTAATGTGAACAGTGCTAGAAGGTGTGTTTTCACACTTCAGGTACCTCAGATGGGTGAGACAGATAAAATCCAGAGAGTGGCAGTAGTCTCAGCAAAGCATTGTTTGCTGAGACATTTTTTATACATTTTCTGGGCTGGATTTTACTTGGACTGCTGGCTAGGCTTGGTAGAGGGAGTTGCCAGTCTGTTGGGCCACACTTCCCCATACAGGTACGGGACTGATTACAGCCCGATAGGGTTGGGGAACTACGGGCTGAAAAAAAAGCCGCATATGGGTTCCGTGTGTGAACAGGGTTCTGTAGCTGAGTCAGGGCCACGTTAACAGGTGTAGTGAGAGCCCAGCCGGGGCAGGTATTTGTTTTGTTTTAATGTATGTGGGAACCTCACCACACCCAGTGATTATTAACTGGACTGTTCCGTGTATGAAAAATGTCCCAATAAATGCAATGTTTGGCCCCGAAAGCTGCGGTGGAGGACGATTCTTGTGAGAATGACCCCCCAAGTACAGCGATCCCTTACAAAACAAATGAATTAAAATGGAAAATCTGCTAAAAAACTGAAATTTAGAAATGTCATCTCCATTTTTCTTTAATTCTTGTGGAACACCTAAAGGATTAACAAAGTTTGTAAAATCAGTTTTGAGTAACTTGAGGGGTATATTAGACGGTCTATGGATATCAATTTTACTGCAGGCCAGTGGACTACAGGCCCCAAAAAATATTCATTCACCGTACAGAAAAGAACAATTGATAATGTGGCTGGAGGTACATTACGCGGTCACCGTACAACAATTTTACTGTTGGCCAGTTAGATTACAGGCCCCAAAAATTATGTAAAATCAGTTTTGAGTAACTTGAGGGGTGTAGTTTCTACAATGGGGTCATTTATGGTGGGTTTCCACTATGTAAGCCCCACAAAGTGACTTCAGTCCTGAACTGGTCCTTAAAAAGTGGGTTTTCGAAATTTTCTTAAATATTTTAAGAATTGCTTCTAAAATTGTAAGATTTCTAACTTCCTAAAAAATAAAATGACATTTACAAAATTATGCCAACATAAAGTAGAAATATGGGGGATGTTAAGTAATAAATATTTTATGAGGTATCACTTTCTGTTTTAAAAGCAGAGAAATAACAATTTTGAAAATTCAGAATTTTTTTCAAGTTTTTGGTGAATTTTGGATTATTTTATAAATAAAGGTGAAATATATTGACCCAAATTTACCACTATCATGAAGTACAATGTATCACGAGAAAACAGTCTTTGAATGGCTTGGATAAGTAAAAGTGTTCCAAAGTTATTACCACATAAAGTGACACATGTCAGATTTGAAAAATTAGGCTCTGTCAGGAAGGGGGTAAATGGCCCGGATGTGAAGTGGTTAATGGGCTTTGGGGAAAACATCACATTTAGGGCTCATGCACATGACCATTGTTGTTTTGCGGTCCGTTTTTCACTGATCCGTTGTTCCGTATCATATGATCCATGGTGATGGACCATGTGATGAGCACAGTGAAGTCATCAAAGGTCCTCTACCCACGTCCTGAAGAAAGAAGAAAGAAGAGGAGGTCCGCTACGCGACCAAGTGGATGAGGGGGTTTAAATTTGTTTATTATTTTTAACCCCTCTAGCCCTATTGTACTATGCATTCTGCATTAAGAATGCTACAAACCGGATTCCCAAAAAGTTGGGACACTATACAAATCTTGAATAAAAACTGAATGCAATGATGTGGAGGTGCCAACTTCTAATATTTTATTCAGAATAGAACATAAATCACGGAACAAAAGTTTAAACTGAGAAAATGTACAATTTTAAGGGAAAAATATGTTGAATCAGAATTTCATGGTGTCAACAAATCCCCAAAAAGTTGGGACAAGACCATTTTCACCACTGTGTAGCATCTCCCCTTCTTCTTACAACACTCAACAGACGTCTGGGGACCGAGGAGACCAGTTTCTCAATTTTAGAAATAGGAATGCTCTCCCATTCTTGTCTAATACAGGCCTCTAACTGTTCAATCGTCTTGGGCCTTCTTTGTTGCACCTTCCTCTTTATGATGCGCCAAATGTTCTCTATAGGTGAAAGATCTGGACTGCAGACTGGCCATTTCAGTACCCGGATCCTTCTCCTACGCAGCCATGATGTTGTGATTGATGCAGAATGTGGTCTGGCATTATCTTGTTGAAAAATGCAGGGTCTTCCCTGAAAGAGATGACGTCTGGATGGGAGCATATGTTGTTCTAGAACCTGAATATATTTTTCTGCATTGATGGTGCCTTTCCAGACATGCAAGCTGCCCATGCAACACGCACTCATGCAACCCCATACCATCAGAGATGCAGGCTTCTGAACTGAGCGTTGATAACAACTTGGGTTGTCCTTGTCCTCTTTGGTCCGGATGACATGGCGTCCCAGATTTCCAAAAAGAACTTCGAATCGTGAACAGTCTTCCATTTTGCCACCCTCCATTTTAAATTATCCCTGGCCCAGTAAAAAAGCCTGAGCTTGTGGATCTTGCTTAGAAATGGCTTCTTCTTTGCACTGTAGAGTTTCAGCTGGCAACGGCGGATGGCACGGTGGATTGTGTTCACTGACAATGGTTTCTGGACGTATTCCTGAGCCCATTCTGTGATTTCCTTTACAGTAGCATTCCTGTTTGTGGTGCAGTGTCGTTTAAGGGCCCGGAGATCACGGGCATCCAGTATGGTTTTACGGCCTTGACCCTTACGCACAGAGATTGTTCCAGATTCTCTGAATCTTCGGATGATGTTATGCACAGTTGATGATGATAGATGCAAAGTCTTTGCAATTTTTCGATGGGTAACACCTTTCTGATATTGCTCCACTATCTTTCTGCGCAACATTGTGGGAATTGGTGATCCTCTACCCATCTTGGCTTCTGAGAGACACTGCCACTCTGAGAAGCTCTTTTTATACCCAATCATGTTGCCAATTGACCTAATTAGTGTTAATTGGTCTTCCAGCTCTTCGTTATGCTCAAATTTACTTTTTCCAGCCTCTTATTGCTACTTGTCCCAACTTTTTTGGGATTTGTTGACACCGTGAAAATTTGAATCAACGTATTTTTCCTTTAAAATGATACATTTACTCGGATTAAACGTTTGATCTGTCATCTACGTTCTAGTACAAATAAAATATTGACATGTGCCATCATTGCATTCAGTTTTTATTCACAATTTGTTTAGTGTCCCAACTTTTTGGGAATCCGGTTTGTATTATTTTCCCTTATAACCATGTTATAAGGGAAAATAATAAAATCTACAGAACACCTAACCCAAACCCGAACTTCGGTGAAGAAGTCCGGTTCGGGTTTGGGCACCAAACATGCCGAATTTTCTCACGCGCGTGCAAAACGCATTAAAACGCTTTGCACTTGCGCGGAAAAATCGTGCATTTTCCAGCGACGCACCCGCTTCCTATCCGGCCCTCACACGCGACGCCCGTGTGAAAGAGGCCTAAGAGATGTTGTTTGTAAACCTTCCGTTTTTTATCACGCACGGGAAAAACACATCAAAACGCATTGCACCCTGTCACAACCAGACAGCTGAGAAGCTCTGACAAAAGCCTTTCAGAACCTCCTCCTTGAGTTTTCTTTGTTTTTGGTTTTCAGTTCCTCATCTCGTTAGCCTCTCTCAGCCTCTCTTAGCCTCTCTCGTTAGCCAGGTCTGTTGCAGGGGTCTCCCTTTTTGTTCCTTAGTTTTGGATCCAGTGAGTCATATATTCATTTTGCATTGTCTTGTTTCCTGTACACCTTCCGTGACATTATAAACCGCCAAAACCGTCTCAAGCATGGATCCGGTTTCACTTTTGACTGAACGCTTCCAGGGTCTTTCATTGGAGGTAGCTGATCTCCGTAAGACTCTTTCTCAGTTTCTAGTGACCGGTTCAGCTTGAGTTTTTTCTGAGCCTAAGATCTCGCTCCCGGATACGTTCTCCGGGGGTAGTGAGAATTTTGTGCGTTTCAGAGAGGCTTGCAAACTCCATTTTCGCCTTCTTCCCCATTCCTCTGGTGATGAGGAACGGAGGGTGGGGATCATTATATCGCTGCTCAGGGGTAACGCTCAGTCGTGGGCCTTTTCGCTGCCGGTGGGGGCACGGCCCCTCCGTTCAGTGGATGAATTCTTTTTAGCCCTGGGTCAGATATATGATGATCCGGATCGTGTTGCTTTGGCTGAGTCTAGACTACGTCTGTTATGCCAGGGTAAACAATCCGCAGAGATATACTGCTCAGAATTTCGGAGATAGGCAGCTGATACTGGTTGGAATGATGCTGCACTCCGAAGTCAATTTTGCCATGGTCTTTCAGAGGGATTGAAAGATGCATTTGCCTTTCATGAGAGGCCTATCTCCTTGGACTCTGCTATGTCTCAGGCCGTTCGTATTGACAGGCGTCTTAGAGAGAGAGGAGAGATCTCTCCTTCCTGTCATACTCAGTCCCAGGACAGTGCAGCGGTCTCATTCTGTGCGCAGGGGTCTCAGTCGCTGTCAGCCCCTTCTGAGCCGGAGCCCATGCAGCTGGGGTTGATTGCCTCTGACAATAGAAGATTCAGCCCGCATGGGAAGGTTTGTTTTTGTTGTGGAGGTATAAATCATTTGGCAAATGTTTGTCCCTCTAGGAGATTCAGGCAGTTTTCTGGGAGTAATAAAGAAACAAAAAGGAAAAAATCTTTTAAAAATGTTCCATCTGTTACTATTGGCAGGGTTGAGGCGGAAATTGAAGGTTTTCCGTTTGCTTGTAGTTCCCGTTTTGTCCTGCCTGCCAGGGTGGCGCTAGAGAGCAAGAACATTTTTTGTGAGATTTTTGTAGATAGTGGAGCAGCTGTCAATCTCATTGATAATCATTTTGCGATAACTCATGGTTTCCAGGTGTGCACTTTGGGAAAGGATATTCCTGTTTTTGCTATTGATTCCGCTCCACTTTCTCAGAAATCATTAAAGGGCATAGTTCACAATATTCGTTTAATTGTGAGTGATGCTCATGTTGAGGATGTGTCATGTTTCGTCCTTAACGGATTACCTACTCCTCTTGTGTTGGGGCTACCCTGGCTCACTAAACATAACCCCACCATTGATTGGCAAGCGAGGCAAATAAATGGTTGGAGTGACTTTTGCAGAGAGAATTGCCTCACGACATCTGTTTCTGAGGTTTCTACTAAGACTGTACCACCTTTTCTCTCTGAATTTTCGGATGTCTTCTCTGAGAGTGGAGTTCAGGATTTGCCCCCACACAGGGAGTACGATTGCCCTATTAATCTCATCCCAGGCACCAAGCTGCCTAAATCTCGTTTATACAATCTTTCCCAACCTGAAAGGGTCGCTATGCGTGCTTATATCTCGGAGAGTCTGAGAAAAGGACACATACGACCCTCGAAGTCACCTGTTGCCGCTGGTTTTTTCTTTGTTAAGAAAAAAGATGGTTCTTTAAGACCTTGTCTGGATTTCAGGGAGCTGAACAGTATCACTATTCGTGACCCTTATCCGCTTCCTCTGATCCCGGACCTGTTTAACCAGATTGTTGGGGCTAAAGTCTTTTCCAAATTAGATCTAAGAGGGGCATACAACCTGGTCAGGGTCAGAGAAGGAGACGAATGGAAGACGGCCTTCAATACCCCTGAGGGCCATTTTGAGAATTTGGTTATGCCTTTTGGTTTGATGAATGCCCCAGCCGTTTTTCAGCATTTCATAAACAGCATTTTTTATCATTTAATGGGAAAATTTGTATTAGTGTATTTGGATGACATTTTGATTTTTTCTCCTGATTTCAAAACTCATAAGGAACACTTACGTTAGGTCTTGCTCATCCTGCGGGAGAATAAATTATACGCGAAACTGGAAAAATGTGTGTTTGCGGTTCCAGAAATTCAATTTCTGGGGTTTCTTCTCTCCGCTTCTGGTTTTCGCATGGACCCCGAGATGGTCCGCGCTGTGCTTGAGTGGGAGCTTCCTGAGAATCAGAAGGCGCTGATGCGTTTTTTGGGCTTTGCCAATTATTACAGGAAGTTTATTTTGAATTATTCCTCTATTGTTAAACCACTCACTGATATGACCAGAAAGGGGGTAGATTTTTCTTCCTGGTCGGTAGAGGCGCGTAAGACCTTTTCTAATATCAAGGAGAGTTTTGCTTTTGCTCCCATCTTGGTACAACCTGATATTTCTCTACCCTTCATAGTTGAGGTTGATGCTTCTGAGGTGGGTGTGGGTGCGGTCTTGTCTCAGGGTTCCTCTCCTGCCAAATGGCGACCGTGTGCCTTTTTCTCGAAGAAACTCTCCTCCGCAGAGAGAAATTACGATGTGGGAGATAGGGAATTGTTGGCCTTCAAGTTGGCTTTTGAGGAATGGCGCCATTGGCTAGAGGGAGCCAGACACCCTATTACCGTGTTTACTGACCATAAAAATCTGGCCTACTTGGAGTCAGCCAAGCGTCTGAACCCGAGACAGGCCAGATGGTCTTTGTTCTTTTCAAGGTTTAATTTTATTGTCACATTCCGCCCTGGGGTTAAGAATGTGAAGGCAGATGCCCTGTCACGTTGTTTTCCGGGAGGTGGGAATTTTGAAGACCCGGGTCCCATTTTGGCTGAAGGTGTGGTGGTCTCTGCTCTTTTTCCTGAATTGGAGGCAGAGGTGCAGGCAGCCCAGTCAGAGGCTCCTGATCTTTGTCCTCCTGGGAGGTTGTTTGTGCCTCTCGCTTTAAGACACAAGATTTTTAAGGAACACCACGATACGGTCCTTGCTGGGCACCCGGGGGCAAGAGCCACAGTGGATCTCATTGCTCGGAGATTCTGGTGGCCTGCGCTTCGTAAGTCGGTTGAGGGTTTTGTGGCAGCCTGCGAGACTTGCGCTCGTGCCAAAGTCCCTCATTCACGGCCATCAGGTCCTCTCCTTCCCTTACCCATTCCTTCCCGTCCTTGGACACATCTGTCCATGGACTTCATAACGGACCTGCCTCGTTCCTCGGGGAAGACTGTGATTCTGGTGGTGGTGGACCGTTTTAGCAAAATGGTGCATTTCATCCCTTTTCCTGGTTTGCTAAGACGCTGGCGCAGGCATTTATTGATCACATTGTCAAATTGCATGGTATTCCTTTAGACATAGTCTCTGATAGGGGCACGCAGTTTGTTTCCAGATTCTGGAAGGCTCTCTGTTCTCGCTTGGGGTTCGGTTGTCATTCTCTTCTGCTTTCCACCCGCAGTCGAATGGCCAGACAGAGCGCGTCAATCAGAATCTGGAGAATCTGCACTGTTTTGTGGCGGAGAATCAGGAGGATTGGTGTTCTTTTTTGTCCCTTGCTGAGTTTGCTTTAAATAACCGTCGTCAGGAGTCCTCTGATAAGTCACAATTTTTTGGTGCATATGGGTTTCATCCGCAGTTTGGGACTTTCTCGGGAGAGGGGTCTTCTGGTTTACCTGATGAGGACAGATTCTCCTCGTCTTTGTCATCTATTTGGCAAAAGATTCAGGATAATCTAAAGAGCATGAGTGAGAGATATAAGCGTGTGGCAGATAAGAGACGTGTGCCTGGTCCGGACCTGAATGTTGGTGATCTGGTGTGGTTGTCTACCAAGAATATCAAATTGAAGGTTCCCTCCTGGAAGTTGAGTCCTAGGTTTATTGGGCCTTACAAAATCCTGTCTGTCATCAATCCTGTTGCCTACCGTCTTGATCTTTCTCAGACTTGGAAGATCCATAATGTTTTTCATAAGTCCTTATTGAAACCTTATGTTCAACCAATTGTACCCTCGCCTTTGCCTCCTCCTGCAATTATGGTTGATGGGAATCTTGAATTTCAGGTCTCTAGGATTGTGGATTCTCATCTTGTCCGTGGTTCTCGCCAGTACCTCGTTCATTGGGAGGGTTATGGTCCTGAGGAGAGGATATGGGTCTCAGTGACGGACATTAAGGCCACTCGTCTCATCAGGGCTTTCCATAGGTCCCATCCTGAGAAGGTGGGCTCTGAGTGTCCGGAGTCCACTCGTAGAGGGAGGGGTACTGTCACAACCAGACAGCTGAGAAGCTCTGACAGAAGCCTTTCAGAACCTCCTCCTTGAGTTTTCTTTGTTTTTTGTTTTCAGTTCCTCATCTCGTTAGCCTCTCTCAGCTGTCATGTAGTTGGACTGATTGCATCCCTTTAAAGTCCTCCCCATAATGCATTAGTGTGCGGTTTATACAACTTCCTGGAGTGTGTGTGCATGCTGATCCTATTTCCCAGTCTTCTACAAGTTAAGTGTTGTACATTCATTTGTGATTTTCTGTTTGCTGGATCCCAGGTGACCCTGACTCCCTCCGTGTCTAGTGTAGGGAGCCGGTGGTCGTGTCCCTTCACTATTGTAGGGTGTTCAGGTGTTATATAGTCGAGGTACGAGGATATGCGATCATCCACCATTGGGATTTTCGCATAGGCTGAGCAGTAAGGGAGAGAGCCAGGTCTGTTGCAGGGGTCTCCCTTTTTGTTCCTTAGTTTTGGATCCAGTGAGTCATATATTCATTTTGCTTTGTCTTGTTTCCTGTACACCTTCCGTGACACACCCGCGCGGAAAAAACTGAACTGAACGCAATCACAGACAAAACTGATGGAACTTGCTTACAAAATGCTGCGCTGAACGCACCCTGAACGCATCCGGAGCCAATCCGTCATGCTCGTGTGAAAGAGGCTTTATTCTCTTCCTCACAATGAATCCATCGGGTAGCTGCTTCGATGGCTAAGTCTGTAGTCCTAATCTCTGAACTCCTCACAGCTCATAAACATTCATTTAAGCTGAATTATCGAGTAGTCAGAGCAGATCCCTGATCAGCATCCTGACAGATTCAGTGTGTGACAGAGAGCAACAGTTTGCAGATGCGCTGAAACTGAAAGCTGTAGAGGTAAAACTGTTGATTTTATTTTATTTTTTAATAAAGACCATCTGAAAAAAAGATTTTAAAACCAAAGTAAGTAAAATGCAATAGCAAAATTGCCCCAAAGGGGTCCATAGCCTATAATGATGCCACTACTTTGGATCTTAGGAACACAGCATTTTTTTTTATTTTTTTTTCATTACTATGTTCCAACTATGATTCATAATTTTTTTTTGACGTAGCAACTAGGACTTATTTTTTCAGTAACAGTTAAATTTTTTTAATGCTTCTGTTTTGGGTAAATATAATCCATTTCAAAGCTATTTTGGAAGTCAGTATTTGCTATTTTGGTTTTACCTTTCTATGTGCAGTATAAATGATGTATTACTATAGCTTAATTCTGCAGTCAGTATGATATACAACGATACCAATTTATATAGTTTTTTATTGAGAGGCGAGCCATAATTAAAAATTTACTGATGGAGCTGTGTGAGGTCTTTTCATTTTTTTTGTGTCACAAGTTTACTTATTTTTTTCCTTTTTTAATTTTTTTGATTTTATTAAATTTTTACTTTTTAATTTCTACTTCCATTGATCACTTCTATAGTGCATTGCATTATGCCTGTCAAAGTTGAACTGACAGGCAGCTTTTAAGCCCAGAGCCCAATAAGCATACACACAAGGTAGACCTTTGGTCTTTGTTAGGATCCTGGCTACCATGGAAATCCAGTGACACCATATGATCACTCTGCATATGTCTAACCACTGAAGGATTACAGCAATCTATAGGCCTGGCTGTTACAATACGGTGTCAGCTAACATATACAATTTACACCCA
Organism: Bufo gargarizans; assembly: GCF_014858855.1. Taxonomy (NCBI): domain Eukaryota; kingdom Metazoa; phylum Chordata; class Amphibia; order Anura; family Bufonidae; genus Bufo; species Bufo gargarizans. Next base: position 455,152,297 of record NC_058082.1, read on the forward strand.
CTGCTAATGGTGCAGATTTGCACCGTCTCTGTGTCTCTGTGACATACATTTACGGTGCTAACGGTGGTCAGTGATGCATTTGTGAAGCTGCCCGTGAAGGATCCGTGTTGGATCAGTGTGTCCGTTTTTTGTTATCCGTGTGTCATCCGTGTTTCCCTGACATTGCAAAGTGAAACAATAATTTTCAAAGCATATCTTCCTAATGATCCGTGAAACACGGATTCAACATGGATGGCATCCGTGTTGAATCTGTGGCTTTCACAGACCCATAGACTATATTGGGCGTGATGGATCTGTGAACATGGACAAAATAGAGCATGTATCTGTGCTAAAAACACTGATCCACGGACCGTGCTAAAACACTGATGTCTGAATACACACATTAAAATGAATGGGGACGTGTGCTTTCTGTGGAGAACACATACCGCACACGTCCGTGGAACACTGATGAGTGAATGAGGCTTTAGTTTTAGTGATCGGCAGGGGTCTCAGCGCTCAGATCCCCACTGATCAAAACCTTTGATATGTCAGTATGACATATCAAATTGTTGTTTTTGTTTTTTAAGTACACTTTTATCTGTATAATTTTCTGTTTACCATATTGTTCACTTTTGACTTGGATTCCTAAGTGACATTGACATTTTTGTGGTCATGGTCAAATAAACCTAGTACATACTGGCAAAAAAGCTAAAGTAGCAGTAGTTTAATATTTTGTGCACACAGAAAAGGTTGCAGCTAAAAGCTTCTTAAGACTTTAATATCCTATGTAGTGTTTATCTCCAAAATGTCAGTATCTATTAGTGCAGGTATTAGCATAGTAGGTGTTTATTTTTGGATGTGTCATCAAAAGCATGAGGCATTGTAAACTAGAACATCAATAAGATGGCTATAAATGGCTCACAGGAGTTGTCTCACTTCAACAAAATGGCATTTATCATGTACATAAAGTTAATACAAGTCACTTACTAATGTATTGTGATTGTATTGCCTCCTTTGCTGGCTTGATTCATTTTTCCATTACATTATACATTGCTTGTTTCCAGGGGTCATGACTATGATTTCAGGAAAAATTTTATTCGCACCCAATCTGAATATACTCACTCTTCGATGTAACGAATCACATTTTTTCCTAAAATGGATGCTGCATCTGTTAGGATATGGCGCAAGGAACTCTGGAAAGGCGAGATCACCAGCCAGCCCTGTGAGGGAAAGGATAGGGAGGAATCACTCCACAGCATTTATGTTGAACAGGGTTCAGTAGGGGAGGTTACAGCCTGGGTAATAGGAACAATACTATTACACCTTGCTGCACTGACTGGGAACCCAAATTGCCATTATACAGCTCTGTAATTCCAACAAACCGTTCTTGTTATTGGGGTGCAAGTGCTGTTTGATACAGCTATTACCGGGTTTATTACAATGAAATATTTCTATGTCTTAAGGGCATTGTGTGGTGCAGTTATATGTTCTAAAGCATTTTTTGGCTTGTATTAGTGGGGAAAAAATTGTGTAGTGAAGTGCGAAAATTACAGCCCTTTTTGCCGTGCATTAGTGGCAAAAGTAAAATTTATTTGCTGTTCAGTGGTGCAGTTATATGTTCTAAAGCCCTTTTTGTCGTGTATTAGTGGCAAAATAAAAATATATTTGCCATTCAGCGGTGCAGTTACTGTATATGTTCTAAAGCCCTTTTTGCCATGTATTAGTGGCAAAAGTAAAATATATTTGCCTTTCAGCAGTGCAGTTATATGTTCTAAAGCCTTCTGTGGTGTGTATAAGTGGAAAAAAATAAGGGCCTATTTGCCATTCAGCGGGGCAGTTATATGTTATAAAGCCCTTTTTGTCATGTATTAGTGGCAAAATAAAAATATGTTTGCCATTCAGCGGTGCAGTTATATGTTCTAAAGCCCTTTTTTGTGTGTATTAGTAGGGGGAAAAAAGGGGTTATTAGCCGTTGTGTAGTGAAGTGAGAAAATTACAGACTTTTTTGGGGGTGTTTTAATTTTCTTTTTATTTATTTGATCTAACAGTATGTCAGGCTGAGAAGTGCCAGGCCGTGCACAAGGGAGTGACAGAGGCCTAGATGTTTCTGGCGCAGACACAGGTCGCAGCAGAGTAAGGGGATGTGGCAGCAGGAGTCGCAGTGAGAGGCCTGAGCTCCCGGTGTCATCTAGCAGTCGTGTCTTGACCAGCAACCCAGTTGTTCTTGAATAGTTGACTTGGTAATCCACTTCATCCCAAGTGACATCAGACACTCCCAGCTAAGAGTCGGTGGGTTCGTCAGACACAACTCTTAGTTGTCATGGCCCGGGAGCAGGCCCTGTGCCCTCACCTGTCCTCAACCTGCCTCTGTCCTTTTCTGTTCCCTCAGCCAGAGAAGCATTAAATGCTGTGGGCTCAGCCCCACTATACAGCAAGGACGAGCTACTAGAGGACAGTCAGCAGCTACTGGTCAGCTAAGATGTGGAGACATCCACCGCTTCCTGCGCTAGGTGGGCGAGTAGTGATGAGGAGAATGGTGTGGGAGCTGGTGTTGCAAGCGGTGAGGCTCCTGACCCAGAGACCGTTGAGGAGGACATCAGTGATGTGCAGACAGTACTCGATGATGATGATGTAACTGATCGCACTCGGTAGCCAAACGTGCCCGGGGTAGACCACCCGCTTTGCAGGCACCTACCTGCCTGTAATGTAGTGGTGCACGGGTTCACGGAAGCAGCGGAGGTAGCAGTCAGTCAGTGCCTAGTGTTAGGGGTAAAATCACCTACTTGGCGGGGTGGCAGTTTTTTGTTAAGCCGCAGGAGGATATGAACATGGCCATATTTAGAATCTGTGGGCAGAAGGTGAAGCATGGCCAGGGTGCCAATGTGTCACCACCAGACATCTGAGAAGCTCTGACAGATGTCTTTCAGAACCTCCTCCTTGAGCTTCCTTTTGTTTTGCTTTCATTTTCTCATCTCGTTAGCCTCTCTCAGCTGTCATGTAGTTGCACTGATTGCATCCCTTTAAATCCCTTCCCAGACTGCTTCACTTTGCGGTTTATATTCCTTCCTGGAGTGTGTGCATGCTGATCCTACTTCTGAGTCTTCTAGAGATAAGTTTTGTTCATTCATTTGTGTTTTTCTGTTTGCTGGATCCCAGGTGACCCTGACTCCCTCCGTATCAAGTGTAGGGAGCCGGTGGCCGTGTCCCCTCACTATTATAGGGTGTTCAGGTGTTATACAGTCGAGGTACGAGGATATGCGATCATCTACCATTGGGATTTTTGCATAGGCTGAGCAGTCAGGGACAGAGCCAGGTCTGATGCAGGGCTCTCCGTTTTGTTCCTTAGTTTTGGATCCAGTGAGTCGGATATTCATTTTTTGTCTTCTAGTTTCCTGTACACCTTCCGTGACACAATGTTGGCACCATTGCCCTGCATCAACATATATGCAGTGTCACCATAAAGTGGTCTGGAAGAACTGTGGCTCCCATGTGGTGGTCCAGCCTGCCACACCAACTGCTGCATCATCCAGTGGCATGCACCCGTTTCAGGCAGTCAAGGCCCCACCACCTCAGCAGAAGGAAGCTGTCTGTCCTTCCGATCATCTGCTGGTCCTGATGCTCCTTCTCCTCCTCCTCCTACTCCTCGTCAGTCATTCCGTCAGCAATCGATCACCGAAGCGATTGCCAAGAGTCAACAGTATGCGTGCACTCATCCAACGACTCAGAAGCTTAATGCGCTCCTGTCCAAGTTGCTGGTGCTGCAGTCCCTCCCTTTTCAAGTGGTGGACTCTGCACCTTTCAGAGAACTGATGGCTTGTGCTGACCCGAGGTGGAGAGTCCAAAGCCGTCATTTCTTTGCCAAAAAGGCAGTACCAGCCCTACACACACATGTAGAAAAGAAGGTGGGCCAGTCCTTAAGCTTGTTGGTGTCTGCCAAAGTGCACGGCAGCGCCGATGTGTGGAGCTGTAACTACGGTCAGGGACAATACATGTCCTTTACGGCCCACTGGGTGAATGTGGCTCTGTCACGGCGAAGAGTGGGGGAAACTCCCCGCCGAACAGCATAAGGGTGAATGGGGTGGCAACTAGGCCTGGAGCCGGGATAAGGGAGAAAAACTCCTAAAGCCACTCTAATCCTGGCCCTGACTCCTATCCATATGAATGGACCCAGATGGTAGGACGGCTCATAGCCAGGAACCTCGGACCCTGGAATCCCTGAACATCCCTACAGATAATGAAAGGGCTTGAGACAACGTGTACCTCCAAAATATGGAAGAGTCTCGCCCGGCCTAGATGCAGGGACAGGAGAAGACTTAACAGCTACTGGATCAGCAGGTAAGAACACAGAACAACAAACTTACCTGCCGCAGCCACAACAGCTGGAACCCATGTACATGTACTGGAGCCCACACTCCATATAGGACACAGTACCAACAAAACACACAGGTATCCAGCACACCAGTTACTGCTTGGACCCCCATGTGGACAGGATGCATGGCGGCCCCAGGCAGAGCTGCACACAGACTTGTAAGTGCCCCTATGGGGAACCCCGGGGCCCTCTCGCCAAAGGTTCAGACAGACAAGAGAATGTCTAGCAACCATGCTGGACAACAAACACCAAACACAGAGCAGACATGGAACACCAAACTAGACATAACACAAACCCTGAACATAACCCACACCACACATAGAATAGGGAAGAAGAAATAAAGGAGACATTGAGGTGGCATCAATATGACATCAATCCCATTAGGTGGCCCTCAAGGAATGGACAGAAGGAACACCCAGGAAAGAAGCATAGCTCCAGCACAAACAGTAGCTGGAGAACAACTGACTCCAGCTTGCAAACCACAGGCAATATAAACACCAAGTGACCACAGCCAATGAGGAAGTTAACCCCTCCAGCACCAGACAGGGAAAGAACCAGGAGAAAGGAGGAAAGCACAAACATTGCTCTGGCAACCAGCATGCACAGCTAATGTGTCACGGCACACAACAACAAGGCCGTGACAGGTTCCTGCACAGCCACACCAGCAAATTGGCTAAGTGACGCCGCTTCCGCCTCCACGTTGTCACGCCGTTGGTCCTGCAGCAATGTCCGCCTCTGCCTCCTGATCCTCCACTGTGTCCTCAGCCTCCACTGCAGGGACAATTCACAGTGCCCCTCCAGCATACCACATGTGCATGGCATAGCAGTGTCACGCTGTTCTGCACCTCGTTTGCCTGGGCGAACAGAGTCACTCAAGGGAGGAACTGCTCCGTGTCCTTCATCAAGAAATCGAATCCTGGCTTTCTCTGCGACAACTCAAAATCGGAACCATGGTGACCGACAAAGGGAAGAACATGGTTTTGGCGCTGCGTCAAAGAAGGGCTGAGCCATGCGCCCTGCATGGCACATGTGTTCAATCTAGTTGTCAAACGGTTCCTGAAGTCTTCCACCCATCTGCAAGACATCCTAAAAATGGCTAGGAAACTTTGCATGCACTTCAGCCACTCGTACACCACAAAGCACAGCCTCCTTGAGCTGCAGCGGCAGAATGGCATCCCCCAACATAGGCTGATATGCGACGTTTCCACCAGTTGGAATTCCACCCTCCATATGTTGGACCGACTATACGAACAGAGAAAGGCCATAAATGATTTCTTGATTATCCAAGAAATTTCAGTACTTCTCTGTGTAACTTCGATGTGGGCCAGTGGCAGCTCAAGCATGACACCTGCCGTTTGCTCAGGCCCTTTGAGGAGGCCACGTTATTTGTTAGTTGCCAGGACTACGGGATGAACCACGTCACTCCACTGCTTCATGTCCTGAAACACATGCTGGTATATCTGGCTGGTCAGGGGACTGGAGACGTGGCGTCTAGATCTCATGGACACATGATCCCTGTGGGGGCTGAACTGGAGGAGGAGGAGGACATTGGAGCACAAGCAATGTGTAGCGAAATGGGTGGTTTTTACACTCAGGTGCACATCAGCAGCAACTTGAGTCTAGAGTCGCTGATGAGCAGCTTTATTCACCTACCTAGTGAAGAAACTACTCACCAGCAGCAGCAGCTAGACCTGGAGCAGGACCTGAACAAGCAGGTGGTGGCATACTTGGACAGTACCCAGCCACCCCACATTGAAGATCCGCTGGACTACTGGGCAGCCAAACTGGATTTGTGGCCGCAACTAGCAGAGTTTGCACTAGACCTGCACGGCCAGTAATGTGGCATCATAGCAGGTGTTTAGTGCAGCGGGGGCCATAGTTACCCCACGAAGAACTTGCCTGTCCACCCAAAATGTGGAGAGACTGATCTTTGTCAAGATAAATCAGGCGTGGATCAGCCAGGATTTCCACCCAACAATTCCTGATGCATCAGACTAGATCATCCATGGTGCCACACCAACACTTTGACAAAAGAGTTTCTTCTGGATACCTGTCTCAGCTACTATTCTGATGCTGCCACCCACCTGATGCCAAGTGCTCCTTTTATCACCCACCATCTTCAGCTGGTACTCGTATTGCAACCCACCTCTCTACTCTGTCACTGGGTCACTCTGTGGTCTCCTAAAGCTGCTGCCACCTCCTCACTATGTCACCTTGCCACTCTGTGGTGTCCTTATGCTGCTGCCACCTCCCCACTCTGTCACCGGGTGATTCTGTGGTCTCCTGATGCTGCTGCCACCTCCACACTAAGTCACCTTGCCACTCTGTGGTCTCCTGATGCTGCTGTCACCTTCACACTATGTCACTTTGCCACTCTGTGGTCTCCTGATGCTGCTGCCACCTCCCGACTCTGTCACCAGGTCACTCTGTGGTCTCCTGATGCTGCTGCCACCTCAACATTATTTCACCTTGCCACTCTGTGGTCTCCTAAAGCTGCTGCTGCCACATCCACACTGTCATTGTGCCTCCTCCTGATGCTGCTGCTGATGCCACCTCGAACCTCTGTCATTGTGCCTCTTTGTGGCCTCCTGATGCTGCCGCCACCACCACACTGTCATTGCGCCACTCTGTGGCCTCCTCCTGATGCTGCCACCACCTACATACTCTGTCATAGGGCCGCTCATGCCGCTTCCACCTCACTAGTATGTCATAGGGCCACTCTGTGGACTTCTCATGCTGTTTCCACCCCCCCCCCCCCACTTCATGACCGGGACACTAGTTTGCCTTTCGGCCTGGCTGACATCATGTATTTGACCCTTCTTCTGATCTGTCAGAAGGAAGGAAAAATGAGACACACAACAGATCCTGTCTGTGTAGAAGCTGTAAGGCCTGCATGTTCCCATCAGAATTGGCTTGTGATTTGGTAGCCAAAAGCAGGAGTGGGTACAAACACAGAAGACATGCAAATATTCCATTCACGTGTCATCTCTGTTTTGGATCCACTCCTGTGTTTTTTGGCTTTAGCAATACTGATGGATTACTGACCAAATGCTGACCGAATGAAGGCGAATGCTTCATAGACAGGATCCGTTTTTTGGGGGTAATTGTTCTGACGGATCAGAGGAAGGGCAAAATAATCTGTGACATCAACACAACTTACTGCTGACACCCTCTTCACTCTGTTGGGTGCTCAACTTGTATAATTGTTTAATAGAACAGGTTCTGTAGACATCGATTTGGAATCAGCTGACGATGGTGTAAAAGGAGTGCGCTTTTTCTTGGCGCTAACATCGACCTGTAAGACTGAATTCACACTTGAGTTATTTGGTCAGTGAATAAGTGAAGTGTGCAGTTATTCTAAGAGCGACTCCTGTCATCTGCATGTCATACTGACTCACAGTATTATTTCACTACCACAGCAGACTCCCTATGCGTGTTACTGCAAGGCAGTGTTCTACACCACTATAAAGGCTCTCTGCAGCCGTTTTTTAACTCGATTTCCCATGAATAAATTCGGATCGAACCACATTTTTTCAAAATAACTTATCTCTAGTTATGAAAACACTCTGCAATCAAGCAGTGGTGGTTGTGCTTGCACACTATAGGAAAAGGCTTTGGCCTCCCTAAAGGCAGGGACTGTGGGCAGGGCCGTCTTTAATATTGATTGGACCCTGGGCAAAAATTTACTTGGGCCCCCTGGATCCCGCCTTCCCACACCTTAGCATGCAATCACGCCCTCCACCACAACACACACACAAAAAATCCACACACCTGGTAGAGTCCAGTGAATGACTGTAAATACTTCCAGTTCTGAAGACTCCAGCGGCTCAGGATCAGTGCTCTGGGCTGGAAGTGGGCACCGCTCTGCAGGAAGGAGACCAGGGCTCGGCTCACCCTAGTGTTACAGTGCACCGCAGCACCCCACAGTATGCAGTATAGCACCCTATAGTATACAGCACCACACAGTATGCAGTTTAGCACCCCACACTATACAGTACCCCACAGTATATAGTACAGCAGTATAGCACCCCACAGTATACTGCACCTCACGGTATACAACACCTCACTGTATACAGCACCCCAAACTATACACGATACAGCCCCCCACACTATACAGTACAGCAGTATAGCACTCCACACTATACCGCACCCACAGTATACAGCCCCCCACACTATACAGTACAGCAGTATAGCACTCCCCCCCACTATACAGGCCCCCCCACAGTATACAGCCCACCACACAGTATACAGGCCCCCACACAGTATACAGGCCCCCACACAGTATACAGGCCACCCCCCCCCACAGTATACAGCCCACCACACAATATACAGCCCACCACACAGTATACAGCCCACCACACAGTATACAGCACCCCACTATACAGTAGTTTACAGTATATTAACATAACAGCCCCTGTCACCTTTTTCTGATGTAATCTTTACACAAAAGAGCTCCACAGTTAACTTTTGCAACACTCAGTAGGACCTGTGATGACCTCATAGCCATGTGACCAGTAATTGCTAGGTTACTGGTCACATGGTAATGATGTCATTAAGGTCCTAGAGCAAAACTCATTAAGGTCCTAGAATTAAGATCATTAACACAGTACGATCATGATGCCTGTGTAGCCGACAGCCTGACACCCGGGGCAGTAGCTAGCAGGGCTCAAGAGGCAGCTGCCTTGGGCCCCCCAGGAGCAACTGGGCCCAGGGCAGCTGCCCCTTTTGCCCCTTGGTAAAGACGGCCCTGACTGTGGGAGTGTGCATAGGCCAATGCTTTTTCCTGTAGTGTGCAATCACGACCACCGCTGCTGGTTTGCAGGGTGGTTGTAACCCCTGGAAAGGAGTGGTTTATAACGTGATGGAAAAATAAATCAAGCCAGCAAAGGAGGCAATATGGATAATCACAATTGTAACACCTTAGAGTGGTGTTACCACTCCTGTACCTTGCTACTATCTTTTATGGGCTAACACAATGTCATCTATGTATTCTGTTCCAGGTTCACCACAATGTGCATCTATAATATTGGTATGTAACTGTTATAAATGTAATTTATCTGGTTCACCAGCAGGAGGCAGCAAATATGGCAGATGTATCCTTAGACAGAATGGAACTCACCATTACAATCTTCCCCATTTCTTCCCCAGTTCTGCTTGCTACCAGAAGGAGGTGGGGCAGTTCTAGATGATTCCGGTTCAGACTCCATGTTGGAGCTGACAGGAGACTAACCTATTCCTTGGCTGAACTAAGTCAGACTAAAGAGTGGAGTGCAGGATAAAGAAGGAATTAAAGTTACTGAGCTAGCTTGTCAGTACAGCAGAGAGAAAGAGATAATGCAGAGTTGAGTTTGCCTGCCAGTTCATGCCAAACCCTGCTGGAACCAAGACAAAGCCTAAAAAACCATTTAGAGAAATGTTTATTCAAGTAAAGCTGCCACTGAACTTCATATCAAGGTCTGGACTCAAGTTATTTATTCAAATCCCTCAATTATTCCCTCTATTTATTGCTTCGGAGCCAAAGCCTGGGATCCAGCAGTGTCCATGTAGGAGCTCCGTGACGCGCATAGAGAGACATTTAGGCCTCACTACACCACTCGGCATTCCGACTAAACCTGGGTAGCAAAATAGGGGGCCCTGGGGGGGGGGGGGGTGCACGTTGCAATTTTGGCATCACAAAGAGGATCTACTTTTGCATCTTGAAGGCTTCCTCTATCTGTAAAACCCCCTACAAGAGACTTTATAGCATCTACTTACTGCTGGAGAATGTGAATCTGCATCAATAGCAGCACAGTGGCAAAACAGGGGTTAATCGGCCATCTTGTATTTGTATTGAGAGGAAGGCATCCACCTAGCAGAGGGGAGAAAACCAAACAGCCCGCCTCCACAGAGGAACTATTCTTACAGCAGAAGGAACTAAAGTGCTCAATACAAGTTCCCAGGAGAGAGAAACCAACTGTACCCCTTACAGGAAGTAGAAACTGCGGCCATTTTGGAAAAGGGAAAATGCAGGTCCTTCTTCCCTGGATCCTGAGATGCAGTCCAGAGGTCTGAGTGAGTACTGCCGGGGAAAATAACCTTGCTAGAGTCTGTTAGGGGCTATAATCTGCCTGCCAGAGCATCATGCAATGCCCATGCCCTAGGGGTGTTATGTGAGTGTAACGGTGGTGATGTGCTGAGTGAGGGTAGTAGTACTCACAGTTCAGTTGTCCTCTGGGCCGGCCTGCAGTGGAGGGGAAGACAGCACTAGATCCTCCTGGACACTCTCTATTGCAGGGAACACCAGCCAGATGGTGGTTGAGATGCCCTTGATGGTAATGGGTATTTAAGGTGCTTTGGTGGCTGGGCCTCTGTGATGTTCATGACGCCAGCAGCGTTGGGTGCAAAGATTAGTGAGTGAAAGATGAGGAGTCAGTTGTAGAAAAACAAACTTTTACTTCAATCACTTGTCTCCAGGTAGTCAATACAGTTAATTCAGATGGCAAAGTTGATAATCCCAATAATATCCACTATAATCCTATAACAGGCTTGGCAATTGTACTTTAAGGAGTTTCCTTCTCTCTATATCTAGTCTTGACTTTGTCTATGCTCTAGCACTCAGGTACTGAATATAATGCTTTCCTTATTTTATCTTGAGCAATCCAATAAGGGCGTTCTCCCTCATGACAGGAAAACTCTCTGCTACATTATTTGATGCAGGATGCTCTCCTGAAGTATTCAGGTTCATTATGTCCCAGAAAGCATTTAGTGAAAAAGGATAATTCTGTGCAATATTCATCCAGTTGTATCCAGGCGCTTTTAGGCTTCTCCCGGTCACTGGTGCTTGTGAAGTCCACTGGCTAAGGTAGCTCTCATCTTCACTAGACTTTTTCTATATTCAGACGTAGACTCGCTGGTCTGTGCTATACTGCTGTAATCTGTACTTCGTGCTCCCTTGACCTGGCCAGAGCCAAGGGACTGACATGGCAGGTACATGATGGAGTAGGGCTAAACTGATCCTCTCCTGACTCCTCTCAGACACACACTCACTCTGACTAGCTACTTCCTATTTCCTGTTCTAGATAAGTGGTGACAGCACCACCTATGGGTGAAAGGTTGTAATAACACCCTACCAGCCTGTTATTGCGATATACAGAGTACATATGACAATACATTACATTGGCAAATAACAAGGTTTAAAGTGCCCACACATCTCACTAAGTGGAACACTGCAATCATACTCCCCAAAATTGCACAGCTGCAGCAACTCTTAAAGGAGCCACGCACCAATTCTGCTTTCGTTGCCCATAGCAACGTGCACTTAACCACCTCCCAACCGCCTAACGCGCCGATGCGTCCGGGAGGTGGTTGATTTGTTCCTCCTGGACGCATCAGCACGTCATCTCGCGATACCCAAGATTTCCTGTGAACGCGCGCACGCAGGCGCGCGCGCTCACAGGAACAGAAGGTAAGCGAGTGGATCTCCAGCCTGCCAGCGGCGATCGTTCACTGGCAGGCTGGAGATGTGATTTTTTTAACCCCTAAAGGTATATTAGACGCTGTTTTGATAACAGCGTCTAATATACCTACTACCTGGTCCTCTGGTGGTCCCTTTTGTTAGGATCGACCACCAGAGGATACAGGTAGGTCAGTAAAGTCGCACCAAACACTACACTACACCCCCCCGTCACTTATTAACCCCTTATAAACCCCTGATCACCCCATATAAACTCCCTGATCACCCCCCCCTGTCATTGATCACCCCCCTTTCATTGGTCACCCCCCTGTCAGGCTCCGTTCAGACGTCCGTATGATTTTTACGGATCCACAGATACATGGATCGGATCCGCAAAACACATACGGACGTCTGAATGGAGCCTTACAGGGGGGTGATCAATGACAGGCGGGTGATCACCCATATAGATTCTCTGATCACCCCCTGTCATTGATCACCCCCCTGCAAGGCTCCATCCAGACGTCCGTAAGATTTTACGGATCCATGGATACATGGATCGGATTCCGCAAAACACATGTGGACGTCTGAATGGAGCCTTACAGGGGGGTGATCAATGACAGGCGGGTGATCACCCATATAGATTCCCTGATCACCCCCTGTCATTGATCACCCCCCTGTCATTGATCACCCCCCTGCAAGGCTCCATTCAGACGTCCGTATGATTTTTACGGATCCATGGATACATGGATCGGATCTGCAAAACACATGCGGACGTCTGAATGGAGCCTTACAGGGGGGTGATCAATGACAGGCGGGTGATCACCCATATAGATTCCCTGATCACCCCCTGTCATTGATCACCCCCCTGTCATTGATCACCCCCCTGCAAGGCTCCATTCAGACGTCTGTATGATTTTTACGTATCCATGGATACATGGATCGGATCCGCAAAACACATGCGGACGTCTGAATGGAACCTTACAGGGGGGTGATCATCCCATATACACTCCCTGATCACCCCCTGTCATTGATCACCCCCCTGTAAGGCTCCATTCAGACGTCCGCATGTGTTTTGCGGATCCGATCCATGTATCCATGGATCCGTAAAAATCATACGGACGTCTGAATGGAGCCTTACAGGGGGGTGATCAATGACAGGGGGGTGATCACCCATATACACTCCCTGATCACCCCCTATCATTGATCACCCCCCTGTAAGGCTCCATTCAGACGTCCGCATGTGTTTTGCGGATCCGATCCATGTATCCATGGATCCGTAAAAATCATACGGACGTCTGAATGGAGCCTTACAGGGGGGTGATCAATGACAGGAGGGTGATCACCCATATACACTCCCTGATCACCCCCTGTCATTGATCACCCCCCTGTAAGGCTCCATTCAGACATCCGCATGTGTTTTGCGGATCCGATCCATGTATCCATGGATCCGTAAAAATCATACGGACGTCTGAATGGAGCCTTACCAGGGGGGTGATCAATGACAGGGGGTGATCACCCATATACACTCCCTGATCACCCCCTGTAATTGATCACCCCCCTGTAAGGCTCCATTCAGACGTCCGCATGTGTTTTGCGGATCCGATCCATGTATCCATGGATCCGTAAAAATCATACGGACGTCAGAATGGAGCCTTACCAGGGGGGTGATCAATGACAGGGGGTGATCACCCATATACACTCCCTGATCACCCCTTGTCATTGATCACCCCCCTGTAAGGCTCCATTCAGACGTCCGCATGTGTTTTGCGGATCCGATCCATGTATCCATGGATCCGTAAAAATCATACGGACGTCTGAATGGAGCCTTACCAGGGGGGTGATCAATGATGGAGGTGATCAGGGAGTCTATATGGGTGATCACCCCCCTGTCATTGATCACCCCCCTGTCATTGATCACCCCTCCTGTAAGGCTCCATTCAGACATTTTTTTGGCCAAAGTTAGCGGAAATATATATATTTTTTGTTTGTTTTTTCTTACAAAGTCTCATATTCCACTAACTTGTGTCAAAAAATAAAATCTCACATGAACTCACCATACCCCTCACGGAATCCAAATGCGTAAACATTTTTAGACATTTATATTCCAGACTTCTTCTCACGCTTTAGGGCCCCTAAAAAGCCAGGGCAGTATAAATACCCCACATGTGACCTCATTTCGGAAAGAAGACACCCCAAGGTATTCGCTGAGGGGCATATTGAGTCCATGAAAGATTGAAATTTTTGTCCTAAGTTAGCGGAAAGTGAGACTTTGTGAGAAAAAAAACAAAACAAAACTTATGCAAAAAAATACAAATTCTATGAACTCGCCAGGCCCCTCATTGAATACCTCGGGGTGTCTTCCTTCCAAAGTGGGGTCACATGTGGGGTATTTATACTGCCCTGGCTTTTTAGGGGCCCTAAAGCGTGAGAAGAAGTCTGGGATCCAAATGTCTAAAAATGCCCTCCTAAAAGGAATTTGGGCACCTTTGCGCATCTAGGCTGCAAAAAAGTGTGACACATCTGGTATCGCCGTACTCAGGAGAAGTTGGGGAATGTGTTTTGGGGTGTCATTTTACATATACCCATACTGGGTGAGAGAAATATCTTGGTAAAATGCCAACTTTGTATAAAAAAATGGGAAAAGTTGTCTTTTGCCAAGATATTTATCTCACCCAGCATGGGTATATGTAAAATGACACCCCAAAACACATTCCCCATCTTCTCCTGAGTACGGCGATACCAGATGTGTGACACTTTTTTGCAGCCTAGGTGGGCAAAGGGGCACACATTCCAAAGAGCACCTTTCGGATTTCGCATGCCATTTTTTACACATTTTGATTGCAAGGTACTTCTCACACATTTGGGCCCCTAAATTGCCAGGGCAGTATAACTACGCCACAAGTGACCACATTTTGGAAAGAAGACACCCCAAGGTATTCCGTGAGGGGCACGGCGAGTGCCTAGAATTTTTTATTTTTTGTCACAAGTTAGCGGAAAATGATGATTTTTCCTTTTTTTCCTTTTTTCCTTACAAAGTCTCATATTCCACTAACTTGCGACAAAAAATAAAAAATTCTAGGAACTCGCCATGCCCCTCACGGAATACCTTGGGGTGTCTTCTTTCCAAAATGGAGTCACTTGTGGCGTAGTTATACTGCCCTGGCAATTTAGGGGCCCAAATGTGTGAGAAGAACTTTGCAATCAAAATGTGTAAAAAATGGCCTGCGAAATCCGAAAGGTGCACTTTGGAATATGTGCCCCTTTGCCCACCTTGGCTGCAAAAAAGTGTCACACATCTGGTATCGCCGTACTAAGGAGAAGTTGGGGAATGTGTTTTGGGGTGTCATTTTACATATACCCATGCTGGGTGAGAAAAATATCTTGGTCAAATGCCAACTTTGTATAAAAAAATGGGAAAAGTTGTCTTTTGCCAAGATATTTCTCTCACCCAGCATGGGTATATGTAAAATGACACCCCAAAACACATTCCCCAACTTCTCCTGAGTACGGCGATACCAGATGTGTGACACTTTTTTGATGCCAAGGTGGGCAAAGGGGCACATATTCCAAAGTGCACCTTTCGGATTTCACCGGTCATTTTTTACAGATTTTGATTGCAAAGTTCTTCTCACACATATGGGCCCCTAAATTGCCAGGGCAGTATAACTACGCCACAAGTGACCCCATTTTGGAAAGAAGACACCCCAAGGTATTCCGTGAGGGGCATGGCGAGTTCCTAGAATTTTTTATTTTTTGTCGCAAGTTAGTGGAATATGAGACTTTGTAAGGAAAAAAAAAAAAAAAAAAATCATCATCATTTTCCGCTAACTTGTGACAAAAAATAAAAAGTTCTATGAACTCACTATGCCCATAAGCGAATACCTTAGGGTGTCTACTTTCCGAAATGGGGTCATTTGTGGGGTTTTTCTACTGTTTGGGCATTGTAGAACCTCAGGAATCATGACAGGTGCTCAGAAAATCAGAGCTGTTTCAAAAAGCGGAAATTCACATTTTTGTACCATAGTTTGTAAACGCTATAACTTTTACCCAAACCAATTTTTTTTGCCCAAACATTTTTTTTTAATCAAAGACATGTAGAACAATAAATTTGGCGAAAAATTTATATATGGATGTTGTTTTTTTTGCAAAATTTTACAGCTGAAAGTGAAAAATTTCATTTTTTTGCAAAAAAATCGTTACATTTTGATTAATAACAAAAAAAGTAAAAATGTCAGCAGCAATAAAATACCACCAAATGAAAGCTCCATTAGTGAGAAGAAAAGGAGGTAAAATTCATTTGGGTGGTAAGTTGCATGACCGAGCGATAAACGGTGAAAGGAGTGTAGTGCCGAAGTGTAAAAAGTGCTCTGGTCATGAAGGGGGTTTCAGCTAGCGGGGCTGAAGTGGTTAAAGCACATTTCAGCTTACACTGACTCCTCTAGTATGGTACAGGGTATCAGAAGCCATGTCTGACAGCGAAGATAGCACCCACTTGGACCGCAATAAGCCTTCAGCCGCAGCTGCAGCCACCTGCATCATGCCTCTTACTTTGCCATACTACCTTGGGGCACATTGGCTCCCACATTATTCAGGAGAACCCCATTCACTCAGGGAATTCATTGATAAAATGTTAGCCACCTTTAAGTATCTCAGGTAGAGATGGCCTTGCGATGCGAACATATAGCGATATCCGCCGGCGCCATATTCCTTTGCATTGCGCTGAACTTTGACCCATGACAAATCCATCAGGTGGGACAGGAAAGCCAATTGAGACGTTTCAGCACATGGACACCCCCCCCCACCCTATCAAAGAACCCGATCTGGCAGCCATTTTACATTCTGTTAATCAAACAAGGAATGTCGCACTAAAATGAGGTGGAAAAACCAGACAACACCCAGTCTGAAAGTGATAAATAGCATAAATAAATAATGAAAGTGGGGCACACTCTCAAAGTAAAGGGATCTTTATTAACACAAATGGTAAAAATGCAGAAATGACAGTAAATCTTTAAAAAATGGTAAAAAAAAATGCAGAAAAAAGTTGAAATACACTAGGTATAGACAATAAAATTGATTAAATTTAGATTATAAATGATCATAAAAAAATGGGTAAAAATATATTAAATAATGCAAATACTATAGTCAATATGCGCATGGATCCCAATATAAACTTTCAATGCGAATAATCAGTCACAAGGTATAAGCTCACTGGTTGTTGGGTATAGAGTCCCATATACGGTTAGTATAATGTTATATAATTTTAGAAAGGTCCTTACTTGCCAGTTGTAGCAATGCTTGAAAGCGTATGCAGCCTGTGGGTTTGCGTTGAATAATATTCAGGCAGTTCATACGCACAGCGGCGTCCCGCTGTATTCAATGTTGCAAAAGCGATCGCTTGTCGGTGGTTTGTAGAGGCTTACCCGAGGGTCTTTTGATGTTGGATATTGAGCTCTCGACACGGCGTACCTGTCTCGGTTCCGGTCTCAAGAGCTGCTGTCCAGATTTGAGTTTTTGGCCGCCAGTGAGATTTGTTTGTTGCACGCGGTGTCGATGTCTTTCATCACCAGCGTGGCAGCGATAGTTCCCTTCGGCGGCTTTCTTGTTAAATGGCAGTTATCCAGACTTCCTCGGTTTTTGCAGGGTCTCTCTACTCCATAGGGGGATTGATACCACTGAGGAAGGGGTCATTTCTGTAAATCCCCGAAACGCGTCTGGTATCAATCCCCCTATGGAGTAGAGAGACCCTGCAAAAACCGAGGAAGTCTGGATAACTGCCATTTAACAAGAAAGCCGCCGAAGTGAACTATCGCTGCCACGCTGGTGATGAAAGACATCGACACCGCGTGCAACAAACAAATCTCACTGGCGGCCAAAAACTCAAATCTGGACAGCAGCTCTTGAGACCGGAACCGAGACAGGTACGCTGTGTCGAGAGCTCAATATCCAACATCAAAAGACCCTCGGGTAAGCCTCTACAAACCACCGACAAGCGATCGCTTTTGCAACATTGAATACAGCGGGACGCCGCTGTGCGTATGAACTGCCTGAATATTATTCAACGCAAACCCACAGGCTGCATACGCTTTCAAGCATTGCTACAACTGGCAAGTAAGGACCTTTCTAAAATTATATAACATTATACTAACCGTATATGGGACTCTATACCCAACAACCAGTGAGCTTATACCTTGTGACTGATTATTCGCATTGAAAGTTTATATTGGGATCCATGCGCATATTGACTATAGTATTTGCATTATTTAATATATTTTTACCCATTTTTTTATGATCATTTATAATCTAAATTTAATCAATTTTATTGTCTATACCTAGTGTATTTCAACTTTTTTCTGCATTTTTTTTTACCATTTTTTAAAGATTTACTGTCATTTCTGCATTTTTACCATTTGTGTTAATAAAGATCCCTTTACTTTGAGAGTGTGCCCCACTTTCATTATTTATTTATTTTACATTCTGTGTTTTGTCACTGTAGGGAGAGGTTGCTTTGTGGAGCAGGGACAGGCTGTTAGGGCCACCAAACACTAGCTAATAGGGCCACAAAAGTCCTTTTAAGGACTAGTATAGGTGTGCTATTGATAGGTGTGATATACTGAGGGGTGTGATATACTTATAATATACTTTCTAACATAGAAAGTATATTATAGTGCATTTGTATTGTGCAGCAGTTGTGTGCGGTTATCCTGCGATACAGCAGCTATATAGAGGGGCAAACGCTATTCGAAAAACTAATTGCAACGGGTGTGATATACCTGTTGCCCACAAAAAAACTGATTGAGGGGTGTGATATACCTATAATATACACTGCCTGTCCAAAAAAAAGTCGCCACCTGGATTTAACTAAGCAAATAGTTATGAGCCTCCTATTGGATAATTACTGTATGGGCGATTATCTTTCAGCTGGCAACAAGTTATTTAAGCCCAACTGGTGCAATGAGTTGCTTCTCATTTCTTAAACAACCATGTCGAAAGACACATCTCGTGGTCGTGGAAAAGATGTTAGTCTGTTTGAGAAGGGTCAAATCATTGGCATGCATCAAGCAGAGAAAACATCTAAGGAGATTGCAGAAACTACTATAATTGGGTTAAGAACTGTCCAACGCATTATTAAAAACTGGAAGGATAGTGGGGGCCCATCATATTCGTGGAAAAAAATCCTGAATGATCATGATCGTGATCACTTAAATGTTTGGTGAAATCAAATTGAAGAAAAACAACAGTAGAACTAGGGCTATGTTTAATAGTGAAAGTAAGAGCATTTCCACACGCACAATGCAAAGGGAACTTAAGGGATTGGGACTGAACAGTTGTGTAGTCGTAAGAAAACCACTAATAAGTGAGGCAAACCAGAAAAAAAGGCTTCAATTTGCTAGGGAGCATAAAGATTGGACTCTGGAGCAATGGAAGAAGGTCATGTGGCCTGATGAGTCAAGATTTACCCTGTTCCAGAGTGATGGGTGCATCAGGGTAAGAAGAGAGGCAGATGAAGTGATGCACCCATCATGCCTAGTGCATACTGTACAAGCCTGTGGGGGCAGTGCTATGATCTAGGGTTTCTGCAGTTTGTCAGGTCTAGGTTCAGCAACAGTATGTGCTCCAAGAATGAGGTCAGCTGACTACCCGAACATACTGAATGACCAGGGTATTCCATCAATGGATTTTTTCTTCCTTGATGACACGGGCATATTCCAAGATGACAATGCTGCCAGGATTCATCGGGCTCAAATTGTGAAAGAGTGGTTCAGGGAGCATGAGACATCATTTTCACAAATGGATTGGTCACCACAGAGTCCAGACCTTAACCCCATTGAGAATCTTTGGGATGTGCTGAAGAAGGCTTTGCACAGCAGTCAGATTCTACCATCATCAATGCCAGATCTTGGTGAAAAATGTACACAACACTGGATGGAAATAAATCTTGTGACATTGCAGAAGCTTATTGAAACAATGCCACAGCGAATGCGTGCTGTAATTAAAGCTAAAGGCAGTCCAACAAAATATTAGAGTGTGTGACCTCTTTTTTTGGTGGTGACTTTTTTTGGACAGGCAGTGTATATCACTATATTCTAAATATTTGCGAATTCTCGAAGTGCCGATATTCCTGATAAAAATTCGCAATTCGAATATTTGTGATCAACACTAGCTTTAAATAATCTAGAGGTGTTTTGCAATGGCATGGTGTCCGGCTCTTGGTGTGTATCCTGGAGAGAGGCAATCTGTGCAAGATCAGCAAAACCAAACATAGTGTGGGATGGTTCTTTATTCATTCATTAAAATCTTCGGGCAGGAGCATACGGTGCTATTAAACACAGAAAAAGGTTCGCGGCGACGGCCGTTTCGCGCTAGTTTGCGCTTCGTCTAGCCACTGACCTCATTGTGCTACCACACACAATATATACTGACCTCATTGTGCTACCACACACAATATATACACGTCATTGCGTCCGGGTACCTAGGCAACCCAGGCGCTTCTCTTCTCTATTATCATAAGTGTAAGCCACAATAAGATTTCCTCCGAGCCATCAATAACTTTGAGTGGCGGGAAGGGTTCACATTGGTGTCGCTCGATGTTGAGAGCCTATACACTCGTATACCACATAATGCAGGTGTTCAAGCTGTCAGAGAAGTGTTAGAACAGAGAAAATCACTATGTATTGTCAATTTATTGAGGAAGCACTTACCTTTATTCTTTCAAGTAAAGTCTTCATGTTTGGAGAGCAATGTTTCAGGCAGAGACTAGGAACAGCAATGGGTACGCCTGTATCATGTACTTATACCAACCTGTTCCTAACCATGTTTGAGGACAGGTATGTTTTCATAGTAGCTAACCCATATTTACAAGGGACTTCGTGTCTTATTTGAATGATGGTAACAGCATAAACATGAGATTCACCCTCAACTTTGGGGGCAATTCTCTTGAGTTCCTAGATGTGTATATGGAGGCTGGAGAAGATCGCCTACAGACTAGTGAATATAGAAATACAAAAAAAGAGGATTACGGTACAATTTGAACTCTCCGGTCCTAAGAGTGGACCAGAAATTACGAGAAAGGTACCTGAAGTAGAGGTTATCAGAGGCGCCAAGGGATGGAGGTGAGTTCTGTAGAGAACAATATATATATATATATATATATATATATATGTGTGTGTATAGGAGTTATGCTCGTCCACAGCTATGGATCAGGATAGGCAGCTCAAGTGTTTCGGTGGGTCAAGGATTACCCTTGCCCACCTTTGGAGAGATAAAAGCGGTGCGGAGAGAAAGAAAAAAAAGAGGAGCCCTTCGCACCCGTTAAAAAGAAAGAAGAAACACGTACTAGGCGCCAAATCACTCGGTTATTAATCGTAATGAAGATATGTTTGGTTCTTATTTGTATATAGAAAATAAAAAGACCTTCACCTGGGTCTAGTTAATAATAATATTAATTAACACATTAATAATTGTTCTTTTCTGTACGGTGAATTGCCCCGCAGTAAAATTGATATCCAATGACCATCTAATATACCTCCACCCACATAATCATTTAAGGTTTTCTGTCCGGTGAATGAATAATTTTTGGGCCTGTAATCTAACTGGCCAACAGTAAAATTGTTATACGGTGACCGCCTAATATTCCTCCAGCCACATTATCAATAGTTCTTTTTTGTACGGTGAATGAATAATTTTTGGGGCCTGTAGTCCACTGGCCTGCAGTAAAATTGATATCCAATGACCGTCTAATATACCTCCAGCCACTTAATCACTTGATGTTTTATGTCCGGCGAATGCCTAATGTTTGGAGCCTGTACCCCCATGGTCTAAAATAAAAAATGTCTAGGCTCCAGCAGGGCAGATTTTTTTGGGATTCCATTTAAGACACATAAAAATGGCCCCTGATTAAAATACATATTTTTTGTGGGAATTTTTGCAACTGATCCCCCTCTGGTATGTCATTGTCCATGTTGTGGGATGATTTGCGAACTTCTAGTAAGTATTTGGTGGCTGCAAATATGACCTGAAGGTTTTTCAGGTTCGCCTGCCATTAAAGTAAATGGGGCCCGCCGCGAACTTGCGGTTCGCGAACATTTGATCGCGTTCGCACGATCGCGTTTGTGAATCGTCCCGGACGATGTTTGGCCATCACTACTCATGACCCACCTCTATTGGCCAGAGCTCAGAGCTGCTACAAGGAGTCTCTTTCCCCTTAGAGAACCTAAGTTATCTCTGCATAACAGTTCATTATTTCAATCAGCACTGTGTAATGCTGTATTAAAGGGTTTTGGGAACATTTTTTAAAAATAAAAATATCAGAGATTCATTACTCACCTCCACCAATACCCTGCCACTGCTGTGTGCTTACTGCCCCAGCATGACACAGATGGAAACGGTAAGAAAGGCCCTCTCAGTCAGCCATTTGCCTTAGCAGTGATTGGCTCCAATGGGTCTTCCTAGAATTTCCGGCTGTTTGAGCCAGGACAGAAAATGCAGAGCAATGAGGACCAACTGAACATCTTTTAGACCCCCTTTAAAAAATATGTCCCTTGGAAACTCATTTTAAGTACTTGCTACACTAGCTATAATAGTTATAGGAACTATGAACCCTGGGTAGAATGATTCTGCTATCATACACCCTTCTATCTGTCCATACTTACATTTGGCAGATCAACTGTGGTTACTGAGGTCTAACCACTGACATTATTTCTGCACCACAGAGGAACTGAGGCCCTCTGAGCTTATTAATGTGAAATGAACAGGCCCTACATTTGGAAACCCTTGGACAATGGGAAATATTTATTAAATTTAGTTACATCACGAGAAATAAAGGTACCGTAGTTTGTAGTTATGAGTTAATGCATTTACCTTCTTTCTCCAGGTGGTGGTGCTAGAGATTTGTTTTTTCCTTCCTTACATTTTTGGAACACAGACAAGAATCTTCTAGGAATAGCTCAAACATTTTTTATAATCTGAATTCGTTGGAATGGGCCAGTTTTATATCTAAAATACTTATACATATTCCACTGCGCAAAAGAGTCAGGGTAAATGCCCAAAACAGCTAATGTACATACATATGTGTTGCATTTTATCCTCATGTCATGCTCATTTTAGATATTAGTACCCCTTACAGCACATACAGATAATGCAAGTCATTGTGACTGAATCGGTGACAGAGCATCTGGCAGAGATGTGAACAGAGCATTACCCTGACCACCACTAACTATATACTATGGTATTTGTTTGATACTGCGGTGGGATGGAGGTATTTTGTACTGCACTGCGGTGTCTGTTTGGTGCTGCTGGCAAGGTATGTTGTGCTGCACCTTGGTATTTGGCACTGCTGGTGAGGTATGTTGTCCTGCACTGTGGTATTTTGCACTGCTTGGGAGGTATGTTGTCCTGCACTGTGGTATTTTGCACTGCTTGGGAGGTATGTTGTGCTGCACTGTAGTACTTGCTGCTGCTGGTGAGGTATGTTGTGCTGCACTGTGGTATCTTGCACTGCTGGGGAGGTATGTTGTGCTGCACTGTGGTATTTTGCACTGCTGGGGAGGTATGTTGTGCTGCACTGTAGTACTTGCTGCTGCTGGTGAGGTATGTTGTGCTGCACTGTGGTATCTTGCACTGCTGGGGAGGTATGTTGTGCTGCACTGTGGTATTTTGCACTGCTGGGGAGGTATGTTGTGCTGCACCTTGGTATTTGGCACTGCTGGTGAGGTATGTTGTGCTGCACTGTGGCATTTGGCACTGCTGGGGAGGTATGTTGTGCTGCACTGTAGTACTTGCTGCTGCTGGTGAGGTATATTGTGCTGCACTGTGGTATTTTGCACTGCTGGGGAGGTATGTTGTCCTGCACTGTGGTATTTTGCACTGCTTGGGAGGTATGTTGTGCTGCACTGTGGTACTTGCTGCTGCTGGTGAGGTATGTTGTGCTGCACTGTGGTACTTGCTGCTGCTGGTGAGGTATGTTGTGCTGCACTGTGGTACTTGCTGCTGCTGGTGAGGTATATTGTGCTGCACTGTGGTATTTTGCACTGTTGGGGAGGTATGTTGTCCTGCACTGTGGTATTTTGCACTGCTTGGGAGGTATGTTGTGCTGCACTGTGGTACTTGCTGCTGCTGGTGAGGTATGTTGTCCTGCACTGTGGTACTTGCTGCTGCTGGTGAGGTATATTGTCCTGCACTGTGGTATTTTGCACTGCTGGTGAGGTATGTTGTGCTGCACTGTGGTACTTGCTGCTGCTGGTGAGGTATGTTGTGCTGCACTGTGGTACTTGCTGCTGCTGGTGAGGTATGTTGTTCTGCACTGTGGTACTTGCTGCTGCTGGTGAGGTATGTTGTCCTGCACTGTGGTACTTGCTGCTGCTGGTGAGGTATGTTGTGCTGCACTGTGGTACTTGCTGCTGCTGGTGAGGTATGTTGTGCTGCACTGTAGTACTTGCTGCTGCTGGGGAGGTATGTTGTGCTGCACTGTGGTATCTTGCACTGCTGGGGAGGTATGTTGTACTGCACTGTGGTATTTTGCACTGCTGGGGAGGTATGTTGTGCTGCACTGTGGTACTTTCTGCTGCTGGTGAGGTATGTTGTGCTGCACTGTGGTATCTTGCACTGCTGGGGAGGTATGTTGTGCTGCACTGTGGTATTTTGCACTGCTGGGGAGGTATGTTGTGCTGCACCTTGGTATTTGGCACTGCTGGTGAGGTATGTTGTGCTGCACTGTGGCATTTGGCACTGCTGGGGAGGTATGTTGTGCTGCACTGTAGTACTTGCTGCTGCTGGTGAGGTATATTGTGCTGCACTGTGGTATTTTGCACTGCTGGGGAGGTATGTTGTCCTGCACTGTGGTATTTTGCACTGCTTGGGAGGTATGTTGTGCTGCACTGTGGTACTTGCTGCTGCTGGGGAGGTATGTTGTGCTGCACTGTGGTACTTGCTGCTGCTGGTGAGGTATGTTGTGCTGCACTGTGGTACTTGCTGCTGCTGGTGAGGTATGTTGTCCTGCACTGTGGTACTTGCTGCTGCTGGTGAGGTATGTTGTCCTGCACTGTGGTACTTGCTGCTGCTGGTGAGGTATGTTGTCCTGCACTGTGGTACTTGCTGCTGCTGGTGAGGTATGTTGTTCTGCACTGTGGTACTTGCTGCTGCTGATGAGGTATGTTGTGCTGCACTGTAGTACTTGCTGCTGCTGGGGAGGTATGTTGTGCTGCACTGTGGTATCTTGCACTGCTGGGGAGGTATGTTGTGCTGCACTGTGGTACTTGCTGCTGCTGGTGAGGTATGTTGTGCTGCACTGTGGTACTTGCTGCTGCTGGTGAGGTATGTTGTTCTGCACTGTGGTACTTGCTGCTGCTGGTGAGGTATGTTGTGCTGCACTGTAGTACTTGCTGCTGCTGGGGAGGTATGTTGTGCTGCACTGTGGTATCTTGCACTGCTGGGGAGGTATGTTGTACTGCACTGTGGTATTTTGCACTGCTGGGGAGGTATGTTGTGCTGCACTGTGGTACTTACTGCTGCTGGTGAGGTATGTTGTGCTGCACTGTGGTATCTTGCACTGCTGGGGAGGTATGTTGTGCTGCACTGTGGTATTTTGCACTGCTGGGGAGGTATGTTGTGCTGCACCTTGGTATTTGGCACTGCTGGTGAGGTATGTTGTGCTGCACTGTGGCATTTGGCACTGCTGGGGAGGTATGTTGTGCTGCACTGTAGTACTTGCTGCTGCTGGTGAGGTATATTGTGCTGCACTGTGGTATTTTGCACTGCTGGGGAGGTATGTTGTCCTGCACTGTGGTATTTTGCACTGCTTGGGAGGTATGTTGTGCTGCACTGTGGTACTTGCTGCTGCTGGTGAGGTATGTTGTGCTGCACTGTGGTACTTGCTGCTGCTGGTGAGGTATGTTGTGCTGCACTGTGGTACTTGCTGCTGCTGGTGAGGTATGTTGTCCTGCACTGTGGTACTTGCTGCTGCTGGTGAGGTATGTTGTCCTGCACTGTGGTACTTGCTGCTGCTGGTGAGGTATGTTGTCCTGCACTGTGGTACTTGCTGCTGCTGGTGAGGTATGTTGTCCTGCACTGTGGTGTTTTTGTAAAATGTTTGTGTGCCACAAGTGTGCCAGGCCCACTAGGTTGTTTTGAATGGCACAGTTGTTAAGGCAGTTGTTCACAAAACCACAGATCTGGACTTCACCTATAGCAGTCGCCTCTCCCAAGTACTAACTGTATCTCTCGGTACTTAAATACTCGCAAGACTTACAGTAGGTTTCAAGAAACATATATGAAGCATGTGTCAACACAGGCAGACAACAATTTACTGAAATATAATTACAGATAGCTTTAACAGAAAGTCCAGCAATGGAGTAGATGGGAGATGGTAATGGCCCATAGGTTGAGAGTGGATAAATGACACTCAACAGAAATTGACCAGGCCAGGGGATAACCTAACCCAGACTCAGATGCAACGCAGTGCTAGTAAACAGGAAAGCATAAAGCTACAGGGAATTTATTTACAGCACAAAACACAACTTTACTAGACACACCACCACCAGCACCGGAAACATAACAGTGGATAGAAGCAGAAGGCTCCGTCGACTGTATAGTGGCCATGCTGATATACTGCTGCTCAGGTGCCATTCAAGTGAGGCTGTGTCGGTGTAGCCAGTCACCTCTGCAACCATTTCATTCTGTAGGCTCCTCAGCAGCACTATGGCCATCACTCTCTTGCATGCAGCCATTTTCTGGTCCCCGAAGCCATGGTGAACGCTGCCCCATGTTCCAGTCAGGAACCAGTTTAGATCCAGTGTTTGGCATACCCGTGGCTGGGAATGTGCAATGAGCAGGACCGTGGTACGGTTACACTGACGCCAAATATTGCAGTGGGTCAGGATATGGGTATAATAGTCTATAGTTTTGTTTGTGACGCCAATTGCAGCGTGTGCAGGGTACTGTCACAGGTCCCTTTAAAGGTGTTATAACGCACGTCCCAGTTTAGGAATGCCAGAGTGGTGTAATGTCTCTGTTTGGTGGTGATAATGGTGTCAACGGTGTCTACTAACTGGGTACGGCTGGTCTCCTGGATCTTGGCTCACTTGCAATAAATTAAGTGTAGTGCTAGTAGGAATAATAGAGGGATTTTGCAGCAGAAATTGAGATCCAGAACTTTGGTAAAGTTCAAACATGTCTTTACTGATTGTAACTTTCATCCATGCAAGATACAGCTTTAGTCATTGGTCCCAGCAGGTATTGGCAATGGTTGGCAGGAATTTATCTTCTGCTCTATCAACCTGAAGCTTGCAGGAAAGGACGTCTGCTTAGTAGCTCTATACTGTGGCAGGAATTTGGCTTCTGCACTCTCTATCTTCTGCTGTATGGGGACTGACTAGCTGAGGAGGAATATGGCTTCTCCTGGGTCTCTGGACTTTACTCACAGTTATCGTTGCAGGGTATGCTTTCTTCCTGTAATTGGAGATTGTCTGCTTGCTTCATTCAGCCGAGGCTGCAGGGCTCATGCAGGGGCTGATGATCAATGTCTCAGCTGAGACAAGATCCTGGCTTGGTTCCCTATATCTAGGAGCTCCTAACACACACAGCCTTTCCCAACAGGGGAAGCTGGCACACTGCCTCTAACTTCCTTCTTCACCCATGAGGCAGGATGTGGGCACAGCCCACTCTGCTCACAGAGGGGAATCTAAGCTGGAATAAACTATTCCAGCTTAGATGTACTAAACTGAACCTAAGTCCTTGCTAACACATTGCTGCCACCTGCTGGTGAACATGGAAATTGCAGCAATAATTAGATTTAACAAGGTTTTATGCACATTTGTGAGGATATAATGTAAAATTACATCAGATGACAAAGTAAATGCTTTTAACAGATTGTAGCGGGGAAAAATAGTTTAGTAACACAACTCTGGGGTGTTACAAATGCACAGCTCTTGGAGCCCCTGCTCTACTTTCCTGCAGGGGACGCTCTCCTATGTGATGTAGGGATGCGATAGACGTGAACTAGCCAGCTCAACAAACCATTGCCACTTGCTGCAGGACACCACAAAAGAGTCCAGTTGTAGTTTACAACTACAAATGCAGCAAATACAAATATAAGTGAATGTACTATAGTGATTCCAGATATTTCAATGTACCAATAAAGGTTAAGTTTTACGTCTTCTTAACAGGTCAGTGATGATGTGGATGAAGACAAGTGTCAAAAGTAGTAAAACATGAAATACACATGATATATTATGGTGCATGTCATAAAAAGGTGAAAATGTTAGCATGGAAATAGATAAATAAATAAAATATCTTGAAGCCTTTAGTCTATTAACCCTTTATTGACTTGCCATGCATCTACGGCGAATGTCATCTTTTGAAAGATGACACCCACTCTGGAGAGGAGCAGGAGCCATAGTAACTGGGTGCCGATCACAGACTCCTCAGACACTGTTATCAGTTCTGAAACAGCTTTCCCCAGGAGCATTGCATTTTCAGAGCCCAAATGGCTTCCCCTGCGTTGAAATCGGGGGAAGACTTTCATTGGTGGTGATAGGCTGGAGCCTGTATGAGGCTACCACTCCTATCACAGGTATGTTCCAATGTAGGCATGCAGGTGGCAGAAGTACATTGTAATATACTGAATTTCCTATACACTAATGTATTAGTGTATAGGAGAAGCAATCTGATGATTGCATATTCAGGTTCCATTGCATTTTTTCCAATTCCATCCCATTTTATTTTTTTTCCAGATTCCTATTACATGGAATGCATTACTAAATAGTTATATTAGAAAGTGCAACCTGTTCCCCAAAAACCAAACCCCATATGACTATGAGAACGGAAAAATGAAAAAGTTATGGCTCCAGGAATCCTGACAATTCGTATGGCTAGACCTTATCGTCTTCCTCTCAGTCCTGCTCCTCAGCTCCTCACTCACTAGGATCAGCTGTTTTGATGCCAGAATTCACCGGTCTTCTCAGACATCCATCTGTTTCTCCTCACAGCAGCATGCTATACCCGTGGCAGTTGCCTCCTCTTTCTTGATTGGCCAGCTTTCCCTCTTTAGGGTAGGAGTAGTGAGCAACACTTAGCAAGATTCACAGCTCCCATCGGATAAGGTTGTGCTGCGCTCCACTACTACCAATGAGTACAGCACACATATAGGGAAAAACATATACAGAGACATAGCATACATAAGGAAGGGGGAAATAAGATGTACACAATTAAAAAAAATGTAAGCAGATTTTCAATTTTTTTAATTCCCTCTCAAAAAATGTATATACAGTATGTGAATTAAATGGTCCCATTAAAAAGGCCTTATATGGCTACAACACCAATGGGGGGAAAAAAAGTTTATAGTTCTTGGAATAAGGGTATGACCACACGGTGCATTATTAATGGCTTGTGGTATATAAAGTTCCAAACTGCTATTAACAATGGAGACTTGCTATACAGTTAACCTGAAATAGTGTAAATCATACTTGCGTACCTCCTTTATTTGCTCGCAACCGGCCGCCGGCCGCCATCTTGATTGAAGATCTCAGCCGAAATCCCGTGAGTGGTGACGTATGTCGGCCGGCGTAATGACGTAATCTCATGCTGCACGAGATTTCGCTCCCGTCCTTCAAGCAAGATGGCGGCGGCAGGTCCGTCGTGAGCAAATGGAGGTGGTAAGTTTGATAAGAAAAAAAATATATGTTAATTTCACACTGTTTTTACACTCAGATGCCGCGTACAATGACAGGGAACGGATCCAGTTGTATTATGTCTTATATAGCCATGATGGATCCGTCATGAACACCATTTAAGAAAGTCAATCGGGGATGGATCTGTTTTCTATTGTGCCAGAGAAAACGGATCTATCCCCATTCACTTACATTGTGTGTCAGGACGGATATGTCTTGCTCCGCACCACATCACGGACAGAAAAACTATGTAGCGTTATTCTGTCTGCGATGGGAGCGCACCAAACAGAACGGAATGCATTTTGGAGCATTCCGTTTCCTTCAGTTCAGTTTTGTCCTCATTGACAATGAATGGGGACAAAACTGAAGCATTTTCTTCCGGTATTGAGATCATATTACTGATCTTAATAGCGGACCTGAAAACTCTAGTGTGAAAGTAGCCTTATATGTAATGGACTGGCTGAAGTTACACAGAAGTGCAGTATCCTCAGCTGTTACAGTTCTCATGGCTGCACAGATAATCCGCCAAAAAGGTGTCTCTTTAGATGGTTTCTTATTCTTATCTTTCTTTTTCTGCACTTTGCTAACTTGTACTCTAGCTTCCAGATTATTTTCTGATTGTAGATTTTATTATTTTATTTCCTGAACATGATTATGGGAGAGGTCAGGTTGTCTGAGCTGTTCTTAACAGCATTTACAAACTATTAAAAAAATTGCTTTACGGCAACCCCATGGTCCATAGACACAGTGGTCAGGAGGGGACCTCAGTGACTTTTTTGGGAGAGTTTTCTAGACATGCCCTGTGACCAGTGCAGAGGTCATTGTACAAGGAAAGAGCAGATAAGTTTTGACAATCACCTGTTGTGAATGGAGGATCCTATATTATCTATACACAGAGGTGATATCATTACAGACAGGATTAGCATGAGTTAACTGCAGTAAAGTGATCTGTACAAGCCAAGAAATGGCGCCATTTATTAGATGTAGTGGCCAGTGAGAAAACTGCAGGATTTTTGGTATTAGTTTAAAAGTGACATAAAAATGGTAAAATAACATCATCAAAAATAATGTAAAAATATGTTAAACATAAAAAGTGATTCAAACAGCAGGTCATTTTCTGATTTTACAGTCGTGGCCAAAAGTTTTGAGAATTACATAAATATTGGAAATTGGAAAAGTTGCTGCTTAAGTTTTTATAATAGCAATTTGCATATACTCCAGAATGTTATGAAGAGTGATCAGATGAATTGCATAGTCCTTCTTTGCCATGAAAATTAACTTAATCCCAAAAATTCCTTTCTACTGCATTTCATTGCTGTCATTAAAGGACCTGCTGAGATCATTTCAGTAATCGTCTTGTTAACTCAGGTGAGAATGTTGATGAGCACAAGGCTGGAGATCATTATGTCAGGCTGATTGGGTTAAAATGGCAGACTTGACCTGTTAAAAGGAGGGTGATGCTTGAAATCATTGTTCTTCCATTAACCATGGCGACCTGCAAAGAAACGCGTGAAGCCATCATTGCGTTGCATAAAAATGTTTTCACAGGCAATGATATTGTGGCTACTAAGATTGCACCTCAATCAACAATTTATAGGATCATCAAAAACTTAAAGTAAAGAGGTTCAATTCTTGTTAAGAAGGCTTCAGGGCGTCCAAGAAAGTCCAGCAAGCGCCAGGATCGTCTCCTAAAGAGGATTCAGCTGCGGGATCGGAGTGCCACCAGTGCAGAGCTTGCTCAGGAATGGCAGCAGGCAGGTGTGAGCGCATCTGCACGCACAGTGAGGTCAAGACTTTTGGAAGACGGCCTGGTGTCAAGAAGGGCAGAAAAGAAGCCACTTCTCTCCAAAAAAACATCAGGGACAGATTGATCTTCTGCAGAAAATATGGTGAATGGACTGCTGAGGACTGGGGCAAAGTCATATTCTCCGATGAAGCCTCTTTACGATTGTTTGGGGCATCAGGAAAAAGGCTTGTCCGGAGAAGAAAAGGTGAGCGCTACCATCAGTCCTGTGTCATGCCACCAGTAACGCATCCTGAGACCATTCATGTGTGGGGTTGCTTCTCATCCAAGGGAGTGGGCTCACTCACAATTTTGCCCCAAAACACAGCCATGAATAAAGAATGGTACCAAAACACCCTCCAACAGCAACTTCTTCCAACAATCCAACAACAGTTTGGTGAAGAACAATGCATTTTCCAGCACGATGGAGCACTGTGCCATAAGTCAAAAGTGATAACTAAGTGGCTCGGGGACCGAAACGTTGACATTTTGGGTCCATGGCCTGGAAACTCCCCAGATCTTAATCCCATTGAGAACTTGTGGTCAATCCTCAAGAGGCGGGTGGACAAACAAAAACCCACTAATTCTGACAAACTCCAAGAAGTGATTATGAAAGAATGGGTTGCTATCAGTCAGGAATTGGCCCAGAAGTTGATTGAGAGCATGCCCAATCGAATTGCAGAGGTCCTGAAATAGAAGGGCCAACACTGAAAATACTGACTCTTTGCATAAATGTCATGTAATTGTCGATAAAAGCTTTTGAAACGTATGAAGTGTGTGTAATTATATTTCACTACATCACAGAAACAACTGAAACAAATATCTAAAAGCAGTTTAGCAGCAGACTTTGTGAAAACTAATATTTGTGTCATTCTCAAAACTTTTAGCCACGACTGTACATTCCCTTTAAGCAATATTCTCACAACCAATAAGGGCCTTCCCCTCCACGGCAGGTAAACTCTTCTGCTACATTATCCACGTTTCCACCTTGGAGCCACCACCTAACTACTGTTACTGAGGGGCTAGGCAGGCAAGTTAACCCCTACTCTCCACACACAACCTTTGGAATACAAGGTGCATAATGCTACTACATTAATTGCGTATGCAGTGGGCTGCCAGCATGTTCATGTTTTCTTTAATTGTCTAAAGGCTAAATTGGGTTACAATAAAAGAAATGTCACTGATTCTCATAAACAACTGTAAATCCAAGAGATCATGAGATCTAAGTGCCATATGAATGTAACTGTGAAGGTTATTGGAACGTCTGTTGTTTACCAGAGAACTGATGCACAGATTGTGCAGTCTTTCTAATTAGCTTCTTAATATACACATTAGTCAAAGGACTAAAATGTAATTTCTTTATCAGTGGGAACACTTCATTTAGACCATGGCATGTATCTGTATAATAATCTGTAGGGATTATACTGTATATGACTTCTGTTTCTAAACTTTATATGTAACATTGTCTTCTGCTGGACCTTTGGGTCCCCAATATTTTATATTGCAAATGTGTGACTTTAGGCCTCTGGGCCCTAATACAAATGCTAAAACAGAGCCCCCACCTACAAATTGCAATGTATAATACTTATACTTTATGGCAGAAGAGCCTTTACGCCCAATCAATCTCCAGGACTTGGGTGTGTATGTTACACTTTATGTACAGCATTGTTAACGCCCATTGGTGTGTCAGTCCACTTGAGGATCTACTGGTACTCTGGTCGACCAGTCTGACATACACTACATTTAGGAGTTTATAGGCTGGAAGATCAGCATATGTATAGCTTGTTAGGAGTTGACTCTAATGAAATAAAACAAAATGTACCCAGAAATATTTAGTAAA
Organism: Bufo gargarizans; assembly: GCF_014858855.1. Lineage (NCBI taxonomy): Eukaryota > Metazoa > Chordata > Amphibia > Anura > Bufonidae > Bufo > Bufo gargarizans. The sequence continues at coordinate 455,185,360 of NC_058082.1, forward strand.
TCATGGAGTCACCGCATTATATATTACCAGATTACTATCTTTCCCTTTCAGCACTGCCCTTAGAATTCTGTAACGTAGAGGGTGTGGACCCACTGTGCCATTGATTTGACTAAGGGCTACTACTAAGGGCATTATCTAAGCGGTCCTCTGGTATTCCCCCTTTCACCCCTGTACAGGGTTCTGGACTTTGAGGCATGGGAATCACCAAGTTGCTACTGCTTAGAGTAGTGTCCATTCAGGAAAACGGTTGTTTTCCAGGTGGGTCAAGAAACACTGGGGAAAGGCACAATGAAGAGAGGAAAGAACATAGTCAGTTCACGAGCCAAGGTTAAAAAAGTCAAAATTCATACAGTACAGCAGCCACACAGGGCATGGTGGGAGTTGTAGTTTTACAACAGCTGGAGGGCCGCAGGTTGAGCATCCCTGGTCTAGTGATTCAAGCTTGTAAAGAAAGGAATGAAGGAATAAAGAATAAGAAAGGTTATTACAAAATATTAGTCTGAATTCCTATATGATGTTCTGCAGTTTGCTAAAGAGTACCTTGCAGATGTTATGGGTCATACATCAGCAAAATGTCACACAGAGCACCCAGAAGGAATAATGTTTTTAAGTAGGTTAACAGCAGAGACAGATGTTGAATAGTAATTCGCTTACTGCTATTTCCCATTGCTTATACAGCACCATCTGGTCTACTATGCATCAGGGTCTAAAAAGGAAAGTAAATACCTTATCAAAAGGAAATGTCACTATTTCTTTTATGCTGCATGTTTACTGAACTCCTAGAATATCTGGCTAGATCTTATAAATGCTTTTACTGCCGACATGCATTATGTCTGTGACATTAGTGATTTGCACGTGTGCTTCTCCTGGTGTTGTAAGCTAAAGTTACCCATACACTTTAGTCTAAAGTTGATAAAAATTGACTATTTTAAGCACAATTATAGTCTAATATGTGACTATTTTAACCAAAATGATTTTTCAATAAATGAAATATAACAAAGAATGATAGTATCAAAATTGAATAAAGATTTTCAGAAATAGTATACACCACAAAATGTAAAAGCCATGAAAAATACAATGATCAAGCATTAAAAAATAAAATCACAAAATGGAAAAAATAAAACGTATGATTAACATTGCTACATAAAGGACCTGAACAATACATTTCATATTTAATCTGCACAGAGTACGCCATAATGAAAAGCCAAAATTGCTGTTTTTTGTACACACTATCCAAGAAATTGAATAAAAAGAGATAAAATAATGGCACTGATGGAAATGCCAATATTCTGCAAAGGCTTCACATAGCTCCATCAATGGAAAAATAAAATAAATATTATAGTTTTCACACTATAATGACACCAAAAAGTTTGTTTTCATTTCTCCCATAAAAATATATTAAATGTTTTTCCATACGCACCAAAAGGTTCTACATTGACAAAAAGATTTAAAAAAAGGTTATGGCTCCCAGTTAGGCCGTAATAGACCACTTCCTTAAAGGGTTAAAAAGGCTAAAAATTAGAGGAAACCCATTGATAAATGTGGGATATTGAGTGTACATGAAAACAAGTGGAGAAGAAGAGAGTAATGGAGTGCAGAGTATACCCCTGAGATGCCAAGGGTTGTCTCCTTTAACAGCCGTTATATGGCATTCACAAAAAAATGCGTATAGTAATACATGACTATTTGAGAATTAATCAATTGTCTGATCTCTAAAGTTTTTTTTCTCAGAAGTATAATATTGAAGACCTATCTTCAGGATAGGTCATCAATATCTGACACCAGGTATCCCCGCCGATCAGCAGTTTGAAGAGGCAGTAGCGCTTCCATGAGTGCTGCGGACTCCTCACTGCATACCAAGCACAGTGCCGGACATTGTATAGTGGCTGTGCTTGGTATTGCAGCTCGGGTCCTTTCATTTGAATGGGACTGAGCTGCACATGTGACCACTAAACATGACATCATTGACCTAGGAAAGGGCGGCATTGCTCATGAAACAAAGCGGCATCTTCAAGCATCTGATCGGTGTTGGTGCCAGAAGTCAGACTTCCACCGATTTACATATTGATTACTTATTCTTATCCTTAGTTGTTAAAAACCTCTTTAATTTTAGGGTGAAACAGCTTTGTATTATGAATGCATTGTGATTATAATGTTTTAAAATGTGCGTTAATATACTATATAAACATAGGGCCAATTTTCCATTCCTTTCCCTCTGTTATAATCTAGTGTCAGATTTCCCACTATAAACAAAGCTCTCCTAATGTTAAACACCAGAAGTGCTTTCATGTGGTCTGGGACTTGAGGACATAAGCGTTTTGGTAATTCAAAGCAGGTCTCATTAAAGCTCAGCTAAGACAGAGCATTCCTTAGTGAGTTAACTAGAAGGCAGAACACATTTTAAATAGATGACATGTTTTCAATTAAGATATGAATATGGTATTATATTATGTTCCCAACAATACAGTGGCATCCAATTTCAACATTCACTTGGTTGAATCCATGGCAACATAAACATAACAGTAATGAAAAAAAATCTGGGTTCTAACTATACATAAGGTTTCCTCGCCTATCTCTCATTGTAAGCACAACATCAAACTTTGCACAGCAATCACGTGTTTCAGCTTCCAGGCTCTGACCATCTATGAGCCTTTCAGGCCTCTTTCTATCCCCACAGTAATAAGACCAGCAGCTGCACCTGGGTTTGTCCAGGACTAGGGGAAAGTGTTGTACTGATGAGGGGAGGGAATGGCAAATGTTAAAAATGAAAGGTGGAATCTGGTTGGTTGCTATGGGCAACTAAGCCAGTTCTACTTTACACCAGTTTGATAAATGACCCATATGTATTCAAAGCATTATATAATCAACAAAGCAATCACAGAATAAGCCAAATTAAGAAGGGAAAATATTTTTCCCATTCCCTCACAAAATTATTTTGTAATAGTAAAGCAATTTATATGTACACCACAATGGTAACAATAAATCTACCAACCACCATGCAAGAACACAATACCCTATATAGTTAGTTTAAAGGTAAAATGAATAGGTTATGGCTGGGGTGGAGTTGTTAGGCCTTGCTTATGAGGAAATTACATGCATTCCTGATGAACTGCTAAACAAATTGCAGTCTTCGGACAGCTCACTGCACCCCCTGATCCTTACCACCCATTAACTCTCATGAGGAGAAAGATCTCCAAGACAACTGCAGAAAGCATGTTACTCAGCGTACAGAGGTATCTCCAGTATGGATCACTCCCACCAGACCAGGCTTCCACTACCCCCTATAAAGTCCACTTTCCTTCACTGCCTACATTATACCCATTTAATTGGTACTTTCTGGTAGGTAGTTTTATCAGAGGATCTGGAGGCTGCAAGCTGTGACTGGAGCTAGAAACAACACTTATATGCTAATCCCACATGCCAAGACCTAGAGGCACCTAATGCATTGCCTAGAGGTATCTCACAAACTTAGAAGGCATCAAAGAAGACGTGACACACATTGATAACAGAATGGTCAACCTAAAATCCTTTTAAGACATCACAAAAATGCTTGGATGACCACCATGTGAAGTACATATTATTCTTTCAGTGCAATTCCATTTGGGAGAAAATGAGAACCATCAAAGATAGAACAACCTTAGAATTGAGGAACTATTAGAGGATTCACCTGGAGTAAACATTTCCAAAACTTTTGAGTAAGTGTTCAATAGGCACTAAGGCCCCGTTCCTCTGACCCTATGAGGCAGGAAGATATCTAATGAGTTCATTTTCACAAGGAGACAGTCTCTAGCATTCAAGCTTCTAGGATTTCTGTTATCTATTTACCTTGTTTTGTCCATTTGTATGTTGAGAATGGCAGTTTAATTGAGTTTTCTGATGCTGGCCACTGTATGATTCCTGCTGCACATGTGCTGGGACAGAATGTAAAGACAGGTGAGACTGATGTCAGATGGTTTAATATGCTTAGTTCTTATTAATGTGCATCATTTCTGACCTCCAGCCCAATGCTGTGGTCCCAAAATGACAGCTGTTCTAGGGTCTTGTGATCACTCCCATCCATTAGCCACCTCCACTGACATAGCAGACTTCACATGCGCTACTGTAGAAGACGAAAAATTATATATCTCTGCAAGCACAGCCACCGCTGATGGATTACAGGGTGGTTGTAACCATGGAAACGAGCAGTGTATAATGTGAATAAAAATTTATACAGCCAGCAAAGGAAGCAATATGGACATTAACAATACATTAGTAAGTGGCTTGTATTAACTTTCTCTACATAATAAATGCTATTTGCTGCAGCAAAACCCCTTTAACCTGCTTTCTGCTAGCTCTGTCTCTCACTGCCAGTAGGACGCATGTGTGTGCACTCTCTCCGGCTCCTAATGGTGAGCCATTATCTTATCCGTCTGCCTGTGCATCGAGCTTTGCCTGACTGGATTTGACACTTCACTGTCTGACTTAACCTCTGCTGGATCTCTGTGCTGACCTTGAGCTGCCTACCCTGATCTTTGGACTGACTTTGGATCGCACACACACTGCCTGTCCTGACCTTGGCTTGTCCATGATCCCTTGGTGATTCTTGACTCCCATGGATCAGCAATCTACTGAACAGTCTACTCCAAGAGAAAGCAGTATTGTGGTTCCCCTGCAGTAGAGTCCAGATCCCTGTATAGGTTGAAGATCTGGGAGGCTAATAGGACAATACCCTTAGGAATAGTCCCAAGCCAAACCTGTTCAAGAGACACAGTGGATTCGCATCCATTTCATAACACATGACTGCTGAGCCCTGCATGTTCTTGGTGACAAGTTCTGTAATCATGAGTGAAGGTTCTGATATTAACTACAGAGGGACCATCACTGAGCAGATTTTTGAACACGCCATGAAAAAAACAGGATACACTGTGCTTTGCCCAGTGCAGGCTTGATTGGGCAGTGCATGATTCCTATCTTTGGTGTCTTCTGATGCACTGTTCATATCAGTTTTTCCTAGACGGATTCATTAAAAATTATTTTGCTTTTAAGTAACTAGCTCATCGCTTTCTTTTCCCTATAACTTCTTGCATCCCACTCCGAAGCATTCTCCTCTTGCCCATGTGTAAATACTTTTAGAAATTTCAATTTTGATATTTAGTAAAATGTATAAATCTAACCTCTTAGAAATAAAGTATTAGATAAGCTTGTGTTTTAATCTTTCCTTTTGCTTTTAAATTTCGTATTCATGCAAAACATTACAGAACCTCATCCCCAATACCACAATAGAACATGATGGACCAATCGTATGTTTATGCAGTACTTGAATTGATTAGAGTAGTAGTGACACCTAGTGGTCAGCCTTAATGTGTGAACTCTTGTAAGAACATCATAATTTGCACTTAGTTTTGCATTTACAAAAGCAGATTCAAACATTAGTGGATAACAGTGGGGCACTTTCAATAGCAATGAGAACAGTGGATAATGGTAAGTATAAAATTTATTGATAATATGATTAAAATATAATTGTTCACATCTGATTAAATAGTAGCAGCATTAGTGATGGTATTAAGGCATACTAAAACAACAATACAGATAAAAATTGTGGCAAAAGATAAAATAAAAATAAAAAGTGTTAGTCCATCAATGGAATCATAGTTGGGCTGGTATCTAGCACCAAAAATATAAATGCTCTAGGTATACACAGTTAATTTTCAGTTATTAATTGTATCAACTGGGCTCCAATCTAAAGTGCAAGTCAGCGCTGGTTATATTCAGAGCGGCGTCCCGCTCCTAAACTGAAACAGCGGCGTCCCGCTGTATATTTCGATGAGCGATCGCTTAATGTTGCAGACACATCGATCTTACCCGGAGGGCTTCAATGGAATCGCCTACCCTCGACTCGGTGCGCCTCCTCTGTATATCGGTGCTCCGGTCTCGAGAGCTGTTAGTCTTCAGAAGATCCCACGCCAGCACCGCAAGTCCACGTGGGTTCGCTGGAAGTGCAGGTTTCCCTTGTACAGCAGAGACCTCATGCGGCTGGCGTTATCAGATCTGTAGAATAATAAATCCTGCTCCTCCGAAATCGATCGAAAGTGTGTGTCTGTAATCCAATCGTGGGGGTTCCTACCAAACGCGTTTCGGGGTTTAGGAAATTGATCCCTTCACTACTATAGCGAAGTTGACGAATATGGAGCTAAAACGAAGATGGAGAATACTTTGTTATCTTCGTTTTGAGGAATATGATGAATACATTCGTCATATTCGTCATCTTCACTAATTCTAGATATCAAACCAACAGGAAAGTTACCTTAAGTTAAAATCGCAATACGCGATTATTTAAATCGCATATTAATTGCGATAACTAGAATAATGACGAATATTCAATTTCGACGAAATCGAATATGGCACCTCCCGCTCAACACTACATTTTAGTAATAAAATGCTTGCTGATTGTGCAAAAAAAAAAAATTACTTATTGGAAGTAAACAATAAAGTTGAATGACTGCAAGCAGATATCTTAAAGACAGTGAGGAATTGATAGAGAAGTTATGTTGGAAATGTCTGCATCTTTACATTACTCAAAGAATATTCTTTAGTTATTGAAACTGTAATATCAGTTTAGTTCTAATTTTGTCCAAGCATACTTCCAAGGCAGAATTCATGTGCTAGCAGCTATAGAGGCTGTAATTAGGGCCACCTTCTAAAAGGGTTGAACCAACAGGTGCAAGAATGAATAACTCACATACCTTCACCATGAGACATCATGCCTCATCATTTTACTTCTTCTAACATTTCCTGGTTCCTGTGCTGGCTGCTTGCAAGGACTTGAATGGAGTTTGCTGGTGAGGGAATAGCATCACTTTTTGGAGCCGGAGTACAAAATAAGTGCTTCTGTGAGGTGGGCCACCTTTCTCCTGCTTCAAGTTGAGGAGCCTGTGATGCCAAAGAGTTTTAGTAATTTCCCAGTTTATGGTAACCCTGATTTAGTCTACAGTAGTTTAGAAGTTTGCTCATTTAATAAAGGAGTTTTGCCAGCAAAAGACTTTTACGCAACATAAATGTCTGATCAATGTGGGTTTGACCTGTAGGACCTCCATCGATACTAAGAATGGGAGTGGACAATGACCTTCAGAGATGTGTTTCAGCTTCGGTGGTCACTCTACATTTTAGTAAATTGAGATGCAGAAAGAGTTGTGTGCTATAATGGAGAGTGAGCACCTTCTTTTTTCCTGGGAATGTGCACCGCTGGTCCACATCAAAACAATATTCCACTAGTGTTTTATTGGGAGAGCCTTTAAAAAAAAAATCCTATTAAGGAATCAGGACATGAAATTTTATCAGAGTCTGTCACTTGGTTTTCCTCTACCAAACCACCACCAATATGTTATTCAGCTCATTATTAGCGTGAGCAATATGCTTTTATATAAACTCTCTAAAAGTGAAAAATGTAAATGCAAAATTATATTCAAGTGCGTGTTGTATGCGGATAACATACTTTTAGTTATCTGGATGGTGCTGTGCTGGTCACACAGTCTGGGCTGTAATCATGCCCACTGTAGCATCGCTGACATCTCAAAGTGCCACCAAAATTACTGAAATCTCTCACTCTTTTTTACGCTATCTGGTGCAACATTGTAGCTGTATGAGGCTTGTTTTTAGCTGGTCGAGATCTACATTTTGAAGGGGCTGTGCAGTGTCAAGATGTTGATGACCTATTCTCAGAATAGGTGATCATAATCAGATTGGTGGTGACCAGACTCCTGGCACCCCCGCCGATCATCTGTATGAAGAGCCAACGGGGCTCATGAGAGTGCTGCGTCCTCTTCAATGCTTACCTGTATTTAGATTTTAGTGGTGTTTCAGGGTAATTACTTTTCCTTTTTTGTTCAATAGTTTTTTCCTTTCACCATGCAGCAGAAATAATTTGTTCTATGGGTCACTTAGATTACAAACCAAATATTGTATGGTGTAATATGTTTTACTCCTTTTGTGCAGCAAAAACCTTTCCTGAGTGAACTTTTGATTTATTTTATGAACAGATCTGTGTGAAGGCTTACTTTTATCTGGGAAGAGTTGACGTTTTCATTGGCACCATTTTGTTGCACATATGTTTTTTTTATTCCTTTTTAATCCGTTTTTTTTTTTTTTGGATTCGTAATGAACAAAAACAAGCAACTCAAATTTTGTAAAAATGTCTTTAATGATGTAATAATTTTATAGTATGGGTAGTTATGCATGCAGTGCTACAAATCATTTGTGTTTTTTTTTCCTTTTTTCCCACATAAAACATTTTATGGAGAATTTTTTTTATGTTTTTCAATATTTAAACATTTTTAAAATATATTTATATTGAATATTTTAGTTTTCATTTTAGTCTCACTTGGAGGACTTTTATGAGCTTGATTGTTTATATAATACTTTGCAATACTTCTGTATTGCAGTGTATTATGTCTATCAGTGTTAGGTCTCATGCACACGGCCGTTCTATGCATTGGGGACCGCAATTTGAATGGGTCCATGATCTGTCCGCACTGCCAAAAAATAAAACATGTTCTAGTTTTTTGCGGTGCGGAGGAACGGACATAAACACCACGGAAGTAATCCGTAGTACTTCTGTGCCTCCGTTCCGCACCGCAGCACCGGATTGTGGACCCATTCAAATGAATAGGTCTGCCTTTATGATGCGGGGAGCACACGGCCGGAGCCCGCATATTGCATACCTGCTGTTTGCGGGCCCCAATAGGCCCATAGCCGGGCAACAGCCGTGTGCATGAGGCGTTAGGGAGAGTTCACATCTCCATTTCATTTTCTATCCTTCTAATCCATCAAAAGAACAGAAAAAAAAAAAAATGAAAGAAAAAATCAGCTATGTACATTTGGCATCCGTTTGAGCCATTTCCATCAGAAATCTGTTATTTTAGACGGAAAAAAGTCATGCAGTCCATGCAGTACTTTTTCCATCTAAAAAAATTGATCTCAGATGGAAATGGCTCAAACGGATGCCAAATGTGTAAGAGGGTCTGTTTTTTACAGGATCCTGTGAAAAAAATTGATCTTGTGCATAAGGGCGGGTTTGCATTTGCGTTATGCAATTCCATCATAGGTTCCGTTATAACGGAATATAATGAAATTTTAGGACGGAATGCAAAACAGAAGCCTTTAAAGAGGCATTATGTTTTGCTCCATCCTAATACATGTCTATGGAGACAAAAAATTGTTCCATTTGGTTCCGTTATACATGATGGAAAAAATAGTCCTGTCGACAGGACTATTTTTGGACTGTTTACAGGATTCAGTTTTTTTTTCAGTTTTTCTGACGAATCAGAAGAACGGAAAATGAAACCGAGATGTGAACTCTTATTACATCCAGTCATTGTTAGACCCCCAGCTGCCAGACTAACCATTTGCACAGAGACCAATGAAGCCACAGGTGGAGCTATTGCTATTGTCTGCAACATCCTAGGGTTTAAACAGGCAGGATTGGCGTTATCTCTGATCCTGGCCATTGCACCAAGAGCCCAGCTGTGTATTATAGCTGTAATCCTGCTATTTATCATGTAGGCACACTGACTGGTGCATTCAGATTTCATTGCATTTTGTGGTGATAGACCCTCTTTAAGGCCCCTTTAGGCCTCATGCACACGACCGTTGTTGTGTTCCGTTCCGCAAAATGGGGTTCCGTTGTTCCTTGATCTGTTTCCGTTTTTGGTTCCGTTGTGTTTCCGTGTGTCTTCCGTTTTTTTTTGCGGACCGTCAGAAACAAAGGAAGGGGAAAAAAGTGTAATTTTAATATCTCCACCCAGGATACTGGTATATATGCTGGTCACCTGAGTTTGGTTTGGTGGCCATTTTCTGTAGTCTTTACAGGGTACAGAGGTTCGTTTGGTTGCTTGTCTTTGCTGTTTTACCATGGCGGATGACTAAGAGGAAGAGGTCGTATTGCACTGGCTTGTTGTCACCGCCAGTTCCATGAGAAGGTCTGGCAGACGTTCTTCTCTACCTCTTGCATGACGTTCTTTGTTTTGGTTTCACTTTGTGGTTGAAGGTTTGCCATTTACTTGTAGTTCCCGTTTTCTCCTACCTGCCAGCGTGGCGCTAGACAGCAAGAACATTGTTTGTGAGATTTTTGTAGATAGTGGAGCAGCTGTTAATCTCATTGATAATCAATTTGCATTAACGCATGGTTTCCAGGTATGCACTTTGGAAAAGGATATACCTGTTTTTGCTATCGATTCAGCTCCACTTTCTCAAAGATCGTTAAAGGGCATAGTTCACAATACCTGTTTGGCTGTGGGTGACACTCATGTTGAGGATATGTCATGTTTCGTCTTAAGCGGATTACCTACTCCTCTAGTGTAACCCCACTATTGATTGGCAAGCAAGGCAAATAAATGGTTGGAGTGAGTTTTGCAGAGAGAAGTGTCTCACGGCGTCTCTTTCAGAGGTTTCTACCAAGACTGTGCCATATTTTCTCTCGGAATTTTCGGATGTGTTTTCCGAGAGTGGTGTCCAGGAATTGCCCCCTCACCGGGAGTACGACTGCCCTATTAATCTCATCTCAGGCCCCAAGCTGCCAAAATCACGTTTATACAATCTCTCCCAACCTGAAAGAGTCGCTATGTGTACTTATATCTCTGAGAGCCTGAGAAATGGACACATCCGACCCTCGAAGTCACCTGTTGCCGCTGTTTTTTGGTTTGTTAAGAAAAAAGATGGTTCTTTAAGACCATGTCTGGATTTTAGGGAGCTGAACCGTATCACGATTCGCGACCCATATCCGCTTCCTCTGATCCCGGACCTGTTTAACCAGATTGTTGGGGCTAAGGTTTTTTCTAAGTTGGATTTAAGAGGGGCATACAACCTAGTCAGGGTCAGGGAAGGGGACGAATGGAATACGGCCTTCAATACCCCTGAGGGCCATTTCAAGAATTTGGTTATGCCCTTTGGTTTGATGAATGCTCCGGCCGTCTTCCAACATTTTGTGAACAGCATTTTTATCATTTAATGGGGAAATTTGTACTGGTGTATCTAGATGACATTTTGATTTTTTTCTCCTGATTTCAAGACTCATCAAGACCACCTACATCAGGTCTTGCTGATTCTGCGGGAGAATAAATTGTACGCTAAACTGGAAAAATGTGTGTTTGCGGTTCCGTAGATTCAATTTCTTGGTTTTCTTCTCTCTGTTTCTGGTTTTCGCATGGACCCTGAGAAGGTCAGCGCTGTGCTTGATTGGGAGCTTCCTGAGAATCAGAAGGCGCTAATGTGGTTTTTGGTTTTTGCCAATTATTACAGAAATTTCATTTTGAATTATTTTTCTTCGTGGTCGGTAGATGCGGTTAAAGCCTTTTCTAGTATCAAAGAGAGTTTTGCTTCTGCTCCCATTTTGGTACAACCTGATGTCTCTCTACCTTTTATTGTTGCGGTGGACGCTTCTGAGGTGGGTGTGGGTGCGGTCTTATCTCAGGGTCCCTCTCCTGCCAAATGGCGACCGTGTGCCTTTTTGTCAAGGAAACTCTCCTCTGCAGAGAGAAATTACGATGTGGGAGATAGGGAGTTGTTGGCCATCAAATTAGCTTTTGAGGAATGGCGCCATTGGTTAGAGGGAGCCAGACACCCTATTACCGTGTTTACAGACCATAAGAATCTGGCCTACTTGGAATCGGCTAAGCGTCTGAACCCAAGACAGGCCAGATGGTCTTTGTTCTTTTCTAGGTTTAATTTTGTTGTTACGTTCGGCCCTGGGGTTAAAAATGTGAAGGCGGATGCCCTGTCACGTTGTTTTCCAGGAGGGGGGAACTTTGAAGACCCGGATCCCATTTTGGCTGAAGGGGTGGTCGTCTCTGCTCTTTATCCTGATTTGGAGGCAGAGATTCAGGCAGCCCAGGCAGAGGCTCCTGATCGGGTTCTCTCCTCCTGTTACCTGTTCCTTCCCGTCCTTGGACGCATCTGTCCATGGACTTCATTACGGACCTGCCTCGTTCCTCGTGGAAGACTGTGATTCTGGTAGTAGTGGACCGTTTTAGCAAAATGGCGCATTTCATTCCCTTTCCTGGGTTACCCAATGCTAAGACGCTGGCGCAAGCGTTTTTTGATCATATTGTTAAATTGCATGGCATTCCTTCAGACATCGTTTCTGATAGGGCACGCAATTTGTTTCCAGATTCTGGAAGGCCTTCTGTTCTCGCTTGGGGGTTCGGTTGTCGTTCTCTTCTCCTTTTCACCCGCAGTTGAATGGTCAGACCGAACGCGTCAATCAGAATCTGGAGACGTATCTGCGCTGTTTTGTGGCGGAGAATCAGGAGGATTGGTATTCTTTTTTGTCCCTTGCTGAGTTTGCTTTAAATAACCATCGCCAGAAGTTCTCTGATAAGTCACCATTTTTTGGTGCATATGGGTTTCATCTGCAGTTTGGGACATTCTCTGGAGAGGGGTCTTCTAGTTTACCTGTTGAGGAGAGATTTTCCTCGTCTTTGTCATTTATTTGGCAAAAGATTCAGAGTAATCTGAAGAGGATGAGTGAGAGATATAAACGTGTGGCGGACAAGAGACGTGTGCCTGGTCCGGACCTGAATGTTGGTGATCTGATGTGGTTGTCTACAATTATATCAAACTGAAGGTTCCCTCCTGGAAGTTGGGTCCTAAGTTTATTGGGCCTTACAAGATCTTTTCCCGTCATCAATCCCTTTGCCCTCCGTCTTGATCTTCCTCAGACTTGCAAGATCAATAATGTTTTTCACAAGTGCCTATTAAAACCTTATGTCCAACCCACTGTACCCTCCTCTTTGCCTCCTCCTCTGATTGTTGTTGATGGTAATCTTGAATTTCAGGTCTCTAAGATTGTGGATTCTCGCACTATCCGCGGTTCTCTCCAGTACCTCGTTCATTAGGAGGGTTATGGTCCCGAGGAGAGGATGTGGGTCCCAGTGGCCGACCTTAAGGCCACTCGTCTCATCAGGGCTTTCCATAGGTCTCATCCTGAGAAGGTGGGCTCTGAGTGTCTGGAGTCCACCCGTAGAGGGAGGGGTACTGTCACCACCAGTTCTATGAGAAGGTCTGGCAGACGTTCTTCTCTACCTCTTGCATGACGTTCTTTGTTTTGGTTTTACTTTGTCATCTCCTTTCCTTCTCCCAGCTGTCACCTATTTACACTAATTGTCTCCCTTTATATTCCCTCCCATACTGCCTCACTTTGCGGTTTAAACTACTTCCTGGGGGAGGTGTTCAATGCTGGAGGCTGTGGCTGCTGATTCCTCAGAAAAGTCTTTTTCCTTTATTTGTGTTTCTTTGCTGGCTTGATTCTAGGTGACCCTGACTCTGTCCGTATTAAGTGCAGGGAGCCGGTGGTCGTCTCCCCTCACTATTTTAGGGTTTTCAGGTGTCACACAGTATTAGGTACGTGGGCATGCAATCGTCTACCATAAAGACCTTTGCATGGGCATAGCAGTCAGGGAGAGCTCTAGAGGTTTTATAGGGCTGACCCATATGCTCCTTAGTTTGGGATCAAGCCAGTCGGATGTTTATTTATAAGTTCCAGGTTTCTGCAACACCATCTGTGACACTTGTTTCCTGATGATGGGGACAGCGATCGGTTTTGTTGGACGAGGAACCTAGTAGAAGGCGGCGTTTTTGGGTCCATCCAATTGTTTTCCATCGCTACCGGAAAGGACACTTTCATACCCTCTTACCAAGATCTTCGGCAGCATCCAGAGAAGTTTTTTTTCCTTCTGTTGGATGTCAGTGTCTACATTTGATCGCTTGCTGTCATCTCTACGTACTGTCCTTACCTTTATGGACACCAATATGAGGCGCGGCATTTCTCTGGGGGAAATGCTCATCCTCACGTTGAGGTAAGCAATATCTTACTTATAGTTTAAACAATAATGTGCACTGCTTCTTGCAGGAGGAACATGTTTGTGGAAATGGCTGGTGTCACACATGTGTTAATGTTTGCTGAAGTAACCTTTCTTTTTCCTTAAAGTTTTGTGATAACTGTAAGCTATTTGTTTTAGCTTAAATTCGTGACACATAACATGGCAAGATTAAAGGCAGTAGTTGATATTAATCAGGTTTCAAATTTGTTGTCATCTAACGTCATTATCATGCAGAGCGTTCACATCATCAGTCGCCCATACCTTCTGCATGGAAATGGCGTAAACACAGTTGTTGGAACTTAGTTGTGGGAGTACTGGCCATACTACAATTGCTGCTACATTTTGTTTAGTAGAGACATGTTTGCGTGCTATATTTTTTTAAATACGTGAATGGACATAAATTGTTTAAAGACATGACTCGCATACAACATTGTAGGCGAATCATGTATGGGATGTTCCCTTTTAGTTTCTGCTTACTGATATGTTTATTTTTATTTTTTTCCTACAGATTCCTTGCAAGTGGGAACTCTTTTGCATCCCTGCATTTTGAGTTTCTTTTGGGAACCTCAACAATTTCTCGGATTGTGCGTCACACTTGCCATGTCATCTGGCATCAACTCCGAGAGACAGTGATGCCACAGCCCAAGACGGACAATTGGGTTTAGATTGCAGAGGGATTCAATCTTTCACTGCAGTTTCCCAACTGCATTGGGGCAATGGATGAATGGATGGCAAGCACATCCGTGTGAAGAAGCCTCCTCACTCAGGTCTCGATTCTTCAATTATAAACAATATTTTTCGGTAGTGCTTATGGCTGTTGCTGACAGTAACTACCGGTTTATAATGGTTGATATTGGGGCCTATGGAGGCACAGCAGATGCACGCATCTTTAGTGCTTCTAGAATGGGTGAGCGGCTTTGTGCCAGCCAGCTTGCCCTGCCCGAGTCCAGAAGACTGCCCGGATCTGCTTGTCCGCCGGCTTCATTTGTCATCGTGGTGGATGAAGGGTTTGCATTGACTCCCCATGTTAAGCGGCCCTTCCCGAAGGGTCCAGTTCCAGACGCGTGGAAGCGCTCGAGGTCCCTATAATCAACGCCCGTCGGTCCAAGACCAGAGGCTGCAGTCCTCCTTCTTCCCATCCAGGGGTCAGTCGTACCGCTCCAGAGGATTCAGAGGCAGTTCTGGATCAAGACGTCCACTCGGTAAGTCCTCAAAACCTATGGTTTTCTTCCAACCACTGTGTCGGGGGCAGACTCCGAAATTTTTTGCCCGCTTAGAACCATGTCACCTCCGAACCGTGGGTACTGTCCACGGTCCAAGGGTTCCAGATAGATCTAGTAGTTTCTCATTTGTCTCTTCCGGAACCTCATCCGCTGGTCTTGCCAGAACCGGCTCGGGCTTGCATGGACCAAGAGCTCCAGGCTCTGGTGGTCAAAGGAGCAATAGAGAGAGCTCCTCCCCATTGTCAGCAATGTCTTTCTGGTGGAAAAGAAGGGAGGCCAATTCCATCCAGTGACAAATTTACGGAATTTGAACAGGTTTGTATGCTACCGCCATTTCAAAATGGAAGGGATTCATTTACTCAGGGACCTTCTGCTTCCGGGAGACTGGATGGGGAAGTTAGAGCTGATGGATGCCTACCTGACGGTTCCTGTGTCTCCCCAGTCCAGGCTACTCCTCCAGTTTCGCTGGCACGACCTTCTCTGGCAGTTCACGTGCCTACCGTTTGGCCTCTCGTCAGCCCCTTGGTGCTTTACCAAGTTGATGAGGCCAGTGGTGGCTTGGCTCCGCAGTCAAGGTATTCGTCTGGTGATCTATCTGGACGATATCCTGTTCATGGCTCAATCCCCATCGGAGCTCCGAACGCACCTGCATTCAGCGATGTCTCTTATTACAGGTCTTGGGTTTGTCATCAACACAGAGAAATCTTGTCTTCAGCCTTCCAGGTCGATGGAATTTCTGGGTTTTGTGGTGAATTCCAGCGAACTAACATTATGCCTTCCAGGAACCAAGGTCAGATCCATACGCAAGGAATTACGTCACGCGTTGAAACTTCCTCAGTTGTCACTTCGTCATCTGGCGCGCATCATCGGGCTTCTCTCCTCCTCTATCCAGGCAATTTTCCCAGCTCCTCTTCACTATCGAGCGTTACAACGGCTCAAGATCGCCCATCTACAAGCGGGAGCGTCTTACGCGGATGTGGTGACCCTGGATTTGTCCATCCAGTTCGGCCTGTCATCCTGCAAGTTGATCCAGAGGAAGGCAAAAAAAAACTGTGAGGTAGAAGCCAATTTTCCCCACTTTAGGGGAATAAAAACTTCCTTCCCGACACCAATCAGTCAATCAGAATAGCTACCTAGATCAACGACCCCTCTCTAGTAGCTATAGCCTGTAATATTATTACACTCCAGAAATACATCCAGGCCCCTCTTGAATTCCTTTATTGTACTCACCATCACCACCTCCTCAGGCAGAGAGTCCCATAGTCTCACTGCTCTTACCGTAAAGAATCCTCTTCTATGTTTGTGTACAAACCTTCTTTCCTCCAGAAGCAGAGGATGTCCCCTCGTCACAGTCACAGTCCTGGGGATAAATAGATGATGGGACAGATCTCTGTACTGTCCCCTGATATATTTATACATATTAGGCCTCATGCACACAACAGTATTTTTTCACTGTCCACAAAACGGGGTTCCGTTGGTCCGTGATCCGTGACCTTGATTTTTGGAGGATCCGCCTGGCCGTGCGGAGCCAAACGGATCCGTCCTGAATTACAATGCAAGTCAATGGGGACGGATCCGTTTGACGTTGACACAATATGGTGCAATTGCAAACGGATCTGTCCCCATTGACTTTCAATGTAAAGTCAGGAGTCCCTATTATACCATCGGATCGGAGTTTTCTCCAATCCGATGGTATATTTTAACTTGAAGCGTCCCCATCACCATGGGAACGCCTCTATGTTAGAATATACTGTCGGATATGAGTTACATCGTAAAAACTTATATCCGACAGTATATTCTAACACAGAGGCGTTCCCATGGTGATGGGGACGCTTCTAGTTAGAATATACTACAAACTGTGTACATGACTGCCCCCTGCTGCCTGGCAGCACCCGATCTCTTACAGGGGGGCCGTGATCAGCACAATTAACCCCTCAGGTGCCGCACCTGAAGGGGTTAATTGTGCGTATAATAGCCCCCTGTAAGAGATCAGCGCTGCCAGGCAGCTGGGGGCAGACCCCCCCTCCCCAGTTTGAATATCATTGGTGACCAGTGTGGCCCCCCTCCCTCCCTCTATTGTAATAAGAACATTGGTGGCCAGTGTGCGGCCTCCCCCGGCCCCCCCTCCCTCCCTCTATTGTAATTAGATAATTAGTGGCAGTGTGCGGCCTCCCCTGGCCCCCCTCCCTCCCTCTAGTGTAATAAGAACATTGGTGGCAGTGTGCGGCCTCCCCCGGCCCCCCTCCCTCTATTGTAATTAGAACATTGGTGGCAGTGTGCAGCCTCCCCCGGCCCCCCCTCCCTCCCTCTATTGTAACTAGAACATTGGTGGCAGTGTGTGGCCTCCCCCGGCCCCCCCCCCCCCCCCGTTCATTGGTGGCAGTGGAGTTCCGATCAGAGTCCCAGTTTAATCGCTGGGGCTCCGATCGGTAACCATGGCAACCAGGACGCTACTGCAGTCCTGGTTGCCATGGTTACTTAGCAATAGTAGAATAGTAGAAACATCATACTTACCTGCTGGCTGCTGCAATGTCTGTGTCTGGCCGGGAGCTCCTCCTACTGGTAAGTGACAGGTCTGTGCGGCGCATTGCTGAATGAACTGTCACTTATCAGTAGGAGGAGCTCCCGGCTGGACACAGACACTGCCCCACACTGCCACCAATGTTCTATGTACAATAGAGGGAGGAAGGGGGGGCCGGGAGGAGCCCGCACTGGCCACCAATGAAATTTAAACTAGGGAGGGAGGGGGGTGCCCCCTGCTGCCTGGCAGCCCCGGATCTCTTACAGGGGGCTATGATACGCACAATTAACCCCTTCAGGTGCAGCACCTGAGGGGTTAATTGTACGGATCACAGCCCCCTGTAAGAGATCGGGTGCTGCCAGGCAGCAGGGGGCAGTCATGTACACAGTTCATTGTATATTCTAACTAGAAGCGTCCCCATCACTATGGGAACGCCTCTGTGTTAGAATATACTGTCGGATCTGAGTTTTCACGAAGTGAAAACTCAGCTCTGAAAAAGCTTTTATGCAGACGGATCTTCGGATCCGTCTGTATGAAAGTAACCTACGGCCACGGATCACGGACACGGATGCCAATCTTGTGTGCATCCGTGTTCTTTCACGGACCCATTGACTTGAATGGGTCTGTGAACCGTTGTCCGTCAAAAAAATAGGACAGGTCATATTTTTTTGACAAACAAGATACACGGATAACGGAGGCGGATGACAAACGGTGCGTTTTCCGAGTTTTCAACGGACCTATTGAAAGTCAATGTGTCCGCAGAAAATCACGGAAAACGGCCACGGGTGCACACAACGGTCATGTGCATGAGGCCTTAATTAGATCTCCCCTCAGTTGTCTTTTTTCTAAAGTGAATAACCCTAATTTTGATAATCTTTCAGGGTACTGTAGTTGCCCCATTCCAGTTATTACTTTAGTTGCCCTCCTCTGGACCTTCTCCAGCTCTGCTATGTCTGCCTTGTTTACAGGAGCCCAGAACTGTAAACAGTACTCCATGTGTGGTCTGACTAGCGATTTGTTAAGTGGTAGGACTATGTTCTTATCATGGGAATCTATGCCCCTTCTGATGCAACCCATTGTCTTATTGGCCTTGGCAGCAGCTGCCTGACACTGGTTTTTGCAGCTTAGTTTGCTGTTTATTAAAATTCTTAGATCCTTTTCCATGTCAGTGTTACCAAGTGTTTTATCATTTAGTATGTACGGGTGACTTGCATTATTCCTTCCCATGTGCATAACTTTACATTTGTCAGTGTTAAACCTCATCTGCCACTTATCTGCCCAAGCCTCCAATCTATCCAGATCCCTCTGTAGTAGTATAGTATACTGTCCTCTTCAGTGTAAATTACTTTACACAGTTTAGTGTCACCTGGGAAAATTTATATTTTACTATGCAAGCCTTCTACAAGATAATTAATAAATATATTGAAGAGAATAGGGCCCAATACTGACCCCTGAGGTACCCCACTAGTGACAGTCACCCAATCTGAATGTGTACCGTTAATAACCACCCTCTGTTTTCTATCATTGAGCCAGTTACTTACCCACATACAGACGTTTTCTCCCAGTCCGAGCATTCTCATTTTATATACTAACCTTTTATGTGGTACAGTGTCAAATGCTTTGGAGAAGTCCAGATACACGACATCCATTGATTTGCCGCTGTCAAGTCTGGAACTTACCTCCTCATAGAAACTGATTAAATTAGTTTGGCATGACCGATCCCTCACGAAGCCATGCTGATATGGTGTTATTTGCTTATTTCCGTTGAGATGCTCTAAGATAGCATCTCTCTGAAAACCTTCAAATAGTTTACCCACGACAGATGTTAAAATTACCGGCCTATAGTTTCCAGGCTCTGTTTTTGGACCCTTTTTGAATATTGGCACCACATTTGCCACTAAAGCACTAAAGGGGGCATTTCAACTACTGGTTGCACTATAGGCAGCATTACAACCACCAACAGCACTACTGGGAGGCAGTTTAACTACTGGGCACTATTGATAACATAATTACTGGGGGCACTATTGGCAGTGTTATAACTACTGGGGGCATTAGAGAAGAGCAATATAACTACTGGGGCACTACAGGAGGGAGTTATAACTACTGTGGGCACTACAGGGGGCACTGTAACTACTGGGCACTATAGAGAGACATTTTAACTTCTGTGGGCACTATAGTGGGCATTATAATTACAGGGTCCCCATAGTGAGCATTATAACGACAGGGGCAATAAAGAGAGGTCCATATATTACTGGATGCTCTATATGGGGCCTTATTGTTACTGGGTGCACTACAATGGGGCCTTATTACTACTTGGGGCACAATAAGGGGGCCTATTTTCTACTGGGGGCACTACAGAGTGGCCTTAATACCACTTGGTGCACTATGGTGGCCATTTTTTTTGGGCACACTATAAAGGGCATTGCTACTAAGGGGGCACACTTTAGGAGCATTATCATTATTGGGGTCACTGTATTACAAATGAGTGCACCCAGGGATTATTATTATTATTGGTGGGATTTTTATATTACTAGGGGTGGATTATCTGTATGGCCCAGTTATTTCTTCGGTATAGTATTGGGGAGCATTGGAGAGCACTGTAGGCATACTGTAGTATTAGGGATAACAGCAGGATAATACCGTTGAAGGATGATAGGAAAGGAGCCTAAGATGTCTACGTGGCAAACTCTGCAGAGACGAGATGTGTCTGGAAGAAATCCTCATGGTCAAATGCATTGGTGCTTGGGTCCCAGACCTTTGAGACCCTAGAAATGCCCCCTGCAATACTATATACTTAAAGGGTTTGTACCAAGACCAATAAGAATATTACCAGTAGGCATCCAACAGTTAGGATCCACACCAATCATAAACAAGGTCACTGGGATCTCCATGATCAGCACTCATTCAGGGAAATTAGGACCCCTAAATGTACCAACAATTTGGAAAAATGCACAATTTTCTAAATTTTCATTTCTCTACTTTTAAGGCAGATAGTAGTACCTCATAAAATGGTTATCAATCAACATTCCCCATATGTCTGCTTTATGTTGGTATAATTTTGTAAATGTCATTTTATATTTTTCGGACATTACAAAGCTTAGAAATTTAGGAGAGTATTTTTAAAATTTTCAACAAAATTTCATAACCATTTTTTTTTCAGAGACATACTGTGTGCTCAAATCCAGCCAAATGCAGCCAAACTGATTGGGCAGAGTGTACCAAACTGTAGATTTTGCCACTCCTAATAGTGTGGCAATTTCTCAAATGTTTTTTTTTCTGTTTTCGCATGAAGGATGGCTTGTTTCACCTGCAAAATCTTCAAATGCAAGCACCAAACCTCAAATCAACTCCAGTCCTTTTATGTGCTCAATTGAGAATGAAAAAATGAAGGAATTGCCCACACCTGCTCATGAAACAGCCTTTGATTCAATTGTCCAATTACTTTTGGTCCCTTTAAAAACAGGGTGCAACTAATAAAGGATCTGAAACTCCTAAACCCTAAACCCATTTTAACCGCCTCCTGACCGCTTAACGCACGGATGCGTCCGGAAGGCGGTCGATTCATTCCTCCTGGACGCATCCCTGCGTCATCTCGCGAGAACAAGCACACTTTCGTCACCAGCCTGCCAGCCAATGATCGTTGCTGGCAGGCTGGCGATTTTTAAAATAACAAATCACAAGCCATCTAACACATCATATTAGTAAATATGATGTGTAAGGGTCCATTCACACGTCCTGTTTTTTTTCATCCTGAAAAACGGTCCGTTTTTTGCGGATCCGTTGTTCCTGAAAATGTTTCCGTATGTCATCCGTTTTTTGCGGATCCGCAAAAAACGGGAGCATGTATACATTTCAATAATCAAATAAAGTTGTTTGGATTTCTTTGAAAAAAAATTGAAATAAAAAAAAAAAAAAAAATTTGTTATGTGTTTCCAGGAACGGAATCCGCAAAAAACGGATGACATACGGAATGACATCCGAATGTCATCCGTTTTTTGCGGATCCATTGACTTTGTATTGTACCAGGATCCGATTTTTCAGGACAAGAATAGGACATGTTTTATATTTAAACGGACATGCGGAACGGAACAACGGAAACGGACAGCACACATTGTGCTGTCCGATTTTTTCCAGGACCCATTGAAAATGAATGGGTCCAGATCTGGTCCTGATCTGTTCCTGAAAAAACGGAACAGATCAGGAAAGAAAAAACGGACGTGTGAATGGACCCTTAAATGGCTTCCCTGCTCCTCTGCTAGTCCTTTTGGTCGGTTGGTTCCAGCAGAGGAGCAGGCTTCACAGTGAGTAGCACCAAACAGCACACATAGCCCCAGATCACCCCCCTGCACCCCAATTAACCCCTTGATCACCCCTTCTTGCCCCTGTCAATCACTAGTGAAAGGGAAAAAAGTGATCAGTGTAAACTGTCACTTTTTTTTTTTCACTGGTATTGACTGATAGGTTTTAGGATAGGTAGTTTAGCGATCGTTTAGCGCCCAGCCCACCGCACCGCAGTCACTTATTCGCTGATTAGCGTACCGCTAATCAGCATTTGTACTTTTATAGTATCTGTAAGTGATCAGAACTGATCACAGTCAGATCTATAATAGCATTAGGCCTCTTTCACACGGGCGTCAGTTTTTTTGCCCGGATAAGAGCCGGGTGCGTTGCGGGAAAATGCGCGATTTTTCCGCGCGAGTGCAAAACATTGTCACGCGTTGCACTCGTGTGAGAAAAATCGCGCATGTTTGGTACCCAAACCCGAACTTCTTCACAGAAGTTCGGGCTTGGGATTGATGTTCTGGAGATTGTATTATTTTCCCTTATAACATGGTTATAAGGGAAAATAATAGCATTCTGAATACAGAATGCATAGTAAAACAGCGCTAGAGGGGTTAAAAAAATAAATAATAATTTAACTCACCTTAGTCCACTTGATCGCGAAGCCGGCATCTTCTTGTGTCTCCTCTGCGCTGAACAGGACCTGGGGTGAGCTGCTGCAATAAATACAGGTTAAGGACCTTTGATGACGTCACTCCGGTCATCACATGGTACGTCACATGATCTTTTACCATGGTGATTCACCATGGTAAAAGACCATGTGATGACCGGAGTGACGTCATCAAAGGTCCTTAACCTGTATTTAATGCAGCAGCTCACCCCAGGTCCTGTTCAGCAGAGGAGACACAAGGAGATGCTGGGCTTCGCGATCAAGTGGACTAAGGTGAGTTAAATTTTTGTAAATTTTTTTTTAACCCCTCTAGCGCTGTTTTACTATGCATTCTGTATTCAGAATGCTATTATTTTCCCTTATAACCATGTTATAAGGGAAAATAATAATGATCGGGTCTCCATCCCGATCGTCTCCTAGCAACCGTGCGTGAAAATCGCACCGCATCCGTACTTGCTTGCGGATGCTATGCGATTTTCACGCTTCCCATTCACTTCTATGGGGCCTGCGTCGCGTGAAAATCGGACAATATAGAGCATGCTGCGATTTTCACTCAACGTACAAGTGATGCGTGAAAATCACCACTCATGTGCACAGCCCCATAGAAATGAATGGGTCAGGATTCAGTGCGGGTGCAATACGTTCACCGCACGCATCGCACCCGCACGGAAAACTCGCCCGTGTGAAAGGGGCCTTAGTGTCACCTTAGCTCACCCTCCACCCAAAACGCAGTGTTTGCCCGATCAGGCCTGATCGGTCGCCCACACGTGCGTTCACCCACGCCCGCCCAGCCGCAGTGACAATTTTGGGATATATATTTTTGGGATCACTGCACAATCACTTCACAAGCGCTGCGGCGATAAAAAAAATCTGTTTTGATATTTTTTATCAACCGCAGCGGCCTCCGGTACTTCGCTAGCCTCCCATTTGTAAGACAGGCTTTCTTTTTTTCTTGGGTAGTCTCAGGGAATACCCCTAAATTTAGTAGCCCAAATGTCAAACAGAGGGTATTCTTCTGAAGAGGCCTACAGGCTTCTGACCTAGTCGGATGAGGAATGGGAACCCTCATCTGATGAATCTAGCGGGTCAGAATATGAACCTGTAGAAAGCAGTGGCAGTCTGACTCAAAGTTCGGACGAGGAGTTTGAGGTCCCTGATAGCACCAGGCGTACCCGGCCCCGTGTCGCTAGACCACAGATTGCGCAGGATCCGCTTCAAGGGCAGCAGAGTGGGGCTGGCGCTGTCGGATTACGTGGTGAGGCATACACCAGCAGCGCAGCCCATCCTGGACCTAGTACCAGCACTGCCGTACAACATGGTGAAGTGGCGAGCACCAGAAGGGCAGTTGAAGCTGGTACGTTGGCACGTGCAGTAGTTACCCCGTCGCAGCCACCGCACAGACATGCCCGTAGAGCCCCTAGAATCCCTGAGGTGCTGGCAAACCCTGATTGGCAGTCCCCAACTTCAGCCGCACCTGTAGTTCCCCCTTTCACCGCCCAGTCTGGAGTTCGGGTTGAGACAGCTCAGATCGGTTCGGCCCTGGGATTTTTTTTAGCTGTTCTTGACTGTGGAGCTCTTGGACTTAGTTATGGACTTCAAATCGGTATGTCACTCAATTTATATCCGCCAACCCGGGAAGCTTTTATGCCCAGCCTTTCCGGTGGAAACCAGTCCAAGTTTCCGAAATAAAAATTTTTCTGGGCCTTCTCCTCAACATGGGTCTAACCAAAAAGCATGAATTGCTGTCATATTGGTCCACGAACCCAATTCATCACATGCCCATGTTCTCTGCTGCTATGTCTAGGACACGATTTGAGACCATCCTGCATTTCCTGCACTTTAGCGACAACACCACCTCCCGTCCCAGAGGCCACCCAGCTTTTGACCGGCTCCACAAAATTCGGCCCCTCATAGACCACTTCAACCAGAAATTTGCTGATTTGTATACCCCTGAGCAAAACATCTGCGTAGACGAGTCCCTAATACATTTTACCGGGCGCCTTGGCTTCAAACAATACATCCCAAGCAAGCGCGCCCAGTATGGGGTCAAATTGTAGAAGCTCTGTGAAAGGGCCACAGGCTATACCCACAAATTTCGTGTCTATGAGGGAAAAGATCAGACACTGGAGCTAGTCGGTTGCCCTGACTACCTGGGGAGCAGTGGGAAGACAGTCTGGGACTTGGTGTCACCCTTATTTGGCAAGGGGTACCATCTTTATGTGGACAATTTCTACACAAGTGTGGCCCTCTTCAGGCATTTGTTTCTAGAACAGATTGGCTGCTGTGGCACCGCGCGAACTAGTTGCGCGGGCTTCCCCCAACGGCTCGTTACCACCCGTCTTGCAAGGGGGGAGAGGGCTGCCTTGTGTAACCAAGAACTGCTCACGGTGAAATGGAGAGACAAGCGTGACGTTTACATGCTCTCCTCCATTCACGCAGACACGACAATCCAAATTGAGCGAGCAACCCGTGTCATTGAAAAGCCCCTCTCAGTCCACGACTATAACCTTCACATGGGAGGGGTGGACTTTAATGACCAGATGTTGTCTCCGTATTTAGTTTCCCGACGCACCAGAAGCTGGTATAAGAAGGTGTCTGTATATTTAATTCAATTGGCTCTGTATAATAGTTTTGTTCTCTACAGTAAGGCTGGGAGAACACGATCCTTCCTCAAATTTCAGGAAGAGATCATCGAGAACCTCCTGTATCCAGGAGGTTCCGTGGCCCCATCCACCAGTGTAGTTAGCCGTCTACACGAGCGACATTTCCCCAATGTCGTTGCTGGTACCTCAACCCAACCGTCACCCCGAAAAAGATGTCGTGTCTGTAGCAGGAGTGGAATAAGGCGTGACACCCGCTATTTCTGTCCTGACTGCCCTGACCACCCTGCCCTATGCTAAGGGGAGTGTTTCCGGAAGTACCACACACAGGTACACCTAGCATAGGGATCACATCTCACCAGGACAGGCACACAGGGCTATTAGGGCCCATTCACACACAGAGCTACTGCAAACCTCTCCATTCACCTGGGACAAAGTGCATAATGCACTTCGCCACATCTTTGGGCGATTTGCGCTTTGCACATTGTCCCATGGGGAAGGAGAGGTTTGTTCTATAAAGGTTAAAAAAAAACAAGCAAAAAAAAAAAAACACCATTAAGCAAAAAAGTTAACGTTCAGTTCCAAAAGTTAAATAAAGTTTATATGTTCTGTTCAAAGGTTATTATAAAGTTAATAAAATTATTGCGTTGCGGCCTGTTTTTTTTTTTTTTTTTTTCTTACCTTCCAGGTGGACCAACCGATCGACTAGCTGCAGCACTGATGTGCATTCTGACAGAAGCATTGCGCTGCTGTCAGAATACACACAAGTCGGTGTATGTGGCGCTGCAAGACGAGATTTCTCCTCTGCAGTAAAAGATACGTTTGCCGAGGCATATGAGCTGAGGAGGTGGCTGTGTTCATATGCTTTGGCAAACACTTTGTATATAAAAAAATAAAAAATAAATCCCGGCAATGATTTATTCATCCACATCCATTGATGTGAATGGAGAAATCTGGTTTGCCAGGGCATACGAGCTAAGTGGGTATGGATGTTGGGCGGAGCTCCTATGTCCTGGCAGACGCCTTTCCCCTCCTTTTTTTTTTTTGGCAGAGATTTTTTCATCCACATTGATCGATGCGAATGAAGAAATCTGTGCCGTTCATTTTTTCTTTCAGCCCAGAGGCTGAACGGAAAAAAAAAATCTTATTACCTGTATGCTCAATATAAGGCCTCATGCACACGGACGTTTTTTTTCACGGTCCGCAAAACGGGGTTCCGTTGGTCCGTGATCCGTGACCGTTTTTCCGTCCGTGGGTCTTCCTTGATTTTTGGAGGATCCACGGACATGAAAAAAAAGTCATTTTGGTGTCCGCCTGGCCGTGCGGAGCCAAACGGATCCGTCCTGAATTACAATGCAAGTCAATGGGGACGGATCCGTTTGATGTTGACACAATATGGTGCCATTTCAAACGGATCCGTCCCCATTGACTTTCAATGTAAAGTCTGGAGTTCTGTTATACCATCGGATTGGATTTTTCTCCAATCCGATGGTATATTTTAACTTGTAGCGTCCCCATCACCATGGGAACGCCTCTATGTTAGAATATACTGTCGGATATGAGCTACATCGTGAAACTCATTTCCGACAGTATATTCTAACACAGAGGCGTTCCCATGGTGATGGAGACGCTTCAGGTTAGAATATACAAAAAAACTGTGTACATGACTGTCCCCTGCTGCCTGGCAGGTGCTGCCAGGCAGCAGGGGGCAGACCCCCCCCCCCCTGTTTTTAACTCATTGGTGGCCAGTGGGCCCCCCCTCCCCTGTTGTTAACTCGTTGGTGGCCAGTGTGCGCACCCCCCTCCCTCCCTCTATTGTAATAATAGCATTGGGGCCAGTGTGCGCGCCCCCCCAACCCCCCCCCCCTCCCTCCCTCTATTGTAATAATAGCATTGGGGCCAGTGTGCCCCCCCCCCCGATCATCGGTGGCAGCGGAGTAGAAGATTCATACTTACCTGGCTGCTGGCTGCTGCGATCTCTGTGTCCGGCCGGGAGCTCCTCCTACTGGTAAGTGACAGGTCTGTGCGGCGCATTGCTGTCACTTACCAGTAGGAGGAGCTCCCGGCCGGACGCAGACATCGCAGCAGCCAGCAGCCAGGTAAGTATGAAAATCTTCTACTCCGCTGCCACCGATGATCGGGGGGGGGGGGGGGGGGGGGGTATGCGCACACTGGCCCCAATGCTATTATTACAATAGAGGGAGGGAGGGGGGGGGGGGGTTGGGGGGGTGCGCACACTGGCCCCAATGTATTAAAACAATAGAGGGAGGGAGGGGGGGTTGGGGGGGCGCGCTGAAAACTCAGCTCTGAAAAAGCTTTTATGCAGACGGATCTTCGGATCCGTCTGTATGAAACTAAAACCTACGACCACGGATCACGGACACGGATGCCAATCTTGTGTGCATCCGTGTTCTTTCACGGACCCATTGACTTGAATGGGCCCGTGAACCGTTGGCCGTGAAAAAAATAGGACAGGTCATATTTTTTTCACGGCCAGGAAACACGGCTCACGGATGCGGCTGCCAAACGGTGCATTTTCCGATTTTTCCACGGACCCATTGAAAGTCAATGGGTCCGTGAAAAAAAACGGAAAACGGCACAACGGCCACGGATGCACACAACGGTCGTGTGCATGAGGCCTAAGGAGAATAGCAGAAACTCCTAATGCTGGCCATACATGTAATGATTGCGGAGACCCTCAAATGCCAGGGCAGTACAAACACCCCACAAATGACCCCATTTTGGAAAGAAGACACCCCAAGGTATTCGCTGAGGGGCATATTGAGTCCATGAAAGATTGAATTTTTTTTCCCAAGTTAGCGGAAAGTGAGACTTTGTGAGAAAAAACAAAAAAAAAATCAATTTCCGCTAACTTATGAAAATTCTATGAACTCGCCAGGCCCCTCATTGAATACCTTGGGGTGTCTTCTTTCCAAAGTGGGGTCACATGTGGGGTATTTATACTGCCCTGGCTTTTTAGGGGCCCTAAAGCGTGAGAAGAAGTCTGGGATCCAAATGTCTAAAAATGCCCTCCTAAAAGGAATTTGGGCAACTTTGCTCATCTAGGCTGCAAAAAAGTGTCGCACATGTGGTATCGCGGTACTCAGGAGAAGTTGGGGAATGTGTTTTGGGGTGTCATTTTACATATACCCATGCTGGGTCAGATAAATATCTTGGTCAAGTGCCAACTTTGTATAAAAAAAATGGGAAAGTTGTCTTTTGCCAAGATATTTATCTCACCCAGCATGGGTATATGTAAAATGACACCCCAAAACACATTGCCCAACTTTTCCTGAGTACGGCGATACCACATATGTGACACTTTTTTGCCTCCTAGGTGGGCAAATGGGCTCACATTCCAAAGGGCACCTTTCGGATTTCACAGGGCATTTTTTACAGATTTTGATTTCAAACTACTTCTCATGCATATGGGCCCCTAAAATGCCAGGGCAGTATAACTACCCCACAAGTGACCCCATTTTGGAAAGAAGACACCCCAAGGTATTCCGTGAGGGGCATGGCGAGTTCCTAGAATTTTTTTTTTTGTCACAAGTTAGCGGAAAATGATGATTTTATTTTTTTATTTTTTTATTACAAAGTCTCATATTCCACTAACTTGCGACAAAAAATAAAAACATTCTAGGAACTCGCCATGCCCCTCACGGAATACCTTGGGATGTCTTCTTTCCAAAATGGGGTCACTTGTGGGGTAGTTATACTGCCCTGGCATTTTAGGGGCCCAAATGCGTGTGAAGTAGTTTGAAATCAAAATGTATAAAAAATGGCCTGTGAAATCCAAAAGGTGCTCTTTGGAATGTGGGCCCCTTTGCCCACCTAGGCGGCAAAAAAGTGTCACACATGTGGTATCGCCGTACTCAGGAGAAGTTGGGGAATGTGTTTTGGGGTGTAATTTTACATATACCCATGCTGGGTGAGAGAAATATCTTGGTCAAGTGCCAACTTTGTATAAAAAAATGGGAAAAGTTGTCTTTTGCCGAGATATTTCTCTCACCCAGCATGGGTATATGTAAAATGACACCCCAAAACACATTCCCCAACTTCTCCTGAGCACAGCGATACCACATGTGTGACACTTTTTTGCCGCCTAGGTGGGCAAATGGGCTCACATTCCAAAGAGCACCTTTCGGATTTCACAGGGCATTTTTTACAGATTTTGATTTCAAACTACTTCTCATGCATATGGGCCGCTAAAATGCCAGGGCAGTATAACTTCCCCACAAGTGACCCCATTTTGGAAAGAAGACACCCCAAGGTATTCCGTGAGGGGCATGGCGAGTTCCTAGAATTTTTTATTTTTTATCACAAGTTAGCGGAAAATGATTTTTTTTATAGATTTTTTTTATTACAAAGTCTCATATTCCACTAACTTGCGACAAAAAATAAAAACTTCTATGAACTCGCCATGCCCCTCACGAATACCTTGGGGTGTCTTCTTTCCAAAATGGGGTCACTTGTGGGGTAGTTATACTGCTCTGGCATTTTAGGGGCCCAAATGCGTGTGAAGTAGTTTGCAATCAAAATGTGTAAAAAAAAGGCCTGTGAAATCCGAAAGGTGCTCTTTGGAATGTGGGCCCCTTTGCCCACCTAGGCTGCAAAAAAGTGTCACACATGTGGTATCGCTGTACTCAGGAGAAGTTGGGGAATGTGTTTTGGGGTGTCTTTTTACATATACCCATGCTGGGTGAGATAAATATCTTGGTCAAATGCCAACTTTGTATAAAAAAAATGGGAAAAGTTGTCTTTTGCTGAAATATTTCTCTCAGCCAGCATGGCAATACCAGATGTGTGACACTTTTTTGCAGCCTAGGTGGGCAAAGGGGCCCACATTCCAAAGAGCACCTTTTGGATTTCACAGGCCATTTTTTCACATTTTGACAGATTTTGATTTCAAACTACTTCCCACACATTTGGGCCCCTAAAATGCCAGGGCAGTATAACTACCCCACAAGTGACCCCATTTTGGAAAGAAGACACCCCAAGGTATTTCATGATGGGCATAGTGAGTTTATGGAAGTTTTTATTTTTTGGCACAAGTTAGTGGAATATGAGACTTTGTAAGAAAAAAAAAAAAAAATCATCATTTTCCTCTAACTTGTGACAAAAAATAAAAGGTTCTATGAACTCACTATGCCCATCAGCGAATACATTAGGGTGTCTACTTTCCGAAATGGGGTCATTTGTGGGGTTTTTCTACTGTCTGGGCATTGTAGAACCTCAGGAAAGCGGAAATTCACATTTTTGTACCATAGTTTGTAAATGCTATAACTTTTACCCAAACCATTTTTTTTTACCCAAACATTTTTTTTTATAAAAGACATGTAGAACAATAAATTTTGCAAAAAAATTATATATGGATGTCGTTTTTAAAAAATTACAACTGAAAGTGAAAAATGTCATTTTGTTTGCAAAAATTTAGTTACATTTCAATTAATAACAAAAAAAGTAAAAATCTCAGCAGCAATGAAATACCACCAAATGAAAGCTCTATTAGTGAGAAGAAAAGGAGGTAAAATTCATTTGGGTGGTAAGTTGCATGACTGAGCAATAAACGGTGAATGTAGTGTAGTGCAGAAGTGTAAAAAGTGGCCTGGTCATTAAGGGTGTTTCAGCTAGGAGGGTTGAAGTGGTTAATGTGGATACCCTCAAATGAAAGCTAAAAGTCTGGACGTTATGTCCATGTCAATTATATAATTGTAACTTGAATATGTTTTAGTAAACAGGTAATAAAAACAAAATTTGTGTCAGTGTCCAAATATACATGAACCTAGCTGTATATTACTCTGATTCTGCAGTTTACAGGAATACCCCATATATGGCGGTAAACTGCTCTATGGGAACGTGCTAGTGGTCAGAATGAAGGGAGCGCCATATGGATTTTGGAGGCAGATTTCGCTAGAATGGTTTTTAGGCACCATTTTGTATTTGAAGAGACCCTGACGTACCCCTACAGTGGAAACCCTCAAAAAGTGACCCCCTTTTGGAAACTACACCTCTTAAAGAATATATTAAGGGGGTACTGGGCACTTTGACCCCCTAAGATTTTTATGGAATTTGGAAACACTTGGCTGTAAAAATGAAAAGTTTAGTTTCTTCCAATAAAATGTTGCTTTAGCCCCAAATTTTTCATTTTCACAAGGGATAACAGGAGAAAAAGCACCCTATAATTTGTTATCCATGTTCTCCTGAATACGGCAACAACCCTTATGTGGTGGTAAATTACTTTGCAGCGCAAATTTTGGTTTATGGGTGCCATTGGTTTTTATTTAAGTGATTGTCTAAGGCTACTTTCACACTAGCGTTCGGGGCTCCGCTTGTGAGTTCCGTTTGAAGGCTCTCACAAGCGGCCCCGTCCAGCCGTAATGCATTCTCAGTGGATGCAGATCCGCTCAGAATGCATCAGTATGGCTCCGGTTGGCTTCCGCTCCGCTCAGCAGGCGGACACCCGAACGCTGCTTGCAGCGTTCGGGTGTCCGCCTGGCCGTGCGGAGGCAAACTGATCCGTCCAGAGTTACAATGGAAGTCAATGGGGGCGGATCCGTTCAAAGGTGACACAATATGGTGCATTTTTCAAACGGATCCGCCCCCCATTGACTTTCAATGTAAAGTCTGGACGGATCCGTCTGAATACAAATTGTACTTAGACGTTTTTAGTGAAATATAATGCAGGCGGTTCCGTCTGAACGGATACCATCGTTTGCATTATAGGAGCGGATCCATCTGTACAAATACCAGACGGATCTGCTCTGAACGCAAGTGTGAAAGTAGCCTAAGTGGGGGCTAATTTTTTGATGACGTGACGGTTTGATTGGAACCATTTTGGGGTACATAAGACTTTTTGATCGCATGGTATTAAACATTTTTGTGAAGCAAGATGAAAAAAAAGTCTGTTTTGGCATATTTTTTTTTTATTTTTTTTTACAGTATTCACCTGAGGGGGCATATATTGTGATATTTTTATAGAGCAGGTTGTTATGGACACGGCGATACCTAATTGTCTATTATTTTTATTTTTGCTAAGTTTTACACAGTGAAATCTTTTTTGAACAGAATCAAATCTTGTTTTTGTGTTGGCATTATCTGATAACCCTATTTTTTTTGAGGGGGGGTGATTGTCTTTGGTAGGGGCTTCTTTATTGTGGGATGAGATGATGGTTTGATTGGTACCATTTTGGGGTACATAAGGTATTCTTATAGAGCCTGTCGATACGGACGCGGCGATACCTAATATGTCTTTTTTCCCTATTTTTTACAATTTTTTTTTTACTTTACTTTGGGAAAAGGACGCTTTTTTTTCACTTGAAACTTTTAATTATTTTTGTAAAACTTTATTTTTTTAACTTTTTTTAACTTTATTTTTTTCCCACTCTGGGACTTCAACTTTTGGGGGTCTGATCCCCTTTACAATGCATTATAATACTTCTGTATTGTAATGCATTGGCCATAAGTGTATTACTCACTGTAATACACTTACAGCTTCCTGCCTGTGAGATCCAGGGGGCTGGATCTCACAGGCTGTCACGGAAGGCTGCCACAATGCCTAAGGAAGGCATTGGGCTGCCTTCCCTGCCATCGGGTCCCTGTCACAGCAGCGCGGAGAGTCAATGGCCTTCCCACACCTGGCAGGATACCGCACGTGCTGTGGTCAGCGCTGACTGCGGCAGTGCAAGGGTTAATGTGCCTACATTGGTTTTTTCACATACAGCAGGGGTCTGGCTAGCTGTGACTGCCGGACCCCTGCAGCTGACTGCGCTCGCCTGATCAGGGTGCCGTAACTGTACAGCTCTGAGATTTGTGACCCTGATGACATGTACGGTGCTGGTATCCTACCGGTTAAAGCGCCATTCATTCCATGGTGCTGTACGTATGATAAGGGGTAATGGGTATACATACTGTAGGGATTTGCTCTGGTAGGCAGGGTAAGCGGTCGCAGTACAGAGGCAAGAACACGGTAGTAAAGCAAAAAGTTCAGTGTTTATTCACACAAAAGGAAAAAAGTAACACAAACACTTTGCAGAGTCCTGGTGTTAATTCACACCGCACAAAGTCCACAGAACAAAGATGTCACCTGGCAGGCTGATTTGTCCACGGCAGTCCACAGCCATCCACAGCAGGCTTTAGGGCGCCTGATTCCCAGCAGTGTCACTCCAGCACGGTACCAAATGTTTAGGTCCCAAAGCAGAGCCTGACCGAGCTCCACTGTCAGATGGAGGATACATTTTACCCAGCTGAGACTGTTGGCTGGGTTTTATAGCCCAGCCCAAGATCCGGCCTGGAAACGTGGGGAACAGCCACCCACCCTGCTCTTTGGCTGCTCCCAATAGAAACCGGCCCGGATCGGCTTTACAGCCATACTAAATAAAACGACAGTGTTAGCCAGCACTAGCTGCTGCTGATGCACAAAATTACCGGTTCTTATCTCACCGAGACCAGGACTCTCAGCGACACGTACCTTCCGTCAATGACAGACCCTTGCACCCTCCTACATACTTCCCCCCTTTGTTCAACCCTGAGGGGGTGAACACTTGCCAGACAGTGTACCCGGGATAGGGCATCTGCATTTCCCTGTAACCTGCCTGCTCTATGTTCCACAGAGAATTTAAAGTTCTGTAGAGACAAGAACCACCTGGTGACCCGAGCATTCCTCTCCTTGGCCTGGCTCATCAACTTGAGAGGGGAGTGGTCGGTCACCAGACGGAACTTTCTCCCCAACAGATAATAGCCGAGAGACTCGAATGCCCACTTGATGGCCAGGCACTCTCTCTCCACTATACTGTACCGGGTCTCGGCAGGGGTAAGTTTGCGGCTCAGGAAAACAACGGGATGTTCCTCCCTATCGGTTTCCTGAGAGAGTACATCTCCGAGGCCTACTTCAGAGGCATCGGTCTGTACCACAAACTTGAAGTCAGGTGTCACCAAAGTCACCACTGTCCACGGTCGGTACCAGAACCAAAACTCAATCACCCGGGTTAAAGATCCAGACCCGAGTCTGACGATTATAGATCCGACTCTAGGCTTGCTGAGCGGTGTCCATATGCTCCCTGACAAGAGGCAAAACGATCTCTATCTGCTGTTGCATCTTGACAACATATTCCAGGACACTTTTATGCGGAGTGGGTTGCTGTTCCCACGCCTCTTTGGCTACGTCCAACAGACCACGAGGATGTCTGCCATATAGCTATTTGAAGGGCGAGAACCCTGGGGCACCTCTCGGAAAACAAACATGAGATAGGGCAGCAGAAGGTCCCAATCCTTCCCATCTTTAGACACCACCCTTTTTAACATGGTTTTTGGTACTGGGCCTACTAGGTCCATAGCGATTCGCTTAAACGGTACCTCGATGATCGGGAGAGGTACCAAGGGACTGCGGAAAAGGTGCTGGGGCTAGTTGCCTGGCAGGTCAGGAAAGACTTACAGAACTCGTCCACCTCCTTAAACACACTGGGCCAGTAAAACCGTTGTAGTATCCGGTCCTGTGTTTTCTGCATTCCCAGATGACCCCCTGAGAACATGCTGGTGGGCTAACTCTAACACGAGTTTGCGATAAGCCTGGGGCACCACCAACTGTTTAATGGACTCACCTCGCAGGTGGTTTACACGATACAACATACTCAGATGAACCACAAAACGGAGGAACACCATCTCTGCCCCTGGTTATTGTGGTTCACCATCTACCATTAATACATTTTCCCAGGCTCGGGATAAGGTTGGATCTCGGTGTTGTGCAGTACCGAAATTATCCCCAGAGACATTGAGGTCTGCCAGCTCAGGACCTGGCGGCAAGTCCTCCAGGTCTCCCACCATTACACTTAGTAGGGTTGTCTCCTCCTCCTCCACCGAAGTGGCGGTCACCCCTACCGCTGGCCCTTGGGACTCAGGTTCCCAGGGTTCTGGTCTCCCCCCTGAGCCAGGCCACTCTGCTAGAGTTACACCTGTCTCATGGGTATCAGTCACTCTCGGAATAGGTCATAGTGCCGGGAAGCCCGGGAAGTCTCTCCCTATTATAAGTTCATAGTGTAGACAGGTTGCGGCAGCCACCTCGTGGGTCCACCGGCCGGAAACCGTGGACAGAGACACCATAGCAGTAGGGTAGTCTTTTAGTCCCCATGTATACACATGATTCCGACTTTACAGCCAGTATACTCATGACTCCGTACCAGGGGAACCCTTACTAGGGTCACCAGACTCCCTGAGTCCAACAGAGCCTCCGTTGGAGTGTCTCCCACCTCCACCTGGCACAGGTGATTCAGTGACTCCGGAGCACGGACTGCACACAGTTTCCTGGCATACAATGATTGATGGAAGCCATAGTTCGTGTCTACGGGTTCCCCCTGATGTGGACAGTCAGCTCGAACATGGCCAGGCTCTCGACACTGCCAGCAGATTATTGGAGCGGGGTCCACAGGGGTTACATCCCAGGTAAGTTTGGTGGGCACTAGAGTTGAGCGAACACGAACTGTAAAGTTCGGGTTCGTACCGAACTTTAGGTTTTTAGGCACCCGGACACGAACCCGAACCCGAACATTTACGTAAAAGTTTGGGTTCGGTGTTCAGCGATTTTTATGTCGCTTTTTGAAAGGCTGCAAAGCAGCCAATCAATAAGCGTCATACTACTTGCCCCAAAAGGCCATCACAGCCATGCCTACTATTGGCATGGCTGTGATTGGCCAACTGCAGCATGTGACCCAGCCTCTATTTAAGCTGGAGTCACGTAGCGCCGCCCGTCACTCTGCTCGGATTAGTGTAGGGATATGCTGCAGCTGCTGTGAGGGAGAGATCAGGGAGGAATCTTATGAAGAACTGCTTCTTTACTCAGCGATCTACAGCAAATGTGTTTTGTGAGTGCAGTGCACAATTGTTTTAAGCCTGCCCTGAGCCAACTACCACTGAAAACAAACTTTTTTCCTTCAGTTAGTCAATATCAATACATAATCGGCAGCCATTTTATGCAACGATAGCGCACCAGCACAGGATATGTCCATGTCTGCAAGTCCAGAAATACTGCTTTGAGACACTGGGGTTAAAAAAAAACTTTTTTTCATATAGTGCACATCTAGGATTATCGCTGCATAAGTGACTGTGAAATTTAGGCCAGAAATACGGCTTTCTCATACTGGGGCATACTGGGGTAAAAAAAACAAAACATCTGTTTCATATAGTGCACATCTAGGATTATAGGTGCATAAGTGAGTGTCACATTTAGGGCAGAAATACAGCTTTGGCATACTGGGTGACACAAACCCCTCTGTTTCATATAGTGCACATCTAGGATTATAGGTGCATAAGGGACTGTTCATTTTAGGCCACAAATACGGCTTTTGCTTACTGGGGTTAAAAAACCCTCTGATATACTGCACATCTGGGATTAGACATGCATAAATTACTGTGAAATTTAGGCCCCAAATACGGCTTTTTGCTTACTGGGGTTAAAAAAAACTCTGATATACTGCACATCTGGGATTAGACGTGCATAAGTTACTGTTAAATTTAGGCCACAAATATGGCTTTCGCATACTGGGGTGAAAAAAAAACATCTGTTTCATATAGTGCACATCTAGGATTATAGGTGCATAAGTGACTGTGAAATTTAGGCCGCAAATACGGCTTTTTGCTTACAGGGGTTAAAAAACCCTCTGATATACTGCACATCTGGGATTAGACGTGCATAAGTTACTGTGAAATTTAGGCCACAAATACGGCTTTTTGCTTACTGGGGTTAAAAAAACCTTTGATATACTGCACATCTGGGATTAGACCTGCATAAATTACTGTGAAATTTAGGCCACAAATACCGCTGTCATATAGAGTTTAAAAAAAATAATTTGAGTGCAATACCCTACTTTAGGGTTTTTATTGGCGGTTAATTATTTTTAACAGGCTTAACCACTTTTTACTTTGCTTGGTGAATGCTAACTATGAGGCAAACATCTAATAAGGGACGCGGTCATGGTCGTGGTGGTGGTGTTGGTGGAGCCTCTGGTGCAGGGAGAGGACGTGGCCGTTCTGCCACAACTACACGTCCTACTGAACCTACTACCTCAGATCCTAGTAGCCGCCAGAATCTATAGGATATTTGGTCGGGCCTAATGCCGTTCTAAGGATGGGAAGGCCTGAGCAAGTACAGGCGCTAGTCGATTGGGTGGCCGACAGTGGATCCAGCAGGTTTGCATTATCTCCCACCCAGTCTTCTGCAGAAAGTGCACAGGTGCCACCTGAAACCCATGCCCATCAGTCTGTCACATCACCCCCATGTATATCGGGGAACCTGTCTGAACCTCAAGTCATGCAGCAGTCTCTTATGCTGTTTGAAGACTCTGCTGGCAGGGTTTCCCAAGGGCATCAACCTAGCCCTTCCCCGAGGGTGGAAGACATAGAATGCACTGACGCACAACCACTTATGTTTCCTGATGAGGACATGGGAATACAGCCACCCACCCTGCTCTTTGGCTGCTCCCAATAGGAACCGGCCCGGGTCGGCTTTACAGCCATACTAAATAAAACAACAGTGTCAGCCATCACAAGCTGCTGCTGATACACGAAATTACCGGTTCTTATCTCACCGACACCAGGAATCTCGGCGACACGTACCTTCCGTCAATGACGGACCCTTGCGCCCTCCTACAATACATAATAGAAAATTGCACTAAGCATGAACAAGACAAGTTACAGACTGGTACAGAAGAAGAGAGGGCCCTGCCCGTGAGGGCTTAAAATCTACAAGGTATGGAGGAAAGACACAGTAGATGAGGGTAAAGCTGGTCATGATGGTATAGCAGCAGCAGGGTCACTGGTTGTAGGCTTGTCTGTAGAGGTGAGTTTTCAGGTGTCTTTTGAAGGATTCCAATGTAGACGAGAGTCTGATATGTTGGGGTAGAGAGTTCCAGAGTAGGGGGGATGCACGGTTGAAATCTTGGAGGCGGTTGTGGGAAGAGGTGATAAGAGGAGAGGAGATTACGTGTGGGGATGTATCTGGAAAGTAGCTCAGAGATGTATGGAGGGGACAGGTTGTGGACGGCTTTATACATATTTGTTAAAATTTTGAACCTATTTTGCTAGGCAATCCATTAGACTTTTTAGGTGCATTCACATATTTTATAGGATGTTGGCACAATGAAAGTTGTAACTGTGAACCTTCCAAATCTGACCCCACCTTTAGAAAGTGCTTGTTACAACCAATCATAATAGTGGAACACATATCCACAACAGTATTCTGTTCCTATGAAGTTCATAATTATCATGCTATTTGACTATTGTTTATTTGCCTTTAGTGTTATTAGAAGAATGTGAGGAATTCCACTGATCATTGTTGGAGAGTGGATAAGGTTCAGCGGTTGCCATGATAATAGAAACCTAGCCTAAATGACTA
This sequence comes from Bufo gargarizans, assembly GCF_014858855.1. Taxonomy (NCBI): domain Eukaryota; kingdom Metazoa; phylum Chordata; class Amphibia; order Anura; family Bufonidae; genus Bufo; species Bufo gargarizans. The sequence goes on from NC_058082.1 coordinate 455,223,889, forward strand.
ATCGAAACCAGATTTATTAACCTCTGAGCGTGGGAAAGTGAAAATTAACTGCCTTCAAAGCAAGAAACAATCCTTCCGGGAACGATGGCTTTGAATTCCTGTAGTTTGAACAATACATACTTTAAAAATGAAAACTAGTAGCTGCAGGTGAATCCCTTTTTGCTTCTGTATTTCTTACATTGTTCTTGATCCCTTAATCAATAAACTGAAACACTACGATTTTCTCTAACACCATTAAAGCAATGAAAGTCACTGTTTTTGTTCAGCACCAGTTTAGCTCAATGATGCTCCAATCTCTTAGAGGTGTCATTATATAAATCATTTCTATTGATCTGTTACTCTCAGAAGTTCAGCTTCTGACTTTATCTGGAGCAAGAAATCATACCTTGCTTGTCCTGCCTTTTTGCACTTGACAGGTGCAATGTTATATCTATCTATCTATTTTTCCTGTCTGTCTATAATAAATTTGCCCGTATATTACAGTAAGGCTGGGCAGCAGCCATGAGAACAGCTCTCTCTGCCTCTGTAATAGCAGGAAGTCACAGCACTCAATTTAGCACCAATCAGTAGTTTTCTGACCCCCAACCAATCAACTGCATCTAAGAAAAAGTCTTGCCACTAATTACATTTTCTTATGCCCCTGTCATCACCTTGCAAGCTAACCTCTGTAGTTTGATATATCCCTGTAAGAAATTGCCCTTGATAATGTCAGTTTATAAGCTATTAATATATCCAGCCTTATCGTATATTTTTTTTTCAATGAAATATGAAAAAGAGCAGTTTTTGAAATATAAGAATACATATAAGATACTTGTATCCTGTTTTACTTTCTGTCCATTTCTATAGAGTTTGTGATAAATGTAGGGCCTTTGTTTCTATGGTTAACATTTAAATCCAAGATGTTTAATGGTCTGTACGAATGTACTCCCTCATCTTAAATCCACAGTAGGAACTAGATTATTGTAGGTTGTTGGGATTAACCTTCACCATGGAAACTGCCACAAAGACTTTATGCATAGTCTAGTATAGGAATTGTGTAAGGGAAAAATATACATATATTGGTTTGTAGGTAGGTGGTAAAAACAGGGTCAGAACACAGATCCAATAATTTAGCTTTTAAAGTTTGCAATACTTAAAGGCTATGGATGCCTTCGGGGAGAATATTTTTTATTGCATGAGCTAAAACTAATTTTTTTCAGTTGGTTTCTATTAAAATTGTTCAAAAGTTTTACTTTTACAGCCCTCAGTTTCGGTGCATTTGCAGACTAGCAGACACATTTTTTTGTGCTGTGTGACTTTTATGCAACTTGCAGTCGCTCAACACATGTCGCCATGTAGCTGAACCCTTATCTGTACTTTCCTAACAGCTCATAAACACTCATTATAGCTAAATTCTTATTACTTTAATAAGAATTTAGCTTAATTGGGTGTCTATGATCTGTTAGGAGTTCAGAGCCCTGACGCAGCTCCATAGTCTTAAATGTAAACATTTTATGGGTTCAGAATATGGTGACGAAAATAAATATATTTTTTTCCCAAAGTTTTTTTTTTTTTCAGTATTAATCACAAGAAAAACTATACAAATGTAGTACAATTGTAATCATACTGACCCAGACAATGAAGGGCATGAGTCAGCTATACTACATAGGGGACACCATAAAAAGAAAACCCTAAAAACTTTAGCAGAATTGCATTTGTTTATAATTTCCAACTTCCTACTACATTGTATGCAACAGGATTGCCATTAAAAAGTACAACTTGTTCTGCAAAAAAAATAAAAATACTGCTATGTGAACTAAAAAAGCTATGGCTCCGGGAAGGCCAGAAGTTAAAAACAGAATTGGCAGGTCCTCCAAGGGTTAATGTACTTGTTACAATGTATGAGATTGAGGTGCTTGTAAAATTATCTCAGCACAATCTTTTGAATGAAAAGGATGGGCACAGCTAGTGACTTATGTCACTAGCATCTGTGTAGCAGTGAGTCGACCAGCACTCGCTAGGATGCACGCCGCGCGGGATAGGACCGATTCCACGTGCAATCAAATAGAGAATCCCAGCAGACGCGACTTTAATCTTCAAGGAATTTTATTTTCACAAATCAATATGTCCCATCATCTAGGACACGTTTCGGCAACTGCCTTTTTCAACAAGTAAATTTACATGGTCAGAAGCACATATATATACAGGCATCAATGATTAAGGATAGGGAACCTCCCAGTGACATCACCGCCCATAAGGGGTGGTGCATTTCAAATAGATATACAAATAAAGGGTTAATCACTCAAGTGGACGACACTGGTGTTAGAACACATACTGATGGTATGCAAAATGGATGATAAATACCAGTGTGGCTGAGAAAATTCTTCAATGAGTAGTGGATGTCTAGAAAAATGATAAATGACAAACAGAAAATGCATGAGTAAACAGAACCAGAACTTAGATATGCATAATTTCGTAATCTCTATTGAGACCCCTTGGATGAAGGGTGTCTAGGGTGTGGATCCAGTAGGCCTCCCGACGCAGTAAAAGTTTTTTAATATCACCTCCCCGTCTGGGCCTAATAACCTGTTCTATGACCTGGAATTTTAATTGGGCAATTGTATGGTGATGTTTCTCAAAGTGGGAAGGGATGGGCAAAAGTAAATTTTTGGTCCTGATTGTTGACTTGTGCTTCCCAATCCGATCCCTAATATTCTGTATTGTTTCGCCAATATATAGCAACCCACATGGACATTTAATCAAATAAATGACGTTAGCTGAGTCACATGTAAAAAAGCCGTTCACCGGGTATGTACGTCCAGTGTGTGGGTGATATATATTGGGCCCTTTGATTATATTGGAACACTGGAAGCAATGCATCCCGGTATGCTGGGATTCTCTATTTGACTAGCATCTGTGTGTCAACTCCATTCTCAAACTACAGCATGAGTTGTATACTGGCAAAGGCTTTTTTTTCTTTTTTTATTATTTATTTTATTTTATTTTAACACATAGATCAGTGAGTGTGGACCCACTGTGCCAACTATCCAGTATGTCTTTCGGCTAAACCCTAAGGGCGTTATTCTGGCACTCTCCTGGTATTCACTCTTTAACCCCTGTACAGGGATCTGGCCTACACTGCAGGGAAGCAACCAGACCTCGACCACTTGGGATAATCCTGGTGTAGTTTGCAGCTGACCCACCGGGTACAGAAAATGCACCAAAATGCAGGAAAACTGCAAGTATAGTTTAAATAGTCACAGGTTTCTGAGATCAAAAAAGGAAACTTGCAACGTACTGTACATGGTGGGAGACACAGGATAAGCAGGAATGCATAGTAAATACTTGTCAGTAAAACATACAAGACAGACAGGGTTAACTTAAACACAGATAGGACTGAAAATAGAACACACAGGCAGGGCAGTTACAAGCCGGAGCACAGAGAGGAACAAGCACAGGAAAAACCCAGGTACCGTAAATCAAAACATATTTGCTGGTCACCAGGGAACCTCAAGCACAGGTGTCCAACAACCGGAAAGGGCGCCTTAAATACCTAGGGACACCCAGCCATTGGCTGCGCATAAATTTGGACGCATGAGCACTGTCCCTTTAAGAGGCCAGAGGTGAGCATGCAGACAAAGGCTGAAGCACAAGGCAGAAATATAGAGGCAGCAGCATGGTGAGTAGCATGGGTATTATGCCTGCAGGGGAGAGCAGGGCAGCTGACCTAACAGTACCCTCCCTTACCCTCTCTCTTCTTCAGGCAACCTGTAAGCAGACACTTCTTCACAAGCAGAGAAGCATCAAAGTTTTCCTTGTGTACCCAAGAGTCTATTTTCTTTACATCTAGAACATTCTTGACTTTACAGGCCTTCTTAGAACTGACTGGAGCCACAGTCACCACTTTGGCAGGATCACTGGCCTGTTGAACTTTCTTCTCCTAGGATCCTAATAGGGTATTGGCTTAACCCCTTGATGACCAGTGCCGTACATGTGAGTGTAATGCCCTCAGAGGAGAGCAGAGCAGTGGTGGAAATAGACAGCTGATATAACACATACAATATTACCTTACCCTAAGGGAGACAGAGAGCAGAATGACTGTCCATTCGTTGATGTGTACAGTACAGTTGCTTTAAACATTTTCAATTCGACCTGTAGGAAGACTTCTGACAACTTATTTAATTCCAATTTTCCGGGTCAAATGACTGATATTGAGACAATATATAATTCATATAGTCACCCACGTCTAAAAAAAGAAAATATTTTTTTGTAGGCAATGCTTCCCTTTGCTCTTCTGAGGCTTTCTGTATCAAGTGGCTTCTGATTAAGTGGAGTTAAAGAAAAGGACATCTGTGCTGAGTATGATTTCGTGTGGCTTGAAGCAGAGATCCTTAAAAGTTAAGTATTGCATTTTAGTACTGCCATTTAAAACTTTTTTTTTTTCTCTCTCTGTTTATGTTTTGCCATTTAAACCCATTTTTTTTTCTCTGCTTGGTTAAGAGGAGTGGCTTGGGCAACCAGGTGCTATAAATTGAACCACTGAACTCTCCCAGAGCGTGCTCCTCTGAGGCTTGCTGTACCAAGTGGCTTCTGATTAAGTGGAGTTAAAGAAAAGGACTTTAAGAGAAGGAGCAAGAAACTAAGGTTGGATAGAATTTCCTTGTGTGTTGGTGGCTTGATTCTAGCTAGTCCTTCAACTACAGCAGATAGGGTCTAATTCTAACTCATATTTACAATTTTACTTTTTTACTGTTCATCCCCATTAAACATGTGCTCCATGGACAATGTGTCACCGCCAGTTCTGTGAGAAGGTCTGGCAGACGTTCTTCTCTACCTCTTGTATGATGTTCTTTGTTTTGGTTTCACTTTGTCATCTCCTTTCCATTTACAGGTGTCACTTATTTAGACTAATCGTCTTTCTTTATATTCCCTCCCATACTGCCTCACTTTGCGGTTTATACTACTTCCTGGGTGAGGTGTTCACTGCTGGAGGCTGCTGCTGCTGTTTGCTCAGATAAGTCTTTGACTTTATTATGTTTCCTTGCTGGCTTGATTCTAGGTGACCCTGTCCGTATTAAGTGCAGGGAGTCGGTGGTCGTGTCCCCTCACTATTATAGGGTTTTCAGGTGACACACAGTCATAGGTACGTGGGCATGCAATCGTCTACCATTGAGACCCTTACATGTGCATAGCAGTCAGGGAGAGATTTTAGGGTTTTATAGGGCTCACCTATATGCTCCTTATACCAGTCGGTAGTTTATTTATAAGTTCCAGCTATCTGCAACTTTATCCGTGACATTATAAACCACCAGAACCGTCTTAAGCATGGATCCGGTTTCAGCCTTGATTGACCGCATGCAAGGTCTTTCACTGGAGGTAGCAGATCTCCATAAAACTGTGTCTCAGTTTCAGGTGACCGTTCATGGAGTTTGTTCCGAGCCTAAGATCTCGCTTCTGGATACGTTCTCCGGGGATAGTGAGAATTTTGTTCGCTTTGGAGAGGCTTGCAAACTCTATTTTTGCCTACTTCCCCATTCCTCTGGTAATGAGGAGCAGAGGGTGGGGATCATCATCTCGCTGCACAGGAATAACGCTCAGTTTTGGGCCTTTTCGCTGCCGGTGGGAGCACGGCCCCTCCGATCGGTGGATGAATTTTTTGTAGCCCTGGGACAGATATATGATGACCGGGATCGTATTGCTCTGGCTGAATCTAAACTGCGTCTTTTATGCCAGGGTAAAAAGTCCGCAGAGATATATATATTGTTCTGAATTTCGGAGATGGGCAGCTTATACTGGTTGGAATGATGCTGCACTCCGAAGTCAATTTTACATGGTCTTTCGGAAAGATTGAAAGATGCATTCGCTTTTCACCAGCATCGTTAGAATCTGCCATGTCTCTAGCTGTTCGTAATGACAGGCGTCTTAGAGAGAGAGATGACTACTCTTTCCTGTCATATTCAGCCGAAGGACAGTGGGGCTGTCTCTATCAATGTGCAGGGGTTTCAGTCTCTCTCATTCCCCTCTGAGGAGGAGGCCATGCAGCTGGGTTTGCTTGACTCTGATAGTAGATGATTTAGCTCTCAGAGGAGGGTTTGTTTCTGTTGTGGGGGTATAAATCATTTGGCTAATGTTTGCCCCTCTAGGAGATTCATGGAGTTTTCTGAGGGTAATAAAAACAACAAAACAAAAAAAACTTTCCATTTGCTACTATTGGCAAGGTTGATGCGAAAATTTAAGGTTTGCCGTTTGCTTGTAGTTCCCGTTTTCTCCTACCAGCCAGGATGGCGCTAGACAGCAAGAACATTGTTTGTGAGATTTTTGTAGATAGTGGAGCAGCTGTCAATCTCATTGATAATCAATTTGCAACAACGCATGGTTTCCAGGTATGCACTTTGGGAAAGGATATTCCTGTTTTTTCTATCGATTCGGCTCCACTTTCTCAAAGATCATTAAAGGGCATAGTCCACAATATCCGTTTGACTGTGGGTGACGCTCATGTTGAGGATATGTCATGTGTTGGGGCTACCCTGGCTTACTAAACATAACCCCACCATTGATTGGCAAGCAAGGCAAATAAATGGTTGGAGTGAGTTTTGCAGAGAGAATTGCCTCACGGCGTCTCTTTCAGAGGTTTCTAGTAAGACTGTGCCATCTTTTCTCTCAGAATTTTTGGATGTGTTTTCCGAGAGTGGTGTCCAGGAGTTGCCCCCTCACCAGGAATACGACTGCCCTATTAATCTTATACCAGGCGCCACGCGGCCAAAATCACGACTATACAATCTCTCCCAACCTGAAATAGTCGCTATGTGTACTTATATCTCTGAGAGCCTGAGAAAGGGACACATCCGACCTTTGAAGTCCCCTGTTGCCTTTTTTTTTTTTTGTTAAGAAAAAAATGCTTCTTTAAGACCATGTCTGGATTTCAAGGAGCTGAACCGTATCACGATTCGTGACCCACATCCGCTTCCTCTGATCCTGGACCTGTTTAACCAGATTGCTGGGGCTAAAGTTTTTTCTAAGTTGGATTTAAGAGGGGCATACAACCTGGTCAGGGAAGGGGACGAATGGAAGACGGCCTTTAATACCCCTGAGGGTCATTTCAAGAATTTGGTTATGCCCTTTGGTTTGATGAATGCTCCGGCCGTCTTCCAACATTTTGTGAACAGCATCTTTTATCATTTAATGGGGAAATTTGTACTGGTGTATCTAGATGACATTTTGATTTTTTTCTCCTGATTTCAAGACTCATCAGGACCACCTATGTCAGGTATTGCTGATTCTGTGGGAGAATAAATTGTACGCTGAACTGGAAAAATGTGTGTTTGCGGTTCCGGAGATTCAATTTCTTGGTTTCCTCTCTCCGCTTCTGGTTTTCGGATGGATTCTGAGAAGGTCCGCGCTGTGCTTGATTGGGAGCTTCCTGAGAATCAGAAAGTGCTGATGCGGTTTTTGGTTTTTGGCAATTATTACAGAAAGTTAATTTTGAATTATTCCTCTGTTGTTAAGCCGCTCACTGATATGACTAAAAAGGGGGTGGATTTTTCCTCATGGTCGGTAGATGCGCTTAAAGCCTTTTCTAGTATTAAAGAGAGTTTTGCTTCCGCTCCCATTTTGGTACAACCTGATGTCTCTCTAACTTTTATTGTTGAGGTGCAGGGGCGTAGCTAGAAATGACTGGGCCCCATAGCAAAAAAAATGTATGCCCCCCCCCCTCCCTTTAAATAATGCCGCTGCGCCTGCCAGGCTTGAGCAGGTATATTTGTGAATATGGATTAGGGAAGATACTGAGATCTGGCTGTACCTCACTGTGAGGTACAACCGGATCTCAGCATCTTCCCTATTCACACATATACCTGCTCAAGCCTGGCAGGCGCAGTGCGGTGTGGTAATGGTTAATGGCATTTTGGCGAAGAAACAGCCACCTAGGCTACTTTCACACTTGCGGCAGTGTGATCCGGCAGGCAGTTCTGTCATCGGAACTGCCCGCTGGATCCGCTGATTTTGATGTGACTGAAAGCATTTGTGAGACGGATCCAGATGCGGATCCGTCTCACAAATGCATTGCAAGAACGGATCCGTCAAGTATTTATTTTCACATTTTTACCGGTCTGCGCATGCACAGGCCGGAAGGACAGATCCGACACTAATACATTCCTATGGGAAAAAATGCCGGATCCGTCCTTGTGGGCCCTTGGGCAATAAAGTCTCAGTGGGCCCCCTTACATAGTGATAACTCTCTGAGTATAGATAATGTAGTAGATATCACCTGCAGCCCTATGTAACAACACAGATAACACAGTACTGGCTATCTGAGTACAGAAAATGTAGTAGTGTTACCTGCAGTCCTATGTAAAACTACAGATAACACTAGAGCTGATAATGTGGTAGTGTTACCTGCAGTCCTATGTAAAACCACAGATAACACTAGTGTAGATCGTGTGGTAGTGTTACCTACGTCCTTAATGTGCCTCCCTGTGCCTCTCCCATGGGACTCCATGCTGGCGGCGCTGCCTCCTTTTCCATCTTCTTCTTGCCCCGCACAGAACGTCTGATGCAGCTGCGTCAAGACATAGGAACACTGTGGGCATGGTGATGGTGACACACACAGGGAGAGACACACAGACACACACACACACAGGTGACAGACACACACACAGGTGACAGACACATACATATGGACAGACACTTATACGATGGTGAGATCGTCACAGCACCTGCTGTGTATGGGGCAGGCTCACCACTGCAGTCCGCTCCATACATTGCCTCTGCACCGCATAGTGAGTGGAGCACAACACGGCTTATCATAAGCTGGGCCATGCAGGCAGCTGCCTGAGACAGCGGCCTGAGATATGCAGGCTTTGTTCACATCACCGTTCAGCCTTTCCGTTCTCCTGCTCAGTTTAGGAGCAGGAGAATGGAAAGGACGGATTCGGCACATAACTGAGCCGAACCGATCCTAAGGACCCCATAGACTATAATCTGGTCTGTTAGGTGTTCGCTCAGAAGAAGATTTTTGAAGCGGGGACAAAAGTCTTGCATGCACTACTTTTGTTTCTGCTCCAAAATCATCTTCTGAGCAGAAACCTAACGGACCTCATTATAGTCTATGGGGTCCATAGGCTCCGTTTGGCTCCATTATGTTCCGAATCTGTCCTTTCCATTCTCCTGCTCCTAAACTGAGCAGGAGAACGGAATGGCTGAACGGTGATGTGAAAGAAGCCTCATATTGATCCTTTCTATACGGCTCCCTTCTCTCTCTGTACAGGGAACACTGACAACTGTTGCAGTCTGCATCTTTTGCAGCCCAATTGAAATTAATGGATCCATACACATTACGCAAAATTGTGGCACAGAGGCAGACACAGAATTACGGTCGTGTGACTGGACCCTAAAGGTGGGTCATCAGCGATACTTGGTGAGTGACAAGTACTACTTCTCCATGCTAAATCTTACAGCGTGTCCTAATTATAAGTGAATGGGACATCATGGGCGGGGAGTGGTGCTGGCTGAGACACACTATTTGGCTAATGGAAAAAGCTCAGTCACTGTGACATGGCTGAGCCTCAAGGGGTTAAAATTAAACAACTGGACAAAAGAAGAAAAAATAAAATAAAAATAAAGGACCTTAACTAGCTTACTAGTTTGAAGACAGGCCAGCAGCAAGCAGGACAGGAAGCAACTCTGCAGTGATGGTAGAGGCAGGAGTAGCCACACTGAGTGGTCACCCTCTGGTGATCACAGAAGAACGTGGGGCATGTCAGGGGCACGGAGGACTGCAGAAGGAGGAGGCAATGATCAGGCTATTTTCCAGGGACCCGGCCCCCTCCTTCTGCAAGTCTCACTCAAGGCTGAGGCTCCCGAGCTCTTTTCCCTGGCTGTGTGAGGAGGCGTAGGAGGAAATAATCTTTCCTGCCCTGCGGCACTGGTGCCTGGCTCCGCCTCCGGGTGACATCAGCACCAGGTCCTCCACTCAGTCTTTAGTATCCCCTCCGGGCTCCGCCTCCACACTAAACTCTGCCCCTCTTGTAATTGATCACATGACTGTGACATCATCACACGTCCTTCACACTAGTCTACAGCAGACCAGCTCACAGAGTGGCCAACCCACAGGTACGCCCCGTTCCGGCCCCCTCTCCACCGCCTACCTCATCTTCTGCTTCTGCGGTCCTGTTCGCTGCAGGCCTATGCCCAAGGGGCTGTCTGAACCCTCTTCGTGGCCACCAGCCAGGTATATAATGATCTGATTCTCTCAGCATTGATACTGGGAGCATCAAGTACTTATACATCTGGCCAATGACTTTAGGTGCCGTCCTGAACTCAAATGTACCACCATCCTCATGGTGTTATACAGGTGTATATTGTTGTGAGGGCAGCAGTATTTTGTGCTGCTTTGTGATATTTGGTTCTACTTGTGTTGGCCTTGACTACTTGTGTTGCCCCATCATATGTCAATACATGGACCCGCCTATAATATGCGGCCACTTTTTTTTTTCTTTTCTAGTTCCTAATCCATCCTTGCTAAACTGTGTATCATATATCATACACAAAATAATCCAAAATTGTCCCTCATCATCATCAGACATCGGCTGTGCAACAAAGGCTCCGGGCTCCACCATTATTATACAGCTGTAATAGCCCAAGAAGAAAATGTCACTGCACCAAGTTCCAGAGATATAAAGTTCACTTTATCCCATATTTAGTAGATAAACGTACAGAGGAGACAACCTTTAGGCCATGAAGTAGCCTTTTTCAAGCTTTAAAAAAACACTACCATGCCCACATATATACAGGCATATGAAAATGGATACAGAGACATGCCACAATTTTAGCAATTACAAACTTATCAACAATTATTTACCATAAGACCCAGTAAAATTCATAAATACATATCCATTTATTACAATACTGTACAGTCTGCACTGTTATAACCATATAAAAACCTGCTGAGGAAAATCTGTGGATCTGTGGGCAGGAGGTGGGTCTAGCAGAGCTAATCTCTCCCAAACCCTCTCCCTGCCCCTGGACCCAATGGTTTTTGTCAGAATGTTTTTATATGTTTTAGGGATAAAGCAAACTATTGATATCTATACAAAATTGACTTCAGCCAGGGTCGGACAGGGGTGTGTTGGGCTCACCAAAGGAAATTATTCTCAGGGCTCAGCCACGATATCCTCAGTAAAGTCTAATAGGTTTTGATTCAAAGGAATAGACCCCAGTAGCAACTTCTTGGCTCTGAAGGCAGAGGCAAAATTATTATTCTTCTGGACCTTTAGAGCCTGCTGTGGTATAAGAGCCTGGGACCACCAGAAAATCCTCTGGTGGGCCAGTCTGATTTATTGTTCAGATAGCCATAACCTACCTACCACTTGCTTTTTTATAAGTTACACCAAGTTTCTATGACATAGGCTTATTATTATTGTTGTTGTTGTTGTTATTACTGTTATTATTTATTTATCTTTATTTTCTCTCTCTTCATTATGTTTGTAGATGTGTTCATTTTGAGAATGACTGAGAGAATGGAAAGACATTTGATAGCATGACCAATAGGAAAAACATGAAACCCGGGGGCTCAGATATTGTATAGAGTTTAACAACCTGAACAATTTGGGCCCAGCTTTCATTGTGTTTGAACTATTTGAAGCATAGCTTGGCTATTCACCAACATGAGTTATAACTTGTATAGATTTACACGTAACAACAAGAATACAATGATTCATACAGCAACCTCTCATACAATGAATGAGTCATTGCCTCTGACCTTGTGGCAAACATATTCCCTTAGGTAGTAATTCCTTTCATTTCTGTTTTTCAGGTAGGATTAAATTGATTTAACAATTTATGGGAATTCATTCTCAAATAAATATACAAGTATGATATTCAATAAAGTAAGAAAAAATTGATTTTGATGAATTTACTCGCCTAATGGCTCAATGTTAGATTTTAATGTTATATCACCTACTGTAACTGTGAGAAGGGGAAACAGCTCTCATTGTCTGAACATTGTGTTTGTTTAAATGAAGTTAAATGATTTGGACTGACATTCTGCTGTTTGGCCACAAGATGCCGCTGTTTCCTAAGCACAGCAACAGACTGCATTTCATGTGATGTTGGGAACGCTCAGGCGGTGGAGTTACAAGTCGGGAGTGGAAGGCAGCAGCCATCTTAGAGTGAGGCTGTGAGAGACACTGAGGAACTGTGTGAGCAGAGAATCTGAAGTTGATCGTGCTTAACACCCTGATTCTGTTCAGAGGAACGAGAATTGCTTTCAGGAATGCTGATGAGAGCTGAGGAGCAAAGCTACATACACTGCGGGACCGCATGCTTGTTGGAGAAGCATTTGTTCTGTTGAAAGTCACCAGCGGATGCAGAGCAGACCCAGGTCGGTAAAATCATGCACACACTTCATTACAGTGTTTGGCGCCTAGAGACTGAGACTAGGCCTGTAGTTAGTTAGTTACTGTATCTGTTTGTGTCAGGCCACAAGTGTTACTACTGTTCATTGCAAGGACTTTATAACTTAAAGTGACATTTCACATTGGAGAGCTGATAAAATTCCCACAAACTCAAGCCAGGCTGGTGTTTTGCTCAGAAGGAATACTTAGGCACGTGCTACAGGACCAGTTATGGGAGAGGGAATACTGTAGATCTGAGTAAGATTGTAAGCTGTTGTGCTGCACCGCAGGCTAGCCCGTACAACACACCCATACAGTGAATCTTGTTCTTTTAGGGTAATAACAGGTAAGGTGTGGCAGTTTAGTTGTGCCCCCCAGTAGGTAAATTACTGCTCTTTCCTCCTGCATCCATTGGAGGATGCTGTGCTGTGCAGCACAAGGGTCTCAGCCGGGCTGGGTGCATGTAAATTTATTTATGTTGCCAGCATTTGTAGTGTTTATTGCCACATTTTAAATAAAATTCTGTTTTGGCAAAAGCTGGTGTTGGGGTTGCTTTCCTAGTTCGTGACTTCACTGTATCCTTGGGAGCCCACCCCGGTACACGGCTTACATAACCATTCAATAACATATACTGTATAGTTAGAGCAGATGATGATGAGTATGATCTGAGTCCCCAATGATTAAAGATCATGGGCCCCTGGCCAAGCACTAGATCCTTGTTTGCTCCTTCTAGATTGCCAGTCCCAGATGATCTTCTGGTTCTGACCCACTGCTTCGTCTGACTGTTATCCAGTTTAGTTATCATGGCTGTATCCCACTGCCAACTAATGACAGCTTTTAGGACCATGACTTGGGGATTCGGCCATTCATGTCCAAACTACCCTGCTGAGGTCACTGATGAAGAACAGAGTATCCTTTAGACTGTAATCTGGTGAATTAAGATCCTTCTATTCATCAAAACATGAAGTACAGGAAAGCAAATCTGATGTGAAAGTGCCCTTTTTTTCAATACATAATCTGTAATGGAACTGTAATGGGTACAAAGTTTAGGATCTTGTTCACAAAATATAGTTTTGGTGATGTTATTTTCAGCCAAAACCAATATTGGATCAAAACAGAAGGAGAACATATGTGTCATTATACAATGGAAAAACTCATCTCTGCATATTCAACTATATTAACGTCCTCAGAATGGCGATACAGTTAAAGGGTGCGGCAGGGCATAGGAGCGATTTCTACCTGCCCCGCCGTTCCCTCTGATAGCCTTCAGGCCTAGTGCCTGTAGCCTATCAATTGCTGGAACAGGTGAAGCATTCATCATCGTGCCACCTGAGCTGGACTGCATACAGCTCTGGGAACATACCAGAAGAGGCCCGTGTCCTGCACTATATCCTGACAGTGGCATTAAGGTATTTGAGTTTATTATTTTTTCTTTGGAGCATGCTGTTGGGCCACATGGGGGGGGGGGGGCAGTGTTATAACTGGGGGGAGCATTATGGGGACATTGGGGGAGCTAAAAAGCAGCATTTTTGTACTGGCATACAATAGGGGACATTAATAGGGTGTATTTTTTTGTACTGTTACATTTTATAAGGAGGCATTTTTTGTACTGGCACAGGTTATAAGGGGACATTTTTTGTACTGGCACACATTGTAAGAAGTAATCTTTGTACTGGGACACGTCATATGGGTACATTTTTGTACTGACACACATTATAAAGTAGTATTTTTTGAGCTGGCATACCTTTTAAGGGGGTATTTTTAGGAATTTTTTTGTATTGACACATTGTAAGGGGGTAATTTTTGTAGCGGCACACATTATAAGGAGAATTATTACTACTGGAGGGGCCATTATGATGGGCTTTATTACTACTAGGGTACTATAGTGAACATCATTTCTAGTATGGACACTATGGGGGAATTATAAATTTTGGGGCACAAAGAGGTACATTACTATTGAGGGCACTGTTAACACTAAGTGCTCTCTGACAGAGAATTATTACCAGGGGAATTATTTGGGGGGGTTAATGTTTATGTTATATTTTAGTTTATCTGTTTATAAAGAATAGTATTGGTGAAAATAGTGGGCATGGCATGGTATTCGGGGTGTCAGAATGGGGTGTCCAGAAAGTAGGGAGAATGATGCAAAAGTAGGAAACTAAGATGTCTGTGTGTCAGACTCTGCGGAGACAAGAAATCGCTGAAAGAAATCATCATGGCGGTCTGAATGGAGAAGATGAGGAAAGAGAAGTTCTATATCGGGGGGAGACATCACTGGATGTAAGAGGTATGTGGTGCTGTATTACCCTGTATATTTTATAGAGCTGTATGTTATGTTTTCCAAGTATGTTTTTAACAGTAAGGCTAGGGAGAAGGGGTTAGGTTGAGAATTTGGCACTGGGGGGAGATTACAATTTTTGCCTCAGGCACCAGAAAGGCTAGGTGCACCCTTGCCCACAGAGCTCTGATCTCAATATCATCAAAGCTGCCTTGGATCACATGAAGAGACAAAAGGATTCAAGCAAGCCTACATCCACAGTAGCTCTGTGGTAAGTTCTCCAAGATGTTTGGAACAACCTCCTTGCTGAGTTCCTTCAAAAACTGTGTGCAAGTGTATCTGGAAGAATTGAGGCTTTTTTGAATGAAGACAAAGTGTGGTCACACCAAACATTTGATTTGATTTAGATTTCATTAACTTTGCATTTTGTTAATTAATTTAAAAAAAAACATTAATGCTTCTATTTTTGAAAGTATTCTTAAGTTGCAGCACCCCCCCTCCCCCGCTGCTGCATAAAACTTTTGCACAGTATGCATTATATGTTTTTGAAAATGTATTTTCGTTGTTCAGATCAGCTCTACTGTAAGTCCTGGGGGTAACTGAGCATGCCACCACGTAAAGGGTTTTTCCCATCTACAAAGCTGGACTCCAATTGAAGTAAAATTACAAAGTAAAACATCTTTAATATATAGTAATTAAAGGGGTTTGTGACAAATACGTAGAGCCAGCGAGATACAGTATAGTCACTGGTTACCAAGGTGTGACGTTATGCCGTCCCTGAGTAGCAGGCAAGGTCAGCTTGTTACAGTGTTCACAGACTCCTCCTGTCCACATGGGGACAGAGAGGCAACAAGCTGAGGGAGCCTTTTCACTGCCCCAGTGAAACAGCGCTTCCTCAGGAAAGACTGCCACCAGCTTCTCGTTTTATATAAGCCCAGTCCTCTAACGGGATTATATAGGGTGAGAAACCAACCTGTAGTGGCATATAACTAGGCCAAAACACGGATGTGAGAATTTGTGATCGAGATACCAGAACAGCACAAGATATATAATTATATATTTAATTGCCTTAAGGGCTCATTAGACATAACACAATATACACAGAACATAAATACAGTGGTCTGAATGGTAAATACAGATGGTGTGGTACAACAGGGTTAAGCAGAACACAAGTCAGTTTACCAGATAGAATATTCCTTTGGGTGGTGATGAATAATACATTTCTGTAAGGCTTGGCTGTAGTCACATGGGAGGCAGTGAGGTCAGCCGTTTCCAGGTCCCTTACAAACACATATGCAGCGTAACCTCCTTTCCGAAGAAAGACACGCCTGTTGGCTTGTGTCAGCCTTTTGACCTGTAGCCGGCCCCTCCCCTTTCGACCTCTGGGAAGAGTCCCCCCCTCCCTGCTGGTCCGGGCAGCCCAATGGCGCAAAAAACCCTTTAGGGTTTATAGCTCAAGACCAGAAGGTCACAGGGAGATGGTTCTAGGACTAATGGACCCGCCTGGCTTGCGGCTACACGTACAGTCCAAACCTGGTACCGTTATTTGGTTTCTGTAGGGAGATATGTATATCTCCCCTCCCTGCCATCCTATTACCAAACAAAGAGCAGGAGCCTGACCGTCTTGGCCACAGGGACACAAATATCTAACTGACTTATGTATGTGATGCACGAGCGATTTATAATTCCTTATAAATTGCCAGTTCCTTGAGGTCTGATAATTTGATTGAAGTAGTGAATGGCTTAGATTCCCTGCAGATAGTTTTTTTCCTGTTCTATTAGCTGGGTTCCTGGCTGGCTGGATGGAGGTGTGAAATTGTACGCAAGTGGCCTGCTTGGCCAGGACCTCCTGCGATGTTCTCTGACCTCTGCTATCTGGCTGCGCTTTGAAGCAGGGCCCCCCTGTGGAGTTTGATTTCCTCTGCCCACTCCTGGAGCATATGGCAGGAATGAAATAATACTCTATATTCCTTACAACTCCCCCATTTAGAGAGTGCCAGGGGGCAGCACATTCCTGTGTTCACCTTTGCGCCCATCCACACCATCTACTTGCTGGGATAACCCATCGGCATTCCCATGGTCACGGCTAGACATGGCCTTGGGGTTCGCCCGGCGGTTGTTTCGCGGCAAACTTTGCTCGTTTACGGTTCGCCGAACAGGTGAACATATGACGATGTCTGCGGGCGCCATATTCATTCACATTGTGCAGAACTTTGAACCATGACACATCCATCAGGTGGGAAAGGACAGCCAATTAGGATGTTTTCAGCACATGTACACACCCCCTACCCTATAAATAAACCGGATCTGGCCGCCATTTTACATTCAGTCTTTTGCCAGTGTAGAGAGAGGTTGCTGGGACAGTGTGGAGCAGGGACAGACTGTTAGGGACACCAAATGCTAGCTAATAGGGCCACAAAAGTCCTTTTGAGGACTGGTATAGGTGTGCTATTGATAGCTGTGACATACTGAGGGGTGTGATATACTTATAATATACTTTCTAACAAAGAAAGTATATTATAGTGCATTTGTATTGTGCAGTAGTTGTGTGCGGTTCTGCTGTGATACTGCATCTATACAGAGGGATAATGTCACGGCTGAGGATTGGGAAAACCCTCAGCCGTGTGATGCCATGAGATGTTAGTGGCTGCTCGGCCAGGACAACAGAATTAGGGAGCAGGTCACCTCCTTACGCATCCCTAATCCGACCCTAACTCCTAGCTGCATGAGCCGACCTTGAAGGTAGGATGGCCCATGCTCCGGAACCTCGGATCCCTACTCACCCTCCGCCGATCCCTGAACTAGGAGCTGGGTAGACCACCTGTTCCTCCTGAATGCGGAGAAACAGGAGTCTAAAACTGGCCGAGCTGCAATGGGATGTAACCATAAACAGACTGGATATGGCAGGAGAGTTAAAGACTTCCACCTTTACCTGCCACAGACACGCTGACTGGATCCCTGGACACAAGTGCTGGCTGTCCACACACAAACATAAAAGGACACAGCACACATAAACACACAGGGACCCAGAACCATAGATGCAAAAATAACAGACACCACATAGACATAAACTTAACATCACATAAACATATAGTATCACAATTTATGACCACAAGGGTGGCCCTCACTGGCAGATGGTATATGGGACCAGGAGAGTGCCTCCAGCTTATTACAAGGCTGGAGTACCCCTCAGAACTCAGGTCTCAACTGAGGTTAAATAGCCCATGTAGCCACACCCACGCAGACACACCCAGTGGTCACAGACTAGGAAGAGAATTAACCCTTCACACACCAGGGAAGGGAAGACAGCAACTAAAAGGGGAATACACAGAATAAACCCCGTGCACACCAGACAGGGAAAGTGCACACATAAACACACGTTGCCAAAGACAACCACATGCATGGACAGCGAGCCGCCCAGCAACCAGCTCAGGCTGCTCCACTGCCCAACAACCACAAGTTGCCAGCGGCAAACACACGTGAGGCAAGATACTAGCCCTCACCTGTGGTTGACAACAATACCAGACCGCGGGCAAATGCATGCGGCTCCCAAAGAGTCACGACCATGACCATGGTCGTGACAGATAAATGCTATTGAAATAACTAATTTCAACTGGTGTAATATACCAGTTGCCCCCCCAAAAAACTGATTGAGGCAGAGGTATGATATAACTATAATATACTTTCTATATTGTGCATTTGTATTGTGCAGCAGTAGTGTGCGGTTCTGCTGCGATACCGCAGCTATACAGAGGGACAAACGCTGTTGGAACAACTAACTGCAACTGGTGAGATATACCAGTTGCCCCCCCAAAAACGAGGAGGTAACAACGGCCGCCACCCAGCAGTCTGATGACAGTACCCAGATCAGCTCAAGGAGGGTGGTCCCTGCTGTTGCTGCCTACTCTGAGATCTCTAATGTCAGTAGTGGTGAAGGTGACGATGATGACGTGTCGATGGACGTCACGTGGGTGCCCACAAGAGAGGAAGAGGAGGGGAGTTCAGAGGGAGAGATGGAGGAGAAGCAGACAGAACTTGCAGTGCACGGGAGGCAAAAAGCAGACTGCAAATGGAGCGAGCCTTCCACCATGCACGGTCACATCTGGCACTCCCAGGACGCCGAGACATGGCTCTGCAGTGTGGGATTTTTTTAACGTGTCAGCTGCTGACAATAGTGTTGCCATCTGCAGCCTGTGCTGTCAACGCATAAGTCACGGTAAGCCCAACACTCACATAGGGATGACCGCGTTAAGAAGGCACCTGGCCTCCCATTAACCAGCCCAGTGGGAGCAACACCATCAAAACCCACAAAGCCACACTTCCGGCGCTCCACGTCCTGCCTCTTCTCCTTCTCCTCCCATTTGTCCTCCCCTCCAGCTTCCACCGTGCCATTGTCACGTTCATCTGGCAAAAGGCAGGCTTCCATGGCCCAAATGCTCGACCGTAAAATGTTGATGACGCTGGATAATACTCTTGCCCAACGGCTGACCGCCAGCTTGTCGGAACTGCTAGCCAACCAACTACTGCGATATAAACTTGTGCACTTGGAGGCCTTTGGAAAATGTTTGGCACACCGCAATGGAAGATCTCGGAAGGAAATATTTTACCTAGAAGGGCATCCAGAGCTATATTACCATGTTTAGAGGCAAGTAAATGTATCTCTGGCACACAGTGTTGGTGCCAAGATACATCTGACCACAGACACGTGGTCTAGCAGACACGGGCAGGGAAGGTACATAACTTTTACTGCCCACTAGGTGAATCTTCTGACGGCCGTCAAGCATGCAACCCATGGCACCCGTGGGGATTTGGTGTTACCACCACGGATTGCATGCAGGCCTGCCTCTTCTTCTCCTCCTCCTACTCCATCCTCCCTCTCCTCCTCGGCTGCTACTGCCTCTTCCACTGCACCCCTTCCCCAGCTCCCCAGAACCTATTCGATGTGCCAGGTGAGAGCCACAACAGTCTTGCACTCCTTTCAGCTCTGCGGTCACAGGCTGATCAGTGGCTAACCCTGCTCAATTGTACAGTTGGTAAAGTGGTGTGCGACAATAGTGTCAATCTGCTGAGCGCGCTGAAACAGGGCAAAATGACAAACGTGCCATGCATGGCACACGTCCTGAACTTAGTCGTGCAGGGTAATGTAACTGGCCAACAGTGAAATTGTTATACGGTGACCGCCTAATGTAGCTCCCACCACAAAATCACTTGATCTTTTCTGTACGGTGAATGCATAATTTTGGGGGCCTGTAATCTAACTGGCCAACAGTAAAATTGTTATACAGTGACCACCTAATGTACCTCCAGCCACATAATCAATTGTTCTTTTCTGTACGGTGAATTATTAATTTTGGGGGCCTGTAGTCCACTGCCAACAATAAAATTGATATCCAGTGACTGTCTAATATATCTCCAGCCACATAATCACTTGATGCTTTCTATCCTGTGAATAAATAATTTTTGGGGCCTACAGTCCACTGGCCTGCAGTAAAATTGATATCCATTGACAGTCTAATATACAGTACAGACCAAAAGTTTGGACACACCTTCTCTTTCAAAGAGTGTTCTTTATTTTCATGACTATGAAAATTGTAGATTCACACTGAAGGCATCAATACTATGAATTAACACATGTGGAATTATATACATAACAAAAAAGTGTGAAACAACTGAAAATATGTCATATTCTAGGTTCTTCAAAGTAGCCACCTTTTGCTTTGATTACTGCTTTGCACACTCTTGGCATTCTCTTGATGAGCTTCAAGAGGTAGTCACCTGAAACGGTCTTCCAACAGTCTTGAAAGAGTTCCCAGAGATGCTTAGCACTTGTTGGCCCTTTTGCCTTCACTCTGAGGTCCAGCTCACCCCAAACCATCTCGATTGGGTTCAGGTCCGGTGACTGTGGAGGCCAGGTCATCTGGCGCAGCACCCCATCACTCTTCTTCATGGTCAAATAGCCCTTACACAGCCTGGAATTGTGTTTGGGGTCATTGTCCTGTTGAAAAATAATTGATGGTCCAACTAAACGCAAATCGGATGGAATAGCATGCCGCTGCAAGACGCTGTGATAGCCATGCTGGTTGCCTTCAATTTTGAATAAATCCCCAACAGTGTCACCAGCAAAGCACCCCCACACCATCACACCTCCTCCTCTATGCTTCAAGGTGGGAACCAGGCATGTAGAGTCCATCCGTTCACCTTTTCTGCATCGCACAAAGACACGGTGGTTGGAACCAAAGATCTCAAATTTGGACTCATCAGACCAAAGCACAGATTTCCACTGGTCTAATGTCCATTCCTTGTGTTCTTTACCCTAAACAAGTCTCTTCTGCTTGTTGCCTGTCCTTAGCAGTGGTTTCCGAGTAGATATTCTACCATGAAGGCCTAATTCACACAGTCTCCTCTAAACAGTTGTTCTAGAGATGTGTCTGCTGCTAGAACTCTGTGTGGCATTGACCTGGTCTCTAATCTGAGCTGCTGTTAACCTGCGATTTCTGAGGCTGGTGATTCAGATTAATTTATCCTCCGCAGCAGAGGTGACTCTTGGTCTTCCTTTCCTGGGGCGGTCCGCATGTGAACCAGTTTATTTGTAGCGCTTGATGGTTTTTGTGACTGCACTTGGGGACACTTTCAAAGTTTTCCCAATTTTTCGGACTTACTGACCTTCATTTTTTCTTTACTTAGCTGCTTTTTTCTTGCCATAATACAAATTCTAACAGTCTATTCAGTAGGACTATCAGCTGTGTATCCACCTGACTTCTCCACAATGCAACTGATGGTCCCAACCCCATTTATAAGGCAAGAAATCCCACTTATTAAACCTGACAGGGCACACCTGTGAAGTGAAAATCATTTCAGGTGACTACCTCTTGAAGCTCATCAAGAGAATGCCAAGAGTGTGCAAAGCAGTAATCAAAGCAAAAGGTGGCTACTTTGAAGAACCTAGATTATGACATATTTTCAGTTGTTTTACACTTTTTTGTTATGTATATAATTCCACATGTGTTAATTCATAGTTTTGATGCCTTCAGTGTGAATCTACAATTTTCATAGTCATGAAAATAAAGAAAACTCTTTGAATGAGAAGGTGTGTCCAAACTTTTGGTCTGTACTGTACCTCCAGTCAAATAATCACTTGATGTTTTCTGTCCGGTGAATAAAAATTTTTTGGGGCCTGTAGTCCACTGGCCTGCAGTAAAAATGTATATCTATTGACCGTCTAATATACCTCCAGCCACACAATCAATCTGTACTTTTCTGTACGGTGAATGAATTATTTTTCTGGCCTGCATTAAAATTGATATCCATTGACCGTCTAATATACCTCCAGCCACATAATCACTTGATCTTTTCTGTACGGTGAATGCATAATTTTTGGGGCCTGTAATCTAACTGGCCAACAGTAAAATTGTTATACGGTGACCACCTAATGTACCTCCAGCCACATAATCACTTGATCTTTTCTATACGTTGAATGCATAATTTTTGAGGCCTGTAATCTAACTGGCCAACAGTAAAATTGTTATACGGTAACCAACTAATGTACCTCCAGCCACATCAACTGTTCTTTTCTGTACGGTGAATGAATAATTTTTTTGGTCCTGTAGTCCACTGACTTGCAGTCAAATTGATTTCCAATGACCATCTAATGTACCTCTAGCCACATAATCACTTGTTCTTTTCTGTCTAGTGAATGAATAATTTTGGAGCCTGTAGTCCACTGGCCTGCAGTCAAATTGATATCCATTGACCGTCTAATATACCTCCAGCCACATAATCACTTGATCTTTTATGTACCTGAATGCATAATTTTTGGTGCCTGCATTGTAACTATCCAACAGTAAAATTGTTATATGGTAACTGCCTAATGTACCTCCAGCCACATTATCAATTGTTCTTTTCTCTCCGGTGAATGAATAATTTTTGGGGCCTGTAGACCACTGTCCTGCAGTAAAATGTACAGTCGTGGCCAAAAGTTTTGAGAATGACACAAATATTAGTTTTCACAAAGTTTGCTTCTAAACTGCTTTTAGATCTTTGTTTCAGTTGTTTCTGTGATGTAGTGAACTATAATTACACGCACTTCATACGTTTCAAAGGCTTTTATCGACAATTACATGACATTTATGCAAAGAGTCAGTATTTGCAGTGTTGGCCCTTCTTTTCCAGGGCATCTGCAATTCGACTGGGCATGCTCTCAATCAACTTCTGGGCCAATTCCTGACTGATAGCAACCCATTCTTTAATAATTACTTCTTGGAGTTTGTCAGAATGAGTGGGTTTTTGTTTGTTCACCCGCCTCTTGAGGATTGACCACAAGTTCTCAATGGGATTAAGATCCGGGGAGTTTCCAGGCCATGGACCCAAAATGTCAACGTTTTGGTCCCCGATCTACTTAGTTATCACTTTTGCCTTACGGCACGGTGCTCCATTGTGTTGGAAAATGCATTGTTCTTCACCAAACTGTTGTTGGATTGTTGGAAGAAGTTGCTGTTGGAGGGTGTTTTGGTACCATTCCTTATTCATTGCTGTGTTTTTGGGCAAAATTGTGAGTGAGCCCACTCCCTTGGATGAGAAGCAACCCCACACATGAATGGTCTCAGGATGCTTTACTGTTGGCATGACACAGGACTGATGGTAGCGCTCACCTTTTCTTCTCTGGACAAGCCTTTTTCCTGATGCCCCAAACAATCGGAAAGAGGCTTCATCAGAGAATATAACTTTGCCCCAGTCCTCAGCAGTCCATTCACCATATTTTCTGCAGAAGATCAATCTGTCCCTGATGTTTTTTTGGGAGAAAAGTGGCTTCTTTCCTGCTTTTCTTGACACCAGGTCATCTTCCAAAAGTCTTCGCCTCACTGTGCGTGCAAATGTGCTCACACCTGCCTGCTGCCATTCCTGAGCAAGCTCTGCACTGGCGGCACTCCAATCTCACAGCTGAATCCTCTTTAGGAGACGATCCTGGCGCTTGCTGGACTTTCTTGGACGCCCTGAAGCCTTTCCTTGAAGTTCTTGATGATCCTATAAATTGTTGATTGAGGTGCAATCTTAGTAGCCACAATATCCTTGCCTGTGAAGCCATTTTTATGCAACGCAATGATGGCTGCACGCGTTTCTTTGCAGGTCACCATGGTTAACAATGGAAGAACAATGATTTCAAGCATCACCCTCCTTTTAACAGGTCAAGTCTGCCATTTGAGCCCAATCAGCCTGACATAATGATCGCCAGCCTTGTGCTCGTCAACATTCTCACCTGAGTTAACAAGACGATTACTGAAATGATCTCAGCAGGTCCGTTAATGACAGCAATGAAATGCAGTGGAAAGTTTTTTTGGGGGGGATTGAGTTAATTTTCATGGCAAAGAAGGACTATGCAATTCATCTGATCACTCTTCATAACATTCTGGAGTATATGAAAATTGCTATTCTAAAAACTTAAGCAGCAACTTTTCCAATTTCAAATATTTATGTAATTCTCAAAACTTTTGGCCACAACTGTATACCCAATGACCGTCTAATATACCTCCAGCCACTTTATGTCCGGTGAATGCCTAATGTTTGGTGCCTGTACCCCCATGGTCTAAAATAAAACATTTCTAGGCTCCAGTAGGGCACATTTTTGAGAATTTCCCTTTAAGACACATAAAAATGGCCCTTGATTAAAATACATATATTTTGTGGGAATTTTTGCCATTGATCCCCCTCTGTTATGTCAATGTCCATGTTGTGGGCCAATTTGTGCACTTCTAGTAAGTATTTGGTAGCTGCAAATATGACCTGAAGGTTTTCAGGTTTGCCTGCCATTAAAGTGAATGGGGCCGCTGTGAACTTGCATTCGCGAATCGTCCCAGCCAACGTTCATCCATCACTAGTCACAGCCCTTCTTGTGGCGAAGGGTAAAGTGATACTGCTGAGGCTCCAGCTTAGCAACCTCCTATTCATTCCTGACACGGTGTTTAACCAGCTGAGGGGATTGTGGTCCGTCTCCACAGTGAAGCGGCACCTGTACAAGTACGGCTGCAACCGTTGCAGTGCCCAGACAATGGCCAGGAACTCCTTCTCCATTGTGGAGTAGGCCACCTCCCTCAGCAGGAGCTGCTGACTTAGGTACAAAACGGGGTGCTCCTGGCCCGTAGTGTCGACCTGGCTTAGCCCGTCACCGAGGCCGAAATCACTGGCGTCTGTCTGTACTATAAATGGCCGTGTGAAGTCGGATGCTTGTAGTACGGGGAAGCTTGAGAGGGTGGCCTTTAGCATCTGGAAGGCCGTCTCGCAGTCGTTTGTCCAATCAACTGCGGAGGGCAGCTTCTTCTTGTTGAGGTCCGTCAGAGGCTTCGCCAGGCTACTATAGTGGGGAACGAACCTCCTATAGTACCTGGCAGTGCCCAGGAAGGACATAACCTCTTTATTGGTCCTGGTGGTGGGCCAGGATGCACTTTCCCGGGCTCTGCCTTCAGGGCTCCCCACCTACCTGGTGCCCTAGGTAGTGGACCTCACTCATGCCCAGCTGGCAATTTTCCAGCTTTATGGTCAAACCTGTCTGTTGGAACCGCCCGAGCACCTGCATCAGGTGGTCTAGGTGATCCTCCCATGTGGGACTGAAGATGGCAATGTCAACCAGGTACGCAGTCACGTACCCTTCAAGTCTCTTAAGCAACGTGTTGAACATCCGCTGAAAGGTGGCAGGGGCATTCTTCATGCCAAACGGCATCACAGTGGGCTCGTACAATCTGAAGGGGGTAATAAAGGCAGAGCGTTTCCGTGCCTCAGGGGTCAGGGGAGTCTGCCAGTATCCCCGGCTCACATTCATGATGGTGAGGTACAGGGCCCGACCAACTGATCGAGCAGGTCATCGATGCGTGGCATCTCGTCAATCTCCTGGCACCTGTGCTGCTGCAACTCCAAAGAGACCCAATATGCTGAACCCCAGATTGGGGGGTGATCTCCAGTGTCCACGTGATGGACGGCCAACTCAATCCTTCCGGGCTTGTTGCTGAACAACTCCCGAAAGGGGTGAAGCGTGGCCCACAGCTGGGCCCATTGGCCCATCAAGAGCTGTTGGCAATGCTCCACATACTCAATGGACCCACTCGCCATTACCTGAGCGAGCATGTTTAGGAGGGTCTCCTCCTCGCCTGTAGCTGGCCAGCTAGAACCTGTCCTAGGTTGCTAATATAGCTTATATGTTTATACAGCTAGACCTGCCAATAACCTAAATACAGTTCCTATGTTTATGTGTTAAAGACAAAAGCAGAGTTATTTACAGTGACTTCATGTTTGGATGTCATATAACTGTTATATATATATTGTGTTCATAGAAGGAGAAAAGATAATATGCCTTTAAGATTCATTATATAATGTAAGGTAAGCTCAATGACACCGCAGAAACAACAGAAAGCATAGAGTTAAATTGTTGCTTGGCAGGAGCCTTGACCAATCACAGCCAGCCTCACACACAGCCTGTGTTTTATGGAATCAGAGACGCCCAAATAGGTATTTCAAATAGTTATATAATGTTCCTACTGTTAATATAGTGATTAGAACTGTATACTGAACCAGTTATATGTGTGTTTACTTACAGTTCCACCAATTGCAAACTACAAATTCATATAAATTACAACCATACAATTCAAACAAATTGCATACAAATGCGAACTGCTCATACCAGATCATAAGCAATTGTATAGCGCAAACTGCAAACCAAGTAGAGCAAGTCCACTATTAGTTAACCTCAGATATATCTCTCAGAGAGATTATAAAGTGCTTAAATAACTTAAAGTGAGAGTACAGATACTCAAGGGAGAAATATATCCACCATTTTATGTTGAATGACAAGACTGAACCGTTGAACCACCATGTTATGCATGCCGCCATTTTATGATACTTTATGCAACACGTGTTTTGTACATGGACTATCTGCTGTGGAGGCAGCAGTGTTAAATGAAGAAAAGTTGAAGTTAATAAAGAAGTTATTTCAAGCATTTGGTGTGCTCTTTAAACCTACTTTTTCCATAGAACGGCGCTAGAGGAATTACAATAGAGTAATAGACAGTCTGGTTAGACTAAAAGTCAGAGAAATGAAAATTCTTCTAAAGCCACAGCGCAAAAGGCACTTCATAGTGCTGCGCCTGCTACATCCCCCTCTTCTGGAAGGTTGCATACAGGGAGGGAACATGCCTCCCTCTCATGATGTGCCATCATCATGTTGATCCAAAAAAGAAAAAGAATACAGAGATAAGAGCCGCACATCTAAAAAATATATCAAATTTATTCAAGACAACAGACACATCAAAAATGTCTTAAAATCATTGTATACAAAAAATCAAGGCTATGTGAACCAAATGCGTGCCACACGCCACCCTGGCTCACCACAGTACCATAAACATTCTCCCACATGAATAAGTAAATTTCAATAGTGCCTTCATCATGTTCACGTGGAAGGCCTTCCGCCTTCCCTGGGTGTGGTGTATCTAGGGTGACCAGGTACGTTACGGCGTTGAGGTGCTGGTGCACAAGGTACGGGCCTTCCCAGGCCACCTGAAGCTTGTCCTGAGGTACGGGGACCAGTACCCATACCTTTTGACCCGCCTGGTAGGTCCTCTGTCGAGCGTTCTGGTCGTACCATCGCTTCTGCTCGGCCTGGGCTCGCTCCATATTATCATACACCATCTGAGACAAGCCCTGCATCTTGTCCTGGAAGCGCATGACACACTCGATGACCGACATTGCAAATTTTTTATTTTTTTATTTTTTTATTTTTTAGATAAAAACACACTGGAACCGCATTGAAACCGCATGCGATACTGGTGCGTTTTTTATACCATATGATACCGAAGGAGATATTGAGTAATCACATGAAAGGTTTTTTATCTAATTAATTGCAAATAGCTATTTTCGATGTTTTTATATATTTATTTTATATATGCTTTTATTCATGTTTATTATTTAATTTTGAAATGTGTCTCCTATTCTTTAGAAGTAATAAGATGGTTAATTTATGTATGATTAGTGATGTATGATCGGTAAGAAGAGCAATATTCTTATATGCAGAGATATGTGAATTTTTGATAATCTGACATTCAGAGATTTCAATCCCCCAAAAATCGTATTCCAGACCAGGTTTTCACACACACTTTACCCACTATAAAGGTGGGGTATGAACAGGGGGATGTCAACCACTGATGAAGGGGTCACTGCTCTAAAACCCCGAAACGCTTCTGGTATTAACCTCCCTACTTGGAAGAAGGACATTGCCAGACTTAGGAGGCTTGGATATTAACCCCTTAAGGACACAGCCTTATTTCACCTTAAGGACCGAGCCATTTTTTGCAAATCTGACCAGTGTCACTTTAAGTGGTGATAACTTTAAAACGCTTTGACTTATCCAGGCCATTCTGAGATTGTTTTTTCATCACATATTGTACTTTATGACACTGGTGAAATGAAGTAAAAAAAATACCAAATTTACCAAAAATTTGGAAAAATTAGCAAATTTTCAGTTTCTCTACTTCTGTAATACATAGTAATACCCCCAAAAATTGTGATGACTTTACATTCCCCATATGTCTTCTTCATGTTTGAATTATTTTGGGAATGAAATTTAATTTTTTGGGGATGTTACAAGGCTTAGAAGTTTAGAAGGAAATCTTGAAATTTTTACGAAATTTAGAAAAACCCAATTTTTAGGGACCACTACAGCTCTGAAGTCACTTTGCGAGGCTTACATAATAGAAACCACCCAAAAATGGCCCCATTCTATAAACTACACCCCTCAAGGTATTCAAAACTGATTTGACAAACTTCGTTAACCCTTTAGGTGTTGCACAAGATATAATGGAAAATAGAGATACAATTTCAAAATTTCACTTTTTTGGCAGATTTTCCATTTTAATATTTTTTTTCCAGTTACAAAGCAAGGGTTAACAGCCAAACAAAACTCATTATTTATGGCCCTGATTCTGTAGTTTACAGAAACACCTCATATGTGGTCGTAAAATGCTGTACGGTCACGGGGCAGGGTGCAGAAGGAAAGGAATGCCATACGGTTTTTGGAAGGCAGGCTTTGCTGGACTGTTTTTTTTTAAACCATGTCCCATTTGAAGCCTCCCTGATGCACCCCTAGAGTAGAAACTCCAGAAAAGTGACCCATTTTAGAAACTACGGGATAGGGTGGCAGTTTTGTTGGTACTCGTTTAGGGTACATATGATTTTTGGTTGCTCTATATTAAACTTTTTGTGCGGCAAGGTAACAAGAAATAGCTTTTGGCACCGTTTTTTTTTGTTATTTACAACATTCATCTGACAGGTTAGATCATGTGGTAATTTCATAGAGCAGGTTGTCACGGACACGGCGATACCTAATATGTATACAATTTTTTTAATTTATGTAAGTTTTACACAATGATTTAATTTTTAAAACAAAAAAAAAGTTTTTGTGTCTCCATAGTCTAAGAGCCATAGTTTTTTCAGTTTTTGGAAAATTATCGTAAGTAGGGTCTCATTTTTTGTGCGGGATGAGATGACGGTTTGATTGGCACTATTTTGGGGTGCATATGACTTTTTGATCGCTTGCTTTTACACTTTTTATGACGCAAGATGACAAAAAATGGCTTTTTTTACACCGTTTTTTTTTTTTGGTGGTCATCTGAGGGGTTAGGTAATGTGATATTTTTATAGAGCAGGTCGATACGGACGCAGCGATACCTACTATGTATACTTTTTTTAATTTATGTAAGTTTTACACAATGATTTCATTTTTGAAACAAAAAAAATGATGTTTTAGTGTTTCCATAGTCTAAGAGCCATAGTTTTTTCAGTTTTTGGGCGATTATCTTAAGTAGGGTCTCATTTTTTGCGGGATGAGATGACGGTTTGATTGTTACAATTTTGGTGTACATGCGACTTTTTTGATCACTTTTATTACCTTTTTTTTGGGAAGTAAGGTGGGCAAAATTTCAATTTTATCATATTTTTTTATTTTTATGGCGTTCACCGTTTGGGTAAAGTAACATGACCATTTTATAGATCAGGTTGTTACGGACGCGGCGATACCAAACATGTGTAGGGAATTTTTTTTTTCATTTTTAATCAGTGATAAATGTGTTTTTGGATTTTTACTTTTTTTTCACTTTTTTTTACTTTTTTTTTTTACCCAGACCCACTTGGTTCTTGAAGATCCAGTGGGTCTGATGTCTGTATAATACAGTACAGTACACCATATAGGGTTCTGTACTGTATTTTACTTACACTGAACAGATCTATGCCTTCAGCACAGATCTGTTCACCACCATGGACAGCAGGACGCCTGAGAAGGCGTCCTGTTGCCATGGGAACCTTCCGCAGACGGGGAAGGGTAAGCATGGGGCTGGCAGGGGGCTGTCTGGGAGCTCTCTCCCTCTCCATTCGGGGGGCTGCAAAGGCACAGCAGCCCCCCGATAGAAGAGGGAGGGAGCTCCCTGAGCTGTTAACCTTTTCCATACAGCGGTCCGTACGGACCGCTGTATGGAAAGGGTTAAACGGCTGACTTCGCATCACCGATGTCAGACGTTTATACCAGGGTGCCAGCAATGTGCTGGCAATCTGGTATACCCACTGTACACCAACGATTATTCAATGAGAGACGGTGTACAGTGGGACCTTGTTCCGATCACAGCCGGACGGGCGGCAGTGATCGGAACAACACATGACGTACCGGTACGTCATGTGTCCTTAGGGACTCGGGAAACATGCCGTACCGGTACGTCATGTGTCCTTAAGGGGTTAATATGAATATTGAATTGCCAAAGAAAGAAACCACCACACACGAAAGATATCTGGTCCCAAACACAAGACCACGTGTATCCAGTAGTTCTTTTGGCGCTAAATTTAAACCTGATCAAATAGCCCTTGAGACTGAAACCTTAACCTTCAAAGAAAGCAGACCGAGTCGAGGGCCTACAGTCCAGTTAAAAGACCTCCTGGTAAGACTGTGCATATTCCATTAACAACTAAGCGATCGCCTTCCAGCCAAATACAGTGGGACGCCGCTGTCTGTATAAGCAGGTGGAACGTTGTCTTATACATTACCGACTTCCATCTGCGCTTCGAATCTTGGTCATTAAAATGAATGTGTGTTGAGAACTGGTCACGAGCCGTATTGCCAATTTTATTTTATTCAATAAAGATCCCTTTACTAATAGAGAGTGCCCCACTACTATTTATTAATTTATTATACTCACTTTTAACAGACTGGGTGTTGTCTGTTAGTGGGAGCACCTCTGCTGGATTTTCCCCCCATTCTAGTGCGACATTCTCCTGTATGTGACATCCTGCTGCTCACATTGTTTTGATAAAGGCACCTCTTCTATGAGTTGCGAATAAACCTGATATAATTGCAGTACAAAGGAGTGCCGATCCTTCCTTCATTCAGAGCCTGCTTGATGTCCTCATAGCTCAGGATGGTCTCGCTGGGCAGGTACCCGAATATTTCAAGGGCTTTTCCACTGAGACATAGCGTTAGGAATCTGACCCATTAGTCCTCCGACAGCTGGTACTGATGGCAGGCCGTCTCAAACACCAACAAAAAGGTGTCCAGGTCCCCATCTTTCTCCAGTAGGGGGAAGTCCTTTGCCCGTAGTTTTGGAATCCGGATCCCTGGAAACTCACATCAGGCTGGGGAGGGCTGCTGGAGTTGCAGCTGGAGCATTTGTAGCTGGTGCTTGCGCTCGGCCTGCTTGTAACGTTCTTGCTTGCGATGCTCTGCAGCCTATGTTTACGCGCGACGCTCTGCAGCTGCCATGAGGATCTCGTAGGAAGCCTGGTCTCCGACCTGGAAACGGTCTAGGGCAGCCTGTAGGAGAGCAGCCGAGCCTGTCTGGCACGGGCCTCACCGCCGGCAACTGGCTCATTGGGGAGCTTTGGCTGTGCTTCCGCTCGCCTTGGAGAAAGTCGCCTTCCACCTCCTATCTGGACTGCATCCTCCCCGCCACCGTTCCTAGTATCGGCCATCTCTTTAGTCTTGCTTCTTGTGATACTGGCCATCATTGCCACGGATGATCACTGACACAGACTGCAACCTGATGCACACACACATCTTATTGTATTTGCACTCAGACTGTCTAGAGCTGATCTTAAGACTCGAGCGGCAAAAGCTACTGCTGGTAGTCTTTAGTGTCTGGGAGAATGGGTCCCACACTCACACATACTATTATCTCAATCCCACTTTGCTGCCACCAATATGTGACGAATACCACACCTTGCTGCCGCCGGACCTCAAATACGTAGAGCCAGCAAGATACAGTATAGTCACTGGTTACCAAGACATGACGTTACTCCGTCCCTGAGGAGCAGGTAAGGTCAGCTTGGTACAGTGTTCACAGACTCCTTTTGTCCACACGGGCACAGAGACGCAAAGAGTTGAGGGACCCTTTTCACTGCCCCAGTGAAACAGCGCTTCCTCAGGCCGGGAAGACTGCCACCAGCTTCTCGTTTGATATAAGTCTGGTCTGCTAACAGAATTATATAGGGTAAGAAACCAACCAGAAGCACTGTATAACTAGGCCGAAACACGGACGTGGGGATTCGTGATCGAGATACCAGAACAGCACAAGATTAAATTATATATTTAATTGCCTTAAGGGCTCTCTAGACATAACACAATATACATAGAAACTATATACAGTGGTCTGAGTGGTAAATACAGATGACATGGTACAACAGGGTTAAGCAGAACAAAAGT
This sequence comes from Bufo gargarizans, assembly GCF_014858855.1. Lineage (NCBI taxonomy): Eukaryota > Metazoa > Chordata > Amphibia > Anura > Bufonidae > Bufo > Bufo gargarizans. Next base: position 455,256,254 of record NC_058082.1, read on the forward strand.
CAGTTTACCAGATAGATGAGTCCTTTGGGTGGTGATGAATAATGGGTTTCTGTAAGGCTTGGCTGTAGTCATATGGGAGGCAGTGAGGTCAGCCATTTCCAAGTTCCTTCCAAACATGTATGCAGCGTGACCCCCCTTCAGAAGAAAGACACGCCTGCTGGATTGCATCAGCCTTTTGACCTGTAGCAGGCCCCTCCCCTTTTGGCATCTTGGAAAGGTTCCCCCCCTCCCTGCTGGTCCGGGCAGCCCAACGACCCACAAAACCCTTTAGGGTTCATAGCTCAAGACCAGAAGGTCACAGGGAGATGGTTCTGGGACCAACTGACCTGCCTGGGTTCTGGCTACAGTAGTCCAAACCTGGTACTGTTATTTGGTTTCTGGCCAAGCAGATTGGATGCCCTCCCTGGCATCCTATTATCAAACCAAGAGCAGGAACCTAACCGTCTTGGCCATAGGGACACAGATATCTAACTGACTTATGTATGTGATTCATGGGCGATTCATAATTCCTTATGAATCGCTGGTTCCATGAGGTCTGATAATTTGATTAAAGTGGTGAATGGCTTAGATTCCCTGCAGATAGGTTTTTCCTGTTCCATTAGCTGGGCTCCTGGCTGGCTGGGTGGAGGTGTGAAATTGTACGCAAGTGGCCTGCTTGGCCAGGACCTCCTGCGGAGTTCTCTGACCTCTGCTATCTAGCTGCGCTTTGAAGCAGGGCCCCCCTGTGGAGTTTGATTTCCTCTGCCCACTTCTGGAGCATATGGCAGGAATGAAATCATATTCCATATTCCTCACAGGGTTCTTCAGGATTTTGGTATTGATGGTCTACCCTGAGTATATATAATCAATATCAGATTGGCAGGGATCTGACTCCAGGCACCCCCGTTGATCTGCTTTTCAAAAAGGCAAAGACAGTGCTTAGGCCTCTTCCAAGGCCAGTGACGTCACTATACATCAGTCACATAGCCTAGACACAGCTCTGTCACATTCAAGTGAATGGGCCTGAGCTGCAATAGCAAGCAAAGCAGTTACCCAGTGGAAGGTGACATGCTTGGTAAGCTGCGAGGAGGTCGTAGTGTTCATTGGGACTCCAGTGAGTGCAGCGGCCTCTTCAAACAGCTGATCAGGAAGATATGGGGAGCGCCGAGAGTCGGACCTTCACCAATCTTAATTTTTCTCAACAATGCTGGTACATATGAACATGGGACCAACACAGATGTCTACAGCCGCCAAGGGCACATGCAATAGGCCAGCCAGTTTCATAGGTACAAATCTGCTGAGAGATGCCCGTTAATAACCTATCCTAAGGATAGGCCATCAAAATCTCAGTTAGCCCCTTTTTCCAGTACTTTTCTACATAATTTCCCATAATGTGCTAACTGGCACTTTAACTTTAAGGGATTGTCTCACCTCCTTTCTTCAGCATGGCAGGCTCAGACTTCTGGTGTTCTTGGGGGCAGTGCCTGTGAACATGACTGGCAGCACAGGCCAGCGGCGCTGGGAAGCTGTAATTCCTTCTGTGACTGTGCGTGCATACTCCCGCACTGTGAGAGATCCATAGGACATGTGTACAGGAGCTAATGTGCAAGCACGGGAGACTATGCTTGCATGCTCCCACTATCCTGGACATCAGAAAGGCCAGCTTTGTTTCTTTTCAGAGCCCAAGGCTAACCCCAAAAAAGACGAGCAGTGTATGAAGACTAGAAAAATAATGAGTAGAAAGATCAGGGGGCATTGTAACATAAAGCATATTGGAATCATAAATGTGACTTCATGTGATGAGACAACCCATTTAACCTTGCAGGCTGAGCATTCTCAGCTTCAGCACTGGAATTAATAGGAGGCTGCAACTGGGAACCAATTTGATTGGCTTATCAGGGAGGGAGCACATTATGAGATGCATCGGAGGGAGCAGACTTGCTCCTCAGTAGCCAGGGGAATACAGGGGGTAGGAGAACAGCCTGGAATACATGTCCTGAATGCATGATGGGAATTGTAGTCTGTTTCCCATACGGGCAGCTGAAGCCATATACACTGCTGCATCCCTACCTCCACAGAGGAGTGCTACAGTATATGGAAGTGTGGCGTGGGACAACATAATGAGACGTAAACTGAAATACTAATAGCATGATATACAGAAGTTGTTTTGACACCAGCTGTGCAAGGATGGTCAGTGTAACATGATTTGTTGTATTGCATTAATATGTTTTTGTTGCGTTAACACATTAAACCAGTCAAAATAACATTGGCTACATCTGTAACACAGTTTATAATACAGAAGTTCAAATCTAAGTATAGATGGCATGTAATGCCAGCTGAGACAGAATGACAAGATTTACATAGCTCTTACCAGGACTCTTAGCAAGACTCAACTGATGCCTTCTCTTGCATTTATCAGACACATTCAAGTAGTCGTGACATTTTGGCACTCACGATCACTCGCTATTTGTTTAGTATTTGATTAGCAATAAGATATTTTCATTGTTTACATGTGATTTGGAAATGCCATAGCTCTCATAAAAAAGTACAAATTGACTAATCTTCACTTGTAAAATACTGCTTTTTTTTTTTTCTGTGGACATCCTGGAGATGTCACCGAATTAAAGAAAATGCATTATAACAACATGTCAATTAATTTCATATTTATTAAATTAATATTAGACAATAGGAAATTTATTTCATATTTATTATTAGATTATTTAGACAATTAGCTAATTTGTTATTTGTTTCATTCATGTTTATTATATCAAAAGAATACATATATACATATTTTTTTTTCTTTATACTGTATGTATAGTTACACTGGTGACTGTATGTATATTATTTTATTCCCTACTACACTACATATTTGAATTCATACTAGTTTAAATGCCTCCTTCTTTCTCCTGCTTAAACACCCACATACAGCAATCACGCCAACACAGTGAGGAGGCTTATGAAACAGCAATCTCACGACAAAAAAAAAGTCAGGTATAAAGGAATGTTCCTCCTACTTTCTTTCATCAACAATATCAAGCAAACTTGTTCTAAATTTTTTCATCCGATTCAGCTACCTATGAACAGTTTGTAAATACCAGAACGAGTCCATCAATGTCAGGCTAAGCTGGAAAACAGCAATGAAAAGAGATTTTATATTACTTATAAATTAGCTTTTGTTTGAAGTTCAGAAAGCTTTATTTTAAGAACAGCAACCCGACTGTTCTCTCTCTACAGTGGTCTCTAATTAAATGGGTTTTTTGGAAATGGGCATTAGACCCACACTGTGATTGTTCCATATAAGAGCTTGTGATTTGCAATATTCATTTTCTGATAATAGAACATTTTAAAAGGAGCACTATTGAAGTGATAGAAAATATCACATTCTATACATAATATTCATGGATATGAAGCATTGCTCTATAATATAACTCTCAGTAAGGTTTTTTTTCACATGATTAGGAAAAAAGAATTTTCATTGTCAAAAACAAACCTCTTAATGAAATAAAAAGTGGCTGACATTTTCACTTTTAATTTCTTTTGTTACAGGCAAGTCATCATGGTATTGTTAAGAATTAATTACATTTTTATAGATATTTAATATTTTTCCTGACTATATTAACCTTTTTTTGTTTTTCCCTTCTTAATCTAATTTTTAATGTATTGTGTTTATATATATATATATATATATATATATATATATATATATATACACACACAATTATTGTGAAGAGCTCACTGTAATACAGCACAGCCTGCTATAACCACCTAGCTAAAAATACTATAATGTTCAATCAATGGCTGGTTCTATATAACATACCATTTTATTCTAAAAATAATTCACATAAAGATACCAATTATACAATCTAAAAAGGAAATAATAATTAAAATAAATTAAAATACATATACAATATATATCTCTTAATAGCATATAGTTTAGCAATTATAATCACAGTCCCTCTTTTGGTTCCTATTGCGGAGATATATAACTGACCACTGAAGAACAAACCAGTCAAGTTTCGAAACGCGTTTGGCAAAGAAATACAAAGGCAAGATAGCGTCAATACAGAGAAAAAAAACTAAGATCCGCTATGAAAGAATAAAACATGTGCTACGGAGCAAAGTTGGTGTCCCGATATCTCTAATCCGCATGCGCTAAAACTAAAGTGTCGGCACTAACTCGCGGACTAACTGCGAGATCCAGAGTGTTTGGATGGGAATAGCCATACAGGAGAAAGCCATCTATGTACTAACTATTATTCCCAGCATCGAATAAACACACCAGAAGATGGGTAAGCAAGATAAACACTGTATCTGGCCCAAGTGTGCACAAAGTATGCTGTATATGGAGAAGTAAAACAAAGTGGCAGCAAGATTATATTGCATCAATACAAAATGATACATGATAGAGGAATATGATAATTGGTGACAATTTATTTTTATAAGACCGCTACATATCCAGGGTCAACAAAGGTTCCAAAAGTTGCGTGAGCTCCGCAATAGGAACCAAAAGAGGGACTGTGATTACAATTTCTAAACTATATGCTATTAAGAGATATATATTGTATATGTATTTGTATTTATTTTTTACATTATTATTTCCTTTTTAGATTGTATAATTGGTATCTTTATGTGAATAATTTTTTTAGAATAAAATGGTATGTTATATAGAGCCAGCCATTGATTGAACATATATATATATAGATAGATATATATATATATATATATATATATATATATATATATATATATATACACAGTGGATATAAAAAGTCTACACACCCCTGTTAAAATGTCAGGTTTCTGTGATGTAAAAAAAATAAGACAAAGATAAATCATTTCAGAACTTTTTCCACTTTTAATGCAATGTGACCTATAAACTGTACCACTCAATTAATAAACAAACTGAAATCTTTTAGGTGGAGCGAAGAAAACAAAAAAACTAAAATACCGTATTTTTCGCCCTATAAGATGCACCGGCCCATAAGACCTAGGTTTTTGAGGAGGAAAATAAGAAAAAAAATATTGTGAACCAAAAGATTTGCTTTTGGTGGGCTTTGAACTAATGGTAGCCTGTGAATTACACTATTATGGGGGTCTGTGGATGGCACTGTTATGGGGGTCTGTGGATGGCACTGTTATGGGGGTCTGTGGATGGCACTGTTATGGGGGTCTGTGGATGACACTGTTATGGGGGTCTGTGGCTGACACTGTTATGGGGGTCTGTGGATGACACTGTTATGGGGGTTTGTGGCTGACACTGTTATGGGGGCATCTGTGGATGGCATGACACTGCTATGGGGGGGGATCTGTGGATGACAGATAAATAGCATGCTATTTGACATCCACAGATCCCCCTAACAGTGTCAACCACTATGAATGACCCCCAATACAGGGGCTGGCATCTACACTAGTTTTTAAATGGCAGCGGGGGCCAACTGCAGCCATTGTATTCAATTGCACCGGGCCCCGCTCACTGTACTAATGGTATCTGTAACTGCAGGCAGGCAATAGTTAACTATACATATGTTCGATCCAGCACTGAGCAGCCTGTACTTACGATCATAGCCAGGGCCGGCCTTAGGTGTTCAGGCGCCCTGTGCGAGCTAACCTTGTGGCGCCCCCCCCCCCCCAAAAAAAAAACAAAAAAAACACTGCTTGTTGCTGGCATCATGGCATAGGCTGGCTGACTATCCAACCAAGTAGTTACCAGCCCTCACACACCAAAGGCCGGTGTAATGTTATACTTCCCTAGTTCGTGAGATTTCCCTACCCTCGTCACTTCCGGTCGCACCGGACATGACGTGAGGAGGTGTGCAGCGCCGCGCAGGCGCACAACGACAGGTTAGGGAAATTTCACAGCAGAGTGCGCATGCGCCAGGAGCCTCGCCGGCGGTTAGGGTAGGGAAAAACTATGGGCCAATGCGCAGGCGCAGTGATCGGATGGATGTTCTCAGCTGAACACCGGCCGACACTGCGCATGCACCGGGAGCCTCACCAGCGGTTAGGGAAGGGAAAAATTTACATACGGGCCAGTGCTTTTTCCCTACCCTAACCGCTGGTGAGGCTCCCAGCGCATGCGCAGTGTTGGCCGGTGTCCAGCTGAGAAAATTAGTTTCCAATGTAGTATTAATAACTAAGCAATTAAATAATAAACATATTGCATTGTCTACTTACCACCAGGACAATAAGATGATCTGGACTCTGGCTGCAGTCTGGCTCTGGGGACTCCATTGTCACTCTCTTCCCCCCCCCCCTCCCTCCCTCTCTCCCTCTCTCCCTCTCTTGTCACTCTCTCCCCCCCCTTCCCTTGTCACTCTCATTATTCCCCCCCTCTCCCTTGTCACTCTCATTATTCCCCCCCTCTCCCTTGTCACTCTCATTATTCCCCCCCTCTCCCTTGTCACTCTCATTATTCCCCCCCTCTCCCTTGTCACTCTCATTATTCCCCCCCCCCTCTCCCTTGTCACTCTCATTATTCCCCCCCCCTCTCCCTTGTCACTCTCATTATTCCCCCCCCTTTCCCTTGTCACTCTCATTATCCCCCCTCTCCCTTGTCACTCTCATTATTCCCACCCCCTCCCTTGTCACTCTCATTATTCCCCCCCCTCTCCCTTGTCACTCTCATTATTCCCCCCCTCTCCCTTGTCACTCTCATTATTCCCCCCCTCTCCCTTGTCACTCTCATTATTCCACCCTCCCTCCCTTGTCACTCTAATTATTTCCCCTCCCTCCCCCGCTTGTCACTCTCATTATTTCCCCCCCTCCCTCCTTGTCACTCTCATTATTTCCCCCCATCACTCTCATTATTCCCCCCCATCACTCTCATTATTCCCCCCCATCACTCTCATTATTTCCCCCCCCATCACTCTCATTATTTCCCCCCCATCACTCTCATTATTTCCCCCCCATCACTCTCATTATTTCCCCCCCATCACTCTCATTATTTCCCCCCCATCACTCTCATTATTTCCCCCCCATCACTCTCATTATTTCCCCCCCATCACTCTCATTATTTCCCCCCCCATCATTCTCATTATTTCCCCCCCCATCACTCTCATTATTCCCCCCCCCCATCACTCTCATTATTTCCCCCCCATCACTCTCATTATTTCCCCCCATCACTCTCATTATTCCCCCCCCCCATCACTCTCATTATTTCCCCCCATCACTCTCATTATTCCCCCCCATCACTCTCATTATTTCCCCCCCATCACTCTCATTATTTCCCCCCCATCACTCTCATTATTTCCCCCCCCATCACTCTCATTATTTCCCCCCATCACTCTCATTATTTCCCCCCCATCACTCTCATTATTTCCCTCCCCCCCTCTCCCCTTGTCACTCTCATTATTTCCTCCCCCCTCCCCCCTTGTCACTCTCATTCTACTCCCACCTCCACCTCTAGTGTAGCGTGGCCGAGCTCTGTTCGATCCGCGGTACAGGAGCATTTGTTTCCTGTACCCGGCCGGACTGACAGGAAGTGCACACTAAGTGAGCACTTCCTGTCAGTCCGGCCGGGTAAAGGAAACAAAAGCTCCTGTACCGCGGATCGAACAGAGCTCGGCCACGCTACATTAACAGCACACAGCAGGCGCAGGCAGGATTCTTTAGAGCGGCAAGCGCTCAGCCTCAGCCACTCAGGCGGCGCCCCTCATTCTGCGCCGCCTTTTTTTAAACCGCAACGGGCGCCGGGCGCCCCCTGCTGAATACAGGGGAGGGGGAGATGGAGGGGGAGATGGAGGGGGCGGGGGGCCCGCCCCGTGGGAAAACATAAGTGCCGCCTCGCCTGCCCATATTACATTGCGAGCTGTCGGCCGCCCGGCGCCCCTGTTGCTAGGGCGCCCTGTGTGGCCGCACAGCCCGCACACCCCAAAGGCCGGCCCTGATCATAGCAGGCTGGATGCTGGAGGAAGGATGCTGGAGGCAGGAGGCTGGGCGGGAGGGCACTGGCCACATAACTTCCTACGTCACGTGCCTGCGCCGCCTGGTTCATTCATAAAGTGGCGTGCAGTAGGAAGTTATACTGCCAGTGCCTCCAGCATCCAGCCTGCTATGATCGTAAGTACAGGCTGCTCAGATCTGGATCGAACATAACTATAGTTAACCATTGCCTGCCTGCAGTTACAGATACCATTAGTACAGTGAGCGGGGCCCGGTGCAATAGAATACAGTGACTGCACCGGGCCCCGCTGTCATTATAAAACTAAAGGCCGGCCCCCATCCCCTCCTCCCTCCTTGCTGATACACATGCTGGCCACGCTGTGCAGCTTGCAGTCGGCAGTGTATCAGTGTAAAAATGGCAGCCTTCGCCCCATAAGACGCACTGCCATTTTCCTCCCACTTTTTCTTTGGGGGGGGGGGGAGTGTGTCTTATAGGGCGAAAAATACGGTAATGTGGTTGCATAAGCACACGCTCTTATAACTGGGGATGTAGCTGTGTTCAGAATTAAGCAATCCTATTCAAAATCATGTTAAATAGGAGTCAGCATACACCTGCCATCATTTAAAGTGCCTCTGATTAACCCCAAATAAAGTTCAGCTGCTCTAGTTGGTCTTTCCTGAAATGTTCTTAGTCGCATCCAACAGCAAAAGCCATGGTCCACAGAGAGCTTCCAAAGCATCAGAGGGATCTCATTGTTAAAAGGTATCAGTCAGGAGAAGGGTACAAAAGAATTTCCAAGGCATTAGATATACCATGGAACACAGTGAAGACATCATCAAGTGGAGAAAATATGGCACAACAGTGACATTACCAAGAACTGGACATCCCTCCAAAATTAATTAAATTGATTTTGAATGTGATTGCTCAATTCTGAACACAGCTACATCCCCAGTTATAAGAGGGTGCGCACACTTATGCAACCACATTATTTTATTATTTTTAAGATTTCGGGTTGTTTTTCAATTGAGTGGTACAGTTTATAGGTCACATTAAAGGTGGAAAAAGTTCTGAAATTATTTATATTTGTCTCATTTTTTTTACATCACAGAAACCTGACATTTGAACAGGGGTGTGTAGACTTTTTATATCCACTGTATATATAGAAAAAAAGAAAAAAGTGGCAGCACCGTCTAGTAAAGAAGCAAGTGGGTGCACCTAGCCCAAATGGGAATGAGCAAACCCAGTATATAAAAGTGGAAAAATGGGCATGAAGTAAAATGAAAAAAAAAATAAATGTATTCACCCATATAGGCAATGCGACGTTTCAGCTCAGTGCTGGAGCCTTCCTCAAGCAATGTGTTCAGACAAAGTGCTTAGTATACAGGTCCTTCTCAAAAAATTAGCATATTGTGATAAAGTTCATTATTTTCTGTAATGTACTGATAAACATTAGACTTTCATATATTTTAGATTCATTACACACCAACTGAAGTAGTTCAAGCCTTTTATTGTTTTAATATTGATGATTTTGGCATACAGCTCATGAAAACCCAAAATTCCTATCTCAAAAAATTAGCATATCATGAAAAGGTTCTCTAAACGAGCTATTAACCTAATCATCTGAATCAACTAATTAACTCTAAACACCTGCAAAAGATTCCTGAGGCTTTTAAAAACTCCCAGCCTGGTTCATTACTCTAAACCGCAATCATGGGTAAGACTGCCGACCTGACTGCTGTCCAGAAGGCCATCATTGACACCCTCAAGCAAGAGGGTAAGACACAGAAAGAAATTTCTGAACGAATAGGCTGTTCCCAGAGTGCTGTATCAAGGCACCTCAGTGGGAAGTCTGTGGGAAGGAAAAAGTGTGGCAGAAAACGCTGCACAACGAGAAGAGGTGACCGGACCCCGAGGAAGATTGTGGAGAAGGACCGATTCCAGAGCTTGGGGGACCTGCGGAAGCAGTGGACTGAGTCTGGAGTAGAAACATCCAGAGCCACCGTGTACAGGCGTGTGCAGGAAATGGGCTACAGGTGCCGCATTCCCCAGGTCAAGCCACTTTTGAACCAGAAACAGCGGCAGAAGCGCCTGACCTGGGCTACAGAGAAGCAGCACTGGACTGTTGCTCAGTGGTCCAAAGTACTTTTTTCGGATGAAAGCAAATTTTGCATGTCATTCGGAAATCAAGGTGCCAGAGTCTGGAGGAAGACTGGGGAGAGGGAAATGCCAAAATGCCTGAAGTCCAGTGTCAAGTACCCACAGTCAGTGATGGTCTGGGGTGCCATGTCAGCTGCTGGTGTTGGTCCACTGTGTTTTATCAAGGGCAGGGTCAATGCAGCTAGCTATCAGGAGATTTTGGAGCACTTCATGCTTCCATCTGCTGAAAAGCTTTATGGAGATGAAGATTTCATTTTTCAGCACGACCTGGCACCTGCTCACAGTGACAAAACCACTGGTAAATGGTTTACTGACCATGGTATTATTGTGCTCAATTGGCCTGCCAACTCTCCTGACCTGAACCCCATAGAGAATCTGTGGGATATTGGGAAGAGAGAGTTGAGAGACGCAAGACCCAACACTCTGGATGAGCTTAAGGCCGCTATCGAAGCATCCTGGGCCTCCATAACACCTCAGCAGTGCCACAGGGCTGATTGCCTCCATGCCACGCCGCATTGAAGCAGTCATTTCTGCAAAAGGATTCCCGACCAAGTATTGAGTGCATAACTGAACATAGTTATTTGAAGGTTGACTTTTTTTGTATTAAAAACACTTTTCTTTTATTGGTCGGATGAAATATGCAAATTTTTTGAGATAGGAAATTTGGGTTTTCATGAGCTGTATGCCAAAATCATCAATATTAAAACAATAAAAGGCTTGAACTACTTCAGTTGGTGTGTAATGAATCTAAAATATATGAAAGTCTAATGTTTATCAGTACATTACAGAAAATAATGAACTTTATCACAATATGCTAATTTTTTGAGAAGGACCTGTATATAGCAAACTCAATGTGCCAATTTACAATCAAATGCAAACAACCATAAGAATAATCATAAAAATAAACTGTAACATGTAATAAATGTATCATCCTGATACATATCAAGTACAAACCGGATTCCCAAAAAGTTGGGACACTAAACAAATTGTGAATAAAAACTGAATGCAATGATGTGGAGATGGCAAATGTTAATATTTTATTTGTACTAGAACGTAGATGACAGATCAAACGTTTAATCCAAGTAAATGTATCATTTTAAAGGAAAAATACGTCAAATTTTCACGGTGTCAACAAATCCCCAAAAAGTTGGGACAAGTAGCAATAAGAAAAAGTTAATTTGAGCATAACGAAGAGCTGGAAGACCAATTAACACTAATTAGGTCAATTGGCAACATGATTGGGTATAAAAAGAGCTTCTCAGAGTGGCAGTGTCTCTCAGAAGCCAAGATGGGTAGAGGATCACCAATTCCCACAATGTTGCGCAGAAAGATAGTGGGGCAATATCAGAAAGGTGTTACCCAGCGAAAGATTGCAAAGACTTTGCATCTATCATCATAAACTGTGCATAACATCATCCGAAGATTCAGAGAATCTGGAACAATCTCTGTGCGTAAGGGTCAAGGTCGTAAAACCATACTGGATGCCCATGATCTCCGGGCCCTTAAACGACAAGGCACCACAAACAGGAATGCTACTGTAAAGGAAATCACAGAATGGGCTCAGGAATACTTCCAGAAACCATTGTCAGTGAACACAATCCACCGTGCCATCCGCCGTTGCCAGCTGAAACTCTACAGTGCAAAGAAGAAGCCATTTCTAAGCAAGATCCACAAGCTCAGGCGTTTTCACTGGGCCAGGGATCATTTAAAATGGAGTGTGGCAAAATGGAAGACTGTTCTGTGGTCAGACGAGTCACAATTCGAAGTTCTTTTTGGAAATCTGGGACGCCATGTCATCCGGACCAAAGAGGACAAGGACAACCCAAGTTGTTATCAACGCTCAGTTCAGAAGCCTGCAAACTGTGCAGAGTATGCTCAAACACAGCCCGCAGTCAAAAAAGTACAAAGTGCATAGTGCTCAACGTAAACAATGACCTAGGGAAAATACATAATACAAGTGAATACAGACCAAGTCGTCCTGGATCCCTACACGTGTTTCGCGTTTGCTTCCTCACGTTGAGCACTATGCACTTTGTACTTTTTTGACTGCGGGCTGTGTTTGAGCATACTCTGCACAGTTTGGGATTATTCATTGTTACATTTTACAACAGATCTGTAAGAATTATCCTGTGTGGCTTTGTGCTGCTTATATATATATGGATATGTATGTTTTAACAAATGTATGTCCAATAAAAGATTTTTGTATTTGTTTAAATCATGCTGTTCTGAGTCTAGCTTTGGTTTTATAAATTACATAACTGGAATCGCAAGTCAGATGGTGTTGCATTTGATATGCGATGCACAAAGGTTTTACCCCTTATGTTATATTTACAATTGACACAGGCCAGGCAGGGATAGCATCCCAAGCCAGTTGTTGTCAATGATTCAATGAATCCAGCGTATTGCTCTCCGGCATCCGGGTCACGTGTAAAAGGTAACCCCAACGTCACTGCTTACGTCAGGACTATACGACATCGCTCCATTACAACGGAACTTGGAAGTACCACTTCACGTGAGACGCCGAGAAAGCCTGAACAGAGAGACGCATACTTACGGCACTGCAGAGGGAAAACTTCAGGAAAGGTAAGCGCCGGATTGTATACTGTAGAACTTGCGGGACGCCGCACTAAAACAATCCGGCCTGTGATCCATTCCACCCTCAATTGCAGGTCTTTCATTTATTTGAATTTTAGTTGCACTGCCACTGGTAGATACAAACTACTATTATTTCTGTTTACCTTGTAACTATTAGGACATTTCGTTTTTCTATGGACTATTGATTCGAACCAAAGCACTCTCCTTACAATTGGAACATTCAGCGAATGATTGTCGTTATTTGTTCATATACATATCAATCTCCATTGAACTTGATTGATCTCCACCAGATGCTGCCTTTACTTATTCACATTTATTTGCTATTTTTGCACCATATTTGTATTTGCTGCTTGTCATTTGCTATATATTGCAGCCACTTGTATTAGCTGCTATATATTTTTATACTATTTGTTTTTAATACTTAAGAATAAATACGTGCTGCTCCTTATATAAGTGCTGCCTGCTACCCTATATTTATTTTCAATATTTAGAGTGGGTGCGTCCAATAGCAGTGCACCTATCCGTTTTTTACCCCTGGTTGAGCAACCCATCTTATTTTTGCTTTACAGACATCAAGCTGTCCCCAATAGGGCTTACAATCTATGGTCCCTATCAGTATGTCTTTGGAGTGTGGGGGGAAACCAGAGTACCCAGAGAAAACCTATGCAAACACGGGGAGAACATACAAACTGCCTGCAGATGTTGTCCTTGGTTGGACTTAAACCCAGGACCCAAGCGCTGCAATGCACCAGTGCTAACCACTGAGCCACCTTGCTGTCCATGTGTATCTAGCATCACCCACAGGTTGAAGCACAGTGAGGCTTTTTTTAGATGACCAACAAAGATGAAATAATCAATTCTAAACAAATCAAATTTGTTGAAACCAACTGAATTTGCAACTTTTGTGATTCGCTTCAAATTAATCAGTCTACATAGCGGCCAGCATTTTATAGATCAGAAGACAGAGGAGAAGGCATCTTCCACCAAAGAGAAATAATTTTTGGAATTTTTTAATAAAAGAAAAATCAGACAGTGCTGTGCATTATTAATAAGGCTGTTTATTACTACTGACTATCATATTTTTTTCTATAGCCTACTTTCATTTGTCATTACTAATGCTGTTTTGGTGTAAAATGGCATGAAAGGGCTTGGATACAGTCCTAGGAGACCACAAAGCGTTATATTCAATTTTTCAGGGCAACTGGAGAACTTTCAATTCAGGTCAAATTTATCCAGACCCTAATTGAATCTTTTGGTTAATTACAAAGAAATTCTCTCATCTTTAATGACCATTCAAAACTGCTGTGAAAATGTTTACCGGACATCAGGTTTTCCCCTCCTCCTAGCTATGTGGGATATGCGTGTTTGTATTTTTTTTGTGTGCATTTTTTTACACGTTTTTGATGGTTTTCAAGGCTATATGTGGTTCCATGCATCTAAAAAATCACCAGCAGGTAAGCTATAATCATTTGTTTCTCTACAAATATATAAGCGTATTTACTGAACACACACTAATCATGACTGTAGTTTAAAAATTCCTGTCCTTCTTTTGTGTGAAGTCATACTTACCGAAAAACAGAAATAAAGTCTCATCTATTGTGATATTTTATAGGCCGGATTCTCAATAACTATTGGCTAAGGCCTCATGCACACAGACGTTTTTTTTGCGGTCCGCATAAACGGTTTCAGTTGTTCCGTGATCCGTGTCCGTTTTTTCTTCCGTGGGTCTTCCTTTATTTTTGGAGGATCCACGGACATGAAAAATGAAAAAAAATTCTAACTCAAGTTTGCCTTTGAAATGATAGGAAAAAACGGACACGGATCACGGACACGGATCACGGACGCGGATGACAATCTTGTGTGCAGCCGTGATTTTTCACGGTCCCTTTGACTTGAATGGGTCCGTGAACTGTTGTCCGTGAAAAAAATAGGACAGGCCATATTTTTTTCACGGACTGGAAACACGGATCACGGACGCGGATGCTAAACGGTGCATTTTCCGATTTTTCCACGGACCCATTGAAAGTAGACCCGTAAAATGTCACTATGCAATTTTTTTTTATAAATAGATACATATTTTTTCAAAATGTATGTGTATATATCTATATATCTATATATATATATATATATATATATATATAATTTGAAAAACAAGCATGATTTTTTTTTAATTCAAAATGAAATGATCTCAAGAGTTTAGGGGTTAAATATATATATAATAATATAATTTTACTTACACAGAATCTGTCATAAATTTTATTGCACATGCTAGCTAGCCTGACTGTGGACTGGAACAAGTCTGGTGACAAAACCAGTATTTTATATATATATATATATATATATATATATATATAAAATACTGGTTTTGTCACCAGACTTGTTCCAGTCCACAGTCAGGCTAGCTAGCATGTGCAATAAAATTTATGACAGATTCTGTGTAAGTAAAATTATGTAATGGTGATACCAATAGGGAAGACAAAAGAACACCAGGGGGCGCCATAGCAAGTATCTAAGAAATATCTGGACACAAAAGCATTTGGAAAAGGTTTTCGTTTTGTGTGCTATAAGGCCCATTTCACATGAGCGAGTATTCCATGAGGGTGCAACGCGTGATGCGAACTCATTGCGCCTGGATTGCGCCCGCATGGAATCCAGACCCATTCATTTCAATAGGGCTGTGTACATATGCGTTGGTTTTTACGTATCACTTGTTCGGTGCGTGAAAATTGCATCATGTTCTATAGTCTGTGATTTTCACACGATGTTCCCATAGAAGTAAATGGAGCTGCGTGAAAATTGCATCTGCAAACAAGTGCGGATGCAATGCATTTTTCATGGATAGTTGCTAAGAGATGTTGTTTGTATGACTTCAGTTTTTTATCACGCATGTGCAAATCGCATTGCACCCGCTCGTTAAAAACTGAAAAACGGAACGAGATCACAGACAAAACTGAATAACTTTGTTTGCAAAATGGCGCATTTTTCACTGAACGCATTCGCAACGCATCCGGACCTGATACGCACACGCTCATCTGCAAGGGGCCTAACAGAGTAAAACAATATTTATTCATGAGATAACCCTTTTAGTAGGGTTATGTGCCACCATCTTGATTGAAGATCTTGTGCGCGGTGACATATTGTCACAACCAGACAGCTGAGAAGCTCTGACAGAGGCCTTTCAGAACCTCCTCCTTGACTTCCTTTGTTGTGGTATTCAGTTACTCATCTCGTTAGCCTCTCTCAGCTGTCATGTGTTGGACTAATTGCTTCCCTGGGCGGCTTATACTGAATGCTTTTCTGGACGGCTTATACTTCTTCCTGGAGTGTGTGTGCATGCTGGTCTTGTTCTCCTCTCTGCTACAAAGTTAAGTGTTGAATATTTATCTGCTATTTTCTGTTTGCTGGATCCCAGGTGACCCTGACTCCCTCCGTATCTTGTGTAGGGAGCCGGTGGTCGTGTCCCCTCACTATTGTAGGGTGCTCAGGGGTTATATAGTCAAGGTACGTGGATATGCAAACCTCCACCATTCGGATCTTTGCATAGGCTGAGCAGCCAGGGAAAGTGCCAGGTCTTCTGCAGGGGTCTCCCTTTTGTTCCTTAGCTTTTGGATCCAGCGAGTCATTTATGCATGTTGCTTTGCCTTGTTTCCTGTACACCGTCCGTGACACATATGATGCCACCACTCCGGCTGATGTGATGACGTCATCATAAGCCGCACGAGATTTCGCACTGGATCTTTACTCAAGATGGCAGCGGTGGGCTCTTTGGATGAGGCAAGTATGATTTTTTTTTAATTATAGACCTTAATATTAATATCAGATGCCGCGATGAGCAATGAAAGTAGCATCTGAGGGGTACAATGATCGGGAGAAGCGCAATCGCCATTCTCTGTCATTGCACCCACTACTTACAAAGAAATGCACTTCGTGCCGAAGTAATTCGTCACAAGTGAATTTGTTTTGTAAAATTTTACAAATCGAATTTCAAAAACTTTGCTCAACACTACTTTTTAACATTGGATAAAAATGATACTTATTTTCACAGATGTGGGCTAATGTTTATAGTGAAAACGCAAAGGAAAGCAATTGGCATATTTTATTCCTATCAATACCTAAATCAATACTGAGCCTTAGCTTTAAGGGGTATTGTTGGACTATGTTGTCCAACAATACCCCTTAAAGCTAAGGCTCAGTATTGCTTTAGGTATTGATAGGAATAAAATATGCCAATTGCTTTCCTTTGCATTTTCACTATAAACATTAGGTGCCCTATAATAGAATAGGTATAATTCTGATGAATAGCATAGTAGTTGTTATGACATCAGTACACATTATCTTATCACCACTACTTCTCAGCACAATTACTGAAGCACAACCATGAGTGAAAAGGCTGGTTCTTTGGTCTGATGATGAATTTCAGATTTCAAGGTTTTATCTTATATTCCACAGAAAAAGCCTTAAAGGCTAGTGACACCTTTGGAAGCATATTTTTTTTCATTATTGCAATGTACTCATTTTGGGTTAAAAATATCTTTTTTGTATTTGGTATTTCAAAAAATAAAATGTTCAGCAGTGTTTGTGATATACAGGTTAACCTTCTATCTACATTACAGACTCTCACTTTCTGTTTATTCTGAGTCACATCAAATGATGGCTCATGTAGAGCTCTTATCCCTGATATCCTGACCTCATAAACACTCGTTTAAGCCATATTCTCATGAGTTTGATAACATAATGAATGATTATGTGTAGTGTCAAGTGAAGCGAGATTTGGATGCTTCATCTGAAGTCGCTTCGTTCAAAACATTGGAATAATACTGTATGGAGATACTAATCGTTTCAACTTTTAAAGTGGTTTTCCACTTTAAAAATCAACTACAGAAGTTATTCAACAAAGTAATGCGCGACTTCGCGAATAACTTACTTCGGCTCATCGGAGCCTATACATTCTAATACCGTACAGAGATGGATCTCCGTACAGTATTAATTCGAAGTTTTGAACAAAGCGACTTTGGATAAATCTTCCGTAGCTTGCTTCGCTCAACACTATTTATGAGGGCAGGAGATCAATTGTCATCTAATGAGACACAACATTCTCCAAAATGGACTGTAATGTAACCCCTGTATCACAAAAAAAATGGTGAAATTTTAAAAAAAGGCTAATTGCTAAAATTATTTTTGCCCAAAATGAGTAAAGTTTTTCATGAAAAAAAATTGCCCAAAAGGTGTTCATAACTTTTAAATGCCTGATAGATGCAAGTTCCCCCCATTCAACCTAGAGAGGTGTAAGCCAGCCACCACATCAAGAGGAAGAATGAAATGGGCAGCTTTTCCCATTCTCTTGTATGGGAATTATAGAAACAGCCGAACCCCATGTGTAGTCTGGTCCTGCTATCATGTACTCCCTTTTCCTCTTCTTCTTCTATCTTTAGATTAGCAAGAAGCAGATATCAGGTGTAAGAGAATAACACAAGACTCCAGAATCATAGTACACATTGTATTGTTCATAGAATGTAACCATGGAAGCACATCAATCGGCGTAAGAGTTGCATAAAGATAAAGGTATGAAATCTTATAATCGAAACAATTAAAAAATGTTATTTTTTTTATTTGTAGATGCAGTAATAAAAATTAAGTTGCAAATGTGGACATTATGATGACCCATTAAGATGTTTTGGTTCCAAAGTATATTCGATCAATGCTTAATATACAGTATAGTTGGATTAAACAGATTATACATCTCTATATATAGCAATGTTCAGCATTGATTCATTTCTGGCACTCAAAAGAGAACGGAAGTGCTACTGTTTGTTACAGTCTCCAAGTACAAAGCAAAGCCATATTCCTGCCTATGAAATATTCTGCAATATTTTGTAGAAAAGTGTTTGGAAATTAGACTAGAATACACTCAGATTTATGCCTCCTCAGAAATAAATGTACAAGTATATAGTACATCTTTTACTAAAAATGTTTATTCTGAAATCCTGTTGTTTTCTCATTATCATTAGAGGCAGGATTACAATCAGTGTTCAGTGAATCGAGCTTCTGATCAGAGATCCAAAGTCGATTTGTTCAAATACTTTGTGTTAGTGCTATACAGAGATCTGTCTCCGTACAGCATTAAAATGTATTGCCTCCATCGAGACAAACTTCATTTGACCCGAAGTCGCGTGAGACTTCAGTGAATGAATTCGGTATCAATTTCTGCATTTTTTAACACATTTTTAAATAGTAATCTGAAGTCGGGTTTGGTACCAGTACGGAGGTAGCAGCTGGTACCAAACCCAAGTTCAGAATACGAATTTAAGTTTTTAAAGATGCAGAAATGAATACCGAATTCATTTACTGAAGTCTCACGTGACTTCGGGTAAAATGAAGTTTGCCTCTACGGAGGCAATACATTTTAATGCTGTACGGAGACAACATTAAAATTGAAGTTTTTGTACGAATCGACTTCAGATCTATGATCCGAAATTAAATTAGCTGAAGCCTAATTACAATGATGGCACACAGAAGGATAGATACTGTAGATATATAGATAGATAGATATAAAATAGGTAGATAAATAGATAGATAATACAGGATCATACCGTTCACAATAGGTGATAGTCACAGCTCACCTCTGGCAGGGCTCTAGAAACATAGAATGTGTCGGCAGATAAGAACCATTTGGCCCATCTAGTCTGCCCAATAGTCTGCCCAATATATCTATATGGATATATTGAATGTCCTATAGGCTGCAATGGTAATTCATTGCAATTTATAGGACAATCGATCCAATGAATCAATCAAATTCTCTAAGGGGACTTAATACGTTTGAAATAAAGTTGAAATCGCCCTCATTCCCCATAATAAAAATAATTAAAAAAATTAAGATCATATGCACCACCATATCCCAAATCACCCGTGTTATCATAATATAAACTTATTTATCCCGTAAGGTGAACGCCGTAACAGAAAAAAGATCAATATCATCTATTTTCGTCACTTCACCTCTCGAAAATATTAAATAAAAAGTAATTAAAAAATCAAACATACTCCAAAATGGTATCAATAAAAATTACAGATCACCCCACAAAAATAAGCCCTCATTCAGAGTCGTAGACATAACTATAAGAAAGTTATGGAGGTCCGAATATGATGATGCAAAGAAAAAAATGTATTCTTTCCAAACTATATTTTCAATCATCCTGATCCAGAGAATGAAGATAACAGGTCCATTTTAACGCATTAGGAACTCTGTAAAAACAAAACCTATAACTGTGGTGGAATGGCTTTTTTTCCAATTCAACCTCATTTAGAAATATTTTCAGCTTCCCACTACATCATAGGCAATATTAAATTGTGCCAATAAAAAGTGCAACTTATTCCTCAAAAAACACTCAAATAGCTGGATGGCTTTGAAAAGGGAGTAAAATAAAAAAAGCAAAAATGGAAAATCCTAGGGTCAAGAAAGGGTTAAAGAGGACCTGTAACCTGTCCTCACAGTCTGTTTTAGTAACTACTTGCATTACCATGTGATAAGAATTGTGGAGCATCAATTCTTATGTATATTGTGCCATTCTTTCATTATTTCTAATAGAAATTTAGGAATGAATTCCCAGCAGTTCGCAAAGAAAGTCCACCTGGCTGTTACCAATTAAGGGGTATCACTGTGCAGTGTGACACTGTCCAATCAGTGCTGCCAATGGCAGACCGTGCAGGGACACACCACCAACTGGTGACACCCAGTTGGACCTGTATTACAGACTGCTGGCAAATCATTCTTAAAACTCTCGTGAGAATAATAGAGGAATTGTGCAACATACATTTACTTGGAAAGATTCCCCAGAATGTTTATTGCATGGGGGATGCAAGTAGTTATTAAAATGGTAATGTCAGTAGAGGTGACAGTTCCTCTATAAAAACTCACAAAAAATGTCCTTACGTAGGCATTTGTATAGCAGCAAAACTGTTTAGTAAATCTGCAAACTACAACCATAGTAATCACACTACACTAATCAAAATGTGAATATTAGTGATTGTACTCTTGGAATAGCACTAAGTAGAACTACAAGGCCCAGAATGCAAAACATAAATACCAACAAACAGATACCTCTAAACAGTATGATAGGACATACAGGATTAACAGAACAGAATTACAGTTTACAGCCTATTAGATGATGCTGTAGAATTCACCAAAGAACAAGGAAAGCACCCTGGCTTTCAGCATTTCTCCAAAAGAGTTAGAGTCACTGTACTTTCACATGATTTATTTTCATTTAATAGAGAATGGTGTAACTACCAAATTTCTAAATTTATTCATTTAAAAAAAATATGCCTGCATCCACAGGAAAAAAAAGTCATGGCCACTAAGGATCTCACTTCCAATCTAATTCCACCTAATTTGCAGTCCACTGCCTGTTGTCAGGCAAGATCTGTCTCTAGTAACAGAGACACAGAATACGGCTCACAGGAGATGGGAGCGTGTCAGAAGTAGCTAAGATCCTTGGCCTAATAAAAGAACTACTTCTGCACAGCTTTTGAAGATTATTGTAGCCTCCTGTGTGTCTGTGATTTATCCCTCCTTATCTGTTCTGTGAGTTCCGGAGCTGAAAACAAATATAGTGGGAAGTATGAGAAAAAATGTCACAGCAGTACAGTGCTGGCAGATTTTACAGAAGGGAGATATCCCTTGCTTCTGAGAGATATGCATCTAGCTCAACAGTTGAAATAGGGAATAATTAGGCTAAGGAAAGACTTTAGGGAAGTAAAAAAAAAAAACTGTTATGAAGCACAGCCATTATGAACTCTTCTTTTTTTTTTTTTTTTTAACTCAGGTACACCTAAAGGTATTTATAACTAGCTGAATGTATACCATAATCCTGCTCTATTAATCCAATCACCACTCCATGCCCTATCATACTGTTTCGAGGTATCTGTTTGGTCTTTATATTTTGCCTTGTAGTTAACATTTTTATCCTGGGTATACAATCACAAACAGCTGCATTGCAATCAGTGATATGAATGTATAACCAGGATTATATAATAAGTGCTTATGAGCGCAATATGTGATAATTTCATACAAGGGTCAGGAAGGTCAACCTAGCTTGAAAATTCAAAGGTGAAGCGGTATGGCTAACGTTCGGCCAAGTCTCCTTTTTCATAATCCTAATAGGCAATCAATAATGGGCAGCAGGACCAAGCAAACTAGGTCTCACCCCTTTTTTTAAAGTGGTCGGCCACTTTGCAAACTTTTTCTGTAACTCACTGTATGATAGGCACTGATGTGCTAAGCAACTTCCATCCATATTCTTATTATCCAGCTCTTTTTTTCCTCGCTGCTGCTCCTGTGAATAGTGGCTGTGGTGTGTTTTGCCATCGATGCACTTATATCTGACTGTGTTGCTTCCCAACCTGTCCATCTAGCACTGAGACCTCCATCCTTTCTTCTACTGTGCTGGCTCCACAACAATAATCGGCGCCTGCATTGTCGTATGAATGGTTGGCCATGTAATGGATAGAAAGTCAAGTCTCCCAGAGCTGGAGCTGCTTATACTTAGTGGCTTCCCACTCAGGTTTAAAGAGGTAACCCCTCCACTATGATGTCCATAGGTTGAAACAGGGCACATAGACAAGGGTTTAGTATGATTTTAATCATGTCTGTATGTTTTATATACTGTACATGACTACTGTATATTCATTAAAGGGAGCCTATCATATCTAAAACTGATTTCAAAGTAAGCATGCCGCCATGTAGTGTAGGTGACTTGAAACATAATTATACCTTTCATGTAAAAAATCGAGTCCTCTAAGGGTCCATTCACACGACCGCAATGTGTTTTGCAGATCCACGGATCCGCAGATCCGCAAAACACGGACAGCAGCAATGTGCGTTCCGCATTTTGCGGACCGCACATTGCCGACACTAATAGAATATGCCTATTCTTGTCTGCAAATGCGGACAAGAATAGGACATGTTCTATTTTTTTGGGGAACGGAATTGCAGACCCGGAAGTGCGGGTCCGCAATTCAGTGTCCAGGCAGCACATCGTGCTGCCCCATAGAAATGAATGGGTCCGCAATTCCATTCCGCAAAATGCGGAACGAAATTGCGGACGTGTGAATGGACCCTAATCCTGAGAAATGCTTCTTATTATTTATTATTTTGCAAATTATCTTTTCAGTGGACTTTAGGTGGGGCTGCTCCATTTGGTAAACTGCCATCACACCGTCCAGCACCTCCCTCTCATGTTTGATTGACAGTCCCTGAGATTTCATAGCCAGTAACGATGATAGTCAGGGAAACTCATGTGTACCATTGCAGTGTCCACCAAAAACCTTATTTGCATTAAAAAAAAGAAGATATTCTCATGATTAGAGGACTGGATTTTGGCAGCAATGCATTAAAATATAATGAATCCTGTATTCGGTAATAGATGGAAATCCATTACAGAATACAAGTAGCAATCTAATAATTGATTGCTATAGTCTGCAAGGGTGTCTTAAAAAATGTAAAAAAAAATTATAAAAAATTGAAATCACGCCCTTTTCTCTAGAATAAAAAATAAATACACAATTAAAAAATAGGTATGACCGCATACAAAAATGCCTGTGCTATTAAAATATAAAAATATTGCTCTCCGGTCGCAAATTGGAAAAAATAATCAAAATAGCCATTTTTTTCATCTCTCCATCTCCCCCCCAAAAAATAATTAAAAAGTTGTCAAAAAGACACACACACTCCAAATCGGCATCAATTACAACTACAGATCTCACAAAAAATGAGTTGCATACAGCTTCGTAGACATAACTATAAAAAAAGTTATGGGGGTCTGAATATGGCGATCAAAAGTAAAAAAATGTATAGTTTCCAAAGTGTTTTTTTTTCAATATTTAAACACAACAAAAACAACATACATGAGGTATAGTTGTAATTGTACCGACCCAGAGAATAAAACGCACAGCTCACTTTTACCGTAGCGGGAACACTTCAACTATTTGACATTGTGTCATATCCTAGAAATATGCCATGTCCGTTATGTGCCAATGTCTTTAAAAAATAAGCTGTATTCATATAGAAATAATGCAATTTTGGCACCTAGGTGTCAGACTGGTACCCCCTATAGCTGCTTCCCTTATGTGCTTAGGGGAAATGGAAAATGCATTCTGTCATTTAAGGGGACAGAAATGTTTAGTCAATATCTCTTGGATTTCTTTCAGAATAAACAGTCTTTTGGAAAGAAAGCAGCTCACGTATATCTGCGTGCACATTCCTGAAGATATCGCTGTCAGTTTCTGTACCAAGGACAGAAGATGGTTACAAAAGCCAAAATGTTCATGTAAAATTATGACAATCTGTTAAATCCAATTAGCTCCACAAAACAGGACAGCAATATAACATAAAAAGATTCGTTGGAGAAAAAAAATAAAAAATAAGAGACCAGATGGCTGGAAATGGAGCCTCTCCATATTTTTTCCAACTTCTGTTAATTTATTTCTGCTACAAGAATTAATTATATTCTTTGCAATCTCACTTTCTGCTATTCAGAGACAAAATAAGTTGGATATGACAACCAGTAAAATAATTTGAATTGATTTAATATTTTTTTTTATAGTTTAACATTTCTATGAACATTTTGCTATTAATTGTTGTGGTTTTGGTGATAACATATTGCATGGTTTAGATATTTTTTTTAAATACAGGGGGTAAGTGCTGGGCTTTACAGTCCCACTAGAGTACCAGAGGACCCTGCAGCAGTCCCACATTCTGACACAATAAAGGACTACAATAGCAAAGTTCAAATATCTAGAGGAAGAAACATGAAGCTATTTCAGAGTGACTAGCTTAAATGCACAGTGATAAGATGGCTTATGACTTGTCATTTGCCAGTATACACTGACCTAAAGAATTTTTAGGAACACCATACTAATACAGTGTTGGACCCCCTTTTGCCTTCAGAACTGCCTTAATTCTACGTGGCATTGATTCAACAAGGTGCTGATAGCATTCTTTAAAAATGTTGGCCCATATTGATAGGATAGCATCTTGCAGTTGATGGAGATTTGAGGGATGCACATCCAGGGCACGAAGCTCCCATTCCACCACATCCCAAAGATGTTCTGTTAGGTTGAGATCTGGTGACTGTGGGGGCCATTTTAGTACAGTGAACTCATTGTCATGTTCAAGAAACCAATTTGAAATGATTCGAGCTTTGTGACATGGTGCATTATCCTGCTGGAAGTAGCCATCAGAGGATGGGTACATGGTGGTCATGAAGGGATGGACATGGTCAGAAACAATGCTCAGGTAGCCCGTGGCATTTAAACGATGGCCAATTGGCACTAAGGGCCTAAAGTGTGCCCAGAAAACATCCCCCACACCATTACACCACCACCACCAGCCTGCACGGTGGTAACAAGGCATGATGGATACATGTTCTCATTCTGTTTACGCCAAATTCGGACTCTACCATTTGAATGTCTCAACAGAAATCGAGACTCATCAGACCAGGCAACATTTTTCCAGTCTTCAACAGTCCAATTTTGGTGAGCTCGTGCAAATTGTAGCTCTTTTTTCTATTTGCAGTGGAGATGAGTGGTACCCGGTGGGGTCTTCTGCTGTTGTAGCCCATCCGCCTCAAGGTTGTGCGTGTTGTGGCTTCACAAATGCTTTGCTGCATACCTCGGTTGTAACGAGTAGTTATTCCAGTCAACGTTGCTCTTCTATCAGCTTGAATCAGTTGGCCCATTCTCTGACCTCTAGCATCAACAAGGCATTTTCGCCCACAGGACTGCCACATACTGGATGTTTTTCCCTTTTTACACCATTCTTTGTAAACCCTAGAAATGGTTGTGCGTGAAAATCCCAGTAACTGAGCAGATTGTGAAATACTCAGACCGGCCCGTCTGGCACCAACAACCATGCCACGCTCAAAATTGCTAAAATCACCTTTCTTTCCCCTTCTGACATTTAGTTTGGAGTTCAGGAGATTGTCTTGACCAGGACCACAACCCTACATGCATTGAAGCAACTGCCATGTGATTGGTTGACTAGATAATCACATTAATGAGAAATAGAACAGGTGTTCCTAATAATTCTTTAGGTGAGTGTATATGTATATATGCCATATATTTGGGTTTAATTACAACTAACCAATTAGACCTTATTGACAATATGTCCTATGAGTGCAATGATAATAATACGATATATAGGCCAATTAAAAGTACATGTTCTGTGCAAATTGACAATTGACCCACATATGTAGGTTTTTTAGATGTAGTTTTGGAAGTTAAAATTAGTAAATTAGAAAAAGACAGACATATACTTCTCTTTTTAGAATCCACTCGTAGTTTTGGCTTCAAAAACTGCATCATAAGACCTGCATGTATGGCCATATCCTAAAGGTGCCCATACGCCCTCAGTAGCTGTCGCTCAAGTGTGTATGTGTTTTCAAGAAAACTACTGCCAGACATTTCCAAGAAGAACAAATGGATTAAAGCATTGAAATTTAACTCCCCTAATTCTTTATCATATGTCACGGGAGAATCAGGAGCTCCCATATGGTTTCGATTTTGAGCAGTCCTGCCCAAAATGGTGGCTACTGACGTCAAGGGGAGAGTAGGACAGTGGTGGCCATGGGCAGCTGTCCTAACATAAGGGTACCGTACATCCACACTGGCTTTTGCTATAAAATCAATGACAAATAGACTGCAAAACGTGCATATTTTAAATGCAAATTTTTTCATGGATGTCTGTGGAAATAACAGACATGCTACAAATTTAAAATCTGCTCCTCGTGCTGATTTACAAGCAGATATTTTTTCCACAGTGCATGGATGAGATTTGGTTTGAATGCATGTGGATGCCTATACTGCAATACGCTGTAGATTTTCTGCTCACACTATTCCCATTGTGTGGATGTACTCTGAGGATCATGTGAAAAGTTTTCTGCAAAAAAATTACTGTTTTAAACTTTTATTGCTACTATAGTTTGTACTAAAATGGGTTGTTCTCTCCATCATTAGGGTTGTCACCCGCAGCAGCATGGATCCCACAGCTCTGTGATTAGCCAAGCTATCTACACCAGCTCGGACCCAAAGACTTGAAAAAGGAGTATATTCACTCCGAAACGCGTTGTCACTCTGTACCAATCAAAAAAAAAAATATATATTTTATATACATCCATTAAGGTCGTGTATGTGCACCAAAAGGTATCATATTTGTGCACTATCCTAGTACACATCACCCCCCACTGCTTTCTACATCACTCCTCTGGACTGAAGGATACCGGCAGCATCGACCCTTCGCCTTCACAAGTTTTGTGCCTGCGTATGCACAAGACCAAAAGGTGAGCATAATGACTAACACGTGTTATTCATAAATATCTTTTTGTACATACTATCCTATGAGCGCCTTTCCCCTTTCTGCCACATTTAGGGTTGTAAATTGGAGGACTAAGCTAGGTACCAACATTACATAAAAATGTCCCATCGAATCAGTGACTACCTACTGTAGCTATACTACTGAAGGATTTTCCAACTATATACTGATCACCATTATCAGATTAATGAAGGACAACCAGAGATGGAACAAAAAAGTACCATACCATTCAATAGGAAATTATCGACTTGCACCATAAGCTTCACGTTAGCGCCAACTATCGGGCCTAAGTTTTGCATTCTGAACAAACAAACAACTAGAAAATGTGCACCTACTGACAGCTACAGTCAAGAAGATTAGTCTTGGCTAATCATCTAATGCCTATAGCTAGCAGAGGCTAGATAGTCTCACTGCTAATAATATACTACTTCCTTGCAGGATAGCCACTGATCTTATCTAACTTGTTCGCAAAATGTTTTTTCAAGCAGCACTTTAGTGAATGTCCAAATGGTGCTCGTCACCCGATGGACTTGATCTACGATATGTCACCAACACTACTTTGCAATCGAAAAAGTTGGAAACGAGCCTGGCCGATGGAGCAGCTCTGACCCTCCATAATGGCTGTTACCTGCTTCTTGCTGGTTAGGCCTTTTGCTGCTCGTAGGGCACACAGGCACTACCCCTGGCTCTTAGAGAGCCAGTGTTCACACACCCTATCCTTGCCCAGCCAATGGCTGGCTTCCCCAGGGAATTTACAGCAACCTTCTATATGAGAAGGTGCCTGATCAATAGGTTCTAGTCTGCAATTTTCCTGCAAAGGTGTTCTGTTCTACATTCATCTGCCTGTGTACTGATTTCTACCTATTTTCTGGATTTTACTTTTTGCTGCCTGACCTAATCTTGGACTGTGTATCAGATTGCCTATACTCTGTCTGCTGTCACCTTGGCCTGTTCCTCACTATGATTTTGCATGATCCTTCAGTGTTCCCCACTTTAACAAGGGTCCCTTTAACATAGACTACTCCAAGAGGTAGTGGCCTGATGGCTCCCCCTCAGTGAATTCCAGACTCCTGTATAGGCATCACCCTGTATGGGTCCAACTTGTGTAAAAGACCATAAGAAACTTTATAAACACAGAAATGTTTAGTTCTCCTGTTATCAGCTGTATACATCTCCCTTCTTCCCCCACCCCTGCTTGCTAAATGTTCATTTTCTTTGAAAATTCTCAAGAAACATTCCAGGATGGACTAGCTCACTGAAGGATCAAATAACACTTGTCAACACAAAATCAATATGTTAGACTAGCTCTGCAAATAATAATACCAAAAAGTTTATGAAATGTATAGCAAAATATTTTACATTACCAAAGGTATGAATGACAGACATCACACAATCTAAAACGATAACCTAACTAATAGTAAGTAGAGAAGTTATTAATAGATAATAAAACAAACAATAAAAATAAAAATAGCACAAATAAAAATACATAAAAACATAATACAATACCAATAATAGGTATGTATTGGTATTTTATTACGAGATTATGAGATATAATGTATTTCTATTTCTGAAATTTTTATTTGTATTGTTTGACTTATTATCTATGAATAACTCCACCACTTACTATTAGCTAGGTTGTTGTTTTAAATATCTGTGTCATTCATACCTAGGTACTTAATAAATGTTGGCATGTGTATATTTCACATACCTTTTGAAATTATTACTTGCAGAGTCAGTCCTAATGATTGATTTTACTCCTTCTTTGCTGTTTGGGTTTGTAGCTGATTTAGCACAATAATAGTCCTTTTCATCAACCATGAGTTGACCGAGTACTTTATTTAATCACATGTCAATACAAGTAGGAGGAGAAGGGAGGGGGAAGGAGTGAGCAGGAACTGAGAGACATAAACAGCCAAAGAGACTGCATAGGCAGTATCTGTTTCAGCCCAAGTTCTTTTTTCACATCCATGCAGGTCAGTACTTCTCTGTAATGTCCTCCATGTTCCTGTGTGTTGTTGCTGACTTTCTCTGTTGGACTTCTAATACCGATTGTTGCCCATCTAGCTCTGAAAACCCTGGGCAATGGTCGTCTTTTACGAGTTGTCTTTACACTAATATGACCAAAATCACAATCTTGACTAGTTCTCTGAAAAACTTTTAAAAAGCTACTGAAGCTCCTGTTAAAATGTATCTTGAGAGCTAAATGGCCCTCTACTGTAGCAAGCCCTTTGTGTGTTACCATATAGGCTTGATTGCATACCATATGTATACAGATGCATGTAGGGGAAAATATCAGCATGATAATTTTTTATTGGTCAGAAGTCCAAAAGATTCCAACTGTGTGCTTCCATGTCAAATTGGAGGCGTATAGAAAGCTCTATGCACCTCCATGGAAGCTCTATTATACAGTCCTGATCGAAAGTTTAAGACCACTTGAAAAATGGCAAAAAATCATATTTAGCATGGCTGGATCTTTACAAAGTTCCAAGTAGAGCTTCAACATGCAACAAGAAGAAATGGGAGTGAGACAAAACATTTTTGAGCATTCAGTTTAATGAAAACAACAAATAAACTGAAACAGGCTGTTTTTCAGCTGATCAAAAGTTTAGGACCACACCTCCAAAAAAAAAAGCGAAAGCCCCCCAAAACAGAAATCCAACTTCCAATCATGAACTCAGTAATGAGTAGCTCTGCCGTTATTGTTTATCACTTCCAAAATTTGTTTCAGCATTTTTCATGAAAGCTTTTTCATGAGGTGAGTGGGAACATTTCTCCAAGTGGTGAAGACGGCCGCACGAAGGCCATCTACTGTCTGGAACTGTAGTCCATTTTTGTAAACTTCCCTTGCCATCCATCCCCAAAGGTTCTCAATTAGATTTTGATCAGTGGAACACGCAGGATGGGCCAAAAGAGTGATGTTATTCTCCTGGAAGAAGTCGTTTGTCCTACGGGCATTGTGTACTGTAGCGTTGTCCTGTTGAAAAACCCAGTCGTTACCACACAGTCGAGGGCCCTCAGTCATGAGGAATGCTCTCTGCAACATCTGGACATAGCCAGCGGTCGTTTGACGCCCCTGCATTTCCTGAAGCTCCATTGTTACACTGAAGGAAAAAGCACTCCAGACCATTATGGCGCCCCCTCCACTGTGGCGTGTAGAAAACATCTGAGGTGGGATCTGCTTGTCATGCTAGTATCGTTGGAAACCATCAGGACCATCAAGGTTACATTTTTTTCTCATCAGAGAATAAAACTTTCTTCCACCTTTGAATGTCCCATGTTTGGTGCTCTCTTGCAAAGTCCAAACGAGCAGTTCTGTGGTGTTCAAGGAGACGAAGTCTTTGAAGACGTTTTTTGTTTTTGAAGCCCTTCAGTCTCAGATGCCGTCTGATGGTTGTGGGGCTGCAGTCAGCAACAGTAAGGGCCTTAATTTGGGTTGAGGATCATCCAGTGTCTTGACGGACAGCCAATTGGCTCCTCCGGCTCAGTGCTGGTGAAATTTTCTACTTGACTTTTTAGTTCCATAACCCTCAGGATCATTTAAGAAATTACAAATGACTGTCTTACTG
The DNA here is from genome assembly GCF_014858855.1 of Bufo gargarizans. Taxonomy (NCBI): domain Eukaryota; kingdom Metazoa; phylum Chordata; class Amphibia; order Anura; family Bufonidae; genus Bufo; species Bufo gargarizans. Next base: position 455,286,795 of record NC_058082.1, read on the forward strand.
TGTCCCACCTCAGCAGCGATGGCGTGCTGTGAGAGACCCTGCTTATGCAGTTCAACAACCTGACCACGTTAAAAAAGGGAGAGTTTTTTGTCTTTGCCATCACAACGTGTGACTACGTGACAGAAAATGACAATGAATCCACATCTTTGCACAGATTTGGTCTTTTAAAGGCATGTGGTCCTAAAATTTGGATCAGCTGAAAAACAGCCTGTTTCAGTTTAATCGTTATTTTCAATTAATTGAATGCTCAAAAAATGTTTTGTCTCACTCTCATTTCTTCTTGTTGCATGTTGAAGCTCTACTTGGAACCTTGTTAAGATCCAACAATGTAAAATCTGTTTTTTGCCATTTTTCAAGTGGTCTTAAACTTTTGATCAGGACTGTATGTGAAAATACCCTTGTGGCTTTTGCATTGCAACATGACAAATGTCTGCAAATGCTATTTAGTATGTATGTAAATGTAACAAATATCTTTCAATTTTTATACTTAGTGAAAACACAATTCAACGTCACAATTCTCACCATTTCTATTTTCACTGCAGTCATCTTGTATCAGTTTTACAGGAGGAATTTTAACAGGAATTTCTAAGAATGTGACTTTGTGTTTGTGGATCAATGTTTTGTTCCAGGTATCTTACATATTACATTCTTTATAGGATCAGATGTAATCTTCTTTTTATATATATATATAAAGAAGGACATATATATATGTGTGTGTGTGTGTGTGTATGTTCCGCGATCACTCAAAAATGCAACCATCTATTTCAATGAAACTTGGTACACACATCCCTTACTGTGGAGGTAACATGCCAGTAAACAATGAGTTTCTGTCTGTCCCAAGTCTGTCTGTCTGTTTTTTATGCGCGACCAAATGACTGGACCAATCTTCACCAAATTTGGAACACAGCTACATCAGGTGTCCGGCAAGGTTTTAGACTGAGTCTCATCTCTCTAGGATGTACCGTTCCTGAGATATTTCCCAAAAATGACGTGCATTAGCCAATATAAGCCTGCAAGCCTTTCTCTTCATATGCCAACTTCCATACACACGGTCACATGTCCCTTATCAACCAATAGAAGCTCACAGGGCCTTAGTCTTCACGTACAAACAGTTTTACTCCAGGTTTCCATAACAACCCAGCCATTTTTCTTCAATGCTGTAGGTCAGCTTTAGGCTAGGGCTACACGACGACATGTGTCACGCGACACAAAAGGCACAACTACACTGCTACATGTGTTGCACAACATGTGACATGCTGCGACTGCGACTATACAGTCAGAAAATTCCATCTTGGATGGATTTTTTGTGACTGTCATGTCGCAGTTGCAGCATGTCACATGTCGCAGTGCGACACCATAGCCTATCATCATAAAAATTGTTCAGACAAAATGTCACAGTTAAGGGAGCGGGGTACTGTGGAGGTCACTGTCAAGGGAGTGGGCTGCTGTGAAGATCACTGTTAAAGGGGCGGAATGTTGTGAAGGTAAAAGTTAAAGGGATGGGCTGCGGTGGAGGTCCCATTTTAAAGTTGTGGGGCACTGTGGGGGGGTCAGTGTTAAGGGGTGGGGGACTGTGGAGTTCACTGTTAAAGGGGCGGAGTGCTGTAAACGTCCCTGTTATGGAGGATACTGTCGATGTCTTTTAACGACACACACAAACTGCTAGTAGTTGATATAATAGCAAAGAGGTGATATCTAAGGTTGTGAAATCAAGTTTTCTATCCAGTTTTACATGATGTACCTTATGGCTACTAGAAGACTGGGGGGCATGTATTATAACTTTTGTGTTTATTCCTCTTGATCCTCTCTTGTTCTGAAATCTGGGGTATGTGATGATCTAAGGGTAAATGAACATGCCCGTGAACACTCACAATCTTTCTATAGATGTGTATGTTGGCACAGCAGCCCATCCCCTTAACTTTGACCTTCACAGCATCCCGCCCCTTGAACAGTGAGTTTCACAGCACCCCACTCCCTTGACAGTGATTTCTTCAGGGGCTCACCCCCTTAACAGTGTCCTCCACAGCAGTTGCCCCTTTAGTAGTGGCTCCTGCCCCCTTAACAGTGACCTCCACAGTGTCCGCCCCTTTAACAGTGACCTCCACAGTGCCCACTCCTTTAACAGTGACCTCCACAGCGCCCTGCCCCTTTAATGCAGTCGCAGCATGTCACATGTCGTGCAACACATGTAACAGTGTAGTTGTGTCCATGTGTTGTGTGACTTATTGTCGTGCGACACATGTCGTCATGTAGCCCTAGCGTAAAGCTGACCTACAGCAGTGAAGAAAGATAGCTTGGTTGTTATGGAAACCTGGAGTGTGTACGTGGAGACTAAGGATCTGCAAGCTTCTATTGGCTGATAAGGGACATGTGATCGTGTGTATGGCAGTAGGGATATGAAGAGAAAGAGATGCAGGCTTGTATTGGCTAATGCAGGTAATTTTTTGGGAATATCTCAGGAACGGTACATCCAAGAGAGCTTAGACCCGAACACCTGATGTACCTGTGTGCCAAATTTGGTGAAGAACGGTCCAGTCAGTTAGTCACGCACAAAAACAGACAGATGTCGGGACAGACAGAAACTCATTGTGTACCTGCATGTTACCTCCACAGTATTCTTTCCCAGATAGTAAGTCATATGTGTACCTAGTTTAGAAAAAAATTATCAATGAGTTATTGAGTTACAGAGCAATATGTGTGTAGCAAAAACAGTTGGAGCATACAAACTCCATGCAGCTGCTGTGTAGGGGCGTATGACCCCCACAAGATTTCTTTCCAGGTAGCAAGGGATGTGTATACCAAGTTTCGTTGAAATTGATGGTTGTGTTTTTGAGTGATCGAGGAACATACATACATACATATACACACACACACAGACACACACATATATACGTCCTTCTTTATATATATATAATAATAGAAGAAATATAGATATATAGATAGATTACATAATATTATTTAGTGTTTTAACTGTTGTTTTTTACATAGATGGAAAAAAAATACATTGGGTGGAATTTATAATTTATTAAATGTCACATGTTTGATAAATTTGTCTTATCTATTAACCTAACGTCACGGTGGGGAGTGGGGGGAAACTCCCCACCGTACAATGTAGTTTGGCGGGATATGCCACTAGGCCTGGAAACAGGAATAAAGGGAGCAGGTCACCTTCTAACACAACCCTAAATCCTAGCCCTGACTTCCTAACTATATGATCAAACCCTAATGGTGAGAGGGCTCATACCCGGAACCTTGGGCCCTACTGACTCTAGAGCTCCCTGGTAATAATGTCAGGGCTAGGAGACGACCTGTTCATCCACTACACGGATGAACCGAAGTCTCCAGCAGGCCTAGCAACAAGAAAGGAGCAGACAGTAGCATAAACCAGATTGGCAGGTAAGCACCCAGCGCAAACACACACTGAAACAACAGCACTTACCTGCCACAACAACTGGATGAAACAACAACTACTACTGACTAGTGGTTCCCCCTCTGGGAAACCATGGAGCCCACTTCCGCAGGCAGGTGGTCAACACGGTTCCCCCTCCGAGGAAACCAGGAGCCCCCTCACCGGAGGAACAACACACAGGGAAACGCCTTGCATACATGCTGGACAAACCACACCAAAAGACCAGACATGAAACTACAACAAGACATACACCACACCCTGAACATAAACCTGCACCAAACATCAATACAGATAAGGTAGGGAACATGGAGGATACATAAGGGATGACAATATATGTCCAACCAGGTGGCCCTTAAACTGGACAGATGGTAAGGTCCAGGATGGCAGCATAACGTCAGCTCCACAAGAAGCTGAAGTCCCAATAACCTCAGGCTCCAAGCCAAAGTACTATAAGAGCCCACACCCAGCTCCATCTTGCTCACACTTTAACCCCATACCCACCAGAATGGGAAGGGACAACAACCTTAAAGGGGAAGTGTGTAAACATGCTAAAAATGACACGTTGCCACCGGCAACAAGCATGCACGGCTAAATTGTCACTGTCCACTACCACCAGACCATGACACAGCTGTGACACCTAACACTTGTGTCTAGAAGAGCTACTCCAGTTTTCCTACTCCATCCTACTATTGGAAGGAGATTGTGACTTTTTTTTTGCAACTTTTAACCACTTAAGGACCACAGGTTTATACCCCCCTAGTGACCAGGCCCTATTTTACAAATCGGCACTCCACAACTTTAGCAGTTTATCGCTCGGTCATGCAACTTACCACCCAAATGAATTTTACCTCCTTTTCTTCTCACTAATAGAGCTTTCATTTGGTGGTATTTCATTGCTGCTGACATTTTTACTTTTTTTGTTATTAATTGAAATTTAACGATTTTTTTGCAAAAAAATGACATTTTTCACTTTCAGTTGTAAAATTTTGCAAAAAAAACCACATCCATATATAAATTTTTCGCTAAATTTATTGTTCTACATGTCTTTGATAAAAAAAAAATGTTTGGGTAAAAAAAAAATGGTTTGGGTAAAAGTTATAGCGTTTACAAACTATGGTACAAAAATGTGAATTTCCGCTTTTTGAAACAGCTCTGATTTTCTGAGCACCTGTCATGTTTCCTGAGGTTCTACAATGCCCAAACAGTAGAAAAACCCCACAAATGACCCCATTTCGGAAAGTAGACACCCTAAGGTATTCGCTGATGGGCATAGTGAGCTCATAGAAGTTTTTATTTTTTGTCACAAGTTAGCGGAAAATGATGATTTATTTTTTATTTTATTTTTTTCTTACAAAGTCTCATATTCCACTAACTTGCGACAAAAAATAAAAAATTCTAGGAACTCGCCATGCCCCTCATGGAATACCTTGGGGTGTCTTCTTTCCAAAATGGGGTCACTTGTGGGGTAGTTATACTGCCCTGGCAATTTAGGGGCCCAAATGCATGAGAAGTAGTGTGAAATCAAAATCTGTAAAAAATGGCCTGCGAAATCCGAAAGGTGCACTTTGGAATATGTGCCCTTTTGCCCACCTTGGCTGCAAAAAAGTGTCACACATCTGGTATCGCCGTACTCAGGAGAAGTTGGGGAATGTGTTTTGGGGTGTCATTTTACATATACCCATGCTGGGTGAGAAAAATATCTTGGTCAAATGCCAACTTTGTATAAAAAAATGGGAAATGTTGTCTTTTGCCAAGATATTTCTCTCACCCAGCATGGGTATATGTAAAATGACACCCCAAAACACATTCCCCAACTTCTCCTGAGTACGGCGATACCACATGTGTGACACTTTTTTGCTGCCAAGGTGGGCAAAGGGGCACACATTCCAAAGTGCACCTTTCGGATTTCACCAGCCATTTTTTACAGATTTTGATTTCAAACTACTTCTCACACATTTGGGCCCCTAAATTGCCAGGGCAGTATAACTACCCCACAAGTGACCCCATTTTGGAAAGAAGACACCCCAAGGTATTCCATGAGGGGCATGGCGAGTTCCTCGAATTTTTTATTTTTTGTCGCAAGTTAGTGGAATATGAGACTTTGTAAGGAAAAAAATAAAAAATAAAAAAATCATCATTTTCCGCTAACTTGTGACAAAAAATAAAAAATTCTAGGAACTCGCAGTGCCCCTCACGGAATACCTTGGGATGTCTTCTTTCCAAAATGGGGTCACTTGTGGCGTAGTTATACTGCCCTGGCAATTTAGGGGCCCAAATGCGTGAGAAGTAGTGTGAAATCAAAATCTGTAAAAAATGGCCTGCGAAATCCGAAAGGTGCACTTTGGAATATGTGCCCCTTTGCCCACCTAGGCTGCAAAAAAGTGTCACACATCTGGTATCGCCGTACTCGGGAGAAGTTGGGGAATGTGTTTTGGGGTGTAATTTTACATATACCCATGCTGGGTGAGATAAATATCTTGGTCAAATGACAACTTTGTATAAAAAAATGGGAAATGTTGTCTTTTGCCAAGATATTTCTCTCACCCAGCATGGGTATATGTAAAATGACACCCCAAAACACATTCCCCAACTTCTCCTGAGTACGGCGATACCAGATGTGTCACACTTTTTGGCAGCCTAGGTGGGCAAAGGGGCACACATTCCAAAGAGCACCTTTAGGATTTCACCAGCCATTTTTTACAGATTTTGATTGCAAACTACTTCTCACACATTTGGGCCCCTAAATTGCCAGGGCAGTATAACTACGCCACAAGTGACCCCATTTTGGAAAGAAGACACCCCAAGGTATTCCGTGAGGGGCACGGCGAGTTCCTAGATTTTTTTATTTTTTGTCGCAAGTTAGTGGAATATGAGACTTTGTAAGGAAAAAAATAAAAATAAAAAAATCATCATTTTCCGCTAACTTGTGACAAAAAATAAAAAATTCTAGGAACTCGCCGTGCCCCTCACGGAATACCTTGGGGTGTCTTCTTTCCAAAATGGGGTCACTTGTGGGGTAGTTATACTGCCCTGGCAATTTAGGGGACCATATGCGTGAGAAGTACCTTGCAATCAAAATGTGTAAAAAATGGCTGGTGAAATCCTAAAGGTGCTCTTTGGAATATGTGCCCCTTTGCCCACCTTGGCTGCAAAAAAGTGTCACACATCTGGTATCGCCGTACTCAGGAGAAGTTGGGGAATGTGTTTTGGGGTGTCATTTTACATATACCCATGCTGGGTGAGAGAAATATCTTGGCAAAAGACAACATTTCCCATTTTTTTATACAAAGTTGGCATTTGACCAAGATATTTATCCCACCCAGCATGGGTATATGTAAAATGACACCCCAAAACACATTGCCCAACTTCTCCTGAGTACGGCGATACCACATGTGTGACACTTTTTTGCAGCCTAGATGCGCAAAGGTGCCCAAATTCCTTTTAGGAGGGCATTTTTAGACATTTCGGTCCCAGACTTCTTCTCACGCTTTAGGGCCCCTAAAAAGCCAGGGCAGTATAAATACCCCACATGTGACCCCATTTTGGAAAGAAGACACCCCAAGGTATTCAATTAGGGGCATGGCGAGTTCATAGAAAAAAACATTTTTGGCATAAGTTAGCGGAAATTGTTTTTTTTTTTTTTTTTCTCACAAAGTCTCAATTTCCGCTAACTTGGGTCAAAAATTTAAAACTTTCATGGACTCAATATGCCCCTCACGGAATACCTTGGGGTGTCTTCTTTCCAAAATGGGGTCAGTTGTGGGGTGTTTGTACTGCCCTGGCATTTGAGGGTCTCCGCAATCATTACATGTATGGCCAGCATTAGGAGTTTCTGCTATTCTCCTTATATTGAGCATACAGGTAATGAGATTTTTTTTTCCCGTTCAGCCTCTGGGCTGAAAGAAAAAAATGAACGGCACAGATTTCTTCATTCGCATCGATCAATGTGGATGAAAAAATCTCTGCCCAAAAAAAAAGGAGGGGAAAGGCGTCTGCCAGGACATAGGAGCTCCGCCCAACATCCATACCCACTTAGCTCGTATGCCCTGGCAAACCCGATTTCTCCATTCACATCAATCGATGTGGATGAATAAATCATTGCCGGGATTTTTTATATTTTTTTTATATATACAAAGTGTTTGCCAAAGCATAGGAACGCCGCCTCCTCCTCAGCTAGTATGCCTCGGCAAACATATCTGTTACTGCAGAGGAGAAATCTCGTCTTGCAGCGCCGCATACACCGACTTTTGTGTAATCTGACAGCAGCGCAATGCTTCTGTCAGAATGCACATCAGTGCTGCAGCTGCTTGATCGCTTGGTCCACCTAGAAGGTAAAAAAAAAAAAAAAAACAGGCCGCAACGCAATAAATTTATTAACATTAACTTTTATAAACTTTTGAAACAGAACAATAACTTTTTTGCTTACCGGTGATTTTTTTTTTTTTTTTTTTTACCTTTATTGAACAAACCTCTCCTTCCCCATGGGACAATGTGCAAAGCGCAAATCGCCCAGAGATGCGGCGAAGTACATTATGCACTTTGTCCCAGGTGAAAGGAGAGGTTTGTGGCAGCTCTGTGTGAAAGGGCCCTAAGACCCCTGTGTGCCTGTCCTGTGTACGCAATCCCTATGCTAATAGTGTACCTGAGTGTGGAACTTGCGGAAACACTCCCCTATGCATAGGGCAGGCTGGTCAGGACAGTCAGGACAAAAAAAGGTGGTGTCACGCCTTATTCCACCCCTGCTACAGACACGACATCTTTTTCTTGTGGAACGTTGAGTTGGGGTACCAGGATAGACAGACGGGAAATGTCTGCCATGTAGCCGGCTCACTACATCAGGGCCTTGGGGCACGGACCCTCCTGGATACAGGATTTCCGAAATGATCTCTTCCTGGAATTTTAGGAAGGATCCTGTTCTCCCAGCCTTACTGTAGAGAACAAAACTATTGTACATCGCCAATTGGATCAAATAAACAGACACCTTCTTATACCAGCGTCTGGTTCTGCGGGAAACTAAATAGGGAGCCAACATCTGGTCATTGAAGTCCACCCCTCCCATGTGAAGGTTATAGTCGTGGACAGAGAGGGGTTTCACAATGACTCCAGTTGCCCGTTCAATTTGGACAGTCGTGTCTGCGTGAATGGTGGACAGAAGGTAAACGTCCCTCTTGTCCCTCCACTTCACCGCGAGCAGTTCTTGGTCACACAAGGCAGCCCTCTCCCCCCGTGCAAGTCGGGCACTAACGAGCCGTTGGGGGAAGCCCCGGCGACTAGGTCACGCGGTGCCACAGCATTGAATTCCGACTAGATGTAAGTGCCGAAAGAGGGCCACGCTTGAGTAAAAATTGTCCACGTATAAGTGGTACCCCTTGTGGAGTAAGGGTGACACCAAGTCCCAGACAATCTTGCCACTGCTCCCCAGGTAGTCAGGACATCCGACCGGCTCCATTTTTGAGTCTTTTCCCCCATAGACCCTAAAACGATATGTATAGCCTGTGGCCCTTTCACAGAGCTTATACAGTTTGACCCCATACCGGGCGCGCTTGCTGGGGATGTACTGTTTTATGCCAAGGCGCCCGGTAAAATGTACTAGGGACTCGTCTATGCAGATGTTTTGATTAGGGGTATACGCATCTGCAAATCTGGATGACAAATGGTCTATGAGGGGCCGAATTTTATGGAGCCGGTCATAAGCAGGGTGGCCTCTTGGATGACAGGTGCTATTGTCCGTAAAATGCATAAAGCACATGATGGCCTCAAAACGTGCCCTAGACATTGCAGCAGAGAACATGGGCATGAAATGTATTGGGTCTTTAGACCAATATGACCGCAATACATTTTTTTTAGTTAGACCCATGCTGAGGAGAAGGCCCAAAAAAAATTTAAACTCGGAAACAGTGACTGGTTTCCACCGGAAAGGCTGGGCATAGAAGCTTTCCGGATTGGCGGTAATAAACTGTGTGGCGTAGCGGTTGGTTTCTGCCACAACTAGGTCATAGAGATCCGCGGTGAAGAACAGCTCAAAAAACTGAAGGGCCGATCCTAAATGAGCCGTCTCCACGCGAACTCCAGACTGGGCGGTGAAAGGGGGCAATACGGGTGCGGCGGAATCAGGGGATTGCCAATTAGGATTTGCCAGCACCTCTGGGAGACTAAGGGTTCTACGGGCCTGTGAACGCGGTGGCTGCGACGGGGGAGTTATTGCACGTGCCACCGTACCAGCTGGAACTGCCCTTCTGGTGCTCGCCACTTCACCAGGGAATACGGCAGTGCTGGTAGAAGGTCCAGGCTGTGCTGCGCTGCTGGTGTATGCCGCACCATAAACAAGATCAGCGCTAGCACCACTCTGCTGCAAATGAGGATCATCATGCAGGGTAGGCAGAACTCTTACATGGGATCGGGTACGTCTGGCCGTAGCAGGGACCTCTACCTCGTCATCCTCACTAGCCGTTAGAGTGCCACTGCTGTCTACAGGTTCATATTCTGAACCACTGGATTCAGCGGATGAGGCGTCCCCATCGCTTTCATCCATCACGGCCAGAATCCTGTAGGCCTCTTCAGCGGAATACCCCTTGTTTGACATTTTGGGTTCACTAAATTTAGGGGGTATTCCTCTGAGACTACCCAGGAAAAAGAGCAAACCTGCCTAGTAAAAGGGAGTGCTTGCGAAGTAAAGCTGCGATCGCTAATAAAGATCCAAAAAGCTCAAAAGTGATCTTTTATAGCGCCGCAGCGATTTTACGGTGTTTTTGCAGTGATCAGAAAAAAAATATTCTGTCACTGCGGTGGGGCGGACTGAACGCAAGTGTGCGCACAAGATCAGGCCTGATTGGGCGAACACTGCGTTTTTTGTAGAACCTAAGGTGACCCTAATGTACTTATATAGATCTGATTGCGATCAGTATTGATCACTTACAGATACTATATAGTACTAGTGCTGATTAGCAACAGCGATGACGCTAATCAGCGACTAATCGGTGACTGCGGTGCGGTGCGGTGGGCGCTAAACTACCTAGCAAGTAGCTAACTACCTGGCAGGGGTGAGGGACCCTTACAGGGGGGGTGATCAATGACAGGGGGGTGGACAAGGGGGTGATCAGGGTGATCAGGGAGTCTAATATGGGTGATCAGGTGCTAAATAAGGGGTTAATAAATGACAGGGTAATATCTAATGTGTAGTGTGGTGTTTGGTGCTACTTACTGAGCTGCCTGTGTCCTCTGGTGGTCGATCCAAGCGAAAGGGACCACCAGAGGACCAGGCAGCAGTTATATCAGACGCTATTTTCAAAATAGCGTCTGACATAACCATTTCATTGGACGATTAAAAAATCTACAGCCTGCCAGCCAATGATCGCGGCCGGCAGGCTGCAGATGAACTTGTGCACTATGCGTTCCTGTGAACGCGCGCTCCTGTGTGCGCGCGTTCACAGGAAATCTCGGCTCACGCGAGATGACGCCAATCGGCGTTAGCGTAGCCTGGGAGCGCCGCAGAGATGACGCCTTTCGGCGTTAGAGTAGCGGTAAGTGGTTAAAAAAAGTCTTAATTATAAATATGGAGTTAACATAACTAACCATATCTACCCTTCCACCCACATTATAAAACTGTAGTGAGTGCTGTGGTGATAGAGGGATCCAGATATTAAAATTATTGTTAGGAGTAGGCATCCCCTCTCTTTACATTCTTGTAGGAGGGTTATCACCTCTTCCATGTCCTGTCCAGAGACAGGTCAGGAAATTGTAGCAATAAAAACCAGTAAGATGGAATTTCATAGAAACTAGAGACCCCTATCATAAAATGTGAAGATGTCAGATACCAGTGTGATAAAGACCAGAACCCTTAGAGGGGTCAGGAAAAGGCTAATGTCCTATCCCACTAAGGTCACACATAAAACACCTATCTGGCAATACACATCAAAGAATTACGAGGACAAATCCATATTTGAGCCACGTGCTTCCTCCTGAGATCTCAGACCATGTATATGCTTCCATGGTATTAAAATCAAATAGATCCCAACTCAATAACAGGGAGCAATTAGATAACTCCAGCCATCCTACCATTACGTCTGCCATGTTTAGTATGCACATGTGGGGAAATTCACACGGAGTGGATGGAGGTAAGAGGAAATTGCTAAAATGAATACCCAAAAAGATATTTCAAAGAGTTTGAGGCCACCTTGGTTTCCAGCTAGTTGTCGTAAAAACTGTCATAAAAAGTAATTACCATATTCCCTGGCCTCCTCTGATAATCACAAGTGTGTGTGTGTGTGTGTGTGTGTGTGGAGGGGGGGGGGGGGGGGGGGGCGGGGGGGGGGGATAACACATGCATGGAAAAAAGCAAACTGTAATTTCTTTGGGGATCACTAGTTTGATGGACTGACTGATATTTCTGCTTCCCCAGGCAACTGGACTTAACCGTCGCGTAACGTATTAAGTTCTGTTTTTACCCCTTTTCCAAACTGTTATCTTGCACAGTATGTATATGTCTGTATATTTTATGTTGTATTTTCTCTGATAACCCCATTATTTGTACGCAATGTCCTTTTTTGATATCAAAACTTCACTTTAATAAGAGCCTTCTTGTGTTCTAAGCATTACCTAGATTGATGTATTAACCTTGTAAATGCTAGGAGCTGTAGAGTGTACTTAGTTGTTATTTAATGCAAGGTGTCTTGTCACCCTGATATGACGAGGGGTTGCAGCTAAGATTGATTAGTTTCAGATGACGGAGTGCTGACAGAGGGGGGTCCAGTGTGACCCTGCAAGCTCCCCTCCTGAATCTCCCTGACCTTGACAAGTGGTGTAAAAATATGTTTGCCTAAATGAGTGCAAAAGTCCTACTTTGTGACTTTTTGAAGCCAAAATTCTTGAGTGAAGGAATGACAAATCAGGGCCATTGTGTTTCAGTAATTGTGTTTTTGCTATCTGATAAAAAGTGGTGATTTATATATTTGTGCAGCGAACCCCTGAGGAGCTGGTGAAGAGGATGGGAGTGGGAGTGGCCCTTGTAGTGTTATATAACTTTGCCGAACTTATCCAAGAAATTCGATTTATTCCAAATAATTTTTTCACAAATAGCTTTAAATCAGGTATACCCAGGACACTCTGTCTTAGTGTACGGCCACAAGGAGCAGTCATGCTGTGGGCAGGTTGCTGCCATGCTACTGTGAAGAATCGCGTGGCAAATAAGCCTGCAGCTGCCTTTCATTTGTTAATGAAGAACACACTGTATAGTCCTTCTTCATTGTTAATGGCCGCATGGCACCTTTAAACAGGGGCAGTTGTTGGTATGGGGTTTGGCTGGTTAAGTTGGGGGGACAATATTCATATTATTGCTGTTCTTGACTGCAATCTTCTGCAGGTTATATGACAGTAAATACAGAATATTAATAAGCTCTGCAATACCCACTTCTCTTACCCCAACACTCTCCTGCCCTACAGGTGGGAGCCCTTCTTCTGTCATCTGCTTTTCCTCCTCTTTCACATCATCTAATATCGATTAGGATATGTCATCAGAAACATCCAGCTCCTCCTCTCTCTGCCTCTTGCTGACTTTTCTAGGACAAAGAGACTTTGAAGGATGATTTGGAAGAAGTAAAGCCAGCAAAAAATTTGGATAGGCATCAGGGGCATAGCTAAAGGCTCATGGGCTCTGGTGCAAGACCTCAGGATAGGTCATCAATATCAGATCAGCCGGGGTCCTCCGTCACTCGCCCCGACGATCAGCTGTTTGAAGAGAGGGCAGTGCTGATATGAGAGCTGCTTTCTCTGTTCTGTTCACCTGATCGCCGTAGCATTTGCAGTGATGAGCAGGTAAACAGAGCAGAGAAGGCAGCGCTCATATAAAAAAAACAAAAAAAAAACGGACAACCCCTTTAAAGACATACTTGGAAAACATTACATACAGTAATCCGAACAAAAGCCTTAGGTCCATTAGGCTTAAATGATAAGAATGACCTTAGCGTTTTCCTCTAAAAATAATAAAGCGCTTGTTTGATTTCTGTTGCTTATTTTTAAATGCGAGATAAACACATGTTAATACACATGCTGCATTGCGATAAATCAGTATATTATTTGATTACCATAATAATGGTGCAGAGCAGCACATAAAATGAGCACCTGTGGGACGTGACTACGTCAGTGGCCAGAAGAAGCACAACTGTGTGAAACGGCCGCCGCCTTTGACTGCAGGAAAGTCCGCCCATGCCACACATGTATATGTCTGTTTAGACCAAAACTACAACTCCCAGCATGCCCTAACAGCCTACAGGTATCAGCCTACAGCAGGAGGATGCCTGGTTTAGACGACAACAAATGGTGAGGGCCGCCTTACTTATATACTCTTCATTATCCTAAGGACAGCCTCTTTTCAGTGACATCACCAGACAGTGGGAGGGAGAAAATAATTGCTTAAATTGCCAGGGAAAGAGGCGGTCTGGGTCAGTGGGTGAGGAAATCATATTTTGATTGGAGTGACTGCCCATTTTTTCAGGTGTCCCCACAGCCAGGATATCACTGCTGTAAGTAAGCTTTTAGGGTCCATTCACATGTCCGTAAGTGTTTTGCGGATCCACTGACACAGGCCATGTGCACATGGCCAGCACTATAATAGAAAATGCCTATTCTACAAAAATAGAACATGTTCTTTTTTTGGGGGCAGAGCCACGGACCGGAAGTTTGGGGCCGCAGAACGGAAGTCCGCACCCGTTACGCACAATTGTCTATGTCTGAATTGAGCCATAGGGCTCATGCACATGGGCGTTGCCCTGCCATGGCCGTATTGCAGCCCGCATATTCATACTTGAATGGGTGTGCAAAACCGGAGATGCGGTGTGGAAGCACGGTTTGGACCCCACGGAAGCACTATGGTGTGTTTCTGGCCGTGCCTTCCGCACCGCAAAAAAGTAGTGCTACTTTTTTGTGGTGCGGACCATTGGATGCGGATCGCGGACCCCATTCAAGTGAAGCGTGTGGCTGCCCCATGGTCGGCAATTTGCAGTCTGCAGCATGGGCAAGGAGTCCTTACGTTCGTGGGCATGAGCCCTTATTCTGCTTCTTTTATCCCTTTTTTTTCACAAACTGTTAAATGCATTGTAACTGTATGTACATTTGGCAATTACTTTTTGTATCGCACTGCACTATTGTATATTTAATTTGAGATATTGATAAGTCTCTTCCTTGCAGTCTTGCAAAACCTACTCTTTCAAAGGGAAAAAACATCACCTGTATTAATTCCTGTTTTATTGTGACTAATTGATATTGAGAAAATCTGGAAACGTAGGCTCCTATTGCCTAGATAAGTTTAGGTGGTGGTAGTAATTGTAGTATGAAATATTGGGGTGTTGGAAAACTATGGGAGTCATTTAGCATAATTCTGTCATCTAAAATAGGTGGGATTGACTTTATGTGGCAAATTAAGCTCAATAGTGTAATTCACCCATGCGATGTGACTTGAGAGTAGGGATTGTCACAGCCCTGATGAGGTGTTGTGTCATGGTGTACTCCCTCAGGCCATTGCTCCCTGGGGATTGGTGTAGTGCAAGGATGCCCAACCTGCGGCCCTCCAGCTGTTGCAAAACTACAACTCCCAACATGCCTGGCCAGCCTACAGCTATTAGGGCATGCTGGGAGTTGTCGTTTTGCAACAGCTGGAGGGCCGCAGGTTAAGCATCCTTGTGGAAATGTAGTTTGAGGAGTCAGGCCTGAAGTAAGTGTAGAACAGTCTCTTTTTACTAAGTGCAAGATATAACTTGTGCTACATCCAGCAGCAGCAAATTCAAAGTTCATTTTCCGGCACCAGTTGAGGAGGTGTGGTGGCGGGTTGGACAATGATAGATTGTAAAGTTCAGACTTGAGCTTTATTTATATTTATCATAGCATGCAAGATGTTTTTATCCTTGTTTTTTTAATCTTTTTTTCTGTGATTTGTGTTTAGTTTGCAGTATATGCTTGAGGGAGTGGCACCTTCAAGTGTGAATGCGCTCCTATTTTATCCTGGGAGTAGCATTCTTGTGTACT
Source organism: Bufo gargarizans (assembly GCF_014858855.1). Lineage (NCBI taxonomy): Eukaryota > Metazoa > Chordata > Amphibia > Anura > Bufonidae > Bufo > Bufo gargarizans. The sequence goes on from NC_058082.1 coordinate 455,302,219, forward strand.
TTGGCCTTCCTATCAAACAGGCCGCCTTGATTCGTTTTGTGCACATACAGGTGAAACTCGAAAAATTTGAATATTGTGCAAAGTTCATTTATTTCAGTAATGCAACTTAAAAAGTGAAACTAATATATGAAATAGACTCATTACATGCAAAGCGAGATATTTCAAGCCTTTATTTGGTATAATTTGGATGATAATGGCTTACAGCTTATGAAACCCCAAAGTCACAATTTTGAGGTACCCTTTGCTCAGAGGATATGAATTAATTAGCTGACTACAGTGTGACACTTTGAGCCTAGAATATTGAACCTTTTCACAAAATTTGAATTTTAAGCTGCATTAATGCAATTCCTTTTAATTTGCATTATTGAAATAAATGGACTTTTGCACGATATTCTAATTTTTCAAGTTTCACCTGCAGGTGTGCGTGCTCCTCCTCTCATCGGTTGCTGGATGCACATAGAGGTAACTAGGAGCAGCACACTATATGTGCAGAGTCTGCTTTCCTGAACATAGATGCCCAATGGCATAGGTAGGTTTAGCATAGGACCTGCCTGACTGAGATCACCTTGGCAGGGGTAGGTGGGCACAGATGTGTTTTGTTCAAAATATATTGGCTAAGACTATCAGATTTTATTATATCAGAATGAGGGCTTAGTCTATATATAATGCTTGCATCTATTGTGTTAGTGCATTATTATTTGTTTTCTGTAATTTTTTTTTTAGCTTTGTTTGGCCTAGTGGTGATTTAGGGGATGGGTGTCTGAATCGTATTCCCTCACCTTGCAGAAGTGCCTGTAAACTTGTATTTTATTGATAATTCTGCTGTCTTGTCTCTCAGGTGCCTTCTGGAAGCAGAATTTTGCTGGTCTCTCTGAAAATCTTCTTCCCTTTAAATCTTTTTTGAGTGGTCCAAAAATGTGGAAATCAATACTAATACAGCCATTTTTGAACATTTCAATCCACACATATATGTCTCTACAAGAGAAGACTTTATCCCAATACTAAGCACATATAGAGAGATTAATGTGATCTCTCGGCACACCTTCTGCCCACTAAAAGCATACAGACGTGGACAAAATTGTTGGTACCCTTTGGTCAATGAAAGAAAAAGTCACAATGGTCACAGAAATAACTTTAATCTGACAAAAGTAATAATAAATTAAAATTCTATAAATGTTAACCAATGAAAGTCAGACATTGTTTTTCAACCATGCTTCAACAGAATTATGTAAAAAAATAAACTCATGAAACAGGCATGGACAAAAATGATGGTACCCCTAACTTAATATTTTGTTGCGCAACCTTTTGAGGCAATCACTGCAATCAAACGCTTCCTGTAACTGTCAATGAGACATCTGCACCTCTCAGCAGGTATTTTGGCCCACTCCTCATGAGCAAACTGCTCCAGTTGTGTCCGGTTTGAAGGGTGCCTTTTCCAGACTGCATGTTTCAGCTCCTTCCAAAGATGCTCAATAGGATTGAGGTCAGGGCTCATAGAAGGCCACTTTAGAATAGTCCAATTTTTTCCTCTTAGCCATTCTTGGGTGTTTTTAGCGGTGTGTTTTGGGTCATTGTCCTGTTGCAAGACCCATGACCTGCGACTGAGACCAAGCTTTCTGACACTGGCTAGTACATTTCTCTCTAGAATTCCTTGATAGTCTTGAGATTTCATTGTACCCTGCACAGATTCAAGACACCCTGTGCCAGACGCAGCAAAGCAGCCCCAGAACATAACAGAGCCTCCTCCATGTTTCACAGTAGGGACAGTGTTCTTTTCTTGATATGCTTCATTTTTTCGTCTGTGAACATACAGCTGATGTGCCTTGGCAAAAACTTCGATTTTTGTCTCATCTGTCCACAGGACATTCTCCCAGAAGCTTTGTGGCTTGTCAACATGTAGTTTGGCATATTCCAGTCTTGCTTTTTTATGATTCGTTTTCAACAATGGTGTCCTCCTTGGTCGTCTCCCATGTAGTCCACTTTGGCTCAAACAACGACGGATGGTGCGATCTGACACTGATGTTCCTTGAGCATGAAGTTCACCTTGAATCTCTTTAGAAGTCTTTCTAGGCTCTTTTGTTACCATTCGGATTATCCGTCTCTTAGATTTGTCATCAATTTTCCTCCTGCGGCCACGTCCAGGGAGGTTGGCTACAGTCCCATGGATCTTAAACTTATGAATAATATGTGCAACTGTACTCACAGGAACATCTAGTTGCTTGGAGATGGTCTTATAGCCTTTACCTTTAACATGCTTGTCTATAATTTTCTTTCTGATCTCTTGAGACAGCTCTTTCCTTTGCTTCCTCTGGTCCATGTCGAGTGTGGTACACACCATATCACCAAACAACACAGTGATTACCTGGAGCCATATATATAGGCCCAATGGCTGATTACAAGGTTGTAGACACCTGTGATGCTAATTAGTGGACACACCTTGAATTAACATGTCCCTTTGGTCACATTATGTTCTGTGTTTTCTAGGGGTACCATCATTTTTGTCCATGCCTGTTTCATGAGTTTATTTTTTTACATAATTCTGTTGAAGCATGGTTGAAAAACAATGTCTGACTTTCATTGGTTAACATTTATAGAATTTTAATTTATTATTACTTTTGTCAGATTAAAGTTATTTCTGTGACCATTGTGACTTTTTCTTTCATTGACCAAAGGGTACCAACAATTTTGTCCACGTCTGTATATGGATAGAATTGGGTGAGAGGGAACCCATGTTGTGGTTGTACTGCATTTTGTGTGATTTTACATACTTTTACAATTTTTTTTGCATTTAACCCCCTGAATATCCTTTAGTCCCAAAATGGGAGTGTTTCTGTTTTTGGTAACGATAATTATCAAATCTTTTATTAGCTCTCATATGGTGTCTATACAATCTAGAACAGGTCTTATAAATGTTTTAATTTCTTTTCATAGGTAATGCAGGCAGCACCTTGTCTTACCGTGGGAGACCTTGGTGCAGTTTTGTGTGTGAGTATCCAATAAAACCTGATAGAAGGGTCTCCTGCATTGCAGTGCTTCACTATCCACAGTTTTTCTTTCTAAATGTATTAGTTGATTTGAATTGAACCTGGAACATTGTGGATATCACTGCTAACAAAAGATCGATTTGATGAGCAGCTGCTTTCCTGTGGAGTGGAGGGTTTTATTTAAAAAAGCGCAAGTACTTTTAGACATTCCAATACCTCTTAACCTGGAGTTTATACCATTATCATTGTGACTGGAGAATGTAGGGTCTTGTATATTAGTTTTTAACCATATTAATCACTGACAGGAGAAGTGAGTGACACAAATTACCTTGTGTTAATGGCACCAAAGTGTTGGTGGGTTATACTGTATTAGACAGCAAGTGTACAGTAAGCTCTTGAAGTTTATGCGTTATAAGCAGGAAAAATGGGCAAATATAAGGATCTGACTAGTGATGAACAGCATAGGCAATATTCGTTTTTGTGATATTTCGCTAATTTTTAGCCTAATATTTGCAAAAAGTTTGCAATTTCTAGAATTCGTGATCTCTAGTCATTATTTTCTTGATTGCAAAAATCGGCAATGTAATATGCGCTTACTGCACGCACAATACAGGCATGACTCACTTTTGCTACATTTTTCAAGCTGCTAGAAGTTTGCTGAGACTGGAGAAAATGCACAGTACAGTAATTCCTATCACACTACCTAACACCCTGGACTGGAACCAGCTCCACTATATCACAATCTAACCTACACACCTACACTATCTCCCACTAACTATCTGTATTATATATATGAGCTAACTAACTATCTAATGTAATCGGATAAGGAACATGATCCAGATGAAAGCACAGAACACAGCAATGTCAATGCTGTCTCTCTCAGAACTGCAAAAAACAGCAGAAAATGGCTGCTGTGGAGTTTCTTATATAGTAAGGGGTAGGCAACTTCCCTATTGGTTGCTAGGCATGTTTCTAAGCTCAGACAAAGATATTACAGCCTTCTCATTGGCCCACAAGCAAGAAGCAGGAGGGTACTGATGAAAAAAATCTAGATTATTCGCGATTACGAAGATATAGCACTATATTCTAAATGTTCACGAATTCTCGAAGTGCCGGTATTTGTGATAAAAATTCGCAAAATTGTGATGGCTAGAAGACTAGGTCAGAGCAGTTCTAAAACAGCAGGTCTTGTTGAGTATTCCTGGTATGCAGTGGTTAGTACCTGCCATAGTAGTTCAAGGAATGACAACTAATGACAAGGTCATGGGTGCCTAACTACAGACTGATCAGGTGTCCATGCTGATTCCTGTTTACTGGGCTCATGAACATCAGTATTGGACCAGAAGTCAATGGAAGAAGACAGCCTGGTCTGATGAATCATGCTATCTTTTACATCATGTGATCAGTTGGTTGTGTACATTGATTTTGTGGAGAAGAGATGGCAGCAAAATGAGAAGACAAGTTAATTGAGGCACTACGATGCTCTGGACAATGCTCTGGGTTCATGGACTCTTATAGATGTTACTTTGACAATTACCATTTACCTAAAAATTGTTGCCAAGTATACCCCTTCATGACAGTGGCATTCCTCGTGGCAGTGGCTTCTTTCAATGGGAGAATGTGGCCTGCCACACTACAAAACTTGTTCCGGAATAGTTTAAGACATATGACAAAGTATTCAATGTGTTGGTTTGACCTTCAGATTCTCCAGATCTCAATCTGATTGAGAATCTGTTGGATGTGTGGAAAAAACTAGTCTAATCTGTGGAGGCTTGCTGGACTTAACGTTTCTGCTATTAATGTTTTGGTGCCCAATACCACAGGATACCTTCAGATGCATTGTGGAGTCCATACTTCAAAGAATCAGAGCTGTTTTAGAGGAGCAATAAGACTTACACAGCTTATGGTTTTCAAGGGGTTCTCTGAGAATAATGAGTTTTTGGAAAGAGCCAGCAGCCTGCCTCTGTAAACAGAAGATTCACACTTACCTGCTCCTGCCACTCTGGTCCTCTGTGTTGCTTCCAGTGTCTCCAAGTTCTGGTCCCTACAGTGTTTACATCTGGGGCAGCGTGAACATTGTCACATGCTCCGCTGCAGCCAATGACTGCCTGCGGTCAATGAAGTCAGTCATTGGCTTCAGCAGAGCATGTGACCATGCCCATGCTGTTCTAGATGTAACCACTGCAGGGCTCGGAACATGGAGACTCTGGAGGTGGCCCAGCGGAATGATGCAGCGGGAAGCAGGTAACTATTAATCTTTTCTATTTAGAGAGGAGGCTGCTGGCACTTTCCAAAAGCTCATTATTCCCAGGGAACCACTTTAAAGGGGTTTTCTGGGTTCTGAGCTTAACCCAGACATATCCCCATCTTCACCCCTCTGGCCCCCTTGACATGAGCATTAAAGCATTTCATGCTCCAATGCTCTTCCTTGCTGGATCGCGCAGGGCAAGGGCTTTTTTTTTGTTGCTTTGGTACACTGCTAGGCAGAGGCTTCCTCCCAGCAGTGTTCCCGGTGACATCACCGGCTCCGATAGGTGGGCTTTAGCACTGCCCTAGCCGTTTTACAGGTACATCACTGCATCTAAAAAAAAATGCCTTTGCCCTGCACAGTTCAGTGCAGGGCAAAGGAGACCATAAGAGATTAATATGATCATATCAGGGGGGGAGGAGAGGTAATGTTAACTAAAAAGCTTAACTAAAAAGAGGTAATGTTAACTAAAAATCTTGCCACATGGCTCTTGACCACAGCTTTCCTCACCCCGAGCGGCTCACGGTCATGCCACGTGGTTGTACCCTAAGATTAGTATGTACAATATATTCTCAGCCAATAAACAGTAAAATATACATCAAGCTCTAAAGCTTGTACAGTATATTAGTTTCAGCAGACCTTAGGTACTTGTCATCCTTAGTTGTTACCCAGCATGTGAGTTATTGTTAACAGTTTTCATCTTAGGTGTTTTTGTCCTTGCTTATTTTTACATTCCTGCTGGCCATGTTCAATGTTACAGAATAAAATTCAATAATTTCCTGTGGTTGCTGGTAGTTGATATTCAACAAAGAATTCAGCACAAATCACTCTTTTGTTGTACTCTCTTATCTGTTGTGTCTGCCCTGTTGTGTTTAAAAGGTACATAAATCTCTGTGTTTGAGAGATTTATTCGGTTAATCACATCCATTTTGGAGATTAATGTCCTGCAGCTACAGCCCTGCTATCATCAATAATAATAATAATAATAATAATAATATCTATATATCTATACTTAGATATACATATAGATGTCATAAAGGGTATCCCTGCTCAGGACCCCCTGTATATAAGCCATCTAGCAAGCAGCAGCTCACTCTTGTGAATTCAGGCTGTCCATGAACATACTATCACATACATACTATACATATATTCATACAACCTAAAATCCAATCATGACTATGATAAATCAGCCAGCTATTGGGCTGATTGGTCAGTGGAAATATGGTGTCAGCATACGTGGCTAAGGAGATCCTGACATCTCTATTGACTGACAAGACTCCCTCAAGTGCCTCCACTGGCTGTTTATCCTTTTTATGTAATATCAATTAATTTGCCCACTTCTACACTAGGTTACATTTTACAGGTCTGGAAGGCAGAAGCATCTAGTAATTTATAATCGACTGAATTGTTCACATTGGCCTTGGCACCTACAACCCCAGTACATGCTCTAATACACCTCAACTCCAATCCTCAGGGCCCACCTGCCGGTCATGTTTTCAGGATTTCCTTAGTATTGAGCAGGTGATATAATAAGTGTCAATCAGGACTTACCACAGGTATTCATTCTGTGGGATATTCTCAAATCATGACTGGTAGGGGGGGTTCTGAGGACTGGAGTTGAGGAACACTGCTCTAGTAGATGGTGCTTCAACCATAGGGCAAATGGTCGACCTGCTCCAGGTCCCCAGGCAGTGATGCCATTTTCAATTGTGTTTACCTGCTCTAGACTCACATATAGGGGCGGACTGGCCATAGACCCTACAGGGAAATTTATCTGTGGGCTGATGCCCAGAGGGCAGCTTGAGCCCTCCTCATGGCCACCAGGCAGGTACATAATGATCTGATGGTCTCAACATTAATTAATTCTAGGAGCATCAGTTACTTATGCACCTGGCTGGCGGCTGCAGGCCCCCTCCTAAATTCAACGGTATCAACATTTTTGGGATGGTAATCCAGTTGAATACTGCAGCAGGGGTGGTAGTATTTTGTACTGTACTGTGGTATTTGGTTCTGCTGGGGTGGTATTTTGTGCTGCACTAAGGTATTGCTGGACATGCTTTCTGTCAATTTAGACTCTCCTACAACATGGGGCCAGTTTTAGATTTTTTTTTTCCAGGGCTACTTTAAGTTCCCAGTCCACTCCTGCACACATACAACTGAACTGTACCTTAGCCATAAGCCATATATTGTATATAGTGATGGAAATTGTGATTAAGATGCCATACTAGTAAATCACATGATTAGGACACCACACTAGTAAATGGACAATTTATTCTGAGAAAACATGATTATGTGATTCTGGGCCACATATGCAGTATCCAGACTAGAGGCAAATATGTAAGTTATATAATATTGGAGATAGCTCAAAGGTTCAGCAACAGAGAAAAGCTCATTTAGTATATATCAGTCTGTCCACATATATTCCTATATAAGTCTGACAACATATGTTCATATAGCTCTGTGGTATAACGCCATAGGTGTAATGTAAAATGCATATTTATCAAGCAAGAAATGTCTACACCTCTTTGTGTCTATTTGTTCTGAATAACTCCAATACGCTTCGTGTGCTGGCATAAGCTGTTAGGCCTCTTTAACACGAGCGTGGCGTGTGAGGGCCCGATAAGATGCAGGTGCGTTGCAGTAAAATGCGCAATTTTTTCACGCGAGTGCAAAGCGTTTTAATGCGTTTTGCACCCGCGTGAGAAAAATCGCCATGTTTGGTACCCAGACCCAAACCCGGACTTCATCACTGAAGTTCAGGTTTGGGTTAGGTGTTGTGTAGATTTTATTATTTTCCCTTATAACATGGTTATAAGGGAAAATAATAGCATTCTTAATACAGAATGCAAAGTAAATTAGGGATGGAGGGGTTAAAAAAATAAAAAATAAGTTAACTTACTGCTCCATAGCTGCAAGTCTCTGTTCTATCTTCAGGACCTGGCAAAAGACCTGTGGTGACGTCACTATGGTCCAATCGAATGGTTCATCACTAGGGATGAGCGAACCCGAACTGTATAGTTCGGGTTCGTACCGAATTTTGGGGTGTCCATGACACGGACCTGAACCCGAACATTTTCGTAAAAGTCTGGGTTCGGTGTTCGTCGCTCTCTTGGCGCTTTTTGAAAGGCTGCAAAGCAGCCAATCAACAAGCGTCATACTAATTGCCCATACCTACTATTGGCATGGCTGTGATTGGCCAGTGCAGCATGTGACCCAGCCTCTATTTAAGCTGGAGTCACGTAGCGCCGCACGTCACTCTGCTCTGATCAGTGTAGGGAGAGGTTGCAGCTGCGACTGTTAGGGCGAGATTAGACAGTGATTAACTCCTCAAAAACACTTAATTCAGTGATTGATCTACAGCCGTGGATCATTGAACTGCTGCTATTCAATTGCTCACTGTTTTTAGGCTGCCCAGCGCGTTTTTTAGTCACTTTTTTGGGGGTTGATCGGCGGCCATTTTGTGGTGCGCCAGCACAAGCTGCCACCAAGTCCATTTAACCATCAATAGTGTGGTTATTTTTTTGCTATATCCTACATCAGGGGCTTGGCTGTGCTTGCTATTTTATTGAGGGGTGAAATGCAATTGCCAAAATATCAGTACCCTAAATCTGGTGTTTCAGCTGTGGCCAGCCAATTGTAATACTGTCTGCTGTCTGGCAAAGGATATATTTTTGTTCTGGGTTGAAATACAATTCCCAACTTAGCAATTCCCTAAATCTGTGGTTTCTGCTGTATCAGGCCAAGTTTAAATCTATCCATAAAAGGGTATATTAGATTGAAGGTGCGGACAGTGTCATCCTCAATAACTTCACACGCTACCGTGCATTTCCAAGTCTAATTCTGTCCGTAAACGTATACCTGTCATCCAGCGCCTAAATAATAGTCCTAAAATTTATAATCAGCTAAATCTGTGTTTATTGCTGAGGCTGGTCAATTCATTTAGTGTCCGCCAAAGCACAGTTTTTGTTCTGGGTTAAAATACAATTCCCAACTTAGCAATTCCCTAAATCAGTGGTTTCTGCTGTATCAGGCCTACTTTAAATCTATCCATAAAAGGGTATATTAGATTGAAGGTGCGGATAGGGTCATTCTCAATAACTTCACACACACGCTACCATGCATTTCCAAGTCTAATTCTGTCCGTAAACGTATACCTGTCATCCAGCGCCTAAATAATAGTCCTAAAATTTATATTCAGCTAAATCTGTGTTTATTGCTGAGGCTGGTCAATTCATTTAGTGTCCGCCAAAGCACAGTTTTTGTTCTGGGTTGAAATACAATTCCCAACTTAGCAATTCCCTAAATCAGTGGTTTCTGCTGTATCAGGCCTACTTTAAATCTATCCATAAAAGGGTATATTAGATTGAAGGTGCGGATAGAGTCATTCTCAATTACTTCACACACACGTTACCGTGCATTTCCAAGTCTAATTCTGTCTGTAAACGTATACCTGTCACCCAGCGCCTAAATAATAGTCCTAAAATTTATATTCAGCTAAATCTGTGTTTATTGCTGAGGCTGGTCAATTCATTTAGTGTCCGCCAAAGCACAGTTTTTGTTCTGGGTTGAAATACAATTCCCAACTTAGCAATTCCCTAAATCAGTGGTTTCTGCTGTATCAGGCCTACTTTAAATCTATCTATAAAAGAGTATGTTAGATTGAAGGTGCGGATAGAGTCATTCTCAATAACTTCACACGCTACCGTGCATTTCTAAGTCTAATTCTGTCCGTAAACGTATACCTGTCATCCAGGGCCTAAATACTAGGCCTACAATTTATATTCAGCTAAATCTGTCGTTACTGCTGTGCCTGTATTAGTGTAATACGGTACCTAAATAGATAGCCAGATAGTGTTAGGTGTCTGTAAAAAAAGGCCTGAATTTGGCATTGGGCCAAATATTTTTTTTTTCTTATTGCGGTGAACAGTAACAATGAGGAAAACATCTGGTAAGGGACGCGGACCTGGACATGGTCGTGGTGGTGTTAGTGGACCCTCTGGTGCTGGGAGAGGACGCGGCCGTTCTGCCACAGCCACATGTCGTAGTGAACCAACTACCTCAGGTCCCAGTAGCCGCCAGAATTTACAGCGATATTTGGTGGGGCCCAATGCCGTTCTAAGGATGTAAGGCCTAAGCAGGTACAGGCATTAGTCAATTGGGTGGCCGACAGTGGATCCAGCACGTTCACGTTATCTCCCACCCAGTCTTCTGCAGAAAGCGCACAGATGGCGCCTGAAAACCAAGCCAATCAGTCTGTCACATCACCCCCATGCATATCAGGGAAACTGTCTGAGCCTTAAGTTATGCAGCAGTCTCTTATGCTGTTTGAAGACTCTGCTGGCAGGGTTTCCCAAGGGCATCCACCTAGCCCTTCCCCAGCGGTGGAAGACATAGAATGCACTGACGCACAACTACTTATGTTTCCTGATGATGAGGACATGGGAATACCACCTCAGCACGTCTCTGATGATGACGAAACACAGGTGCCAACTGCTGCGTCTTTCTGCAGTGTGCAGACTGAACAGGAGGTCAGGGAGGAAGACTGGGTGGAAGACGATGCAGGGGACGATGACGTCCTAGACCCCACATGGAATGAAGGTCGTGCCACTGACTTTCACAGTTCGGAGGAAGAGGCAGTGGTGAGACCGAGCCAACAGCGTAGCAAAAGAGGGAGCAGTGGGCAAAAGCAGAACACCCGCCGCCAAGAGACTTCGCCTGCTACTGACCGCCGCCATCTGGGACCGAGCACCCCAAAGGCAGCTTCAAGGAGTTCCCTGGCAGGGCACTTCTTCAAACAATGTGCTGACGACAAGACCCGAGTGGTTTGCACGCTGTGCCATCAGAGCCTGAAGCGAGGCATTAACGTTCTGAACCTGAGCACAACCTGCATGACCAGGCACCTGCATGCAAAGCATGAACTGCAGTGGAGTAAACACCTTAAAAACAAGGAACTCACTCAGGCTCCCCCTGCTACCTCTTCTGCTGCTGCCGCCTCGGCCTCTTCTGCTGCTGCCGCCTCGGCCTCTTCCTACGCCTCTAGAGGAACGTTGGCACCTGCCGCCCAGCAAACAGGGGATGTACCACCAACACCACCACCTCCGTCACCAAGCATCTCAACCATGTCACACGGCAGCGTTCAGCTCTCCATCTCACAAACATTTGAGAGAAAGCGTAAATTCCCACCTAGCCACCCTCGATCCCTGGCCCTGAATGCCAGCATTTCTAAACTGCTGGCCTATTAAATGCTGTCATTCAGGCTGGTTGACACAGACAGCTTCAAACAGCTTATGTCGCTTGCTGTCCCACAGTATGTTGTTCCCAGCCGCCACTCTCTAAGAGAGCCGTGCCTTCCCTGCACAACCAAGTATCCGATAAAATCAAGTGTGCACTGCGCAACGCCATCTGTGGCAAGGTCCACCTAACCACAGATACGTGGACCAGTAAGCACGGCCAGGGACGCTATATCTCCCTAACTGCACACTGGGTAAATGTAGTGGCGGCTGGGCCCCAGGCGGAGAGCTGTTTGGCGCACGTCCTTCCGCCGCCAAGGATCGCAGGGCAACATTCTTTGCCTCCTGTTGCCTCCTCCTCCTCCTACTCGGCTTCCTCCTCCTCTTCTTCCACCTGCTCATCCATTCAGCCACACACCATCACCACCAACTTCAGCACAGCCCGGGGTAAACGTCAGCAGGCCATTCTGAAACTCATATGTTTGGGGGACAGGCCCCACACCGCACAGGAGTTGTGGCGGGGTATAGAACAACAGACCGACGAGTGGTTGCTGCCGGTGAGCCTCAAGCCTGGCGATAATGGGAGAAATCTTGTTGCAGCTCTGGGACTAGCCGGTTTGACGCACATCCCTTGCCTGGCGCATGTGCTGAATTTGGTGGTGCAGAAGTTCATTCACAACTACCCCGACATGTCAGAGCTGCTACATAAAGTGCGGGCCGTCTGTTCGCGCTTCCGGCGTTCACATCCTGCCGCTGCTCGCCTGTCTGCGCTACAGCGTAACTTCGACCTTCCCGCTCACCGCCTCATATGCGACGTACCCACCAGGTGGAACTCCACCTTGCACATGCTGGACAGACTGTGCAATCAGCAGCAGGCCATAGTGGAGTTTCAGCTGTAGCACGCACGGGTCAGTCGCACTGCGGAACAGCACCACTTCACCACCAATGACTGGGCCTCCATGCGAGACCTGTGTGCCCTGTTGCGCTGTTTCGAGTACTCCACCAACATGGCCAGTGGCGATGACGCCGTTATCAGAGTTACAATACCACTTCTATGTCTCCTTGAGAAAACACTTAGGGCGATGATGGAAGAGGAGGTGGCCCAGGAGGAGGAGGAGGAGGAGGAAGAGGGGTCATTTTTAGCACTTTCAGGCCAGTCTCTTCGAAGTGACTCAGAGGGAGGATTTTTGCAACAGCAGAGGCCAGGTACAAATGTGGCCAGACAGGGCCCACTACTGGAGGACGAGGAGGACGAGGATGAGGAGGAGGTGGAGGAGGATGAGGATGAAGCATGGTCACAGCGGGGTGGCACCCAACGCAGCTCGGGTCCATCACTGGTGCGTGGCTGGGGGGAAAGGCAGGACGATGACGATACGCCTCCCACAGAGGACAGCTTGTCCTTACCCCTGGGCAGCCTGGCACACATGAGCGACTACATGCTGCAGTGCCTGCGCAACGACAGCAGAGTTGCCCACATTTTAACCTGTGCGGACTACTGGGTTGCCACCCTGCTGGATCCACGCTACAAAGACAATGTGCCCACCTTACTTCCTGCACTGGAGCGTGATAGGAAGATGCGCGAGTACAAGCGCACATTAGTAGACGCGCTACTGAGAGCATTCCCAAATGTCACAGGGGAACAAGTGGAAGCCCAAGGCAAAGACAGAGGAGGAGCAAGAGGTCGCAGCTGTGTCACGGCCAGCTCCTCTGAGGGCAGGGTTAGCATGGCAGAGATGTGGAAAAGTTTTGTCATCACGCCACAGCTAACTGCACCACCACCTGATACGGAACGTGTTAGCAGGAGGCAACATTTCACTAACATGGTGGAACAGTACGTGTGCACACCCCTCCACGTACTGACTGATGGTTCGGCCCCATTCAACTTCTGGGTCTCCAAATTGTCCACGTGGCCAGAGCTAGCCTTTTATGCCTTGGAGGTGCTGGCCTGCCCAGCAGCCAGCGTTTTGTCTGAACGTGTATTCAGCATAGCAGGGGGCGTCATTACAGACAAACGCAGCCGCCTGTCTACAGCCAATGTGGACAAGCTGACGTTCATAAAAATGAACCAGGCATGGATCCCACAGGACCTGTCCATCCCTTGTGCAGATTAGACATTAACTACCTCCCATTAACCATATATTATTGTACTCCAGGGCACTTCCTCATTCAATCCTATTTTTATTTTCATTTTACCATTATATTGCGGGGCAACCCAAAGATGAATGAACCTCTCCTCTGTCTGGGTGCAGGGGCCTAAAAATATCTGACAGTGGCCTGTTCCAGTGTTGGGTGACGTGAAGCATGATTCTCTGCTATGACATGAAGCCTGAATCTCTGCTATGGGACCTCTCTCCTCTGTCTGGGTGCCGGGGCCTAAATATATGACAATGGACTGTTCCAGTGTTGGCTGACGTGAAGCCTCATTCTCTGCTATGACATGAAGACTGATTCTCTGCTGACATGAAGCCTGAATCTCTGTTATGGGACCTCTCTCCTCTGTCTGGGTGCCGGGGCCTAAATATATGACAATGGACTGTTCCAGTTTTGGGTGACGTGAAGCCTGATTCTCTGCTATGACATGAAGAATGATTCTCTGCTGACATGAAGCCTGAATCTCTGTCATAGGCGTGCGCAGCCCATTGCATTAGGGTGTGCACCCTAAAGTACAAACACACAAGCCCCGTGCACGTGTGTATGTATATATATATTATATACATACACACACAGGCTGGGCCTCACCCTAGCGTTGTCGTGACTCCGCCTCTGCGCAGTGGTGACTCTAGGAACAATATAATGTTATGGGGGATCTGTGGATGACACACTGTTATGGGGGACCTGTGGATGACACACTGTTATGGGGGACCTGTGGATGACACACTGTTATGGGGGACCTGTGGGTGACACTGTTATGGTGCATCTGTGGATGATGCACTATTAAGGGGATATCTGTGGATGATGCACTGTTATGGGGTCATCTGTGGATGATGCACTGTTATTAACAGTGCGTCATCCACAGATCCCCCATAACAGTATCTTCCACAGAATTCCCCCCCCATAACAGTATCATCCACAGATCCCCCCCCCATAACAGTATCATCCACAGATCCCCCATAAAAGGTGACATATTCCACACAGATGCCCCCATAACAGTGTCATCCACAGATTCCCCCCCATAACAGTGTCATCCACAGATGCCCCATAACAGTGTCATATTCCACAGATGCCCCCATAACAGTGTCATCCACAGATATCCCTTTAATAGACTGTTAAGGGGATATCTGTGGATGGCACTGTTATGGGGGCATCTGTGTGGAATCTGACACAGATGCGGGGGGGGGGGGATCTGTGGATGACACTGTTATGGGGGGGCCTCAACAGTAGCATCTTGTGCTATATATGTGTCATCAGCCACAGATATATCCCCCCCCCCCATAACAGTGTCCCTGACAGTGACTGACCCCCAACAGGGGGTGGAGGCCGGCAACTATTGTAAGACCCCGCCGTTCCTTATGTAAGTGTTGTAATTAAACTTGTGCCAAGTTGTACTACTAGTACTATCTAATCTATTACTAACTTACTGGGACAGTCAGGACTCCAGCTAGTAATTACATTCAGTTTTTCTTTTTCACAGTGGCAGTGCACACAATCACCATTCACCATTCCGTGCTTCCATTCCGTACCATTCCGCATCTCCGGATTTGCGGACCCATTCAAGTGAATGGGTCTGTATCCGTGATGCGGAATTCACACGGAACGGCACCCGTGTATTGCGGATCCGCAAATGCGGTCCGCAATACGGCAACGGGAAGCACACGTTTGTGTGCAGGGGGCCTTAAACAAATACCGTATATCACCTTTATTATTTTATGAGCAATTTATATTAAAAGTTAAGCTTTACTAGATAAGAGATCCCAGTCTTTCAAAATATATTATTATTCCTCTCTGGGTATGACAGGTTAGGGACAGTAAACCAGATTCCCCTGTTTATTTTCTAGTATTTTTGTGCAGAACCACATAGTGGAATCTGTTTAGCAGCTCTCTCACCGGCTCTGCTCTGTGGCACCTATCCCCTTGTAGAGAACTGTGGCATATCACAGACATATTGCAGGTATCCAACCAGCCCTGCTCCTTACTGTTCTGCTGGAGTGCTCAGTCTCCTGTGGTCATCTTATGGCCACTGCCGCCAGTGAGGGATGTTATATCAGGTCTGGTCCGTGGCCATAGGCGTGCGCACGCATGGGCACTGGGCGGGCAGGCAGGCTCTTCTCTTAAAACATTTAAACTAGGCGGCCGGCGGCAGCGTAACGTGACGCCACTCACTCCGTCGCGCCGCACGCGCCTGCTCCTCCCACTTTATTAATGAAGCAGGCGTGCGTCGGAGTGAGTGACGTTACGCGCCCGGCTGCCGGGAGACGGAGTCACGGAGCACAGGAGGCAGGAGCAGTGAAGTCGATGTATGCTGAAGCTGTGCGGACAGTGCGGGGCTGGCAGCCGGGGCTCAAGCGGCACTGCAGCAGTGCAGGAGGCGGAGCACAGGGGTGTGATTAGGGTGTGCCCAGGCACACCCGGCACACCCCGTGCGCACGCCTATGATCTCTGTTATGGGACCTCTCTCCTCTGTCTGGGTGCCGGGGCCTAAATATCTGACAATGGACTGTTCCAGTTTTGGGTGACGTGAAGCCTGATTCTCTGCTATGACATGAAGACTGATTCTCTGCTGACATGAAGCCAGATTCTCTGCTATGGGACCTCTCTCCAATTGATATTGGTTAATTTTTATTTATTTTATTTATATTTTTTATTCATTTCCCTGTCCACATTTGTTTGCAGGGGATTTAACTACATTTTGCTGCCTTTTGCAGCCCTCTAGCCCTTTCCTGGGCTGTCTTACAGCCTTTTTAGTGCCGAAAAGTTCGGGTCCCCATTGACTTCAATGGGGTTCGGGTTCGGGACGAAGTTCGGGTCGGGTTCGGATCCCGAACCCGAACATTTCCGGAAAGTTCGGCCGAACTTCTCGAACCCGAACATCCAGGTGTTCGCTCAACTCTATTCATCACCATGGTGAGGGACCATGTGATTGGATCATGTGATGTGACGTCACCACAGGTCCTTAGCCAGCAGCTCAACATTACAGAAGAAGACAGAGATCCGCAACTACGCGATCAAGTGGACTCGGTGAGTTATTTTTTTTTTATTTTTAACCCCTCCATCACTATTTTACTTTGCATTCTGTATTCAGAATGCTATTATTTTCCCTTCTAACCATGCTATAAGGGAAAATAATACAGATCCATTTCTATGCGGATTAGATGTGGACCCATTCACTTCTATAGGGCTCTTTTCTTCCTTTCTACTCTATTTTTCCATCAATGAAGCTGTGTGAAGGCTTGTTTTTTTTTGCAGGAGAACTGTAGTTTCTATTGGTATATATATTTTTTGGGTGAGGTGAAGTGGCCAAAAACCAGCAATTCTGGCACTGGGTATTTTTTATTATAGTATTGAACCACACAGAATAAGGCTACATTCACACGTCAGTATTTTTCTATATCCCGAATTTCGGTCCGTTTTTTGCGGATCCGTTATTCCTGAAAATGTTTCCGTATGTCATCCGTATGTCATCCGTTTTTTGCGGATCCATTGACTTTGTATTGTACCAGGATCCGATTTTGCGGATAATAATAGGACAAGTTTTATATTTTTTCGGACATGCGGAACGGAACAACGGAAACGGACAGCACACATTTTTTTCAGGACCCATTGAAAATGAATGGGTACGCAACTGGTCCAGATCTGTTCCGCAAAAAACTGAACAGATCAGGAAAGAAACAACGGACATGTGAATGGACCCTAAATAACATGATATTTTAATAGTTCAGGCTTTTACAGATGCAAACTTCAACAAGACCCAAAAGACAGCTGCCATCGTGGTGCCCAAATATGGTACTCTTTAACCTCTTGGGGACACAGGGCGTACAGGTACGCCCTGATGTCCTGGTACTTAAGGGCACAGGGCGTATCTGTACGTCCTGTGTCTTACAGATCACCACTGCGCGGCGGGCGGTGTTCGGAACAGAGTGCGTGCTGAAATCATTCAGCAAGCACTCTGTGACAATGCCGAGGGGGGTCCTGTGACACCCACCCGTATTGACGATCGCTGCAAACCGCAGGTAAATTCAGACCTGCGGTTTGCAGTGCTTTCAGAAGTTTCTGATCCCCGCGGTCCGTGACCGTGGGGATCAGAAACTTCAAAATGACAGAACTTTTCATTTTTAACCCACCCTGCAGCCCTCATACTTATGTGCCGGCAGGGGGTGCTGGCGGGGCTGAAAGGGCGGGCGGTCACGCGATCATCCGCCCGCCCCCTCTCTCAGGATGGCCGAGCGGTTAGCAGAGTTTCAGCACATTGCTGAGACTCTGCTTGAAACGGCTGACATCTGTGCTCACAGATGTCAGCCGTTTAACCCCTCCATACCGCGGTCCGTAGGGAACGTTGTATGGAAGGGGTTAACAGGGAGGGAGCTCCCTCTCCCACCTGGGGGCAGCTGTGCCGTTTCAGCCCCCGATTCTTGACGGGGTCACAGAGGGAGGGGGAACCCCTCCCTCCCCATCACCCGCTGCTCTGTTGTGGCAGCGGGTGGTGGTTACCATGGCAACCGGACGCCTTCACAGGCTTCCGGCTTGCCATGGTAAGGCTAAGTCTGATCAGACTGTCACAGCTGTGTCATGGTCTTGTGTAGTGGACCATGACACTTTTGCCGCGCATGCTTGTTGCTGGTGGCAACATGTTGTTGTTTTGCATGTTTTGACACTTCCCCTTTAAGTTGCGTGTCCCTTCCCATCCTGGTGTGTTCGTGGTTAAGAGGTGTGCTTGGTGGAGCTGGGTGTCGCCTCTTGCTATTTTATACTGTGTTGTGAGCCTGTAGGTCAGTTTGTTGTTTGCCTGCTTATGTGTAGGAGCTCTGCTCCTTTTGGATGTCCATCTTACCAGTGTGAGGGCATCCTAGTTGGACATAGTTTGTCTCCCTTTGTCTCCTTTCCCTTCCTCACCTGTTATGTTGTTTGGTGTGGTTCATGTTGGGGTTTGGTTGTTTATGTTATGTCTGGTGTTCCATGTCAGGTCAGTTGGTGTTGTGATCTGCATGGATGTTTGATATATTCTCTCCAGTCTGTTGTACCTTAAGCCTGTATGCAGCTCTGCCTGAAACATCCATGCATCTGGTGTTCGCACGGAGGTCCGGGTAGATGTGTGGCGCCCTCTTTCCATCTCTGCTGCGGCAGGTAAGTGTTGGTTGTTGCTTGTTTTCAGTTGCTGCACTGTTTACTTACCTGCTGTTCAGTTGCTGCTTATGGTCTTTTCCCTTTTGTTACTAGGCCTGTGGGAGACTCCGATTTATCCGTGTCTTGGATGAATCGGCCGTCTCTCATCCCTGACCCCTATGCAAGGGACCATTAGGGTCAGTAAGGTCCAGGTTCGAGTGTATGAGCCCTCCCACCTTCAGGGGGCGCTCATACGGCCAGGAGATCAGGGTCAGGATTAGGGCGGCTATAGGAGGTGACCAGCTCCCTATCCCTGTTTTGTGGCCTAGTTTCAGTTCCCACTGTACGGTGGGGGGTTTCCCCCACTCTCCACCGTGACACAGACTTCTGCTAAAGGCAGAAGTCTGATCAGACTGAGTGTGAAGTGAAAATAAAGTACAGTACACTATATAGTGTACTGTATTGTATTATACAGACATCAGACCCACTGGATCTGTAAAAACCAAGTGGGTCTGGGTAAAAAAAATTTTTTAAAAATGTTAAAAAAATGTAAAAATAAAAAAAAACATTTATCACTGATTAAAAAACAAACAAAAAAATGCACTACACATGTTTGATATCACTGTGTCCATAATGACCTGATCTATAAACGGTCATGTTACTTTCCCCGCACGGTGAACGCCATAAAAAATAAGAACTATGATGAATTTTAAATTTTGCCCACCTTACTTCCCAAAAAAGGTAATAAAAGTGATAAAAAAAAAGTCCCCTTACATCACAAAACGTGTAATAGCAAGTGATAAAAAAGTCATACGCACCCCAAAATAGTGCCAATCAAACCATCATCTCATCCCACAAAAATCATACCCTACCCAAGATGATCGCCCAATAACTGAAAAAACTATGGCTCTCAGACCATAGAGACACTAAAACATGATTTTTTTTTGTTTAAAAAAATGAAATCATTGTGTAAAACTTACATAAATAAAAAAAAAGCAGACATATTAGGTATCGCCGCATCCGTAATAACCTGCTCTATAAAAATATCACATGACCTAACCCCTCAGGTGAATACCGTTAAAAAAATTCAAAAATAAACGGTGTCAAAAAAGCCATTTTTTGTCACCTTACATTACAAAAAGTGTAATAGCAAGCGATCAAAAAGTCATACGAACCCCCAAATAGTGCCAATCAAACCGTCATCTCATCCCCCAAAAAAATTTGCCCCTACACAAGAAAAGATAAATAAAACTATGGCTTTCAGAATGTGGAGACACTAAAGAATAATTTTTCTTTTTTTTATGCTTTGTTATGTAAAACTGAAACAAACAACCAAACAAAGTAGTGATATTTGGTATTGTCGCGTCCATGACAACCTGCTCTATAAATATACCACATGATCTAACCTGTCAGATGAATTTTGTAAATAACTAAAAATAAAAACAGCTATTTCTTGTTACCTTGCCTCACAAAAAGCGTAATATAGAGCAACCAAAAATCATATGTACCCTAAAATAGTACCAATAAAACTGCCACCCTATCCCATAGTTTCCAAAATGGGGTCACTTTTTTGGAGTTTCTACTCTAGGGGTGCATCAGGGGGGCTTCAAATGGGACATGGTGTCAAAAAAACAGTCCAGCAAAATTTGCCTTCCAAAAACCGCATGGCATTCCTTTCCTTCTGCGCCCTGCCTTGTGCTCGTACAGCAATTTACGACCACATCTGGGGTGTTTCTGTAAACTACAGAATCAGGGCCATAAATATTGAGCTTTGTTTGGCTGTTAACCCTTGCTTTGTAACTGGAAAAAATGAATTCAAATGGAAAATCTTCCAAAAAAGTGACATTTTGAAATGTTATCTCTATTTTCCATTATTTCTTGTGGAACACCTAAAGGGTTAAGAAAGTTTGTAAAATCCGTTTTGAATACCTTGAGCGGTGTAGTTTTTAAAATGGGGTCATTTTTGGGTGGTTTCTATTATGTAGAACTGGTCCTGAAAAAGTGGGTTTTAGAAATTTTCAGAAAAATGTCAAGATTTGCTTCTAAACTTCTAAGCCTTCTAACGTCCTCAAAAAATAAAATGGAATTCACAAAATGATCCAAACATGAAGTAGACATATGGGGAATGTAAATTAATAACTATTTTTGGAGGTATTACTACAGTATGTGTTATAGAAGTAGAGAAATTGAAACTTGGAAATTTTGGTATTTTTTATAAATAAAAATAATTTTTTTTTACTCATTTTTACCAGTGTCATGAAGTACAATATGTGATGAAAAAGCAATATCAGAATGGCCTGGATAAGTAAAAGCGTTTTAAAGTTATTCACACATAAAGTGACACTGGTCAGATGTCACGCTCGGTAGGACACAAGATACTAAAACACACAGAAAAACCACAAAACAAGCTCCTAGGCCAGAAGCTGCGAATAAAGGTCACCTCCTGACAATTCCCTACCAGCTCTCCCTGGACTTCTGTGCCCACGTTCATACCCTAAAGGTGGGAATAAACGTGCCCCCGTGCCTAAGGCTGTTAATTCCTTAAAGTCCCTAAGATGGTAGAAAGGGGGAAAGAGGCATCCTGCTTCCTCAGGACCTGGAGGAGGCAGGTGTCTCTCAAACAGCCTAGACTGAACACACAA
Source organism: Bufo gargarizans (assembly GCF_014858855.1). NCBI lineage: Eukaryota > Metazoa > Chordata > Amphibia > Anura > Bufonidae > Bufo > Bufo gargarizans. Next base: position 455,323,580 of record NC_058082.1, read on the forward strand.
AAGGAAAACAAAAACCAACTTATCTTGTAGCTGAGCAGAAACAGCAAATCCACCTTTCCTTAGAGCAAGATAGATGCTATAACCCGCACAGGACACTGTAATCTCACACAAACGACCCCACCCAGTGCACCTGAAGGAAGGCGGATACAGCTCAACTCCAAATCCAAAACAAACAAAAAACTACACACGTGCTGCTAACCTGGCAGCCTTCCGCATATAACCTGAGCAGGGCATGACATCAGATTTGCAAAAAATTTCATGGTACTTAAGGTGAAAATGAGCCCGGCCTTAAGGGGTTAAAGGGCATCTGTCAGCAGATTTGTACTTAATGGCTGTGTTAGTCCCATATAGCCTCCTATGAATCCCAGTACTGGAACTAAGCATGCTCAGTCAGCAAGGTTAAGTTAAACTGCCGGATGTCACATTTTGGAAAATTATGGGAAACTCATGGAAAGGTTTAAAGGGCTTGACACTGATTTCATCCTAGGTCTCAGTATCTAAGAGGAATCCAAAGCATTGGGCCACAGAGAACCATTTCACATCCCTGATGCGTCACTCCAACTCACGATTATCTAGGCGAGGCTGGTCAAGCACCTGAATCACCCAATTTGTTATCCGGACCTTCTGTCGAAGTGAATCCTGCAGTCTACATGTATCTTCTTCACATCAGAGTCACCCCAGCCCGGGCCTATTGGTATGGGTAGGCCAGATGAGGAGCCTCCCAGGCCAAGCAGTGGAGTGGAAACCACAACCGCAAATAGCAAGCGGTGGTGAGTATGAAACACCCACACAGAGTCTTGATAACACAATGTGGTTTTAGTTTCCACTGAATTCCCTCCAGGAAGACAATAAAGTCATTTTTAGGGTCCACACAGCAATTAGGCCAACTATAGTAAGGCACGGAGACATAATCATGTTTGAGACGCCAATTTCATGCAGCGAGACCCTACTGGAGCAGGTGCAGGTCCAGTGGTAGTGGGTCTGATGAGATGTTGTTACATGGTGTACTCCATCAGTCCGTTGCTCCCGTGGGATCGGCGCTGTGGAAGGGTGATTTAAAGAATAGGGTCAGAAGTAAATGTATATAAAAGTCTCTCTTTACTTGGTGCACAATATTACTTGTGGCATTTCCAGTAGTATTAATTACAAAGCGCAATCTCTGGCATAAGATGAGGAGGAATGATGGCTGGTTAGATGGCACTTGTAGGCACTTGTGGATGCAGGTGTCCTCTGTGATACAGGCTGGATGGTAGTCTGGCCTGGTGGTTATTCTAGGTGATGGGTGTCTTAGCCAAGGTTTCTCACCTGCAACAGTGTCTGTAAAACTGTGATTTTGCTGATCACTCTGCTGTCTTTCTACACTGAATCTTCTTACAAGCAGTGTTCTTGATTCTGGGGTGATAGTCTTACAGGAGAATGAATTAACAATCTCTAGGAGCAGGAGTAGGAGCTCTGGCGTCTGCTTCTTATCGCCTTCACTATCTCTCAGGAACTCCCACTCCTGGCAGGAAGTAGGACCAGCCCAAGATGGGAGGAACAGGGTGGTAGTTAGTGTTCTCTGCTGGACTGAATGGCCAAAACATATGATAATACACTGACATTACATAACAATACATATAAAACATTACAGGAGTTGCAGATACTCCCAATTCTGGGGTACTGCATGGTCACATTCGACCAGAGCACTTATTGCTGATTGCAGACATTAGCCCCAGGTGCCTGCTGTTTAAAACAGTAGACACACGATGGTTATGGTGCTTGCTCCGCTTCAGGCACCTTTAAGAAGATACTACCTTTAAGGAGACAACTTCTGCCATATGGTACATGTACAGCACTGGTCTTCAAGGGGTTAAGGTAGCTTACTCAAAGAATAATATTTACCCTCAAAATGAACTCTCTAATTCTCCTGTGCATAATAATGTCAAATATGTCTATATTACAAAACGTATGATGTCGACACTGTAGCTGGCCAGCTATGACCTGTCCTAGGTTGCTAACATAGCTTATATATTTATACAGCTAGACCTGCCAATAACCTTAATACAGTTCCTATGTTTGTGTGTTTAAAGACAAAAGCAGAGTTATTTACAGTGACTTCATGTTTGGATGTCATATAACTTTTATATATATTGTGTTCACAGAAACAGAAAAGATAATATGTCTTTAAGATTCATTATATGGATGTGAGATAAGCTCAATGACACAGCAGAAACAATAGAAAGCATAGAGTTAAACTGTTGTTGTTGGGCATGTGTCACGGATGGTGTTGCAGAAAGCTGGAACTTATAAAAAAACATCCGACTGGCTTGATCCCAAACTAAGGAGCATATGGGTGAGCCCTATAAAACCCCTAGAGCTCTCCCTGACTGCTATGCCCATGCAAAGGTCTTTATGTTAGACGATTGCATGTCCACGTACCTCATACTATGTGACACCTGAAAACCCTATAATAGTGAGGGGACACGACCATCGGCTCCCTGCACTTAATACGGACGGAGTCAGGATCACCTAGAATCAGGCCAGCAAGGAAACACAAATAAAGGAAACAGACTTATCTGAGGAATCAGCAGAAGCAGCCTTCAGCAGTGAACAAAGGAAGAAGTATAAACCGCAAAGTGAGGCAGTATGGGAGGGAATATAAAGGGAGACATTTAGTGTAAATAGGTGACAGCTGGGAGAAGGAAAGGAGATGATAAAGTGAAACCAAAACAAAGAACTTCATGCAGGTAGAGAAGAACATCTAACATACCTTCTCACAGAAGTGGCGGTGACGGCTTTAGTCTAGACCAATCACAGCCAGCCTCACACACAGCAGAAGTCTTGGCCAATCACAGCCAGCCTCATACACAGCCTGTGTGGGCAATTCGCTATCAGGAGCTGCTAGAAATTATTATTCACCAGAGAGAGAAGCTGTACAGAGATTCACTCTACTAAGAGCTGTGTTTTATGGAAGCAGAGAGGCCAAAATAGGTATTTAAAACAGTTATATAATGTTCCTACTGTCAATATAGTTATTGGAACTGTATACTTAACCAGTTATATGTGTTGTAAAGAATAGGATCATTATTTAATGGCAGCCATGATATTCATATGTTTCACCTTTGTCAGTGTACCTGCAAAATAAGTTCTCACTCCAACCATCTGCCTGTCAGATAGCAGAGGTAGTGAACTCCACAGGGGTTCTGGCTTCAAGGAGGCCACCTGTGGGCATAATCACACCTAACCCAGACATCACAGAGGCCAAGCTAATCCTGCATAAGGAATTATGAATCGCCTATCCATCCCAGGCATGAGTCAAATATATATTTGCCATCCTGTGACCAAGACGGTCAGGCTCCTACTCTTACCTTGGTAATAGGATGCCCGGGAGGGGAGATATACATATCTCCCGACAGAAACCCAATGACGGAACCATGTTTGGACTCTACTTGTAGCCGGAACCCAGGCTGGTCTGTTGGTCCCAGAACTATCTCCCTGTGACCTTCTGGTCTGGAGCTATGAACCCTAAATGTTTTTGTGGGTCATTGAGCTGCCAGAATCAGCAGGGAGGGGAGACCCTTCCCTGAGGCGGGAAGAGGAGGGGCCGGCTACAGTTTAAATGGCTTGGGCCAGCAAGCGGGCGAGTCTTTCTCTGAAAGGGGTCACATCGTGCCATGTGTTTGGAGAGACCTGGAAACTGCTGACATCACTGCCCCCACGTGACCGCAGCCAAGGACTATTCCACCATCATAACCCAAAGGAACATTCATCTATTCAGTAACTGACTTGTACTCTGTGTAATCCTGTTTGTACCATACTACCTGTATTTGTAACCTCAGACCACTGTATATATTCTTTGTGTATAGTGTGTTATCAAGTGTGCCCTTAAGGTGATTAAATATATAATTTAATCTTGTGCTGTCTTGTATCTTGATCACGAACCCCCACATCTGTGTTTTGGCCTAGTTATAAGCTACTGCGGGTTGGTTTCTCACCCTATATAATCCCGTTAGCGGACCGGACTTTTATCAAACGAGAAGCTGGTGGCAGATTTCCCAGGCTGAGAAAGCGCTGTTTCACTGGGGCAGTGACCAAGCTCCCTCAGCTTGTTGCCTCTCTGTGCCCGTGTGGACAAGTGAAGTCGGTGCAAACTGTATCAAGCTGACCTTACATGATCCTCCGGGAGGGCGTAACGTCACGTCTTGGTAACCAGTTGCTGTCAAGCGGGCACGAGGTGTGGTATCCGTCACATGTGTGTTTACTTACAGTTCCACCAATTGCAAATACCATACAATTGCAAACTACAAAGTTCACAATCCAAATTCCAATTCCATATTGCAATCCAAATTGCATACAACCATACCAGATCATACTCAACCAATTTGCAAATAGTTACTGCTAACTGCATATTGCAAATTGCGACCAAATTCAGCAAGTGAACTACAGTGGGATGCGAAAGTTTGGGCAACACAGGCTCAGTTCAAGTTAAGGCTCGAAGTGGCAGACCAAGAAAAATCTCGGATAGACAGAAGCGACGAATGGTGAGAACAGTCAGAGTCAACCCAGAGACCAGCACCAAAGACCTACAACATTATCTTGCTGCAGATGGAGTCACTGTGCATCGTTCAACCATTCGGCGCACTTTACACAAGGAGATGCTGTATGCAAAAGTGATGCAGAAGAAGCCTTTTCTCTGCCCACAGCACAAAAAGTGCCTCTTGAGGTGGGCTAAAGCACATTTGGACAAGCCAGCTTCATTTTGAAATAAGGTGCTGTGGACTGATGAAACTAAAATTGAGTTATTTGGCCATAACAAGGGGCGTTATGCATGGAGGAAAAAGAAAAACACCTGCTACCTACAGTAAAATATGGTGGTGGTTCCATCATGCTGTGGGGCTGTGTGGCCAGTGCAGGGACTGGAAATCTTGTCAAAGTTGAGGGACGCATGGATTCCACTCAGTATCAGCAGATTCTGGAGACCAATGTCCAGGAATCAGTGACAAAGCTGAAGCTGCGCCTGGGCTGGATCTTTCAACAAGACAACGACCCTAAACACTGCTCAAAATCCACTAAGGCATTTATGCAGAGGAACAAGTACAACATTCTGGAATGGCCATCTCAGTCCCCAGACCTGAATATAATTGAAAATCTGTGGTGTGACTTAAAGAGAGCTGTCCATGCTCGGAAGCCATCAAACCTGAATGAACTAAAGATGTTTTGTAAAGAGGAATGGTCCAAAATACCTAATTGGAACCTACAGGAAGCGTTTAGAGGCTGTAATTTCTGCAAAAGGAGGATCTACTAAATATTGATTTCATTTCTTTTTTGTGGTGCCCAAATTTATGCACCTGCCTAATTTTGTTTAAACAATTATAGCACACTTTCTGTAAATCCAATAAACTTCATTTCACTTCTCAAATATCACTGTGTGTGTCTCCTATATGATATATATGACATTTTTTATCGTAACAACCAACGATTTATACAGGAAAATCATGACGATTAACAAGGTTGCATCCCACTGTAATAGTTACACATTAGATATACCTCTCAGAGAGATCATAAAGTGCTTAAATAACTTAACGTGAGAGTACAGATACTCAAGAGGGAAACATAGCCACCATTTTACAGATGGAGTAGAGTTAACACTCCTGTTTTCTGAGATTTCTGAGTTGTGTTATCTAATCTAAGAAAACACCTTCAATTGCTTTTCAATGGCTTTTGTCTCAAGATAACGCGATAAGTTAAGAAATTTGAGTTAAGAGCTGGAGTGCTAACCCTGCTCCATCTGTATGTTGATTGACAAGATTAAACAGTTGAACCACCATCTTATGCATGCCGCCATTTTATGACTCTTTTTGCAACACGTGTTTTGTACATGGACTATCTGCTGCGGAGGCGGCAGTGTTATATAGATATAAAGAAAAGTTGAAGTTAATAAAAAAGTTATTTCAAGCATTTAGTGTGCTCTTTAAACCTACTGTTTCCATAGAATGGCGCTAGAGGAATTACAGAGTAATATAGACAGACTGGTTAGACTAAAAGTCAGAGATATCAAAATTCTTCTAATGCCACAGCGCAAAGGGCACTTCATAGTGCTGCGCCTGCCACAGACACAGCGGTGAGAACAAAAATTCTATTTTAGTTTCATATGCATCACCCTCCCTTACCTTTAGAAAATAAGACAGAAGGCAACAGCATGCAGACATCACGTTAGAAATAAACTTGCTGTTTATTCACTATGTGTGCACCAACCCCCTTGGTAGAAAATCGTCCATATAGGGCCTGGATGAAATAGGCTAAAATTGGGTAATTATTTTATGCTTGAGGTGACATATGTCTGCATGACAGGAACTCATTAATACCTGAGCACCTGACGCCCATGCAAAATACATTTTTGTCAAGCAGAATGTCTAAAATTGGTGCTTGTGGATTCGAAGAGGTGAATTTTATTCTCATTTCATTTATTTATTTTACATTTTACTATATTTATTGTGTGACACAATTTTCTGTTCATTTTTACTTATGGAATAATATGCATACACAGCACTATAGCGGCTATTACACAGGTCCAAACATGTGAACAGAGGGGGTCATTTATTATCCTGAAATACGCCTATATTAGTGGGCGTGGTATGGGCGGGTAAGGGGGCGGGTCGGCAGGCCCGTCTCAATCATCATTTTCTATGCCTGATTTATACATAGAAAATTGTCTAAATGTAATACAGCTAGGAAGCTAGCTTACGATTAGACCGGCGCTGGATACACCGAAGTTATGTAGAGGCCGGCGCCCCTTCATAACTCCTGCAGATCTACAGCCACATATAGGGGTTATTAAGACCGCCTTCTAAAACGCCGCTGTTAATAAATGACCCCCATACTTTTCATCAAATTGTCTTAACATTCCTGAACATCATCAGTGCTCTGCCAGTTAGTTTGGGAAATTAGAGTACTAAATGTACTTTTACACAAGAAGATAACAGTTAAAAAAATGTTTTAATTTCAAGCGAAAGTGATCACTTATTGAGTAGACTGACAAGCGTTATTTGTTTCGCTTGTCGTTCTTGAGATCGCTGATGTAGACACCTAACTCATTGCTCGTCGTCCAGAATTCCACAAGGGTAAATAGGTATTATTTACAGCACAGACAACTCCACAGTGGACGTGGAATCATTACACCTCTCATCTCATGTTAATTATTTCAGCCGGAAATACGTGCGCAAACCACAAAAGGATGTGGATTCAAAATTCGTTCACTCCTTCAAGTGTTTTCCTATTGGTCAAATTGAAGTGGGAGGAAACCCTTCAAAATTTGGTTTTTCCAATTTCCCACTTCTGAACTCTGAGCAAATATTCACCCACCACACATCAAACACCACAATCCTCAAGTGAGCCAACATATCGAATACAAGTGTCCCCAGTTTTACTATAGTGTAGGTAAGAATATTTCTTTTCTATCTTCTAACAAGTGTAAATTCCCTTCCTTTACTTAACTGCAGACAAATAAGGATGTGTGTTGTGCATTTTGGTCCAGACAATGTCTATTTGATGCACTTTATAATCACCAAAAATATTTTCCTATTGCTTCCATATACAGATGTTAAGTCAAAGAGGGGGGAAAGCAAGTAAGAGAGGCCAAGAGAGTGTAGAAAGAGAGGAGAAAGACTATGGAGAGCAGAGAAAATTAAGAGGGGGAGGGGGGGAGATAGAGACAAAAGGGTGATAGGTAGAGAGGGGGAGTATTGTGCATGAGAGAAGGGTATGAGAGGAGAAAGGTAAGGAGAGAGAGAGAGAAAAGAGGAGTTGGGAAAGGTGGGGATAGCAAGGGGGAGGAAGAGAAGGAGATGGAAAGAGAGGGATTGGGAAGAAGAATAGAGAAGCAGAGATGGGGAAAAACTGAGGTGGATAGGGAAAGTAGGTAAAGGAAAGCAGGAGACAAAGAGGTAGTGAAGAGAGAGTGAGGAAGAGGAGGAAAACAGAGATAGAGAGGAGTAGGAAAATGAGGGAGAGTGAAAATGAGAAAAGAGGATATAGATAAATGGGGAGATAGGTGAAGAGGGGGTAGAGGGAGCAGAGAATGGAAGTATGAGGTGAAAGAGAAGGGCTAAAGAGGAGAGAGAGGGTGTAGAGGATGTTGGGAGGGGCAAAGTTAGGATACAAGAAAGGATGTACAGAGGGGAAAAGAAGTGCAGATATAGAGGTATTCAGAGATGCGGAGGGGTGGATAGAAAGGGGCAAAGTGAGGAACAAGGGGATAGAGAGAGGAGAAGGAAATAAGAGAGAAGGGCAAGAGGGAGATGGGGAAGAAGAGAAAAAAGGAGGAGAGAAGGATAGATATACAGTGAGGCAAGGGAGAGAGAGGTTAGAAAAAGAGGGAGAAAGACAAAGAGGTAAGGTAAATGCAGGGGAGAGGGTCAGAGAGAACTAGAAATGGGGAAGAGGGGAGGGGGATAAAGAGAGAGAGGAGTGGAGAGAGAAAAAAAAAAGAAATGGGGAGAGAAGAGAAAAGAAGATGTAGAAAGAGAAGAGAAATGAATGGCAGAGGAGGGAGTAGGGGAAGTATTCGCTATTTTGAATTATTCGCTATTTCTAAGTAGGATAATGTTTTTTTTTCTTTTTTTCTATTACTTTTAGGTCTCATGCACACGGACATATTTCGGTCCACTTTCGATCAGCATTTTTTGTAGATTGAATACAGACCCATTCATTTCTATGGGGCTGCAAAATATGCGGGCAGCACATGGATGTTACCTATATACTGCATATACATATACTGCATCCGTGCGGCCATGATGCATATTAGAGAACATGTCCTATTCTTGCCTGTTTTGTGGAAAAGAAAAGGTATTTCTACAATGGGGCCCACAAAAAAAAAAGCAGGATGCATATGGATCTCATCCGCAAAATGCCCGTGTGCAGGAGGCCTTAAGGAAATAAGTATGGAATGGCAGAGTGAAGAAGTTCTAAAAGACTTCATATAAACATATCGCTCGTTGACTTCTTTATGGCAAGTGAAAAGATAGATAGCATGTTGCAAACAGGGTGCCATTTTTTATCAACCTAGTCTAATACTAAAGCATAGCAGGCAATCAATTAAAGGGGTTTTGCAGAATTTTTCCTTGATAGATGGGCCAACAATATTTGATTGGTAGGCGCCCAACTCCTGGCCTTTGCTAATAAGCAGAATGAAAGGATCACAGGCTTGATTTTAAAACTCTTCTGTATGTGGTGTCCCTGTACTTAGTACTGTAGCTTTGTACCATTCATTTTGATGAATGGTGTGTCTAGGTGATTGGCTCCCGCTGATCACACATTAGTGGCCTGTAACAGAGACACTGCTGTAACATCTAACTCCAGCAGAGGGTGCCAGATCCCTGGTTAGACTGGCCAGGGAAGGGGTTTCAGCCTGTACTGGAAATGGACTGGGAATACCGCTCCAGTGTGTGCATACGTGTGCAGAGACAAGGTGTGTAGTCAGAACCACAACCCCGGTATCCAGAGCAGAGAACCAAAGCCACAACTGAAGTTACAGACTTCTTGTACTGATGCAGAGTATTGGGAGCAAAGTATCAGAACCAGATACTAGATCAGCTGGTGGCAAGTGGAGCATAAAGGAGCCCAGAACACAGACAAGTTGCACCCCTCAGAGAGACATCTCCAGTATTCGAACCCTGTTATATGCAAAGGCTAAGAAAAAATGAAGTTTCCTACAGAGTGATTGCGGTTTTACCAGTTTGGTGTGGGGGGGGAGGGGGGGTCCCTGCAAAGTCTAACATTGTCCAATCAGTGCTTGTATAGCGATTTACACATAAATTTATAGTAGGAGTAATAGAGGAGCAATACATCATAAAGGTATGTGATAAAGATTTCCCAGTATTGTTATTTCACGGGGAACACAACTAGTTACTACAACAGACATGTGAGGAGAGGTGACAGGTCCTCTTTAAATCTGTTACCTTCATCCTTCTCAGGATAAGTTACAGTATCAAGTCTCAGTCTGGTTGTAGCCGGGCCTATGCAATCCTTTTTAAATAAATGAGCATCCATATGCATATCAGTGCTTTTCACCTGCTAGACCCCTTTAACAAAAAAAAAAATGAGTCAGACTGAGGTCATGTTAGGTCGGTATTCCATAAGCCACTTTGTATCTTTACATCCAGTGTTTGCATGTTTACTTCAGTTGTCTCTTAGTTTCCAACAAGCAGAAGAAACTTTGGCGGTTCATGATGCCTCAGATGTCCAGCTCACAGGACCTCCTGCATCAACATCAGCTGTTTGCTGGAGACCAGCCAGCTGGACTGTGGCAGCTCTTATAGTAAAGGGTTGTCTTGTCTATGATGAGTTTTTTGCAACTGTTTCTTTAGTCGTTTTCACATGGTCAGTATTTTAAATCAATATTTCTAAGCCAAAACCAGGAGGAGGTCCAGAACACAGAAGAAGTACAAATCTTTCTATTACCGTATTTTTAGACCCATAACATACATTCCCCCCCACCCCAAAGTGGTGGGGGGGGGAAATGTCACTGTGTTTTATGGGGTGAATTCTGATGAGCGGTGGAGTTTCGGGCAGAGGTGAAAGCAGTGCTACCTGGGCTTTGTACTCACCGCTTCCTGGTCCTCTACCGTCGGCTGTGCTGTGACTATGCGCTGTGTGAGGATGCTCTGTGACCTCACGCTGTACAGATCGGTTCATGGCACAGCGCATAGCAGGAAGGAGAAGAGACCTGGATCCTAGGAGCGGCGGCGTCCGGAGCAGGATAGGTAAATGGATTTTTTTTTTAATGTGATCTGAGGCATAGGGGTCTGATCTGCGGTATGGGAGTCTCGTCTGAGGTCTGAATGAGGAGTTTTATTTATATTGGGGCTCTTATCTGATGTATTATTGGGGTCTTATTAACATTGGGGGGTCTGATCTGAGGTCTAAAAATATCGAAAATATTTTTTTCTTATTGTCCTCCTCTAAAACCTAGGTACGTCTTATAGGGTGAAAAATACAGTATATGTTTTCTTTATAGGTTTTATCCTAGGTTTCAACTTATGGTACCAAATAATGACCAAGATACTGAAATTAAAAGTGGCTTTTAGGTTTTTATAACATCAAACTTCCCAATATTTTAGTTGGGAAATTCGAAGAATCTAAGCCCCACCCAAGGAATGCCCACCCATCTGGGAACTCCCACTTATCGGCAGGGTTAATGTTTTGGTTCGGGACAGCCTGAATTTGCCAGGATTGTCGCAGCAAATTTGGGACTTTTGGCAACTAGGGATTCATAGCTGAATATATGTTGATCTTCACAATTAATAATTTGTAATGACCGGCGTCACGCAAAGGGAGGGAAAAGGGAAGGCTCTGCCCAAGGCAGAGGGAAAGGTGGTGACCCCTGACTCACCTTGGGGCTGGCACCTGACTGCCCTGACGTCCCTAGATGGGTTCCTCACCCGTACGCCGATCACGTGCCTAAACCCTGGCTTTCCCTAAGATGAGCCCTAGGTAGTGAACGGGGCGGTGGGATAACTAGTCCGCACCACTGACACTAAGAGGAAAACACCAAGGAGAGGACAGACAATACAGACAAACATATAATCCCAGGTGGGCGACAACAGCAGACCACAAAGGCCCAACAGGGATCCGGTGAGTAACGTTCTGGAACAACAACCAGGGAACGCAGCAACACAGCTCCAGTGGGTCAATATAGAAGTCCAGGCAGGAAGCTCTATATCTGGCAACCAGAGAAGTGGGAGAGGGGAATATAAGGAGGTTGGGAGTGATTATATAACCTGTTCTTGGGTAATTTTGCGCCGGGAATAAGGTTAACCGGGCAATCATAAGGACGGTGAGGTGGTAACTTCTGACAACCCTTTTCAGAAAAAACGTCCTCAAACAAATGTAGGTAGGGTAGCTATGGAGGCGACTAAGCAATTGCTATTTAAGCAATTTTCTCTGCAATGCTCACTCCACTCCAATATCTCCATGGCCTGCCAATCCACCACTGGATTGTGCGCTACCAACCAGGGAAGGCCCAGCACCACCGGAGTGGGAAGCCCCTCCAGAACATAACATGAAATCATCTCGTTATGGTGGTCCCCTACCCGAAGGTGTAAGTTATGGACAATGTGGGTGAGGTTTCTCTGAGACAGAGGAGCAGAATCAATAGCGAAAATGGGAATAGGTCTCTGTAGCGTACAGAGAGACAAACCCATAGTGTGGGCAAAATGGGCATCTATCAAATTTACTCCTGCTCTACTGTCTAGAAAAAAAGAAATAGTCTCTGTCTTAACGCCAAAAACAACAACCGCTGGCAACACAAATTGCGATGTTCGTATGGAGGAAACATATACCCCCTGGCTGACATCCTCCACACAGCCTGGGGTTAGTAGTTTTCCGACGGTCTTTTGTTTTTGAGGAAAGAAGGACAGACATTACAGACAAACATATAATCCCAGGTGGGTGACAACAGCAGACCACAAAGGCCCAACAGGGATCCGGAGGGTAACGTTCTGGAACAACAACCAGAGAACGCAGCAACACAGCTCCAGTGGGTCAGTATAGAAGTCCAGGCAGGAAGCTCTATATCTGGCAACCAGAGAAGTGGGAGAGGGAATATAAGGAGGTTGGGAGTGCTGGACAAGGAACAGCTGAGGAGAAGGAGCTACGGATCCCTGAGTGAGCCAAAAAGGGTTGCAAAGCAAACCCAGAAAGCTACCATTAAGAAACAGCCCTATCTTTCTACATAGAGCGCGCAGCCAACCGCTGCGACTTCCTGACCCCGCGTATAACGGAGTCAGGCGTGGTTCTTGACACCCTCGTGACATAATTGCACTTTAGCTTGAAGCCCCAACCCCCTGCACCTCCCATTTCTTCCAGTATTTCAGCAGCATCACAAAAACTGCAATTTGTATGAAACTTTGTATGTAAAGTGAGTAGGTCATTTACATATTCTTTAATTCAAGTAGGACCTCTATGATAAAGATGAATCACAATTTTCCTACTCTGTGTGGAGACAATGGCTCCAGTGCATGCTCCAATCCCTCAATTTTAGCCGGTTCCAGGAACTTGTCATTGTGCTATAAGTTTCTATTGTGGGATAAAGCCTATCCATATTCACCTCTTGCCATCAGCCTCCCACTCCTACAAAAAGCTAAGCAAAAGCAAATGATTTCATAATCAGAGAGCAAGGATTTACAGCACAACATCACCGCTGATGAGTAATCCTTTTCATTCGTAGTAGGAAGCCATGGAGATAATAACATAATAGATCATTGACAAGATGCTGTAATACTGCAATCTGAGTGCGAGACTGAGTACCGTCAAGTATTTTAACCATTATCTCGACCCTTAGAATTTCAAAAATTACTTTAAATGACATATTTAAAAAAAAAAACAATAAGCTGTAAGGACGGGCTCACATGAGCGTTATGGATTCCATTTTTGTTTTCCATTATAACATGGTTACAACAGAAAATAACGAAATCCATAAGACGGAAGTCAAAACTGAAGCCTATAAGAGGCATTCTGTTTTGATCCTTCATAATACAAGTCTTTGGGCAGCATTCCATTTTGCAGGAGTCCAGTCCTGCATAAACGGAAACCAGACGGATCCGTTATGATTCCCATAGACTTCTATTATGAAGGATCAAAACAGAATGCCTCTTAAAGGCTTCCGTTTTGACTTCCATCTTATGGATTCCGTTATTTTCCGTAATAACCATATTACAACAGAAAAGAAAAATGGAATCCATAACGCTGATGTGAACCCGCCCTAACATATGTATTTTATTAATGGGTATAGCACCAACATATGCCACAGTGCTGTACAGAGATTGCCATTACTCATGCCTAATGCCTATGTTTCATCCGTAGATATTAGCAGCTAAAAACTTTTTTTGAATATTTATTATTGACAATGTTTACAATGGTATGATATTTGTTACCTGTACTGTAAATATATCCAGCGCCATTCACTGCCTCGCTTCCTTCCTCCGCTCAGCTCCGTCTTTTCTCCAGTAATCTGCAAACACTAATGACATCATCCAGCCCAGTCACTATTTAAACATGGCCTCGGTGGTGGGACACTGATTAATTATTCGTGTTTGTTACCTGTGTCCTAGCACACCTAGCGCCCAGCCCTGCTACTTTGGCCTTAAGTTCTGCTCTGGTATTCTGCCTCTCTGTTTATCTTTGCTACATCGCCCAGCTCTGCTACATCGGTCTTCAGTTCAGCTTTACTCTTCCTGCTCTCTGTTCAATTTGACTACATCAGCGAATATTATGCGAAAAATCTGCGTAATATCACGAAAACTAATATTGCCTATGCCGCTCATCACTACTCACCAAGCAGCACCATACATTGTATAGTGGCTGCGCTTGGTACTGCAGCCCAGACCTATTCACTTGACCATGTGACCAATGAACGTGATTAGAGATGAGAGAAGTTCTCTATAATTCGCTTTGCTGAATTTTACAAAAAAAATTGCTACATGATGAATTACTGTGCTTCGTCACACAACGTCATTTCTTTGTTAATAGCGGGTGCAATGACAGGGAACAGTGATTGCACTGTCCCTCTTCATTGAACCCTTCGGATGCCAAATTCATCGCTGATTGCGGCATCTGAAAAATTAAATTGTACTTACCTCTATACTTACATCCATTTGATCACAAAGAGCCTACCCCAGCCATCTTGCTTAAAGATCCAGTGTGAAATCTCACGAGGTGAGTGATTACGTTATCATGTCAGCCGATGTGATGTCATTATACGTCACCACGTACGAGATTTCCAGATGGCTCTTCGAGCAAGATGGCCACGGCGGTCTCATCACGCTCAAATGGATGAGGTAAGTATGATTTTTAAAAAAATTTACCATCATTTCAGGGAAAATCAATGTTACAAAGAAGCATGAGGAAATTTGGCTTTGCGGCAAATCAAATTTTTCCTGAAATTTGGATTGAAGTACCTTTTGTGAACTTTGATTCGCTCAACGCTAAATGTAATGTCACAGGCCTCAATGGAATGAATCAAATCAGACAGCTCACTGTTACGCTGCATGGGAAAGGGCAATCTCCATATCACAGTTGAAAGGATAATCCCAGCAGGCGTGCTTGTTTCCGATCTATAATATGCTCTATTTCATAATCAAAATGACAAAATTACAGGACGCGTTTCGGCCCACCCAGCCTTCCTCAACTGCGTGATGCTAACTGACACCATGTAACATTTTATAGACACAAATTTCAATCACCTGGTCATGACATCATCAATTAAATAAGCAAACAGTAAATGACATAGGCATATAATCAAAGTGCATTTTTCTTACTATGATCCATGCAAAAGCTGAACGTTACCCCATGGACAAGTTTCCAGTACTACCTCCCTTTCCAGATGCTGGGTTTCATCCCTGTTGATGCTCTGCCAGGCCTCCACTGCAACTGTCTTCAGTTCCTGCTGGTTCTTGGGGCATTTTCACTTCAGTTTTGTCTTCAGCAAGTGAAATGCATGCTCAATCGGATTCAGGTCAGGTGATTGACTTGGATTGACTTGCATAACATTCCACTTCTTTCCCTTAAAAAACTATTTGGTTGCTTTTGCAGTATGCTTTGGGTCATTGTCCATCTGCACTGTGAAGCGCCTTCCCATGAGTTCTGAAGCAGCTGGCTGAATATGAGCAGATAATGCCAGAAACACTTCAGAATTCACCCTGCTGCTTTTGTCAGCAGTCACATCATCAATAAATACAAGAGAACCAGTTCGATTGGCAGCCATACATGCCCACGCCATGATAATACCACCACCATGCTTCACTGATGAGGTGGTATGCTTAGGATCATGAGCAGTTCCTTTCCTTCTCCGTACTCTTCTCTTCCTATCACTCTGGTACAAGTTGATCTTGGTCTCATCTGTCCATAGGATGTTGTTCCAGAACTGTGAAGGTTTTTTTAGATGTTGTTTGCAAACTCTAATCTGGCCTTCCTGTTTTTGAGGCTAACCAATGGTTTACATCTTGTGGTGAAAACTCTGTATTCACTCTGGTGAATTCTTCTCTTGATTGTTGACTTTGACACACATACACCTACCTCCTGGAGAGTGTTCTTGAGCTGGCCAACTGTTGTGAAGGGTGTTTTGTTCACCAGGGAATGAATTCTTCGGTCATCCACCACAGTTGTTTTCCATGGTCTTCCGGGTCTTTTGGTGTTGCTGAACTCACCGGTGCGTTCCTTCATATTAAGAATGTTCCAAACAGTTGTTTTGGCCACTCCGAATGTTTTTGCTAACTCTCTGATGGGTTTGTTTTGTTTTTTCAGCCTAATGATGGCTTGCTTTACTGATAGTGACAGCTCTTTGGATCTCATCTTGAGTTATACCAACTGAAAAGAATGGCGTGGTATTAGCAGGAGATGCTCAAACCCACATATACACTACGTGCAGAATTATTAGGCAAATGAGTATTTTGACCACATCATCCTCTTTATGCATGTTGTCTTACTCCAAGCTGTATAGGCTCGAAAGCCTACTACCAATTAAGCATATTAGGTGATGTGCATCTCTGTAATGAGAAGGGGTGTGGTCTAATGACATCAACACCCTATATCAGGTGTGCATAATTATTAGGCAAATTCCTTTCCTTTGGCAAAATGGGTCAAAAGAAGGACTTGACAGGCTCAGAAAAGTCAAAAATAGTGAGATATCTTGCAGAGGGATGCAGCACTCTTAAAATTGCAAAGCTTCTGAAGCGTGATCATCGAACAATCAAGCGTTTCATTCCAAATAGTCAACAGGGTCGCAAGAAGCGTGTGGAAAAACCAAGGCGCAAAATAACTGCCCATGAACTGAGAAAAGTTAAGCGTGCAGCTGCCAAGATGCCACTTGCCACCAGTTTGGCCATATTTCAGAGCTGCAACATCACTGGAGTGCCCAAAAGCACAAGGTGTGCAATACTCAGAGACATGGCCAAGGTAAGAAAGGCTGAAAGACGACCACCAATGAACAAGACACACAAGCTGAAACGTCAAGACTGGGCCAGAAAATATCTCAAGACTGATTTTTCTAAGGTTTTATGGACTGATGAAATGAGAGTGAGTCTTGATGGGCCAGATGGCTGGATTGGTAAAGGGCAGAGAGCTCCAGTCCGACTCAGACGCCAGCAAGGTGGAGGTGGAGTACTGGTTTGGGCTGGTATCATCAAAGATGAGCTTGTGGGGCCTTTTTGGGTTGAGGATGGAGTCAAGCTCAACTCCCAGTCCTACTGCCAGTTTCTGGAAGACACCTTCTTCAAGCAGTGGTACAGGAAGAAGTCTGCAAGGTAAGAAAAACATGATTTTCATGCAGGACAATGCTCCATCACACGCGTCCAAGTACTACACAACGTGGCTGGCAAGAAAGGGTATAAAAGAAGAAAATCTAATGACATGGCCTCCTTGTTCACCTGATCTGAACCCCATTGAGAACCTGTGGTCCATCATCAAATGTGAGATTTACAAGGAGGGAAAACAGTACACCTCTCTGAACAGTGTCTGGGAGGCTGTGGTTGCTGCTGCACGCAATGTTGATGGTGAACAGATCAAAACACTGACAGAATCCATGGATGGCAGGCTTTTGAGTGTCCTTGCAAAGAAAGGTGGCTATATTGGTCACTGATTTGTTTTTGTTTTGTTTTTGAATGTCAGAAATGTATATTTGTGAATGTTGAGATGTTATATTGGTTTCACTGGTAAAAATAAATAATTAAAATGGGTATATATTTGTTTTTTGTTAAGTTGCCTAATAATTATGTACAGTAATAGTCACCTGCACACACAGATATCCCCCTAAAATAGCTAAAACTAAAAACAAACTAAAAACTACTTCCAAAAATATTCAGCTTTGATATTAATGAGTTTTTTGGGTTCATTGAGAACATGGTTGTTGTTCAATAATAAAATTAATCCTCAAAAATACAACTTGCCTAATAATTCTGCACTCCCTGTATATATAGAGGAGCAAATCCTGCACTTGTGGCCCATTGCTAATGGCAATCCCCAGCAAAAATGCATACAATGGAGGATGCCCGCAGCGAACCACAAGTACCACAATAGACATCCTACACAAGGTAGCAATTATGTGGATGTGATAATCAATATAACAATATAACAAACTAATAGCAAAGACAGGTGCATTCTGCGGTCTTACTAAACCCTCAAACTGATTTTAAATTGAGAGATTAGTCAACATGTCCTACGGTGTAGGACATGTCTAAGCCCAAGCACCACGCAAAGGTTTCTCAAGTAGCCCTGTCTTTGCTATTAGTTTGTTATATTCTCATCTTGAGTTAACAGCAACAGATTCCAATTGCAAATACCACACTTTAAATAATCTTCTTTTATCTGCTAATTGTAATTGGGATAAAGAGGGAATAACACACACCTGGCCATGGAACAGCTGAGAAGCCAATTGTCCCATTACTTTTGGTCCCTTAACAAGTGAGAGGCACAGATGCAAACTGTTGTCATTCCTACACCGTTCACCTGATTTGGATGTAAATCCCCTAAAATTAAAGCTGACAGTCTGCAGTTGAAGCACATCTTGTTTGTTTCATTTCAAATCAATTGTGGTGGTGTATAGAGCCAAAAATGTTAGAATTGTGTTGGTGTCCCAATATTTATGGACATGACTGTATATTTTTCACATCCTACTGGCTAAATGTCGTTCCAGGCCAGGCATACCAGCAACTTGGCCAGATAATGACAATACCACCTCTGAATTGTAATGTTGTGATATCTGCACTAATGTCCTCCTCTGCCTCCTCATCCTACACCTTGTCCTCAACGTCCTCTGTAGGCACGGTTTACAGTGGTCCTCCAGCATATCCCATATCCAAAGCTAGGCAGTGTCATGCGGTTCAGTCCCTCATCAGCCTTGGTGAACTGGGCAACACCATGGAGGAAATGGTCGGCATCATAAATTGAATACTGTCTGTCTCCTTGTCAACTGGAGATAGGAACCATGGTTAATAATTCCTCAAGTCTTCCACTCAGGGCCGTCTTTACCAAGGGGCAAAAGGGGCAGCTGCCCCGGGCCCAGTTGCTCCTGGGGGGCCCAAGGCAGCTGCCTCTTGAGCCCTGCTAGCCACTGCCCCAGGTGTCAGGCTGTCAGCTACACAGGGGGTGCTGCGATGCTATGCCTAACGGCACTGAGTCCAGGCAGCGTACTGAGAGCTGTGATCTAGGACCTTAGATGACATCATCACCATGTGACCAGTAACCTAGCAATATTACTGGTCACATGGCTATGAGGTCATCACAGGTCCTACCAGGAGTGTTGCAGGAGAAGTTTGCCTTAAGAGCTTTTTTGTGTGAAGATAGATCAGAAAAAGGTGACAGGGGCTGCTATGCTAATATACTGTAAACTACTGTATAGTGGGGTGCTGTATACTGTGTGGGGGCCTGTTTACTGTGGGGGGCTGAATACTGTGGGGGGCCTGTATACTGTGGGGGGCCTGTAGGTAGACAAATGTAGATATTGCTGCAGCTCTCACCTCACACCAAGCAGAGCACGGATGTACAGACCTGGACTCAGTCTGGAGCAAAATGAAAAAATAAAACGAATTCCAGCTCTTCACAATAAAAGGCTTATTTATTCTACTTCTTTAAAAACAGACATGTATACTGTGGGGGGCTGTACACTATGGGGGGCTGTAGACTGTGGGGGGCCTGTATACTGTGGGGGGCTGTATACTGTGGGGGGGCTGTATAGTGTGGGGGGTTGTATACTGTGGGGGGCTGTATACTGTATACTGTGGGTGCTGTATATTATGGAGTGCTACTGCTGTACTGTATACTGTGGGGGGCTGTATAATGTATGTGCTGCATAGTGTGGAGTGCTATACTGCTGTACTGTATAGTGTGGGTGGCTGTATAGTGTGGGGTGCTGTATCGTGTATCGTGAGGTGCTATACTGCTCTACTGTATACTGTGAGGTGTTGTATACTGTGGGGTGCTGTATACTGTGGGCTGCTATACTGCTTTACTATATACTGTGGGGTACTGTATAGTGTGGGGTGCTATACTGCATACTGTTTGGTGCTGTGTACTATACGGTGCTATACTGCATACTGTGGGTTGCTATATACTATAGGGTGCTATACTGCATACTGTGGGGTGCTGGGGTGCACTGTAACACTAGGGTGAGCCGAGCCCCGGTCTCCTTCCTGCAGAGCGGTGCCAACTTCCAGCCTGAGCCTAGCTGCCCAGAGCACTGATCCTGAGCCGCTGGAGTCTTCAGAACTGGAAGTATTTACAGTCATTCACTGTACTTTACCAGGTGTGTGGATTTTTTGTGTGTGTGTTGTGGTGGAGGGCGTGATTGCCTGCTAAGGTGTGGGAAGGCGGGATCCAGGGGGCACAAGTTAATTTTTGCCCAGTGTCCAATCAATATTAAAGACGGCCCTGCTTCCACTGAACTGAAAGAGCTGTTAAAAATGTCCAGGAAACTGTGCATGCACTTCAGCCACTCTTACCATGCAAACTTGCCCTTCTTGAGCTGCAAAGGCAAAATACTCTTCCCCAACATCTCCTGATATGCAACATTTCCACCCGCTTGAACTCCTGTGTTAGACTGCCTGTACGAGCAGAGGAAGGAGGTTTCATAATGCAGCAGACAGACAGGTCTATTCCCCGGTGTAACTTCCATGTTAGCCAGGATAATTGATGTCATTCCACTCTTTCATGTCCTGGAGGGGATGCTGACAAATCTGAATTTATACACAACTAGTTGGTTTATCTGCTCAAGTGACAGAAGAGGAGCAGGAGGAGATGGAGAGCTACATTGAAGATCACACAAATAAAGAAGACCGTGGCAATATGCAGTAGAGATTCGAGTCCCTTGTGCAAATGGCCACACACATGCTTTCTTGTTTGTGTAGTGACAGCTGAATTGTAAGGATTAGGCAGAGGGAGGACTACAGGCTATCCACATTGTCAGACTGTTGCTACCAGTCAAAAAATGGGGGCATTTTTTAGACCTTCTGAGAGGGATGCAAAAATGGACTACTATAAAGAAATGCTGTGTAGTCGGTTGGTTGCTGCCTACGAGTGCCATTGCCTGTCCTCAGGAAGGTGTGACCAGGAGTACCCTTTGCGCTCACGCTTCACAGCCATGACTGATGAGAGAAGGGGCAGGAGCAGCACCAGCTCCATATACAGCAACTTCAGTCTAGCGTCTCTTATGAGCAGTTTTCTTCAGCCGCCTACTGAATAAACCACCCAGCAACAACAGCAGGACATGCAGCAAAAACTCAACCAGCAGGTGTTGGGATAATTGGACTGGATCCTATCAGCCATGATCTAAAATATCCTGGACTACTGGGCATGCAAACTTGAATTGTGGCTCCAAATGGCCAAGTTTGCCATGTGCATGTTGTTGGGTTCTGCTACTACTTTGATCTGCCACCATCTTGTGCTGTATGCCACTGCTGTTGTCCCCCCTCCCTACTCTGTCATGGGGCAACTATTGTCATTGTAAATGCTGCTGCCCCCCAACCTCACTCTGTCATGGGGTAACTATTTGTCGCCGTTTGATCTGTCAGAAGAACAGGAAAAAAAAAGGATCCTGCATCTTGAGCATCCTTTAGGGTGTAGACATCACTGAGGGCAATTTCCTAAAACATAACTTTTAATCTACATACAATAAAAATACAAAATTCAACCACAGGTTGAGTGTGATAACTATAGTACCAAAAAAGGCCGTCAAACCAAAGGACGGTTAGTCAGTGGTATTACATCTTGGACAATTAATAGAAATATACTGTAGCTGTCCCTAGTTTTCCCTTTAACTCCACTGCTCAGCCCAGAGATACACCTTAAAGGTAGATGTACTCTGTCCACATACCTAGGCTAACCTGTCCTTATGCAAGTAAAGGACGCTTCAATAATAGGAGATGGCCAAGGTCTGGAGGCCAGAGGGGGAGGCGAATCATCGTCGTCTTCTCCCTTACCCTCCTCCTCATCCACTCCCTCCACAACCAATACCCGGGGGGATGTTTTAGCCAAAAATACCCCCTTACCAGTTGAGGGATCGAACAAGGATGGGGGAAGAGTAATAGAAGGTGGGGAATTACAAATAATCAATCTCTCTTCCCGTGCCCTTAATGAGACTGAGATTAAGTTATTAAAAAAGGCACTATCGTTTGTCCCCACGACCAAGTTTGACCATTTCATATGGGTCAAGCATCTTCATTTGTTATC
The DNA here is from genome assembly GCF_014858855.1 of Bufo gargarizans. Taxonomy (NCBI): domain Eukaryota; kingdom Metazoa; phylum Chordata; class Amphibia; order Anura; family Bufonidae; genus Bufo; species Bufo gargarizans. Next base: position 455,345,774 of record NC_058082.1, read on the forward strand.
ATGGAAACTGAAATGGCATAAGTTTATGATACACAATAACAAACTTACCTGTGAACAGCTGATTTTTGTCAGCGCTTCCTTCGTTTGCAAGGGACACAATGAACTTTTTAAGGAAAATTGAAACTATCAATCTGGAACCATTGTGCTCCCTTGCATTGATGGTGAGTCATTATACAATTCCATTCCTCATTTCAAAGGTCTGGTGGCGGTAGGGGAATTTTTGAAGACGAGGGCAGTCTGTTATCACTCTCATAATTCCATTTTGTTAACCTTTTTAGAGTTTGTTCTCACACACAATAATTTTTTGTTTGACTCACATTTTTTCCACCAGCTCAGGGGGACCACTATGGGGAGCCCCTGTGCTCCCACTTATGCAAATCTCCTCCTGGGATGGTGGGAGGACAAAGTGGTCTTTCCGGATGATCAAGCTTGGTGGTGTGACAAAATTGTCTTTTGGACACGCTATATAGATGACGTCTTTCTCATCTGGAATGGTGACCTGAGTTTTATCCAGACACACTAAAGTTCTTGGATATTAGGGTCACCAAACAGATGGACAAATTGGTCACAACCACTTTGAGGAAGACCACTGCTACTAATAATTTGATACATTGGGGGAGTTACCACCCTACGAACCTTAAGAAAGGGATTCCCGCATGGTCAGTACTTAAGTATAAAAAGAAACTGTTCAGATCCAGAGAGTTTTCATTGCGAATCGAGGAAGCTTCAAGACCGTTTTAGGGCGAGAGGCTATCCCCAACAGGTCTTAAGGAATGCATTCCAGAGTTCTGTAGTACGGGAGAGGAGTACCCTTTTGGTTTCCAAGGAACCCGATCCTAGGGGGGGAGTTACTAGAATTATCTCCACTTATGATGTTGAAAATTGAAGAATAAGGGAGATAATCAATAAATATTGGCCCATCCTCCTAATGGATTCGGATGTGGCGGATGTGGTTTATCCCACCCAAGTATTACCTTTAGATGTGGTATATGCCTTGCAGACTGGCTTGTTCATAGTCATTTCTCATGTCCGGTCCCAGCAGGCACCTGGTTAGATAGGAAGCCACTGGGTACCTTCTGTTGTGGCACATGTTCGGCGTGTCAATTTGTCAGGAATTAAAAAGTCAACATATGATCAGCCACTAATAGAAGTTATACTGCAAGGGAGTTCATTAACTGTAGGAGTAAGGGGGCAGTGTACCTTTGTCATTGCCCCTGTCCTCTAGATTATGTGGGGAAAACATTTAGGGAATTCCGTTGCCGAATTCTTGAGCATATCAATGACATCAAGAAAAAGAACAATACCCCCGTAACAATCATATATGGGAGTGTCATAACAGAGATCTTGCTTCTGTATTATTTTCAGCACTGGAACTGATTAGACCCTCTGCCAGAAAAGGTGACTGGGACCGTAGAATCCTTTAAAAGGAAACCGAATGGATTTATAGGTTCCGGTCCCAGTCACCTGGGGATCTTAATGAAAGACTCACATTCTCTTGTTATATCTGAGGGTTGGTGTCCTTTTGGTGTCCTTTTTCTGTTTAGTTGGCTTTCTCGGTGCATGAAGCGTAAAATTTTTTTTTTTTACAATGGTCCTCTATCTAACCGTTTAGGGCAGTATCAATTTTGAACCAAGACTATGGTGATATAATGTGTCAGGTGGCCTATTTTTCTGTTGTGACTATGTATAACGGGCTTCTAGGTTGTAACATTTTGGGTGTATATCAAGTATTATTTGAATCAGCCCTCAGTTATCTTCCTTTACATCTTATCTCCCCCATTGTGTTAATCATGGTATCTGGGGGTACCTTCCCCCCCTCACATTGCCGGTTGTGTTTTCTCCCCTTCCTTCACCCTTCTTAGTGCCGGACTGGTGCGTTCCACATCTAAGTATGTGGAATGCACAACCATTTTGGATTCTTCCACGCATGCGCCCCACAGTTACATGGCGTGGAACGCACGGCCATGTTGGATCGGATATCTTGGTGCGGTCCATAGGGGTTTATTGTAGAGCGCGCGGCCATTTCTGATCATGTGGCCAATAGCTGGATGGTGATGGAACGGGGAGTGTATGTATGGAGGGTTTAAAAGGAGAATGAGGCTTGGCAGTTGAGGAGTGGATATTTAGTACCTCAGAGCGAGGTGTGCGACACTTGGCGTCCGAAGTTTACTGGAGGAGATATATGGGGAGTGGTTTTCAGTTTATCACTTAGTGTGAATGGGTATATCTGATCATGGGATTATTAGGAGCGGACACTTACATCGGGCCCACCAATTAAGATTTAGCCCACCCTAGTAGAACTATTTAAAATGCAGCCTTTTCCCTGGCATAATGGAGCTGTCTGTTTGCCCCCTGAAGCACCCCAGCTGCGCATTGTGTATCTGCAAGAGGATTCATCTGAATCAGCTAAGTAGTTTCTACATCATGGGAATATTAAGCAGTTTATCTTGATAAGTTGTTTATGCCTAATTTTTGGGCTCCTCGTTGCAGACTAATGCTGGTCTGGGGCGCTCCAGCATTTTGTTTATCATTTTTTATCTGTGTATATGGCATCTAACTATCAGTCTGCCTTAATTTGCATTTGGTGCAGCTATCACCTTTTACTATCATTACTTATGTATACGGTATTCCACCATCATACTGTTGTATGTATATGGAATTCTATTACCATACTGATACTAATACTCCCCTGATAAACCTTGGATTACGTTTAAGGGGAAACGTGTTAGGACAGTGCACGGTGTGTCAGAAAGTGATAGGGTTGCATAAGGACAAGTTAGCCGAGGTACGTGGACAGGGTACCTTTAAGGTATATCTCTGGGCTTAGCAGTGGGGTTAAGGGGAAAACTAGGGACAGCTACAGTATATTTCTATGAATTGTCCCAGATGTATCCTACCACAGACTCTTACTAACCATCCTTTGGTTTGACAGCTTTTTTTTGTACTATAGGTATCACACTCAACCTGTGGTTGAACAATATAATATAACGGAATGGCCAGACAGAATGCAAAACGGGTGTGTTTGCAGGGTGTGTTTATAACGGAATGGCCAGACAGAATGCAAAATGGCAGCCATTAAGAAGCATTCCGTTTTGTTTCGTCCGAATAATGCTTCCGTCCTGCATAACAGAAACAAGACAGATCCATTATGCTTGCCCATAGACTTCTTTTAGGACGGAGCAAAACAGAATGCCTCTAAAAGGCTTCCATTTTGCATTCCGTCTGGCCATTCCGTTATATTCCGTTATAAACGGAACCTATAATGGACTGGTATAACCATTCGTTAGTAAAAACCCACCCTAAGGCCTCTTTCAGACAGTCAGTATTTAACTTCAGTATTTAATCAGAATTTGTAAGCCAAAAGCAGGAGAGGGTCCAAAACACCGAAGAGATGCAAAAATGTATATTATATTTTATTTCAGTTTTGGACCCACTCCTGTTTTTGGCTTACAATTACTGATCAAATACTGATGCAAAATACTAACCAAATACTGAAATAAGCTTTTATGGATGCTCTAAATACAAGTTTCTATTTTATTTTTGGTTTTCTGTCTTCTGATGAATCACAATTGAAAAAATAAACACTGATGTGAACACAGCCTTACTGCCACTGCTGTTGGCCCCCATCTCCACACTGTTATGGGGTCACTACTGTCACTGTTACTGTCACTGCTGCTGCTGCCACCCTCCCCACTCTGTCATGGGGCCACTACTGTCACTGGTACTGCCACTGCTGCTGCAGCCACTCTTCCTACTCTGTCATGGGGCCACTACTTGAATCTTGGGGTACTGCATGGTTAAGTTCTTGGGGATAAACTAGACCTAACGTTAACATCGACCTGTAATACTGATGCACAGTAAATCTACAACTAACAGAAGGGATTAAAAGTGTAATATGTCACGCCCTGCTCTGTGAGTGATCTGAGAAGATCTGTCAGACTTGCTGCACGTAAATCTATCTGACAGATTGCTTTGTTGTGGCTTTGGGCAGGATCCCACCCCCTCACAGGTTCTGCTCATTTGTTTGTTAGTGATGCTATTTATACCTGCCTCTCACTAGAGCCCTTGCGGTTAATAGTTTCTCCTGGAGTTCTCTGATGGTGTTTGGTGGATCTCCTGCTCCCAGTTTGTCTTCAGTTAAGTCCTCCTTCCTTCCCTTCTGTTGTTTGTACTGGCTAGGCCTTAGGTAGACACGGGTTCCTTCATCTTGTGCAAGGAACCGGTTGTCTTTGCACCTGCTCCCTAGCTGAGGGTTTGTATCCGTTGCAGCAGGGCTTAGGTTTGAGTGCATGAACACTTCTACCATTGAGATTTGTTCATGTTGGTAGCAATCAGGGAAAGGCTCAAGGATTGTCAGGAGGTGACCTTTCCCTGTTCACTAGCTGTGTGGCCTAGCCTGCTGTTTTGTTTAATTTTGTTGTGTTTGGTTTGCTTCCCTTCCCTCACCCTCAGTGACAGCATATGTTTGGACTGCCACAACATGCACTAAAAGATTATTTTTTTCTCCACTACTTTATTTTATTGGTTCTGCCTCCATTTCTTTATTTTGTTCCACTAATGAGCCATTTGGACATATCTCCTGCAGGGGCGTGCATGAGTATTTTGCTTTACTGAAGGGTGCTATATGCTTTTCTTTTTGTTTAACAGAAGGGATTAGCTACGAATCTTGGTGCACTGCACACAGATTTAGACAGCCGTAAATTAAACCTGTAATACTGATGGCACAGTACCTACAGAACAAATTAACTATGAATGTGGGTGCACTAGAAGGTAATGCACACAGCAATACACTCTCCCTGCAGTTTAACTTCCAAACCTTCATACTAAGATTGGGCCACCAAGTGAGATGAATATGTTTAGGCAATAATTTTTCAAAACTTCATTCATCTCTAGTTTCTATTATAGCCAGCAGATTCTGAGACCACTAACATAGTTTATAGTTTATAAGGCCGAAAAAATACATCTGTCCATCCAGTTTAGCAATCAGCCGGTTATCCTGCAAGTTGATCCAGAGGAAGGGAAAAAAACCTGTGAGGTAGAAGCCAATTTTCCCCACTTAAGGGGAAAAAATACCTTCCCGACTCCAATCAGGCAATCAGAATAACTCCCTGGATCAACGACCTCTCTCTAGTAGCTATAGCCTGTAATATTATTACACTCCAGAAATACATCCAGGCCCCTCTTGAACTCTTTTAGTGAACTCACCATCACCACCTCCAGTTCCATAGTCTCACTGCTCTTACCGTAAAGAATCCTCTTCTATGTTTGTATATAAACCTTCTTTCCTCCAGACGCAGAGGGTGTCCCCTCGTCACAGTCACAGTCCTGGGGATAAATAAATGATGGTAGAGATCTCTGTACTGACCCCTGATATATTTATACATAGTTATTAGATCTCTACTCAGTCATCTTTTTTCTAAAGTGAATAACCCTAATTTTGATAATCTTTCAGGGTACAGCATTCCCCCCATTCCAGTTATTTTAGTTTTTTCCCCACTAATACATGCCAAAATGGGCTTTAATTTTCTCCCTTCACCACACAATGGCTATTATTATTATTTTTTTCCCTTACTACTAGACTAAAAAAAAAAAGGCTTTAGAACAGGGATGGACAACCTTACAGACACAAAGAGCCAGAAATAAAAAATGGATGACTGCCAGGAGCCACAAGCTATACATGTACACAAATATGCGTGCACACGACAGTATTACTGCAATTGAGTTATCAAACATTTAAACCACCTTTCCTACCTGTAATGTAGACAGCTTTAGTGAGACTTCTGGCAATCTTTGTTTTTCACAATGTGTTTCAAGATTTCTCAGCTGAAACCCTCATGCTCAGATGACTGCCCTATTCTCGGATGACCACCTATGCTCAGATGACACCCTCATGCTCAGATGACTGCCCTATGCTCAGATGACCGCCCATGCTCAGATGACTGCCCTATGCTCAGATGACTGCCCTATGCTCAGATGACTGCCCTATTCTCAGATGACCGCCCATGCTCAGATGACTCCTGTATTCGAATAAATGAGTGAGTTGACTTCATTGGTGGCAGAGACCACAGCCCCTCCCCTCCTCTTCCCCTCTGTGTTCTCACTGGTGGCAGCGGCAGCAGCACAGGGGGGAGGGGGAGACCTGCTTCCTTCTCCCCTGTGCTGCTGATATTTTGATAACTTCGAGCTTTAGAACATATCACCGTGGCCATAAACGGCAAATAATACTTTTTTTTTCCACTAATACACGCCAAAAAGGGCTGTCATTTTCCCACTTAACCAAATAACAGCTAATACGTCCTTTATCTTTTTCCCCACTAATACATGCCAAAAAAGGCTTTAGAACACACTGTATAGCTGCGGCCGTGAACGGCAAATAAATAATTTTTTTTCCCTGTAATACACGCCAAAAAGGGCTTAAGAACATATTACTGCGGCCGTCAGCGGAAAATAATACTTTTTTTTGCCACTAATACATGTCAAAAAGGGCTGTAATTTTCCGACTTCACCACACAACGGCTAATAAGCCCTTTTTCTTTTTCCCCACTAATACACGCCAAAAAAGGCTTTAGAGCATATAACTGTGGCCATAAAACGGCAAATAAAGTTTTTTTTTTGCCACTAATACACGCCAAAAAGGGCTTTAATTTACCCACTTTACCACACAATGGCTAATAAGCCCTTTTTCTTTTTTCCCAATAATACACGCCAAAAAAAGGCTTAAGAACATATAACTTCAGCAGTGAATGGCAAAGTTTTTTTTTGCCACTAATAGATGCCAAAAAGAGCTTTAATCTTCTCACTTCACCACACAACAGCTAATAAGCCCTTTTTCCCACTAATACACGACAAAAAAAAGGTTTTAGAACATATAACTGTGGCCGTGAACGGCGAATAAAGTTTTTTTTTCCCACTAATACACGCCAAAATGGGCTTTAATTTTCTCACTTTACCACACAATGGCTAATAAGCCCTTTTCCTTTTTCCCCACTAATGCATGCCAAAAAAGGCTTTAAAACATATAACTGCGACCATGAACGGCAAATAACATTTTTTTTGCCACTAATACACACAAAAAAGGCCTGTAATTTTCTCACGTCACCACACAACAGCTAATAAGCCCTTTTTCTTTTTCCTACAAATTCACGCCAAAAAGGTCTTTGGAACATATAACTGCAGCCGTAAATGGCAAATGATCCTTGCCACTAATACATGCCAAAAGGGCTGTAATTTTCCCTCTTCACCACACAACGGATAATAAGCCCTGTTATTTATTCCCACTTATACACGCCCAAAAAGGCTTTAGAACATATAACTGTTGCCATGAACGGCAAGTAAAGTTTTTTTTTTGCCAATAGTACACGCTAAAAAGGGCTTTAATTTTCTCACTTCACCACACAACGGCTAATAAGCCTTTTTTCTTTTTCCCCACAAATACACGCCAAAAAAGGCTTTAGAATATATAACTGCGGCAGTGAACGGCAAATAATATTTTTTTTGCCACTAATACACGCCAAAAAGGGCTGTAATTTTCTCACTTCACCACACAACGGCTAATAAGCTCTTTTTGGTTTTCCCCACTAATACACGCCAAAAAGGCTTTAGAATATATAACTGCGGCCGTTAACTGTGAATATTATAATTTTTTACACTAAGGCCTCATGCACACCGTTGTTTGGGGCCGCAAAAGATGCGGACAGCACTCTGTGTGCTGTCTGCATCTGTGGCTCCGATCTGCGGCCCCGCAAAAAAAATTATTTTTTTTTTCCTTTTTTCTTTTTCTATTATTGTTTTTTTTTAGCAAATAATGCCATGTTGGAGAATAACAATATCCTACATAACTTGTGCATATCACAATATATTTCAATTTAATACGGAAAACAACCTATATCCTCCCCCCTTCACCCCCTATTGGCTGTCGTGACAGAAACTTTATTATATAAAACTGTATCTAATTGGTCACACGTGCTGCTCTCCGTTTATTTTTCATATCCTCATATATTTTAATTTGTCGGGAGTACTGGGTCCATTCTTTTTGTGAGGGGAGGGAGGCAGATCCCCAGTTTTTTTATTAAAATAACTTTTGCCGCCATCAGATCCCTCATCCAGGTCTGTCTAACCCCGGCCGAAATTACAGTGTCTGGAGCAAAATATCCCAGCATCACCGTTAAGCCCCCAGGATTATAAGAAGAGGAGGACTCATTTTTTAAGGTTACAAAGACCTGGTCCCAGTACCATTTTAATTTGCTACAGTCCCATAGTAGATGGCTAAAATCCACATTCGGGCATCCACACTTCAGCCTTTATTTTGAGAGAGTTTCGCTTGGATTTTAGGCGCATAATACAGTCGGTGTAAGATCTTAAATTGAATTAATCTATGTGCATTAAATATTGTAGCCTTTCTAATATTTCTGTAAATACTAGCCCAATGCAGTGGAGGACAGTGCAACTCCTGCTACCATTTGCCAGGACTCTTAAATTCAGTTACAGTTGCCAATGTCGTTCGGAGTGTAGAATACAGTCTGGCTATCTTGACCCTCTCATCTGCCTGAAGAAAACAATAATCAAAAAATAAGTTCTCCCATGACAAAATATGACTTTTGTTGCTAGTGGCCTCACATGCGTGTTTTATGCTTAAATACATAAACATATCTAATGGTGAGCTATTAGTGAAGTTATATTCCAAAAAAGACTTGAAATGTCCCGAAGAAAAAAGGTGACATGCATTAAAAACTCTTTTACGAAGCCAGTAGGTGAAGTTTGTGATTTTGAAGAATTCCACCAGATTCCTATTCTCCCACAGAGGTGCAAAGGCAAAAGTATGAGAAACTTTAAGTATCATCTTGAGCTTCTCCCAAACCCTCTATATGGTCCAAGTTATCAATAGGGACTTCTTCAAACCCAAACAACCAGTTTCCAGGCAAGTGAAAATATTATCTATTGGTTTATCCATAACGTGTGACAAGTATTGTGCAAGTAAATGCTCCTTAAACTACAACATCATTGAATTTGTGCACATAAGAAGTATCCTTGAAAAAAAGGAAGTGATAATCCGCCCTCCGATTCCGACAGCCATAGATATCTTTGTTTTATACGCACCCTCTTCCTTCCCCATATTAGATCGTTGATAAGAACCTCCATCGATCCAGATAGGGGAAGCACACATCGGGTACAACACAATAGGCAGAATAATCATTTTGACCAGTGCTATTCGATCAGTCTGTGCTAGTGTCAACTTCTGCCAAGCGCAGATTCAAAACCGGGGCCAAATTAAGGTCTTGATTTGGCCCAGTTAATCAGATAACCTGATAACTTGCCGAATTCCTCTATATTCCTCTATAACTTCCATCACATAAGGGAGGATTTTGCATCCCTAATCCAAGAACAAAATGACGTCATTGGCCTCCAGGCCTATTTTATCACTAACTCCCGCAACCCCAAAGCCATCTATACGATAATCTAATCGGATCTTGGAGGCTAGCAGTTCAATAAATAGGGCAAAAAGAAGGGGAGACAGGGGACACCCCTGTCTCATCCCTCGCCGCATCATAACGGGGGTCGAGTTAATACCATTAATATTTATACAAGCTATGGGCCGTTCATAGAGCATTTGGGTCATTTCTATAAATACCTTCCCCAGCCCAAAATGAGACATAGTGGACCACAGAAAAGACCACTCCATCCTGTCAAACGCCTTTGCGGCATCTAAAGACAGGATGGAGCGGTCTGCACTACCTCCAACCGAGAGGTTCAAGTAGACCCTATAAAGGCTCATCTGTATTTGCCTCCCTGGGATGAATCCTGTCTGGTTAGGATGGACCAGAGAGGCAATGACCATCTTAACCACCTCAGGACCGCCGTACGTAGGATTGCATCCTGCCGGCGGTCCTGCTCTTCTGGGTGGACGCATATACGCGTCCTCCCGCGAGAGCCGAGATTTCCTGTGAACGCGCGCACACAGGCGCGCGCGCTCACAGGAACGGAAGGTAAGCGAGTGGATCTCCAGCCTGCCAGCGGCGATCGCTCGCTGGCAGGCTGGAGATCCGAATTTTTTAACCCCTAACAGGTATATTAGACGCTGTTTTCATAACAGCGTCTAATATACCTCCTACCTGGTCCTCTGGTGGTCCCTTTTGTTAGGATCGACCACCAGAGGACTCAGGTAGGTCAGTAAAGTCGCACCAAACACTACACTACACCCCCCCGTCACTTATTAACCCCTTATAAACCCCTGATCACCCATGATCACCCCATATAAACTCCCTGATCACCCCCCTGTCATTGATCACTGCCCTGTCAGGCTCCGTTCAGACGTCCGTATGATTTTTACGGATCCACGGATACATGGATCGGATCCGCAAAAAGCATACGGACGTCTGAATGGAGCCTTACAGGGGGGTGATCAATGACAGGCGGGTGATCACCCATATACACTCCCTGATCACCCCCTGTCATTGATCACCCCCCTGTCATTGATCACCCCCCTGTAAGGCTCCATTCAGACGTCCGCATGATTTTTACGGATCCATGGATACATGGATCGGATCCGCAAAACACATGCGGACGTCTGAATGGAGCCTTACAGGGGGTGATCAATGACAGGCGGGTGATCACCCATATACACTCCCTGATCACCCCCCTGTCATTGATAACCCCCCTGTAAGGCTCCATTCAGACGTCCGCATGTGTTTTGTGGATCCGATCCATGTATCCATGGATCCGTAAAAATCATGCGGACGTCTGAATGGAGCCTTACAGGGGGGTGATCAATGACAGGCGGGTGATCACCCATATACACTCCCTGATCACCCCCTGTCATTGATCACCCCCCTGTCATTGATCACCCCTCTGTAAGGCTCCATTCAGACGTCCGCATGATTTTTACGGATCCATGGATACATGGATCGGATCCACAAAACACATGCGGACGTCTGAATGGAGCCTTGCAGGGGGGTTATCAATGACAGGGGGCTGATCAGGGAGTGTATATGGGTGATCACCCGCCTGTCATTGATCACCCCCTGTAAGGCTCCATTCAGACATCCGCATGTGTTTTGTGGATCCTATCCATGGATCCGTAAAAATCATGCGGATGTCTAAATGGAGCCTTACAGGGGGGGTGATCAGTGACAGGGGGGTGATCACCCTGATCACCCTGATCACCCCCTGTCATTGATAACCCCCCTGTAAGGCTCCATTCAGACGTCCGCATGTGTTTTGTGGATCCGATCAATGTATCCATGGATCCGTAAAAAATCATGCGGATGTCTGAATGGAGCCTTACAGGGGGGGTGATCAGTGACAGGGGGGTGATCACCCTGATCACCCTGATCACCCCCTGTCATTGATAACCCCCCTGTAAGGCTCCATTCAGACGTCCGCATGTGTTTTGTGGATCCGATCCATGTATCCATGGATCCGTAAAAATCATGCGGATGTCTGAATGGAGCCTTACAGGGGGGGTGATCAGTGACAGGGGGGTGATCACCCTGATCACCCCCTGTTATTGATAACCCCCCTGTAAGGCTCCATTCAGACGTCCGCATGTGTTTTGCGGATCCGATCCATGGATCCGTAAAAATTATACGGACGTCTGAATGGAGCCTTACAGGGGGGTGATCAATGACAGGGGGGTGATCAGGGAGTCTATATGGGTGATCACCCCCCTGTCATTGATCACCCCCCTGTCATTGATCACCCCCCCCGGTAAGGCTCCATTCAGACATTTTTTTTGGCACAAGTTAGCGGAAATTTTTTGTTTGTTTTTGTTTTTTCTTACAAAGTCTCATATTCTACTAACTTGTGTCAAAAAATAAAATCTCACATGGACGCACCATACCCCTCACGGAATCCAAATGCGTAAACATTTTTAGACATTTATATTCTAGACTTCTTCTCACGCTTTAGGGCCCCTAAAAAGCCAGGGCAGTATAAATACCCCACATGTGACCCCATTTCGGAAAGAAGACACCCCAAGGTATTCCGTGAGGGGCATATTGAGTCCATGAAAGATTGAAATTTTTGTCCTAAGTTAGCGGAAAGTGAGACTTTGTGAGAAAAAAACAAAAAAAAAATCAATATCCGCTAACTTATGCAAAAAAAAAAAATTCTAGGAACTCGCCATGCCCCTCATTGAATACCTTGGGGTGTCTTCTTTCCAAAGTGGGGTCACATGTGGGGTATTTATACTGCCCTGGCTTTTTAGGGGCCCGAAAGTGTGAGAAGAAGTCTGGGATCCAAATGTCTAAAAATGCCCTCCTAAAAGGAATTTGGGCCCCTTTGCGCATCTAGGCTGCAAAAAAGTGTCACACATCTGGTATCGCCGTACTCAGGAGAAGTTGGGGAATGTGTTTTGGGGTGTCATTTTACATATACCCATGCTGGGTGAGAAAAATATCTTGGTCAAATGCCAACTTTGTATAAAAAAATGGGAAAAGTTGTCTTTTGCCAAGATATTTCTCTCACCCAGCATGGGTATATGTAAAATGACCCCCCAAAACACATTGCCCAACTTCTCGTGAGTACGGCGATACCACATGTATGACACTTTTTTGCAGCCAAGGTGGGCAAAGGGGCACATATTCCAAAGTGCACCTTTCGGATTTCGCAGGCCATTTTTTACACAATTTGATTGCAAGGTACTTCTTACACATTTGGGCCCCTAAATTGCCAGGGCAGTATAACTACGCCACAAGTGACCCCATTTTGGAAAGAAGACACCCCAAGGTATTCCGTGAGGGGCACGACGAGTTCCTAGAATTTTTTATTTTTTGTCACAAGTTAGCGGAAAATGATGATTTTTCTTTTTTTTTCTTTTTTCCTTACAAAGTCTCATATTCCACTAACTTGCGACAAAAAATAAAAAGTTCTATGAACTCACTATGCCCATCAGCGAATACCTTAGGGTGTCTACTTTCCGAAATGGGGTCATTTGTGGGGGTTTTCTACTGTTTGGGCATTGTAGAACCTCAGGAATCATGACAGGTGCTCAGAAAGTCAGAGCTGTTTCAAAAAGCGGAAATTCACATTTTTGTACCATAGTTTGTAAATGCTATAACTTTTACCCAAACCATTTTTTTTTTGCCCAAACATTTTTTTTTATCAAAGACATGTAGAACAATAAATTTGGCGAAAAATTTATATATGGATGTCGTTTTTTTTGCAAAATTTTACAGCTGAAATTGAAAAATGTCATTTTTTTGCAAAAAAATCGTTACATTTTGATTAATAACAAAAAAAGTAAAAATGTCAGCAGCAATAAAATACCACCAAATGAAAGCTCCATTAGTGAGAAGAAAAGGAGGTAAAATACATTTGGGTGGTAAGTTGCATGACCGAGCGATAAACGGTGAAAGGAGTGTAGTGCCGAAGTGTAAAAAGTGCTCTGGTCATGAAGGGGGTTTTTACCTAGCGGGGCTAAAGTGGTTAAGGTGAGTGGCAAGAATTTTTGCAAAAATTTTATAATCTGTCTATATGACCCCCATATCGCATACCTCTTTATCCTTTTTTAATACCAAGATGATCACTGCCTCTCTAAATGATGGAAGCCAGGAACCAGATACACAGGACTCATTAAACACCTGTAGAAAGATAGAGAGAAGCGATTTAGCATGATACCTATACAGTTCAAACGGTAAACCGTCCGGACATGGGAATGAATTATATTTCAGCATTGGGAGTATCGATCACAGCTCGTCCATACGAATAGGGCAGTCCATCATTTCCCTATCCTGTGAGTCTAACTGGGGGAGCCCCAATTGTTGCAAATATTGGTTTATGTCGTCCACCCTGGAGGTGAGGTCAGACTGATAAAGACAAAAGTAGTATTTCCCAAACTCCTCCCTATTCAACTCTGGAGACCTTACCCTGATACCCTTTATATTCTTAATCTCCTTAATACTAGTAACATCTCTCTGATTGGCAACTAGATGTGCCAAGAACTTACCCATTTTACCCGATTCACAGAAGCGATTTTGACCTTGAAAAAGAAGCTTGTGTTGTGCTTTACTATACAAGAATGTCTTATAATGTGAGTTAGCCTCCTTTAACTTAGTTATGAGGTTCTCGTTATGGTGGACAGCTAATGCACCCTGCAGGTTCCTAATTGTCTCCGTTAACTGTTGCTCCTGTCGGCAAAGTTCAGATCTGTACCTATTAATTTTAGTAAAATACAGGCCCCTTATATGGGCCTTTAAAGCATCCCATACGTAATGAATATGAGTAGAGCCTATATTTAATTGCCAAAATTCCTGTATATCGAGATCAATTGTATGTTGCTCCGCTATTACGTCCAGCCAGTGTGAGTTCAATTTAAAAACTCTCTCTGGGCCTGTAGGGTCCACCTCCCTGAACGAAAGCAGGAGAGGAGAATGATCTGAGATTCTGTGAGATTCATACTTCATTTTTACGATTTGATGAGTCAAATCTCGGTTGGCAAAAGCCAGATCAATAAGGGACAATAAAACGTAGGATTGGCTAAAGCAAGAAAAGATTCTCTTATTGCCATAGAGGTGGCGCCAGACATCTACCAGTGCCAACTCCTGGCAAATAATTCTCAAAGGAGAAGAAGTCCGACTTCGCTCAGAGTAGGTGGAGAAGCGATCTAACTCAGGATCAGGGACAGAATTAAAGTCTCCGGCTACTAATAATAAGCATTGGTTTTTTGAAGCTATATATTTAGATAGATGCAAAAAGACGGCTAAGTTATACGGTGGTGGAATATTATTATTATTATTATTATTTATTATTAAAGCGCCATTCATTCCATAGCGCTGTACATATGATAAGGGGTGCACATACATAATACAGACAATTGCATTAATCATAAACAAGATGAGTTACAAACTGGTACAGAAGGAGAGAGGGCCCTGCCCGTGAGGGCTTACAATCTACATTGTATGGGAGAAGGACACAGTAGGTGCGGGTTAAGTTGGTCATGGCGGTATAGAGGCAGCAGGGTCACTGGTTGTAGGCTTGTCTGAAGAGGTGGGTTTTCAGGTTTCTTTTGAAGGATTCCACTGTAGGTGAGAGTCTGATATGTTGGGGTAGTGAGTTCCAGAGTATGGGGGATGCACGGGAGAAATCTTGGAGTCCATTGTGGGAAGAGGCAATAAGAGGAGAGGAGAGAAGGATGTCTTGTGAGGATCGGAGAGTGCGTGTGGGGATGTATCGGGAAAGTAGCTCAGAGATGTAGGGAGGGGACAGGTTATGGACGGCCTTGTATGTATTTGTTAGTACTTTGAAGTGAATTCGTTGGGCAATGGGGAGCCAGTGAAGGGATTGGCAGAGGGGAGAGGCAGAGGAGTAATAGGGTGAGAGGTGAATTAGTCGGGCAGCAGAGTTGAGGATAGATTGGAGGGGTGCGAGAGTGCTAGATGGAAGGCCACAGAGGAGAATGTTGCAGTAGTCTAGGTGGGAGATAATGAGGACATGTACAAGCATTTTTGCAGATTCAAAGTTAAGGAAAGCACGGATGCGGGAGAGGTTTTTGAGTTGGAGGCGGCAGGTGGTGGAAAGGCTTGGATGTGAGGTCAGAAGGAAAGGGCAGAATCCAAGGTCACTCCAAGGCAGCGGGCTTTGTTGACTGGGGATAGTGTGCAGCCATGGATCATGATAGATAGGTCTGTTGGGGGGGTTGAACAAGATGGGGGAAAGATTATGAATTCTGTCTTATCCATGTTAAGTTTTAAAAAGCGAGAGGCGAAGAAGGATGATAAAGAAGATAGACATTGTGGGATTCTTGATAGTAAGGTGGTGATGTCTGGACCAGAGAGGTAGATTTGTGTGTCATCAGCGTAGGAGTGATACTGAAAGCCATGGGACTCTATGAGCTGTCCCAGGCCAAAAGTATAGATAGAGAAGAACAGGGGTCCTAGGACAGAGCCTTGTGGGACACCAACAGAGAGGGAATGAGACGAGGAGGTGGTGCAGGAGTGGGAGACGCTAAACATCCGGTCTGTGAGGTATGATGTGATCCAGGAGAGGGTTAGGTCAGTGATGCCAAGAGATGAGAGAGTTTGCAACAGAAGGGAGTGGTCAACAGTTTCGAAGGCAGAGGACAGGTCAAGGAGAAGGAGGACAGAGTATTGTTTCTTGGTTTTGGCTGTCAGTAGGTCATTGGTGACTTTGGTAAGGGCAGTCTCGGTCGAGTGGTGGGGTCGGAAGCCAGATTGTAGGCGGTCAAAGAGGGAGCAGGAGGAGAGGTAGGAGGACAGTTCTGAATGGACATGTTGTTCAAGTAGCTTTGAGGCATACGGAAGAAGTGATATGGGGCGATAACTGGACAAGGAAGAAGGGGCAAGTGAAGGCTTTTTGAGGATGGGTTTATATGAGAATATAAACAAGAGCGAATATAATCTCCTGTCCGTTCCAAAAGCCATGCAAAAATATATATCTCCCTTCTTTATCGATCACATTATCAACTGGTTGAAACTCCATCCCACGATGAATATATACGCTGACCCACCTTGCGTATGAAGAGAAATAAGCGTTTTATTCTAAGGCAGACCATTTTCTTTTCAGTATGTACAGCCTATCCATTGATGCATGGGTTTCTAGTAATACCACAATTACCGGCAAGTGACGGGCTACAAGGTCAAACACCACCGTCCTCTTAACTCCGTCTCCCAGCCCTCTCACATTCCAAAATAGAATATTACGTACCATATGCTATGTTTGATCCCACTCTCCCATCTAGCAGAGAGACACGTGGACACACAAGGTCCGTGACGACAGCCAATCCCTCCCTTATACCCACCCCCAATAACCCCACTACATGGTTAATAAGGTACAAAAACATTACCCATCAACCTCTTTCAAACCTCCAACCCCCCCCCCGCCCATTTCTCCCCGAACCTCCCTCCTCCCTATAATTATATACTGAATTATAGACCCATCGAATCCAACCATTGAACAGCGTCCGCATGTGCAGAGAAAAACCGAACAGAGTCATTATACACAACCCTTAATTTGGCCGGGAATAGCATTGAATACTTAATGTTAGCCGCGGACAATTTTTTTTTTTACTTCTAGGAAAGATCTTCTTTTAATTTGGGTGTCTCGTGAAAAATCAGGGTATATCGATATTAAGCTCCCATCAAAGTAAATATTCAGTACTTCTCTTTTACATCTAAGTAGCCAATCCCGGTCTTTTGAACAGACCAATTTCGCCAGAATTGCCCTAAACGGGGACCCTGGAGGAGGCTTTTTAAAAGGGACTCTATGGGCCCTTTCCACACAAAAAGTGGAGGCATCATGATCCGGGCCCAAATTTTCAACCAACCATTTTTTTATGAAATTCGCAGCATTATCCTGTTCTACCCCCTCTGGAAACCCCACCAATCTTAGGTTATATCTACGAGACCTATCCTCAAGATCTCTCACCCTTCCTCTAAGCCAAATACGGTCTTGATCTACCTCTTCCAACTGCTTTTTTAATAAAATGTTCTCTGAGGTGACAGAGGTAACTGCTGATTCCAACTCCTTCACCTTCAATCTCAATTTTGTCATTTCATCTTTGATTATCCTAACATCTCCTTGTACTACTGAAAGAGAAGAGGCCAGCTCTGTAACTGAGGCATTGGTGGAGTTTACTACTTCCAGTATATCTGAGAGTTTTTTGTTGATAATATCCAGACCTTCACTCTGGGGCGTACTAGATTAGGAAGTGTCCTGTTCTGACAGAACCATATTGTCGTCTCCCAGCTCAACCCGTGGGACTGTTCTCTGCACCCCACCCTAGTTTTTGGTGGCGGTGACTTCAAAAATCTGTCTAATCAAGCCTGGGGGCTACCCCCTGAACCACCTTTCGGCGAGGGCACCCCCCCAGATTTACGATACTTAGAAAGGCATTTTGAGGCAACTTACGAGTGTACTCTAACCCTGCAAATCGCCCCCCCCCCCCCCCAAAAAAAAAAAAAAAAAAGAAGAGGAGCATATATTGCTGTGAAAACAATAGAAAAAGCTGAAGGAATTGCCTACACCAAACCCATTAATCACACGGGGTGGTGTAAGTGAATTCCAAACTTGATAAACCCAGCATTAACTGAATAAACCCAGCGAGCCTATTCCATGCAAGGAATCATATACATGTCCCCGTCACAGATATAACATAAGGTCAAACAAAAGAAACAGCTGAGTACCAATATACGTCCTCTGCTGGCCCTGTCTGCATTCAAAATCTGGTGCCTGTGCGGTACCTGTCTTCAGTCGGCCGGGTGTAGATGTGATGTCATCGGCGCAGGCGCATTGAGGATGGAGTGGCCGAGCGAGCGTCCTCCTCTCAGTGCGCCTGCGCCGACTGAAGACAGGTACGGCGCAGGTGCCAGATTTTGAATGCAGACAGGGCCAGCAGAGGACGAGAGCGCTCGCTGGACCTGTCAATCAACATGAGGAGGGGGCGTCTTTATGAAAGGAGGATGCGGCTGCTACCAGCAAGTAGCCGCCCTACTTGCTGGTAGACAGGTAATTTGCATATCAGTTTTTTTAATTAACTACTGAACCAAAATGAGTAATAGCATTATAGATTGATATATCGCAGTATAGGGATTATAAGTAGCCAAAAAAAAAAGACTTTAGTGGGGTGACAGAAGCCCTTTAAATTAGCTGCAGTATAGTGGCAATTTGGATCGGCAGGTCAGTGCTGCAAGGTGTAATAGGATTGTTCCTATTACCCATGCTGCATACTCCCCTATTGAACCTGAGTTCCTTGCTCCATGTCCTAACATGTGAAGCAGCCATTTTAGAAAATAATGCGATTCGTTACCACGAAGCGCAAGGAAGTTCAGCTTCGGTGCAAATCAAATTTTTCCTGAAATTCGGATCGAATTCTACTTTGTCAGCTTCGATTCGCTCATCCGCTTTAATTAACCAGATTGTTGACGTTGACGTTTTATTGTGGAAGCAGTGTGTTAAATTATTTACTGGTTGCAAATTTTTTAAGATTTACTACTTTTGCATTATAAAACACTGTTAAATTAAAATCAGTTGTATTTTGCATCGTCATATACTAGCTTACATAACATTTTAATTTACAACGTAGCTATCTGAGGGCTTATGTTTTGCAGGACAGGCTGTAGTTTTTTTATTAGTTTTAGGCCTTTTGCACACGACTGTATGCCCTCCGAAACATACGGTCCGTGAGAGGGCCATATGTCCTGGAGCGGCATTGATTGTGCGCACGGGAGCACACAGCATCATAGATTACAATGTCGGGCCGCCCGCGGGACTATTTTCCCGCACTCATATGATCTTATGGTTATAAGGGAAAATAATAGCATTCTTAATACAGAATGCTTAGTAAAATGTGGCTTGAGGTGTTAAAAAATTTAAGTTAACTCATCCTCTTGTTCGTGCAGCCGGCATCGTCTTCTTTCTTCTTCTTTCAGGACCTGCAAAAGGACCTTTGATGACGTCAGCGCAGGTCCTGCTGAATGAAGATCCTTTTCGAAAGTTTACGTCATCAAAGGTCCACCACTTGCTTGAGGATGCTTGCGATTTTCACGCAGACCATTTCATTTTTATGGGGCCTGCGTTGCGTAATAAACGCAGCATATACAACATGCCGCGAATTGATGCGTGAAAATTACCGCTCATCTGAACAGCCTCATTGAAGTGAATGGGTCCGGATTCAGTGCGGGTACAATGCATTCATCAGAGGCATTGCACCCGCGCAGAAAATTCGCCTGTGTGAAAGGGACCTTTCATGGTGAAAATGAGTCCGGAAAGTCCAAATTGGGAACATGTACATAAGGTAAGCAACTACGTTAGGCATATCGATTAGAAACATTAAAAACATAGAAAACCCCTTTAAATGACACAATGATAAAACACAGAGGTGCTAGATAAGAATTGTTTTTATTGATAAAGTATAAATTAAACCTATGTATTTTTTATAAAACGTACAAGTCCGGAACACCAAAATAAACTATATTGTACTTTTCATAGCAGCAAAAATATTCCACAATCATATGGAAAAGCACATATTTAATGCATAACTGTATCTGTTTTCATGGAGCTCAACAGCTGTCAGTTAAATAAAAAATTAAAACTGTATTGCAAACAGATTTTGTCTTTTTTTTATTTTTATTTAGAATGCAAAGGTTTGCTTTCCTATAAAGTATAGTGTTTTTATGGTGATTGTTCCTTCTCTTCCTAGTAATGTAGAGTTAACTTGTGATTGACGTGGGTCAGGTCTGGAGCATGCAAACATTATCATTTGATATCAATTAGGAGCAGACCCTGTCATTTATGCAAAGGAGGCAGATAACAAGCCCAAATGCAAATTGATATAAAACATCGTCTCAGCTAAAATGCGCTGTCTAAACACGTATCTTCTTCCAAGTTAAGTAGATGCTGTTGTCAGTTTTCGTGTCATCTACAAGGCTTTATTTTAAAACAAGTAGTCAGACGGTGTATATTTGCATTGTAATCAATTGGCCCCAGTCTGATGGATGTCATGTACAGTGATAAATATTTATGCTGCCTTTTTATTCTTATAAATTCTCATGGTATAGTTAATTACTGACTCATTGATTTTAACCTAAAATGCGGTGCCACGCAGCCACTGCATACGTATCGCGTCTCTGCATTTACCACAAAGTACAATTTATGTAATCTGGTTCTTAAATGTAGTCTGTAAAATGTGACTGTTCAAATGTTGGCTCTTTTAATACCGTATACAAGTTTCTGTTGTGTCACTTTTTGCTTTAATGGTCCCTTGCTAGTCACTTAATTGACAGCAGGTGGCGCTATATGTGTAGTGTGCGTTTCAGCAGAGGTGCTGGAGTGTTGTCCTTTTGTGTTGCTGCAGCAGTACAACTATTATTGTGCTTGAATGTGGCGACAATTTACTTCTTAGGCTCCATTCACACGTCCGCAATTTCGTTCCGTATTTTGCGGAACAAAATTGCGGACCCATTCGATTCTATGGGGCAGCACATCGTGGACCCGCACTTCCGTTCTGCAAAAGAATAGAACATGTCCTATTCTTGTCCGCAATTGCGGACAAGAACAGGCATATTCTATTAGTGACGGCAATGTGCGGTCCGCAAAATGCGGAACGCACATTGCCGCTGTCCATGTTTTGCGGATTCGCGGATCCGTGGATCCGCAAAACACGTTGCGGACGTGTGAATGGAGCCTTATACTATAGACTCTCAAGCCAAAAACGCACACATTTTGGAAAGTCCCTTGAGTGTCTTTTATCCTCTTTATGTTTTTGATGAATATATCAGGAACATATGGCGTCTCTCATTAATCCTCCCCAGTGGTAACAATATTAAGTATTTTAATATATGTAATAAGAATAATTATTTTGAGTATTAAGTGCCCACAATTTTCACATCGCTGTGCAAAAAGTCACAAGGCATGGTGCGGTACAATCAAATACAATATTACAATATGAATATAAAGACAAAGCTTACAAATCTATAAGGAATGGGATGTTACGACCATAGCATATACAAATCATACAACCTTTTCTCACCAATATGGCCACCCGAAAATATTTTTCAGCTGAGATTTGTGAGCAATATACAGTATTTAATGAAAACTTGTCATGCTGTAGGCACAGTCCTTTCTTTGGGCAGTATCGTATAGGACAGAAGGAGCTGAACAGACTGAAATAGTTTTGTAAGAAAAGATTCCAGTATAACTTGTATTTTTATTATCACAATTTACAATTATTATTAGGAAATATTTATTTAATTCCTGCTGTTTCTTGGGGGCAGTCTTACCAATCTCTGTGTGCACACTCATACAGGGAAGGTTGTCAATCACTGGTAACCCCTCCTACTGGACTCCTAGCTTTAGAAAGAGCAAGGTTTTAAATAAATAAAATACAAGTTATACTACCGTATACATCAATCTGCTCAGCTCATTCACCATCAGCAAGTGATATCATTCGGGTAAGTATAGGTATGAGAACACATTTGCTTCCATGAGAATTTCCTCCCGTCCTGCTTGTTTTTCCTCCTGAAGTGACATCTTTGCTAATAAATATTTGCACATCGCTGAATGATTCTGCTTGTTGCTCACTGTTGTAAAAGTTATCTCAAACGGCTGAGGAAATCCGCACTGTACTGACCTCAAGGGAACACTTGTCATTCCTGTGTAGAAACAATTTTATTTCGTTTATTTGTAGTGATGCAATGTACCTCTCCCCAAGGGCAGAAAAACATCACATGAACCACTTACCATTATACATACTGCTGTGATATAATGGGTATAAACAGACTTATCCACTGCATTTCTGGTCTGAAATCTATATGAAAATGCGGTCATATCAATACTATTATACTATACTCAATGTTCTCCAAAACAATATTCACTTAATCATTTACAACACTGAGTGAGAACAAACTGTTCATAAATTCATGAAAAGTACATCAAATAGGGGACTCTTTCCACTGTAAGAAAAAAAATCTGTACCTACTGTAAAAAAAAATTTTTAAGGCGCTTGTACAGATTATCAACAACTGTGCTTAATATTTTGCCATTCACCATTAATGCTGCTAATGCGCTCATGTTAATATCGATAGACATATAGTATATGTCTTATAATTTTTATGATTCATTATGGTTTTCCAATCTATATAGATATAAAGAAGGACGTATGTATGTATGTTCCGCGATCACTCAAAAACGCAACCATTGATTTCAACGAAACTTGGTTTACACATCCCTTGCTACCTAGAAATCTTGAGGGGGTCACAGCTCTCTAGGACGTACCGGTCCGGAGATATTCCCAAAAAATGACCTGCATTAGCCAATACAAGGCTGCAAGTCTTTCTCTTCATATCCCAACTGCCATACACATGGTCACATGTCCCTTATCAGACAATAGAAGCTCGCAGGCCCTTAGCCTCCACATACACACAGTTTTACTCCAGGTTTCCATAACAACCCAACCATAGCCTAGCATTATAAAAATTGTTGAGACAAAATGTTGCGCAACACGTCATCATGTAGCCCTAGCATTAAAGAGGCAGGGTGCTGTGGAGGTGACTGTTAAAGGGACGGGCACTGTGGAGGTCTCTGTTAAAGAGGCGTTCACTGTGGATGTTACTATAAAGAGGGCAGGCCATTGTGGAGGTTGCTGTTAAAGGGGTGGACACTGTGGAGCCATATGTCGCGAGCAGGCGTCATATTTAAAATCCCTTCTTTCGCCATACATGTGTGGTGCTGGGACAGAAGGGGTTAAGTGATGCCCACATTCTGCCTCCACTATTGAAGGATTCATGCTATCATAGCACTTACCTGATCCCCTGTGCACTGGCTCCAGTGTGTCTATTGTCCGATCCTCGGCTTGGTCACTTCTGGCCAGGCAAGGACATGGTTACTTGCGCCCTGGTAGCCAACCACTGGCTTCAGCAGTGGTTTGCTGCTTGTGGACATGTTACTGCAGCTGCCAGCCATTAGCTGCAAGGGAGCAAGTGACGATGCCCAGCGGAAGTGAGCAAGCCAGGAACCAAAAGACGAACATATTGAAGCCAGCGCACAGGACCAGAGCAGTGCGAAGCAGGTTATTTCAATAGCGGAGACAGGTTGTGGGCATTACTTAAAGGGGTTGTCTCACCTCAAACATGGCATGTTGCTAGAATATGCCACCAACGTCAAATAGGTGCGGGTCCCACCTCTGGGACTCGCAACTATCTCTAGAACGGTGTCCCCAAAGTGAACAAGAGCGCACTGTGCATGCGTGGCCCCCATCCATTTATTTCTATGGGAGTTCAAAAAATAGCAGAAAGCTGGCTCGGTTATTTCCGGCAGAGCCATAAAAGTGAATGGAGCGATGACGGCGCTTGCGCGGTGCGCTCTCCATTAACTTCTATGATAGTTTAGAAAATAGCCAAGCGTGCATAGAAGTGAATTGAGAGCTTGTTCACTTTGAGACCCTGTTCTAGAGATAGATGCGGATACATTGGTGCATTGGTGGCATATCCTAGCAATATGTCACCTGTGTCTGAAGTGACACAACCTCTTTAAAAGTTAGTTATTCCCAGAAAACCCCTTTAATGTTATCCCAGGAGACAACAGCAAGAGGTGTCACTTTTACAGTAGGGCTTGGATAACTATAGGGGTTTCCCTACAAAAAACTAACAGTGGTTCTCCTATTGTAATTAGGTTGAAAATACTTATTGTGGTAAATAATTCCTATTGTTTTCAAGTTGTTATTTTTTTGTTTTCCTTACAATCTGAAATTCATTCTGAATAACTGGAAGAGAAGAAACAGAACTAAGCACACCACATCTGTTTACTTTGTAATAGCTGCATGAGGTGATGACACTATTGCCAAGACTGATCTGTGTAGGTCAATGACCAAAAACATGCTTTTTACATCTTCAGTGAGAGGACACTGTAAATAAATAGATTACTTTGGATACATTTCACCTTATTGTCCCGAAAATGTTCAAATGCAATAATAAAAATAATATTAATAAACATCAATAATTGTAGTAGTAATAATAATAATAATACACATCAATAATTGTAGTAGTAATAATAATAATAATAATAATAATAATAATAATAAGCATTAATAATGAAAATAATAGTAAGCATAAATTATTATAATAATATTAGTAATAATAATTAGCATTAATAATGAATATAATAGTAGATGTCAATAATCAGTAGTGTTGAGCAAATCAAGCTTAGGATCATTGATTCGATTTGGTCAAACACTTCAATTTTAATGCTGTCTCCGAACAGCATTAAAATGTATTGCCTCGTCGGCGCGAGAATTCATTCGGTAATCTTTTCTACATCTTTAAAAACTAGCTGATACCTAAACAGGCCTCAAACATACCCTGTTCCCAGAATTCCAGATGAGTGCTACCTGGCCTATAAGGCTTCTCACTCCATTTAGGCGCTCTCCATAAGGAGATATAGTATCCTCTGAATCCTGACCTAGATCTCTCACCCAGTAAAGCCAGTACTCTCTGCTCTGTGTTGATGAGGGGCAATCACTGCAAATCTGCAGATGAGGTGCTGGCTTGATTATTGCATGTCGCAAGGTCTTTTTAAAGGGTCGAATATTGACTTATAGGATAGCTGCCTTATATCTGGTGGTATTAGAGGCAAAGCATGTTACGAGCTCATTTGCATACCCTGTTCCCAGAATTCCAGAGGAGCATTGCCTGGCCTACAAGACTCTTCATGCTGTTTAGGCGCTCTCCATAAGGAAATATAGTATCCCATGAACAATATTAATAAGCCTTAATAATAGTGGTCATAATAAAAAAGTTTTACTAATAAAAGTAACCTTAATAATGATGATAAGAATATTATTAATAATAAAAACCTTTATCTTTGTAATTCCTAAGATTCAGCAGCATGTAAGAAGAGGAAGTAATGAAAACAATAGAGCATCAATAAAGAAAAAGAAGGAAGGGGAAAATTTTAAGCAAATTAGAAAATCAAACAGAACTGTACACACAAAAGTTATATATTAAGTTAAAGTTAGTGTCTGTGCATTTTACATACACAGCCAGTGACATAATATATCTTAATATACAAATATTTCAATACATTGCAATTAAAAATCGAAAGTTAAACCCCCTAGTAGGACTAAAAATGCTGAAAAACATTCAAAAAAATTGCAAGACTTGATTCAGACAACCATCTTCATTTTCACCCACAAAGCATAGATGTATGTGGACATCTGGATGGAGTCCAGGGTGAATCCGTTTTTTTTTTTTCCAGTCTAGGACAGAAATTGGACAAGAACAATGCATGCTGCAATTTTCTCTGCACCAACCCATAGTGTTTGGGCAAAAAAACGGATATCTGAATTATACCACTTAGGGCGGGTTCACATCAGCGTTACGAATTCCGTTATTGTCTTCCGTTATAACATGGTTATAACAGAAAACAACAGAATTTATAAGACGAAATTCAGAACGGAAACGTTTACAGGCATTCCGTTTTGATCCGGCATAATAGAGACCTATGGGCAAGCATAACGGATCTGTCTGGTTTCCATTATCCAGGATGGAAAATAAAGTCCTGTCGTCTGGCCTGGATAGTTGTT
Source organism: Bufo gargarizans (assembly GCF_014858855.1). NCBI lineage: Eukaryota > Metazoa > Chordata > Amphibia > Anura > Bufonidae > Bufo > Bufo gargarizans. The sequence continues at coordinate 455,371,803 of NC_058082.1, forward strand.
TGCAATAAACCTGCCAAATCAAAAGAGACAAGGCACAATGGATGACCCCTTCCCGATGTAACATAAATGGATATTTAACCCCTTCCCGACATATGACGTAACAGTACGTCATGGCGGCAAATAAATTGCCCCATTTTGACATACTATTACGTCATGGTGATCGGGCGGGCACCGGAGCAGTGCGCACCAGATCACTGCAGGGGCTCAGCAGTCCCTGATAGCTGGGCCCCTGCTGTATCTGCAAGCATCGCTGTAAAAGCCAATGGCGGCGGATTAATCCCTTCTATGCTGCGGTCAGCCCTGACCGTGGCTTATATGGTGCATGCAGTGGGTGAGGCAATCCATCGGGTCCCTGCGCTGCTGTGGGTGACAAGGCAGCCCGATGCCATGCACAGGCTGCCAAATGCCCAGGCTGGGTCTCCTAGGCAACCTTTTAGTGTATTTCTCTGTGTACAGATGTATTGTAATGTATTGCAGAGGGGATCAGACCCTCAAAAGTTGAAGTCCCAGAGTGGGACAGAAATAAAGTTTAAAATAACAACAAAAAAGTGTTTTAATAAAAAAGTTTCAAGTAAAAAAAGAAAAAAAAAGCCCCTTTCCCCTGATTTTATAATAAAAAATAGGAAAAAAACACACATATTAGGTATCACTGCATCCGTAATGACTGGCTCTATAAATATATCACATGATCCACCCCGTCCGATAAACACCATAAAAAAATAAAAACAGTGTAAAAAGATGCAATTTTTGTCACCTTACATCACAAAAAGTGCAACACCAAGCAATCAAAAAATGAGACCCTAACTAAGACAATCGGTCAAAAATAAAAAAGCTATGGCTCTCAGACTATGGAGACACTAAAACATCTATTCTTTAAAAAAATGCTATTATTGTGTAAAACTTAAATAAATAATAAAAAGTATACATATTAGGTATTGCCACGTCCATAACGATCTGCTCTATAAAAAGTCACAAGACCTAACCCCTCAGGTGAACGCTGTAAAAATAAATAATTAAAAACTGTGCCAAAACAACCAATTTTTTTGTCACCTTGCCACATAAAGTGTAATAATGAATGTTTAAAAAATCATATGTACCCAAAAATGGTACCGATAAAAACATCAACTCTTCCTACAAAAAAAGAGCCCGTGCACAAGACGATCGGCAGAAAATTAAAAAAAATATGGCGTTCAGAAAATGAAGATACAAAAACATAATTTTTCTTTAAAATGCTTTATTATGTAAAACTGAAAAAAACAAACAAAGAAAGTAGACATATTTGATATCATTGCGTCTGTAACAACCTGCTCTATAAAAATAGCACTTGATCTACCCTGTCAGATGAAGGTTGTAAAAAATAAAAACGGTGCCAAAACAGCCATTTTTTGGTTACCTTGCCTCACAAAAAACGTAATATAGAGCAATTAAAAATCATATGTACCCCAAAATAGTACTAATAAAACTGACAACTTATCCCATAGTTTCCAAAATGGGTTCACTTTTTGGGAGTTTCTTCTGTAAGCGTGGCATCTAAAAACCAGTCCAGTAAAATCTGCCTTCCAAAAACCATATGGCGCTTCTTTTCTTCTGTGCCCTGCCGTGTGCCCTTACAGCAGTTTACCACCACATGTGGGGTGTTTCTGTAAACCGCAGAATCAGGGTTATAAATATTGAGTATTGTTTGGCTGTTAACCCTCGATGTGTTAAAGAAAAAAATGGATTAAAATGGAAAATCTGCCAAAAATTTGAAATTTTGTCTCAATTTTCCTTTAATTTTTGTGGAACACCCAAAGGGTTAACAAAGTTTGTAAAATCAGTTTTGAGTAACTTGAGGGGTGTTGTTTCTAAAATCGGGTCATTTATGGGGAGTTTCCACTATGTAAGCACCACAAAGTGAATTCAGACCTGAACTGGTCCTTAAAAAGTGGGTTTGGGAAATTTTCTTAAACATTTTAAGAATTGCTTCTAAAATTCTAAGCCTTCTAACGTCCTATAAAAATAAAATGACATCTACAAAATGATGCCAATAATAAAGTAGACATATGGGGAATGTTATCTAATAAATATTTTATGAGGTATCACTTTCTGTTTTAAAAGCAGAGAATTGAAATTTTGAAAATTGAGAATTTTTTATTTTTTTTGTAAATATGGGATCTTTTCATAAATAAAGATGAAATATATTGATCAAAATTTATGACGAAGTATATATCATGAAGTATAATGTGTCACGAGAAAACGGTCTCAGAATGACGTGGATAAGTAAAAGTTTTCCAAAGTTATTACCACATAAAGTGACACATCTCAGATTAGCAAAAAATGGCCTGGGCAGGAGGACGAAAACTGGCCTGGGGTAGAAGGGGTTAATGTCAGATGGTGGTTGGTTGATTGAACTATACTATATATTATGGATAAAAGACCCTATCTCAACAGGGCATATAATGCAGTGAACTGTAGAAAGGAACAAGCAATAATTTGTGGAAAAAGCTACCCTAAAATGTTCAGATTGTGGGGGTACAATTTTTCCCTAAAGCAAGTTATTGACATCAACTTTCCCTGAAAGAAAATCATACAATCTGCATAACTTACAATCTGTTTACCATTTTAACAGCATCAACTCTGCCAAACCAGAATATAAAGAACAAGGGCTCATGCACATGGCCATAGTTTTAGTCCGCATCCGATATACGTTATTTGCTCCTCGGATGCGGACCCAAAGGTAACAAAATAATAATAAAAGTCCGTTCAACAGCTCTGCAAAAAAATAGGAAATGGCCTATTCTTGTCTGCTTTGTGGAAAAGGCTAGGACATTTCTGGAGGAGTAAAAAAAAAATGGTGGCATGTATCTGTGTTTAGCAGATCTGCGGTGTGCAAGAGCCCTAAGGAAGATCACATTCTTTTAAATAGCGTGGGTCGTTAACCACATAGAGCTTATCAAGAGTATTAGGCAAAAAGTCCCAAATAGGACAAATAAGGGACAGATACCTTAAAACCAAAATTGAGTTCAACAAGTTGCTGAATGTGGATAGGCATTTCACAGATGGCTTCAGATTTAGATCTATTCATCTTAAAAGGGTTGTGCAGTGGTGTAAAATTGGTGACCTAGCCTCACGATAGGTCATTAACCCCTTCAGCACCGGTCCTTTTTTCTTTTCTTTTTTTGTTTTCAGTTTTTACTCCCAGCCTTCCCAGGGCCATAACTTTTTTATTTTTCCATTTATATACCCATATGAGGGCTTGTTTTGTGGGACAAATTGTACTTTCTAATGGCACTATTTATTGTTACACTATTGGAGTCTAGGAAACTTTGACTATGCTCCTATGGAGCCATATCACAGCCAGGAACCTATCTGCAGCAGCCTCCGATCATTCAGGAAAACTGAGACTAGGCTGCTGCACATACTATCTGGCTCCACAAGCCCCACTAGAGGGAGCCGTTGCATGCCCAGGAGCTCTTGCTTCCAGGTTTTTGAGCTCCCAGATACCGTGGTAACATTTGACCTCAGCATCTGAGGGGGTTAAACATATGCAACAGACATTATTGTCGATCACATACATTAGCCCCGGGTGTCTGCTATTTAAAACAGCAGGCAGTGTGCCATATTTAAATACCCAACTCCCAATGTAAATTTACGCCGGGTGGTCAGGAAGGGGTTTAATATCAGATCAGCGGTGGGCCGAACCCGGCACCACGACCGGTCAGCTTCCTTTTCAAAGTTTACCTGTATGTCATCTCCGTTTTAGCAGCGGTACAGTGTAATTACAGCTTATTCTTCCATTCAAGTCAGTGGGACGAGCAGTCCTGCACCACCACTACAAAGAAGAGAATATGCAGATAAACTTTGAAAATGAAGCAGCGCTTGTAGGAGAGCCGTGACCACTTCAAACAACTGATTGGAGGGGTTGCTGGGAGTCTGACCCCTGCCAATATGATATTGATGACCTATCCTCCATTAATATAATGGTGATGGTCCAGAGTATCCTTTCAGGATGCTTATAAAAAAATGAGAGGAAAGTGTGTTGCTGAGAATCTGTTCACCTACCATTAACCCCTTACACATAATGCCGTGCATTGTAGGGGAAGTACTGAGTGGGCTCATGAGCTGAGCCTGCTTCATATGCAGTTGGTGCCAGCAGCCACAATGATCGAGATTGGAGATAAGTCTGATCCGGTCACTTAAACCCCTCTGATATTGTGGTCAGTAGCAACCACAACATCTGAGCAGCTAGACAGAGGGAGAAGGCTCACTCTGGCCTCCGATTGGTGTACCTGTGGTGAAATTGCATTGCTTCGATCGATTTCTATCTCAGGCCTCTCACAGTAAGTTATCTGTTAAGCCATGTCTGAACTAGGGTTTTACAGATGACCAGTAAAAACCTTATAGACTGCAATAGTATTCTATTGCAGTCTATGATGCAAGTGACCAGGGGATCACATATTCAAGTCCCCTAAAGGGACAAAAAATTACAGTAAAAAAAAAATATGTTTTAAAAATTTAAAATACACAAAAATATAACAAAAATTAAAATAATCTCACATTCCTAATTTTATGCATGAAAATAAACTATAAAAAGTAAATGTAATTAAAAAGTTATCAAAATGTTGCACTCATCCCAAAATGGTAACAATAAAAATAACGTTTGCCTCACAAAAAAAATATTTTTAATGGTTTTTATTTTGTCATATTGCACTGACATTTTATCCCTCAAAGAATGTTTCCAACGCAATATATGGTAAATTAAATAGTGCCATTAATAATTACAACTTGTCCTGCAAAAAATAAGCCCTTATATGACAATGTGAATGAAAAAATGTAAAAATCATGTCTCTTTGAAGGTCGAGGATATAAAAACAAAAAAGCAAAAACCAACATTGCCTCTGTTCTTAAGGGCTAAAGACAAAAATCTCCACACCACATCAGATATTCTTACCAATGAGCACATTAAAGAGGACCTTTCACCGATTTACAATGTGAACTAAGTATACAGACATGTAGAGCGGCGCCGGGGATCTCACTGCACTTACTATTATCCCCGGGCGCCGCTCCATTCTCCTGCTATTCCCTCCGGTATCTCCGCTCACTAAGTTATAGTAGGCGGAGATTTCAGTCCCAAAGTTATGGTAGGCGGAGTCTGCCCTTGTTCTGCTCTAGCGCTGGCCAATTGCAGCGCAGAGCTCACAGCCTGGGAGGTTATTTTCTCCCAGGCTGTGAGCTCTGCAATGAGATTGGCCAGCGCTACAGAAGAACAAGGGCAGACTCCGCCTACTATAACTTAGTGGCCGGAGATACCGGAGGGAATAGCAGGAGAACGGAGCGGCGCCCGGGGATAATAGTAAGTGCAGTGAGATCCCCGGGCACCGCTTTACATGTCTGTATACTTAGTTCACAGTGTAAAAATCGGTGAAAGGTCCTCTTTAATGGGATCATTCATTGAGGCAAAGTTGTTGGTATTACCCATTTTTTATCATATAGGGACCTGCACCCATGGGTCTAGACATTCTTTTGCAAGAACAAATGGAAATTTATCATGACAAAGAATCGGTACTCTGCATTTGAAAGGATGCCCTGACCTAAGTGGTGAGAGTGGCAACAGCATGAAGAGTCACAAGAGAGGCCCCGGAACAGAGTGGTGAGAGTGGCAACAGTATGAATAGTCACAATAGTGGCACTGTAAAAGTGGGGAGGGGGGTCAACAGCAGTGGCAGTAACAGTACAAGATGGTGGCAGATCACAGTAGGAGCATGGCAGTGGAGGCAGCAGGAGTGTGGCATCAGGTGGGTGGCAGTATCAGAATAGTGGCAGCAGCATGTGGACAGAAGTAAAAGGCCTTTTATCACAATGTTCTAGTGTGGCAGCACACTACAGTCAGATCATTACTGCCAGAATGATCTAGTCTGTTGCATCACGTACCAGTGTCTTGAAATCCTGGTTGATCCAGGCCTGATGCATATTTATAAAGGTTAGCCTCTCAACATTTTGTGTTGAAAGGCAAGTTCTCTTTGGGGTAACTATGCCACCCGCCGCACTAAACATCTGCTCTGATGCCACACTACTCGCCGGGCAGGAAAGCTTGCCCACGGCAAACTCGGCGAGTTGTTCACAATTCAAGTTTGGCTGCCCAGTAGTCTTGGATCTGTGGTGACAGGGTGCAGTGAAAGTATGCCACCACCTGCTTGTTCATGTTCTGCTCCATATACTGCTGCTGGGTGGTTTTTTCAGTAGGCGGGTGAAGAAAAGTGCTCATCAGAAAATCAAGACTTAAGTTGCTGCTGATGGAGCTGGTGCTGCTCCTGCCCAGCACTCTCTAGTAGTCTTGGCAGTGGAGTGCAGAGCTCAAAGGGTCCCCCCAGTGAGGATGGGCGATGGTGCACGTAGGCAAAGACCAACTGACTACAAAGGATGTCTCGATAATAGTTGTGTTTTTCAGCCCTCTCAGAAGGTGTAAAAAAGGCCCCCATTTTGGACCGGTAGTGAAGGTCTAACATTGTGGAGAGCCAGTAGTTATCCCTCTACTGAATGGTAATAATGTAGCTGTCACTACGCAAGCAACTTAGCATGCATCTGGCCATTTGCGCAAGGGACTTGGAGGGACTCCCTGCCTCCATCTCCACTGCATTCTGCCATGGTCTGTCAGGGTCATCTTCGTCGTCGCCCCCTAGCTCCTCCTGCTCCTCTCCTGTCACTTGGGCAGATTAAACCACCTAATTCTGTATAGAATTTCTAAGCATTTATGTCCTCCTCATCGTCCTCCTCCTGTGCCAATTCAGCCTCCACAGGTCTCAGGTGGCCTTGAGATAAAGGCGCCACGTCTTCTGTCCCCTCACCAGTCAGATTTATCAGCATCCCTTGCAGGACCTGGAGAAGTGGAATGACATCATTCATCCCATAGTCCTGGCGACTCACAAATAAAGTGGCCTCCTCAAAGGGTCTGAGCAAACGCAGGTGTCACGTATGAGCTGCCACTGTCTGTCAAAGTTTCACCGTGGAGTAGTCCTGTCTGTCAATCATAATGAAGAAATCAGTCACAGATTTCCTCTGCTCATACAGTCGGTCCAACATGTGGAGCATGGAGTTCCAACGTGGTGAAACGTTGCATATGAGGCGATGTATGGGAACACTATTCTGCCTTTGCAGGTCAAGGAGGGCATGTTTTGCATGGTAGGAGTGGCTGAAGTGCATGCACAGTTTCGTTGACATTTTCAAGACATGCAGTGGGGTAGAAGACTTCAGGAACCAGGTGACAAGATTGAAGACGTGCTCCATGCAGGGCACATAGGTCAGCCCTAACTGACTCAGCACAGACAGAATGTTCTTCCCATTATCAGTGACCATGGTTTCTATTTCAAGTTGGTGAGGGGAAGATCCTCCCCAATGTGACTCAGTTCGCCCAGGCTGACCAGGTGCAGAACCATGTGACAACGCTGTGCTTTGTATAGGTGGTATGCTGGAAGACGACTCTGAACTGAGCCTACAGTGGAAGCTGAGGACAAGGTGGAGGATGAGGAGGGAGAGGAAGACATTGGCTTAGAAATTCCACCATTACAAAACACAGGCGGCATTGCCATCACCTGGCCAGTTGCTGGTGTGCCTGGGCCAGAACCACATTTACTCAGTGGGCTCTAAAGGACATTTATTGTCCTTGAACATAGTTACAAATCCACATGTCAAAACTGGCATGAACTGTACCAGATGCCGACAGGCCCAAGGACTGGCCCACCTTCTGTGCATGGATGGTACAGCCTTTTTTAGAGACGTAATGACGTCTTGGGACTCTCCATCTTGGCTGGGAATAATCCATCAGCTCTCTGAAAGGTGCAGAGTCAACAACATGGAAAGGCAGGGACTGTAGTACCAGCAACTTGGCCAGGTGCACGTTCAGCTTATGCACCGTTAGATGAATGCACGCATACTGTTGTCTCTTTGCAGTCGCTTTGGAGATCGATTGCTGGCGAAACACATGATGAGGTGTAGGAGGAGCATCAGGAGCAATAGAAGGGAAGGAACAACAGCTTCCTTCTGCTGAGGTTGAGGAGTCCTGACTGCTGGAGAAGGGATGCCGGCTGCTGGGAGATGCAGCGATTGCAGCGTCAAGCTGTGCCACTACATTAGTGCCATGTTTTTCCTAGGCCACTTTATGGTGACGCTCCACAAGTTGACGCAGAGGCCGCGGTGTCAACATTTGTACCCTGACCGCGCTTCCCCTTCTGCCCACATATCCTGCATACCGCCACATTAATGTCCTCCAGCGACTAGATAAAAAATTCCCACACTGCTTAGTATGGCATTTTACCCCCACCACTCCATGCTGACTGCCTGTCAGTGCCTTTTCCTGACTGTAGGCTCCTGAGTAGCAGATGGTCTACCCCTGGCGCATTTGGCTGCAGATATCCCACTGCTTCCACTCTGCTGGCTCAACAGCCATCCTGCTGCTGCTCAACACTGCCATCCTGCTGCTGTCTCATGAGTCTGCTGTCACCCCCACCCCTGATGATGATGCCCCCTCTTCACCAGGCTCCCACGTGCGATTGGCTACATCATCATCCACTACTGTCTGGTTGTCACTTATGTCACCCTCACCAGTCTCATGGCCACGTCCCTGACCACTCGCAACACATACTCCCACCCGACTGTCATCATCACTGTTTGCACACTTAAAGGAGGACACAGCAGACCTATCCTGCAAGTCTGTGCTGGCCTGTAGCTGCTGACTGTCCTCATTAAGCTTGTCCTCACTGAAAAATGAAGCAGAGCCGGCAGCATACTTTACTTCCCAAGCAGAAAGAGAACCAAAAGAAAGAGGCAGTTGCAGGTCCAGTGAGGGCACCAACGTTGTTCCTGGGCCATGCCAAATACGTGTTATGTCAGTGAAAGCCACCGATTCCTTGCTGTCTGTGTCTGAGATGATGTTGAAGAGCGAGCTGGATTGTTGGTCAAAATACGACCACTGTATGACAGTGGCAGCTCTGGCCTGTTGCTGCGGCTACTGCTACTACCACTCCTTCTGCTGCTACTTTTGCCAGCTACAGCAACATTTTTGCCACTGCCCTTTCCTTTTGAGGGCCCAGGCAACTGGCTGTTGGCCATTTTGTACAGTTACTGAATCTGTAATGTAACTATGTAGTTAAGTATGAATGGTGCAGCAGTTAAACTAGATAAATGTGCCTATATATTAGACTGCCTGTTGACACTGTGTCTAACACACAGTAAGTCTATGTATAACAGATTAAAGACTAACTAAGCTTTTAATGAAGTTTTTTTTTAAATGTCCCAAATGCCCCAATAATATTTTTTATAATTACATTTATTTATGGATTTTGCATTATTACTAGAGATATTTCACCCTAAAGCGTAGATTTCCTTGTGCGCCTTAAATTCGGTATTCTCCACACCACTGACTTCTCATCAGTGTACAGAGTACGGACTGTACACTTTATGAATGGGGCCGCAGAGAACGGTGTACACCACTGTGAAGTCAGTGGTGTGGAGAATAGTGAGTTTAAAGCGGTAGGAAATCTGTGCTTTAGGGTGGAATATCTCTATAAAAAATGCAAAATCCATACATAAAATAAATTAGAAAAATTATTAGTAAGGCATTTGGGAAATTTTAAGAAAAACTTCATTAAAAGTTTAGTTACTTTTTAAGTCTTAATGGTGCAGCAGGTGAACTAGAGAAACACGCCTATATATTAGACAGCATGTTGACAATGAGTCTGATGCACAGTAAGTCTATGTACTTGGCAGCAGATGAACAAGATCTGTAGCACCTATATATTAGACTGTCTATTGACACTGAGGCTGACGCACAGTAAGTCTATGTGTAACAGAACAGATTAAGTTTTAAGGACACAGCAGGTGAACTAGCGAAACGTGCCTATATATAAGACTGCGTCTGACACACAAAACGTGCCTATATATAAGAGTTGAGTCTGACACACAGTAAGTCTATGTGTAACGGACCGTTTCAGCAGACAAGGGGTTAAGATCCGTTTAGGCGATATGCCCCTTTCCGAGAGACAGGCACAGCTACTGCAGAACACCAACCTCCCGAACTGGATACAAAATAGCACTCCAAACTGTAACCTCGCAAATAGCTGTCAGTCAGACGAACAGGAAAAGCGTATCCATCAGCTTACACTCCTGGCAATCAGTCTCCAACAGCATACAGGGAATCCCCCCAATAACGAGACAAGGCTCCGTGTTGAGGGTCAAGCAGTGCTCTCAGGTGCTGGCACACCCAGCCTGGTTTTTATTACAGTTTGTTGCAGATACAACATATCCCCACAATGCATCATGGTTTCCTCCCCTCTGTCCCGGAGACGACCGAAGACAATCCAATTATGTCTCAGGACAAAGGGGAGATCACCAATACACATGTGGAGACAACAGGAGAGGAATCACCACCCAAACACACAATGGCACACCCCCACAGCAAACACAGACATTTAACATATCCCCAGATAGCTCAAGTCTGAGTGCATATCATTAGGTGAATGGCACTCAGAATACACAAATACAATAATATTAGCTATCTGGGTGCCCTCACATAACATACAATTTAACCGAACGCATAATAACATAAAATTCAATTCTACAGACAGATTTAAGCTGTGCGGCCGGTCTGTTTTCTCCTTTAAAGTTACTATGGGCCATAATCCTGAGGCAAGAGGCTTTTAAACAGCCCTCTCCAAAACCCAGTGGCGAGGTTGGTTTCGCCACACATCTCCCCCCCCCCAGGGAAGACTAACCAGATACCTGACCTCACGCCGGTCGGTACCTGAGTTAGTCTGGCAGCCCACCCACAACCCAATACTGGACCTGTTGAATTTAGTAGGCTGTCTCTGTCCAGTGAATCCACCAAGGTTATATTGGTAGCTGGTACTCCCGGTCTCTGAGTTGCTCCCTGGCTTGGAGTGGAGGTTGCTTTGTGGGCAGGGATCAGCGGGACTCTGCCCTGGTGCCATCACTACCACGGAAGAAGCCTGGTTGGAGTCTGGTTGTTGGAGGGGGAAACCGACTGTCTGGGGGACAGGACCGACTGTCCCTACCCCCTGTGCTGTAAGTGCAGAGACCACGGTCCCATCTGCACAGTTGTGGGGCTTACTGTCTCCCCCTGGTGCGTTAAGCTGCCGCTGGGGAGAGGGGGTAACGAGCTCCTCTCCCATACATACTTCCAGCCGCTGGGGAGGGCGACCGACCGCCTCCGCTCCCAATACAGTGTCCTGCTGCTGGGGAAAGGAGACTGGGCTCTCTATTCCCTGTAGGACACTCTGCCGCTGGGGGACAGGACCGACTGTCTCTGCCCCCTGTAACTCCGTCTGCCGCTGGGGAATGGAGACTCGGCTCCCAATTTCCAAAAAATCATGCTGCTGCTGGGGGGCAGGAACAACTACCTCTGCCCCCTGTAACTCAGCCTGCCGCTGGGGAGGGAGGCCGCTGCTCTCCCCTCCCTGCACTTCACACTGCCGCTGGGGAATGGAGACTAGGCTCCCAATTCCCTGCAGGACCGGCGGAGAGACCTCGGTCCCATCTCTACCGGCCACCTGGGGTCCTTCCCAGTAACACTCTACAATATCTGCCCAGCTGAATGGGTCTGGATCTGGGTCTGTCACCTTACCGTCCTGCTGAGCCTTCTCAATGGAGTGGAAGAGATCTCGGTAGTCCTGCTCCAGTTCCCACTCCAGGGTTGCTAGGTGAGCCAGGTCTTTCTCTACTTCATGGGGGTCATCCCACTCATGCCTAGCCTCCCTCTCATAGAAAATGTCCTGAAGTCTGGACTGTGCAGGGCTGCCAAAGTCAGGCTCTGCAAAGGACTCCCATAACAAGCCAGGACCATCAAACTCCTCTCCCTCTGGCTTGTCATGCTCAGCTGCCCAGGGTATAAACTGTGCCACATACCACCAAAGCGCCTGGTAGGCATCCTCCAGCCATAGCTCCTGCCATACCCGGTGCTGTAGTTCTATCACCCATTCCTCCAGGGGCTGCTCTCCCAGGAAGGACATCCGCAGGGCCACTTGCTTCTGCAACCGCTGCTCTTCACTGGGGAGACTCTCACCTCGCTGGTATTGTACATTATCCAGGGCCTGGTACCAGATGCCTTTCCTTAATGCATCCCGGCCATCCAGGTCCTCCTCCTCGTATAACACTGCTGGTTCCATCCTGGTGCTTTTAGGGTCGCTGTACTGGGACATGCGTTGCCCTTAAATTGTAGAATCCAAAGAAATGGTGTCTCCTGTAGCTGTCCTTCTGGCTGTAGGAACGATCCCGCTGCTTGCCACCAATGTAACTGACCGTTTCAGCAGACAAGGGGTTAAGATCCGTTTAGGCGATATGCCCCTTTCCGAGAGACAGGCACAGCTACTGCAGAACACCAACCTCCCGAACTGGATACAAAATAGCACTCCAAACTGGAACCTCGCAAATAGCTGTCAGTCAGACGAACAGGAAAAGCGTATCCATCAGCTTACACTCCTGGCAATCAGTCTCCAACAGCATACAGGGAATCCCCCCAATAACGAGACAAGGCTCCGTGTTGAGGGTCAAGCAGTGCTCTCAGGTGCTGGCACACCCAGCCTGGTTTTTATTACAGTTTGTTGCAGATACAACATATCCCCACAATGCATCATGGTTTCCTCCCCTCTGTCCCGGAGACGACCGAAGACAATCCAATTATGTCTCAGGACAAAGGGGAGATCACCAATACACATGTGGAGACAACAGGACAGGAATCACCACCCAAACACACAATGGCACACCCCCACAGCAAACACAGACATTTAACATATCCCCAGATAGCTCAAGTCTGAGTGCATATCATTAGGTGAATGGCACTCAGAATACACAAATACAATAATATTAGCTATCTGGGTGCCCTCACATAACATACAATTTAACCGAACGCATAATAACATAAAATTCAATTCTACAGACAGATTTAAGCTGTGCGGCCGGTCTGTTTTCTCCTTTAAAGTTACTATGGGCCATAATCCTGAGGCAAGAGGCTTTTAAACAGCCCTCTCCAAAACCCAGTGGCGAGGTTGGTTTCGCCACACATCTCCCCCCCCCAGGGAAGACTAACCAGATACCTGACCTCACGCCGGTCGGTACCTGAGTTAGTCTGGCAGCCCACCCACAACCCAATACTGGACCTGTTGAATTTAGTAGGCTGTCTCTGTCCAGTGAATCCACCAAGGTTATATTGGTAGCTGGTACTCCCGGTCTCTGAGTTGCTCCCTGGCTTGGAGTGGAGGTTGCTTTGTGGGCAGGGATCAGCGGGACTCTGCCCTGGTGCCATCACTACCACGGAAGAAGCCTGGTTGGAGTCTGGTTGTTGGAGGGGGAAACCGACTGTCTGGGGGACAGGACCGACTGTCCCTACCCCCTGTGCTGTAAGTGCAGAGACCACGGTCCCATCTGCACAGTTGTGGGGCTTACTGTCTCCCCCTGGTGCGTTAAGCTGCCGCTGGGGAGAGGGGGTAACGAGCTCCTCTCCCATACATACTTCCAGCCGCTGGGGAGGGCGACCGACCGCCTCCGCTCCCAATACAGTGTCCTGCTGCTGGGGAAAGGAGACTGGGCTCTCTATTCCCTGTAGGACACTCTGCCGCTGGGGGACAGGACCGACTGTCTCTGCCCCCTGTAACTCCGTCTGCCGCTGGGGAATGGAGACTCGGCTCCCAATTCCCAAAAAATCATGCTGCTGCTGGGGGGCAGGAACAACTACCTCTGCCCCCTGTAACTCAGCCTGCCGCTGGGGAGGGAGGCCGCTGCTCTCCCCTCCCTGCACTTCACACTGCCGCTGGGGAATGGAGACTAGGCTCCCAATTCCCTGCAGGACCGGCGGAGAGACCTCGGTCCCATCTCTACCGGCCACCTGGGGTCCTTCCCAGTAACACTCTACAATATCTGCCCAGCTGAATGGGTCTGGATCTGGGTCTGTCACCTTACCGTCCTGCTGAGCCTTCTCAATGGAGTGGAAGAGATCTCGGTAGTCCTGCTCCAGTTCCCACTCCAGGGTTGCTAGGTGAGCCAGGTCTTTCTCTACTTCATGGGGGTCATCCCACTCATGCCTAGCCTCCCTCTCATAGAAAATGTCCTGAAGTCTGGACTGTGCAGGGCTGCCCGAAGTCAGGCTCTGCAAAGGACTCCCATAACAAGCCAGGACCATCAAACTCCTCTCCCTCTGGCTTGTCATGCTCAGCTGTCCCAGGGTATAAACTGTGCCACATACCACCAAAGCGCCTGGTAGGCATCCTCCAGCCATAGCTCCTGCCATACCCGGTGCTGTAGTTCTATCACCCATTCCTCCAGGGGCTGCTCTCCCAGGAAGGACATCCGCAGGGCCACTTGCTTCTGCAACCGCTGCTCTTCACTGGGGAGACTCTCACCTCGCTGGTATTGTACATTATCCAGGGCCTGGTACCAGATGCCTTTCCTTAATGCATCCCGGCCATCCAGGTCCTCCTCCTCGTATAACACTGCTGGTTCCATCCTGGTGCTTTTAGGGTCGCTGTACTGGGACATGCGTTGCCCTTAAATTGTAGAATCCAAAGAAATGGTGTCTCCTGTAGCTGTCCTTCTGGCTGTAGGAACGATCCCGCTGCTTGCCACCAATGTAACTGACCGTTTCAGCAGACAAGGGGTTAAGATCCGTTTAGGCGATATGCCCCTTTCCGAGAGACAGGCACAGCTACTGCAGAACACCAACCTCCCGAACTGGATACAAAATAGCACTCCAAACTGGAACCTCGCAAATAGCTGTCAGTCAGACGAACAGGAAAAGCGTATCCATCAGCTTACACTCCTGGCAATCAGTCTCCAACAGCATACAGGGAATCCCCCCAATAACGAGACAAGGCTCCGTGTTGAGGGTCAAGCAGTGCTCTCAGGTGCTGGCACACCCAGCCTGGTTTTTATTACAGTTTGTTGCAGATACAACATATCCCCACAATGCATCATGGTTTCCTCCCCTCTGTCCCGGAGACGACCGAAGACAATCCAATTATGTCTCAGGACAAAGGGGAGATCACCAATACACATGTGGAGACAACAGGACAGGAATCACCACCCAAACACACAATGGCACACCCCCACAGCAAACACAGACATTTAACATATCCCCAGATAGCTCAAGTCTGAGTGCATATCATTAGGTGAATGGCACTCAGAATACACAAATACAATAATATTAGCTATCTGGGTGCCCTCACATAACATACAATTTAACCGAACGCATAATAACATAAAATTCAATTCTACAGACAGATTTAAGCTGTGCGGCCGGTCTGTTTTCTCCTTTAAAGTTACTATGGGCCATAATCCTGAGGCAAGAGGCTTTTAAACAGCCCTCTCCAAAACCCAGTGGCGAGGTTGGTTTCGCCACACTATGTATAACAGAAAAGATTAAAGGGGTTATCCGAAGTCTAAAAGATTTCCTACTCAATGCCACACCCAGAGCATGCTGCAATTTAAAGAAAAAAACCCTATTGACCTAAAAACACATTCAAGTCTCAAAAAATGCCACTTTAAAAAACACCTGTTTGTCCTATTTTTAATATTTAACATACACTTCCTTGCAACATCTGGGGCTAGTGTTTTTTGCCTTCAAAATTCAAGTAAGAAAAATGCACCAAAACCACAAAATGCCTCAAAACACATAAATGTTACAGATGTTACATGCCAGGCAATAGGAAATAATAATATTCGACAAACAATATTTTTTGTAGTGACATTTCAACCACTTCCCAACCGCACATTGACTATAAACGTCCTTGTCCGTAGGTTTATCTCTGAATGGACGTTCTGAAACGTTCATTCAGGGATGACAGCTGCACGCTAATCGTGCAGCTGCCGAGCGGGGGACTCCAAGTCAGTGACAGCAGGGCACCCCAGAGAGAAGGCAGGGACAGTTCCCAGGTGTCCCTGCCTTCTATATTGCTGTATACACAGCGCTCAACGAGCGATGTGTGTACAGGTCAGGAAGTGCTATGCCGCTTCCTGTCCTGGCCCGGTGGTCATGTGATCGCCGGGGCCGGGAGAGTGCAGGAGCTGTCGGGTCTTCCACAGACCTTGATCAGCCCTGCACTGAGGCTGTACAGCGCTGTATTCTGCTGTACAGCACCTCTCGGGGGTGTATTTCCCCTGTAACTGGGGCTACTATGTCAGCCTCAGTTACAGAAGAAATCAATAGTAAAAAAAAAAAAAATGAAGTTAAATGTCCCCCAGAGGTCTTGTATGACCTTATGGGGGACACAAAGTGTCAAATAAAAAAATAAAAAATAAAGTGTTAAAAATTTTAAAAAATTAAGAAAAAAAATAGACATATTTGGTATCACCGCGTCCACAACGACCGCTCTATAATAATATATGACCTACCCCATCAGGTGAACACTATAAAAAAATATAAATTGCGCCAAAACAGATTTTTTTTGTGCGCTCACCTCCCAAAAAAAATAATGTTAATCAATCAAAAAGTCGTATGTACCCCAAAATGGTAGCAATAAAAACGTCACCTCATGCTGAAAAAAATGAGCCCACACACAAGACCATAGCCAGAAAAATAAAAAAAATATGGCTCTATGAAAATTGCAACACAAAACCATGATTTTTTTTCTAAAAATGATCTTATTGTGTAAAATAAAAATAAAATAAAAATAGACATATTTGGTATTTTCACATCCATAACAGTTGGCTCTACAAAAATATCACATGATTTACCCCATCAACTGAACAGTGTAAAAAAAATAACAAATAAAAATTATGCCAAAACTGTTTTTTTTGTCACCTCACAAAAAACATAATATCAATCAATGAAAAAGTCATATATACCCCATAAGGGTAGCAATACAAACGTCACCTCGTTCTGCAAAAACAAGCCCCCACACAAGGTTATAGCCAGAAAAATGAAAAAAAATATGGCTCTAAGAAAACGGCAACACAAAAACATGATTATTTGGTATCATTGCACCCTTAATGACCGGATCTATAAAAATATCACATGATATACCCCATCAAGTGAACGGTGTAAAAAAATAAAAATAGACTACAGCTTGTCTCGCACAAAATAAGCCATCACGCAGCTCATTCAACAAAAAATAAAAAAGTTATTGCTCTTAAAAACCATGACAGAAAATTCAATGTTAGAAAATCCAGATGCTGCTCCCTCCCTTTTGAGTCCTGGCGTATCCCCAAATAACTGTTTACGACCGCAATTCGGGTGTTAGTATATTCAGGAGAAAGTGGGTAGCAAATTGGAAGGAGGGGATATTCTCCTGTGAAAAAAAAAGTTTGGGCATAAAGCACCATTTTCTTGTGAATAAAAAAAAAGAATGTAATTTTTCATTTTCACACCCAAGTATTAAAAATTCTTTGAAACAGCTGTTGAGTGCAGTGCTCGCTACACCCCTTAAAAATTCCTTGGGTGGTGTAGTTTACAAAATGTGGTCACTTTTTGGGGTTTTTCACTGTGGGGTTACCTCAGGGCCTCTTCAAATGCAACATGGTGTCTAAAGACCATTCCAGCAAAATCTGCCCTCCAAAAACCATATGGCGCTCCTTGCCTTCTGTGCCCAAACAGCGGTATACGACCACATATATCTGAAAACTGCAGAATCAAGGTAAGGCCTCTTTCACACGACCGTATTTTTTTCCGTTTTGCGGGCCGTTTTTTGCAGTCCATATACGGTCCGTATACGGAACCATTCATTTCAATGGTTCCACAAAAAAAAACGGAATGTACTTCGTGTGCATTCCGTTTCCGTATTTCTGTTTTTCCGTTCCATTTAAAGATAGAACATGTCCTATTATTGCCCGCAAATCACATTCCGTGGCTCCATTCAAGTCAATGGATCCGCAAAAAAAGGAACACATACGGAAATGCATCCATATGTCTTCCGTATCCGTTCCGTTTTTTGTGAACCCATCTATTGAAAATGTTAGGCCCAGCCCAATTTTTTCTATGAAATTACTGTATACTGTATATGCCATACGGAAAAAAGGAACGGAAAAACGGAAGGGAAAAACGGAACAGAAAAACGGAACGGAAACGGAAACAAAAAACGGAACAACGGATCTGTTTAAAACGGACCGCAAAACACTGAAAAAGCCATACTGTCATGTGAAAGAGGCCTTATACATATTGAGGTTTGTTTTGTTGTTAACCCTTCATGTGTTCCAGGAAAAAAAATGATTAAAATGGAAAATCTGCAAAAAAAGTGACATTTTGAAATTTCACCTCTATTTTGCTTTAATTCCTGTGGAATACCTAAAGGGTTAACGACATTTCTAAAACCAGTTTTGAATAGTTTGAGGAGTGTCATTTCTAAAATGGGGTCATTTATGCACTGGTTCTATTATGTAATCCCCACAAAGTGACTTCAGAACTGAACTAGTCCTTAAAAAAGTTGACTTTGGAAATTTTCGTAAAAATTTCAAAAATTGCTTCTAAAATTTAAACCTTGTAGTGTCCTAAAAAAATAAAATTACATTACTAAAATGATGCCAACATAAAGTAGACATATGGGGAATATTAATTAATAAATATTTTATGAGGCATCACTACCTGTCTTAAAAGCAGAGAGATTCAAATTTAGAAAATTGTGAATTTTTTCACATTTTCGTTAACATTTGGAATTTTTTACAAATAAAGGTAAAACATATTGACTCAAATTTACCATTAACATGAAGTACAATGTGTCACGAGAAAACAATATCAGAATGACCTGGATAAGTAAGGCTACTTTCACACTAGCGTTCGTCGGTCCGCTCGTGAGCTCCGTTTGAAGGAGCTCACGAGCGGACCCGAACGCCTCCGTCCAGCCCTGATGCAGTCTGAATGCAGCGTTCAGCTGTCCGCCTGGCCGTGCGGAGGCGAGCGGATCCGTTCAGACTTACAATGTAAGTCAATGGGAACGGATCCGCTTGAAGAGGTCACCATATGGCTCAATCTTCAAGCGGATCTGTCCCCCATTGACTTTACATTGAAAGTCTGAACGGATCCGCTCAGGCATCTTGCGCACTTAGAAATTTTTCTAAGTTATTAATGCAGACGGAGCCGTACTGAACGGAGCCTCCGTCTGCATTAATATGATCGGATCCGATCGAACGCTAGTGTGAAAGTAGCCTAAAAGCTTTCCAAAGTTATTACCACATAAAGTGACACATGTCAGATTTGCAAAAATTAGGACTGATCAGGAAGGGGGTAAATGGCCTGGTCTGGAAGTGGTTAAGATAGATTCCTAGTTTGTTTTTGCTTTTTTGGTTCACTTACCCTGGGTTCACACCTGAGCGTTCCGAAAGGAGCGCTCTGTATGCACGATTGTACGGGCGTTTACAATCGGGCATACAGAGACAGGCGAACACACATTGTCGCGCGTTCCCGAAAGTCTATGTACGGGAACGCGCGACAAAACGCCCCAAAAAATCTCAAGTACTTGTTTGAGCGTCAGGCGTTTTACAGCGCGATCGT
The DNA here is from genome assembly GCF_014858855.1 of Bufo gargarizans. Taxonomy (NCBI): domain Eukaryota; kingdom Metazoa; phylum Chordata; class Amphibia; order Anura; family Bufonidae; genus Bufo; species Bufo gargarizans. The sequence continues at coordinate 455,391,265 of NC_058082.1, forward strand.
ACGCGCTGTAAAACGCCCAGGTGAGAACCATTCCCATAGGGAAGCATTGGTTTCTCCTTGTTGAGCGTTTTACAGTGCATAGGAACGCACTGTAAACCGCTCAACAAGGAGAAACCAATGCTAAAAAAAATTGTTTTATCACAGCATGCTCTGGGTGTTGCCTTTTTTCATTTTTCAACGTTTTTCATGACTTTTCTCTCTAGGAAAAACAGCTAAAAATGTATAAAAGAATGCATTTGAAAAACGACAGAATTTTAAGTTGTTTAAAAGCCCAAAAAAAATAAAAGTCAAGGAAAAGACATAGGGCCAGATATATCATTAGGCAAAGTCACTTTTGTGGAGTGGAAAAGTCGCAAAAAAGTCCCAAAGGCTAAAACTGCGCACAAATTTGCGACTTTTTTCTGCTCTGCACTATGCTCGCCAGTTTTCTGAAAGTGGGCGTGTTTTCGTATGTAAATGAATCTCTAGACAGATTTACTATTGGGACTTTTTTAAAAAGTCGCAAAAAAGTCGCAACTTCACTCCAGTGAGGACCATGCTTATCTTATGAGACTTTTTAATAGAACATGCGACTTTTTCATAAAGATGTGCGACTTTTGTAAAGCTGCTTACTGACGGATAAACTGCTACCGTCAAACCACATTTATTACAGTCTTAAAGGGGCGATCATAAATCTGACTTGGCTAAAACTGACTTTAGCCATATGTGAAAGTGGAGTGAGCTGTCAGGCCTCATGCACACGAACGTATTTTTTAACGTCCCGCAAAACGTGGTTCCGTTGTACCGTGATCCGTGCCCGTTTTTTCTTCCGTGGGTCTGCCGTGATTTTTGGAGGATCCACGGACATGAAAGATGAAAAAAAAATCTAAGTCAAGTTTGCCATTGAAATGATAGGAAAAAACGGACACGGATCACGGACACGGATCACGGACACGGATGACAATCTTGTGTGCATCCGTGATTTTCACGGACCCATTGACTTGAATGGGCCCGTGAACCGTTGGCCGTGAAAAAAATAGGACAGGTTATATTTTTTTCACGGCCTCGAAACACGGGTCACGGGCGCGGTGTAAAAACGGTGCACAAGCCGAGTTTTCTACGGCCCCATTGAAAGTCAATGGAGCCGCAGAAAAAAACGGAAAACGGCACAACGGCCACGGGTGCACACAACGGTCGTGTGCATGAGGCCTCAGAGTCATGATAAATCTGGCCCATAGGCTCTGATTTATCATACACACCTACACTCCAGATTTCTGGGCTTTTGCAACTTTTTTGCACTCGCTTGTGTAAAATTTTGCGACTTTTTGCATTTTGACACCACTCACTCCAGTTTTGTAATATGGGTGGAAAAGTGGGTGTGGTTAGCTATGTTAATGAGCTTCACTCCAGATTTATTATTACAATAGTCGCAATCTCACTCCAGGAAGAGGATGGAGGAGGAAAACTGGAGTAGCTTCTCTAGACAGAAGTGTTAGGTTTAAGGACAAGCCAAATTTATCAGACAACCTGTGACATTTGATAAATGTAACACAAAGTACTCAAGCAAAACTTCAAATATTCCCCTCGTGATAAGTTCCCTCCATAATGTGGCAGCAGCCTAAAGAAGAACGGCAGTAGGAGAATGATAACTACAGGCAACTAAATAAGGAAGAGAAGCTTGTCAAATAATTGGAGTATAAATAGGTCCTGGAGGTTCCTGTAAGGTTAAAATAAAAAAAAAGACAAAAGAAAAAATAATGAAGCTCCAGTTTGTAGTTAGTTTAAAGGGTCACTGAGCTTTCACAAAACTTTGATTGGTGGGGGTCTGAGTGCTGAGACCCCACCGGTTTGCTAGAACATAGTGCGCTCTCTCCCCTCGCTGTAGGAGACAGAATCAAGATGCGCTCATACACTTTGTATTGACCCCGTCTCCTATGTGAGCGCTTCTCTCTTCCCATCCTATTGATCTCTGAGGGTCTCAGCACTCAGACCCTGACCCGTCAAAACCTTTTTATGTCACAATGACATATGAAAAGTTTAGAGAAAGCTCAGCGACCCTTTAAATGGCTTTTTATGGAACAGCTTTCCAAGCAATTCTCTAATATAAAATACAGAGCTGCTGTATGAACATGAGCAGCAGGTCCTGCCTCGATAGTTTACTATGATATTATCGGTCTGGATTCCAGGCTATATCCACCTCTAAGCAGTGATTAGTATTACGCTCACACGTGCGGATATGAATGTAAAAAGCCGCAACATGACAATTTAAAGGCTATGTACACCTTTGGGAGCAATGTTTTAATTTATTATTGCATTGTTCTCATTTTGAACTAAAAATCTTTATTTTTTTAATTGGCCGTTATTAAAAATATGGAGCCCTTTTCTCTGTACAGAGCTGAGATGCTCTATTAGCAGGATCTGAACTTTCACTCTCTCTCTTACCCTAAGTTCACACTTGCGCGTTTTACAGCGCGTTCGAACGCGCTGTAAAACGCATAACCGATGCAAACCAATGCTTCCCTATGGGACTGGTTCACATTTTCGCGTTTTACAGCGCGTACGATCGAGCTGTACAACGCCCTACGCTCAAAAAAGTACATGAGCTTCTTTGGGGCGTTTTGTCGCGCGTTCCCGTACATAGACATTCAGGAACGCGTGACAATGGGCGTTCGCTTGTCTCTGTATGCGCGATTGCAAACGCCGGTACAATCGCGCACACAGAGCGCTCCTTTCAGAACGCTCAGGTGTGAACCCAGGGTTAGGGCTTGTTCACACGACCGTGCCGTGTTTTGCACTCTGCAAATTGTGGATCTGCAAAACAAGGATGTCGCCCGTGTGCCTTCCGCAATTTGCGGAACGGATGTCCCTTTATAGAAATGCCTATTCTTGTCCACAAAACGGACATGAATAGGACATGACTTATATTTTTTTTCGGGGCCACAGAACGGAGCAAAGGATGCGGACAGCACACAGAGTGCTGTCCGCATCTTTTGCAGCCCCATTATTGAATGGGTCTGCACCTGAGCCGCAAAAAATGCGGCTCGGATGCGGAACCAAACCACGGTTGTGTGAATGAGCCCTTATAAACACTCATTATAGCTCAGTCTTTATCTTACTGATAGGAAGGTGGCTCTAGAGATAAGGTTTATTAGATAACAGGAAAAAGTGAAAGCACAATTCACACAGATAGAAAGTTAACCCTTTGTGCCAGCACGACTCAATATGTTTTAATAAAGACCAATAGAAAAAATTATTTTTAGTCCAAAATGAGTAAAATGCAATCATAAAAAAAAAAAATTCCTCTGGAGTACATAGCCTTTAAGCTGCACCGAGGAGTTCACCCTTGCCATTTACATAGCTGTGACAAATTGCTTGTGAATTTTGATGCCGATTTTTTCCAGAATGTGGACTTCTGCTACAGAAAATCCACCTTGCGTGGCCGTGCCCTAATGGTGCCCTGTGGATTTGCCACCTCAGGTTTGTACAGTACCATTATCTGCCACGCCCTGTGAACTAAATCAGCAGCGTAAATCGACCTGCGGCACAGAGGGTGATTCCGCAGCACGTTAATAAGCTGAGAATTTTCACAGCAGATTTATCCTGTCTCAACGCATAGGGTGAAATACGTGCAAAATCCGCAGCAAAATCCGAATCATATCAGCTGTGTAAAAATCTGCCCAATCTGGCCATAGCCTTAGGCCTCATGCACACGACAGTATTTTTTCACGGTCCGCAAAACGGGGTTCCGTTGTTCCGTGATCCGTTTCTATTTTTGTTTCCGTGTGTCTTCCTTGATTTTTGGAGGATCACCAGACATGAAGGAAAGTGAAAAAAAAAGTCAAGTTTGCCTTGCAAATGATAGGAAAAAAACTGACACTGATCATGGACGCGGATGACAATCTTGTGTGCCTCCGTGTTTTTTCACGGACCCATTGACTTGAATGGGTCCGCGAACCGTTGTCCGTGAAAAAAATAAGTCATATTTTTGTGATGGACTGAAAACACGGATCACGGACGCGGATGACAAACGGTGCATTATCCGAGTTTTCAACGGACCCATTGAAAGTCAATGGGTCCGCAGAAAATCACGGAAAACGGAACAACGGACACGGAACACAACAACGGTCGTGTGCATGAGGCCTTATTCACACAGGCAGAATTTTCTGCGTTACGCACACGGAACTGGGGTTGTTTTGGCACCATGTGCATAGATTTCTGTGTACCCCTTTCAACAAATCTGTCACTAAGGACTTTGCAAGTTTCCCTTCACTGACAGCAAGCAGAGATCTTGAGAATGGTGACAGCTGAAAGGATGAAGTATAGCTTGTAAGGTTTTAATTCTAAAAAGCCTCTACCCTCCCTGTTTCTCAGAAAACAACCACTTCCTATAGTGAGCCAAGTAGAGGAGGATGTGGAGAGCTGTGCCAGCCCAGGGTATAGCCCTGTGCCCACTCTGCCCCCAGGGGATGCATTACATACAGATACATGAATGCTCCCTAATAGTCAGTGTGGGGTCCCCCTCCCCCCGCACTGGGAAGAATGCTTTTGTGTATGTTCTCAGTCCTGGGCGGGCGGGGGAGGCTGTGAGGGCATGTGTGATGCCAGGTGGGCCCTCGGCTGGGGCCCTCTGCTCAGGTGACACTGGTTTTTGTCAGCCTGCCTGGCGTGGGTGGAATTTAATGTGTGGGCTGCGCGGAGAAGGGAGAAGCAGTGGCGCCCCATTTGATCACTTGCCATGTGACATAGAGGAAGAAGTGGGAGGAGGGGGGGAGCTGTGGGCAGACTACTGGCAAGAACCGAGACGAGCCTGCGGGGGCATGGGAGTCTATAAAGGCAGGTGAGTGGCACACAGGAGGCGAGAGAGGTGCAGGAGGGGAGATTCCGAGCAATGGAGCGCTCCTGCCTCATAGGCACTCTGTCTAGGAAAATGGGAGGAAAGGAGAGGAGCCTCTCAGACCGCTCCTAGGACTGGCCGGGCACCCTGGGCATCAGCAGGTAAGTCCCAGGTCCTAGAGGTGCCCTCAGGGCTCCTCGTCTTGTCAAGGGGTTTGTGCATGCATTCCTCTCCTGCTACCGCGCACACAGCTCCTGGACAGGTGTGAATGGAGCCTGAGTTATCATATTTTATATCATTTTATTAGACATTTTTGTATTTTGGAGATGTTACCCCTCTGCAGAAAAATTCCTAAACTTAAGGGCTATGCTGACAAAATTATATCTGTGTGTGTGTGTGTATATATATATATATATATATATATATATATATATATATGTATATATATATATATATATATATATATATATATATAAAATATATTTATTTATTTATTTTTCTATAAAAATATATATTATATATTTCTGAATATATATTGTAAATTTCTATAAAAAAATATATTATATATTTGTATAAAAAAAATATTTCTTATATATATATATATATATATATATATATTCACTCACTGACACATACACACTATCTATAAGCTCTTGCTGTATGGGATATAAGCATGCAAATCTGTGATCAGCATCCAAGTAAAGGGTTAACTGGTGAACCACACTTGTATCATACCTATATTATGACCTGTTGTGACACAGATGCAATGTAATCTACGTTTTACACATAGTTAACAGGGTCAGCGTTAGAAGTGTAGTGTCTGTAGCCAGTGGCGGTGTGTACGATTCCTATTCACAGCAAGTTCCTCACCGGGGTATTAATAGTCATAGCTATACTTCATTACTGGCTTGTAAGCATCATTTCCTGATCCAGTGAAGAATATGTCAGCCGTCTGTTTATGAGGTCAGAACAGATGTTCTTAGCCACTTGTATTGATCCAACCACATTGACACCCCCATGCTGGCTCTGCTCAGCGGTCGCCTGGTCTATGTCACTGTAGATCCTGTGGATCCCCCCCCTGCCCACCACAGATGTGGCTGATGAATTCATGGGGCACCAGATGAACGCACCATAAAAACTACTTAAGGTTGCATCCGAGTGGCTGTTACAGCAAGTTCATATCGCTTCGTGCAGAACAATTGGAAAAAGACAAAGAAGAAAATAGGGTTAACTCTTTCCTGCCTCTATAAGTAGCAGCATGGATCCCTTAAAGGCATATGAACACAGGTGCTGTCAGACATCGAAAACATAAAACCGATATAATACATTCATTAAATTATGAAAATTGTGATAAAAAAATAAATAAATAACCATTTACCACTTTATCTTATGCTACTGATGCATCAGTTTCCATCACAGTAGTTAGCAACTCTTCGCTGAATGCTCAGATTTTTCGATAGTTGGGATGGCCGTTTAGGATGTTTTAGCATCCTCACCACCTGGTGCTTCCTGTATAGATACTCTAATAGACAAACCACTGAAATATAATTATTATGCTGTTTGATATGGAAATATTTACCATGCTGGAGATAAATGACATGATTTTTCCCCTCGGAAGTCAATGGTGAAGAATTATGGAAACAAATCCACATCACATCTTCAAGGTATCAGATCTTCTGGAGTTTTTTTTACAGCTTTGTTTGAATGGGACATTGAAAAAACCCTACCATAGTACATTGGCCACTGTGGTAATTCCACACTGGCCAAAACAAGCCACAAAGGGTAAGTGTGAAAGTAGTCATGGATGGAAAAACTCTAGGGGAGATCTAGCAAGACTGATGCAAAGGAAAACTGGCTTAGTTGTCCCTAGTAACCAATCAGATTTCACCTTTTATTTTTTACAGCCTCATTGGAAAATTAAAGGATCAATCTGATTGGTTGCTATGGCAACTACGCCATTTTCCCTTATCACCAGTCTTGATAAATCTCCTCCTTGATGAGTAGAACCATACATATGTTTAGGTTCCTTGCTGCAGGTTTGGAAGGAGAGAGTTAAAAAAAAAGAGGAGCAGCCATATTTGTCCTTTATACTTTCTCTCCTTTTATGCTCCATTCCTGATTTTGGCTTGTTTGGTCAATGAACAAGCTCAGATCTGTGTAAAATAATAAGTCATACTCACCTTAGTATCTCTGCTCCCATTCTGACCCTTCTTGGTCCTACACAGGTCTCTTCTTCTTGGTCCCTCTCTGCATCTAGGAAATGACCTATGATTGGCTGAGTGTTCATTTCCTCCAAGTCAAGATGGACCAGGTAGCAGAGACCAACGGGACGCCAGGAAGCATCGGAATGGGATCGGCAGGGAATTAATGAGGTGAGCACCACTTTTTTTGCACCGATCTGAGCCTGTCCAATTTAAGCTCATTTTTACATGTCATACATTTACTACTAAAAATGTCTCCTTAGATTTCCTGTCCTGGTCTTAATTGGGAACAGCCTTTATTTCAAACAAGGTTCTAACTACCAACCAAAGAAGTACAGGACTGGCACTGCTCTCCTAATTACTTCACCATCTTTCTGCTAGTACTTGGAAATGATGTTCTTGTGCTCCTAAATTAATACAAACCAGAATGTGGTTCATTTCTCATCTTCCTTTCCTTTAATCATATTAATATGATGCTGGCGATCTGTGCCCACCTACATCTTTTCCCCAGAGTACCCACCCCACTGTCCCATGCTGTGTGCTGTCTGGGTCTGCCCCTGGAGGCTTCCCGGTGCTTGCTCTCTTAGGGCATGTGCACACTGTCTCCGACTTTTAAAAGGACAAGGCATGCACGGCTTTCTCCATCCAGTGGCAATCCCTGGGGTATAGAAGTTGACTTCCCCTGTGGGAAAGTGCCTGAGCTATAGGTTTCTAGCTTGTGCAGTCCTGCAAACATGCGCGATTGTATTGTTCTGACCTCCTTTTCCCGACCTCTGCCTGTTTACCGGATGGACCAGCACTGCGCTCCCTGGTCAAATTATGCTCCAGTTATTTCCTAGATGACATGCCATATGTTGAGCATATAATCTTAGCCTGGTTACAACCCACAATGAATGTGCCTGCCCCCTGCGCTCCATCCCCACAGCACATATTTGAGCAGGATTCTCTCTAGCACTGTGAGAGCATAGTATAGAAGCCTGCCCTCTAATCAGGCCAGCTGTGTCTGCGCAGTCAGGCAGCCTCCGGCGCTGATTGCTGCGTCATGCTGGACTGTGCATGCGCAGCTAGCCTGGTTGGGGGCAGGATACTATTCTATGCTCTTACAGTGCTAAAAAGAAAGTCATGCTCAAATATGTGCTGTGGTGATGTGTCTTGTATGTGGTAAGCGGGCTAGGATCTCATGCACAATGTACGGCACGTGAGCCAGGAAGTGCCTGGAGCACAACTTGACCGGGGAGTGCAGCTCAATGGAAAAGTTGTTATTCACATCATAGGGGAAAACATGGAATAAAAAAATAAACTCAGAATACCCACAACCAGTAATTGGTGTTGGCTAGACCATAAATATCCCTTTCATCCTAAAAATAGGCAAAGCAGATGCTCGTGAGATCTTTATTGGATTTGTAATCCAATTCACTAAAAACAAGATTTATCCAGTTTCCAGATAGGTATACAATCATTATGTAATAAAATTACTTCATGCCCAATACCTAAAATCTGAATCAAACATACATACCATAAATGTCTGGAAAGTGCTGGTTCTACTTCCAGAACTCCTACCTGGAGCTAACAAAGATCTTTTATTGGGAGATTTGGACCACTGCACAAAGTCTTCACCAGCACATTCCAAAGATTCTCAATGGGGTTCAGGTCTGGACTTTGGGGTGGCCAATCTATGTGTGAAAAAGATGACCCTTTTTTCCTAAACCACTCTTTCACAATTTGAGCCCGATGAATCCTGGCATTGCCATCTTGGCTTATGCCATCAGGGAAGAAAAAAATAAATTTATGGAATAAGCTGGTTGTTCAGTATATTCAGGTAGTTAGCGACCTCATTATTTGGGCACATAACGTTGCTGAACCTAGACCTGACCAACTGGGAGGCTCTTACCTATCTGCTTATTTAAATCCAGGTGGTGACCTTTTTTTTTGGCTGTGCAGTGTATTATGTGCTGCTGCTTTCTGACATGGGAGCCAACCTAACAGACAAGCATGTCTGTGACCAGATGGTTGGGGGCTAAAGCATATGGTATTGTGTGCTGAAGGTGGCCCCAGGGCTGTGGGTTGTGTACCCATACCATACATTATACCATAAAAAGATATTAGTTATTATGAAAAACATACCATCTTTCCACATACCTTTAGGTCTCTTTTACACGTGAGGTGAGCGCATTGCACCTGCACTGAATCCGGACCCATTTACTTAAATGGGGCTGTGCAGATGAGCAGTGATTTTCTCCTATCCCTTGTGCGTTGCGTGAAAATCGCAGCATGTTCTATATTCTGCATTTTTCGGCCCCATAAAAATGAATGAGGCTGCGTGAAAAGCGCATAGCATCCGCAGGCAAGTGCGGATGTAATGCGATTTTCATGCATGGTTGCTAGGATATGATGTTAGTAAATAAATAAAAGTCAATTTACTGTATTATTTCCCCTTATAACATGGTTATAAGGGAAAATAATAGCATTCTTAGGGTACTTTCACACTTGCGCTTTTCTTTTCCGGTATAGAGTTCCGTCACAGGGGCTCTATACCGGAAAAGAACTGATCCGGCATATCCCCATGCATTCTGAATGGAGATCAATCCGTTCAGTTTGCATCAGGATGTCTTCAGTTCAGTCGTTTTGACTGATCAGGCAAAAGAGAAAACCGCAGCATGCTACGGTTTTATCTCCGTGAAAAAAACTGAATACTTTTTTCCGGCATTTTTTCCCATAGGAATGTGTTAGTGCCGGATACGGCATTCAGAATACCGGAATGCCCGAACCGTCCTTCCGGTTTGCGCATGCGCAGACTAAAAAAAGAGGTGAAAAAAATAAATGCTGGATCCGTTTTGCTGGATGATACCAGAAATACGGATCCGGCATTTCAATGCATTTTTTTCGACTGATCAGGCATTTTTAAGACTGATCAGGATCCTGATCAGTCTTACTAATGCCATCAGTTAGCATACATTTTGCCTGATCCGGCAGGCAGTTCCGGCGACGGAACTGCTTGCTGGATTTCTCTGCTGCAAGTGTGAAAGTAGCAGAGTAGCAATACAGAATGCTTAGTAAAATGTTGCTTGAGGGGTTAAAAAATAAAAATAATTAACTCACCTCATCCACTTGATCGCTCAGCTGGCATCGTCTTCTTTCTTCTTTGAGGACCTGCAAAAGGACCTTTGATGACGTAATCGCGCTCACCATGTGGCGTAGTGACGTCATCAAAGGTCCTTTAGCCAGGTCCCGAAGAACGTAGAAAGAAGAGGAGATCCGCTACGCGATCAAGTGGATGGGGTGAGTTAAATTTGTTTCTTATTTTTAACCCCTCCAGCCCTATTGTACTATGCATTCTGTATTCAGAATGCTATTATTTTCCCTTATAACCATGTTATAAGGGAAAATAATAACATCTACACAACACCGAACCCAAACTCGAACTTCAGTGAAGAAGTTTGGGTCTAGGTACCACATTAATTTTTTTCTCACGTGCGTGCAAAACGTTGTGGGAATATTGCTATCCTTAAAACTGAGTCCTTAAAGTGAAGAAGGGTGCACTGCGCATGTACGGCTGCCCTCCATTCATTCCTTTACGAGCGCCAAAAATATGAATGGGAAACGCACTACGCAAAAGTGACCATCGCTCCATTCACTTCTAATGGGCTGATGGAAATAGCTGAACCAGACAAAACAGCACATTATGCTGCGCTATTTTGTCTAGCATTTTTGACAGAACTGCAAACGTAGGCCCCAAGTGAGCCTCCAATGTAGATGTGAACAAAGTCTACGAATTATCCATTAAATCGATTATTATAGCTGTATAATTGTATATCTACAATGAGGTTTACTTCCCTGAGATGTACTTGTTATTCCAATTTTAAACTGGGAAGGCAACAAGTAGAGGAAGAATTAAAAAGTTTAAATGAATCAACCAGTCAAAGCATATAAAGCTTAGGCTACTTTCACACTTCGGGTAGTAGCCTTTTCTGGCAGGCTATTCCGGCGTGAGAACAGCCTGCCGGATCCGTGCTACTAAAAGTCAACCGTGCCTCCGAAAGTCCACTCTGGCCCCCTTTACTGTAATGGGGCCAGGCCAGAGGTGTGGCCGCAGCACGGCAAACATGCAGAGAGGTGGCCGGAAAAAAAATACAGCACGCTGCGGTTTTTGTTCGGCCGCCTCTCGGCATGTTTGCCGTGCTGCGGCCAGACCTCCGGCAGTCTGTTCCCCCGCCGAGTGTAAAAGTAATATATAACAGTTTGAAAGTAGCCTTAAACCCTACCAGCTAAAAAACAAGTATTCCATGTCAGAAATAATCATTGGTAGAAGGGGCATGGTACCTTGGAACATAACAGAAAGGTTTTCCAGCCCAAAAATACATTTAAAACTGCTAAGACTGCTAAAAAATAAAAAAGCAATTAAGAATCCCCTGCCGCTCCCATTCCAGCATTGCCACCTTGTACTTCCTAGTCCGGCGATGACATGTTGACACAGGGGCACGAGTCAAATGAGTTTTAAATATTATTTTTCAGCTAGGAAACCCCTTTAAGTAAAATGTGTTCCGCATGGTCCAGGGCCGTGACCAAGGCACATAAGTTGTACAGGAGGATAGGCTAGAGGAGAACCTGTGCTGAAGGTGCAGACTCAGATGTAGCTCTAATCTTGAAGTACTCTTGCCTCAAAATATAGAACAACTAAAATTTTAGATGATCTGAACTCATATCATTGAATAACTCTCTTGAATATAACCCCCGTCAAAAGATTTATTTGCCCATGTGAATTCTCACATGCCATAATAGTGTCTGATGAATCTTCTGTCTCTTTCTGGCAGATTGAGTCTGGCCCTTTGCATTGAAATCCATGATGGTGACAACTGTAAACCAGCCTAGCCCCTTGTATTTTGGTATTGCTGTTGAATTTCTTACAGGCTGCATCCAGTTTTCAGTAGATGATGTAAAGTCGTTTGCAAATTAATCATCACTACCCTTCCCTGAAGTAGGTTGGAGTCTGCATACTGCCCATGACAGTACCCATCATCTGTCCTGTGCCTTCGACCTGCACTTGTAGCTCTCCAGCATTACACTCACAATTTGAAATTATTTATATAACTTCACCCTCTGTTAGGTGTGATTTTGCCATACCTCCCAGTGTGATGTGTAGAGGATGGATCATAGGGCAAGTGGCCATCAGAGCTACTGCCTGATTTGAACAATCAATAAGATGGACAGAAGTAGTAAGCAAGTTTAAGGTGCCACGGAATATATTAAATGTGGGTTAGGGTCAGGGGTTAACATCACACTGCCAAAGTATTTTCAATAAATTCATCAATGTTTTCATAAAAACTTTAGGCAGGAACAAAGGGAATATTAATGCTAGTGTGAAAGTGGTCTAAGTATTGATAAAAGCAGATAATTATTTATTTGTGGTCAACACGTTTCAAGGGAGAACAACCCTCTTCGTCAGGACTATTACACTTTGAAAGAACTCGTACTGCATTTTTAAAACAAGATTTTTGGCGACCCAGGCCATGGTTAGGGAAGGAGAGAGAGGTGTGTGATTTTTTTTGATGGCATAGTAAAAAGAGTCCTTCATTAGCATGCTGTGGGTTTAGGGTATCAAATATTATGGGGAGGAACAACAATGCATTGACTGTATTCCCAGCATGTATCTAGTTCAAGCAGTGTTATTACAAAGAGTAAAACATACAGCACAAACAAAACAACATGTACGGATGTAGTAGGGTTAACACACATGTTTTTTGAGACGTGTTATCTAAACTAAATGCGTTAAGCAAACACCATTAATTGCTTTTCAAAGGCTTTTGTTTCAAGATAACATGATGAGTTAAGAAATTTGAGTTAAGAGTTTGTGTCTTAACCCTGCTACATCTGTAGTTTATCTCTAAAAGACTACATCTAGAATCGATAGATATGAATGATAAATTAGTTCAAAAGAGGATGTCTATGTAAGTACAGTACAGACCAAATGTTTGGACACACCTTCTCATTCAAAGAGTTTTCTTTATTTTCATGACTATGAAAATTGTAGATTCACACTGAAGGCATCAAAACTATGAATTAACACATGTGGAATTATATACATAACAAAAAAGTGTGAAATAACGTAAAATATGTCATATTCTAGGTTCTTCAAAGTAGCCACCTTTTGCTTTGATTACTGCTTTGCACACTCTTGGCATTCTCTTGATGAGCTTCAAGAGGAAGTCACCTGAAATGGTCTTCCAACAGTCTTGAAGGAGTTCCCAGAGATGCTTAGCACTTGTTGGCCCTTTTTCCTTCACTCTGCGGTCCAGCTCACCCCAAACCATCTCGATTGGGTTCAGGTCCGGTGACTGTGGAGGCCAGGTCATCTGGCGCAGCACCCCATCACTCTCCTTCATGGTCAAATAGCCCTTACACAGCCTGGAGGTGTGTTTGGGGTCATTGTCCTGTTGAAAAATAAATGTTGGTCCAACTAAACGCAAACCGGATGGAATAGCATGCTGCTGCAAGATGGTGTGGTAGCCATGCTGGTTCAGTATGCCTTCAATTTTGAATAAATCCCCAACAGTGTCACCAGCAAAGCACCCCCACACCATCACACCTCCTCCCTCATGCTTCACGGTGGGAACCAGGCATGTAGAGTCCATCCGTTCACCTTTTCTGCGTTGCACAAAGACACGGTGGTTGGAACCAAAGATCTCAAATTTGGACTCATCAGACCAAAGCACAGATTTCCACTGGTCTAATGTCCATTCCTTGTGTCCTTTAGCCCAAACAAGTCTCTTATGCTTGTTGCCTGTCCTTAGCAGTGGTTTCCTGGCAGATATTCTACCATGAAGGCCTGATTCACACAGTCTCCTCTTAACAGTTGTTCTAGAGATGTGTCTGCTGCTAGAACTCTGTGTGGCATTGACCTGGTCTCTAATCTGAGCTGCTGTTAACCTGCGATTTCTGAGGCTGGTGACTCGGATGAACTTATCCTCCGCAGCAGAGGTGACTTTAGGTCTTCCTTTCCTGGGGTGGTCCGCATGTGAGCCAGTTTCTTTGTAGCGTTTGATGGTTTTTGTGACTGCACTTGGGGACACTTTCAAAGTTTTCCCAATTTTTCGGACTGACTGACCTTCATTTCTTAAAGTAATGATGGACACTCGTTTTTCTTTACTTAGCTGCTTTTTTCTTGCCATAATACAAATTCTAACAGTCTATTCAGTAGGACTATCAGCTGTGTATCCACCTGACTTCTCCACAACGCAACTGATGGTCCCAACCCCATTTATAAGGCAAGAAATCCCACTTATTAAACCTGACAGGGCACACCTGGGAAGTGAAAACCATTTCAGGTGACTACCTCTTGAAGCTCATCAAGAGAATGCCAAGAGTGTGCAAAGCAGTTTTCAAAGCAAAAGGTGGCTGCTTTGAAGAACCTAGAATATGACATATTTTCTGTTGTTTCACACTTTTTTGTTATGTATATAATTCCACATGTGTTAATTCATAGTTTTGATGCCTTCAGTGTGAATCTACAATTTTCATAGTCATGAAAATAAAGAAAACTCTTTGAATGAGAAGGTGTGTCCAAACTTTTGGTCTGTACTTTACATGATATTAGTATATTTTTTTAGTGTAAGCATAGAAAAAAATATAAGATAAAAAATATAATTAAAATATGAAATAATTTAAATTAAAATAAAATATCATATAATTTTCTGTGTATATAAATAATTATTATCATATCAGATGAGTAGAGAACAGAGAAACAGGACCTGTTAGAATCGGAAATTACCCAAGGGCATGTATCGAGAAAGCAGGTCCAGAGATGTAAGGAGGGGACAGGTTGTGGACGGCCTTATATGTAGTATTTTAGACTGAATTCGCTGGGTAATGGGGAGCCAGTGAAGAGATTGCCAGAGAGGAGAGGCAGAGGAGAAACGAGGGGAGAGGTGACAGTGCAACAGAGTTGAGAATAGATTGGAGAGGAGCGAGAGTGCTAGATGGAAGGCCACAGGGGAGAATGTTGCAGTAGTCCAGGAGGTAGATGACGAGGGCATGCACTGGCATTTTAGTTGACTAAGGGGTGAGGAAGGAGCTAATTCGAGAGATGTTCTTAAGTTGAAAGCAGCAGGTGGAGGTGAGGGTTTTTATGTCTGGCTTAAAGGACATTAAAACCCTGGCTTTATGTCTGGCTTAAATTTTATCCCCAGGGAGCAAACCAGTGAGACTGGAGAAAGCATGTGCTATTAACTGTAATGGATAGGTCAAGTAGTGGGGCTGAGTGAAATGGAAGAAAGACAATGAATTCAGTTTCTCTATGTCGAGTTTTAGGAAGCGGGAAAAAATGAAGATATAGCCGACAGACACATTCGGATTCTGGATAGCAGGGAAGTGACTTCAGGGCCAGAGAGGTAGATTTAAGTGTCGTCAGCATAGAGGTAGTATTGAAAGCCATAGGACTCTATGAGCTGTCCCAGGCCAAATGTATAAATGAAGAAAAGTTGGGGACCAGGACAGAGCTTTGAAGGACACCAACAGAGAGGGGGCACGATGGAAGGACACCAACAGAGAGGGGGCTTAATGGGAAACACTGAAGACTCTGTTGGTGAGGTTCGAGGAGATCAAGGAGAGGGCCAGGTATTTGATGCTGAGGGAAGAGAGGGTTTGTAACAGGAGAGAGTGGTGACCAGTATCAAAGGCAGAGGACAGGTCAAGGAGGAGGAGCACAGAGTAGTGACGTTTAGCTTTGGAAGTTAGCAGATCGTTGGCAACTTTGGTTAGGGCAGTTTCAGTGGAATGATTGGGTCTGAAGCTAGACTGCAGCTGATCAAAACTGAGTGGGATGATAAGTAGAAGGACAGTTCGAGATGGACATGTTGTTCTAGGAGTTTTGATGCGAATGGGAGTAGTGAGAGCTGGATAAAGAGGATGGTTCCAGGGAGGGCTTCTTGAGTATAGGTGTGGTGGTTGAATGTTTAAAAGAGGAAGGGAAGACACCAGTAGGTAATGATAGGTTGAATAGTTGAGTTAGGGCAGGGATAACTATATTGATGAGGTTGGGGATAAGATGGGAAAGGATTAGCTCAAGGGCACAGGTGGTGAGGTGTGACTTTGAAAGTAAGGTGGGAAGATTTTCTTTTGTGACAGTGGTAAACTTGGTAATGTAGGAAGAGCACTGGACAGCTGTCTAGGAGGGAAGTGGGGGTATTTTGAACCTTTCACGGATTTTGTCGATTTTACCTTTGAATTATGAGGCAAAGTCTTCAGCTGAGATGGGGGCGTGGAATACAATGGCAAATTTTAAATTAAGCTAACCTCGCAACCTTTTCTTCTTGAACTAAAGACAAGTTTGGATGAACTTTTGACTTTCCAAAGACGTTTGTTTTTTAGTTATTGCCTTTGTAGCGGTTTTTCCATCTACAGAATAAACATGGGTTGTTCAGGTGACAAGGATCCCTGTCAAAGTATTGCAGCAGAACCAATTGTAGAAACAGTAACTATGACTTTGCCAAATATTGTGTCTAGGGCAGATGTTAGAAATACAGGAACTACCTGTGCATTCTCATTTTGCTGGAAAGAAAGGAACTTTTAAGTGCTATATTATATATAAGAAAATATTCAACCTTATATACACAGGAATGAAAATGTGTTTGAAGAAGAGGTGTCTTAAGGAACTTGTGTGGCTCTGACCACTCTCTGAACTTATGTTCCTTCCTATTGAGCCTAAATAGTTCTCTTGCTTCTGCATCTGTTTGCTTGCATAGCTAAAATAATAGGGAACAAGTAAGTGTCCTGAATCTTTATACATGGACTGTAAGATCCTTATAAGCTGCTTACCAAACAGGAACTCAGGTGAAAAGGGCAATAAGCAAGTTATTTTTTGGTTAATCATCACTGGTCCAAGGTACCAACCAAATGAGATAATAGCCTCTGGGAAAGACACAAGGTATCCAAAGAAAATCACATCAAAATTCTGACAAAGATTTCATAGATTGGAACCATGTACTGCACCTCCTCGGTTGGGTTATCCAAATTCCCTTCTTGGCTCGTAATGCCATACTGACCTGAATGATTGCTGTATAGGCTTTTTGTAAAGTTGATAGGTTGAGTTTAGGTGGAGTATCCCAGTATTCTGAATCTTTTTATAGCTAGATCTCCATTTTTCCCAAGATATGACATTGTCAGTATCTGTTCCCTTAGATGGGACATACTGTAAAGGGATGCCTTTATTTATACCTTTTTTTTAGCTATAGATGCCTGAGAAGAGCACCACAAAATGGGATAAACGTCTTTTGAATCAGTTAGTCTTCACCAGCTGAAATGGAGCCATCTTAACCTGAGGGACCTCAGGTAAAAAGGTGCCAAGTTCTACCAAATGTTCTACTAGATACTATATTGTTGAGGTATTCTAACAGAGAAGCATTGCTTCTAATGGTAGTATACCTCTATTATGCAATGTTACATGGAGGCAGAATTTTTTGGCACATGGAGTGTCTGAGGATCTGTAGTACTGAAACATAGGGTTCACTATACAGGCTCTTTGACCAGTGGTCTGCACTGCCTTGCAATGGGTTCACCAGTAGATTATTGTAGCTTTCTTTTTACTTTTGGAAGCTGTAGTAGGTACCCTAAGCTATATCTGAATACTAAAATGTAAGAATTTTCCTTACCTTTACTGAATATTAAATATAGCTCTTTTTAGGCTGGATTCACACACCACATTTTGTTCATAGCATTTCCTTTGGTGTTTTTAACTGCATTTTTTAGATCAAAACATTGTGACCAGACTTTAACATGTATAGGAAATTTTTGGAAAGTCTACATATACCACTTTTTTATTTGTGCATTTAGGTGGCATTATTAGGGTTTGTGTGTATTTTTCTCAGCTCTACGGTCCCTTCCTAGGCGAGTGACCTCACGTTCCTTGGTCACATTACCTATGTGCAGCTTTGTCCCATTAAAGTGAATGGTCCTGGGTAGTGTTGAGCGAACTTGTATTTTAAGTTCGGCGTCTAAAGTTCAAGTTCAGGTTATTGAAGTATCCCGTCATGGATTCTAAATTCCGTTATGGTCCGTGGTAGCGGAATCCATAACGGGATACTTCGATAACCCGAACCCGAACTTTAGACGCCGAACTTAAAACACAAGTTCGCTCAACACTAGTCCTGGGCTGTAATACCAACCACTGCCATCATACAGTATGTGGCGCTGTGCTTAGTATGCTGTGAGGAGGCCACAGTTCTCATCCTAGCGCTTTGGCCCTTTCAAAACAGCAGATAGGCCATTGATATTTTATGCTAGGAAAACCTATTTAACCCCTTATTCAAACATTGATTTCATATTAATGTCTCTTTTTATTTTGCTACTATGTAGGGACATCCTATAGTGGATGGATATTATTTTTTCATTTAGTGCTATGTTGCTGAGGCTACCACATTTTTATCTGTGTTGGGTTAGTCATGTGTTGCTGGTCCCTGAAGTATTATTGGCAGCTGTTTATTATTATTTTAGTACCATGAGCTCATTCGAGTATCCTAGACTGGAAAGATACAGTGATTTATTAATAACTACTTGGAGGTAATGGTGATCATTTTTGTATTATTTTCTACTACAATTTTAGATTTTGTACTTGGAGATTCTTTACAATGTGGCTCCAATAATAAACTTTAATTTTCAATTTGTAAAATAATATAATGATTCATTTTGTAATATGCCTTTTTTAAGATTAGAGGTTTTTATTTTTAAGACAGAGCTATAGATCCAGTGTTTCCCATAGAGTTTGATGTTAAAACTCCAACTCGGCAACAACCTCTTGGGGAAGGGGAACTAACTGAATGCTAATTTATATAACTCCACTTTAGCATCATAATATAAGACCCCTAAGAAATTGTAAGTTACCCTGTTGTCTTGAGTCCATTTACAGGATCACACATTCTATAGATTCTGGGAAAAGCAGAACTGTAAATTAAAAACTCATGCATCCCAATATAAAATATGGGCTTCTGGACCATTTATAACACTCTTATATGGAAGTGAGATCATTAGGCTTCTAAGGCACTAGTTCCAAGGTATTACTGCAATGTGTGTACCTCCTTTAGTTATGCCCCTGGTTTTTAATTTCCAGAGATATTTTTTATACCTGCTTCAATGGTGAATATCACTCTTCCATGAAAGATACCAAAATAATTTTGTTATATTTAAATGTACAATGGAATGGGTTCATGTTTTGCAAACTTCACATAATGTTACAAAATTGCTAAGTATTATTTGTCTGCATTGCTGTCTTTTGTCATAATAACTATTAATCTGTATTTTTTCCAAATCTGTCAGCAAAACATAGGTGGTGGAGAACATCCGTTCTTTCAGGAGCTCTGCATGTTATCCAGCTCTCCTTCTCTCTTGCACATTTTAAGGAACCTAAGAGCACATCTTGACCAAGCTTGTGTGTTTTGGCGGAGAGTGATTAAAATGGCAGATACCTACCTCTAGAGGAAAATAAGTATTAAAGGGGTTTTCTCGGATTTTGATATTGTTGGACTATCCTCAGGGTAGGTCAGCGATATCTGATCGGTGGTGGTCTGACACCCAGCACCACCACTGATCAGCTGTTTGAAAGACCCTAGTGCTCCTATGAGTGCTGCAGCCTCCTCACAGCTTACCAAGCACGCTGCCATACATTATATAGCAGCTGTGCTTGGTTTTGCAGCTCAGACCCATTCACTGGAATGGACTGAGCTGCGCTTAGACCATGTGACCTATGAATGTGATGTCATTGGCCTGGGAATTGACTGCAGTGCTCACTGCAAAGAGCTGATTGGTGCCAGTTGTCAGTCCCCAACTGTTTCAAGCTGTTTGAAGCGGCTCGTTCGTATACACATGTATAGGAACGAGCCGTCCATTGAAACAAATGGGACGGCTTAGATCTAATTACACCTGCTCAGCGCTGTGGATGCGATGGCGAGCAGGCATAAAGATGATGCAGCGCTGGCATGATGCACGCCTTCTCTTCAAACAGATTACCTATCCTGAAGATATCAATAAAAATAACTTTGACAATTCGTTTAAGATTATAGTATTCATGGGTTAACTGTTATTTTTAGACCTAGTGTCTAAGACTTTTTCATAAAAATCCTACGATGCATATTCTGTGCTTTCCCAAAACACTCTTACTTTTTGTATATGCAGTTGAATAGGCAAAGCAAGAAAAATATTGGGAAGTGTGCAAATTTGAAATTGACTTGGCTGTGCTTGACTTGAAACGTTTTGAAGACCTTTCCTATTAGTGAGTTATTTACGCTGTTCGTCTAAGCATTATTGAACCATATATTAGATTTACCCCTTTAACCTGTTTTTCACAGCATAGTTGTTTTTCCAGTGGGAAATTTTTAACCTGGATTGCTTATTTACCCTGAATTCATGCTACCCGTGTCCACTGAAGGAACAGATTTTTACTACTTGGTTCACTGCTTGTAGCAAATATTTTGTAGCTATGGGTGGCATGAGACATTCTGCTATGCTAATGAAGCTTTGGACAACTCAATAAATGGAATGAAAAAGTAATGCAAAAAAATCAGTTTAGAGTTCGTATTACTTTTTTGATTTGATCCATTGTTCCACGTATCTCATCACAAATAAAGGAGCTCAAATGAGTCTAATAGCACAACATGTTATTGGGCTTCCTGACAATAGCGGTATTTGTCCGGCCGATTCGCTGCATATTTGCTGGGTTGCGGCCAGATTTCCACCTGTCCCCATTATAATGGGGCCAGCGGGCATACAGGCAGCATCCGGCAATGCTGGATCCAGAGAGCTCCTGTAGGTAATTCCCTGCTGGAACAGCCTGCTGGATCTTGGAACGTTAGTGTGAAACTAGCCTTAGGTTCTATGGTAATCTTAGTTTGGCTCACTAGAAGCACAAGTTGCCATCTGAATCCAGTCTTAAAGGGAGTTTGTCATCATGAAATTTACTGTTAATCCAAGCATAATACCTTGTAGAGCTCACTCAGTTGAATGCCATGATACCTTTCACTTAATGATACATTTCTTCATTCTGGAGAAAAAGTACTTTTAATCCTTTGCTCCTCCTACTTATTCTGCCAGACCTATCCTTACCTTCTTGATCGACAGAGCAAAGGGAGATGACTATGCATGAATCTGGCCCTGTCAATCAAGGAGAGGGAGTGCCTGGCTAAGGAAGCAGGAGAAGCAAGGAGCACAGAGTGGCTTGGGCCAAGCCTTGGTTAACTTGACTGCTCATTTATGTATAGATGAAATTTACATTTCATCCAGAATAGAGCAACGGATCACTAAGGAAAAGTTATCTTTACATTCAGCTGAACTATCCCTACAAGGTATTGTCCCTGCTTTAACGTTGAATTTCATGGTGATGGGCTCCCTTTAACGTGCAATGTTAAGGGTCTTTTACACGGGCCAGGAACTAGGTTCCCAATCATTAGTTCCCCATCACTGGCCTGTGTGAAAGGCCATGTTTTAGTTCATGTCACGACTGAACAAAATTTAGTGACTTTTTGGAATATTTGGAGCTGCGGTCTTCACATTTTTTAAAAAAATGTGCACTTTAGGTCTGGCTTAGCTGCCTACCACATTTGTAACAATCTACAATAGGAAACTGGCATAGATTATAGGGAAAATCCACAGCAGCTCCCTGCATGTGCCTTTTAATAACTGTGGCGCATTCAATGCCAGCAAGGGAAAGATTAAGACCAGCATGTAATGTGCTGGTCTTAATAAATGCCCCCCTTAATCTGCAAGGACTAATTCATCTTTATAATGGCAGTCTGTAGGCATGAAAAAATATAGCTCCTAACTTCAGGCAATGCAAGGATGCTGGGGTCTAAAGAGGTGGACAAATAATGAAAAAAATTATATTTTATATATATATATATATATATATATATATATATATATATATATTCTAAAAGGGCTAACCTAGAGTGGGAGAAATCCAGGAGCTACGGTAGGTAGCCAATGTTCCTCAAGTTCTTGGGTAGTTTCCTGCAAATGTCTGTATGTTTGTTTCCTTCTTGAATAATATTACTGGCTTGTAACGTCTCACTTTCTAATTCGAGCACTGTATTTTAAATGCAAACTGTAAAGGTTCTTGCTCCTAGAAAAAAAATCCATATCCCCACAGCATTTCTAAGCTACCTTTCTAAATGACTTAGAGATGTAGGCTCGGTAATAGCTATTTGAGTCTACAAGTCTGCTCAAAGTTTTTGAGAAGTAAGGTGAAAACCTGCAACCTCCAGAGAAATGACACAAAATCAGTTGAAATAGCAAGCAGAGTGAGGAGCAGGAGATGTACATGTATTACAGCTGAGGCAGACCGAACATGTGGGAAAGTGTAGCGAGCAGCAGACAAGCGGCTAACCTAGACTGACCTGGGAGTGTAATTAGGGCAACCAATGGGAGCAAATGGAAGCAAGACCAATTAGATGCAAGCTGTGAGTTCCCTGGACTGGTATGTCACAGCAAACACAAGGTACATACTTGTAATTCCTAACTGCTTTCTCATTAAAGGGGAATAAACCAGACCTGAATGTAACGCATGGCAAGTTCTAAAATCTTTTGAAGCAGTTGACCCTTTGTACAAAAACATCCATGGCAATTTCAGTTTTTTTAATTTATATAATCTGCAGTGTTTCCATGGTGAAATATTTGACAATGCTATTAGGATGTCGTTCTAAGGCTGCAGAACATGTCTATTGTATGAAAAGAAAGATTTCTGCGCTAAATAAGGAAGGATGTGACTGAGAAAGTGGAATGTGTAGATGCTAAACAACTCTATAAGGGTCGTCTCACTTCAGTAAATAGCATCTCTCATGTAGATAAAGTTAATACAAGGCACTTACTAATGTACAGTATTGTGATTGCCGTATTGATTTATTTGCTGGCTTGATTCATTCTTCCATCACATTATACACTGCTCGTTTCCATGCAATCCAACAGCAGTGGCCGTGCTTGCACACTATAGGAAAAAGTTCCAGACTCTCTAATGGATAGGACTGTGGGAAAGCACATAGGCACGCATGTGCAGCTGCTCCCATCCTGGCCATCACGTATCTGCGCTGCAACGGTGGCCGTAACCTTTGGTTACGAGCAGTGTATAATGCAAATCAAGGCAGCAAAGGAGGCAATATGGGCAATCTAAATTCAGTAGTAAGTGCCTTGTACTAACTTCATCTACGTGATACTGTAGATGCTATTTACTGAAGTGAGACAACCCCGTTAAAGATATTATCTAGGGGGTAAAAATTATTGGAATGGGTGAAGAAAAAAAAAAAATCTCCTGATCCAATGCTTACTGGGTCCCCTCGGGTCTCTCCTTCATATCCCATCTTGACAAGCAGAAAATACCTGCTTAGCCTGTCACTGGCCACTGCGGGGACACACCTCAGCCAGTTATTGGCTAAGCAGACGTGTCCAGCGCGCCAATATGGGACGAGGAAGTGAAGACCAGTGGGGACCCAGTAAAGGTTTAATCAAGAGGAGGATCAGTGACGGTGAGTATGAATTCTTTTATTTTTTGTATCCCACTCTGAGACCTTTCACAATGGTCTTTCTGAACATTGATAGTATTATTTGCCTTGTCAGTGTTCCCATCTAGACAACCAGAATTCTAGACTGTATCGATGAGAAGGTATAACTCCAGAACAGGACTGTCTATGGATAGGGGTCTCTGTTTTAGCTAATGTCCAAGTTTGTTCTAATACCAGGATCTCCATTTTTTTCGATACTGGGCTGCGCTGCTGCGCTGCTGCGCTACTGCACAGTCTAGCACACTGCTGTCAGCGCGCTCATGTTCACTCAGCAGCACAGCAGTGTCTCACCCCCCCCCCCCCCCCGTGCCGCTGCTGCCGCTGCCTCCAATGAGGAGAGAGGAGCGGGCGCACTGCGCCACCAATGATAGCAGGACTTTTCATGGGTCCGGACTTTAAGTTAGCAGGCTACACAGAGCGGCGCCCAGGGATCTCCCTGCACTTACTATTATTCCTGGGCGCCGCTCCGTTCGCCTGTTGTGCCCCCGTTACCGTCTCCTGCTCCGTATGCTAATTCCTACTATCGGAGCAATGGGCAGGAGACATCAGCTTCTCTCCTGGGCGTTCCTTCTCCCTGGCTGTGACGTGCTGCGCTGTGATTGTCTCTCTGCCAGTCTTTCCTTTATGAATCTGGATGTAACGACTGTCAGAGAGTGAGAGTATCCTCTTTCTGGTCTTAAAACCCAGAATAGCAGGGATTTAAAGAGTACGTACACTTTGAGATAACTTTGCAAAATAAGCTGTCATGTGGGTATACATGCAAGATAGCTGGGGATGATATGACTATTTAGGTTGGTAGGTGGAGACTAGCTGCTATGATGACCCTCCACAGAGTGCTCAGGGAGAAAACAAGAGGTTTTACTCCCTTGGTCTTTCTTACTCAATAGCACCATATAGAACATAATTGAGAAGTGTGGAGCAGTATAGCTGTGACTAAAGCACTTGGGGTGAGAGATAACTTACTATTAGCACCTGCAGCCTCTTTATCTGTTCTTTTTAACTTGTTTCTCACTCTGCAGCCTACTCCTCTTCCCTACCCATTTGGGATCTTGTAGTCTGATCCTTCAGTGAACTGACAGCCCTTCTCGGTCTCAATAAACTGAATTATTAGAAAACTATCCTTACGCAGCTGGTGTCAAAACAACGCTGGCTACATCTTTAGGAATGGAGGTGGAGGGAAATGCGGAGCATGTATTATAAATACAAATGGTAGAAATCGTCAGAGAAAAGAGAACAAGGGGCAATTAACTGAATCATTGTCTATCTGATTTATGGGTTACATTTAATTACTAAGTGAGTGTGTCCGATTATATGGATTATAAAGATTGATAATGCTGCTTACTGCATTTTCTAACTGGTATTCTGCTCCTACTCATAATTCCATAAATAAGACTTGACCATCGTAGTTACTTATGTAAAGCATTAATGGCTGCCCTTGGTTATGTCCATTAACAATTGAGTAAAAATCCCCAAGGTGGGCAGTGATTTGCTGATAATATACTAAGATTAGAGATGAGCAAATTTCTCAAATTGGGATTCAGGTTTGATTCTGTAGAGAAAGTTAATACAAGCCACTTACTAATGTATTGTTATTATCTATATTGCTTCCTTTGCTGGCTGGATTAATTTTTCCATCACATTAAACACTGCTCGTTTCCATGGTTAAATACCACCCTGCAATCCATCAGTGGGGGTCGTGCTTGCACACTATAGGAAAAAGCATCAGTCTCTCTGGTGGCCGGCACCATAGGAACGCACATAGGCTAGTGCTTTTTTCCTATATTGTGCAAGCACGACCACCACTGATGGATTGCAAGGTGGTCTGTAACCATGTAAATGAGCAGTGTATAATGTGATAGAAAAATTAATCCAGCCAGCAAAGGAAGCAATATAGATAATAACAATACATTAGTAAGTGGCTTGTATTAACTTTCTCTACATGATAAATGCAACTTACTGAAGTGAGACAACCTATTTAATTAGACTACCTCTCGCTACACACTTTAAAGGCTATGTACTCCTTCGGGGACACTGGGTTAACTGTTTTTCTAACTGTGTGAATGGTACTTTCACTTTCACTTTGTGCCGTCATCTAATAACTCTAATCTCTAAATTACTGAAAGGTCATAAACACTTAGTTAAGCCACATTATTATCAGTAAGATAAGAATTGGGCTATAATGAGTGTTTATAAGGTCAAAGATCACAAATAAGGAGCAGCTCTCTTGCTGGTGGATCAGAGAGAAAATATAGATCCTGCTAGCAGATAAACTCAAAGCTGTGCAGGGAAAACAGCTCATCATTTTTAATAACGACCAATTAAAAAAAAATGATTTTTAGTTCAAAATGAGTACAATGCAATAATAAAACAAAAACATTGCCACCAAAGGTGTACATAACCTTAAAAGCTTCCCATTTCAGTGGAGGTAAAGAGGGGTCTGTGGCATGATCTAGTTTGAAATCGGAAACAGTTTGTCTCAGCTTTACCAAGCAAAGGGTATCCAATAGTAAAGACTCATTGAGTCTCCAAGAAAAGTCTTATTTAGGAGCCATCAGAGTCAACAGGGAGCAATAAACTGGAGCATGATCAGAATATAGAATAGAACCAACAGAGAATGTGCAGAGGATAGGCAAGAGTCTATGTTGTAGAAAAATATAGTCGATATGACTATAGCTGTTGTGTGGCTGGGAAAATAAGGTATAATCTCTGTCGTCAGGATGTTGTAAGTGCTAAGCATCTAGGAGTTGTAGAGAGTGAAGCTGTTTGCGCAGTTTGTTAAGCCGATTGAAAGCGAGAGAAGTATGTCCGGTTGAAGAGTCAAGAGAGGGTTGTGTAGGTAAGCTAAAGTCTCCGTAAAAGATCAAGGAACCCTTCATGAAATGTGTTAGTTTATCCAAGGTTAGGGGCGTACACACAAGCAATAGTATAGATATAACCATATACAGTAGCTCACAATTAATGAACAAAAAACAGCTTCCGGGTCTGCACACGAATCAAGAATAGTGGGTGCTATGGATTTATGGAAGTGAATCAAGATTCCTTTGGTTTTGGCTAGTGGATTACTGCTATGGTACCAGGCAGGGTAGTAACGGTTTTTCAGGGCAGGAAGTTTTCCTATTTGAAAGCGTGTTTCCTACAGGCACAGGATATGTATTTTTTGTTTATGGAAGTCATAGAGCATTCAGGCTCTCTTCTCGGTAACATTAAATCTCTTAACATTAAGGGAGGCTATGTTAAAGGGGTTATCAAATTTCACAAACAGCCCCCCCCCATGGGCCGGGCCCCTCACAGGTAATATACTTACCCCGCTCCCTGCGCCGCTCCTGGTCCTAGTACTGCCGCTGCTGCTTATCCCTGTACACGGATATTGGAAGCTCTTGGAGGGTAAGGGATACAGAGGCCTTTTCCTGAAGAGTAGTTATAACTGATTGCATGAGCTGAAGGTCAAGTGACCATGCATGTTAAAGGTCTGAGGCAAGAAGATTCATATCCTGTTTAGTGGGAAGAAGGGCCAACAGGTCTTTCAATTCTGGGTTCTGGGTGGCCATCCATCATTTTCACAGCTTCCTCTGGGGGTAGGAGGACAGGGTGATGTGGGGGATCATCCAGGCACCTCATAGTGGTCAAAGTGGCTGTGGATGAGTGGGGGGCCTGAGGGAGGTCAGACCATAGATGTCCTGTAGAATGGTCAGAGATCCATATGTAAGAAGGAGCGGACATGCTTCCCAGTGAGGCCAAGGCGTACGACTCATTTTGCGTATTGTGGGCGTGTTTATGTGGGGGAGCTTGTTTGTGAGTATGTCTGAGGGGACATTAGCGGTAGTAATAGGGGGTTTGCTGCACAAATAAAGTCCCTCTAGACCAGGGATTCTCAACCTACGGCCCTCCAGCTGTTGTAAAACTACAACTCACATCATGCCCTTCTGTAGGATGATAGCTGTAGGCTGTCAGGGAATGATGGGAGTTGTAGTTTTGCAACAGCTGAAGGGACGCAGGTTGAGCATGCCTGCTCTAGAGAGTCCCAAGGTATGGTGGGAGTGGCAGAGGATTGTGGGCTAAGGTCCTCAGCTATGTCGGGCATAGACCCCTTACCTGCCTTGGGAGTCGCTGTCAGTTAGTTCTCTGACCAAGCGGGAGACAGGACTGGCAGGTCTTATGTCTCTATCTGCAGCTCAGGGACGTCAGAGCTTGTCATTGAGGCCTGAGGATCAGTCGGGTTGGCGTCAGGCTGCGGTGCCCTCGGCGCGGTCTCCCAAGTTGGCGGCACCATGAGGTGTGGTGATCTCCGGGCCTGGAGGCTCAGAGGCCGGTTGAAAAACACAGAGATCAGCTGGGAAGAAGCATTCGAAGTTGGTGGGCTCTTTGGGGGCCCTTTTCGGTTGAGATTTGCTGATATTAGCAGATTTTCTCCCCTCTTGCACAAGCGCCCCGGGCAGAGCACTCTCGAGGTGCTTCTGGCTGCTAGTGCGTCAAGCCATGCCCTTCGGAATTATTTTGTGGTTTAATATTGACACCTAACTGCTCTTATGGATTAAACATACTTTTCCTCTGGAGTGAAGCATCGGATAACTGAGGCTGAATTCACATCACCGTTTAGCTTTACGTTCTTCTGATCCATCAGAAGAACAGAAAAGAAAAAACAACGTAAAATGGATTCGTTATTTTGAGCATCAGTTACGCTCAGTTTGCATCAGTTTCGGTCACTTCAGTCACAAATCAGTTATTTTGACGGGAGAAAAATGCATGCAGGACCTTTTCTCCGGTCAACAATAACTGATCTTTGATGGTGCTCCAAATAATGAAACTGGTGCTCCAAATAATGAAACCTTTTTTTTAGTTCTTCTAACAGATCAAAAGTACGGGAAGCTAAATGGTGATGGGAACTCAGCCTTAGGGCTCGTTCACACGACCGTGCAATTTGCGGTCCGCAATGAATGGGCACCGATCGTGGCCCAGCAACAAAAAGATAAAGCATGTTCTATTTTTTTGCGGTGCGGAGGCAGGGAACGGAACCCCAGGAAGCACTCCATATTGAAGTGAATGGGTCCGCATCCGTGATGCGGAATGCACAGGGAACGGTGCGCGTGCATTGCGGACCGCAATTTGCAGTCCACAGCACGGGCTTCACACAGTCGTGTAGACAAGCCCTTAGGGTGTTGCCACACATCGCGGCTGTGCTGTATTTTTGATGCGGTTAAGAAAAACGCAACTAAACAACGCATGTGGCTTTACATACCTGCATTTATGGTGTGTTTTGTTCTAGCAAAGGAAAAACATGCAGCAAACTTAAATAACCTTAATGTAAACTCTATTTTTGAATTAATGTAATTTAGTTTTGCTCTGTGTTTTCCCTTTGCAGGTATATTGTGTCTTTTTGTGAGTGTTTTTGGCCGCACCACAAATGTAGCACAGCCGCAACGTGTGGCAGCACCCTTAGTGAAAGGTATCATTACATTCATCTGAGCTAGCCCTACAAGGTACTGTGCCTGGTGTAGCAGTGAATTCCCTGGTGACCAGTTCCCTTTATATCACATTTCTTATGCCACAAATTCAGATCCCTGCAAATAACTGATTTTTCGGATGCATTTTTGCTTACCGTTATCAATAGAGATGATTCCCAATTCTCTGTTTCACCTGATTGGCAGTCTATAGGGCCTCGTGACTAATAAACAAAGGAAATGTGGCAATTCCACAGCAAAATCTATAGTAAATCCACTTGTAACTCATGCAGTGCACCCAAAGCTATGCAAAGAGAAAAATGTAATTTGGAAATCGACATGCTGCTACTTCCACTTCAAAAACATTTGGTAAGATGTCATTAATTTGATAATTAATTAGTTAATTTAATACATCCAGAGATAGTGGCGGTATAGGTAATGACAGTAAATGTTAGATTGTAGGGCTTATAATATATGAACAGTGGTTGGAAGACACTGGATTCCAGTCAGATGACCCCATCTGTGGTCTTCTCTGATACTTCATGTGATGTCACGTCCATTGCCTTGCTTCTGTGCCTTTCGGCCTCCTCTTGGTGCTGGCTACATCCAAACCTATCTAATTTAGATGGACAGGGAGTAGGCTGCATCATCAGATCTGCAACGCTTGCGCAGACAAGTTTATGGAGGATATAATTACTGTGCAGTCACTGGAGAATGCAGAAGATGAAATTATACCACCTACCATATAATCTAGATGGACAGGATTGCAACCAGGACCAGAAGGAAACCAGAAGTAGAAGCATAAGCAAGTCAATGGATGTGACATCAGAGGACGTATCAAAGGGGGCTACGGAAAGGGTCATGTGACTGGACTCCAGAGCTGGAAATAGCAGTGGTACAGCTAATAAAAGTAGATTAGTAAATGAGCAATCACAGGCCATTATGATATATGAGCGATGTTTATAACCTGACATTTTAGATGTTTGAAGGAGAACCTTCAGTTTAGATACACTAAAGCAGATTTCAGGCTTAACAATCTGCTTGTCAATTACTAGTAAACACCAAACCAGATAAAAATTGTGCACATCTCTACTTGGCAACTTGCCAGTCACCGTTGCCCCTAAAGTAGGCAAACTCTGCCCAGTTATTCTGCTTTCTTGGCCTGGTAATCTGTTCTTCAGTAGGTTTCAATCCAATCTTCCACCTCTGCACAGTAAAGTCAGGCTGTTTTGGCGAGTTTGTTTCAAACAAAATGTTGGCTGCAAATTAATATAAAATGCAATTTGCTATATTAAGCTACATCATACCAACAGGAAAAAGGGACAGTCTGAAGTGAGGAGGGAGATAAACATGTTTTTATTTTTTCAGTGCAGCAGATGGACCACCAGTCCATGACAGGGAGATCTGATGGATATGTAAAAATGTTCAACTCAGCCCTGATTATGTGACTCCTAAAGGCATATCTTGGTAAAATGTTCTTACCGGGTTCAGCCCCCTCCCCTTGTATGTATTTATGTCTGATCTGCACATTCATTTAGTGAAAGGTTGTGGCTATATAGGTAAACCCCCAGCTGTTCCGGTATGTATCACTTTAGAGTCAGGTAACTTCCAAACGACTTTTTTTTCTCAGAGTAATGACACATTTGAGTGCAGATACTACACTGAGAATGCTTACAACATGCGACCATCAGTGATTCACAGACCGGTAAATGTTTGCTAAAGTAAAGATTAACCCCATAATCAGGGCCGGTTTTAGACAAAATGTGGCCCTGGGCAAAATCAAAAGTGGGGCCCCAAATCTTGTAATAATGTGCTAAAAACACAGTCTGACACCCCTGCCGATCAGCTGTTTGAGCAGACGGCGCGTGCTGTTTACTGCTGCTGTCCCATAGACATACAGCGGTGAGCAGGAAGAGAGAAGGGAGACGACACGTGCACACGGCGCACGCCGTCTCCTCAAACAGCTGATTGGCGGGGGGGGGCCGGGTGTCCCTACAGTACCCTAGTAGTAATAATATAACCATAAGGTCCCTTTCACACGAGCGAGTTTTCCGCGCGGGTGCAATGCGTGACGTGAACGCATAGCACCCGCACTGAATCCTGACCCATTCATTTCAATGGGTCTGTGTACATGAGCATTTTTTTCACGCATCAGTTCTGCGTTGCGTGAAAAACGCAGCATGTTCTATAATCTGCGTTTTTCACGCAGCCCTGGCCCCATAGAAGTGAATGGGGCTTCAGTGAAAAATGCATTGCATCCTGAAGTAAGTGCGGATGCAATGCGTTTTTCACTGATGGTTGCTAGGAGATATTTGTAAACCTTCAGTTTTTTATCACGCGCGTGAAAAACGCATCAAAACGCATTGCACTCGCGCGGAAAAAAACTGAACTTGCTAGCAAAATGGTGCGAGTTTCATTAAATGCACCCTAAATGCATCCGGACCTAATCCATCACGCTCGTGTGAAAGCGGCATAATGCTCCCAGTGGCTCTAATGTCCCCCTGTAGTGCCACCCACTAGTTCCATATAATGCTCCACCCCTATAGTGCCAGTATACTTATGATGTAGTGTCAGTATATAATGCTCCTCCATTACTCCCCAGTAGTGCCAGGTATATACAGTCATGTGAAAAAATTAGGACACCCTTTGAAAGCATGTGGTTTTTTGTAACATTTTTAATAAAAGGTTATTTCATCTCCGTTTCAACAATACAGAGAGATTAAAGTAATCCGACTAAACAAAGAAAACTGAAGAAAAGTCTTTTCAAGATCTTCTGTAAATGTCATTCTACAAAAATGCCTATTCTAACTGAGGAAAAAGATAGGACACCCTTGCCCCTAATAGCGAGTGTTACCTCCTTTGGCTGAAATAACTGCAGTGAGACGGTTCTTGTAGCCATCTACCAGTCTTCGACATCGGTCTGAGGAAATTTTACCCCACTCCTCAATGCAGAACTTTTTCAGCTGTGAGATGTTTGAGGGGTTTCTTGCACGTACAGCCCTTTTCAAGTCACCCCACAGCATCTCAATGGGATTCAAATCTGGACTTTGACTTGGCCATTCCAGGACTCTCCATTTCTTCTTTTTCAGCCAATCTTTGGTTGATTTACTAGTATGTTTTGGGTCATTGTCATGTTGCATGGTCCAGTTCCGCTTCAGCTTTAATTTTCTAACTGATGGTCTCACATGTTCTTCAAGCACCTTCTGATACACAGTAGAATTCATCGTGGATTCTATGATGGTGAGCTGACCAGGTCCTGCTGCAGCAAAGCAGCCCCAAACCATGACACTTCCACCTCCATGCTTCACAGTTGGTATGAGGTTCTTTTCTTGGAATGCTGTGTTTGGTTTACGCCAAACATGTCCTCTGCTGTTGTGTCCAAATAATTCAATTTTGGACTCATCTGTCCAAAGAACATTATTCCAGAAGTCCTGGTCTTTGTCAACTTTATCTCTGGCAAATGTCAGTCTGGCCTCGATGTTTCTCTTGGAAAGCAAAGGTTTCCTCCTTGCACACCTCCCATGCAAGTTAAACTTGTACAGTCTCTTTCTGATTGTAGAGGCATGTACTTCTACATCAACAGTAGCCAGAGCCTGCTGTAGTTCTCGAGATGACACTTTAGGGTTTTTGGAGACCTCTTTTAGCATCTTGCGGTCTGCTCTTGGGGTGAACTTGCTTGGGCGACCAGTCCTGGGCATGTTGGCAGTTGTTTTGAAAGCCCTCCACTTGTAGACTATCTTCCGGACAGTGGAATGGCTGATTTCAAAATCTTTTGAGATCTTTTTAAATCCCTTCCCAGACTCATAGGCTGCTACAATCTTTTTTCTGAAGTCCTCTGACAGCTCTTTTGCTCTCACCATGGTGCTCACTCTCACTTCAACAGTCAGGAGCACACCAAACTAAATGTCTGAGGTTTAAATAGGGCAAGCCTCATTCAACATGCAGAGTAACGATCTACTAATTATGTGCACCTGGTGTGATATACCTGTGTGAGATCTGAGCCAATTTAAGAGGGAATACATGTGAGGGTGTCCTATCTTTTTCCTCAGTTAGAATAGGCATTTTTGTAGAATGACATTTACAGAAGATCTTGAAAAGACTTTTCTTCAGTTTTCTTTGTTTAGTTGGATTACTTTAATCTCTCTGTATTGTTGAAACGGAGATGAAATAACCTTTTATTAAAAATGTTACAAAAAACCACATGCTTTCAAAGGGTGTCCTAATTTTTTCACATGACTGTATAATGATCTCCTTCCCCCTTTCCTGGTGCCCCCAGCAGTGCAGCATGCAATTTTGCATGCAATTTTTGCAAATTTGCATGCAATTTGTCTGCGATTACGTTGCGTTGCTCAGTTTTTTCTGCGCGAGTGCAAAGCCTTTTAATGTGTTTTGCACGCACGTGATAAAAAACTGAATGTTGGTACCCAGACCCGAACCCAGACTTCTTCACTGAAGTTCGGGTTTGGGTTCTGTGTTCTGAAGCAGGGGCATTGCTAGGGTCTCAAAAGATCTGGGGCCCAAGCCCCAATAAATATTGCCCCATTCTCGAAGTCAACCAATCGCCCCCCCCCCGACCCCTCCCCCTGCAAACACTACCACTGAAGACATTTTACTGTACTTGCTATGCAGCTATACAGCAGCAGGTACCTTTCACATCCAGTGCCTCCCAGGTGAAGTCACCTCTGATGTAGATCTTCTCTGTCATCATCTTCTCCATTCGGTCTGGACAACTTCTCTCAGTCGCGCCTCGTCTCTGCAGAGTGTGAAACACAGACATCTTAGCTTCCTCACTTTTCTCTACCCCAAATACTATCCTGAAGAAAAATTGGTGCCCCCCCATAGCAATAGTACTCCTCATAGTCCCACCAATAGTAATTCCCTTCTAGAATGCCCTCATTAGTTATATTGCCCCCTACAGTGCCCCCAACAGTAAGGCCTCTTTCACACGGGCGTGAGTTTTTTTGCCCGGATAAGAGCCGGGTGCGTTGCGGGAAAATGCGCGATTTTTTCTGCGCAAGTGCAAAACATTGTCATGCGTTGCACTCGCGTGAGAAAAATCGCGCATGTTTGGTACCCAAACCCGAACTTCTTCATAGAAGTTCGGGCTTGGGATTGATGTTCTGAAGATTGTATTATTTTCCCTTATAACATGGTTATAAGGGAAAATAATAGCATTCTGAATACAGAATGCATAGTAAACCAGCGCTAGAGGGGTTAAAAAAAAATAAAAAAATTTTTAACTCACCTTAGTCCACTTGCTCGCGAAGCTGGCATCTCCTTGTGTCTCCGCTGCTGATGAACAGGACCTGGGGTGAGCTGCTCCATTAAATACAGGTTAAGGACCTTCGATGACGTCACTCCGGTCATCACATGGTACGTCACATGATCTTTTACCATGGTGATTCACCATGGTAAAAGATTATGTGATGACCGGAGTGACGTCATCGAAGGTCCTTAAGCTCTATTTAATGGAGTAGCTCACCCCAGGTCCTGTTAATCAGCAGCGGAGACACAAGGAGATGCCGGGCTTCGCGAGCAAGTGGACTAAGGTGAGTTAAATTATTTTTTATTTTTTTTTAACCCCTCTAGCGCTGGTTTACTATGCATTCTGTATTCAGAATGCTATTATTTTCCCTTATAACCATGTTATAAGGGAAAATAATAATGATCGGGTCTCCATCCCGATGGTCTCCTAGCAACCATGCGTGCAAATCGCACGGCATCCGTACTTGCTTGCGGATGCCATCCGATTTTCACACACCCCATTCACTTCTATGGGGCCTGCGTCACTTCAAAATCGGAAACTATAGAGCATGCTGCGATTTCAACTGAACGCACAAGTGATGCGTTAAAAACATCGCTCATGTGCACAGCCCCATAGAAATGAATGGGTCAGGATTTAGTGCGGGTGCCATACGTTCGCCGCACGGATCGCACCCGCACGGAAAACTCGCCCGTGTGAAAGGGGCCTAAGAGTGCTCCCCAAGAGTGCCTCCATTAGTAGAAGAGCCCTGCGGTATTAATAATGTCCTTACAGAGCCCCTAGTAGAAATAAAGCACCTCTATTGTTATCCCAGTGGTAATAAAGCTCTCTACAGACCCCCCAGACATATGGACATACGGATGTGTTCCTTGTGCGTTCCGACCCATTGACTTGAATGGGGCCTCGGACCGTGATTTGCGGACAATAATAGAACATGCACTATGGAAATACAGAATCGGAATGCACACGGAGTACCTTCTGTTGTTTTTGCGGACTCATTGAAGTGAATGGTTCCGTATACGATCCGCAAAAAAAGCAGAACGGAAGCAGAAAGAAAATACGTTCCTGTGCATGAGCCCTAACACAGAGTATAATGTATAGGAGTTTGCTAATACATTATACATTTTTTTAAAACATATTTTATTGAGGAAAAACGGAAGGATACATAGTGACAGATTGAAGGTCATCAAGTAATAGTAATAATAATAAGCACACTTATGTCAGTACAGTGCACATTTTACATTTAACCTCTTAATGGCCACTGATACGTGTTTCTACTGAGCTCATTAATTAGCTTTATTATAGAACACAACCTTTTTGCAGTATTCAGTGGCGAGTAGGACCCCAGCTCTCATATGAGAGCCAAGTTCCCACTCTAATGGCCCAGATTGGCACTTCTTCATTCATTTAACCCCTTATATGCTGTGGTCAATAACTACCGTGACATGTAAGGGGTTTAGAGTGGGGGAAGCTCCTTCTCTCTTGCATCAGTACCCTGCGAACGAACATTCTGGGTGCTGATGTCTTTGTATGGCAGACGGGGGGCTTAATGAAGGCTCCTAGGTCTGCCTGATAGTTCCTGTCATCGTATTACTGACAGTATAATACACTGTTCTGCATAAGCAGTTCACCTGTCAGAAGATCACCTTTAAAGTTCCCTTGTGAGACTAGTAAATAGTAAAAAAAAAAGGTTAAATAATGTTTCAGTAAAAAAAATCCAAGTAAATAAAAATGGCAAAAATAAAATCCTCTTCCGCATATTTGGTATCAGTAAAACTACACAAGTTTGAATGACATAAAAAATCCTCCACCAAAAATAGCTTTTTTTCTATATTTCCATAGCCAAAAAATTATATCAATTACTGTACCCCAAACAACACCAAAAAATAACCAAATTTCTACCGCATAAAGAAAGGGTGAAAAAATAATAAGGTTATGGCTGCTATAATGCAGAGAGGCAAGAACGACATTTTTTTACTGGTCATTAAGTGCTTTTCAGGCCTGGTCATTAAGTCCTTTTCAGGCCTGGTCATTAAAGGGGTTATCCCTTCTTAGACAATAGGGGCATATCGCTAGGATATGCCCCCATTGTCTGATAGGTTAAGGTCCCTCTTCTGGGAACCGCACCTACAAGGAGAAGGGAGCAGGGGAGAGTTGTGGCAGGATTTCCAGGGGTCCGTCCACCACCAGGCGCAGCTCCCCGCCTCTCCCCGCTATTTTTGGTGGCTCCATAGAAATGAATAAAGGGCGGCTGCGCATGCACAGATTGCCCTCCTCAACTTTCTCCTCTCCGCTCTCCTTGTAGGTGCGGGTCCCAGAGGTGGGACCCGCACCTATCAGACAATGGGGGCATATCCTAGCGATATGCCCCCATTGTCTAAGATGGGATAACCCCTTTAAGTGCTTAATAACCATTCTTATTTTTGGAAGCAGTAACATTCACTACACCTACCCAGTGTAGAGAGCTGCGCTGTTTCGATGCCTGTTTTGGAGCACAGCACCGGTTTCAACCAGCTGATTGATGGGGTTGTTGGGAGTTGGCCATTTCATCTTCATGACTTATGTTAAGGGCTCATGCACACGACATGTGCTTTACATATTTATCAAAATGGAACAGCTGGCCCCTAATGGAACAGTCCTATCCTTGTCCGTAATGCGGACAGTAATAAGACATGTTCTATTTTTTTTGCGGAAAGGCCACCCGGAAATACACATGGAGTAATTTCAGTTTTTTCGCGGCCGCATTGAAGTGAATGGATCTGCATACGGGCAAAAAAAGGGAATGGACGCGTTAAAAAAATATTCATGTCAATGAGCCCTAAAGGGGTTATCCCCTGATTAATGTAAAAAATGAAAACCAGACATTATATAGTACATGACAATCTCTTTCTGACAAAGCCAAGACCGACTGCAAAGAGCTCCTGCTTTCTGAAGGACCTGACATATCCATGTACAAACAATTGATTTCAGTGGGAACTGTGCTGGTAGTGCATTCCAGGTTTCACATCCCATATAGGATTATCTTCAGTTATCCTCCAGCAGGGGGACCCTATGATGATCTTATCAGCTTATGGTTGGGGACAAAGATGATTGTCCAAAGTGGAGAACTACACTCACCTAAAGAATTATTAGGAACACCTGTTCTATTTCTCATTAATGCGATTATCTAGTCAACCAATCACATGGCAGTTGCTTCAATGCATGTAGGGTTGTGGTCCTGGTCAAGACAATCTCCTGAACTCCAAACTGAATGTTGGAATGGGAAAGAAAGGTGATTTAAGCAATTTTGAGCGTGGCATGGTTGTTGGTGCCAGACGGGCCAGTCTGAGTATTTCACAATCTGCTCAGTTACTGGGATTTTCACGCACAACCATTTCTAGGGTTTACAAAGAATGGTGTGAAAAGGGAAAAACATCCAGTATGCGGCAGTCCTGTGGGCGAAAATGCCTTGTTGATGCTAGAGGTCAGAGGAGAATGGGCCGACTGATTCAAGCTGAAGAGCAACGTTGACTGAAATAACCACTCGTTACAACCGAGGTATGCAGCAAAGCATTTGTGAAGCCACAACACGCACAACCTTGAGGCGGATGGGCTACAACAGCAGAAGACCCCACCGGGTACCACTCATCTCCACTACAAATAGGAAAAAGAGGCTACAGTTTGCACAAGCTCACCAAAATTGGACTGTTGAAGACTGGAAAAATGGTTTCTTGAACATGACAATGAGTTCACTGTACTAAAATGGTCCCCACTTTCACCAGATCTCAACCCAATAAAGCATCTTTGGGATGTGGTGGAACAGGAGCTTCGTGCCCTGGATGTGCATCCCTCAAATCTCCATCAACTGCAAGATGCTATCCTATCAATATGGGCCAACATTTCTAAAGAATGCTATCAGCACCTTGTTGAAACAATGCCACGTAGAATTAAGGCAGTTCTGAAGGCAAAAGGGGGTCCAACACCGTATTAGTATGGTGTTCCTAATAATTCTTTAGGTGAGTGTACTTCATTGACAATTTCTGCATCCATATTATATCACCCATGGGGAGACGTACCACATGTGCAGCTGTACAGGGGACCTAAAGGCAAGGCAACCCACTGCAACCATAAAATTTAAACCCTTACAGGACATAGCCCAATTTTAGTTTTTTTATTTTCATTTTTCCTTTCTCACCTTCCAAGAGCCATACTTTTTTTTAGGTTTCTGCTTACATATGAGACAAGTTGTCTATTTTACCATAGCTTGTATTAAAAAATGGGTAAAAAATTCTTTGTTGGGTGAAGTTGGATTTTTGGGGTTTTGTTTTTACAGCATACACTGTGCACTAAAAATGACATGACAACCGTATTCTGCGGGTCTGTAACTTTTATTTTTGCTTCGACAGCTATTATTTTATTTTATATTTCCATCTACAGATCTGTGTGAAGGCTTGGGTTTTGGGGGGTGAGCTGTAGTTATTACTGGTACCCTTTTTTGGGAAAATATGATGAGGTGTCCAAAAAACTGTAAAAGGGCCATTTTTATTTATTTTTCTTCCATTACAGCGTTCACTGCCGAGCAAAATATATTTTTTGTACTTTTTACACAGTCATTTTTGGTCCTCTTTGGAGACTTGAAGATGCAATCGGAATCGATTGTTCCACAGAGTACAATAGAATACTGTGGTGGCCTATGTGATTCTGTGACACAGGGAGCTAGCCATGACAACCCTGGAAAACTTCTCATAGGTGATTTTGCAAGGGGAGACTAATTGGAGGACAGAGGGAGCCCATTGCCTCTGCCTAACTGCTCAGATGCCACAATCACTATTGACCTCGGCATCTGATATGGTAAATGACTGGGATCAGCATCATTGCCAATACCAGTCATTATGGCTAGGTGCCTGCTACATTGTAGAACAGGCATCCTCCTCAGGCTCTGCTCTTGAATCACTTGTCCCACAGACAGCAGTAGAATACCATTGTGGTCTATGGGATTCTGACATGCTGCCTGTGAAGCTGTACCTCAGACACAACTTTGCAGGCAGCTAGCCATGACAGGTCTAGGAAACTTATCATAGGCGATTTCACATAGGGGCTCTGATTGGAGGACAGAGGGAAACCCATCAGATGCCACATTCACTTTTGACTTTGGCATCTGATGTGTTGAATGATTGGGATCAGCATCATTGCCAATCCCAATCATCATGGCTATGGCATAATACAGCAGACACCCGCCGTGCGTGGAGCGGACTCAGCGTGTGCCCTCTCCATACCCTTTATGGTGCACCACGAGATACAGTTATATTGTGGTGCATGTAATAGTTGTGAGTGACTCCTTTCATGATTTCCACTGCCCACTTTTACTAGTGGATTGTCATAACAGTGAAAGTTGGAATGCTGGTGAGGAGTTTTTCTGCAAATCTATGATAAACTGGGTAGGTATTGGGGTTGACAAAGACAGTAAAAAAAAGTACCCTGTACAAGACTGGTATGTAAGCTTCTTACTGTTTTAGTAAGCAATGTGCCTTGATATTGATAGATGAGATTAGCTGTTCAAGAATAATGGACCCACACACTGCTTGTACATATGCTACCGTTTTCCACCTTTGGTGGCTGCCCATGGCATCACTACTTCTCTATGTCACTCCAACTTTAGACTTATAGGGTGTGTCACCATATCATTGTATGGCATGTCAATTGTATATATACAATACATGTATGAAAACAGTCCATCAGGTAAATTTCAGCAGTAACAAATGGGCTTTTTATACTCATATACTGTATTTGGTCTTCAAAGCCACGCATAGAAATTTTTCTGATGGAAACATGGATACAGCAGTCTCTTTCTTGTTATTGGTAAAAACATAGATTCTGGCTAAATTCTGTAGTGGAATAACCCTAAAGTCATCTGATGTAAATAACCAGAATTTTATTGTCACTTAAAGGTGCTGTCCCACGAAGGACATTTATAATCTATCCACAGGATTGATGATAAATGTCTGACCACTGGGGACCCTTTCTGCTGGTCATAAACTTCAGTTAGCTGTCCACCAAACGAGCAGCTAGTGTATTCATCCCAACTGCACCATATAGATGCTCTGCTTGGCTTAGTATGTATGTGTTCTAAGTGGGGAGAGGGAAGTAACTATCAGACATATCTGTCAGCGGCTGATCCCCAGAAATGAAAAGGAATGGGCATATTGAAGTCCAAAATGCATGGTCCTTCTTTCCTTCAGCATCCGCCATCAAGGGAGAATCAAGATGCTCCTATTCACTTTAGAGGGGTGAATGTTCCTGTCAAAATTGTGAGGTTCGGCGACATTAAAATGTATGGCCAGTCTTAACTTCCTTGCTTGGGCAGTGGATTCTGACTATGCTATGTAATGACTCCTTGCCTGTTTACTCAAAGTGCAAGAATTTTCACTGACCCTGGCAATTATACAACTACACATCTTTTTATTGCCCTGGTACTAAGCTTTGGATTACTAAATAGCTACAGCGGACAGCACTGCAGGGTTAATTCTTAATGCAGGTACACGCCTCCCAACTGGTGGTCCAACTCTCCAAAAACATAAATTAGTGGAGGCAGCACTCCAACCTGATGCCAAATCACGTGTTTTCATTCCTGTTTGTACTCCAGCTTAGTCACTTGAGAGCTCCCTCTAGGAAAGTCCATACCTCCATGCAAACCAGATATTCTCTTAAACTGAGCTCCCCATTTTCTTCCTAAAGGTGGCCATACACATTAGACAGAAGTACGGTAGTTTGATGGTTGAATGAACATCAAGTTACAGCGGCAAACAAATATCTGTTTAGCATCATTCGATGCACTACGCTATTTGCATACCCATTGCTTTTCAGTCCAGTTAACCTGTCTCATGCTTCATCTGTACATTTTCCATGATAACGGGTGAGGGACGAAGATCTATCTCAAATGGTTTTTCTTTCATGTACAATCTTAGTCTGAATCTTTGGTCCTATGAAAATTTCAAACATGGCTGACTTCTTTTGAGACAAAGACAGTTTGTCATCGGTCGGCTGAAACTTCAACTGACGAACAGTTTGGTTGAAGTCATTCACTTTGATAAACTTTATGCTTATATGTATGGGTAGCTTAAGCCAAATCCTTAACTACGAAGTATTGTCCGTTATGTTTTTACTGGCCGCTATTTAATCTTGTGTGGTCTAGTTTAATCTGACATTTAGTCAATTTTGCCTAATATTAGTTGGTTGTCATTTAATTATACTTAGAAACCTATTCATCATTCTGATTAAATGGAGATCAACTTCTGGTAATGTCATTTTGGCATTTCTGTGGGAAAGTCCAACTAAAGGGTCTTCCCCAACAGTCATCATTTATTAT
Source organism: Bufo gargarizans (assembly GCF_014858855.1). Classification (NCBI taxonomy): domain Eukaryota; kingdom Metazoa; phylum Chordata; class Amphibia; order Anura; family Bufonidae; genus Bufo; species Bufo gargarizans. Next base: position 455,432,857 of record NC_058082.1, read on the forward strand.
ATCTGTGTAGAATGTGGGTTTCATACAGAATAACTTTGTCTACAGAAATAAATAATAGATATTGTTAGAAGAAAAGTGCATAATTTTGGTAGTATATTAAAGTTTGATTCATAAGGAAAGTACAGTACAGAAAATGTAACCCTACAGCCACAATTGTATGATACTTAAAGGAGCACCAAGCTTTGGACAATCACTAGTCCAGGTATAGGACATCTAGTTTCCTGAAATCCAGGAAAATGTACAAAGTGTCCTCTGCGGGGTGTATTGGTGAACATCTGATATCTGTGAGAAACCTAATAGTAAATGTTGAGTTTCCCTGCATCGCCACCACAGATGGAACTAAGGGGGTAATTTATCAAACTGGTTGAAAGTAGAACTGTCTTAGTTGCCCATAGCAACCAATCATATTTCACCTTTCATTTTGGACAGCTGCTTTGGAAAATGAATGGATGAATCTGTCACGGAAGGTGTACAGGAAACAAGACAACACTAAATGAATATATGACTCACTGGATCCAAGACTAAGGAACAAAAAGGGAGACCCCTGCATCAGACCTGGCACTCTCCCTGACTGCTCAGCCTATGTGAAAATCCCAATGGTAGATGATTGCATATCCTTGTACTTCGACTGTATAACACCTGAACACCCTATAATAGTGAGGGGACACGACCACCGGCTCCCTACACTAGATACGGAGGGAGTCAGGGTCACCTGGGATCCAGCAAATAGAAAAACACAAAAGAATGTGCAACACTTATCTTGTAGAAGACTGGGAAATAGGATCAGCATGCACACACACTCCAGGAAGTTGTATAAACCGCACACTAATGCATTATGCGGAGGAATTTAAAGGGATGCAATCAGTCCAACTACATGACAGCTGAGAGAGGCTAACGAGATGAGGAACTGAAAGCAAAACAAAGGAAGCTCAAGGAGGAGGTTCTGAAAGGCATCTGTCAGAGCTTCTCAGATGTCTGGTGGTGACAGTACCCCTCCCTCTACGAGTGGACTCCGGACACTCAGAGCCCACCTTCTCAGGATGGGATCTATGGAAAACCCTGATGAGACGAGTGGCCTTAATGTCCGTCACTGGGACCCACATCCTCTCCCCAGGACCATAACCCTCCCAATGAACGAGGTACTGGAGAGAACCGCGGACAACACGAGAATCCACAATCCTAGAGACCTGAAATTCAAGATTACCATCAACCATAATCGGAGGAGGAGGCAAAGACGAGGGTACAATGGGTTGAACATAAGGTTTTAATAAGGACTTATGAAAAACATTATGGATCTTCCAAGTCTGAGGAAGATCAAGACGGTAGGCAACAGGATTGATGACAGACAAGATTTTGTAAGGCCCAATAAACTTAGGACCCAACTTCCAGGAGGGAACCTTCAATTTGATATTCTTGGTAGACAACCACACCAGATCACCAACATTCAGGTCCGGACCAGGCACACGTCTCTTATCTGCCACACGCTTATATCTCTCACTCATGCTCTTTAGATTATCCTGAATCTTTTGCCAAATAGATGACAAAGACGAGGAGAATCTGTCCTCATCAGGTAAACCAGAAGACCCCTCTCCCGAGAATGTCTCAAACTGCGGATGAAACCCATATGCACCAAAAAATGGTGACTTATCAGAGGACTCCTGACGACGGTTATTTAAAGCAAACTCAGCAAGGGACAAAAAAGAACACCAATCCTCCTGATTCTCCGCCACAAAACAGCGCAGATATGTCTCCAGATTCTGATTGACGCGCTCTGTCTGGCCATTCGACTGCGGGTGGAAAGCAGAAGAGAATGACAACAGAACCCGCAAGCGAGAACAGAAAGCCTTCCAGAATCTGGAAACAAACTGCGTGCCCCTATCAGAGACTATGTCTGAAGGAATACCATGCAATTTGACAATGTGATCAATAAATGCCTGCGCCAGCGTCTTAGCATTGGGCAAGCCAGGAAAAGGGATGAAATGCACCATTTTGCTAAAACGGTCCACCACCACCAGAATCACAGTCTTCCCCGAGGAACGAGGCAGGTCCGTTATGAAGTCCATGGACAGATGTGTCCAAGGACGGGAAGGAATGGGTAAGGGAAGGAGAGGACCTGATGGCCGTGAATGAGGGACTTTGGCACGAGCGCAAGTCTCGCAGGCTGCCACAAAACCCTCAACCGACTTACGAAGCGCCAGCCACCAGAATCTCTGAGCGATGAGATCCACTGTGGCTCTTGCCCCCGGGTGCCCAGCAAGGACCGTATCGTGGTGTTCCTTAAAAATCTTGTGTCTTAAAGCGAGAGGCACAAACAACCTCCCAGGAGGACAAAGATCAGGAGCCTCTGACTGGGCTACCTGCACCTCTGCCTCCAATTCAGGATAAAGAGCAGAGACCACCACACCTTCAGCCAAAATGGGACCCGGGTCTTCAAAATTCCCACCTCCCGGAAAACAACGTGACAGGGCATCTGCCTTCACATTCTTAACCCCAGGGCGGAACGTGACAACAAAATTAAACCTTGAAAAGAACAAAGACCATCTGGCCTGTCTCGGGTTCAGACGCTTGGCTGACTCCAAGTAGGCCAGATTTTTATGGTCAGTAAACACAGTAATAGGGTGTCTGGCTCCCTCTAGCCAATGGCGCCATTCCTCAAAAGCCAACTTGATGGCCAACAACTCCCTATCTCCGACATCGTAATTTATTTCTGCGGAGGAGAGTTTCTTCGAGAAAAAGGCACACGGTCGCCATTTGGCTGGAGAGGAACCCTGAGACAAGACCGCACCCACACCCACCTCAGAAGCATCAACCTCAACTATGAAGGGTAGAGAAATATCAGGTTGTACCAAGATGGGAGCGGAAGCAAAACTCTCCTTGATATTAGAAAAGGCCTTACGCGCCTCTACCGACCAGGAGGAAAAATCTACCCCCTTTCTGGTAATATCAGTGAGTGGTTTAACAACAGAGGAATAATTCAAAATAAACTTCCTGTAATAATTGGCAAAGCCCAAAAAACGCATCAGCGCCTTCTGATTCTCAGGAAGCTCCCACTCAAGCACAGCGCGGACCTTCTCGGGGTCCATGCGAAAACCAGAAGCCGAGAGAAGAAACCCCAGAAATTGAATTTCTGGAACCGCAAACACACATTTTTCCAGTTTCGCGTATAATTTATTCTCCCGCAGGATGAGCAAGACCTGACGTAAGTGTTCCTTATGAGTTTTGAAATCAGGAGAAAAAAATCAAAATGTCATCCAAATACACTAATACAAATTTTCCCATTAAATTATAAAAAATGCTGTTCACGAAATGCTGAAAAACGGCTGGAGCATTCATCAAACCAAAAGGCATAACCAAATTCTTAAAATGGCCCTCAGGGGTATTGAAGGCCGTCTTCCATTCGTCTCCTTCTCTGACCCTGACCAGGTTGTATGCCCCTCTTAGATCTAATTTGGAAAAAACTTTAGCCCCCAATAATCTGGTTAAACAGGTCTGGGATCAGAGGAAGCGGATAAGGGTCACGAATAGTGATACTGTTCAGCTCCCTGAAATCCAGACAAGGTCTTAAAGAACCATCTTTTTTCTTAACAAAAAAAAAACAGCGGCAACAGGTGACTTCGAGGGTCGTATGTGTCCTTTTCTCAGACTCTCAGAGATATAAGCACGTATAGCGACCCTTTCAGGTTGGGAGAGATTGTATAAACGAGATTTAGGCAGCTTGGCGCCTGGGGTGAGATTAATAGGGCAATCGTACTCCCTGTGCGGGGGCAAATCCTGAACTCCACTCTCATAGAAGACATCCGAAAATTCAGAGAGAAAAGATGGTACAGTCTTAGTAGAAACCTCAGAAACAGATGTCGTGAGGCAATTCTCTCTGCAAAAGTCACTCCAACCATTTATTTGCCTCGCTTGCCAATCAATGGTGGGGTTATGTTTAGTGAGCCAGGGTAGCCCCAACACTAGAGGAGTAGGCAATCCGCTAAGGACGAAACATGACACATCCTCAACATGAGCATCACTCACAATTAAACGGATATTGTGAACTATGCCCTTTAATGATTTCTGAGAAAGTGGAGCGGAATCAATAGCAAAAACAGGAATATCCTTTCCCAAAGTGCATACCCAAGGCGCCCGGTAATATGTATAAGGGGCTCGTCTATGCAGATATTTTGCTCAGGGGTATATAAATCTGCAAATTTGGTGTTAATGTGGTCTATAAGGGGCCGAATTTTGTGGAGCCGGTCAAAAGCTGGGTGGCCTCTGGGACTAGAGGTGCTGTTGTCACTAAAGTGCAGGAAACGCAGGATGGTCTTAAATCGTGTCCTGGTGTCACGGAGGGTGTACAGGAAACAAGACAACACAAAATGAATATATGACTCACTGGATCCAAGACTAAGGAACAAAAAGGGAGACCCCTGCATCAGACCTGGCACTCTCCCTGACTGCTCAGCCTATGCGAAAATCCCAATGGTAGATGATCGCATATCCTCGTACCTCGACTGTATAACACCTGAACACCCTATAATAGTGAGGGGACACGACCACAGGCTCCCTACACTAGACACGGAGGGAGTCAGGGTCACCTTGGATCCAGCAAACAGAAAAACACAAAAGAATGCGCAACACTTATCTTGTAGAAGACTGGGAAATAGGATCAGCATGCACACACACTCCAGGAATTTGTATAAACCGCACACTAATGCATTATGGGGAGGAATTTAAAGGGATGCAATCAGTCCAACTACATGACAGCTGAGAGAGGCTAACGAGATGAGGAACTGAAAGCAAAACAAAGGAAGCTCAAGGAGGAGGTTCTGAAAGGCATCTGTCAGAGCTTCTCAGATGTCTGGTGGTGACAGAATCTGATTGGTTGCTATGGGCAACTAAGCCAGTTCTACTTTAAACCAGTTTGATAAATGACCCCCTGAGTGTTTCACTTATCTCATTCAATAGGATATCTGAAGGACAGGTCTTCTACTGCGGAGCAAGAGTTAGTCTTTATGTTCTGCATATTTACATGCTGAAATTTTGAACATCTGGAAGTGCCTGGGAGATGAGTCTATGGAACATTTCCAATAACATTTTAATCTTTTTACAATGCTTTAGACCCTTTAAGTAGTAGTGTGGAAGTGCCAAGTCAAATTTCTATGTAGAATAGGCTAATCACAGGGATCAGCAACCTTCGGCACGCCGGCTGTTCGGAAACTACAACTCCCAGAAATTCTCCTTTTCCTTCTATTTGAGTTAAAAGAAAAACAGATGGAGTGGCAGAGGTTGCTGATCCCTGGGCTACTTAATAGTAGAGGGTACCTCCTATTATGATGCTGTCTGCAACCAGAACAGTTGGGCAACTCACAGCATCAGATACATGCTCAGGCAACTAGACTGCTCTACCTACCACCTCTCCTGCTGTCGCTTCTGGTGTGAGATGCAGCTGGCATCATTTTTGGAGATGGCCTTTAAGGGCTTATGCACACAGCTATATGTTGGCTCAGTGCAGGAGCTGTATATTGGAGGACAAGATTGGAATCCAATAATGTGAAATCAAGCTTTTTTCAGTGCTTTCTTTTGTGAAAAACAGAAATAAAAAACAAAAAAACAAAACTGGAAACTGGGGAAAAGGTCAGTGCAACCTCCTAGATTGTGGCTGCCCTAGGCACATATCTTACATAGTAACATAGTTTGTATGGCTGAAAAAAGACATCTGTCAATCCAGTTCAGCCTGTTATCCGACAAGTTGATCCAGAGGAAGGCAAAAAAAAACATGAGTTAGAAAATTTTCCTAGTTTTAGGGGAAAAAATTCCTCCCCCAACTCCAAACAACTCGAAAAACTGCTGGGATTAATGACCCTTCTCCAGAATTCTAGTAACTATAACCTGTAATATTACACTCCAGAAATACACCCAGAGTCCTAGACCACCCTTGAACTCTTTTAGTGAAGTGACCACCTCCTCAGGCAGAGAGTTCCATAGTGTCACTGCTCTTACCGTAAAGAATCCTCTTTTATGTTTGTGTAGAAACCTTCTTTCCTCCAGATTCAGATTCCCTTTGTCACAGTCACAGTCTTGGGGATAAATAGATGATGGGAGAGATCTCTGTACTGACTCCCAATATATTTATACATAGTTATTAGATCTCCCCTTAGTCATCTTTTTTTTTGTAAAGTGAATAACCTTAATTTTGATAATCTTTAAGGATACTGTTGTCCACCCATTCCAGTTATTACTTTAGTTGCCCTCATCTGAACCCTCTCCAGTTCCTCTATGTCTCTTCTCTTGTTCACAGGAGCCCATAACTGTACACAGTACTCCATGTGTGGTCTGACTAGTGATTTGCAAAGTGGCAGGACTACGTTCTCATCACGTGCATTTGTTTTGATACAACCCATCATCTTATTGGCCTTGGCAGCAGCTGTCTGACACTGGTTTCTACAGCTTAGTTTGCTATCCACTAAAACTTCTTCCTTTTCCATGTCAGTGTTACCAAATATTTTTTTTTTAGACAGCATAACAGACCACCAGTCAGACCCCCAATCTTAATTAGACCTCAGCTCAGAACCCCAAAGAGACCCCCAATGTTAATAAGACCCCCATTCAGACCTCAGATCAGACCCCAATGTGAATGACCCCCAGTCAGACCTCAGATCAGAGCCACAATGTAAATAAGACCCCAAATTCAGACCTCAGAGCAGACCCCCATGCTTAGAGCAGACAAAAAAAAAAATCTACTTACCTCTTATGCCTTTTTTTTGGGGGGGGGGGTGTCTTATAGGGCAAAGGATATGGTACTGGTGACTTGAATTATTCCTTCCCATGTGCCTAAAGTTACATTTGTCAGTGTTCAACCTCATCTGCCACTCATCTGCCACTTCTCTGCCCAAGCCTCCAATCTATCCAGATCCATCTGTAGCAGTATACTGTCCTCTTCCATGTTAATTACTTTACACAGTTTAGCATCATCAGCAAAAATTTATATTTTACTGTGCAAGCCTTCTACAAGATCATTAATACATATATTGAAGAGAATAGGGCTCAATACTGACCCCTGTGGTACCCCACTAGTGACAGTGACCCAATCTGAGTGTGCACCGTTAATAACCACCCTCTGTTTTCTATCACTGAGCCAGTTATTTACCTACATACATATATTTTCCCCCAGTCCAAACAGTCTCATTTTATGTACTGACTTTTTATGTAGTACAGTATCGAATGCTTTGGAGAAGTCAAGATATATGACACCCATTGACTTACCTCGATCCACTCTAGAACTGACCTGCTTGTAGAAACTGATAAAATTAATTTAACATGACCGATCCCTCATGAAGCCACGCTGATACGGTGCTATACACTTATTTTCATTGAGATACTCCAGTATAGCATATCTTTGAAAACCTTTAAACATTTTGCCCACGACAGATGTTACACTTACCCGGCCTATAGTTTCCGGGCTCTGTCCCCTTTTGAAATTTTGGTGTCACAGTGTCAATCCTGTGGAATGCTCCCTGTCATTATAAAGTCCTTAAATATCAGAAATTAGGGTCTGCCTATGACATTACTTATTTCTCTTAGGAAACGGGGTTATATGCCATCTGGATCCTGTGATTTGTCTATTTAAATCTTTTTTTGATGTCGCTGCATTTCTTCCTGGCTCAGACAGGCCACTTTTATTGGGGAGTTTATTTTGCATTTCTTCTGACAGATCATTTTCCTCAGGGAAATCAGTGGAGAAAAAAACATTTACCCGTATTTTTCGCCCTATAAGATGCACTTATGGGTGTGTCTTATGGGGTGAATACAAATAAGCGCCTCCATTATTGATGTGTTTATTAGTACAGGAGGACTAGGAAGCAGTGAATGTAGCGCTCCCAGAGCTTTGTACTCACCACTTCCTGATCCTCGGCCACTCACTTTGCTGTGACTGCTCACAGCTCGAGAACGTTGGTGCACTTTGACCTCAGGATTGACACTAAGAAAATGTGATGCCAATATTCAAAAAGGGTTTAAAAACAGCGCACGGCTGGAAGAGCAGGAGCTGGGTCCGTGGAGCGGCGGTGGGGTCCGGAGCAGGAGAGATAAGTTTATTGTTTTTGTCTTAATGGAGGTGTCAACATTGGATGTCTGATCTGAATGTGTGAAAAGTGGTCTTATTAACATGCTAGACTGATCTGCGATCTTAATTGGGGGATTAACATTGGGGGTCTGATCTGAGTATCTGAGAAGGGGTCTTATTAGCATGCCAGTCTCATCTGAAGTCTGATTGTGGGTCTTAACATTGGGGGTCTTTTAGGTCTGAATAGAGGTCCTAACATTGGAGGGTCTGATCTGAGTGTCTGAATGGGGGTCTTATTAACATGGGCGTCTGATCTGAGGTCTAATTGGGGGTCTGATTAACATTGGGGTTCTGAGCTGAGATCTGATGAAAAATATATTTTTTCTTATTTTCCTCCTCTACAATCTAGGTGCTTCTTATAGGGTGAAAAACACGGTAATAGATTTGCTTTCTCCTCATCGCCCTCTACAACTCCTCCCTCATCACTCTGTAATGCACCCGACCGTTGTTGTGTTCCGTTCCGCAAAATGGGGTTCCGTGATCCGTTTCCGTTTTTGTTTCTGTGTGTTTTCCTATATTTTTTAGAGGATCACCAGACATAAAGGAAAGTAAAAAAAATCTAAGCCATGCAAATGATAGGAAAAAAATGGACGCGGATGACAATCTTGTGTGCCTCCATGTTTTTTAGCGGTCCTATTGACTTGAATGGGTCCGCGAACCGTTTTCCACGAAAATAATAGGACAGGTTATATTTTTTTGACGGACTGGAACCACAGATCACGGACGCGGATGACAAACGGTGCATTAGCCGAGTTTTCAATGGACCCATTGAAAGTCAATGGGTCCGCAGAAAATCACGAAAGAGGGAACAATGGACACGGAATAAAACAATGGTTGTGTGCATGAGGCCTAAAGGGCCAACACTTTCAGGTTTAAACTTTTTACCTTTTATTGAATTGAAAAACATTTTAGGGTTAGTTTTACCCGTGTTTGTCTATAATAAATTCTGCCCTCGCCATACAGGAGCATTATGATGAAATGGGCTGTATGGTGTAATTAGAGTAAATAATTCAGCAAGTGGATGAAAATACGTAATTTGATTACATCTACTTTATACTGTAAAAAACAGCATTACTGATAAAAAAAATCATTTTACTTAATATGACACATTTATATTGCATTGACCAGAATATTTACAGTTCACCAATTCCTTTTTGAATAGAAGCAGCTCAATATGAAGCCTCCCCTGCATCAGACGGCAGCTTTTTTCTTACTCACTGACCTTTATTTTACCTTTAAGTGATTTTAAAAGCAATTTAATGATGTATTGTGCGTCTCTTTTTTCATGGAGACGTGTTGCCATAGTAATGCTTCTCCAGCCTAGTAACAATGAATAACGGCTGATGTTTTTTCCTACATAACAAGTGGCACTCCATCTCCAATCATTTTGTCAGCAACGAAAATCATTCTGTATCTTTGGAAGATGCTTCTTATCTATATTATGAAATTAGTGGATTTACTTCATTTATTCGGTCACTTAAATCTGTCTGCCACTTACATTTACTAATAAACAATGATTTTTTAATACAAAGTTAATTTATTCTATCTGTGTCTGTCCATTTATCCATTATCTATCTCCTATCGATCTATCTATCTATCTATCTATCTATCTTTTTACCTTTCTATCCATCTATCTTTTTCAAATCTATCTATGTATCTGTCTTAGTCTATTCATCTTATATCTATCTGTCTAATGCCAATCTATCTATCTATCTATCTGTCCATATCTATCTATCTATCTATCTATCTATCTATCTATCGAGCTTTATCTATCTATTTATCTATCTATCTATACAAATATACAATATAGGGGGTCACTTATTAACCTGTAATACGCCTATATTAGGCATATTTCAGGCACAGATTTCGGTGCAACAGTTAGTTGAGCTGCAATCTACGACTTTTCCCAGCTCACATCAGGTCTAAAAAAGTGGGCGCGGCATGGAAGGGGTGGACCAGCCGGCAAGGAAGCTGTCTTACCTTTAGACTGTCGCTGAATACACCAAAGTTATGTAGAGGCCGGCACCTCTTCATAATTTTGGCAATCCACCGCCAGCGATGGGGCGTTATTAAGACCAGCGTCTAAAACGCCGGTCTTAATAAATGACCGCCATACTTTCAAATCTTCATCTTGACATTCTGACAGGCCAGAACTTATTTTAACCAGTGACCATACATGTACATCATTGTTCACTAAGAGTGTATGATACCAGCTCACAAACTGAGCCCACTCTATACGCAATGTGTGCCAGCTGTTTTGCACGGCTTACACCTGACAGTTTAACCGCTCATGTGCCACTGTCAATAATGAATGCAGCATCTGAGCAGTCAAATGAAGGTAGAGTTCTTCCTCCGCCTTCTAATTGGCACCCCCCAGTGTAATCACATGGCATCTGGGGGGGCTACCATGTTCTGGGTCTTATTACTCTTTGCCTTAATAGGTACAATAGAATGCTGGTAAAATTCCGATCAATACAGTAGAAGTATTTCTGTAAATAGTACAAGCTAATTGAACGATCGCAAGTTCAAGTCCCCCTAAGGGGGCTAAAAAAATAAATTCAAAATCTCAATATTAGCAATTCCAAAAACCTAATTTTCTATTTATCGTATTGAAAATGCAAAATAATAAAAAAAAAAAAAAAAATCATATCTGTGTTCAAGAATGTGCAAAATATTAAAATATCATGTCATTTATCATGCATGGTGAAAGCCAAGCAAAAAAAAAATAATGACAGAATAGTTGTTTTTTGGTCACCTTGCCTCCCAAAAAATGGAATCCACAGTTATCAAAAAAAGTCACTTGTACACAAAATTAATTAAAAACTACTGCTCGGTTTGCCAAAAATGAGCCCTTACAGAGCTCTGTTGGTAGAAAAGTAACAAGTTATGGGTGTCAGAATATGGCAACGCAAATCAATCTTTTTAAAATATAGGTTTTTAATTTTTTTAGAAGTAGCAAAACATCACTATATAGTAACACCGAAATCATACTGAACCGCTGAATAGTTAACATGTGATTTATATCGCAGCATTAATGCCATAAAACTGGATCCCAAAAAACAATGGCAGAATTGTATTTTTTTCCATTTCCACACCACTAATAATTTTTTCTACAGTTTTTAGTGCATTATATAAACCATTAAATTGTTCCATTTAAAAAGTACAACTCTTCCCACAAAAGACAAGCCCTAATATGTCAAAAAAGTGAATAGCAAAGCCGTCCGGCACTCGCTCGTGTGTGCACACTGCACAGGGAAGAAGCGAACTCCACTCAATGCCGTGCGAAAAATCCCAGCAGCTGTGTCTTCTTGAATGCATATACTTTATTCTTTGTTGAAATCATATGTCCCTAAACAATCAGGACTCGTTTCGGCAATATGCCTTCATCAACAGGTACTAGGTTGATGAAGGCATATTGCCGACACGCGTCCTAGGAAACAGCTGCTGGGATTTTTCGTACGGAAGAAAATAAAAAAGGACTTTTTTAAGTCAGAGAGATATAAAACAAAAATGTTTTCGTTTGGTTTCTAAGGGGTTTAACCACAGAATGACAAGATAATCTAAAGAGTGAAAACTTGTCAGATACTGCCTTTCAGATGTCAGCTGTTTATGTATGGGACCCCATTATGCAATAAGGAGGTTTTAGAGGACTGGAGAATTGGTGCTTTTCACTATTGAAAAAGAGCACCAGCATCTATTGAAGCATACAGATTACACATCTGCCATGTATGAACCAGTTCTATCGTCCTGATAGGCATTGTACTGTACATGTACAGAACTTGAGTGCAGAGATGATACAGTCACAAGATTAAACTGTATTTGGGACATACTGTTACATATAGGACTTCTTGTTCAAGAGGAAGGAGCAGCAGCAGAATTGTAACAGAATCTATATTGGTTAATAATTTTATTGTATAATACTTAAATGGATTCTGTCACCTCGTTTTAGGTTAAAGAGCTGCGGACATGCACGGCTAGATCGCCGCTAGCATGTGCACAATATATCTGTTCCATAGGGCTGTGTGCTTTTATTTAGATAAAAAAATGATTTTACAGATATGTTAATGACCCTGGTAAGGAGCCCAAGGGGCTGTACTAACCTTCTTGGTGCCCAGCCACGCGCCCCCTGTGAAGGAGCCTAGCACCGCCTGCGTCCTCCGAATCTCCTCCTTTCTTCACAGTTAGATTGCCAGCACAAGGTAGGAACACTATACTGGCACTGCGCATGCGCAGATCTCGCGCATCGCGAGATTACGGCAATCTAACTGTGAAGAAAAGAGGAGATTCGGAGGACGCAGGCAGTACTGGGCTCCTTCACAGGGTGTGTGGCTGGGCACCAAGAAGGTTAGTACAGCCCCTTGGGCTCCTTACCAGGGTCATTTACATATCTCTAAAATCATTTTTTAAACTAAATAAAAGCACACAGCCCTATAGGGCAGGTATATTGCGGACATGCTAGAGGCGATCTAGCCATGCATGTCCGCATCTCTATAACCTAAAACGAGGTGACAGAATCCCTTTAAAAAAAATACTGATAGAAAGTAGAAATGGACTGGAGTTTTTAGCTTGTAGAAAATTGTTCTGTGTTCAAAACTTACATAAAGATGTAGCAGGCATTAAAGTAATTACTGGCGCGTTAACACACAAGTTTATCAGGCTGGCTTAGTTTAACAATGTGCAAAGCTTCTAAAGCTTAAAGTTGGTATGGAGTTCAGTTGTTGGGTTAACTCATCTGTCCACTGTCTCTAACATCATGTCTTCTCTAAATCTGAAACTGACTCCATCTACTAACCTACATAAACCTAATATCTTCTCCATCTCAGTGTGTGGCACTACCATAATGCCTATACAGCACGCCAGCTTTCTCAGTGTTATGTTTAACACTGATCTTTCCTTTACCCCCCCATATTCAATCTCTTACTCGCTCATACTGCCTACACCTTAAAAACATCTCTAGAATCCTTTCTTACTGTGGAAACAACAAAAACTCTCCTTGTTGCCCTGAGCCATTCCCATCTTGATTACTGTAACATTATTAACTGGTCTCCCCCTGACCAGACTTTCCCCATTGTATTATATCCTTAATGCAAAGCCAGACACATCTACCTGTCTAACAGTAGTGATGGACAAACATCGGCCAGGACGTTTCACATTTGCGAACAAATGTTTGCGAACCATGCGTTCGCGGCGGGCTCCATTCACTTTAATGGCAGGCGATCCTGAAAAACCTTCAGGTCATATTTGCAGCCACCAAATACTTTCTAGAAGTGCACAAATAGTCCCACAACATGGACAGTGACATACCAGAGGGAGATCAAGGGCAAACATTCCCACAAAAAATATGTATTTTAATCAGGGGCCATTTTTAGGCATCTAAAAGGGAAACTCTCAAAAATGTGCCCTGCTGGACCCTAGAAACATTTTATTTTAGACCACGAGAGTACGGGCAAGTGATTATGTGGCTGGAGGTATATTAGGCGGTCAGTGGATAACAATTTTACTGTAGGCCAGTGGAGTACAGGCCCCAAAAATTATGTATTCACTGGACAGAAAAGAACAAGTGATTATGTGGCTTGAGGTATATTAGGCGGACACTGGATAACAATTTTACTGTAGGCCAGTGGAATACAGGCCCCAAACATTAGGCATTCATCGGACAGAAAGGAACAAGTGATTATGTGGCTGGAGGTATATTAGGCGGTCAGTGGATAACAATTTTACTGCTGGCCAGTGGAGTACAGGCCCCAAAAATTAGGCATTTACCGGACAGAAAAGAACAAGTCATTATGTGACTGGATGTATATTAGGCGGTCAGTGGATAACAATTTTACTGCAGGCCGGTGGAGTACAGGCCCCAAACGTTAGACATTCACCGGACAGAAAAGAACAAGTGATTATGTGGCTGGAGGTATACTGTATTAGGCGGTCAGTGGATAACAATTTTATTGCAGGCCATGGAGTACAGGCCCCAAACATTAGACATTCACCGGACAGAAAAGAACAAGTGATTATGTGGCTGGAGGTATATTAGATGATCAGAGGATAACAACTTTACTGCAGGTCAGTGGAGTACAGGCTCCAAATATTAGGCATTCACTGGACAGAAAAGAACAAGTGATGATGTGGCTGGAAGTACAATAGGCGGTCACCGGCTAAAAATTGTACTGTAGGCCAGTGCAGGCCCCAAAAGTTAGGCATTCACCTGACTGAAAAGAGCTAGTGATTATGTGTCTGTAGGTACATTAGGCAGTCACTGGATAAAAATTCACCGGACAGAAAAGGCCTTTTATGCCGCTGTATATACATAAGCCAAGGACCATTCTTTGTTCTCAGTGATGGCGGAAATGTGTGGGCTGGCATGAGGAAATTCAATTACATGTGGTCATCACAGGTGTTGAATTCCTCCGAGATCCATGCCTCATTCATTTATAGAAATGTGAGGTAGTCCACACTGTCGTGAGCTAGGCAAGTGCGCTTGGTCACGATCCTCCCTGCTGCGCTGAACGTCCTATCAGACACAACACTCTATGAGGGGCAAGCCAAGAGTTCCATGGCAAATTGTGCCAGCTCTGGCCACAGGTAAAGCCTGCACACTGAGTAGTCCATGGGTTCTACGCTTCTCAGAGCGTCCACATCAGCCGTTAACCCGATGTAGTGTTCCCTGAAGCTAAATCCGGAGGGCGGCTCTCGATGGGTTGGCTGCAGGGGGTCCCTCTTCAAACACTGGAGCATGAAGGCCCCCATTTGCACTAAATTGGAAGCTCCTGCTCATCGCCCATCCTCATGGTGTTCAGACATGCATCACAGTGCCTATTTCTTTGGCCATATACATAGTATTTAAAAATACTTTTTAAAAAAAAAAAATTGAAGTTGATATATACACAGAGACTTCCGTGTGACCAGAGATTAGAGTTTTTTTTAAGTTGTGTCAATTGGAGCCCAAAAGAAGCGGACAGCGAAACCTGGGTCGGGCAAATTGATTTTATATGTGATGTGAACAAATGTCGATCTTGTAAGTAAAAAAAAATATGTAGTGTATCAATAACCCGTGGGTATTGCAATATGTCGTGTTCCTTTTAAAGGATAAAAGAGCTGTCATTGCTGGTGGATATTGAGACCGAGGAGCTGGAATTGTTTTGAATCGAGATAAAATCATCTTGTGGAAGTGTTGCTGTGTGTAAACTGTTCCTTACTGATGAAGTTCAAGCGCGGACTCTGAATTGCAGTTTACTTTGGTTGAAAAAGGAGAAGAGACCTACTCCTGTTGTTTGGGACTGCTGCTGATTGTGTCGCTTGGAAGATCACACAAAATATATTTTGTTTTCATGCTTAACAGCCGTCAGAAAGTTTACCCAGTGGGCAGTAAAAGTTATGTACCTTCCCTGTCCATGTTTGCTAGACCATGTATCTGTGGTCAGATGTATCTGGGCACAGACACTGTGTGCCAGAGATATATTCAGTTGCCGCTGAACATGGCCATATAGCTCTGGGATGCCCTTTTGGGAGAAATATTTCCTTCCGGGAACCTTTCATTGCAGTGTGCCAATAGCCACAAATGTTCTAAAGGACTCCGAGTCCACCATTTTATATGGCAGTAGTCGGTGGGCTAGCAGTTCCGACAAGTCAGCGGGCAGCCGTTGGGCAATAGGGTTAATCGGCGCCATCAACTTTTTACGCTCAAACTTTTGGGCCACGGAAGCATGCCTTCTACCAGATGAACGCGATGACGGCACGGTGGAAGGTGGAGTGGAGGACAAATGGGAGGAGAGAGGAGAAAGAGAAGAGGCAGGACATGGAGCACCGGGAGTGTGGCTTTGTGAGTTCTGATGGTGTTGCTCCCACTGGGCTCGTGATGGGAGGCCAGCTGCCTTCTTAAGGCGGTCGTCCCTAGGTGAGTGTTGGGCTTCCCGCGACTTATGTGTTTACAGCACAGGCTGCAGATGGCAACACTATTGTCAGCAACTGACACTTAAAAAAAAAAACACACTGGGGAAAAAACACACTGGGGAGCCAATGTGCCGGCATCCTGGGAGCACAAGACATGACTGTGCATGGTGAATGGATCGCTCCAGATACATTTGCAGTTTGTTTTTTTCCTCCTGTGCACTGCGAGTTTTGCCTGCTTCTCCTCCTTCTCCTCCCTATCTGCTGCTCCGTCTCTCCCTCTTAACTCCCCTCCCCTTCCTCTCTTGCAGGCACCTAGGTGACATCCATCGACACGTCATTATCGTCACCTTCACCGAGACTGACATTAGAGATCTCAGAGTAGGCAGCAACAGAGGGAACCACCCTCCTTGGGCTGATATGGGTAGTGTCGTCAGACCGCTGGGTGGCGGCCATTGCTGCCTCCTCTTCCTCATCTGATGCCAAGAATGGCTGCGCATCGGTAAGGTCTGGGAATAAATGGGAAAATAATTCCTCTGACTCGAGTGGAGGGGCTTTGGTGGTGGTGTCTTTGGGGATGCACACAGTAGAGAGTGGGTGCAGATACAGAGGATGAAGAGGGTGCAGAAGCAGAAGGTTGAGTGAGCCACTCAACCAACTCTGGTGCGTCCTTTGACGTAATCGCACGCACCTTCTCCAACTTCCCACTTAGGGTCCGGCCTGGTGCACCTGCCCGACCCATACCACCCCTGCGGAACGGCCTACCTCTTCCTCTGCCTGTCATTTTCAAAATGACCCTGTGCCAAAGTCCCTAGAGAATAGCAGTATTTGTGGAAGCAAGTATATAGAACCCCTTAATCAGTATTTGTAGAAGCAGGTATATAGAATACCTAAATCAATATTTGGTGGAAGCAGGTATATCACACCCCTCAATCAGTATTTTGTGGAAGCAGGCATATCAAACCCCTCAATCAGTATTTTGTGGAAGCAGGTATATCACACCCCTCAATCTGTATTTTGTGGAAACAGTTATACAGAACATCTGAATCAATATTTGGTGGAAGCAGGTATATCGCACCCCTCAATCTGTATTTTGATGAAGCGGGTATATAGAACCCCTTAATCAGTATTTTGTAGAAGCAGGTATATCGCACCCCTCAATCAGTATTTTGTGGAAGCCGGTGTATCACTGGCCTCAATCAATATTTGGTGAAATCAGGTATATCGCACCCCTCAATCAGTATTTTGTGGAAGCAGGCATAAAGAACCCCTTAATCAGTATTTTGTAGAAGCAGGTATATCCCACCCCTTAATCAGTATTTTGTGGAAACAGGTATATAGAACCCCTTAATCAGTATTTAGTATAAGCAGGTATATCCCACCCCTTAATCAGTATTTTGTGGAAGCAGGCATATTGAACCCCTTAATCAGTATTTAGTAGAAGCAGGTATATCGCAGGCCTCAATCAGGATTTTGTGGAAGCCGATGTATCGCAGGCCTCAATCAATATTTGGTGGAAGCAGGTATATTGCACCCCTTTAATCTTTATTTTGTGGAAGCAGGCATATAGAACCCCTTAATCTGTATTTTGTAGAGGCTGGTATACCGCACCACTCAATCAGTATTTTGTTGAAACAGGTATATAGAACCCCTGAATCAATATTTGGTGGAAGCAGGTATATCGCACCCTCTGAATCAGTATTTTGTGGAAGCAGGCATACAGAACCCCTTAATCAGTATTTTGTAGAAGCAGGTATATCGCACCCCTCAATCAGTATTTTGTGGAAGCAGGTATATCGCACCCCTCAATCAGTATTTTGTGAAAGCAGTTATATTGCACCCCTCAAACAGTAGTGTTGGGCGAGCATGCTTGGCCGAACACTAGTTCGTCTCAAGCATCGCGATGCTCGGCACATCGCGGTATTCGGCCAAATACCGCGTGTGCTCGAGCGTGATGCTCGAGTCTCCTCCCCGCATGTTTGTTGGCTGCTACGCAGCCAATAAACGTGCAAGTAAGTACTGCTATTCACTGTAATGCCGTAGCCTTGTTTGCTGCTGGCATTACAGTGATTGGCTGGCCAGAACGCGTCATCGGGTGCTATATATCGGCTCAGTATTAGTCAGAGAGAGCTGGAGAGCAGATGGGAGAGATAGTGTATGCATTGAAATAGCAATATTTTAGTTTTTATACTTGTTATAGACCCAAAAATCCTTTTAAGGAATTTGTGTGTGGCAGCAATATATATTTTTAGCGCAACCTGAGCTAAATTGCTCAAACTTGTTAGAGACCCAAAAGTCCTTTTAAGGACTATAGTTGTATCTAGAAGCAATATATATTTTTAGCGCAACCTGCGCTAAATATCTTGGAATTGTTTGGCCACTGCAGACAGCGACATTATCTGTACTACATTTCCTCTGTAACGTGTGCGCAGCCTAAAAATATCTGTGACATCCAGTGTACTTTTTCTGTAGACGGTGTCCGCTGTGGACAGTTACATTACCTGCGCTACATATCCTGTATAACGTTTGCGTATCCGAAATATCAGTGACATTCAGTCAAATTTTTTTGCTGCTGGTGGCAGCGACATTACGTGCGCTACATCTAATGTATAACGTTTGCCCATCCTAAATATCAGTGAAATTAATTCAGTGTGATTTTTTATTAGCTGCTGGTGACCGCGACATTACTTGCGCTATACCTCCTGTTTAACGTTTGTGCATCCTAAATATCAGTGACATTCATTCAGTGTAATTTTTTTATTAGGCGGTGGTGACAGCGACATTACTTGAGCTATACCTTCTGTTTAACGTGTGCGCATCCTAAAAATATCTGTGACATTCTGTGTACTTTATTTGCGCATACACTTACAATACCTGCGCTACTGTATGTGTGACATACTTGCAAGCATATATACCATTTAATATGCGCAAGGCGAGCAGTAAGGGACGTGGAAGTGGCCGTGCTGCTGATGGTGCACTCAGAGGCCGTGGCCCTGGGCATGGTGAAATTGTGCCTGCTGCCAGAGCACAATAAACACACTCATCCACAATACATAGCTTCATGTCCGTCCCAGTTTGCAGGAAGACGCAGGACACCACTCTGGAAGTCAGATTAGTGCGACCAAGTGGTCGGTTGGATTGCAGCAGATAATGCTTCCAGTCGGTTAAGTACCACCCTGTCTTCCACAAAGTCCAGTTTCAGTAGCCAAAAGTGTGGTCAACAGAATCCTCACCCTGATCCTCCTTCCACCCACCATGGAGAGTCTTGACAAACAAGTGATCCCACACTCGGATATTCCTAGGAGCTGTTTTCATCGAGCTGATAATGACCGTAACTTGGTGGCAGCTTTGGAGCTCGGCAAGCTCACACACATACCATGTCTATCCCACGTGTTCAACCTTTCTCAAAACCTACCGCAATTTGCCTGAGCTACTGGTGAAGGTGTGCCGCGTGTGTGCCCATTTCCGCAAGTCATCGACAGCTTCCGCCTGTCTGGCAATGCTGCAGCAGCACTTGCAATTGCCAGTTCACTGACTGTTGTGCGACATGAGCATGCGCTGGAACTCGACATTTCACATGTTGGCCAGGCTTTGTGAGCAGCAGAGGGCAGTAGTGGAATACCAGCTTCCACTCTTCACAGGCGAGTTGGCATGGATGTCTGACCTCTGTAAGGTTTTACGCAAATTTGAGGACTCAACACAGATGGTGAGTGGCGATAATGCTATTATCAGCATCACCATTCCACTTCTGTGTCTACTCAAACGCTCGCTGCTCACAATTAAGGCAGACGCTTTGCATGTGGAAGAGGTGGAAATGGGGGAAGAAAGTACACAGGGTGATAGCCAGACCACCCTCAGTTCGTCTTCTCAGCTCGAATTGGATGATGAGGAGGAGGAGGAGCGGGAGACAGTTGCCTCCGCTACAGAGGGTAGTACCCATGGAAGTTTTATTCCATCTGTTCAGCTTGGATGGGTAGAAGAGGATGAGGAGATTGAGAGTCACCCTCCTGATGAGGACAGCAAAGTCTTGTCTGTTGGGACTTTGGCTCATATGGCTGACTTTATGTTAGGCTGCCTTTTCCCGTGACCCTTGCGTTGTACGCATTTTGGCCAACACCGATTACTGGTTGTTCACCCTTCTTGTCCCCCGCTACAAAGAGAACTTCTTATCTCTCATTCCTGTGGTGGAGAGGACGAGTAAAATGGAGCAATACCAGAAGGTCCTTGTGGAAAAATTGCTCCGAAAATTTCCAGCTGACAACGCTGGCTACAGAGTAGTTCCTTGGCCAACCAAGGAGGGGAGACGAGGGGAACACACAGCAGTTCCAACAGAGGCAGGGCAACACTCTCCAAGGCCTAGGACAGTTTTATGACACCCCACCAGCACCCTCAACCTGATGCGCGACCTAGTGTCACAAGGAGGGAAACATTTTGGAAGATGGTGAAGGAGTACGTAGCAGACCGTGTCAGCGTCCTCAGTGATCCCTGTGTACCTTACAACTATTGGGTGTCCAAGCTGGACAGGTGGCATGAACTGGTGCTCTACGCCTTGGAGGTGCTGGCCTGCCTTGCCACTAGTGATGAGTGGCAGGGGTCATATTCGAATTTGCAATATTTCGCGAATATTTTGTAGAATATTCGGCGAATATATTTGCAAATTCGAAAATTCACGATTTTTTTTTCACTTAACAAATCGGCAAGGCAATGATTTTGTAATATGTGAATTTTCGTAATTCAAATTTTCGGATTCTAATTTTTTATTGCGAATTTTTCAACTTACAACTATTAGACAAAGAAGATTCTAGCACTATATTAGCTAATTGCTCTATATTCGATTTTTTCGAATATTCGCTATATTGCTATAACTTTGTTTTTTCTAATATTCTAAAACAAGAATATATAGCAATATAGCGAATATTCGAAAAAAAAACGAATATAGAGCAATTTAGCTAATATAGTGCTATAATCTTTTTTTTTATAGTTGTCATTTTTTTCCAATCTGAACTTCAGATGAGAAAAAAATTACAACTATTAGACAAAGAAGATTATAGCACTATATTAGCTAAATTGCTCTGTATTATTTTTTTTTCGAATATTCGCTATATTGCTATAACTTTGTTTTTTCGAATATTCGTAATATTCTAAAACAAGAATATATAGCAATATAGCGAATATTCGAAAAAAAACGAACATAGAGCAAAATTCGCAAACACTACTACTCCTAAAGTCAAGTATATTGCAGCCTTCTTATTGGCCCACAAGCTAGAAGCAGGGAGGGATCATGTGTACTGATTAAAAAAAAAAAAAAAAAAAAAATCAATATTCGAAATTACGAATATATATAACTATTCGAAATATTCTTGAATTTTCGAAGTACCTATATTCGCGATAAAAATTCGAAATTCGAATATTCGGGATCAACACTACTTGCCACCAGCGTTTTGTCAGAGCGTGTATTTAGTCCTGCTGGGGCACAATAACTGATAAGCGAATCCACCTGTGAACTAAAAATGCTGACCGGTTGACTGTAAAAATGAACGAGGCCTGGATTGCCCTTGACTTCTCTATTCCACCAGAGGAAAGCAGCTGAAAATAAAGGCACTCTAAATGTGGCTTTTATGGTGTATTGAATACACTGTGTTACCATGCACCCCTTCCACCACTAAAAAGGGTATATGGGTCAATCTCCCTTTTCTCGTCCTCCTTCTCCTCAATCATATTAACATGCTTATTAGGCTGCCCTCACTCCTAATGTTTTAGAGGGTCAGCTCAGTAGCGGGCCCTCACCCATAATGTTTTAGAGGGTCATCAGCAGGCCCTCACCCATAATGTTTTTGAGGGTCACCAGCAGGCCCTGAACCATAATGTTTTAGAGGGTCAGCACAGCAGCAGACCCTCACCACAAAATGTTTTAGATTGTCAACTCGTCAGCAGGCCTTCGCTCACAATTGTTTTTAGATGGTCAGCTCGGCAGCAGGCCCTTGCCCATAATGTTTTAGATGGTCAGCTTGGCAGCAGTCCCTCGCCCACAAAAGTTTTTAGATGGTCAGCTCGGCAGCAGGCCCTCGCCCACAAAATTTTTTAGATGGTCAGTTCGGCAGCCTACCCTCGCCCAAAAAATGTTTTAGATGTCAGCTCAGCAGCAGGCCCTCACCCCTATTGTTTTAGATGGTCAAATTAGCAGCAGAGCCTCGCCCCTAATGTTTTAGAGGGTCACCAGCAGGCCCTTTCTCCTATAGTTTTTGAGGGTCACCAGCAGGCCATCAATCATAATTTTTCAAGGGTGTGTATGATGCCCTCGTGCCGGTTCCTTGTAATTTTTGGCAGCCCTTTCCCTTAGTGCATAGGCTTTATGAGTGTAGGAGTCCCACTACCTGAACAATTGTACCACAATGTGAATGAGGCCCTCCTTTATGTGATATACAGGTTGTATCGTAGTGCCTCTTCCTTGTAATTTTTGGCAGCACTTGCACTTTATATACAAGTAAATATACAGGAAAGAATGTTTCCTAACAATTTTTCCTCTAAAATTGATTTTATCTTCGGTTTGGTGTGTATTATTGTCAGTCTGTAAAAGTGGCGTACTACTCGGACAAGATCGTTCCTAGCAGCGACCAGGGGGTCCAATATATATCCACACATCCTCCCCATGCTGTTCCCGAACCATTTCAGTGGTGTTTCCATCAATTTCTGACCTTTTCCTGTGAACCAGACACCCTCCTCTCTTCAGAGCAGGGGGTGTCTGGTTTAATTTTCTCCCATTGACTTCCATTGTGCTTGGGTGCTCGGTAGAGCACCCGAGCATCCTGAGGTGTTCTACTTGAGCACCCGAGCACTTTGGTGCTTGACCAACAGTACAGTACAGGATTCAATTTAAACTGCACATTCTCATCCACAAAGCTCCACCTACATCTCCTCCCTCACATCTGTCTACCATCTGACCTATACTCTCTGTTCAGCCAATGACTTACAACTAACATCCACCATAATCCAAACCACTCACTCCTGTCTCCAAGACTTCTCCCGAGCTGCACTAATTCTCTGGAATGCCCTATTCCAAGCAATTAGGTTAATCCACAAAATCTGCAATTTTAGGTACTCCCTAACAACACATCTCCTCCATTTACCGTTCCCCCACACCACCCTTTAGTGTCATTCTTCTGAACCTGATCCATCATCAAATAACCGCACTTCATGCGCTCAGAAGCACCACAGATATCGGCTGGTGACTGGCTCATGTAGCGGTGACTGGCTCATGTAGCCTTAGGCTAGGTCTACACGACGACATTTGTCGCGCGACAAACAGTCACGCAACAGATAGGGCGCAACAGTTGTCGCGCGACATTTTGTTGCACCAATGTCGCGCAACAATTTTTATAATGGCAGTCTATGGTGTCGCACTGCAACATGCGACATGTTGCGACTGCGACGCGACAGTCGCAGAAAAATCCATCTTGAATGGATTTTCTGCGACTGTCGCGTCGCAGTCACAGCATGTCGCATGTTGCAGTGCGACACCATAGACTGCCATTATAAAAATTGTCGCACGACATTGGTGCAACAAAATGTCGCGCGACAAATGTCGTCGTGTAGACCTAGCCTTATATCTACTTCCCTATTGGGTTAAGCTGGCTGGACCATTGTGCAAAACAAGCACTTTTACCTTTTGTGTTACCCCATCTCCTCATAGATTGTAAGCTCTTGCGAGCATGCCCCTCATCCCCCTTGTTTTAATCATTGACTTGTTGTTGCTATGTTATGTATGACTCTGTTTACAGTATACATAATCCCCTGATTGTAAAGTGCTGCAGAATATTATTATTATTATTAGAGATGAGCTAATCGAATCCCACGAAGTGGAATTCGATCCGAATTTCAGGATAAATTCGATTCGCCTCGAAGCCGAAGTTCCTCATGCTTTATGTCAGCGAATCGATTTAACCTGAAATAGTGTAAAAAACTTTTTAAAAAAATGACACTTACCTCCTCCATTTGCTCATGACGGGCCGCCAGCCTCCATCTTGATTGAAGATTTCGGCTGAAATCCCCTGCGTGGTGACATATGACGTAATCTTGTGTCGTGCGAGATTTCGCTCCACCAGTGCTGAGTGGCCAGTCTGATACTGGTAAATGACCTCACCAACCCTTTAAATTGTCACGGACGTTCCCGCGACAGGTGACAGGAGATTGGGGAACCTAGCAACACGTGGTTTGATCTGACATGTTTTCCATTAAGACGTCTGTGTTGTTTCTGGTGCTTGCCACACCTTCCCCATGTGTGGCTTTTATGGTCATTTAGCCTTTTTTATTTATTGTTGTTTCTCCCACTATGCTATGCGGTATATATCTTCTGTTGGAGTTGTCAATAGCTGGCGTGTGGATCTCGGCTGAGTTCCTGGTGCTGCCATAGCCTCTTGAAGTTGTGTTTTGTTTCCCTTTTGTATTTTGTTTGGTTATTTTGTGTGTTGCATTTCCCTGTCATTTGTATTAAGGCCTGAGGGAGACTCCTGTTCGTCCTTCCTTTTGGAGGAACAGGTTGTCTCAGTCCTGACATTAGTACCAGGGTCCTATAGGGTAAGTTAGGACACTAGGTAATCCGATGTATGATCTCACCTACCTCTGGGGTCTGTTCATACTGGTAGTTAGTCAGGACTTTGATTAGGGTTTTACTAGGAGGTGTCCATCTCCACTCCCTAGTTTCCAGGCCTTATTCCCTCACCCCTTTCCCTCATATGTTTGGTGTGGTGTTTCCCTCCTACACTCGAACGTGACAGTCATAGTGCATCAGTAGTACAGAGCAATAGCGACATTGAGACTATCAGTTAGGCTTAGGGGTGATTGTTACCAGGCACAGAAGATTACCAGTAAATCCAGGAGTGAAGTACAAGTCCACTCAAGGTTCGTGCATAGTCATATCCTGTTCCCCTGTCAATCAGGAAGGAGAGGGAAGATCTGGCACAGGAATCAGGAGGAATAAGGGCGCACAGGGTGGCTTGGGTCTGCCCTCAGTGCACCCAACTGCTCATTTGTATTTGGTACTTTTTCTCCAGAATGAACAACAGATCACTAAGTGAAAGGTATCATTACATGTAGATGAGCTAGCCCTACAATGCACTGTGCCTGCTTTAATAGTGAATTTCCTAGTGATAGACTTTAAAAGAGCTAAATGAAGTGTCCATACCCGATTCGTTCATGTATATAAGTTATATTGTTAATAAACTCCCTTGCTCTATACTTGCATATAATGTAGTGCCTCCGATGAGGCTCCTCCAAGATGGCACAGTTTTCTCATGCATGCACTGTTACTGTAAGTAGTGGTGTATGATTTAATGTTTTACATTACAAATCCGAACCCGGGCTCGTTGATGATTGTTGAACACATCAACAGACCCGAGTTCGGAATGTAACACATTAATGCATGCTCCACTAACTGTAGTTACCCGGCGCCATCTTGGAAGAGCCTGATTGGAGACAATACATTTTATGCAGGTACAGAAGAAGGGATACATGTCTGAAGTTGGGCACAGCAGGCCTAACCTGGTTCTCTCATCACTAGCCAAAAAGCTTCCTGGCTTCCTAGTTGCTGCTGGACATCATTTTTGGTGGGGATCACTCATTGTCATATTCTTCATCCATGAAAATGCTCCATTAGCGGTCTGGATATATACTCACAAGAAAATTAGCACACTGAGTATTATCTGGCTTTTATTCATTGGAAACAAACCGATTCCATAGGTGAATGAGTAATTTCATATACGTTAGTTTCATAAGGTGAATGCATGAGGCCCGGTCAGATTTCTGTATTTGATGGCTGCTATTGCTAGAGCTTTCCTTGGATGTGATTTCACAACCTCTTGATCAAAGTGCTCCCTGTAATGCCCTGATGGTGACTCTGCATTTATACTGAGAGGCAAAGCATTGTCTATAGTTTTACTATCCTGTGAGCAGGTTGATGCATACAACATCTATAACCCTGTTATACAGTTGTTGAACAGGAAAAGAACACTGGAGACTATGTAAATTGTTGTATTTCAGTAGAATATGTTTCTAGTTTCAGGTCCCTAGTGTCCTTGATGTATAGTAGATGTGCTTAGCAAGTGCAGCATCTCAGCATTTAAAGCTCCTCTAAGTAGACGTCTATCTCTCTTTTTTCACTTTGCATTATTGCGCCTTTTATTTTATTATATGCATTTGTCTTTTGTAAAGTCAAAGGCAGAATTAATCATTGCTTTAGATATCAAAAGAACTGATATGTTATTAAGGGTCCATTCACACATCCGCAAAATGGGTCTGCATCCATTCCGCAATTTTGTGGAACGGGTGTGGACCCGTTCATTTTTAATGGGGCAGCGAAAGACGCGGACAGCACACAGTGTGCTGTCCGCATCCGCACTTCCATTCCGCGCCCCCACAAAAAAATAGAACATGTCCTATTCTTGTCCGCAGTTACGGACAAGAAAAGGCATTTCTATTATAGTGCCGGCCATGTGTGGTCCGCAAAATGCGAAACGCACATGGCCGGTGTCCTTGTTTTGCAAATCCGCAATTTGCGGACCGCAAAACAGATTCGGACGTGTGAATGGACCCTTAGACTAAATTTCTGAACATAGGAAGCGCTGACCATTTGCTCTTTTCTATTTATACCAAAGGTATCATAATAATGATTTTACAGGATTGTGATAAGCACCAAAAGACAAACGGTAGGGTTAACCTACACTGTAACGTAAGTAGTGCTACAAGTGGCTTTTAGATATAATGAAAAGGACATTTTGTTATAGTTCAATCATTTTCTTGAGTAGTCTATATGCCTTAGAATGTAGCTCAATTTTTATGGTCAGGCAAAGAAGATTCAATGCCGGCGAGTAAAGGCTCTTTGGAGCCAATCCTTTGTATGTGTAATTCTTAATGGAGATGAAGAAGCTGACTTCTGGGGAATAAGCAGCTCAATTCAATACTGTCACTGATACTACACTGGTGCTCAATAAAAAGGGTAGGAGAAAGAAAAATGTAAAGAAAGACAAAAATAAAAAGTGTACATAGTCACGGGAAAGTACACACTTACACAGGTGAAACTCGAAATATTGGAATATCGTGCAAAGTTCATTTATTTCAGTAATGCAACTTAAAAGGTGAAACTAACATATGATGCAGAAGAAGAAAAAAGATGAACCTTTGGATGGCGCTGTCAGCAGGAGTCAGAAGCAGGTAGGTATTGAGAACACAATACTTTTTTATTTTCAGTCAACGCGTTTCAGGGGCGGAGAGCCCCCTTCATCAGGACAGTATACAACATAAAACTAACATATGAGATAGACTCATTACATGCCAAGCGAGATATTTCAAGCCTTTATTTGCTATAATTTGGATGATTATGGCTTACAGTTTATGAAACCCCAAAGTCACAATTTTGAGATACCCTTTGCTCAGGGGGTATAGATTAATTAGCCGACTAGAGTGTGACACTTTGAGCCAAGAATATTGAATCTTTTCACAAAATTCTAATGTTAAGCAGCATTAATGCAATTTCTTAAATAAATGGACTTTTGCACAATATTCAAATTTTTCGAGTTTTACCTGTATGTGATAGCCAGGCACTCACTCTGAAAAGGGCGACCCAACACTTTGTACCATCCCAAAAGGTCCAATCGTTTCAAAGGATCCATAATGATGTGACAATACTATATGAGATGAGGTGATGAGATGTTCAAC
Organism: Bufo gargarizans; assembly: GCF_014858855.1. NCBI lineage: Eukaryota > Metazoa > Chordata > Amphibia > Anura > Bufonidae > Bufo > Bufo gargarizans. The sequence goes on from NC_058082.1 coordinate 455,460,557, forward strand.
ACATTATATACAGTAGATACAAACATAATATAATGATGTTGTGGTAGGGTCTGATTATTTTTTGCTCATATGTATATTAGGATGTAAAGTTCCAGTTCTCCAGATATAATATTCAGATGAAAAGTATGGTTACTGCAATGTGTTCGCACAAAGCTCGGTTTCATAGCCAAATGTTCTCTTCTGCTCAGATTGTGGGATAGTTCTTTCACTTAGCAGATGGTGAATTTCTGAGCTTCTTTTTATGTTTTTCATTAACAGGAAAGTTTATGTGTATAGAAAAACTGCTCAGTATCATCAGCTCTGGTTACTGACCTCATCGTAGACCCAGCAATAATTGTAAAGCAGTGGAACATGCAATAGGTGGCTCATTTGGCAGCTGTTTATTGAGTGAACATCATGGACACCACTGCTTCTTCTCCCCAAAAACTCATGTGTCGGTGTCTCTCAGTTATTAGGAATATGAAATCTAAATGTAAAATGTTTCATCTTGTTTCTTCATATTCAGTAAATTAGTGCTTCATAGAGGCTATATGTTCAAGACACATCTGCTATGCTAGAAATGTGCTACATGGACAAACTGGTCGAAAATGTTAAACTAATGAGAGCTAAGAACTCCTACTATACAGCTCCGAAAAGCCTAGTACTTTTAGTAGCTGTATACTGTGTTTGGAATTCAACTGAAGAGGACACTCAGGAGCATCATTATGACCTGCTGTGTGTCAGCTGTCTGTTCTCAGCCAATCAGCAACAATGCAACATTGTTAAGGCGGCAGTCAGGGCTCAACTCGCAACAATCCTAACCAATGTCCTTTTCAGCCATATGCATTACAAAATATACAGTCCACCTCAACTCTGGTCCTTAGAGGTGTAGTGCTTAGCACCTACCAGTTTAACTTCCTTTTTCCGTTTATAGCACCTTTGTGTGATAACAGTCTCATCATTTTCACCAAACATATATTGACCATGGAAACCTTTTAAAGGGAAACTGTCAGCAGTTTTGATCCCTCACAACAGCTGACAGAGGTAGGTAGGTAGGTAGGTAGATGTGAAGTTAAAAATATTTTAAAAAAAAAATGGCTGGCTCACAGTAATTTGCACATACTTCCGCTAATTAATATATATAACACAATACATAAAAAACGGTCCCTACATTTAATATACATGAATATCTAAAAAAAAACTCAATTCATATCGTCCATTTCAGGAACAAGGTCCCTTTAAATGCAGAGCTCACGCATATGTAAAAAATAAAATTTCAAAAAAAGTGGTTTCCTTATTTATTTCTTCACACTGGTTGATAATGTTAGTTAATATTTGATTGCATTCACTAAATTACACAGTTCTCTTAATTAGTTATAGACTTGCAAAGCGTCCTCACGGTCTGCTATACTGTTTCAATATGCAGTGCCCGTTCTCAATTAGCTCGTTTCATATGCACGTGTATTAGTGGGACATTATTGTTAGGCCCCTTTCACACGAGAGAGTATTCCGCGCGGGTGCAATGCGTGATGCGAATCCGGACCCATTCATTTCAATGGGTCTGTGTACATGAGCGTTGGTTTTCACGCATCACTTGTGTGTTGCGCGAAAATCGCAGCATGCTCTATAGTCTGCAGTTTTCATGCAATGCTGGCCCCATAGAAGTGAATGGGGCTGCGTGAAAATCTCATCCGCAAGCAAGTGCGGATGCGATGCATTTTTCACTGATGGTTGCTAAGAGATGTTTGTAAACGTTCAGGTTTTTATCACGCGCGTGCAGAACGCATAAAATGGCATTGCACCCCCGCGATAAAAACTGAACAACTGGACGCGATCGCAGGCAAAGCTTAATGAACTTGCTTGCCAAATCGCGCACCTAGGACCTAGGGTTGGGCGATATACCGGTATCACGATATACCGCGGTATTAAAAAAACGGCGATATCGCTGTTTCCTAAATACCGCTGTATATTTCGTGACGTCATCGCTTTAACCGCTACAGGACCGCTGTACGCAGGATTGCGTCCTGCCGGCGGCCCTGCTCTTCTGGGTGGACGTATATACGCGTCCTCCCGCGATACCCGAGATTTCCTGTGAACGCGCACGCACAGGCGCGCGCGCTCACAGGAACGGAAGGTAAGAGAGTGGATCTCCAGCCTGCCAGCGGCGATCGCTCGCTGGCAGGCTGGAGATCTGATTTTTTTAACCCCTAACAGGTATATTAGACGCTGTTTTGATAACAGCGTCTAATATACCTGCTACCTGGTCCTCTGGTGGTCCCTTTTGTTAGGATCGACCACCAGAGGACACAGGTAGGTCAGTAAAGTCGCACCAAACACCACACTACACTACACCCCCCCCGTCACTTATTAACCCCTTATGAACCCCTGATCACCCATGATCACCCCATATAAACTCCCTGATCACCCCCCTGTCATTGATCACCCCCCTGTCAGGCTCCGTTCAGACGTCCGTATGATTTTTACGGATCCACGGATACATGGATCGGATCCGCAAAACACATACGGACGTCTGAATGGAGCCTTACAGGAGGGTGATCAATGACAGGCGGGTGATCACCCATATAGATTCCCTGATCACCCCCTGTCATTGATCACCCCCCTGTCATTGATCACCCCCCTGTAAGGCTCCATTCAGATGTCCGCATGTGTTTTGCGGATCCGATCCATGTATCCATGGATCCGTAAAAATCATTCGGACGTCTGAATGGAGCCTTACAGGGGGGTGATCACCGATATACACTCCCTGATCACCCCCTGTCATTGATCACCCCCCTGTCATTGATCACCCCCCTGTAAGGCTCCATTCAGACGTCCGCATGTGTTTTGCGGATCCGATCCATGTATCCATGGATCCGTAAAAATCATTCGGACGTCTGAATGGAGCCTTACAGGGGGGTGATCAATAACAGGGGGGTGATCACCCATATACACTCCCTGATCACCCCCTGTCATTGATCAACCCCCTGTAAGGCTCCATTCAGACGTCCGTTTGATTTTTACGGATACATGGATCGGATCCGCAAAACACATGTGGACGTCTGAATGGAGCCTTACAGGGGGGTGATCAATGACAGAGGGGTGATCACCCATATACACTCCGTGATCACCCCCTGTCATTGATCACCCCCCTGTAAGGCTCCATTCAGACGTCCGCATGTGTTTTGCGGATCCGATCCATGGATCCGTAAAAATCATACGGACGTCTGAATGGAGCCTTACAGTGGGGTGATCAATGACAGGGGGGTGATCACCCATATACACTCCCTGATCACCCCCTGTCATTGATCACCCCCCTGTAAGGCTCCATTCAGACGTCCGCATGTGTTTTGCGGATCCGATCCATGTATCCGATCCATGGATCCGTAAAAATCATGCGGACGTCTGAATGGAGCCTTACCAGGGGGGTGGTCAATGACAGGGGGTGATCAGGGAGTGTATATGGGTGATCACCCCCCTGTCATTGATCACCCCCCTGTCATTGATCACCCCCCTGTAAGGCTCCATTCAGACATTTTTTTGGCCCAAGTTAGCGGAAATATATATATATTTTTGTTTGTTTTTTCTTACTAAGTCTCATATTCCACTAACTTGTGTCAAAAAATAAAATCTCACATGAACTCACCATACCCCTCACGGAATCCAAATGCGTAACATTTTTAGACATTTATATTCCAGACTTCTTCTCACGCTTTAGGGCCCCTAAAAAGCCAGGGCAGTATAAATACCCCACATAAGACCCCATTTCGGAAAGAAGACACCCCAAGGTATTCGTGAGGGGCATATTGAGTCCATGAAAGTTTGAAATTTTTGTCCTAAGTTAGCGGAAAGTGAGACTTTGTGAGAAAAAAATCAAAAAAAAAATCAATTTCCGCTAACTTATGCAAAAAAAAAAAAAAAATTCTATGAACTCGCCATGCCCCTCATTGAATACCTTGGGGTGTCTTCTTTCCAAAGTGGGGTCACATGTGGGGTATTTATACTGCCCTGGCTTTTTAGGGGCCCTAAAGCGTGAGAAGAAGTCTGGGATCCAAATGTCTAAAAATGCCCTCCTAAAAGGAATTTGGGCCCCTTTGCGCATCTAGGCTGCAAAAAAGTGTCACACATCTGGTATCGCCGTACTCAGGAGAAGTTGGGGAATGTGTTTTGGGGTGTCATTTTACATATACCCATGCTGGGTGAGAAAAATATCTTGGTCAAATGCCAACTTTGTATAAAAAAAATGGGAAAAGTTGTCTTTTGCCAGGATATTTCTCTCACCCAGCATGGGTATATGTAAAATGACACCCCAAAACACATTCCCCAACTTCTCCCGAGTACGGCGATACCAGATGTGTGACACTTTTTTGCAGCCAAGGTGGGCAAAGGGGCACATATTCCAAAGTGCACCTTTCGGATTTCGCAGGCCATTTTTTACACATTTTGATTGCAAAGTACTTCTCACACATTTGGGCCCCTAAATTGCCAGGGCAGTATAACTACCCCACAAGTGACCCCATTTTGGAAAGAAGACACCCCAAGGTATTCCGTGAGGGGCATGGCGAGTTCCTAGAATTTTTTATTTTTTGTCGCAAGTTAGTGGAATATGAGACTTTGTAAGAAAAAAAATATTTAAATAAAAATCATCATTTTCCGCTAACTTGTGACAAAAAATAAAAAGTTCTATGAACTCACTATGCCCATCAGCGAATACCTTAGGGTGTCTACTTTCCGAAATGGGGTCATTTGTGGGATTTTTCTACTGTTTGGGCATTGTAGAACCTCAGGAAACATGACAGGTGCTCAGAAAGTCAGAGCTGCTTCAAAAAGCGGAAATTCACATTTTTGTACCTTAGTTTGTAAACGCTATAACTTTTACCCAAACCATTTTATTTTTTTTGCCCAAACATTTTTTTTTATCAAAGACATGTAGAACAATACATTTGGCGAAAAATTTATATATGGATGTTGTTTTTTTTGCAAAATTTTACAGCTGAAAGTGAAAAATGTCATTTTTTTGCAAAAAATCGTTAAATTTCGATTAATAACAAAAAAGTAAAAATGTCAGCAGCAATAAAATACCACCAAATGAAAGCTCTATTAGTGAGAAGAAAAGGAGGTAAAATTAATTTGGGTGGTAAGTTGTATGACCGAGCGATAAACGGTGAAAGTAGTGTAGTACAGAATTGTAAAAAGTGGCCTGGTCATGAAGGGGGTTTTAGCTAGCGGGGTTGAAGTGGTTAAAAACTGCGTCCGCGGCTGCCCTCCCCCATCATTATCTACCAGTTTCTTCTCCTTCTCCTGCTTGCTCCAAATGTGCTGTCTCCGCCCACCGACCGACGTCTTACGTCGGAATCAGGTGACGCCCCCAGGCTGAGTTGAGCAGCGCAGTACAGCAGGGACTGCTGAGTCGGCTCAGTCTCCAGTGAACCGAAGGTCAGGAGGGACTTACAATGTATAGTTATTGCAGGGACTCTGTGACAGTCTCTGACTCATTTGATTCTTTTAACTAATAAACTCTCAGACGATTCTCTGAGTCCCTGCACGACTCCCCCTGTGCTGTGAGTCAGTGCTGGACTGCTGGCTGCCTCTGATTGGTTGGAGGGCGGGGAGGGGCGGGGCTAGCTTCCACTGTCGGCTCCTATTACACTGCCTGCTGCTGCCTCTATGCTAATCGCAGTGAGCCATCATGAGTCGCTCCAGTACCTCCCCCATGACATGATGAACAAGGAGGAATTATGGTGGTGGCAGCCTGGCAGGTGGCAAGTCACAGTCACACAGGTGTCCATAAGACATGGGGGGCAGCTGCTGCCCCCCACAAGCCCCATACTGTATGTAATGTCTCCTTTTGTGGCTGCTGCCAGCTGGCCCCATACTGTAATGTCTCCTTGCAGCTGCGCTGCTGCCCCCATACTGTAATGTCTCCTTGTGGCTGCTGCTCTCATCATCATTACTCCTTGTGGCCACCCATACAGTATAATGTCTCCTGCTGGCTGCTGCCCCATAGTCCATTATAACGTCTCCTTTTGGCCCCCATACAGTATAATGTCACGTCCCCTTGTGTCCCCCCATACAGTATAAAGTCCCCTTGTGGCTGCCCCCATACAGTATAACGTCTCCTTGTGGCTGCCCCCATACAGTATAATGTCTCCTTGTGGCTGCCCCCATACTGTAATGTCTCCTTGTGGCTGCTGCTCTCATCATCATTACTCCTTGTGGCTGCCCCCATACAGTATAATGTCTCCTGCTGGCTGCTGCCCCATAGTCCATTATAACGTCTCCTTTTGGCCCCCATACAGTATAATGTCACGTCCCCTTGTGTCCCCCCATACAGTATAAAGTCCCCTTGTGGCTGCCCCCATACAGTATAACGTCTCCTTGTGGCTGCCCCCATACAGTATAACGTCTCCTTGTGGCTGCCCCCATACAGTATAACGTATCCTTGTGTTTTTTTTCTTTAAAACGGGTATTTATCGCGATATATATCGTTATCGCGATAACTTTTTTAATATCGTTATCGTCTGAATATTTTTGATATCGTCCAACCCTATCCGGACCTAATCCGCTTACGCTCGTCTACAAGGGATCTTAGTCCACAATTGATTTCCACAGCGTATGCTGTATGTATTAGCTGCATGTACGATCGTGTTGCAGTCTGCGCTGCTTTTCCTCCAACCAGCCTTGGATCAACCTTGGATCATAATGGCTTGATTGTGTAGCTTAGTGAATGCAATCAAATAATAACTAACATTATCAACCACACGCCCAGAGTGAAGAAATAAACAAGGGAACTGCTTTTTTTTATATTTTATGTTTTACATATGCGTGAGCTCCGCATTTAAAGGGACCTTGTTGATGAAATGGACGATATGAATTTAGTTTTTTAGATATTCATGTATATTAAATGTAGGGACAGTTTTTTATGTATTGTGTTATATATATTAAATAGCAGAAGTGTGTGGAAATTACTGTGAGACAGCCATTTTTTATTTATTATTATTATCTTCATTATAGCAACTCTGAGGGGGCAGTCAGTGGGCTGGGCTCCAAGCCAGCTGATGTGCTTCCTCTACTATTCTGTTAATTTTTAAGTAAAGCTGTTTAAATATACCTCGATGGATGCTCATACTTGTTGCGTAATTAAGGAAAAATCTTAATCCCCAGGTGCCACAATTCCAGGTGCCATGGAGGCTTTCCCTTGATGTGCACTGCCCTGGGCTCTCTGCCCCTAAAGGCTTTCCAACTCCTACCCTTCAAATGACGAGTCTAGTGTCCACTAGGAGGACTCAGAGCAGAGAGGATTTGTTGGGAAGCCTTCAGTGAATAGAGCCCGGTACTCTGCACTTGAAGGGACCACCCCCATGTTGCTTGCGATTGTTGCTTTGGAGGTCTTAAAACTTATCTTTCTTAGTCTTGCAAAAAGCATGAGCAATGTCTAAAGTTATATTTAGACAGTTTTAACCCATATCTATCTTCTTCTGTCAGCAGTTGTAAGGGGTCAAAACTGCTGACGGACTCCCTTTAACACTTATTCTTAATTGAGCATATTTTAAGATGCCCATAAACATCTGATTTTGCTAGTTAGTTCTCAAAACAATTATCTTTAGTAAGACAAATTGAAAAATAACATTTTTACCCAAATGAATAGATGCAATAATAATGATTAACATAATAATAATAATAATAATAATAATAATTGCCCTCAAAGGTGTCCATAGCTTTTAAAGCCACATACACATTAAAGTATTGTCAACTGAACATGCATTTTTCATATGTGTGAAAACCTCCAAACTCTGCCCCGACAGATTTTATTGCAGGACAGAAGGATCAGGCACATTGAATTTCAGTACCTGATCTTTTATGTTCTCCTGGGACATAAGCCAGAAGTGTCTGGCAGCTGTTTTCTCCTCTCTCCCAATTGAAGGTACATGCATGCTCAGCCCACGGCTATTAAAGGTATACAAGCACCTGGAGATTTGGAGACTTAGAAGTTATGTGGGCATTGTGTGGTAGAAGAAGCTTATTTTTTACGTGTTGCCAAATATTACCAAAATAATTGCATATGCAACGTGATATGCAACGTCCTATGATATTTAGTGACCAGTACATATGCAGAGTATATTTTATATGTGTGTACATATATATATATATATATATATATATATATAAATAAAACCAGATTTGATAAACCTTTGATACATAAACTATGCGGTCCTTCATTTATTTAATCAGCAGTTGTATGAGACCGAGGAATGTCAGTGCTGAACATTTTCTTTCTTCTTCCGCACAGAACACAGTCTAACCGCAAAGCCACAGGACATTGGATATGAGTCACGAGCACTCATAAAGAAAAGTGTCTTTGTGATATCTAGTATCAGACATTTGTATTTCAAGCAAGGACTTTTCTAAACAGAAATTCCGGAACATGGCAGGTTTTCCCGCTGACATGTTTCTTGAATCACCCTGACATGGGGACTGTCCCAGATCCCCAGTGGGGATTTCAAGGCTTCAGATTAGTTGGGGGCAGTGGTTGAGTTATGAATGTGCCCTAGTAATTGCTTAAGTAGCACCTAAAATGCGTGATAAAATGTGGCATTTCCTCTTTAAGTGGTATTTGCCGAGTGAACTTACTCATAAAGGTTTAGGTGATATAAACATATAACTGCCAGAAACAATAAGTAGTAACGTTTTTTGTTCACCTTCCTCCTACAGGCAAGAATCACAAGCTGCAGAAGAACATACTACATGGATCTCCTGGAAGACAGGACCAAGAGCCAAAGGTAGGAAGGACAATCATTGTTTGTGGAGTGAGGAACGTACATGAGGTGTGATGCTTCCACATGCAGTATTACATGGGAGTCTTTGTTCTATTAGGCAACAACTGGGAGTTGTAATCCAAGGGCAAATAGAGAATTACTGTGTTCACGATGCTTACTTTTATCACCCAGGAGGAAACGGCAATGTTTGTTCTAGAACTGAGACACAACTATTTTGTTTTTTTTACTGAGGTGGTGAAATGGGTGATGATCGCTGGCTGTATCTTCCCATTTCCTTCCTTTCAACAGCAGCCGCACATTAAAAACACTTTCTAAATCATCTGAAGACCGTTTTGAACTGTTTTGACTATCAAAAAGGGTAAATAGCTCATTGAAAGCCACTGGAAGCCACATCTTGTGACACTCCAGTGATTGATTGGGGTCTTAGCTCATGCCCCCACTGAGAACATGCCTGAGTGACATGTCAAAAGAAATGTACTGTAAAGGAGAACTTGTATTTAATAGATTAGATTAGATTAGATTTTTGTATGGACCTGCAGTGGTTTTCTTATGCTAGTCATGCTTGGTATATTGTAACTATTAAAATTCTGGTAGACATTAAAAGGGTTGTCTGGTTTAGAATTCTGGGTTAACAGAAGTGGCCCTCTCTTCAGGGTCCTAATCTCTTTGCCATCACCTTTTGGTGTGGAGAACAAGTCCTGCACTGGATTACACAGACAATCCAATTGATTTGAATGGACTCTCTGGAATGCTTGATTTCTCCAGTGGTGGTGCTGTAGGGAAATTGAACACTTAGGGTACAGCCACATGGCCAGGTTTCTTAATGCAGTCTTGTGAAGCCAAAATCAGGAGGATCATAAAAGGAGATAAAGTATAAAGGACAGATATGACTTTGCCTTTTTAATTCACTCCTGGTTTTGGCTTCCAAAATTGCATGCAGAAACCTGACTGTGTGGCCTTACCCTCACTGCCAGGTTTCCCCTAGATTACACTCGATCGCTTGTAATCCCAGCAGAACATTTTGTGATCTGCTTATTGTCAAATTACTACCTCTTGAGGGTTTTTGCTTTTCTGTGGATCAGCTTTGTAGGATAACAGTCTGAGATGGATAGATTTATGTCTAACAAGTAGGGATTGTCCAACGTGTGGAACCCATTTAAAATGCATACCCTGTGAAATGACTGGAGTCCATTAATGGTCATCCTGTGAATTTGCACCTGTTATCTTTGGCTGGCACACAAGGCATATTGCGATAAGAAGCCTAGGTCATAAAAGTGTCACAGGACCCTATTCTTACTGGATAAATACTGGATTAAAGTAGAGTAGGAAGAAAATTACCTTCACTACATACCTTTACAGAAGCTAAAAAGTACCTTCCCTGGACATTTCAAAGCCTGCATAGTTTATTAGTCAGTCATTGCAAGCCAAATCTGGTACCACCATCTGTAGTGTATGTAATTTCCTTCCTATACTACTTTAATCCACGATTTATCCAGTGAGAATAGGGTTCTGTGACACTTTTAGAACCTAGGCTTGTTATAGCAATATGCCTTGTGTGTCAGCTAAACATAACAGGTGCAGATCCACAGGATGACCATTGATGGTCTGTAATGTATTATTATGAGATCTTTAACCATTGCACTTCGACCTAACTGAGCAAATCTATTAATTTCTGCAGCTTCTACAAATGACTTATTTCCATTAATTAACATCTAATCAGCATAATGGACACCATGACCAGTCTTAGTTCTTCAGCACCGTCAGAAGTACTGTTTCTTACGTAGTGATAAGAAGATCAGCCTCATTAATAGGTTTAGTTTTATTCTTGAACCAGTGTCGAGTTGTTGGGGTTTTTTTTTTTATGGGAGGGGGATTTTATTGCTTACATTGGGCTGTTCTAGTGGTACGAAGTGTGTGTGGTCTCAGGGTCTGACTAATGCATTTATGTACTGTGACTGAAAATACCTCCTAGCCTGCCAGGGCTGACTGGGACTTGAGGAATGTGGTTCACATTCTACTCCTAGAACCCCCCCCTCCCACCCCTCTCATCTCTTTTAACCATCCCGAGTTAGTGCCTTCCACTTATTTAGAGCTGGCATCGCTACACATAATTGACCCAGATCATGCAGTTTATCATCTATGCTGATTTGCACAAGAAGGACTCATTCCTGATTTTCCCCCTCCTCATCAGACTGACAGTTGAATGAGCTACAGAGAGAATGAAGGGGAGGAGGGGGGGGTGGCGAGAGAGAAAAATGAGAGGAAGAAGGAAGGGGTGGGAACAGAGGGGCCCGTTTCCCCTTTTTTTTATAAAAAAAAAAAGCATTGACAGCTGGTTGTGTCGTAGTTCACATGACAAAGTGCTATGGAGACGAGCAGTTAAACTGAGGCCATCTAGGAAGAATGGTCAGCTGATTCCTCAGCCATTTCCCAGGTTATCAGCTGATGTTGAGTGAGCCAACAGCCCAATGTGAGGACACTTAGAGGAACCCAGGTAGGAGTGAAGTCATGTGCGGTTATGCCAACCCTGCCCCACTTTGACATTTTAATTTACTTATTACATGTCTGTCTTCCTGTCTTGTGTTCCTGATTGCCTTCCTTCTCTCGATTCTTGGGTCGGAGATGGATTTCTTTGCTTTTATGTTGTTCTTATAAGAAGTTACACGTATGTTCTGTGTGTGTGTATGTGTAGGCATTTATATGCAAGCAAAAAAAAAAATGTCTCTGGAAATCCCCAAGCAGAACGCAACATGAATAGTTTGGATCAGCTAACAAAATAGGCAAATTCCTCAGCATTTATTCCCAGGCATTAACACCTTCCTGGAATGAGGAAGTTTAGACAGTTTTCAACGTGTCACGGGTATCATTCACCTTCATCATTCAGGGGACCATTTTTTTTTTACTTGCAAGCAGAACCGTGTACGTGACTATTGTAGATGACTAATACCTTGCGATGGTGCTTCCCACAGCGTGGCTGTATTGAATGTGGGTAATAGACCTCTGGGTGCGAAGTGGTTACTGCACTTTATTGGTGTTTGTTCACACTGGCTGCCCTCTTGTGGACATGTGTGCAATAACATCTTTTGCTTTCACTAGTGTTAAAGGGAACCTGTCATCACCTTTATGCTGCCCATACTAACGTCAGCATAAAGTAGAGACAGGTGAGTTGATTTCAGCGGTCTGTCATTTATGAGTTAGAAGTAAGTGATTGCCAAGAACCAACATTACAATCATTGCAGACTGGGCCTGGAAAAGAGTCACGGTGACCTGAGAAGAGTCATGGTTATTCATGACTTCCTGCTCTCCTGCTAATGACTGACAGCCTTCTACCTAGTTTTCTCCCTTTCTCTCTAGGAGAGAACTGCCAATCATCAGCAGATAGGCCGGGAGTGCAGGAGATTATGGATAACCATGACTCTTCTCAGGTGGATCTGACTCTTTTCAAGGCCTGGGCTGTAATAATTATAATGCTGGTTCTTGGCAACCAAATAGTATTCGCTCATGAGTGACACAGCACTGATATCAGCATTTCTGTCACTATTTTATGCTGCCCTCAGTGAAGTCAGCATATAGTTGATGACAGGTTCCCTTTAATACTCTCTGCACAGTTATTTATTTTTAAATGGCAACCACAAAGCTTTATCTGGAAGTAAGGGGATAATGACTGAGGGCATTCACAGTTTAAACCTATCCTAAGCCTCAACTATCCAGAAGATCTAGTGCGTCAGGTACACAAATATCTGTATTTCATGTTTTATCATAAAAAGTGCACATAATGTGAAGGAATTTCTAATGCCTGAGGGTTTTCTGCAGAATATTTCGGGTCTGTTAGTGTAAATGCCACTGCCACTGCAACAGTAAAAAAATGAATCTTTTATCCATGTATTATAGAGAACCAGACTGCTCTACTCAGGCGTGTTTAATATATACTTGTATTCCACATAATACAGTATAAGGCCTCTTTCACATGACCGTATGTATTTTGCGGTCCGCAAAAAACACGGATGACGTCCGTGTGCATTCCGTATTTTGTGGAACGGAACAGCTGGACCTTAATAAAACAGTACTATCCTTTTCCGTTATGCAGACAATATTAGGACAAGTTCTATCTTTTAGAGGAACGGATATACAGAATTACGGAAACGGAATGCACACGGAATACCTTCCGTTTTTTTTGGCGTACCCATTGAAATGAATGGTTCCGTATACGGTTTAAAAAAAAAAAAACGGAACAGACACGGAATGAAAATACGTTCATGTAGATGAGGCCTAAGGGTGATGGTGATCTGCAAACCACACGCACTGGCCATGTGAACCTGTCATCGCAGTGTAGACTCATTGACTTCAATGGGTCTGTGATCCGCATGATGCGGCCAAAGATAGGACACATAGGGGGAGATTTATCAGACAGGTGTAAAGCAAAACCGGCTTAGTTGCCCATAGCAACCAATCAGATTCCACCTTTCATTTTTCACAGCTCCTTTGGAAAATGAAAGGAAGAATCTGATTGGTTGCTGGGGGCAACTAAGCCAGTTCTACTTTACACCAGTTTGATAAGCCTCCCCCATTGTGACTCTGCGCTGAAAAAGATAGGACATAGATAGGACTTGCCCTATCTTTAGCCGCATCTCACTGATCATGGACCATTGAAGTCAATGGGTCCATACCGTGATGCGGGTTGCACATGGCCAGTGCCCATGGTTTGCAGTCCACAACATGGGCACAGCCATCGCACTGTCATGTAAATGGACCCCAACAGTTTTTTTTTTGTTTTTTTTTTTTACTTAGAACTCTACATTGTACTGTTTCTCTGTCATTCCTAGAAATGTATGAATAAATTGACAACTCCTGTCCAATCGGTGCTCCTGCGTCAGAGTGTGTACTTACACACCCCTTGACAAGGCAGAATGCTGTGACCTAGTTTTCAATTAATTCTGAAATTTTTGGTAGGAATAATAGAGCAAACAGCACTGTGCAGAGCCCCAGAATCGTTATTTCATGGGGAATACATGTTTTTACTATAGTTCATATGTGAGGTACTATATTCTGCTACTTTCTTCCAGCAGAGGAGCAGACTACCGTAATTATCATATCCAGCTTAGCCAGACACAGCTGGGGCCTGCCGGATCCCTATTCACTATAGTGGGAACCCTCTGGTTTCTGGCATAATTGAATGGGCATCCAGAGGTTTCCGAGGGTGTCTGACTATGCTGGATACAGTAAGTCTGGTAGTTTTCTCCTCTGCCGGAACAGACTACCAGAAAATTGTGACGTAGATGTGGGCTTAGCCTAAAACAAACATGGCAGTAGTGGTGACAGGACCCTGTTTAAGGCAATATGTAATCAAATAGAATTCCCTTCCTAGTATTTGGCAATATGTTTGTGCATAAAGAGGTGGTATGAGATTAGGATGAGGGTCTGCTGCTCTTTCCACAGTCAGTGCCACTCATGTCAATGGGGTGCTCCTGGTATGGAAGCTCAGCCTCATTCGACTGCATAGGACTGAACTGCAATATAAAGCACAAGGATAGGAGTGGCAGGGGAAATAAGCAGACCCACATTTCTAATCTTATACCACCCCTTTAAATGTTAAGAGAAACAATAATTGAATCAATTTGTTTTTTTGATGTAGAATCATCATTAGAAAAAAATCTGTACTGTATGTACTCCAAAGTATAACTTCATATCTAGAATATGGAACATAGCATTAGACATAATACAGACACAAAGTGTATTTCACTTTACAGTACATTTTGTTGCCATAGTTGACAGATGTAATGATGTTCTCTATGAATTAGTCTTGTTGTGCATAAAAGGCATGAGCCAATATCAAATTGACTTAATGGCAACAGACTATCAAAAAAGAACATACGGGTGAAATTTATGGAAAACTTAAAAAATTCACGCTACAGTGATATTATTTCATGAAAGTAGGGCATTTAAGTAGAAGCATGCAACAGTGATTTACTCATCTCAAACAATTTATTGAAACAAAAGCCAACACCAGTGGTGGGTATACCCCCATAAAAAATGTGAATGTCCCAATAACTTGTCATGTGGTTTTGAGAATCAATTACAGCTTGACAACGATGTCTCTCGCTGTTCACAAGTCGACTTATTGTCTGCTGAGGCATGGCATCCCACTCTTCTTGAAGGGCGGCCCGCAGGTCATTGAGGTTCTGGGGTATAGAGTTACGAGCTTCTACATGGCGACTCAGCTGATCCTATAGGTTTTCAGTGGGATTCAGGTCTGGAGAGAGTACAGGCCACTCCATTTGAGGTAGCAGAGTCTCCAGCAGCCGTTCCCTAATGATTTGACCTTGATGAGCTGGCATATTGTTGTCCTTGAAGACATGTACTATTCACAAACTGTAGGGCAGTTCTGTATTGACTAGATACACCTGCCCACACTGTAACACCACCACCACCACCACCACCAAAGGCTCGTCTGGTAACAACAGTGGCTGATGCATAACACCCTCCTTGATGTCTCCAACATCATAGGCGGCCTTAATTTTCGCTCAACGTAAATCGACTTTCATCAGTGAACAGCACTGAGGCCCACTGGTCCAGCATAGATACTCCCTGGCCCATGCAAGACAATGACGCCTGTGTCTGGTGGTGTGGTCAGGTACCATTGCAGGTCGCCTAGCATTCAGACAACGCTGATGTAAACAGTTTCTAATGGTCTGTCGTGACACTTGGGTGCCTCTCATCTCCCTTAAATGTGCCTGGAGTTGTGTGGTATTCATCATCCCGTTCCTCAGGGCATTGTTCACAATGAAGCGGTCATCAGTGTGGGACTCTTCCAGTCTCTCTGTATCTCTGTTGCAACCTGCTGATGACACTCTAAGCTCAGTGGCCACTTCCATCTGAGAACATCCTGCTTGAAGCTTCACAATGGCGAGGTACTGCTGATCAATTGTTATGTGTCGTCTTGGTCTCCTGATGTCAAAATGTGAACAGCATGATGAGGAGGACTGTTTAAATACCAATTCTAATTGAACCAGGAAATATTTGGGGCGATTCATGGATCAAACATGATTTTTGCCGTTAAGCTCCTTGTTAGAGAACAGCAAGTTGTGCAAAAAGTACTGAAACATTGAACAGTTGGACATGTGCATTCAAAAGTTTAGAGAAGGTCAAATCAAGTTCTTCTGTAAAGGTTATTTTAGGTTCATCCTGAAATTTCACCCACCAGCCAAATATCCCTAACTTTTTGTGAGTAGTGGCCAAAACAGCAAGGGTGACTGAACTGTAATAAAGAATATAATAAAATAAAAGCGTATAGCATTCTCTGCCTTATTAAAGGCATATAGACTTACTCAGGGACATCTCTTACGAGAAAAAGCAGGGGGTCACTAAGTAAGAGTGACTCCCACTGGAATCAACCCATGCATTGCATTTGGCAATTCATATACACGTACAGTAATGCTACATGTATAGTCAGATTGGTCCCTAGAAGCTTAGTGAGTCCTCTGTAGCCTTTATTTGTTTTTTTTCCCCCACTAAACTGTCCATACACATTTAATTAGGGAATTTTGAGTAAATAGATGGGGATGAGTCATGTATGTGCAGTACGGCTTCTACAATGTTCCACTGGCTTTGCACTTCCTTTTCCTGAAAATCTATTGAAGACCTGTAACAGAAAGTGATGCGTCTTTTAGGGAGCCCCTGAGAACCTATTTGGCAGTGACTATATAGCCTGAGTGCTTGAGTGGGTGTTCTTTTGTTTACAGGTTGCACACAGAAGGGTGTATCTGTGGGAGGATGCTAAGGGTGGGATTTCCTCATGTTCCAGGGGATGAGTAGAAAGTAAGAGAGCGGATATTCTTTTTAGAATGGGATCAGCTCTGTAATCAGTGGAGTGAAGAAGGGAGAGTGCATTGTGGTCCTTATCACATAATATCTCACAAAGGATACACAACTATACCACAAGAATCTATCTATCTTTCCATTGATATATTATCTACCGATCGATCTATTTCTCTATCTCTCATATTTTGTAATATATAGCACTTTCTAATTAGCATTCTGAGGTTGAGCATAACATACTGTACAAGTAACCATAAATAAAGCACATTCATTGTATAATTGTACAGCTTTCTAATATAATTTGTTCCAAGTTCTTACAGTTTTTGAGATCTATTTTTGCAATTTTCATAGACATTTGTGTATATAGAACAGAATACCCCAGTAATCTGTACATTTTGGGTTATACATTTTTTGGGATCTGATTTTTATAAATGTTCATGAATTAGTATGTTAGTGTTACATAAGCCTAGATATATGGCATTCAGGCTTGCCACTGTATCCTTCTCTACTTATGTACATCTTCAGTTTAGATGATTTTGCTTTAAAATTGATCAGCTTTAAATGTATGGTAGAAATATGTACATTCCTTAGAAACTTCCTATCAGAGATCTCCACAACCCCCCCCCCCCCCCCTCTTTTGGCATCTAAGGACATTTGGATCCACAGCAAAACATTGTTTGAAGAACTTGGTCCCATTTAATGTGAAAGCTTAGATTATCATTGATCTTTGTAGATCTGGAAAGATGCATCACAATTTTTTATTTTTTTTAATTTGAGCTTTTTTTCATAATGAATTAGGAATATTTCTCAAAGAGAAGGGGCTTTGTGCTGCCTCTTACCAGCTTGACTGACATGACCCACATCATGAAAGTACGCCTGGAATTTGTCCATCCGGAATTCCTTTCGTGTTTCTCCCGAGTCCCACAAGTAAAGCAAGCCTCATCTGTATAGTTACTTCATTGTTGCACCTCTAGGGTTGTATGTAGGAATGAGCAAATTTCATATTTTGAAATTCGAGTTCGGGTTCAGGTTGTGGTATAATCTGAATTGCGTTATGGATTCCATTACTACGGACCATAACGCAATTCCATGATGGAATGCCTTTAGAGGCATTCCGTTATTCATTCCGTCTAAATAGAAGTCTATGTCCTGCATAACGGACTTCAGCATAACGGAAACTGGACGGATCCGTTATGCAGGCCATAGACTTCTATTATGACAGAATGCCTCTAAAGCAGGCATCTCAAACTGCGGCCCTCCAGCTGTTGTAAAACTACAACTCCCACAATGCCCTGCTGTAGGCTGATACCTGTAGGCTGTCCGGGCATGCTGGGAGTTGTAGTTTTGCAACAGCTGAAGGGCTGCGAGTTTGAGATGCCTGCTCTAAAGGAATTCCGTTATGCATTCAGTCATAATAGAAGTCTATGGCTAGAATAACGGATCTGTCCGGTTTCCGTTATCCAGGAGAGGACTAGACGGATCCGTTATGCTGGCCATAGACTTATTTTAAGACAGAATGCCTCTAAAGGCATCCTGTTATGGAATTGCATTATGGTCCATGGTAATGTAATCAATAACGCAATTCAGATTATACCACAACCCGAACCAGAACTCGAATTTGAAATTATGAAATTCGCTCATCCCTAGTTGTATGATAGTACTTTACATTGAAGTTTCTGGACGTTCTGCTCTGTATACTATAAAATTTGTGGAATTTCTGGAAGCGGGCAATACTATCAATTACTCTTATTCGGTCAGCTATTTTGGTCCATTAGTTGATACCAAGTGCTTGTGTGAAGTGCTCTCAGCCCTGTAGATGGAGATGGGGACAGAAATTATGATAGGACCAAGGTAAAGACTAATATCACCCACAGAGTTGTTGGGTGGCTTACAAAGATTATAAAAATACTTAAAGGGAACCTGTCACCTGGATTTTGTGCATAGAGCTGAGGACATGGGTTGCTAGATGGCCGCTAGCACATCCGCAATACCCAGTCCCCATAGCTCTGTGTGCTTTTATTGTGTAAAAAAAACGATTTGATACATATGTAATTTAACCTGAGATGAGTCCTGTCCCTGACTCATCTCACGTACAGGACTCATCTCAGGTAAATTTGCATATGTATCAAATCAGTTTTTTTTTACACAATAAAAGCACACACAGCTATGGGGACTAGGTATTGCAGATGTGCTAGTGGCCATCTAGCAACCCATGTCCTCAGCTCTATACACAAAATCCCGGTGACAGGTTCCTTTTAAAGGAGGAAGCACAATGCCCCAGATTTGTGATTAATTTACATTTTTTTTAACAGGCTGAAGAAATTTAAATTAAAAACAAACTGTAATAAACACCTTTGGCTTCTCCTATTTAATGTCGGAAAAAATTAAACACGTACTTCCTAAATATGGAGCTCATTCTGAGCATCCTATTCACACTAGACAACTCCCATAAATACACTGATACATCTCCTGCTTCCCTTCTGTTACAAGGCTGGCTACCTGAAGCCACCACTAGGGGGAGCTCAGCGCATACAAATGTATTCAATTACCATGGAAGCTGTTATAATCTCTTTGCATTGATCTTCCACCAGTGGCATGAAAATACAGTGTTTTCATGTCAGAAAGAGAAGCAGTTCCGCCCTAACGCCCCAGGCCATGTGGCCTGTCCCCATTGAAGGTACACCACTGGATTCTGCAGGATTACAATGATATAGTTACTTTCATTCAGAAACAGTGCCACACCGATCCCTTGGTTGTGTCAGGCATTGCAACTCCACTTCCACTGAAATAAATGGACCTAAGCTGCAACACTCCACAAAATCTGTGGACAGGTGTGATGCTGTTTTTGGAAGATGGCAGCCATGTTTTTCTAATCCTGCACAACTACTTTCATCCTTTTCTGACCTCCACCATACATGTACCGTCTGTTCTTTAAAAATGGTCTTCACTCATGAGCACAGCAGGCGCCATAGCTGCTGGGTTTCTGCTGTTTTAAACAGTAGACAACCGGGGCTAATGTCTCCAATTGGCGATAATGTCACTCTCAGACGTTTAACCCTTCATATGCCATTCAATTGTGACCACTGCATCTGGTACAGCTTTTACAGCTTTCTCTGGGAGCACGGCAATCTGTGAAAGCTCTAGTCTCTGAAGAAACCAAGGCTTTTAGAGCTATAATTCCTAGGGAGCCTTGCAGGTGGCAGGGCTCCATAATAACTTAGCAAAACTGCAAAGAATTGCAGTAGCAATTTAATGCAATGTATTGCAGAAGCAATTTGATTGCTTATTATAGTCATCTAGGGTGATTAAAAAATAGTAAAAAAAAGGGTTTTAAAAATAGAAAAATTCAAATCACCATCTGTTCCCTTAATTAAAATAAACATAAACAATAAAAAATAAACATCATGGTCATCGGCGCCACATCCCAAAATGCCCATACTTTTAAAATATAAAAATATTTATCCTATACGGCAAACAGCGTAACTGAAAAAAATCCAATTGGCTGATTCACCATTTTTTCACCTGCCAAAAAAAAAAATAATTATCAAAAAGCCATGCACACTCCAAAATGCGATAAAAAATAACTATTGTCCAGCAAAAAATTAGCCCTCACATAGCATAGCTATGTAGACACGACTAGAAAAGTTATGGGGGTCGGGTCAGAAAAGGGCGATGAACAGAAAAACTTTTTTTTTGTATTAGGGTGCCTTCATACGCTGCAGATTTTGTTGCAGAATTTTCCGTGAGTGAAAATCTGTTCCAGTCATTTGAATGGGGCAGCAAGTACAAGGATTTTTAGAAGCCCCATACAGGTAAATGGAACTGATTTTCAATTGTGAAAATTTTGCAACAAAACCTGCAGCGTGTGAAGGCACAAGAAAAACTATATAAATGTGATATTGTTGTAATCATACTGACATAGAGAATGGGTGAGTTTCACTGCATAGGGAACATCGTAAAAACAAAACCCATAAACGATAGCAGAATTGGGTGTTTTTTTTTCAAATCCCATCCTATTAGGATTTCTTTCCGACATCCCAATACATTATATGTAATATTAAATGGTGCTATAAGAAAGTACAACTTGTTCCTCAAAAGCCCTCATCTGACTGGTGACTGGCCAGCTGTGGCAGATACTCTTATCTAAAGTGGCCATGTCTCATGTCCTGTGGGCACCACAGTCCCTAGTGGTAAGTCCTACTCTTATCGCTGTTGGAAATGCTAATTTGCTATGCAGAGAACCTGTGCTTTGTTAGTGTGCAGCTGTTTATTTAGACTGTGTCCAAACAGGACAGTTTGTGTCCAGACAGGACAGTTTGTCATGAGGAACATTTTTGCCTGTGGTTGCTCTGTTTACATCGGGTTTAACTGTGGTTTGAACATGGTTAACGCATTATGGCTGTATGTCATTCCAGCACCATTGTACGACTGTGAAGGAAGGATCCTGAAGGAAAAACTCATGGGAGCAAAGTGGTTAAGGCAGAGCAGAGGACCTTGTGGTTTGTGTGGAAGGTGTGATGTCAGGTAGTAGAGCATTCATGTTTAAGAGTTCAGCAGACATCAGGCATGGCCAAGCTAAACATGAACACAACCAAATAACAGTTTTCATTCAGAGCATTTAAAGGACACAATGTGCTTGTGGCCGTCATCGTCACATATTTTTCACAAGCCTACACAGCCAACTGTTGGTATTAGCAGAGTAAGAGAAAAAAATCATATGGCCAAGTCTGATGATTCTATTCACAGATGAAATGGATTGATCTGGCGTGGAGAAAAACATCTCAAGTCAAGGACATTTTTCTTCATTACAGTATAGCAAAAAACCTTGAGTAGTGTGTACGTTCTGTATGTTAGGTATAAAAGGTGGAAAACGCCTCCAACAGATGGACTAGACAAAATTAGCTGTGTGAAGCTTTGTGCGATCACTTTCCTGGCTTCGCATTGCTTGCATTAGATACATGCCAGTTTTTGTTTTCTCCTTTCCACCTTCCACATAGCCATATGAGGGCTTATTTTTTGCAGGACAAGTTGCTTTTTTAATGGCACCATATAATTTACAGTTTAACACAATAGCTATCAGAGCGGTATACGTTCCTATTAAGAAATAATTTAACTAGACCAGAATGGAACGTTAAAACAAAAACTGTTTTAATTGGTAATTCATTTTAAAAAGGAGATACGCTGTGTTATATATAGCCCAACATACAGCGTCAACTTCAGGTGTGGGGATTTGTGCAGGTCCGTGTTAGGTGGGAGGTATATGGATATTAACCTCCACCACACTTTGCAGCATTTGCCCCCGAGGAGAGAAGATACACTTGTTTGTTCCCCTCAGATATTAGGAAACCATCCCCTATCCTAGCTAAATCTGAGTGCATGTATTGTGTCCAGATAGTTCATGCACCTCAGGCTTAGCAGCGCTACTCCCACTGGCCTCAACGTGTGTGCAGAGGCCAGTGGCACATATAAGGAGCGTTGTGTGTTTTTCGGGGAACATCGCTCACTGGGTGCCACATTCACACCCTACTCAGCGCACGACGCAATTTCACATCGGAAGTTCCGATTGGAGGACACAGATGAGGTGGCGGTCGCTATTGACTGCAGCAGGAGTCAACATCATTGCTGATCCTGGTCAATGTCAGGGATTGTTAGCTGCGTATATTCCCTGTGTGAACCCGATTCATACATCCCTACATGCTAATGCCGGTTCTACATAAATTTATGCCTGTGTCATTCTATATGCAGGTTTTCACGAGTTTCCCAAATTGTTTATCATCTAAAATTGTTAAGGTCTTCCGAGAGTCATTATCTCAACCTCCATTTTCTGCAAACCTCCCCATAAATCTTCTCAATAACCACTATATAAATTAATAGGAAATTACATTTCATAGCCCTATTTTCACAATTTGGAGTATTTCTAATGTTGGTAATATTGCTAAATTATTAACACAAGCAGCAATTGACTGCCCTGTGATCTGTGTGCAATATTCTGCTGTGCTGATACTAAGTAGACATGCAGACAACCGATGTAAACAATGAAGAGACTGCAGGCTTAGCAGTTGAGCCTGCTCCATGTGGTGGGCTGTGATGAGTGATCAAATGTCTTAAGGAGAACTGAAAATAAAAGTAATAAAAGTAGAAAACAATAAAAAAAAAACATAATTGGTTTCGCCACATCCAAAAATCTCAGAACTATTAAACTGTAAAAGTATTTATGGTATCCCGCACAACTTCTGTTTTTTGATGTCATGACAACCTCCTGAGAAAAGTTGAATAAGGCTTCTTCCACATCTGTGATAGGCCTCCAGCAGGCCATTCACTCCTAGACCTCTCTGGATCCAGCATAGCCGGATGTTACTGCAATGCCGCCATTCTCCTTGACTATAATAGAATCCGGCGGAGATCCAGTTATGCTAGGATTCAACCAGACAAAAACCGTTGCGTGCAGCTCATTCAATCAGGCAAGATGAAGTAAGATATGTAGGATACGACAGTAGAGTCTTTGTAGTCATGTGACATTGGTGTATACATCACTGCTGAGGCCAGTGACTGGCTGCGGTTGTCACATGACCATGGTATAGAGATTTATATATTTCTTATTTTTAAGCACGGGTGGGAAATAGAGATGAATGGATCGATTCTCATAAAATTGGTTTGTCTCATTAACAAGAGTTCTTCACCTGAGGGCATCATGCAGTCCCAGGTCATTTCCATGACGGTAGCACAGTGGCTCAGTGACTTGCTCTGGTACCTTGCGGCGCTGGAGTCCTGGTTCAAATCTGACTAAGGACAACATCTGCATGGAGTTTGTATGTTCTTCCTGTGTTTGTGTGGGTTTCCTTCAGGTACTCCAGCTTCCTTCTACACTCCAAGACATACTGATAGGGAGCTTAGATTCTGAGCTTCAGTGGGGAGAACAAGTGCTGATAATGTCTGTGTAAGCGCTGTGGAATTTGTTGGCGCTATATAAGCAAGAGAAAAAAATTGGGTTAAATAGTAACATACAGTATAATATTGTAATGTTATACGGTGGGGCGGATTTGAGCTGTGCTGTCACCACATCATGTGAAGTACCCTCATGTGATACTGGTTCTAGATTGATCCAGAAATGTTTAATGTGTTGGTGGAATGATCTGCATTTTCTGTACCGCTAGTGAGTTGTTCAGTCATGTGGTAAAGCTGGCCGGATCCCATGATTGTAGCAATAGACTTGCATCATTATGGTGTCCTTATTATGAGAGCATAACAGGCTTGGTTGTTAAGTGGTAACATGGTTTCAACTTATTTCCTAATTTCCAGAATATATGTCTTTCTTCTTCTTGTACCAAGGAGAATTTGCGCAGTGATAACTAAATGCAGTTACTCATTTTCAGTGGAGACACTGCTTCCAGTACCTCCAGATGTTTTGTGGGCTTATAGAAGTTTATCATTTAATTTATTCATATCAAGGAGTGGTTTTAAGGTGGTTTTACAGAAAATAGAAAGGGAAAAGAATCTGCTATTTTTCATACAAATAGCTATGTCTGTTCCTCAATCATCTGGGCCCCCAATGCAAAATCTGTAACAGTCCTTGTGCCACAAATATGTGCCACAACATCAAATTTGAACACTGCAGCCATGAAAGAGTTGCACGCAAGAAGAGAGTTGCTTGGGCAAGGGGGACAATGGGACCAGTCAAATAATTTGCTGTGGGGCCCATCGCCGCGTCCGAAATTGCCCATACTATTAAAAAATATAAATGTTTCCCCATACTGTGAATGAAGTAATGGGGGGAAAAAAGCCAATTCACCTTTTTTCATTGCTTTACTTACCCAAAAAAATGTAATGAAATGTGAACAAAAAGTCACACACAATCTAAAATGGTATCATTAAAAACTATAAAAGTATTAAAACACAAAAAACCTATACAAATGTGGTATTTTTGTAATAGTACTGACTCCGAGAATAAAGGGCGCAGGTCAGTTTTGCCGCATAGGGACCGCCATAGAGACAAAACCCGTAAAACTCTGGAGGAATTGCAATATGTTTTCCCTCTTCTATGTATACCATATTAAATGGTGCTTTTAAAAGTACAGTTCTCCCGCAAAAAATCAAGCCCTAATATGGCTACGTGAATGGAAAAAAGGCATGTCTCGGTGAAAACAGGAAAGAAAAATGAAAACGCAAAAATGAAAAAAACTCCAGTATTCAAGGGGTTAAAACATTGCCACCTTACAAACTAGCATTGTAGCCACACAGCCGAGAAAGCTGTGTTTTAGATCATCTGTCTAAATTACGCCTGGGTAGGAGCTGGCATGAGATGTGACTTTTTTGCAACATTTAGAAAAGTCTCAAAACATAAATGAGTCATAATCCTGGTCTAGTCTGATGTTTTTGTCTAGAAAATAGCCCTCAAGAGGAACTGGTGAAGAGACCAAAAAGTTTCAAATAGTGGCAAAAAGTTGCAAAGAAAAAAGTCACAAAACAGCTAAAAACAAGGTGTACCTGTATTGTACTGCATTGAAACAGAGATCAAACCCTGAAAAGTTGAAGTCCCACAGTAGGACAAAAATAAAAAGTGAAAAAAGTGTTTTTTAAATTATGAAAAAAATTTAGTTTCTAGTTAAAAAAACACCCTTTTACCTCATAAAATCATATACAATAAAAAAAGAAAAATAATAGACATATTATGTATTGCAGCATCCGTAATGACAAGATCAAAATATCCCAAGATCTACCCCCTTAGGTGAACAATGGTAAAAAATATATATAAAAACTGTGCCAAAATAGCCATTTTTGGTCACCTTGTCCCACAAAAGTGTAATATTAGAATTTTCTAAAAATCATATGTACCCAAAAATGGTACCAGTAAAAACATCAGCTCTTCCTGCAAAATGAGCCCATACACAAGATAATCGGCTGAAAAAAAAAAGAAATGTAGCTTTCAGAAAATGAACATCCAAAAACATAATTTTTGTTTTCAAGAATGCTTTATTATGTAAAACTCAAACAAACAAAAAATAAAAATACACATATTTGGTATTGTCGCATCTGTATCAATCTGCTCTATAAAAACAACACATGAGCTATCCTGTCAGGAGACTTTTGTAAAAACTAAAACTAAAAATGGTGCCACAACAGCCATTTTCTGGTTACCTTGCCTCACAGAAAGCGTAATATTGAGCGATCAAAAATCATATGTATGCCTATATAGTATCAATAAAACTGTCATCTTATCCCGTAGTTTACAAAATGTGGTCACTTTCTGGGAGTTTCTTCTACAGGGGTGCATCAGGAAGCCTTCAAATGCAACATGGCAACTTAAAATTATCCCAGTGAAATCTGTCCAAAATCCATATGGCACTCCTTCCTTTCTGCGCCCTGCCGTGTGCCCATACAGCAGTTTATGACCACATATGGGGTATTTCTGTAAACTTACGAATCAGGACAATAAATATTGAGTTTTGTTTGGCTGTTAACCCTTGCTGTGGTACAGAAAAATTTAATAAAATGGAAAATCTGCAAAAAAAGTTAATAATTTGAAATTTCACCTCTGTTTTCCTTTAATTCATATAGAACACTGAAAGGATTAACAAAGTTTGTAAAATAATTTCTGAATAATTTGAGGGGGTCAGTTCTAAAATGAGGTCAGTTATAGGTGGTTTCCACTATGTAAGCCCCCACAAAGTGACTTCATAACTGAATTAGTACTTAAAAAGTGGGTTTGGAAAAATTTCAAAGCCTTCTAACATCCTAAAAAATAAAATGACATTTACAAAATGATGCCAACATAAATAGACATATCGGGAATGTTATGTAATAACTACTTTATGATGTATCACTATCTGTCTTAAAAGCAGAGAAATTCAAATTTAGAAAATTGTGAATTTTTCTAAACTTTCTTTAAATTTGGATTTTTTTAAAATAAATAAAGGTAAAACATATTGACCCAAATTTACCAATAACATGAATTATGATATGTCATGAGAAAACAATATCATAATCACTTGGATAAGTAAAAGCATTCAAGGGTTATTACCACATACAGTAAAGTGAAACATCTCAGATTTGCAAAATGTGGGTTTGTTCTTATGGTGAAAACTGGCTTGCTCTTGAAGGGGATAAAAGGGTTCTCCAAAATTTTTAATATTTATAGCTTATCCTCAGGATAGGTCATCAATATGAGATGGGCAGGAGTCTGACTCACAGCTCCCCGTCGATCATCTGTTTGAGAAAGCAGAGTGCTAACTGAGGCTCTTAACAAGTCCATTGTATAGCGGCTGTATTTGATAATATAGCTCAGCCCCATTCACTTGAATGGGACTGGGCTGCACCTAGGCCATGTGACTGATGAACTTGACTTCACATGGCCTCGGAAGAGACCTAAGCACTCATGGTGGGCCTCAGTCTCTTCATAAAGCTAATCGGCAGGGGTTCAGGGACCCCTGCAGATCTCATATTGATGACTTATCCTAAAAATAGACCATCATTATGAAAATCCCAGAAACTCCTTTTAAGAAACCAGGGGTATATAAATGAAAACTCTGTGGGTCAGCGGCAGTAATTGACATGTTTATTATTATTGATTTCCCCTGTGATGTGTGTATAACGTTTAATTGTCCATCATCAGTTAGTGTACAACTAGGGCTGTTCCATCTTTGCCCACTGGTTGTGTCTTTTATCTGGTGAAAGATAGTGAACAATTTTGGTCCAACTGAGATATCACTAAACATCTGCTGATGTCCCAAGGTAATTCATTCTATGTGCATCAACATGAAGACAAGTAGAGGGTAGAAATGTTAGTCGACTGAATTGAACAAAGTAACCCTTCAGTCATCAGTCTTCTCCTGAGACACCGGGGGAGCAGAAAGAACACGTGGCTTTGGTTCACTGTGTTTTTACCTTATGCCATCTCATGGTTTGCTTACTTTCGAACAATATTTTATTTCCAAATTTGGTGCATTTTGGCCATGTCTCGTTTTCTACATGCTTTTCAAGGCACATAAAGAAATCTAACACAGGTTACTTTGGAGCAATTTTATTCTGGGTGGCCCAGCAGCTCTGGACCTCAGCTTAATGCCTAGTTTGAACAATACAAGGTTAATGTTGGTAGATCCCCTTTAAAACCAAAGTAAAAAAAAGCTAATGTTGGTAAAATATCAGGCTTATATCACCATTGCCTTGAGGAGATGACCTCAGGTTACTTAATGTCTCATGAATGTTCAAGCAAAAACTTTTCATTCTTTGTTTTTGTTGTTGTTGCCTAAGACATGAACCACATCAATTTTCCTAAATACAAGTTCAGAACTTTTTATGTTACTATTTCTTCTCTCCCAGAGTTGGCACATACCTTGAAACCTGCCTGCAGGCCCTCCACCCAGACCTTCAAGTACTCTAGGTGTGGTAGTTTAACATGATGAAACATGGTGGGGTTGTTATTTAGAACAGGTCATGAAATGTTGGTCACCCACGCCATACATGTTGTGGACAGCATAGCAATGTTCCCTCTTTATGCTTGTCCTGTAAGTTAATTATTGTGTAGATCATTGTAATGGGATATGAAAGCATGTGCATTATCTGCTTTTAGTTGGGTTACCAATATAATAATTAGAAAGAAACAAAATATGATTGCAACTCAAAAGTTGATGTGCAAAGAATTACTTTTAAACCAGACCTCAAAACGGTATGTTCTTGACACTAGCATGGTTTTCATTGATTAAACGTATTGACAGAAACAAATCCAGGTGACATCCCATATGGCCATATTATTCCTGTTGTCACCTTTGCAAAAATGATGAATTCAGCGATTTCAACTTTTTGTTCCTATATCGAATTTTGACAATATGAACCTAGCCCAACTTCTAATTTAATGGCATAAAGCTATTTTTACATTCCACTTAATGGATTATTCTATATACAGTTTATTTCCTTCATTTGGATTAGTGAGGCCTTGTTTTTGAGACTCTTTTCTCAGTTTTTCTCTTATTCTCCAAAGAACTAAAACAACTTCACAGTTGCTCAGCATTTCTTCAAATTGCAAAATCTATCACACCCTAGAGGTGAAAAAATAGGTGTCCAATACTATTCACCACTCATGCTTGTGAACAGTTTTATGGCTTAAAGGGGTTTTCCCATAAACAGCGTTTCTCATATTAAACGTATAATTGTCTGTTCATTTGTGTATGAGTATGAGTCTCCTGTGGGGATGGAGCAGTGGTGAGCATGCGTGACCAGCTCTCCATTCACTTATATTCAACACCCATGTATGTGCTCAGCTGTCTCTGTCACATAAAAGTGAATGGAGTAGAGGTCAAGCTTGTGCACCGTTCACAGATGGGACTCGAGGACCCCAGACTGTGGATAGGTGATAAATTTTGTCTATGGGAAACCACTTTAAGGATAAAACGGAAAAGCAGTAAATGGCCAATTTCAATCAGGAAAACCAAATTTGTATTCCTTATAATACATGTTGCGACAGTAGAGATTTAGTGTTTTTTATATTGTTGTCTTTTATCCAATCTACTCTCCATTATATTTACTATGGGTTTGATAGTTATTTGACAGTTTATAATGTAATTATAGTTACTTTTACCAGTGGAACATGATCTACTTTTATTATTTCAGTTTCATATGTACAGTATGTTTACTTACTTAAACATGTTTGACTATACATTTATTATGTACTCTTCCTCAGCTACAACCTCTTAAATAGGCCAGAGCTGCATTGGCAGTTCTGCTAGTAGTATATGTTTTTGACATAAAGCCGTTCGGATTTGGCTGTGTTTGGACTGAGTCAGTACCCATGTTGAGTGTTATATATTTTTTTATGATATCATAAGTATGGACTTCATATACATGTTATGATGCAAAATCACAGTGATGGAAAATGGTGATAATAAGTGGTGATAATATAAATAGTTATATGATGCCTAGGTATATACTCTAAATGAACATAAGTATTGGAACATCTGCACGTTACACTCACAGGAGCTTTTATGACATATCATTCTAATTCCATAGGCATTAAAGTGGTTGTCCACTTTTTATAGCATTCTATCAATTGATCAGCTGTTTGAAGTGAAGGCTCATACGAGTCCAAGAGTCGACCCCCGCCAATCTGATATTGATGGTCATCAAAATCCAAATAAAAAAGTGGACAACCCCTTTAATATGGAGTTGGTCCCCCATTTGCAGCTAAAACAGCTTTCACTATTCTGGAAATGCTTTCTACAAGTTTTTGGATGTGTTTGTGAGAGTTTTGCCCATTCATCTAGAGGAACATTTGTTAGATACTTAAGTTGAATGGGTGGGCTTGGCTCGCAATCTCCATTCTAACTAATTTCCAAAGGTGTTTGATGGGGATCCAGTTAGGGCTCTTTGTGGGACAGTCAAGTTCTTCCACACCAAACTTATCCACCATGTCTTTATGGACTTAGCTTTGGGCACTGGTGTGCAGTCATAATGGAACAGAAAAGAACCTTCTCCAAATTTTTGTGCTGATTTGAATGCCAGATGGGGTTTGGAACTCTGCGTTTATTGGGTCAGCAGAGCATTGGTGACTTTTTTTGCACTATGCGCATCAGCACTTGGCGACTTCATTCTGTAACTTTATGTGGTCTGTCACTTTATGGCTGAGTTGCTGTAGTTCGTAAACGTTTGCACTTTGCAATAACACCTCGCACAATTGATTGGAAGAAATTTCACAAGCTGACTTATTGCAGTGGTGGCATCCTATTACAGGACCACGCTGGAATTCGTTGGGCTGTTTAGAACGAGCCATTCTTTTTTAAATGTATGTAAATGCAGACTGCATGGGTAGGTGTTGTGGTGCCTGTGGCAATGGGACTGAATGAAACACCAGAATTCAATGATTAAGAGCTGTTCCCCAATACTATTGTCCATATAGTGCATCTCAACTATGCAAAGAACCTGTTTTATGGCCTGATAAGCCATGTTACTATTGGACATTAAACCTGATCATATTATCTTAGATCTAGTCACTAGTTTTAAGTTTATTGGTCATAACTGGTCCACTGTATTGTGATTCATTCACTGATGATTTCAGGAACTCATGCAGCTGCTATTCTAACAAGAGGGAAGATCTGACCAAGGGGTAGTCTTTTTTTCCTCCAAGGCATGGGCAGAGTTTGAGGGGCAACAGCACTATTGGAGGACAGTTTAATGGTTGCTGTGGTTGTGTTAAAGTTCAGAATTGCAGGTGTTAGTAAGGGATTGAAGGAAAGACAGAGACACTAGGAAGTGCGGCTTTTCAGTGATTGTCTCCTCAGTGCACAGCAATTTCTCAGGACCATGTGATCTCAGGCTGTTGGATCTCTCAATGTCCTGATTACCAGGATAATTTCCCAGCTGAGTGCTCTGGTGGCAGCTGCCCCACTGCAAAGGAGGGGGGTGGGACGGTGAATAAATAATAAATTGAAAAAAACACAATACCAGTTCTGTCATACTTGTCTGGCAGACTAATGGTAACATGTAAATGCAGGTATCCATCCGATTAGACATATCACATGGAACAACAGTCCAGAATGGGATCAGATGCCGGATGCTGCTGCAAAATGAATGGTATCAGGTGGTGTTCCTGTCCCTATTACACACTACAAGATTTAGGGAAGGCAGCCCTATAACACTCTACCTATTTAACACAGAGCTCCTGCCCTGATAAGGGTGACCACATCCTGAACCTTACCCTCAGACAGCCATATACCCTAGAGATGTCCCTCACACCATTCCCAACATGACTTGTTTCATCTCACTCATCAGGACTCTTCACAGGAGACTAGGGAAACTATTGTAGGCCATAAAAAACAAAGCTATAACAAAAGTGGCCATTGTACAGCCAGTGGGCTCAGGCTAGCAAGTAATCCTATGTATCCTTTGGTAAAAAAACAATTCCAACAGGATTACTTGGTAGCGGGAGCCCACTGGCTATTTGGCTTATCATGGCACCCTGACTTGTAAAGGGGGCGTTATGTAAGTGTTATATCCTTGTTTTTTAGAGGTTATGTAAATTGGCTATCAATGTTATAGCCTTATTTTTTTAGAGGCTACTGTAGTCTCCATAGACACCTGCTATTCCTGAAGAGCCATGACAAGTGGGATGAAATATGCCATGTTGGGAACGGTGCGAAGGACATCTCTAGGGTATATGGTCGTTTGAGGGTAAGGCTCCAGATGGAGACACGTTTATCAGGGTGGGTGCTCTGTATTAGGTAGGGTGTTATACAGCCAATTTCCCCTCATCCTGTAGGGTGTGCTATCGACAGTAGCATCACCCGATAACATTAATTTTGCAGTAGCATCTGATCCCATTCCGGGCTGCTGTTCTAGATGATGTATCCAACTGGACAGATACCTGCATTTACATCTTACCATTAGTCTTCCAGACAAGTACGAAAGGACTGGTAAGACCAACCATGGTTGGATTCTTTTCATGTATTATTTATAGAAGAGACAGTGTATCTGGTATTGTTATTATTATTATTATGAATTATTAAACCCATTCATTCCCTAGCGCTGTACATATGAAAACATAATACAGACAATTACACTAAGCATGAACAAGATGAGATACAAACTGGTACAGAAGGAGAGAGGGCCCTGCCCATAAGGGCTTACAATCTACATGGTATGGGAGAAGGACACAGTAGGTGAGGGTGAAGCTGGTTATGGCGGTATAGAGGCAGCAGGGTCACTGGTTGTAGGCTTGTGTGAAGAGGTGGGTTTTTAGGTTTCTTTTGAAGGATTCCACTGTAGGTGAGAGTCTGATATGTTGGGGTAGTGAATTCCAGAGTGTGGGGGATGCACAGAAGAAATCTTGGAGGGTGAGAGGTAGCTGTTTCGGGTAGCCATCGAGAAACTTTACACTGTATAGCTTAGTATACAGTGTAGTTTCTGCTGCTGGTGTGCTGCAGCTCAGCTCCCACTCATTTGAATGACCCCATCACAGACATTACACAGCGTACACACTAGGGTTTCTGGCTTTGCAGTTGCCCAAAACAGAAGACTAGTAGGGGTGCTGGGTGTTATACCACCAATGAACTGATATTGAGGGCGTATCCTGAGGATAGGTCCTCTGTATCTGTAGCCCAGACAGATACATGCCCAAAAATCTGGAACAAAGTTATATAGTGAGTAATAGCAATTTTTCTAATTTCCTGTTGCCTTTATAATAACCTATTCTGCAGCACTGAGCAGACATAGCCAGGTTCATGGGAGGCCAATCAAATAGTCAGTTTGTCTTTAGAACTGTAGGAGGCAGGGCCGGCGTTAGGGGGGGCCCTGATTGTCTAAGGGGCCCCCTGCTTCAGTGCTGCTGTTCAACTGACCGTCCGAGGAAGCAAACGGGCGGACCGCTGAACAGATGCGCTCTACAATGCAGTGTACAGTCTAATCCCTCACATATAAAAGAGATCATTAACCTAGTGCTGACATAATCTGCGATAATGTCAGATACAGGAGGCGGAGCTCAGCAGAGAAGAGGGGATGAAGGACCTGTGATGATCTCACCATCATGTGACCAGAACAGGAGGCGGAGCTCAGCAGTGCAGTAAAGTAATGAAGAAGAAATCCAGCCATGCATGCGAAGAAGTATGGATTTAATGTAAGTGCAAGGGAAATGCTGGGAGTTGTAGTCCTCTCCTCTTATACCTCCTGTTATGTAATATCAGAGTACATTACAAGAGGAGGTTTGAGGAGAGGACTACAACTCCCAGCATGTCCAGCTTGTTATGTAATATCAGAGTACATTACAAGAGGAGGTATAAGAGGAGAGGACTACAACTCTCAGCATGTCCAGGCCATTATTATATAATATCAGGGTGCATTACAACACCCTGGATATGCTGGGAGTTGTATACCTCCTCTTATAATGTACTGTGATATTACATAATAACTGCTTGGACATGCTGGGAGTTATAGTCCCATCCTCTTATATGTCCCCCTGTAATGTGCTCTGATATTAAATAATAATGGCTTAGACATGCTGGGAGTTATAGTCCTCTCCTGTTATACCTCCTGCAGTAATGTGCTCTGAATTAGGGCCGGGACGATGGATAGGGGAGAGTACTCATCCGCCTAGGGCGCCACTTCGCCCCATAAAGGGGGGCGCACTCATGGCCGTCCAACTTCACAAGCCTCAGGCCTCTAGGCCTCAAGCCTATGAGGCATTATAACAGAGCAAGAAGCCGCAATGACATCACTGCAACCTCCTGCTCTGGGTCTTGCATGATGGCGTCATCAAGTGAGACCCGGAGCAGGAGTGGTGATGTCAGTGGGACCGCATGCATCAGGACGCAGCAACACAAGCCACAGACAAAACTGTGGTCTGCATCGCAGACAGCGGGGGGGACAGGAGGGAGGCGTTTTTTTTTTTTTATACTAAATGTCCACACTGCTGGGGGCACCAGGGATGGGGGAAAGGAGATCATTATATATACTTGGCACTATTGGGGAGGAATGGAGGAGCATTATATACATACTGGTACTACGGTGGAACATATATATTATATATATATTGCTACTATGGGGGGAAGCATTATATATTGGAACTAGTGGGGGGGGGGTGCACTACAGGGGGACATTAGAGCCACTGGGAGCATTATGGTTATGTTATTACTACTAGAGTACTGTAGGGGCGTTATTATTTTTTGACACAATATGGAGGGCATTGCTACTAATGGGGGATATCTTGCGGAGTATTATCACTATTAGGGGCACCATTACTAATGAGGGCAGTCTGGGTGTATAGTATAGTACAGGGATGTTCAACCTGCAGCCCTCCATCTGTTGTAAAACTACAACTCCCAATATGCCCTTCTGTAGGATAATAGCTGTAGGCTGTTAGGGAACGATGGGAGTTGTCGTTTTGCAACAGCTGGAGGGCCGTAGGTTGAGCATGCCTGGTGTGCTGTGGACATGGGGGGGGGGGGGGGGGAGCACAACACACACAGTATTGGGGGTAGCTTCAAGAGGTTCTCTGGGTTTTTTCATATTGATGACTTATCCTGACCGATCAATATTAGATCGGCGGGGTCTGACACCCGACACTCCCGACGCCCTTCCTGCTCTGCTGCTGTATGTCTATGGGACAGCAGCAGTGAACAGCCCGCACCACCTCCTCAAACAGATGATCGGTGGGGTGTCGGACATCGGACTGTGTTTTTAGCACATTATTACAAGATATGCCCCCCCCTTTTGATTTTGCCCAGGGCCACATTTTGTCTAAAAACCGGCCCTGGTGGGAGGAAAGTCTTGCAGACTCTGAGAATCTATACAGATGTTGGTTTTGGTCAGATTTGAACCCAGGACCCTGGTGAGTCATTGAGCCATTAATTTTTGAGCAATTTGACCAAAATGATCATATGATCAAATAATGAAACTTCAGTTTTAGTTTCATCTGGGTATTTGCTTTTTTCAGATTCTTTGTGTGCAGTATTGTGATGTTCTGGATCAGCTCTTTTCTGTAATCAAGAACACAATGGTCCAGGCAACAGAAGAAGAGCTGGAGGTGTAAGAGTTAAGCATGTGAAAGTTAGTGAAAGGTGTTAGATGGGAGGAGGATTATTACAAGACCTGAAGTTAGGGAGTGGAGCAGGAAACCCTGTTGGTGTTAGCTGAGAATGGAATGTTTAAAAGTACGGGGGCTTGTCATTTCCAGGATAAGGGCGGCTGCAGTCTGGTGGGGCTGTGGGAAGTACTGACACCATCAGCCTGCCCACTCATAGAATACACTGAGGAAGCCTGACCAAGAGGGTATAGTTCACTTGTGGCATTGTGGCCAGAGATTGTTTGTGACGGATAGTGGCGCTGCATATCATGAGTTTCCAGTGCTGAATTCAGACTGTGTAACTAAGGGTGTGCTGCAGGATGCTGGGTGTGTGTAGTGCGTGGGCCGCTGTTCTCAAATGATAGTGGGTGGGGATTGCTGCTTTTCATACTCTTTTCCTCTCTCACCTTTAAGAGGTGTAGCTGGATTGTCGTAGACTGCAGCACAATGAAGAACTAGTCTGTAAAACAAACAATACCTATTATCTCAGATGTCCCATCTTTCCCAGGTCTTGCCATTACCTCATGCTTTCTTGAGGCTTTAGCTATGCAGTGTAGTAAGACTTATCTTCTCATTACAGCAAAAAGAAGACTACTAGAATATACAGAAATATAGTAATCAATTTACTTATCTAAAGCAAAACACCGGTAGCTCTAAAATCTGGTCCACACATAGACAGTGGTCCACTTTGCTGAGCACATGTGATCGATGTCATAGAAGTGCTCAGAGGATGTCTAGAGTTTGTTCCACTGCTTGTTTCCCTCACTGACATGTTGTGCTGTCTCACTGTGTGACACATGCTGAACAGCCAGATTTCATTTTATATTTTTTTTTTAGGAAAAACTATCTAAAGATGGAAAGAGGTCCATACATAGACATTGGTCCACTTTGCTGAGCATTTGTGAGTGATGCCACACAAGTTCTCAGAGAATGTCTAGAGCAGGCATCTCAAACTGCGGCCCTCTAGCTGTTGTAAAACTACAACTCCCACAATGCCCTGCTGTAGGCTGATACCTGTAGGCTGTCCGGGCATGCTGGGAGTTGTAGTTTTGCAACAGCTGGAGGGCCGCAGTTTGAGATGCCTGGTAGAGTTTGTTCAACTGCCTTTTGCCATGGTGTACCCTGAACAGCCAGATTTCTTTTTTAAATAGGAAAAACTCTCTAACTGAGACACTAGTAGATCAAAAGCTGGTCCACACATAGAATTAGTCCACTTTGCTGAGCACATGTGAGCAGGGCCGTCTTTAATATTGATTGGACCCTCGGCAAGAATTTACTTAGGCCCCCTGGATCCTGCCTTCCCACACCCTAGCATGCAATCATGCCCTCCACCACAGCCTCATAGCAGGCCCCATTAGCCTCATAGTAGCCCCCAATAGCCTTATAGCAGCTGCCATTAGCCTTAAAGCAGCCCCTGGTAGCCTCATAGCAGCCCCCATTAGCCTCATAGCAGCCCTTAGTAGCCTCATAGCAGCCCCCATTAGCCTTATAGCAGCCACCATTAGTCTTATAGCAGCCCCCAGTAGCCTTATATTAGCCCCCAGTAGTCTCTCATAAGCCCCCAGTAGTCTCTCATAAGCCCCCAGTAGTCTCTCATAAGCCCCCAGTAGCTTCTCATCAGCCCCCAGCAGCCTCACAGCAGCCCCCAGTAGCCTCATAGCAGCCCCCAGTAGCCTCTTATCAGCCCCCAGTAGCCTCTTATCAGCCCCCAGTAGCCTCTTATCAGCCCCCAGTAGCTTCTCATCAGCCCCCAGCAGCCGCTCACCAGCCCCCAGAAGTGTCCATGTCCTTTATTTTATATTGTTTGGAGGTGCTTGTCTAATTTTATTTTTTTACATGGATGACTGGTTCTCATTCTGTGCACATCACCCGTAACATAAGGCACTGTAATAGCTCTTTACATGTTACATCCCCCATACATGAAGGATAGTGAGAGTCTGTATATAATACATGCAAAGTGGGGAGAATCCCATTTGTCTGTCCCACTTATAATTTATGGCTGAGCCTGTCATTAACCCCTCCACTTCTTTAGACCACCAGGGAGCTTTTTATTAGTATAAAATATTTATTCCTGTTTTTCTGTTATCTAAACCTGGGCACATCCTAAAGTCATATAGGAACATCTCGAGACACACATAGAAGCTCAACAGACGCGTGCTAACTCTGAAATGAAGACTTTTACGACTTTTTATTAGGACATATAGGACAGATTTTGAGTTTTCCTTTAAACCTGCGCAGCCGTGTGATGTCTCAGTACATGTGAAATATTCAGAGAATTCCGGCAACTTCACAGTTCATGTAAACCCCACTTTTCTGCAACTGAGCATTTCTATATGGAAAAGCACTTAGGTAGTTAATGAGGTGCCAGAAAATGAACGCAATTCTTATCTCCTTCTCTTTATCCGATTGACACATGAAGGAGCAGTAAATTACATAGCAGGATACAGACATGAAGAGGTATTGCCATTCTTGGGAAATCTGCTCTGATTTCGTTGCTATGTGATTACGGCAGTTCACTTTGCTGATTATATTATGAGCACAGGTACAAAGATTACAGTACATCTGTGAAGCCGGTTTCTGAGGTTTTAACCGTAGTGGGAAAACAGCCATATTCCCCAGCCGCTTCCACTGTGCTGAGTGCTTTTTTTGTCTTCCATTTAAGTTGTTCTAGAACACGAAGTCTGCAGAGCGATTGACTCTTATACAAAACGTAATTGTACCGGCGGCCGCTGAGAACACATTGACATGGATAACCGAATGGATTAAACTAAATAAGACATTAGCAATTGACCAGGATCTGATTATGTCCAATCATCGACATCACATACGCTATACATCGTATCTGCGCAGTTTTAATGTTGTTTCCTTTATTCTTAAAGGAGTGAGACAACTTTAAGAGCATTAATGCATGTCAGAATGAGTCGGTAATTACTGTGATTCAGTCGGCTCTGCTCTTGTTTTTTTTTTCATTACCCACCACTGAGAAATACTTACATTTTAAAGGAGAAAAATGCATTTGGAATTAGTCATGAGAGCATGATTCAGATCTGCCACATCCCTGTCCTCCTTCGTAGTTTTGGAACTTTAGTTCTTTTTACTCCTTTGATGGAAAATAATTAGGCAAGAAAACGTTTTCATGTAAGGTTATAACATTATGTAATTGGCCAAAAATTAACAGCTTTTGCTATTGATTTGGTTGCAAGCATGCAGTTGGCTTGGATAAGACATTACAGCCAGTAAACCTTGGCCATAAAGTCGCCACGTTAGAAGATATATCTTTGTCATCGATTGTTCTTTGAGTTTCTGCCACAGGAAAACTATGTGAAGCTGAGGGTTTCAGGGAAAATATATCAAAGACATAAGCCATTGTATCGCCAGAAGATGCTAGACTGTATTCTAGGCTTTGGTGATCAGTTATGAATAAATCAGAATGATACAAAGCAATACGTGTCTTCAGTTTTATAGTTCATATACTCCACAAGTGGCATACTATTGGCAACGGGTAAAAGTAACCAGCAAAAGATAAGATTATAATACAGGAACAAATAGTGCAGAACACAAGCATTTTTATACTGCAGCAACTCCAAAGTCATATTCTGGGGCGTAGCTCTAGGGGATGCAGAGGAATTGATGTCTGAAGAGCCCAAAGAGCCCTTTTTTTGATTAAAAATAATTTATTAACAATTAATTGTCATAATGAAAACAACAAAGTACTGCTATGAGCACGGGCCAAGAACAAGGCATGACAGCACAATATACAGTACAATACTCATAACCAATCAAAATAAACATCCAACTACAAAGCAATAGAAAGTGATGGAGGATGGTTGTTGAAAAGGGGGAATAGGGAGTGGAATTCACATGCCCAAAGCATTATTGAAGGACAGATCAGTGGCATCAGTCCTCTTTTTCACTGAAGTCCAAGATGGGATAATCTCTAAGAAGGTTGTGGATCAGCCTGTGACAGTCCAAAACGGACATGTCCTCCCTCCTCAAAATGAGTAGATGGAAGTGAGGTCTGCACTCTTGTCTGGGTTGATGTTCGTGAAGGACATCAAGCATTTATCCAAAACTTCACAGCCCTCAAATAAATCCTATGCAATGAATCCATATTTTATTATGAAAAATTCAAACATCCAAAGTACGATCCAGATGTATAAAATAAGTCATGAGTGATAGAAATGCCACTGTATATATCAAGCCGAACGTTTCGGTCTGTGCGGACCTTCCTCAGTGGATAGATCTGCGGCCAGACTGCTGCTGGAATATACTCGCCTGGATCGCCCAAAGCTTTATTGAAGGACAGACACAAAAAGGGTAGAGGGGGACTGAGAGGGGTATCAGTCTTCCACATTCATATCTGATCTGTACACGATAGACTAGTCCCTATGCAGGCTGTGGATCAGCCTGCAACAGTCCAGGACAGACATGTTCTCCGCCCTCAAAATTAGGCGATTCCTGGCTAGCTAGATAGTATCCTTAAAACAGTTCAGAAGGTACCAGGTCTCTTGGATTGCCCCAACTGTGTGAATCTCAGGAAGTAGTCCACAGGGCACCGATTTATACGCTAGGCTGTTCCTTGGCTCAGAGTCTTTGAGTTCATATACCAGGGCATCTAAAAGAACAGGTGCAAACACACACCCAAATGAGAACCCAAAGACCCTTATGCTACATGAGAAGACACCAATGTTATGAATGGTGCATGTTTGTTGTGATCCTATTACAGATTTTACATTGGTCGTATTGTCTGCTTGGAGAGAAGAAGTCTACAAAGTCCCGGTAGCAGGTTACAACATTATCAATTGAAATGTATCTTCATGTTCACCACCAGCCTCATTAATGATGGATGGCTTAAAAAATGGCTGAGACAAGTAGCCATTTGTGTCATTTTAGGGAATTGTATTGGCAAGAAGTGACCTTATTTAATACCATTATCATTTACCCATACCCCCCTCCATCTCCTCTAGCCTTGCAAGCAGGAGGGATCTGAACATAAGCCTGCAGGGTTGCCAAGAATTCCCCAAATTCCATGCATTCCTGTAGGGTTATTGGATCAATTCCCCTTGCAAACAGGTTGTTTTTGATCATATAGTTGTATTGGGGAATTGCTATTCATGCAGCTGGCTACAATAATTCTAAAAGTGGCTACAAGGCTGGAGATCCACTTTAGTTTTTTCTATACTGAGTGTCATATAGTAATGAAGATTTATTGATAGTTTGGAGGCGTCAGAATCTGCGTTAGCCTAAAAGGCACACGTTTCTACATATTTACAAGTGAACTAATATGTTTGATACAACTTGCAAGGCACTTTGGACTCTTTTCTCTTACTCTACCTCTAGGATATACTGTGATTTGTGCGGTGCGACTAGCAATAGCTGTTTTATCCTAGGTAGGATTCATTCCTCATCTGCTTGGATCGGGCAGCATGGTGGCCCAGTGGCCAGCACTGGTGCCTTGGAGTACTAATTTGAATCCAACCACGGACAACATCTGTGTGTTTGCATGGGTTTCCTCTGGTGAGCCCCATTGGGGACAGCTTGATGCAAATGTCTGTAAAATGCTGTGGAATATAGCAGCGCTATATAAGTGCATAAAATAAAATGATAAAAGAATGGAGATGTAGTTCCATTGGGACACTAACCATATTACATTCAAAATTCTGTAGTTGGTCAAAATCATTTCATCCAACATCTGATAGAGAGACAGAATATTTCTGGATTAACATAAAAATACTAGATAATCTGTGATTTCACACGATCAGGAGCAGTAGATTTATCATGTGATAGTAAGATATTTTTATGTCATCGTTACATTTTGAGCAGTCTCGATATCCAAATCTCAGCTAGTTGATAATCCAGACTATGTAATAATCTTGCACCTGTAATGCAGGATTAACATGATTTTACTATATATTTAAAGGGAACCTGTCACCAGGATTTTGTGTATAGAGCTGAGGACATGGGCTGCTAGATGGCCGCTATCACATCCGCAATACCCAGTCCCCATAGCTCTGTGTGCTTTTATTGTGTAAAAAAAAACAGATTGAGGCATATGCAAATTAACCTGAGATGAGTAAGGGACAGGACTCATCTCAGGTTAATTTGCATATGCATCAATTCGTTTTATTTACACAATAAAAGCACACAGAGCTATGGGGACTGGGTATTGCGGATGTGCTAGCGGCCATCTAGCAGCCCATGTCCTCAGCTCTATTCACAAAATTCCAGGGACAGGTTCCCTTTAAGAGTCTATGGGTGCGCAACCCAACCAGTGCATTAATAGATTTTGGGTTTGGAGGGGCACCTGAGCTCCTATAATCTGCCTGCCTGTGCCTTCCTAGGACTTCTTCCAAGCACTGGTGTGATGGTTGGCTGCAGTTTAAATTTTCGATCGGAAATGCACTGAAGTGCCATCATAAGACGTTTCAGGAGTGATTAGCTTTTCCCCTGATGACTGTTATGAGCTGAACTATCATAACTGATAGCTGAAATGTTCACACTTGCTTTGAAGTGTCAGTTTATGGCTGCAGACATTTTTGTGGTAGGTGTGCCCTTTTTATTGATACAATACTAAAGTACACATTTCACATTCTTTTGTCATGAGTCACCAATGTATAGAGGCAGATAGCACTGTTTTACCACATTAAAATTCCCTGCCTTTTGCATGTTAAAACCCATGACAAGCCTCATACCTGCCATATCTTCTTAATAAAAAGAGAGGTCCCAACATTTTTTTAATTCTTGACATAGTGCAAATGATTCACTTGAGCTTTCTTGCAGGAGATCAGAACTGTAACCATTGGATGCAGAATAGCTTTATACATAAGTAATGTACTAAAAATGGCAGTTTTAGTTTAGTATCTAGATTGCAGATAAAGTATATCGACATCTATAGGGAGTCAATGCCTTCAAGACTGTCATATGAAACAATCCCACAATTAATAACCTGGCATGCCCTCTGCATGTATTGCACATTAATAAATCCAAGTGTGTAAGGGAGAATCCTTTGGATTTGGTACAACTATGTTTTTTTATGGCCAGTCATACGGCGCTGATACAGCATGGTTAGAACTGGTGACCTAGGTCCTAGGTTCGAATCCAACCAAGAACAACATCTGCATGGAGTTTGTATGTTCTTCCCGTGTTTGTGTGGGTTTCCTCTCGGTACTTCGGGTTCCTTCTACACGCCAAAGATATACTGATAGGGACCTTAGATTGTGAACCCCAAGGGGGCAGAGAGTAAGGATGATGCCTGTAAAGCGCTGCAAATAAATAGATGGGAGATGATCCCATGAGCATCATGGTGTCTATACAAAGGGTAGAAAAAGTTGAATTTTTTTTATCCTGATTATTATTTATGTAGCAACAAGCACTCCCGGAGGGGGAAATATTTGCAAGCTACGTAATTATAACAAAAACATAATTATAACATTTCACTGACAAGATGCCATAGGAAAGAAAATGGATTAAATGGGTAGAGACAAGGAAGGAGAGAAATAAAAGTATGTGCCCATGGGTTAGGAGATTGGGACAGTTATAAGCAGTAAAAAGGTTGTAAAACACAAAGGGATGTGCAGTATCTGGTGACTTTCCAGCGTTAGCAGTCCATATAGTGACAGACATTCATATAGAGCTAAGATATTGCACAGAGGAGGCGTCAAGCATGCAAAAGACCGAGAGTGAAAAACACATCTATATTTGCAATGCAAGAAAGGGTAACGGGGGAGGGGGGGGGGGAACAATAGGTAGAATACAGGTGGATTGTATCCTGCAGAGGAACCACCTGTAAGTAGCATGTGTGTCTATGGGTGAATGGATAGCTAGATTGAGAGAAGATAGATAGATAGATAGATAGATAGATAGATAGATAGATAGATAATGAGATAGATATGTGAAAGATAAATATGAGATAGATAAATAGATATGATGGTATCTGATATGGATGGATGATATATGATATATAATGGGGTAGATATGTGATAGATAGATGGATAGATAGATAGATAGACAGACAGATAGATAATGAGATAGATACAAAAAACAAAAAGTGAGGCAGCACTCCAAATATGGTGAAAGGGTCAAGTCCCATTTATTCCCAAGGCCTTGGGATTAAATGGGTCTTCGCCCTTTCCCATTTTTGTATTTATCAGTGGAAGAAATACCTACCAGTGGGATAAATATGAGATAGATAAATAGATATGATGGTATCTGATATGAATGGATGATATATTATATATAATGGGGTAGATATGTGATAGATAGATAGATATCACAAACCAAAGTAAGGAAATAGCAGCACTCCACAAGGTGCCAGGTGCAAAATCCTTGTAGAATTCCGGATGACAAAATCCTCAAATAACAGTATCCAAGTAGCAAGGCAGCACACCGGGTTTGGTGGAAAAAAAAGTGGATCTTTTATTTCAGATCCACTTTTTTTCCCCAAGACTGATGTGCTGCCTTGCTACTTGGATACTGTAGATAGATAGATAGATAGATAGATAGAAGATTCACTTGAATTTTCTTTATTTTCTGAGCATAACAGGAAACAATACAATAAGATAAACAAAAATAAATTAATTATTTAACCCCAAATATTTTTTTTAAAATCAGAAACAGAAATCTGTGTACAGTTGATTTAGGTAAATGATGATGTAAATGATGTGGTCAGTTCTTAGGCAGAATTTGGTCCTTTTATTAACCTGTGTTAGGATACCAGACACTGTAAATACCATATTGTGCAAAAGTTTTGTATAGAAACCAAACTCAATTTTATATTTCTAGCAGACTTTATCACATTTGATAATTAAGAAATTGCTGCTTTTGTATACATCTAAAGAAAATGATAATACTTGAATGGAAAATAAATCACCCTGGAAGACAATCCACCATTGCAGGGATAGTGGTAGAAAGTGTAGGTACTGAGATAAATTGCCATGTACTGTATATCTTCATACCTTTCTGATTTCAGCTTGGCTGTATACTCTTGTTTACCATAGAACAGCAGTTTTATAATGTAAACCAAATTTTTTTAATTTGTTTAATATTGGCAGATCATTGGACATTCCCATTCATTGCCCCATGTAAAAGTGTCCTGTGATCAACTAACAGTCAAGCAAACACTTGTTTTCTCAACTAATTGTATCTCTTATGTGCATATACAATTATGGTTTGTAGGCAGCACATCACATTGTGTTAAAGAGCCTCTGTCCGCATGATTAACCTTATTAACCCAGGCATATTGTGTTGTAGGGTTGATCATGCTAAGTAAAATAATATATTACTTTTATATAAAGGGTTAATAATAGCCATGGTATATTAACTTTTATATTGATCTAAATCACCTAGTTGGAGCACCAGGGTAATTTAATAATATATTTCTTTTATAATAAAGGGGTAATAATAGCTGTGGTATATTAACTTTACATTTTTATAAATTATCTAGTTGGAGCACCAGGGGGCTTGCCATAGCCCTAGGAGCACTGCTAGAGCAACTCCCCCTGTGCTCTCTTTACTCCCCCCTCCCCTTTGAGTGATAGGACTGGACAGCTCATAAAGCCCTGGGTTCTCACGGCAGCGCCGATGCTTTGTGACTTGGCGCTTGCACAGTGAATTAGGTGCTGCTTCCTGGGCTTAGCAAGCAGCAGAAGATCCATTGCGCAAGTGCAAAGTCGGCTCACTGTCTCAGCACCTGCACAGTGTTGCTTTCCAAGCTCATCATATCCGCTGCCAAGGTTCCGAGTCATTGGGTCTCTGCGCTGTCGCGAGAACACAAGGATAGATGAGGTGTCAGAGTGCAGGGGGAGTACAG
This sequence comes from Bufo gargarizans, assembly GCF_014858855.1. Lineage (NCBI taxonomy): Eukaryota > Metazoa > Chordata > Amphibia > Anura > Bufonidae > Bufo > Bufo gargarizans. The sequence continues at coordinate 455,505,474 of NC_058082.1, forward strand.
AGAGCAGGGGGCCATTCCACTACCGGTGCCTTTAGCACTATAGCCAGCCCCCTGGTGCTCCAATATAAAAGTTAATTTATAAGTCATTTATCAAACTGTTTTAAAGTAGAACTGGCTTTGTTGCCCATAGCAACCAATCAGATTTCACGTGTCATTTTCCAAAGGAGCTGTGAGAAATGAAAGGTGGAATCTGATTGGCTGCTATGGGCAACTAAGCCAGTTCTACTTTGCACCAGTTTGATAAATGACCCCCGAATATAATTTGGCTATTATTAACCCTTTATAGAAATGAAAGATATCATTTTACTCAGCATTAAACCCTACCAGACAATATGCTTGGTTTAATCAGGTTGACAGAGGCTCTTTAACAAGGTTTACAAAACGAACGACCACTCGATCGATTGTATGTACTGAATGATCCTTTATGTGCTCGTATATTTGGGTAATTATCTGCCCTGAGTAAACGGTCCTTAAACTTTCCGATTGACTTGCTATGTTATTAATCAGTATTTATTAAAGGACCCTTAAAATGAATTCATTAGTGAAAAGTCCAGAGTTTTTTTTAACGCCTGTATTGCGTAGATTTACACTTCTCAGTGCTGCTGCGCATTTGTAACATGGTTGGATTGATGATTCCATATTTTTGTAGATATCTAATTTTTTTATCCATTGATATTTTTATTTTATTTTTTAAAGAAATACCGAAACACTTAAGACCACAAAGTCTTAAGGTCATTTTTGCTACAAATTCATAGACTTTTCCTTTTTTGAATTGTTTAGTACTTTTTATATGCTATATCGTAAAATGTTCTAATGATCCGGTTGCATTACAAAGTAGTATAATGCCTTTTCTGGGGCGTTTCAGTGGGGACACAGTCTAGCTGTACTTGGTGTCTTCATCCCTGTTAGTAAGGTAATTGTTTCCTTTGTGAGTGCTTTCTTTACGCTGCACTCTATATGTGTCAGACATGTTTCCTGTGAGAGATATGAGCCAGTGGCAGCTTAGTGCTCAGTATCTGTGCCTGTGCGAGGCGTTTCCTACAGTTTCTCCTGGGCGTTTTTCAGCTCCCGAGCACTGCCTAGTTTTTTTTTTTTTTCTGAATGAGTGTCCTTTGTGTAACCTCAGTAATTCAGAACTTCTTTGATTCAGAGGGGACTGCCCTGTTACTTGACGTGATCGCTTGCACCCAGCTGCATGTGATTGGTCAGCCTCTAATTGGTGCTACTCTATAAGACTCCAAGCACTTGAGTTATGCTAGACCTTCTCATTCCTGCCTCTCCGACAATCACACACTTCAGGCAAAGCTGCATGGGAAACTCTGGATTTATCAATTGCATTGACAGAACGCAGGCACTGCTGGTGGGACTCAAGGACTGGGATTGAATGTGTCTTTCAGGGATTGTGTGCTGCTGGTTAAACCCTCAGGAATTCCAGCTAAAGCTCCTTCTCTAACCATCTCTAGTCAGTTCTGGATGTCGGGAGAAAACCAGAGAAGTTCATGTGTAGAAAGCTGAATAATGTTCTTTTCTCTTCCCTCTAGCATGAAAGAATGAGACTAGAACAGAAGCTTCAAAATGATCTTCTCTTCTATTCGGTGAGTTCAATAAGTAAAATATTATCCTCGGTTAGAAACTTACTCCTGTATCATCTTGACTGATTTAAGAAACTGATATAGAATTTCACATATTTCAGCTTCTTGTTTGCTTTATAGTGTAATTATGGGTAAAGGTAAGATAAAACTATAGGCAGAATGTATGCAGCGCTTCTTTTGTGGGACATCGGCTACTTGTAGTTAAATCAGGCACTACCGTCTTGCTTGAAGCACATGGCAGGAATGATCTTCTACTGACGTAATGCTAATGACAGACGACACAGGGAGTCCGAAGTATTTCCTAATCCACAGTCTGTTAAATGTTAAGATAGAGAAGTTACAATACAATAGTGTCTTTCATTCATGGAGACTTGCTCTCACACTTCACTGACAAGCAATGGAGAGAAAAGTGAGCTGTATCTCAGGGTCTTAGTACTTTCTTGTGGAGAGGTCCCTTTTTGATGTAGGTTGTATGTGTATAGTCTGTACACACATATATAATACTGCTCCAACCACTCACAGTAACTCCTTACCTGCCAAAAGAAGCAATCCCTGGCAGAAAAGATGTTTCAGGGTTACCATTAGTGACCACTGTATTTTGATGTTATCAGGAACTTGGAGAAGGGTGCCACCAGAGTATATGAGCTCACCTTTCCTCATAGATGGTGCTCCCTACGCCTTATGCATGGTACTTCCTTCTCTTTATAGATGGTGCTCACTTCTTATAAATGGTGCTCACCTCTATAGATGTGGCTCTCCTCTCCTTATAGATGGTGCTCACCTCTCCTCATAGATGGCGTTCCCCTCTCCTTATAAATGGTGCTCACCTCTCTTTATAGATGTGGTTCTCCTACCCTATGAAATAGTGCTCACCGCTCCTCATAGATAGTGCCCCCCTCTCTTTATAGATGGTACTCCCTTCTCCTTATAGATGATGCTTACCTCTGCTTATAGATAGCGCCCACATAGATGGTGTGTACTGGATTGTATGTACAGTATAGTTTGACATAGTTTTCTCTATGTAGGTGTGTACATATGCTATACAGTTTGCTGTACGCTGTGATTTTTATCATATTACAGCACAGCTGACTAGTTTGCTTTGATGCTCTTTCCTCACGTCTCTTTACAAGGTTATAAACTTAGCACCCTATCTTTTTATGAGCCTCTTTTACGCTGAACATCTAAACAGGAAACATTTTCTTAACATGTCAAAAGAAGCCGACGGTGATAAGAAAAAAATGTTCAAGGAGCAATGTCCCTCAACTAACCACAGTTTTTACATTTTCCCCAGGTCAAGGTGTGGCAGTATTTTATTGGTGCTTAGTGCATGACTATTAAAGGTTTACCTGTTGTGTTCAAGTGGCAGGATCTGAAATGAATGTGGCTGCAAGTGACTGTGTGAGCAAAGAACTTATATACTTTATATTGTTTTTTGGCTGCAGAAAATTGGAGGAAGTAGCATGTTAGCAGAAGGCATGCTGATTTGTGAAGTCAAGTGCTGCATAATCTAATGCCACGACCGTGTGTGATCTTATGTAAGTAACGTCATATCCTCATTCCTTCCTACGTGACTAGCTATGTCACATCCTACTGTCTAAATATCCTAAGCACTCCAACTTATTCTCGTGACGCCTGCCTTTAAATGTCACACTGGTGATCTAATTTGTGCACTGATGTAGAAAATGTGTGGGATTATCCTACCCTGTTACAGCCAAGTGTTCTTAGGAGTGTTTTCAGAGTGCTGAAGCTGGTCCTTTCTATGTCTTTAATGCCAGAAGTCGTAGAACATGTGGATCTTTTATTGTATGCATGGAAGCTTGTCCAAATGTTCTCCAAATTGCATTTCTTATATTCTTGTAAAGAAAAATTAGATATTTAATAAGTTTTCTGGATGAAAGAAGGCAGAGACGATATTGTAACAAGCAAGTATAAAACTGTCAATAATGCTTCTCCGTTTAGTGAAAAAAGGCACCAAAGATGCAAAGTGTGAACTAATGTTTCAGTAAATTTACTATTCTTACTCTAATACATAAAATACATTTTCATATATCCTATTAGGTAAATCTAAGTTAATGTACAGGGGTCCTCTGATCAGGGGCCTCCTTTCTTAGCCAGAATGGAGAGCAGTTACAAACAACATCTGCTGCTTTGGAGGACATGCCCGGCCTTCAATTGCCTTGATTTAAATGGCTACTGTGTAATACTTAATATACCCTGTGGGGGTGCTGCAGGTAAACTGAACACTTACTGACGTATTTACATCAGTCCTCTAGACTTTGAATAGATTGGCAGGGTACATACTTATTGATTGATTAACTGCAGACATGTGGGTGAGTAGGATAATTGTGTACTTGGGCTTCCATTCTAGTGATTGAGGGTATCCCATTGTTGGGGTCCGTAGTGATTGTACATTGATCACTTATCCTGTGGCTAGGCAATAAATGTATTTTGGGGGAAAGACTCCCTTAAGTATAATGATCTCCTGGGCCTCTTCTTAACAGAGACATGATGATAGCCTCCGTGGGGATCAAACAAAGTAGACAGGGATTTCCTTGACATCAGTGAGTGTTAGCTATACCAGATCCCAAGCATCAGCTTTCCTGCATATTTTTAAAGGAAAGCTTCTTCCTGCCCAAGAAAGAGCATATGATCAGAACATCATTTTTTTTCAATTTATTTTTTATTTTATATGTCATGCTTAAAAGAGTTGTTGATCAGGACAGCCATTGCTCCTATTTCCTATTGCCTACTAGCTCATATGGAGATTCTGTAGGTTCCTTCACTCCTCACTCAGGACCATGCTTTATTACAGTAGGGATGGTTATAGCATGATAGTGTATTACGAGGTAACACCACAATTCCACATCTGCAGTGTGGGACTGATTGTAGTTCAGTTAGTTAGTTCATATCTAGAAATGTTCTTTAAAATATCTAATGCTTGAAAGTTGAACCCAAGCTTGTATATTAGACAAAAGTAAACTTATTTACTTCAGTTACTAAAATTACCCCCCCTATTGACCCGGAGTGATCCGACAGATATGGGAACATGGAGGAGACTAGAATTGATCAGAACCCTGTCAGTATGTGCAAATTATAGCTACCATAAATGGGGGTCTGTATTTTTCGGATGGACTGGATAGACAAAGAAGCCACAGGCCTCTTCTGTTTTTATATTATCGGACCAATCCCTCCTATAAAGGCACGTATTTCAATGAAAAATTAAAGGGTAACTGTCATATTTTTTTTATTTGCTAGTTTATTAGTGCTAGGCATGTATACCTGAATTAGTCAATAATAGTCAAAAGATCTGTAATAAGTACCTTATAATAACAGCTTTCATTAAAGTCCTCTGTCCCTTTCCACTGCTCCCTTAAAAGACCGTTTCTAGACTTGTCTGTCTTCCTTTTAGTATAAACAGAAGACGGAGTGGCGGTCCTTCACACTGCATGCCTGCATTAGGCTTCAGAGTGAAGAGACATGTCTCTCAGTAATCCAATCTGATTGGCTGGCAGGAAGCTGCTGGCTACAGCAAGTGTGTATGTGAAGTGAGGGAAAGCAGTTTTGGCCTCAGAGAACTGGCAGAGGAGCCATCTTGATAAGGTCCTCATAATGCAAATGTTTAAACAGCCGTAACTAAGGGAAAAACTTAAGGAAAACAGTGGTATGTGAAGAAACTAAAGTTTGCTTTATGCATAATGCTGCTCCAGCAGTAACATATGCTTAAATAGATTGTTTAATGAAAACATGACAGTTACCCTTTAAAGGTTTACGAATCACCTTTCTGTCCTGGCTTCTTGGATTTATGCTTAGTATATTAGAAATCAGAATAAAGTATGTACATTAAAGGATTATTCCCATCTCAACTTTTCATGGCCGAGATGGGAATAACCTGAGTAAGCTGCCTTGGCGGAGTTAAGAAAACAGTCGAGTGGGCTGTGCTCTACGGTTTGCCTAACTCCAATAGCAGTGAATGGGAGCCACTCAAGCAGCGCTTCGCAATCCGCTCTGCCATTGCTTTAAAGGGGTTATCACATGTGAGACATTGGTAGCATACAGCCAGGTAGCATACAGCAGGTCCCACCTCTGGGATAGGCACCTATCTCACGAAAGTGAAGAAGAGTGCACTGAGCTTGGCTGTTTTCGAAAGTTCCATGGGAATGAATGAAGAGCACACCATGCAAGTGCGACCACTGCTTTATTCACTTCTATGGGACTATGGAGAAATCCAAGCCAGTGCTTGGCTATTTTTGGCATCCCATAGAATTGAATAAAGCAGTGGTCGCACTTGTGGGTGGCTGAGCATGCACAACTGCTCCCCAATCACTTTGGGGGGTCCCATTCTAGAGATAGCTGATATTGGTGGCATATCCTAAGGATGTACCACCAATGTCTCAGACGAGACAACCCCTTTAACTGCCTCTTACACAAGTTACTCCCATCTCAGCCATGAAATGTTGAGAAGAAAATAACCCTTTAAATGTAATAGATATTTCATGATCTACCATATATAAAACATGTTTTGTTTTGTTTTTTGGTAATGAAATTCCTGAAACCTGAAATCCATCACCTGTATGTTATTAGAATCTTAAGCATTTAATATATTTATGCTGTATCATGTCATACAGCCGGATTTCCAAAGATTCAAGGAGAATGTCTGTGAAGGTCATACAATATTTGATTGGTGACTCACTAGTTTGTGTGTGAAGGTTCTCATTCATGTGGCTCTGACACCTCTCCCCAGGCAGTTTAACCAGACCCAATAGCTTCAGTCATGCAAATGCAATTAGCAACTTGCCTCCATGACTGAAGCATGAGTCACCAGTATTGAATGCAGGAGAATTCTCATACAAGTCATTCTAATTGAGAAAGCCTGTTGAATGACTAGCGAAACGTCTTCAAGATAAAAATACAAGTCCAGTTGCTGTGACTTATTACTATTGATATACTCACCATTTTAATCCCCCAGCATTTGCCAGCCTCAGTGGTCTTTTTCCATATTTCTCCAAGGCCAGTGATTGGCTGCAGTGGTGACTCGGGGTACGCAGGCTGCAGCCAAATAAACAAATCCCGGAAAGTAGGCCTTTAGCAGCATTGCTGAAAGCAGAGGGGGATTAAATTAGCTTTTTGTTTTTAATTAGTACAATTCCTGGCTTTGGCCTCAAAGTCTTCCCCTTTAATAACTTCTTAATTGTCTACAGACTTGACTGCAATGCTGTCTAGCCGTTGTTCTATGCTTTACACTCTTGTAGCCATATAGCTTCTATATGGTTATAATTTTAGCAAGCCCTAAATTTGACAGACTCAGTGATCCAAATAATGAAACCCTAAAAATTCTCAAAGATATCAGTTGCACTTTATGAGGCATTACATCTTAAGTTTCAAAGCTGAGTAGACGATATATGTTTTTACAGGATTTATTGGTGTTAGTGCTTTTCTATATAGTGCTTGTAAATTAATATAGGCCAAGGGCACAGGTAATTACAAAGTTTAGCATGCTGGAGAAGATTAGCTTAATTTGGTGAGTACCGCACTGAGTTACTCTGAGTACAGAGTTACTATTTTACTAGTATGATATGTCTATATTATATTGAGTCCTACTGGACGACTGATAATTGGCACATTCGTTGTGGCTCTTGTTACTCTTCCTGGCAATATAAGGGTATCTCCCCACGGGGCATAAACACTGTGGATTTGCTGCAGCAGATTTGTGTGCAGCAAATGGGCAGCATTTTACAGTCCCAGCGTTGTGGATAAGATTTGTAAATTCACCTGTGGCGCGGGCTTTAAATCCATAGTATGTGATTTAATGCTACAGAGGAATAATGCATCTGGAGAAATTCTGCTAAATCCATATGTAAAACGTGAATTCTTCCATTGATTTGTAGCGGATTTGGCTGCAGATTTCACCCTGTCATTGCAAAGGATGAATTCTGAAGTGGAAATTTTGCGCTGTGTGGCGGTACCCTCTAAGAAAGCTTTTTGAATGGGTTTTTTAACTCATATTGATGACTTATCCTCAGGATACTTCATCATCAATATAAGATCGGCGGGGTTTCATACAATCAGGTGTATGAATAACTTGCGGCGCTTGGTGAATGCTTAGGTCTCTTCCTATGCCGTGTGACATCCCATCCATTGGTCACATGGCCTAGGCACAGCTCAGTCCAATTCAAGTGAATAGGGCATAGCTGCGATACAATGGACAGCGCTGTGCTTGATAAGCAGTGAGGAGGCTGTGGTCTTTATGGGTTCACCACAGCCTTCTCATACAGCAGATCGACGTGGTTCCTGGAGTCGCCCTCCCCCGCGCCGATCTAGTATTGATGATAATCCCGGTAAATGATGTATTACCTTGTGAGGTCAGGGCCACTAAACTGAATAGATGACCCTGGTGAAAGAAAGCCTAGATTAGTCTCCGATCAATGCCATATTCGAATCCATAAGGACTACAGGCACTATGCCTCTGTGATAATGAACGCAGCATGCCCTGTGCTTCTTGCTGCTTAGGTTGTGGAGAAAACTGACAATGTTCACCCCTTTTTTATTTTTACAATGGTGTCAGAAAACTTTGATATCCCATCCACACTGGAGAATGGACGGCCTTGTCTATTTTATCATCCCAAACATATTATGACAGTAGAAGTGTCAGGAGACCTTCAAGAGAAGTGGCAGGCAACCCAACAGTTCAAGAAAACAAATTCACATTAACCGGGGAGCGAACCGAACCCTTACATGGTGCCCTCTTTTTTTTGTCTTTTAGCTGTGGATCTGTCAATTCACAGGCTTTTCTTCTGCCATCCAAGATGGCTGCACTGCTTCTCAGCAGGTAGCCCAAGACACTTCCTACTTGTCCAGCCCAGCCCTTGGATTGGCCAGCACTGTGCAAATACAGGGGCAGCAGTAAATGACTTGGGCTACCCAATGCACAGCGTCCATTAGGCAGTCTAAGAAGCTTTGTGACCATCTTGGATGCATTCTTGCCAGCCAGCCCAAATTTGCAGGGATTGTCTCTAATTTTTAAAGACAGTGCTGGCAAGTTCAGCCTATACAAACTTGCCTATCTTTGCTTACAATTAGTGAAATCATTCTGGAATAGTAGTAGTTAGTAAATGCATGCATAAAGATGAATGTGTTCACAATTGTAGCGGTGCACTAGTTCTCTGAATAATTTAGGGCCTGCTGTATATGTCACTGCTATGTGAAATACAATAAAAAGTTAGTTTTTAAAGGATAGTTTTATCACAAACATATAAAAATTAGTCTTCCTTTAAATGGGGTATTTTATTGTTGACCAGGTTTTTAGGAAAAATGCAACTTAGTATTGGCTTTGCATATGGTAGAGTTATAGTTAGGGTCCATTCACACTTCAGTATTTTGCAATCCACACTCAGTGTGCTTGTCCTACTATTGTCTGCAAAAATCAGTGTCAGAATTGGCACCATAGTTGATACTTGCCGGCTTGATGGACCATGTCCTCTTCACCTGAATAGAAAAATCATGTATGTATTAATCTGGCCGCACACATTAGATTAATGTGGGCCAAACTAGACAATTTTGGCAGGGCCAATCGAGCATCTATATGTATATGGGGACTTTTCAACTCTTCCTTAATTGTTAGGAAAACAACAGTTGGATTTCAACATGCCTGATCCTTTTGTTCTCAGTGGAGATAATGCACCACCGAGGGATCCGGCAGTGGTTTACACCTCTCTCTGCATTCAGAGCATATGCACTTTCATATGGAGGGGTCTATCTAAAATGTATGGACAGCTATAGAGTCTGACTGAGACCTGTTCTGGTGCTGGTTACAGAGGATCACATGTTGTAACCCTCAGACGAGTATGGGAGGTTCAGAATACTTGTCATGTGAATCAAGATGACTGCTGAGCCGGGTGTGGTGGCTTTGAGTCAGTGAGTTGCTTTTTTAACTGAGATGTTTTGGCTTTTAGAGGTGGGAAAAAGCTTGTCACATTAAATGCTAGACTGGTGGTCTGGATAGCCGGACTGGCTGGATACTTCAATTTTTACAGTAGGTTGTTATATTCCATGAAAATAAAATATTGTTAGTCACTATGAGTGACAATGTATTTAACCGCAACTACATGTAACTCTTCCACTATTTTTCTGAATAGTGATTAAAGTCCCTCAGATTTTTTGAATACGGTACTTATTCTACATAGGAAGCCATTTTGTTGAGGCCTCATGCACACGACCGTTGTTTCATTCCGTGTCCGTTGTTCTGTTTTTTGTGATTTTCTGCGGACCCATTGACTTTCAATGGGTCCGTGGAAAACTCGGCTAATGCACCGTTTGTCATCCACGTCCGTGATCCGTGGTTCCAGTCTGTCAAAAAAATATAACCTGTCCTATTTTTTTTCACGGAAAATGGTCCGCGTCAATGGGACCGTGAAAAAAACGCGGAGGCACACAAGATTGTCATCCGAATTCATTTTTTTCCTATCATTTGCATGGCAAACTTGACTTAGACTTTTTTTTACTTTCCTTCATGTCTGGTGATCCTCCAAAAATAAAGGAAGACACACGGAAACGGATCACGGAACAACAGAACCCCATTTTGCGGAGCGGAACACAACAACGGTCGTGTTCATGAGGCCTGATGTATATAGATATAAGCTTTGGTATGTTTGATGCCATTTTGTTTCAATGCATAATTCATATAAATCCTATTTCATAAGATCAAGAATGACTATTTACGTAGTAGGTTACTGCCCCTAAGAACATATCTCAGCCTTTCTGGTGCTACATTAGGAAATGGTAGGTTTCAGAATACAAATGAACTGAGTCCTCGAGAATTAGACGTTGTTCACTCTTCATCTGTGTTTAGACAAAGGGCCCCACAAATGGAGCCATGATGCTTTAGTTTCAGTACATGAAGACTATGATCAGGATACCTGTCCCTTCACAAATTATTTTTATGGGTGTGTTTAGGGAGAATAACAATATGATACATACTTTCACAACCCCAATCCTAAAGGCATATTACAGATTCCACAGGGGAAGGATTTGAGTGTAATTGTTCTTTAGCACTACTAAATATAGGCTTATGTTTAGTAATCAGTTTATAGCATACCTGAATCTCTCTCCCTCTCTATCCGAATCAAATCACCTAAAATTCTGATTCTATAGAATCTAAATAAAAAATTAAAAAATTCGGGTCAAATTCTGATTAGGCTACTTTCACATCTGCGTTTTCCTTACCGGTATTGAGATCCGTCATAGCATCTCAAAACCGGAGGAAAAAGCATCAGATTTGTCCTCATTCATTGTCAATGGGGACAAAACTGAACTGAACGGAACAGAGTGCACCTGAATGCATCTCGTTCTGTTTGGTTGCGTTCCATTGCCAGACAGAAAAAGCCTGCAAGCAGCGTTTTTCTATTCGGCATGGGATATGGAGCAAGATGGATCTGGCGTGAAACACAATGTCAATGGTTCCGGATCCTTTTTCTCGAACACAAAAGAATCCATTGACTAACAATGGTTTTAGTGCAGGATCCGTCATGGACATTTTACAGAATATACAACCGGATCCGTTCATAATGGATGCAGCCGGTTGTATTATCATAAAGATAGTGTTTTTGCTGATCCCTGCCGGATCAGGCAACAAACGTGAAAGTATCATTTCGCTCATCTCTAGTTTCAAATGGTGCAAAAGTTTCTAATTTTGTGCGATGTTGCAAAAAGTTGGACAAGTCATTATGGTTGACCTGAAGCAAGGGTGGCCTAAAGCTTTTAGATCCATTAATACTAAAACCTTGAAAGTGCCACAGATTGTTACAAAAGTCTGCACATGCGCACAGCAGGCGTATATATCATTTTTAACTTTAGGACAGTCCAAAAAGCACCAGATTTCTTGTGGTATGCGCTTCTTGAAGGGAATCTATCCACAGCTTTGACAGTGCTAAACTGTTGACACCAGTAAGAAGGCAGCATAAAAATACCTTTTCTGAAGCTTTTATGATCAGGAGTAGCGAGAATATAAACTTTTATTTTGCCAGATTCTGTTCCTTAGGTCCAAAGCAAGTGAAGTTTCAATGTGAAATGCTCCTTGCTCTCTTCATTGAACTGCTTTATAGCATGTCCAGTCATATCTGTAGTGGTCTCCTGGTTGGATGCTACAGCTGCTCAAAGTAGAATGGAGAGATGTGAAGCAGTTCAATGCAGAGAACAGTGAAGCTCTGCCTCCTTTAAATGTAAGGAACAGAATCTGACAGAATAAAAGTTCATATTCTCACTTCTCCTGATGATCTAAGCTGCACAAAATATATGTTTGTACTGCTCCCTTTAGCTCCTGCTTAGTGTTTTCAGCAGCTCAGCATGGTCCAAACGGCTAACAGATTCTCTTTAATACCTTTGGTGCAATTCACTCCAACATCTCCTCGATTGAATTTTTTGCCAAGGTATTTTTGTATTGGACCTGCTGCCTACACACAACAATGCTCCTGACCATTTAAACAACTTCAAAACTATATATAAATTGCATTGCTGCTTATAATTGTAGTTTTTTGTGTGTGTATTCTGCAGCTACTTTTAACTAGAGATACTTTTAGAGTTGATAAATGGGGATTTCCAGAACTTTAACATTGATGGCCTATAAATGTTTGATCTGTGGGAGCACATACATATGGATTGATTTGCCAGGCGCTTTAGCTCAGCCCTGTTAAATTGTATTTCAGATCTGCAGTACCAGCCACAACCACTACAGTATGTTACGCTTAGCCTGAGGAAACATTGAGGGGAATTCGGTGCTCTACTGCAGCCCCTTTATTATTCTGTTCAGTGGAGGTTCCCCACCAATCAAACATTTATAGCCTATCAAAAAAAAATTATCAGTATTTAAAGGGGTTGTCCAGGATTTACAAGTAATGGCCAGTGTCAGGATAGGTCATCACTATCTGATGGGTCTGACACCCTACACCCCTGCTGATCAGCTGTTCTGCAGTTCAGTAGCTCCAGATCCAAAAGTTATCACCAGAACTGCACAGCTCCAGCCATTGTAAGCTGGTTACTCCAGCGCGGCTCCCATTCACTTCAGTGGGAACTGTGCAGTAACCAGCTCTATCTGCTACACAGTGAATGGGCCGGTGTAGTTCATGTGACTCAGGTTCTGAAGCAGAACAGCAGATCGGTGGGGATGCAGGGTGTAGGACACCCTCTGATCAGATAATGATGGCTTATTCAGAGGATAGGTCATCACTTGTAAAATCATGGACAGCCCCTTTAGGTCTTGGAAAACACCTTTCAGAATTTGGAAATATAATTTTAGAAGCTTAGCCATACAGGATACATAAGAAAATACAGAGAGAACCGATGGAGGAGGTATGAAGAAGTCAAATTATACCATGAAAGTAAAAGAAACTTCTCTTGAGCCATTGCATGATGTTTGTATGATACATAAATCAAAAAGTACGGTAGATGTGACATTTGAAAGCTTGTTCTTATGACTAGTACCATCTCAAGCAACGTTTCTCTGATCCATCTGTAACTGGCTTCGATGAAATGACTCAGTTCCTGCTTTTCTGAAGGCAGTTTGGTTAGGGGTTCTTAAATATATCTGAGAATGTGGATGTGGTCAGCATAGTCATCCCACAAACTTCTACAAGGAAACCCACAATAACTGCCAAGAGTGAACTCTGAACTCCAGGTTTGCCAAGACAAGCCAGAGATCTGCATTTTTGGACTATTCACTCACATTAGTGTTATAATGCCTACATGTGCTGCTTTAATTGCTGTACTATGCATCACAATGGAGAACCGGCACATCTATTGCCAACGTTATTTATAACAAATCTATTTCCGCTTGGCAGCCGTATACCCAGTGGGGCAATAAAACACATTTTATAAGCATAAATATTTTCTTATATGATAATATATCCCCCTGCTGACAGCAAACTGCCCTCATGAGGGTTATTCCCAAGTTTATCCATAGTGCAATTGTTACAAGCATCATAATAAAAATGTATACAATGGGTATAATAAAAACCATAAGAAACTCGTTATAGAGGTATTTGTGAACAGGGGTGTGGATTACAATTTTAGGACTCTATAAACCATTTAAAGGGGTTGTACAGGATTATAAAAATATGGCTACTTTTCCCCAGAAAGCAGCACCACTCCTGTCTACAGGCTGTGTGTGATATTGCAGCTGTGCCCAATTCATTTCAGTGGCGCCAAGCTACAATACCAGACACAACCCACGGAAGGTGTGACACTGTTTCTGCAGCCTTGTTTATAGTATAGATTTATGCTTACATATTCATCCTTCACTTGGAAATGAAGAGCATCTATAGGTTGATCAAAATGCTAACCATTTCATAGTTATATCATCCCCCGATGTTGTCTCCATTACAGGTCCAACCCAGCTTTCTGAGAGTACTAAAAGGCAAATCTAACTTGATATATAGCAGAGCATAGCAAGATATGCATCACTACATAACTAGGCATATGACTTTTTGGGGGCAATGACCCATGTGGGTGAGAATACACATTGATATTGGTTGTTTGCTGTTGACTACTAGTTGCACATTTAGGTTTTATGGTAAAATTTTTATAATGTATATGGATGCTGTCAATAGGCGTCTATGAAAATCTTGCCCACATCTGCAGCTGTATGTAAGTTATAAGACCATGGTGCTTTCGTATGGTCCGGTCACGTGGCTGTCACTTAAAATCACCATGGATGATGTGTCATCACTGCCCTCTCTAGATTACATATGGCTACAGTTTTGTGGCAAGCAGGGACATAATTTTTTTAAACACCTTTTGAGCCAGTTCATATAAATAGAAGATTGACACTTATTATATCTTTCTCCTGGACTTTCCCTTTAAGTGCAAAATTCAGTTTCTGTAGCTAGACTGCCTTCAATTTTCCATAGTAGTGTGGCATTGATTTTGCCAAGTTTAAGTTATCTCCTATCCACAGGATAGGGGATTACTAGCTGATCGATGTGAGTCTACGACTGTGAACCCCCAGCTACCACAAGAACATAAGCTGTGCCGATGCATTAATTCTCTATAGAAGTGCCAGAGATAGCCGAGCGCTGTACTGGGCTATCTCCGGCGCTCCCATAGAGAATGCGAAAACCCCCACTTTAAAGTCATTGACTGAAAGTAACGTCCCTGTAAATATTGAATGCATTTGTGGTACTGTATTTTACCTGTAGTTCCCATTCTGGAAAGGCCCCTTTACACGGGCCAACACAGCAGGCAATTATTGGGAACTAACAATAATTGCCTGCTCACTACAGGAGATGAAAGCTGTGCATGGAGCAGTCATCTCTGCTGTATGGGGATAAGCGATCACTAGAGTGATTGTTTGCCCCCATACACTTTCATTGTTTCTCTGCAGCAGATCTCTGTTTGGACGACATAACCTGCAGCCCAGGAATGGTGATATACGTGACCACAGCCGCAATGCCTTTACCCGATGAACAGCTGTTTGCCTATTCATAGGGTGAACAGCAACACCTTTACACAGGGCAATTATTGGGAAGGAACATTCCTAGATAATTCCCGATAATTGCCCCTTTCAGTGGCCCATGTTAATGGGTCTTATAACTTTTTGGAATTTACGGTAACTGGCTGAATCAGATAAATGACAGTATTTTCCGACTTTTCTATCCTTAACTATTATTGCCTGCATTGTGACTGTTTTAGAATGTTCTGCTAACAGGTTTGGACTTTTTTAAGTATAAGGTAATTATTATCAAATGCCAGCAAATGCCATTAAAGAAATAGTTGAGGTCTGACTTTGGTTTCTGCATGTGACTTGGCAGTTGGAAACTTGTTTCATAGTGAATTGTGCAAGAAACACACCTTGCCCAGCTTGCTCATACTAGTAGTCTCTGGAAGGAGTGTGAATGAAAATGGTATTTGGCATTAGATTTCCTCGAACCGTTCAGTCTGTCCTTTAGCAGTGTATTTTTTTTTAGCTCTGTAATTTACTAAAAAGTTAACGTCAAAGTCAAGTGACAATCAGCTCGTGATATTGCATTGTTTGATTAATGGTCACAAGGTCTCAGGTATGTGGAATCTATAATCATAATAAACACACACTAAGTAAAATGTGACTTCACTATTACGTAAGTTACCTAGTGTAACCACTGATGACTATTTATGGTGTTATCCCCTTATCTAAAAAGAACTTGTATACATAAAATGTCATATGATTACAACTGTCACTCTTTATACAGTATATCTCATTCATAAAATATATAGTTTTAGAATATTACAAGGCCTTATGCACAGGACCGTATTTTGCACCCGTGCCCGATTTTTCATGAATCGCACATAGACCTTTTTATTTCTATGGGTATGCAGAAAAAACAGGACAGCACACAGATGTCATCCGTGTGCTATCCGTATCCGTATGTCTGTGTTTGTATTGCAGACAAGAATAGCCATTTCTAGTGCGAAAAATGCAGACTGCACACAAAAGATATGGGTATTTTTTAGATACATGGTTTGCGGACCGCAATACGGACATGAGTGTGCATGAGGCCGAAATCATAATTTACATCTATAATGATGTCTCACAAACTGGTACAACATCTAAAGTGACAAAATATGGTAATTTCATGGGAAGATCCCTGTTTATCTGCTTTATAAAAATATCAATTAAAGGGATCAGTAGAAAACTTATGAAGGGAAAGCTTAAAGTTATTGTAATATCGCCAATATCGTGCATACATATTTATGCTCAGGGAGTTACTGTTTCTCATTGAAGAGACATGGCAGTGTATGGAAATGTATTTTTCAGGCAGTGCTCCATGGGAATAAAAAAGCATGAAAATTATCTCATACCAGGCAAATCGAAGACATCTCTGTGTAGACAGAACTGTTTCAGTTCAGTATAGTGTAGTGGTTGGCTGTATGAGATGCCTTAGATGCAGCCCAAGGGAAGGGTTTACTGTTTCTCATTGTAAAGAAACTGGAAACTTATGGTATTTTTCAAACAGTGCTCCATATCAACTAATCCAGAGCATTGCCGGAAAAATAAGTCTCCATGCCTCTTCCATGAAATCAATGAAAAAAATAACTTTGAGCTGTATCTAAAGCCACCCATATACATTCATTAGCTGTGGGCCAACAGCTATCTCTCACGACTCCCTCCCGGTTTTCTCATACACATAAACATTCGGCAGATTCCCTATTTATACATTTTTTCAATGCAGAAAAAACTGCCCATTAAGACCGCTAAAGGGCCCCATACACATTAGTGTATTGTTGGCCGAATCCATCGAGAACTTTATGTTTATGTGGAGCTCTTGACTCTCCCCCAAAAGATGATGAGAAAAGGATCAGGTGAAATTTTTATTTTTACACTATCCTTTTGTTGTCCCAAGAGATAAGCCACCACCAGAGGTTTCTGCCAGTGGTTTTTCCGCCCTCCTTATGTAATACATATACAGAATTTTCTGAGCAACCTAAATTATATCTCTCCTTGTGCCAACTACACATAAAAGAATTCAGGTCGAGCAGGCTCCACATATATACTGAACCTACTCCATATGATACCTCTCCTCGTGCCAACTGGCCTCAAATAAATTCACGTGCAACCGCACATTCACTTCATTTTACAGGATGTGCTGAATAATATTGTCTTTTGTGTATGTGGGAGCCAGGAGCGAGACGGAAAAGATACCTGTTTGGCCGACAGCTATTATATGTGTGTGCCCAGTTTTAGCTTCTGCAGGTTCCTAGCAAGCATGTCACCTCTGAACTGACCCGTAGAAGACCTAGATCAACTGTAAAGTGCACTCTGGAGACTGTAATGTGCCATCCCTGGTTATGGGGGAATTCAGCAATAAAGACAAAATTACTGTAAAGTAAAAATGTTATGTAAATTTCACTGATGACCTTATGGGGGAGGCAAGTTATGTAAAATAATTATACTGTATCAATAAATACAAAGTATATTTATACAAAGAAAAAAAAAGAATGCTACCACTAGAATAAACTACAGCTTGATGACCCAAAGCTATAAATCCCTTATATAAAAATGACCCTAACAGACACGAGGACACAGTGTAAGGCCTCTTTCACATGGCCGTTTTTTTTTTTTTCTGTTTTAGGGCCGTCTTTTGCGGTCCGTATACGGTCCAAAAAACTGAATGTACTCCGTATGCATTCTGTTTCCGTAATTTCGTTATTCTGTTCCGTTGAAAGATAGAACATGTCCTATTATTGCCCGCAAATCACTTTCCGTGGCTCCATTCAAGTCAACGGGTCCGCAAAAAAAATGTAACACATACAGAAATGCATCCGTATGTCTTCCGTATACGGTCCGTTTTTGCGGAACCATCTATTGAAAATGTTATGTCCAGCCCAATTTTCTCTATGCAATTACTGTATACGGAAAAACGGAACAGAAACGAAAACGGAACAACGGATCCGTGAAAAACTGACCGCAAAACACTGAAAAAGCCATACGGTCGTGTGAAAGAGGCCTAGTGGCACTTATTTGATTTTTTTTTATATTTCTACTAATGTCACCAAAAAATAAAAAGACTAGCTTAAAAATGGCATAAAATAAAGTCCAATGTATGTATGAAAAAAAAAGAAAAACTGTTATAGGTTTTACATCCTCATGAAAGGACAAAACGCTGAACTATGCCTGGCCTAGTCTTGAACTGGTTAATACAAATTGGTCCATAACATGATTGTCTTCTTAACCATACAGTGTGTATTATTTATTACCTATGTAACACCAGACCTAATTTACATAGAAGCAAGCTCAATTAATCAGCTTGTCTTCATCCTAGAAGAATCTGAGGCATGTCGTGCCCTTGACCACAACTTGCTTCAGGTGTTAATGTCATGTTGTTTGGAGGCCCCCAAGTGTCTGTCAAAAAATTTAAATTCTGAAAAACGTAAGTTTCTATAGATTGTGCTGAACAATTAGTGAACTCCTAAAATGTCTGGGACATCTGATGGAGTATAGAACCGTGGGTGGTTCTAAACTGTAGCTATTTGAGGCATTACAAGTATGTACCCTATTGAATTTTAGGACTCTTTGATATAGAGTTGATTTCAGCAAGTAAAAACAAGCCTGTATAAATGACTCAACTGCCCTCCAGTCAACTTATTTCATATGCATTGCACAACCGAATGCATGAACGCCATAGTCCTAATTCCCCTCTCATCTACAATCCCTATTGTTTAGAAGCTACTCTGCATTTGCTTCTCACATCCACAAGTATTTGCTCAATGCTAATGAAACTGCACCCATTTAATAATATGTTCTCTTACATGTGAACTTTTCTCTCCCGTGATTGTTCATTCCCCGAGGCGCTTTGTGGGTGGTTTTTGTATAGCCACCTTCAAAGTTTTTCTTCTTTTTCTTTTCGGAATTAACTAGGCCAGGATGTTTAAGTATGTGTTGGTTTTACACAAGTAGTCACTTTGTGATAATTACATCGCTAAAAGACCATTTCATCTAAACAAGCACATTTTTGTACTCAGGAATCTGGAAATATTTTATGAAAATGTCTTTACATACAGAAACAAAGGTTGCAGCTATTTGAAGGACTGCTTATTATTATCGGCGCTCTGGTGGAGCTTTCACCCAGAACAAAGAATTCAGAAGCAAAATTATTCATGTACTTTTGTCAGTTGTCAAGTTTAGATTTCATTATTTTTTTCTTTTTGTAGACTTTTATTATTATAAGAATTTTTAAAACCCTATATGATGCTTTAGGCAATTTAGGTACACAGTTGCCTTATACTGTTTGCATGAAAGTGAATCACTTCTGAGTTTTCACACGGTGCTGTTTTGATGCAGATTTTGCATTTTTATTAATACGACAATCTGGATTGTACATACATGACCAAAAAAGTCATTTTGTAGATTATGCTTGGCAGCAGACACATTCATGCACCGGATACCCAGAGTACAGTCATATCCAAATCCACAACTGTACGTCCCAGCACCGTAGCCAGATTAAACTATAACCTTTATTTAGTCCATATAAAAACTTTAGGTACAGGGAAGAACCACATGGTTTACGTGTTTCAGCTATTCGTCTTATTCATAATCTGATTATCTGAAACGCATAAAAAAGTCTCTCCTGTACTTGTAGTTTTTAAGTGAATTAGGTACTGTAAAAGTTTTTTTTTTTTTAAATCTGGTTGTGCTAGGATTTACTATTGTGGATTAGAAAAATCTGGATCGTATACTGTAGCTTTCCAAGCTAATTATGGAGGCTGATTTTTGCACTAGGGCACCTACACATTACTAGTCACATTTTTGCGCACAGAAAAAAGCCAATACATTCAGTTTTTATGGCATTTCTTTCCAAACAACTGTGTAAACCATTTTTTCTGGTGTTTTTCAAGGGCTGCCATCTTTAGCAAATCCTTATATTGTATCATAGAGGAATTTACTGCTGATTGCCCTGTGTGCAGGTACCCGAAATGTAAGAATTTATGTGGGATTGGACCCTGCTTGGTTAAGTCAAATTATGTAGCCTGACGAACATGAGGAAGGTTTGTGGCCAGTCACCTGAGGGAGATGTGCTGATTAGGACATACAAGCTCACACCGAATTTACACAATCTGGCTGGTGCATGTGGCCAAAACACCTCCATCCCAAGGCAGCCAATGACCATATCATGGGGGTAAAGCTAAGGTTGTTACCTGCATGCTCCCTGCAATGGTGAGTGGTGTTTCAGACGCAAAAGTAAGGTCCTTGAATAAATCTGCTAATTAAAGACATGATTTTCATTACTGATCACCCTAAATATTGTTCATAGGGCATTGACCCAATGAATCATCATGCAAATCAAATATGTCATCCTTAAAGGGATTTCAGGGTGGTCGTAACCCCTGGAAATGAGCAGTGTATAATGTGATGGAAAAATTAGTCAAGCTAGCAAAGGAGGCAATATGGACAATCACAATACATTAGTAAGTATTAACTTAATCTACTTGACAAATACCATTTGCTGGAGTGAGACAACGCCTTTAAAAAGGGTTGGGTGTTACACTTTAAAAAATAAAGCAAAGGCTTGCAATACATTTCTATAATTTATGCTTATCCAGCTCCTGTAATGACAACGGTAACAAGATTACAAGCAAAGCATTACAGTATATGACTTTCACAGTTTCTTCTGGGTTTGTTCTTTTGCCTCTTGCCTCTCTGATACCATTGGGCCAGTAAACAAAGATAACAGCAAACAAAACACTGAGTTGTAAGGGATAATGGAAATGCAACTTTCTGTCTTTTTTTTTTTAATTAAAAATGAAAAAATAAATAAAAATAATAATAATCCAGTTAAAGAGAATGTGTCACCTATGATATGTTTGGTAATTAAAAAAACAGATACTGACACCTACTCCTTTTTCCAATCATTTTTTATTTATTTTTTTGATTGTAGATTTTTTTTTTCTTTTATATTCTAAATATGATTATCGGGGGCAGCCAGCTTGCCTCAGCTGTTGTTAACAGCATTTAGAGATATGCTTTACAGCAGCCACATGGGCTGTAGACACAATAGTCTGCAGGAGACTCATAGACTTCTATGGGTGGAGTTTTCCAGGCATGTTCTGTGACCTGTGCAGAGATCATTGTACAAGGAAGGTGTAGATAAGCTGTGGCCAGTGGCCATCACCTGTTGTAAATGGTTTATCCTGTGTTATCTATCATTGTAATTCTGCCTGTGATGATAATGAATTGACTGCTGAAAAGTGACCTGTACAGACCAAGAAGTGGTGCCTATTATTAGGCTTTGTGGCCACTGTGAAAACTGCAGGATTTTTGGACTTTTATTCAAATGCTAGCAGAAGTACCCGGCTTTGCACGGGTATATTTCATCTATTTCATTTAATGTTTGTGTGTGTCAATAAAAGATATCGACAGTATCCACCATAACAGTAAACTCCAGTCCCCCACCCCTTAACATTGACGCCCCACAGTGCCCCGCCACTTTAAAATGGGACCTCAACAGCAGCCGATCCCCTTAACTTTGAACTTCACCCGCCCCTTTAACAGTGAGTTTCACAGCACCCCACTCCCTTGACAGTGACCTCCTCAGGGGCCCGCCCCCTTAACAGTGACCTCCACAGTACCTCGTTCCCTTAACAGTGACCTCACAGTACCCTGCTGCCTTAACAGTGACCTTCACAGCATTTGCCTCTTTAATAGTGGCCCCTACCCCTTAACAGTGACCTCCACAGTGTCCGCCCCTTTAACAGTTACCTCCACAGCACCCTGCCCCTTTAATGCTAGGGCTACATTTTGTCTCAGAAATTTTTATAATGATAGGCTATGGTGTCGCACTGCTACATGTAACATGCTGCGACTGTGACACGACAGTCACCAAAAATCCATCCAAGATTGCAGCATGTCACATGTCGCAGTGCAACACCATAGACTATAATTATAAAAATTATTGCACGACATTGGTGCAACATTACTGTCATGCAACACATGTAGCAGTGTAGCTGTGCCCTATGTGCCGTGTGACTTAATGTCGCGCAACACATGTCGTTGTGTAGCCCTAGCCTAAAGCTGACCTACAGCAGTGAAGAAAAATGGCTAGTTTGTTATGTAAACCTGGAGTAAAACTGTGTGTATGTGTAGACTAAGAGCCTGCGAGCTTCTATTGGCTGATAAGGGACATGTGACCGTGTGTATGGCAGTTGAAGAGAAATACTTGTAGGTTTGTGTTGGCTAATGCAGGTAATTTTTGGGGAATATCTCAGGAATGGTACGTCCTAGAGAGATGAGACTCAGTCTAAAACCTTGCCGGACACCTGATGTAGCTGTGTTCCAAATTTGGGGAAAATCGGTCCAGTCATTTGGTCGCGCATAAAGAACAGAGAGACAGACGTCGGGACAGACAGACACTCATTGTGTGCCAGCATGTTACCTCCACAGTATTCTTTCCCAGATAGTAGGTGATGTGTGTACCAAGTTTAGTAGAAATTGATCGATGAGTTTTTGAGTTACAGAGCAATATGTGTGCAGCAAAAACAGTTGGAGCATACAAACTCCATGCAGCTGCTGTGTAGGGGCGAATGACCCCCACAAGATTTCTTTCCAGGTAGCAAGGGATGTGTATACCAAGTTTTGTCGAAATCAATGGTTGCATTTTTGAGTGATCGCGGAACATACATACATATACACACACACACACACACACATACAGTATATACGTCCTTCTTTATATATGTAGAAGATAGTGATGTAGAAAATTATATCACAAAAAATAACATGAAAACTTGATTTAAACAGAAGGTCATTTTCAGATGACACATTCCTTTTAAGAAGATAATATGGTTTCTACCAATAACCTGTCTGCTCTAAATAACTGCTATGTAAACCGCAAGTGTAAATGAGTGTTTCTTTTATTCTAGGCTATTCAGAGCTGTGTGAAACAGGATGAAGATGATAGTAGTGATGCTTGTCGCTCAGTAACCAGTGTAGATCCTGTATTTTGTTCAGCAGCTACATCTGGCTACTGGGTCTCTAGCAGCATTTACGATCACATATCTCCCGAGAGTCATGAGAGGCTGGAAGAACAACATCAACTGATACAATGAAAATATGTTTCTGATTTATTATCTATAAAACTTGATTCTCTATTGATTGCTATAACCTTATGCTCTTGCTGCTGAGTCTGGATTTTCTCATTCAGTCATAGATACAGGTAATATATGAGATGCTACGGCATGAAATATTCAGTGTATATCGAAGACCATCCAGATTGTGGCATGCACCTGGCACACAATGTAGATATCTGTGTTTGTGAAGCAACAGCTACATTGTCTGCTGGGTTTCAGGCTCAATGGAAATATCCTCCTTCAAAATGACTATTGGAATAAGGAAAAATGAAGGTAAATGACACAATTTGTTGCATTTCTTTGTGCTTTTGTGTATCCATTATAAGTGGAATTTATTTCAGTTTTTGCATTTTTTGTTTTGTTTTGCCTACTAATAAAGTTTATGGAGTCTTTAAATTGTTGGTTATGGCATTGTTCTTCTGAAAATCAGTCCCAGGTAAATGATTGAATCTATTGCATTGGTAATATGGGAGATTCTACAACTCACAGGAAAGGATGTAGCAAGTAAATAAAATATTGGCAAGTTGGATAACATAGGCATCAGTTACACACTAGCCATGGAGTTAGAGCCCATTCACACAACTGTATTTTTCTGTCCGCATCCGTTCCGCAGTTTTGAGGATTGGATGCAGACCCGTTCATTTCAGTGGGTCCGCAAAAGATGCGGACAGCACACCATTTGCTATCTCCATCCCCACTTCCGTTCCGTGGCCCAAAAAATAGATAAAATATGTCCTATTCTTATCTATTTCTTGCAGAATAAAATAGGCATTTCTAACATGGGGAAGGATGCTCAGATACGCAAAATGCTGTGCGGGCTAGTATCTGTGGTTTGCGGGACTGCCATTTGTGGTCCGCAAAAAGGGATACATTCGTGTGAATGCACATCATTTTGCACAACCACTATGGGAAAGGATACAACTATACTCCATCATTTTCTTAAAGAGGCCCTGTCACCACAAAATGCAATGCAGTCTGCAGACAGCAGGATATAGAGCAGATTGATATATAGTTTTGTGGGAAAATATTCAGTAACACGTGTAAGGGTGGGTTCACACTAGCATTAGGGATTCCGTTATGGCTTTCCGTTCTAATATGGTTATAACGGAAAATAACAGAATCCATAAGACAGAAGGACGGATCCGTTATGCTGCCCATAGACTTGTATTTTGACGGAATGCAAAACGGAAGCCTTTAAAAGGCATTCTGTTTGCTTTCCGTCCTAATAGAAGTCTATGGGAGTCAAAACGGATCCGTCAGGGTCCCATTATGCAAGACGGAAAAAAAAGGCCTGTCGACAGGACTTTGTTTTCCGTCTTGCATAACGGGACCCAGACGGATCTGTTATGCTTTCCCATAGACTTCTATTAGGACGGAAAGCAAATGGAATGCCTTTTTAAAGGCTTACATTTTGCATTCTGTCTGGGCATTCCGTTATTTTCCGTTATAACCATGTTATAACGGGAAGCCATAACGGAATCCCTAACGCTACTGTGAACCCACCCTAATTTATGCATTTATATCTCTGCTATTTCAGAACTTAAGACCACCCCTGTTTACAGCTGTCAGTGACTGACAGCTATCTCTGCATACACAGTTACACAGGGAATGCTACCAATAACTGATAAGACCTCCTCCGTGTACAACTGAGGTCAGAAAATGCAGCGATATAAATGAATAAATTAGTAGTCTAAAGCCAGGTTCATATC
Source organism: Bufo gargarizans (assembly GCF_014858855.1). Classification (NCBI taxonomy): domain Eukaryota; kingdom Metazoa; phylum Chordata; class Amphibia; order Anura; family Bufonidae; genus Bufo; species Bufo gargarizans. The sequence continues at coordinate 455,530,360 of NC_058082.1, forward strand.
ACCGTTTAGTTTTCAGTTCTTCTAATCAATTAGAAGAACAGAATAATAAAAAATGCATCCTGTAGTTATGCTCAGTTATGTACATTTTGCTTCCGTTTTAGCCATTTCAGTTTGAAATTAGTTATTGTATATGGGTAAAAAAAAAGTCTTGCATACAGGACGGATCAAAAGAACGGAAAACTGAATAGCTTTGGCGCATCCAGCACAAGTTCTAAATGTAAGAAAGCTTCCGAGCTGTCTTACATTTAGACCATTTTCTATGCCTAAAACAGGTGTAGAAAATGGTGAATGAGACGGGCCTACCAGCCCGTTCCCTTCCCCACCCACGCCACTCCCGCAATTTGAGACCTGGCGTGAGCAGGGCGAAGTCGAAACTAACTGTTTCACCACTATCTGTGCCTGAAATACGCCTAATATAGGCGTATTTCAGCATAGTAACTGACTCCCTATATATCAATCTGCTGAGCTCCTCCTGCTTGATAACATGCTGCCTGCAGAATGCACTATATTTCATGGTGACAGTGTCACGGTGGGGAGTGGGGGAAACTCCCCACCGTATAATGGGAAATGTTACTAGGCCAGACAACAATGAAGGGAGCAGGCCACAACTTACAGATACCCTAATCCTGACCCTGATCTCCTGACCACATGAGCAAACCCTGAAGGTGGGAGGGCTTATGCACTGGAACCTGGATCCTGCTGACCCTGACGGTTCCTGGCATAGGGATCAGGAATAGGAGACAACCGGTTCCTGAGGGACTCAGACGAACCGGAGTCTCCAGCTGCCTAGTAACAGGTGGAAGGGAAATTACCATATGCAGCAACTGGATCGGCAGGTAAGAACACCGGAAAACTCACCTGCCGCTGGAACCCTTGGATCCACGACTGGAACTCGTGCATAAGTACAGGTGCCCACACACCTAAATAGGACACCGTACAAACAACACCACACACAGGAATCCAGCATACCTGATACTGCCTGGGCCCCATACAGCAAGGTGCACGGCAACCCCAGGCAGCACTGCATCCAGACATATGTTTAACCCCTCCGGGAAACCAGCCCCCTTTCAGAGGTATCAACATACAGGGTAACGTATAGCATATATGTAGGGACCAACACCAACAGCCCAGACATGTAACCAACAAAACGCTAAACACACCCAGAACATAAACCCACTCCACACATACAAGTGAGGGTGAAGGTACAAGGAGGGTACATAAGGGAGGACAATTTATGTGCCATAAGTTTGCCCTCAATGACTGGGCTGGAACACCCAGGCAAGGAGCAAAGCTCCAACAGCAAGCAAGGCTGTAGTACAACTGCACCCAGCCAGCAAGCCACAGGTTTATATGAAGCTTGCGGCCACACCTAGGAAACACCTTTATCCCCACTAGCCAGAAGATTAACCCCTTGCTCACCAAACAGCAGGGAGGCACACCTTAAAGGGGAAGTGCACGTGCAAACCACAAACTACACATTGCCCCTGGCAACCAGTTTGCACGGCAACTGCGTCACAGTCAAAAAAACAATATGACTGTGACAGACAGGTCCTTTTTAACATACTACACTCAGAGAGCGCTTTCCTCTTGTTGTCCCGCTTTGCTCCCTTCTTTGACATGGTTAAGACTTCTAATTCCTCTACACCCATTTGATTTGGACGCACTCAATTCTCTGACCTACTCCAAGATTTTCAACACGTGTCCATATCCTGTTTGGGAATTCCACTGTCCAAAAAATAGATCAAAAGTTGAGTTGGGGTAGACTGGGGTTTCCATTCTGATTCTACTGCCTGGGGTCAACATAAACCAAAAGCCATCTTGGTTGCAATGCACACTATTCCTGTGATTGACCACATAAACTGAATACTTGAGGCTACCTTTGGTTTTGAGAACCATGCTCAAACATAATCCCTATATGTAGAATTTTCATATGATCTGCTATATTGATGTACATTTGTAACGCACCACATACTTTGCAAAACAAGTACTGTATATCATAGTGTCATCATTTTTGGTACATGGGTTAGAGAAGTTCTTGGGTTTCTACTACCTGAACTCATTTAGTCTGTCCATTTAGCATGGTTTAAAAATGACAGCATAAGACCTCATGCATACGACCGTTCAGTTTTTTGCGGTCCACAAACCGCGGATCCGCAAAAAACGGAAGCTGCCTGTGTGCCTTCCGCAATTTGCGGAACGGAACAGGCGGCCCATTGGAGAAATGCCTATTCTTGTCCGGAAAACGGACAAGAATAGGACATGCTATATTTTTTTTATGGGACGACGGAACGGAGCAACGGATGCGGACAGCACGCGGAGTGCTGTCCACATCTTTTGCGGCCCCATTGATGTGAATGGGTCAGCATCCGAGCTGCCAAAACTGCGGCTCGGATGTGGACCAAAACAACGTCCGTGTGCATGAGGCCTTACTGAGTGGTGTTTCAAGGGCACTGTCTTATAGTTGATACACATGGTAGCTGTGGTTTAAGGCTAGTTTCACACTAGCGTTCGGCTGTCCGCTCGTGAGCTCAGTTTGAAGGGGCTCACAAGCGGACCCGAACGCTTCCGTCCAGCCCTGATGCAGTCTGAATGGATGCGGATCCGCTCAGACTGCATCAGTCTGGCGGCGTTCAGCCTCCGCTCTGCTCAGCAGGCGGACACCTGAACGCTGCTTGCAGCGTTCGGGTGTCCGCCTGGCCGTGCGGAGGCGTGCGGATCCGTCCAGACTTACAATGTAAGTCAATGGGGACGGATCCGTTTGAAGATGCCACAATATGGCTCAATCTTCAAACGGATCCGTCCCCCATTGACTTTCAAGGCTAATTTCACACTTAGCCATTTTTTGTCAATCTAATGTAGACGGATCCGTTCTGAACGGAGCCTCCGTCTGCATTAATATGAGCGGATCCGTTCAGAACGGATCTGATCGAACGCTAGTGTGAAAGTAGCCTTAGTTGTTCAATGAACAGTTGGTTCAACATCCAAATACAAACAGTTCAATAACCTTCAAGACTGCTGATTGATCTAAAGTCCAAATATTGGTTTAGAAAATGGCAGAACCAGAAGTTACAAAAGACGGATGACTGCTGAATGTTTATTTCTAAAAATACAGCAATAAATGCACAGCACTTCTATAGACTCTGGCAAGTAGGTCAATAATCTCCAAAAATGACAACATCTTAGGTGTGACCATTATTTATGTTTCAGAAGAGCTTGACATGTTCCCACAATTGCTAAGCAGACGAGCATGCGGTAAATGAGTGCTTTGCTTAGAGAATGAGGAAACAGGGACCATAAAGAACTGGTTGAAATATTAAATCCGATTGCTTTGAGCTCCAAAGGGTTTCTGAAAATATTGACATCATTAAACAAACTAGCTTGACCTGTTGTACGTATATTTTTTTATAGGATAGAAAATAAGGGGGACATTTATCATTTGCAGTTGTTTTTGTGTCAGTTTTAAGTCTGTCTTTGTTTTGTGTGCCTGCGACAAACTTATGAAATGGTAATCTTAATTATATATTTGGTGTGAGTGCAATGTGGTTACACCTAGATGTATAAAAGTATACCAGCGGGTTGCCTGGCGTACATTGCGACTTTTGCATATATAATGTATAATTTGATATAATCCAGGTCTATACTCACTTTTAAACATAGACCACTTTGAAAAGTGGTGAGGATCACCAAATGTCCCAGAAAACTCCACAATCAGCATCATGTGTGACATAAGCCAGAAAACACTGACGTATCTGATTTGATAAATGTCCCCCTAAATGTTTATGTGTAGGTGCTTTGTTCTCCTTGGTTTTCCAGTCATCTAGTGGTATAAATAGGCATCATCACATCATTTTGTCGACAAGTTAAACTAGCAAATCTTGTATGCTAAAGGTAGCCATAGGCCTCCATAACCCAATGAATGTCAAAAGAGTTTTGTTTTGGCCTGTGTTGAGCAAGTATACATTAGTCTATACAAAAAAGTGCAGTTGACTATGCCACCACTGTATAAATATACAATGACATATATCGGGAAATCCTCCCATTGCATAGCTCTGACGAAGGGCACAAACTCAGTCTGAACAGAGCCTTACATTGTGGCCCTGCACATTACCCTATGTTAAAAGGGTTTTCTGAGACTTTATAACTGATGACCTATCTTTTGAGAACCCTGGGACCCCTGCCGTGGCCTTCTCTCAGCTTTTCCTAGAACAGTGACGACACGTTCATTGGTCACGTGACCTAGGTGTAGCTCAGCCCCATAGAATTAAATGGGGCTGAGCGTGATACCAAGCACAGTTAATGTACAATGCACGCCACTGTGCTTGGTGAGCAAGAAGGCCATGGCACTCACAAGAGCACCGCTGCCTTCTGCCAGGTGTTGGACCCTTACCGATCAGAGATTAATGACCTATCCAGAGGATAAGTCATCAGTTATAAAATCTTGGAAAACCCTTTTAAATTAAAAGGGGAGAAATGTAATAGTATCTCATACAGCACCAATTGTACAATATATCAATTACACAAAACCGCCACTACTGAATTTGCAGCTAATAATTTGCAGAGCAGTGTGCATGGAGCCTGAATGGTGGCATACATGGCATAACAGTTCCTACAGCTCAGATTTATGGAGATGAAGGCACTACGTGCCTCCTTATGGGGGAATAAGACATATTTTCTTTGTTAGATTTATATGTTAAACCTTCATATTCCACATTATAGGATAAGAGGCAAGTAGAGATATAATATGGCCCCATACAATGCTGTTGATGCCATATTACGCCTCCTTGCAACTTGACACATGGATCTTGCACAAAACTGTAATACACTAATGTACAGAAGCTCTTAAATCTAATGAGGCTGCACTCTAATTGCTGTACTATAAGGCCCCTTTCACACAAGCAAGTTTTCCGCCTGGGTGCAATGCGTGACGTGAAGGCATAGCACTCACACTGAATCCTGACCCATTAATTTCAATGGGTCTGTGTACATGAGCGTTTTTTTTTTTTCACGCATCAGTTCTGCATTGCGTGTAAAACACAGCATGTTCTATGTTCAGCGTTTTTCACGCTTGCATGCGCAAGCAAGTGTGGATGCAATGCGTTTTTCACTGATGGTTGCTAAGAGATGTTTTTAATCACGCGCATGAAAAACGCATCAAAACGCGCTGAAAAAACTGAACAACTGTGCGCAATCGCAGACAAAACTGACGGAACTTGCTCGCAAAATGGCACGAGTTTCACTGAATGCATCCGGAGCCAATCCGTGTGAAAGAGGCCTAATGGGCTTAGCATCTGAATTATCAAACCATGGCTGCCAATTTATAGCCATTGGAAGTAAATAATCTAAGTACAGTACCTGTTCATTGACTCAAGTAGATCAAGCAGAGATTAGAAAACTGCATAACTTTTGATTAGGCCACACACGAGCTTTATGTGCTGGCAACCTTGTAACCCCTTCCCGAAATAGCCCACCTTTCTCCATTTTAAAAATAAAAATGATAAAAAATAGAAAGATCATTGGAATCGCTGCATCTCAAATTGCCTGAACTATTATAATATAAAGGTATTTATCCCATATAGTGAGCAGCATAATGGGAAAAATGACTAATTTGCTTTTTTGGGTCGCTTCACCTACTAAAAAAATTTAACAAAAGTCATACACACTCTACAATGGTTTCAATAGAAAAAACCCCGCAAAAAATCCACAAACAGCTCCGGAGACCTAAATGTAAGAAAAAGGATATATTTTTCAAAAAGTATTAAAACACAAGAAAAACTATATAAACTTGTATCGCTGTAATTGTACAGACCCGCAGAATGAAGTTGAGGCTACTTTCACATTGGCGCTTTCCCTTTTCGCTATTGAGATCCAATATAGGATCCGTCATAACTCACAATGTACACAAAAGAAAACGGATCTGTCCCCCATTGACTTACAATGTTTTTCATGACAGATCCGTCATGGCTATTTTAGAGATAATATGACTGCATCCGTTCAGAACGGATGCAGACGGTTGTATTATTATGGCGGAAGTATTTTTGCTGATCCATGACCGATCCAGCAAAAAACTCTGGTGTGAAAGTTGCCTAACTTTTTTTTTTTTTTACTGCATACAGAACGCCGTAAAAAAGAAAACCATTAAACTATGGATGAATTGTGTTGTTTTCTTCCAGTTCCACTCCATTTAGATCTTTTTTTCCAGCTTCCCACTACATTGTATGCAATATTAAATAGTTCCATTAGAAAGTACAACTTGTTCCGCAAAACACAATCCTGATATGGCTTTGTGAATGGGGAAAAAAAACTGTGAGTCCTTGAAAGCACAATAATAAATGAAAACAAAAAAATTGAAAGGAGGTTAGATGTTAGAAAAGATTCAGAGTGGAATAAAAAATACATTTAAAAGATGGTATACTCACAAAAAACGATTACCCACCACTCCTGGTCCATGCTTTTAGACAGGTCTTGACACACAGGATATATGCCTAGCCAATCACTGGCTGGGGCAGGAAACTACTGTGGCCATTGATTGGCTGATCAAGCAGAGGCATGTTCTGTATGTCAAGATGTCACCAGGAATCAACAGGACCAACAGGAACCTGGTAGGCATTCGAACAGGTGCAGCAGGGGATTGGTTCAGGTGGAGTATCCCTCCTTTTATTCTAATTAATCTCCCCATTCGATTAGAAGCGCAACTTGTGGGTGCTGTATAACGTAAGCACGTAGGCGTGCCGCTGCTCCTCCCGCCCTCCTCCTCCACCCGGCTCCCGGACCTCAGCGATGCCATGTGAACGCTGACTCGACCTCGCCACTTCAAGCACCTCAAGCTCTGGACTCATGCCGGTAATCCTCTCTTAGCCTGCCGCCTCAGTTCCTCACCCTGTACTGCCGTCCCTCTATTTGCCTGCGGATTCGCTGCTCCTGCCTTGGCCCTGCATTGGCATCCTCCCCTACCCGGACTGTGGTCGCAACAAACGGGAGGGGAGAAGGAAGCTTTGGGGTGCGCACTTGATCCCTGGATAACCGACAAGGAAGCCAGAGGTTTGTGGTCTCAATGTGATCCCTATATTTGGGGGCTGTGCAGATAGGGGCGTTGGAACAAGAGTGGAGTGGAGTGGAGTGGAGTGATAGATCTCCCTACAGGTGGATGGAGGCAGAACTTGTTTGGATCGCTCTGCATGATTGAACTGTATGGACTGTGGTGATAAGCCTATGCCATATTAGTAAAGGAGGGATGCAACATTGAAATCAAAAAGATATGAGCAATATGAGTGTTCGCTAGGTGTTTTAAACCCTCCTCTATTTCATGCAATACCCCAGGGACACACAGACTGGTGGTGTTTGCTTTTTATTGTGGCAGCTGCACCAGTTGAGCTATCTGAGGTACCTCTCTGTGGAGGCCCTCCTGTGATGGGTGGGCAGTGACCTTCACATTCGGTGAAGCTGACACGTTTTCCTTCTGTCCTTTCTGGGATCTGGATCCGGCTGGGGCTTTGTGGATTGTATCATATCTGAGAGTGTCCAGAGGAATGAACCCTGAGTGGTAATTGGAACCCTGCTGGTAAATTAACATCTTCCAATACCTGCGGTTGTCTGTGGAACCCCTATTTATTAACCCTATGTAACAAATCTACTTACTAACCCTATGTAACTAACCAGGAGGACTACTCCCCGTTGTAAAACGGACAGCAGCATAACAAATATCCCTGGGAGCTTTGTCTGTTGATAAGGGTCGCATAAATGTTTGGTGTGAATTTATATGCTGAACAGATTGCGATACACAGAAATCTAAAGCCCTGCCTAGTGCGAGGGGAGAAGAAATCTTGGGGGAGACGAAAAAAGTGTGGACCTATAACTCTTACTCTAACCTGACTGTTGAGTTTATATATATATATTTTTTAGATCATTAGTTATATGTAGAATGACCCTGCTGCTTAATCTGTAACCTAATCTGTAATTGCAAAAAAAAAGAGAAAGAAAAACTTTTTGTTGCTGCTGTTGTTTGTTTGCTCTGTTCTCTTCCTCCCCTGTCCAATACACCTAGGGCCGTCCCCAGACAATATAATGACCCCAAAGGCACAAAATAGGAAATCTCTGGGTGCAAGTGGAAGTAGTCCAATCTCCAAAATGGACAAATTCCTGAAATCACCCCAATATAAGACCAGGACAAATCAGAAGGGTAATAAGGAAAATAAATTTGACCTGATAGACTCACAAAATATAGAGGAAGTTAGTGATAGAGAAGAGGGAAGGAGTAATAAGAGTATTCCAACAGAGGAGATGATAGAAATGGTGGACAAGAAACTGACAGATATTCTGAATGCTGTACAGCAATCAAATCTAGCATTGGGCGATCTGTCGGCATAGATCTCCATAGTCCAAGTAGACATATCTTTGATTAAAGCCGAGATGAATAAAGTACGTGAGAAAGTCAAGGATCTTCAGGTGACCGTAAGAGACCTAAAACAGGAGGTGGACGGGATTAAGAATAGGATGAGGGGATGGAAATAGAAAGGAAGTCACTACAAGATAGAGTTATTGAAATGGAGGATAGGTCCCGCAGAGCGAATATACGTATAGTTGGGTTCCCTGAAGGGGTAGAAAAAGAAGATCCAAGTGGGTTTATTCAACTATGGTTGCTGGAAGTGTTCGGCGTGGATCAATTGTCTATCTGGTTTGCGGTGGAGAGAGCCCACCGGATACTAAATAAACAGCCACTGGTTGGAAGTCCGCCAAGAGCAATGTTAGCCAAGATGATGAATGCCCGAGATAGGGATAGTATTATGAAGAACAAAATAAATCATTCTTCCCTAGAATATAATAGAAGTAAAATAGAAATCTACCCGGACTACTCAAGGGCAACCCAAGTCAAACTCCAAGCATTTAGAAAGGTTAAGAAGAGAATAGCGGCAGCTAAGATCAAATACTCTCTGTTCTATCCCACTAAATTAAGAGTAATCTATCAGGACCAGGCACATTTCTTCACCCATCCAGAGGAGGCTTGTGAGTGGCTAGATGGTAGGGGGATAGGATCCTGAGTATATATAAGTATGACATAGGCTGGACTATACAGTTGCAAGAAAAAGTATGTGAATCGTTTGGAATGATATAGATTTCTGCACAAATTGGTCATAAAATGTGATCTGATCTTCATCTAAGTCACAACAAAAGACAATCACAGTCTGCCTAAACTAATAACACAGAAAGAATAAATGTTACAATGTTTTTATTGAACACACCATGTAAACATTCACAGTGCAGGTGGAAAAAGTATGTGAACCTCTAGACTAATGACATCTTCAAGAGCTAATTGGAGTGAGGTGTCAGCCAACTGGAGTCCAATCAATGAGATGAGATTGGAGGTGTTGGTTACAGCTGCCCTGCCCTATAAAAAAACACTCACCAGTTCTGGGTTTGCTTTTCACAAGAAGCATTGCCTCATGTGAATGATGCCTTGCACAAAAGAGCTCTCAGAAGACCTACGATTAAGAATTGTTGACTTGCATAAAGCTGGAAAGGGTTATGAAAGTATTTCCAAAAGCCTTGCTGTTCATCAGTCCACGGTAAGACAAATTGTCTATAAATGGAGATAGTTCAGCACTGCTGCTACTCTCCCTAGCAGTGGCCATCCTGTAAAGATGACTGCAAGGGAACAGCGCAGACTGCTCAATGAGGTAAAGAAGAATCCTAGAGTGTCAGCTAAAGATTTACAAAAGTCTCTGGCATATGCTAACATCCCTGTTAGCGAATCTACGATACGTAAAACACTAAAGAAGAATGGATTTCATGGGAGGATACCACAGAGGAAGCCACTGCTGTCTAAAAAAACATTGCTGCACGGTTTGCACAAGAGCACCTGTTTGCACAAGAGCACCTGGATGTTCCACAGCACTACTGGCAAAATATTCTGTGGACAGATGAAACCAAAGTTGAGTTATTTGGAAGAAACACACAACACTATGTGTGGAGAAAAAGAGGCACAGAACACCAACATCAAAACCTCATCCCAACTGTGAAGTATGGTGGTGGGGGCATCATGGTTTGGGGCTGCTTTGCTGCATCAGGGCCTGGACGGATTGCTATCATCGAAGGAAAAATGAATTCCCAAATTTATCAAGACATTTTGCAGGAGAACTTAAGGCCATCTGTCCACCAGCTGAAGCTCAACAGAAGATGGATGTTGCAACCGGACAACGACCCAAAGCATAGAAGTAAATCAACAACAGAATGGATTAAACAGAAGAAAATACGCCTTCTGGAGTGGCCCAGTCAGAGTCCTGACCTCAACCCGATTGAGATGCTGTGGCATGACCTCAAGAAAGTGATTCACACCAGACATCCCAAGAATATTGCTGAACTGAAACAGTTCTGTAAAGAGGAATGGTCAAGAATTACTCCTGACCGTTGTGCACGTCTGATCTGCAACTATAGGAAACAGTTGGTTGAAGTTATTGCTGCCAAAGGAGGTTCAACCAGTTATTAAATAAAAGGGTTCACATACTTTTTCCACCTGCACTGTGAATGTTTACATGTTGTGCTCAATAAAAACATGGTAACATTTAATTCTTTGTGTGTTATTAGTTTAAGCAGACTGTGATTGTCTATTGTTGTGACTTAGATGAAGATCAGATCACATTTTATGACCAATTTGTGCAGAAATCCATATCATTCCAAATGGTTCACATACTTTTTCTTGCAACTGTATATGAAAAGGGGGCCGGGTGGGGAGGTGGGAGGGGGAGGGATGTGTAAGAGGTTAGTGGACTGTTCGGTTCGTCTGACCAAGATGGGAAGATGGGGTGTGTGGGAAGGGTGGATGGTGGGAAGAGGAGGGTGGGTTAATAGGGCCTGATGGTTACTGTAGTGTGCTCTCTCTCTCTCCCTCCCCCTACCCCCTTTGCGGCAGGTAGAGGCAGATGCATTATTGAGCATACATGAATAGAATATTTACGTGGAATATACGGGGGATGGCTGAGAGAGCGAAACGGGTGGTCATGTTTGATGTAGTGGAGAGACATCTACCCGCGATAATATGTTTTCTGGAAACACATCTTACATATGAGAACATCAGCATTGCAAAAAGGAGATGGGCTAAATATGACAACAACCCTTGCTGCTCGGCCTACTCCCGGGGCATTAGTGTTTATGTTCATGAGAATGTGGATTGCATACCAATTGTTCACAGAATTGATAGAGAGGGCAGATCAGTTTTTTTGCATTGTCGCCTGAACGGCACCATTTGCATATTGGTATTTGTCTATGTCCTTCCACCTTTTTCTATGTCTGTTATGTCAGACCTGGCAGACTTTTTGGCTCAAGAGCAAGTTGCCTGGTTTTGGTAACCAGGGACTTTAATGATGTAATGTGCCTAAAGGAGGACAGACTCTCTAAGAATCATGCATATAAAGCAAATAAAGATAAACCTACACCGCTAAGAAGGGTCTGCCGGGAATTGGCATTGACAGACATATGGCGTTTTTTGTATGGAGAGAAAAAAGTCTTCTCTTGCTTTAGCCACGCTAATACAGTTATGTCTAGAATAGATCTAGCATTAGCGAACCCTGACCTTTTAGATATGGTAATAAAAATGAAGTATGAAATACACACAATATCTGACCACTCTCCAATAGTAGTAACGATTAAAATTGGATATGATAAGAAGAAAACAAGGAGTTTTAGACTAAACCCCCACTAGATTTATTTGGTTAAGGATCAGGAAAATATAATAAATGACATCCGGGAATTTTGGTTATTGAATGCCCCGTCGGCTCCCATGCAGTTTGTATGGGATTCGTTTAAAGCGTTTTTGCGCAGAGTCTATATGGCCAGAATGAATTGGAAAAAAAAAGAATTTGCAGCAAAAGAACTAACTTTAAAAAGAAGGGTCCAGTCCCTACGGGGAGAGATAGATAATAATATGAACTCGGTCATACAATCTCAGTTTGAAGAAGCTAGACTGAAATATAAAAACTACTTATTAGAAAAAGCACAACATATTTTTTTTTTGTAGGAGCTAAATACTTCTCCCAGGTCTTTTAGCATCCCTGATCCAAAACCAAAAAAATACGAATAGAATAAAAAATATTAGATTGGAAAATGGGGCTGTCACTACATGTCTAGAGGAGGTTGAGCGGGAGTTTGTTAGGTATTATAATATCTTATATACAAACGACAATAAGCAGCCGGATGGAGACGCGGATAAATTCTTAGAGAATTTCAATCTCCCTAAATTAACAGAGGAGGAATCCAAAATATTAAACCAACCTATAGATTTTAATGAACTATCTGAGGCGGTCAAGACCATTCAGGGAAATTCTTCTCCAGGGACAGACGGCCTCCCATTTGAAATCTATCGTCAATATGGAGATACAATCTTGCCATTACTATTACAGGTCTTATATAAATCCTATCAGATTGGGGAACTCCCCCCATTTTTATCTGAGGCCGTAATCACACTTATTCTTAAAAAGGGTAAGGATAAAAGAGAGATAGGGTCTTACCTCCCGATCTCTCTGTTAAACACAGATTACAAAATTTGTGCAAAAGTATTAGCCAATAGATTGAAGGGAGTTATTGATAGATTAACACATCCAGACCAAATTGGGATTATACCTAAGAGAATTGTTTAATCTAGCATACGTAGAGCCTTTTTGAATTTGCAGGTTGAGGGGGGAAGGCTCCCACTCCATCCTGTCACTGGACGCTGAGAAGGCGTTTGACAGGGTGGAGTGGGAATACCTCTGGAAAGTAATGCATAGGATGAATCTGGGACAATATTTTATTAAATGGGTCCAGATTTTATATAATCATCCAAAAGCTAGAATAAACATTAATGGAGTATGGTCCGAGCAAATAGAGCTGCATAGAGGAACAAGACAGGGATATTCACTCTCCCCGTTATTGTTTGCCCTATTTATAGAACCGCTGGCAGCTAGAATTAGGTCTGACGAAGGGATCAAGGGCTTTGGTATGAAGGGGACCTCCGACAAGATAAGTATGTACGCAGACGATATACTGATTTTCTTGGAGAACCCAGCATCTCAGCTGTCTTATCTCATGGAATTGATAAATTTGTTTAGTGATATTTCGGATATAAAATCAACTGGGCCAAATCAGTACTGTTACCGCTTGATCAGGTAACCCTACCAAACTCAGTAGGAATTAGGGTATTAAAACCCATGGAATCTTTTGAATATTTGGGGATTAATCTGAGTGCAAGTATTCTAGACTTTTCGAAATTAAACATCTCTCCTTTGCTGACTAGATGCAAAAGTAAAATAAGTGTATGGCAGAAGCTACCGATAGGACAGGCGGACAGAATTGCATTGTCAAAAATGGTCTTGCTTCCCCAGATTTTGTATGTTTTGGTGGCCTGTCCAGTTTGGATAGAAGATTGTTTCTTCACCTACCTGGACCGGCTGCTGAACGACTTAATCTGGGGCAGAAAAAGGAGGGAGAGAGAAAAGGATATACCCCTTGGGTGGCGGGGGGGGGGGGGGGGGTCCGTGCAAGGTACCCACCGGGATAACCATCATTGGGGCGGGGGCTGGTTTGGGATGGGGAATAAGATGATCTGCATTGACGGTGGGAGGTCTGAGTAAAAGCAATGTGGAATTTGGTGGGGAACTTGGTTATCCCCCGAAATGGAACAGACTACTCATCATTCTCTGTATTGTTTTTTTTTTTTTCTTTATAATGTAATATTGTGACTGCCTTGGCAGATTGCGTACTGATGAATTCGAATTTTGTATTGATAAACTCAGATCTCTGTATTGTCAAATTGTATTTTAATTTTGTATTAGGGGAAAAAATAAATATAAAATATAAAATATTTATTAAACAATATAAAAATAAATCTCCCCATTCCATGGGGCATGGTGCATAATGTGCTGTATAATACCTCTATTAACAGCTAATTAGCCTTGTCTTGCAACAAAGCTTACCCCCATCATTATATTACTATCCCCATACTGGTTGGTCTAATTCTGCATTCCCTTCACCGAGACACGAAAAGTTTTGCCAAAAAAAGTTTTATTTTCAATTTGTAGAACAAATGGCACATTCAGGTGTCTTTTTTTTCTCTCGCAAATGAGATGAACATTGATTTTTATCATTTGATGAGTGAATCCAGTTTTATCCTAGTCTCCTGCAAACCCTGTTTTTGGCCATTAGCAATGACCTTAGCTAAAGTTAAAAAAAACTGCAATTCTTCGGATGTACTACTGTGATTTATTTTTTTACTTTTTACAGATTTTGCAATGCGATGTGTCAAATTTGAAAACGATTGCCTGTTTTCACTACTTTCTGGAACTACATTATTAGTGAGCAAGACTGACCTGTGCTGAAGCTTGAGACCCATATCCGTGGCAGAGAACAGATATAGCAAAGCCGGGCTTATAACAATGGAGGTAAGGCGGCAAATCTGCAAGCAATACAGTGATGTTTAATAAAGTGTGAGATCAGAGTTGTTCCAAGGGTCTTCATCCGGACTTACTGGCGTGAAGCTTTTCTTTATTACCAAACCACTTGGAATCAATGTTTTTTTCCCTTTTTGTTTAGATTTTTATTGTAACACAGAAAAACAGCTGTTTATCAGACTTGGAAGAGTATGTAAGGATTATTGCATGTTATTGAATACCACCGAATGATGCAGTCTAAATAGCCTCGGAAAATAAAGGATTTTTAGTAAAGTAGAGAACATACTTTGTGGGATTTCATTGGCTTTTTCATTTTTATGATAGATTTTACCTCTTATATGCCAAAACCGGGAGTGCAGTTATAGCAGATCAGCATCTAGTATTCATGGTCATTGATTAATTTATTAAAGCAATTTTCACACCACATCGTGACTGTAACTTTTAAAGGGGATATTTCATCAGAATCAAATCAAGTTGTTGTGTTAAATATTGAAAGAATTTTGGAGAACATTTATCATTTCCGATCGTTTTTATGAAACTTTGAAGTCTGGTTTGCATTGTGTGGTTGCACCAAATTTATAAAATAGTGCACAGTTTTCATGTATTTTGTGCAACCACATTGTGTCAGGGACTGCCTGCCGTAGGATGCAACTTTTCTGCAACATTTCAAGTGCTGAAGATAGTAAATGTGCCAAAATTCAGGCCCAATCTTAGTTTTCTGCTGCCTTAAACATAGACTAATTTGAAAAGTGGTGTGTCTCTTAAATATCGCAAAAGTCGCAATTGGCAAGTATTGCTACTAGTGTTGAGCGAAGCGAAGCCCCCGAAGCAGAATTCAGTCCGAAGTTTAGGAAAACATAGATTCTAAAGTAATCTGATTTTCCTTGTGCTTCGTGTTAACAAATCAGTTTTCCTAAAATTGCGGCAGCGCATATTAGGCTACATTCACACCAGCGCTTTTCCTTTCCACTAATGAGATCCGTCATAGGATTTCAATAGCGGAGGAAAAAGCTTCAGTTTTGTCCCCATTCACTGTCAATGGGGACAAAACTGAACTGAAGGGAACGGAGTGCACCAGAATGCATTCAGTTCTGTTTATTGCATTCCCATGACGCACACAAAAGCGCTGAAAGCAGCGTTTTTGTGTGCGTCCTGGGATGCGTAGAAAGATGAATCCATCATGATTCACAATGTAAGTCAATGGTGAGAGATCTGTTTTCGCGGACACAAAAGAAAACTGATCCGACACCCATTGACTTACAATGGTTTTAGAGATGGAACCGTCATGGCTATTTTAGAGATGATACAACCAGATCCGTTCATAACGGATGCAGACAGTTCCAGTTTCCGGATCCAGCAAAAATGCAGTTGTGAAAGTAGCCTTAGAAGACGAAACTAAGTGTAGAGGAGACAAGTCCATGAACACAAGATCACCCATAATGCCGTGTAGCCAGCCAATCTACAGATAGCCATCCCTTGTGATGTCACAGCTCTATAAAACCCGCATCCTGCGCTGTCCCCGCCATTGTCCTGGGCTCTGAGCATAGGGAGAGATATGGAAAGCGTTCATGCGCTAGAGGAACAGTGTTGCTGAAAACAATTAATAGAAGAATATTGGAGAGGGAGAGGGCAGGAAGACTTATTCTGTGTCAGTTTTATTTATTTATTCCTACATTTACTTAATCCTCCACCCGCACAAATCACATTTTATTTACAGTATTTGCTATACAGCAGCACATACCTCTCACATGCAGGTGATGTCTCTTCTGATGTAGATCTTCTCTGCCATCATCTTCTCCATTTGGTCTGGACAACTTCTTTCAGTCGCGCCTCGTCTCTGCAGAGTGTAACACACAGACATCTTAGCTTCCTCACTTTTCTATCATCATCCTCCAAGCTGGAGTCCCAACAGTGTTATCCTTCTGCTCGCTGTGCTCCCCAAAACCCCCAAGTACTATCCTGAAGAAAAATTAGTGCCATACAGATAGTTCCCCCAATAGTAATAGTGCTCCTCTAAGTCACACCAATAGTAATTACCTTCTAGAATGCCCTTATTAGTAACACTGACCCCTACAGTGCCCCCAGCAGTGCTAATGCTCCACAAGAGCCCCCCAGTATTAATAATGCCCTCACAGAGCCCCCAGTAGAAATAAGGCCTCCCTATTGTTTCCCCAGTGACAATAAAGCTCTCTACAGACCCCTCAGTAGTAATAAGGCCCCTGATAGTCTTCTTAGTATGAATAAGACAGGTCTATAAGTCACTCCTATAGAGACCTCATAGTAATAAGAACACCTAATGTCCCCTGGATTTAAAATGCCCCCACAGTGGCCCCAGTTTTTATATCACCCCCTACTGTTATAATGCTCATCCTAAAGTGCCCTCAGTATTTAAAATGTCCCCTGCAGTGACCCTGTAGTTATACTCCTCCCTTTAGTGTCCTTAGAAATTATAATTCCTCAGCCCCTCCACCATACAGTCCAATGTAAATAACACGATTTACCTCCCTCTGCTGTAGAGTCCCATGTAATTAACATCGCACCATCTCGCCAGCCCCCTCCAATATACAGTCCCATGTAAATAAAATCCCTCTCTACGTACAGCCCCCTCCAAAATACAGTCCCATGTGAATAACATCACCCCCTCCCCAGCCGCCTTCAACATACAGTCCCATGTAAAGAACATCACCCCCTCAACAACAGTCCCATGTAAATAACATCACCCCCTCTCGAGCCACTTCCAACACAGTCCCATGTAAATAACATCACTCCTTCCCTCAGCCACCATCAACATAAAGTCCCATGTAAATAACATCACCCCCTCCCACAGCTGCCTTCAACATACAGTCCCATGTAAATAACATCATCCTCTCCCTAGCCAACTCTAGCACACAGTCCCATGTAAATAACATCACCCTGCCCCAGCCACTTCCAACATGCAGTCCCATGTAAATAAAATGACTCCCTCAACATTTAGTCCCATGTAAATAACATCAATCCACCTCACTCCAACATACAATACATGTAAATAGCATTCCACCCTTCATCCCTAACATAGAATCTCAGTTAAATAAGCACTGCCTCTCACACTTACCACTGCCATTCACTTACTTCTCCTCATGTAGCAGACCTCACCACAGCTTCTTCCCCAGGACTTCTCCTTTTCACTACTGAGCGCCATCTTCTATTGCACTGGTCACATGATGTTGACATCATTGCAGATCCTCAACCACTGCCTTCAGCAGTGATCACAGGTCCTTCAGCTCTTCCAGCTCATCCTGAGGAGGGCAATACAGTTGTATATGTCTGGCAGGCAGTATTTAACTTAGCAACGCCCCTGTCCTAATGACATATTCTCATCTATATCAGATAATGTGGAAAAGGAGGAAAAGCAGATGGCAGAAGAAGGGCTCACATTTGTAGGACAGGAGAACGCTGGGGTTGGAGTAGAGAAGAGATTGCAGGCAAAAACAGCAATTATATGCATATTGTCCACTCAGCCTAAACAGCCAAACCCCATACCAGCAACAGCCCTGCATTAAATGTGCTGCATGGCCATTAACAATAAAGAAGGACTATACAGTGCAGTCTTCATTATTAATTGAAAGGCAGCTGCGGGCTAAATGGCTGTGTGGTTCTTCACGGCCGCATGGCCACAACCCCAATTGCCCCCCCGCAGCCCAGGCGCTCCGTGTGGCCATACCCTAAAGGCAGAGTGGCCTGGGCATACCTGATTTATGGCAAACCATCTTCTCAGTTTAGATGATTGGTACACCTCATGAAGCCAATCAAACGCTGTAGATTTGGGTGCACACTGGCCACAACCCACTTTATTGCGTTTTCTCACAGCAAGGGAGTATACAGTCATGGCCAAAAGTTTTGAGAATGACACAAATATTTGTTTTCACAAAGTTTGCTGCTAAACTGCTTTTAGATCTTTGTTTCAGTTGTTTCTGTGATGTAGTGAAATATAATTACATGCACTTCATACGTTTCAAAGGCTTTTATCGACAATTGCATGACATTTATGCAAAGAGTCAGTATTTGCAGTGTTAGCCCTTCTTTTTCAGGACCTCTGCAATTCGACTGGGCATGCTCTCAATCAACTTCTGGGCCAATTCCTGACTGATAGCAACCCATTCTTTAATAATTACTTCTTGGAGTTTGTCAGAATTAGTGGGTTTTTGTTTGTCCACCCGCCTCTTGAGGATTGACCACATGTTCTCAATGAGATTAAGATCTGGGGAGTTTCCAGGCCATGGACCCAAAATGTCAACGTTTTGGTCCCCGAGCCACTTAGTTATCACTTTTGCCTTATGGCACGGTGCTCCATCGTGCTGGAAAATGCATTACTCTTCACCAAACTGTTGTTGGATTGTTGGAAGAAGTTGCTGTTGGATGGTGTTTTGGTACTATTCTTTATTCATGGCTGTGTTTTTGGGCAAAATTGTGAGTGAGCCCACTCCCTTGGATGAGAAGCAACCCCACACATGAATGGTCTCAGGATGCTTTACTGTTGGCATGACACAGGACTGACGGTAGTGCTCACCTTTTCTTCTCCGGACAAGCCTTTTTCCTGATGCCCCAAACAATCGGAAAGAGGCTTCATCGGAGAATATGACTATGCCCCAGTCCTCAGCAGTCCATTCACCATATTTTCTGCAGAAGATTAATCTGTCCCTGATGTTTTTTTTGGAGAGAAGTGGCTTCCTTGCTGCCCTTCTTGACACCAGGCCATCTTCCAAAAGTCTTCGCCTCACTGTGCGTGCAGATGCACTCAGACCTGCCTGCTGCCATTCCTGAGCAAGTTCTCCACTGGTGGCACGCCGATCTCACAGCTGAATCCTCTTTAGGAGACGATCCTGGCACTTGCTGGACTTTCTTGGATGCCCTGAAGCCTTCTTAACAAGAATCGAACCTCTTTTCTTGAAGTTCTTGATGATCCTATAAATTGTTGATTGAGGTGCAATCTTAGTAGCCACAATATCCTTGCCTGTGAAGCCATTTTTATGCAACGCAATGATGGCTGCACGCGTTTCTTTGCAGGTCACCATGGTTAACAATGGAAGAATAATGATTTCAAGCATCACCCTTCTTTTAACAGGTCAAGTCTGCCATTTTAACCCAATCAGCCTGACATAATGATCTCCAGCCTTGTGCTCGTCAACATTCTCACCTGAGTTAACAAGACGATTACTGAAATGATCTCAGCAGGTCCTTTAATGACAGCAATGAAATGCAGTGTAAAGTTTTTGGGGGGATTAAGTTAATTTTCATGGCAAAGAAGGACTATGCAATTCATCTGATCACTCTTCATAACATTCTGGAGTATATGCAAATTGCTATTATAACAACTTAAGCAGCAACTTTTCCAATTTCCAATATTTATGTAATTCTCAAAACTTTTGGCCACGACTGTACTGTTGAGAGCAATCCGTGTACATTTCCAACACAAGATATAAAACAGTTCCTAGGCCATCGGGTCACTAACTACACACCTTGTCCTTCACTAAAAGGACTTGGACCTACCACCCAGTTCCTCAAAACACAAGTCACAGTTCATACCATAATTCTGGTGCTGTGGCTCCACTTCTGTCTGTCTCTCCTCTAGACTGGGAACCCTGTTGTAAAAGAACAACCCATAAGCACATGAGCTCTTCAGCTGGCTACTAATTAAGCCTCAAAAAACGGCCCTGTATTAAAAGTCAAATTTGACATGTTTGTAATACAAATAAAAAAGTTTGTAACACCACAGCCTGTTATCTTTCCATAAAAATGCTGTTGCTAAGCTATGTGATCCTGTAGTGAGAACCGACCATTTACATACAGAGACTAAGAAGACACTAAAAGAATCACACAATTACTATTCCATATGTATAGTTGGATAGCTAAGAAAAATACTTAGCATTCTTTCATTACTTATTGAACTATTTATGCAATTTTGAATATATATTTATACAAGGTGAGCAGAAAGTCCATGTTAACTGTATGGTGACATTGCTAATAGATAATAGTTTTACCTTGAAGTTTCTTCATGTTTCTCGACATTTATTTTTTCTAAAGACTTGTGACAATTTAAACACAGATACTACAAACATTTAGAAGATTTACTTCATTAACAATTTGGGGGGGGGGGGGGGGTAGAGGATTAATCAATGGCTGTATGCAAGTTTTCTGGTATACAAAATTTGAGCAAAAATATGCAACGTTTTCAAATTTACAATGCTCTCACCACTTTTCACAAAAGTAGGCAGGGCTGCTTGACAGATTTATGATAATTTACACCAAGACCTGGTCTAAATGATAGCAAACATCTATGATAGCTCATGCCATAGTTTAGCTTTTGTGGCACAAGTACAGCCTGATGGTGCACTACATTAGTAGGTCCATGTCTCTTAACACATTTGCCACATCTTACTCCCAACTTACTTCTCACTTTTGAAAAGCCAGTCTTAGGGTCCTTTCAGACGTCCGCAAAAGGGTCCGCACCCGTTCCGCAATTATGAGGAACGGGTGCGGACCCATTAATTCTCTATGGGCCCGGACGTGAAGCGGAGAGCACACTATGTGCTCTCCGCTTCCGCATTTGCGGAGCGCGGCCCCGAACTTCCGGATTTCAGCCCCGAACTTCTGGTCCGCAGCTCCGCAAAAGATAGAACATGTCCTATTCTTGCCCGCAGCTGCGGACAAGAATAGGCATTTCTATAGCGGGTGCCGGCCAGGTGTGTTGCGGATCCGCAATTTGCAGGTCCGCAGCACACCACGGACGTGTGAATGGACCCGTAATAGATTCCCCTCCATTGCTTCACAATGTAAGGTGCTCACCAGATGGATTTATTTATCTAGAATATCTGTTATAAAGAAATCAATAGGTAGCTAATAATTTATAGATGTTTTGATATGGCTTCTTTTTTTTTCTTTTTTTTTTTTAAATGGCTTCTAAGTGTAAAATTATGAGGTCTAAAATGTATATATTGAACCTACACCAGATTATGGCATGTAGATTCAAGAGTGGTCTCTTACTACAATTACATTATAGCACTAACTGTTAAAGCAATGGCATATTATTACTAGGGCATGTCATTACTCTAGGACCACCAATCTTGAGAATTAAGGAGCCCTGGAGTCCCAGCATTATGCCATCACTTTTTGGGATAAAAATGAATGAACCCCTCAATTAGTTCATTACTCTGCAATATCTAATTTTGTGCGCCTGTGTACTATTAGTATATTGGCTAATGTACTGTCATATAAATATAGCAAATGAAAAACAAATATGGCATAACAGTAAAATAAACACATATAAAAAAATCTGTAAAAAATAAGTTAACAAAAAGAAAAGTCCCAAGACTTAAAATAACATACTCTCAGGTTACTTTCATATCAGCATGTTCTCCAGATTAGACATAGCCGGATAGTGCCGCCTGCCTGCTGGACCCCATTTACTATAATGGAAACCGACGGAGATCTGGCAGCTCCCCAGCATATATCCCGGGATTCGGCCGGACAAAAACTGTGGCGTGAAGCAACTTACTGTATTTGCCGGGGAGCGCCTGGATCTCTGCTGTTTCCCATTATAGTCAATGGGGTCCGACAGGCAGGCGGCATTTTCCAGCTATGCTGGATCCAGAGAACTCCGAAAGACTGTTCTCTGCTGGAACAGCCTGCTAGAGATCTCTAATGCTGATGTGAAACTAGCCTTATTAGTTATTATCATGTCTGTAACAATCTGTACAGCCCATTTAAAACAGCATTTATGCCATTATAAAACTACAGCAGAAGTATTTTTGACAAAATAAATATGAATGTACCAGAAAAAATGGGACTTACATAAAATTCAACACATCCGGCTAAACAAACAATACCCCCATAAAGCTACTTCAGGTAAAAATCTGAGGGGTTAAATAACATCTCGGATGTTGATTTAAATAATGGCACTTTTTGCTTATGTAGCTCTGTGTAAAAAATGGATCTTCACTCCTAAGAAAGTGCAACTCTGATTTTTAGAATGGAACTTAAATAAAATAAACTTCATGTACGGCAACGTCCACCCCGTAGTGAATGTGTTAAGTTAGTGACAAATCTAAAAAGTATATATTTTTCTGAAGATTGACCTGAAAACTATTTTGTTTACTTGTTAATGCTACAGTATTTATCATGTGAAATTGAGTGTTTCAAGATCTTTTAACCGCTCTTTGGATTCACAAATCTAAAACAGACAAAAAAAAGATGAGTAACCTGTGACTAACACGAGCTAAAGATGCCAGTATAAATATTTCTATTTTATATCTTCCGTCGGGAGGTTAGCATGCATGTATGTTCATAATACTGAAAAGGCTAGCTCTAAAAAAATGTTTTGCACAAGAAAATGCTAAATTGGTTGCATATAGTTAAACAAACGTTATGCTGGAAAATCATCACCTCTGCTCTGGTGGATCTCCTGTGACTAGAGCTTGAAAACCAAGTAATTCATAAAATACATTTTTGATCTTTTAACTTTTCATATGTTGGTATTTGACTCATTTGTATGACTTTAATTATACTATTATTGGCTCTGGTATTTCCCCTATAAACATATTAAATATCGTTTGTCTATCTATGAATTTTGTTCTGTTGGATATCAAAAATAAGTAGTGGCAATAAAATCTGGTAAAATAATAGAATCTTTTAGCAATTACTACTTGTCAACTTTTTACATCAGTTAGGGAGCGTTCACATGACCATATTTTTCTTCCGCATCTGATCAGAATTTTTTGGGGGATTGCACACAGTCCCACTCATTTCTATAGAGCCATAAAAAATTATCTAATCTGTGTGCTGTCTGCATTTGTGACACTGTACTACAAATTATAGAATTAAGCGCAAAAAGTGGTCAGTGGCCGCATTCAAGTCAATTTTTGCGGATGTCACATAGATGGGTTCCTTGTGCCATACACAAAAATTGCAGAATGGTTGATTTTTGATTAGAAATTCCTGGGAAATCGTCTTCCAGGCACGAGTTGCTGAGTGGTAGATCCAAGCCTGTGCAGAGTTATTGCAGATTTCATTAGATTTCATATAAGATGTCACGCATTGATGATGAAAAACAAATTATAATGATTCAAGAAACTGTGGGACTCCAGAGCAGATGCTATCATTAAAGAAGCGTTGTGGGAGGAGGTAGCAAACGAACAGCAAGATGAGCTAAGTCAGACAGAGCGGACCGAAATATGTAAGTGAATTTGCTGGCATCTGTGTACGTGTAAAGACAGTTACATTTTGTGAATCCAATCCTGAGTTTAACAATCTAATGGGTGGTACAAATTAGAAATTTCCTTATATTTCAGCAAAGACCAACTTCATCAGGAGCTCAATGAACATGGGCAAAGTGGTGAAGGAGCATCAAGAAAGAGAACCTACGTCTACAGGGAGCAGCTCCAGTTTCTTAACGTAGTGATCGGTTTGCGATCGTATTTTTTACATCTATTTAAAACGCATTTTTTAAAGGGCACTCCACATATCGACAGGCTCTTGTCAACTGATAGTTGAAAATGTGATTTCTGTGTGTCGCAGTCAGTAGTTGAAAGTGCCCTTCCTTTCTGCCACATCACGTGAGGTGACATTGCAAACCATTTTATCAGCCACAATGACAAATGGAACTGATGGTCCTGCAGTGTTCTGGTCTCTTGAAGGGTGAACTGGTTTGCCTGAAACTGCTCCCCCATTCTGGAAGCAGGGAAGATACGGGCATCAGAAGTTGTTTCATAGACCCCGATATCTACAATTATAAACCGGTAGTCATTGTTAGCCAAGGCCAAAAGCACCACCAAGAAATGTTGTTTGTAACTGAAGCGAGACAGCTTCTTAACATAGATGTGTTTGCCATTTATTGCCACAATGCAGTTGGGGGCATCACTGTCTTTTGGAGTCCCTGCCAGAGCACTTCACAAGTGTGTTGGATGATCCAAGAAATGGTACAGATCCCCAGCAGGAACCTCAAAATGCAGTGAAGTGAATGAGTCGCTGGTGGCCTGAAAACTGGAAATAAAGAGATAAAAGGACTTGAAATGCAAATCAAATGAGGGGGAAAAGGTGAAAACATGATGGCAACAAAGTGTGAAAGAGTTATGTTATTGGTTCTTACTGCAGGGTGACAATGAGCCTTTCCTCTGGTGAAGTACAGCATCTCATATTAGTCTCCTGAAAGGTGAGGCCAAAACACTGATCCAGCAGCAGATGGTTGAAAGTGGGCACTGATATGTGACCGAAACTGTGGAACTTGTCAGGGTGCTGCCGCAAGTCAAAGTACAGTGTGCAGAAATGGCCTTTACTGGACTTTTGGGTGACAATGGGGTAAAGCTTTTTGCCTCCTGCTCTTCTGCTCTTTGACCAGCATCTCAGACTGAGAAAGAAGCCAGAAACCAAGGCCAGCTATGGAGAGGAATCTTACAGAGCTTTCTACACTGTGAAACCAGTAGAAAATTGTTGGAGTGATAACGACCCTTCTTATAGGTCTGCAAAAAAGGAAGAAGGGTAGTTGAGCGGCACTCCTTTAGATAATCGGCGGTGCTCAGTGGTAAGGGTGCACAACTTGATATAAAAAAAACACGGCACTCTATAGCTGCTTTTGAATCACTTGTTTTATTTTTCTTTATATATCTTTTTTCATTTTTATATCCATCCAAAAAATTAATAAGCCACTGGCCAACGTTTCGGTATATTCGACCTTGTTCACGGCCTTAGTCTGCATAGTAAGGGAGTCTCTGGGACTCACCATCCCAGAGACTCCCTTACTATGCAGACTAAGGCCGTGAACAAGGTCGAATAGACCGAAACGTTGGCCAGTGGCTTATTAATTTTTTGGATGGATATAAAAATGAAAAAAGATATATAAAGAAAAATAAAACAAGTGATTCAAAAGCAGCTATAGAGTGCCGTGTTTTTTTTATATCAAGTTATGCAAAAAAGGAAGACACACAGAAGCAACATGGCTGTATTTTTCCATACTTGCTGAACTAATGCAGAAGCAGAATGGAAGCACAACTGACAAAAATGTTGACACACAGACCCATGGTTTGTGGACCGCAAAACGGCAATGTTTGTGTTATTCTCTGCTCATGTCTTGTTTCTTCCCTAAATTTTGCTTGCTCTTGATGTATATAATGTACACATGACCCAAATGTATTCATATTTTTGCTATTTAGTTGCATATGTCATCCATTGACTCGCACTTTGCTTTATTTATTTTTTTGTAATGTCCCTTCATGTTATAGCATGGTAGCCTTAATAGCATTAAAGCATAAAAAAATTACATTGTTATGCCATACCTTTGGACTCCTACACCAGGGATGGGCAAACTGCTGCTCTCCAGCTGTTGTAAAACTACAACTCCCAGTATGCCCAGTCTGCCTACAGCTATCAGCCTACAGCAGGGCATGATGGGATTTGTAGTTTTACAACAGCTGGAAAGCCGCAGTTTTCCCATCCCTGCCCTCTACCTTTGACTCATGTAAATTTGGGAGCATTTCTCTGCATATGCATCGCTCATGCTTCACAAATTTTAACTTCTACTGAAAGCTGCAAAATGAAAACACATTCATAAGGCCATGTTCCATTGTCCATGGCAATCTTCTTTGCATTGGATTCTATCATAAAAAAGTGTAGAGAACATACTTACTTTTTTCCTCTTTTTGCAACTAATCATATTTTTTTAATGCTGTGTCTTTAAGTGGCATGTGAGCCAGCTGTGATGTGCTGCTTGGTGACACATCACCGCTGAGGCTAGTCATTGGCTTCAGTTGCTCACGTGACCCCTATGCAGTTGACAAGTTCACCAGAAAGTCAGGTAATAATGGCCTGGGAGCTAGGGAGCAGGAACAGAGAAGGAATGGAGTGGTGGAAAGCAGGTAAGTATAGATCTCTTTACAGGTCTGAGCGAGGGGAGAATTTGAAAAAGAAATCTTGGAAACCCTTTAAAAGAGTTGTCTTATCTCAGACAATGGAGGCATATCACTAGGATATGCCCCCATTGTCTGATAGGTCGAGAATAAGAATATCGAGAACGGAGTCCCAAAAGTGGTTGAGGGCGCACTGCTCATGCACAGCCACCCTCCATTCATTTTCTATAGGGCAGCCGAAAATAGTCGAGCGCTGGCTTGGCTATTTCTGTCGGGACCTTATAAATGTATGGGATCGGTGGCCAGTCATGCACGATGTGTTCCCATTCACTTCTATGGGGAGAGTGCTTGGTGGTGGCCGGACCAGAGTCCTCCAGCCACCACTTTGTGGGGCTCAGTTTCCGATATAGGACCCACACCTATAAGACAATGGGGACATATGCTAGCGATATGTTCCCATTGTCTGAAATGTGACAACCCCTTTAAGGATTTATATGGAATAAGTGAGAAAGAATATTATGGTATGATGTTTTATAGAAGCATTTCCATTTTGGCGTATTGCTTCTAGTTGAGAATATGCTCTCTGAGGAACCCTACAGTGCCATACGTAGTGGACCATAATATGGACCTGCAGGATGTCTGTGTGTGACCTAAAAAAGATTCTCTCTGCATGCAATGTTGTAGATAGCTTATTTTACTGCATATACAGTATTACCACACTGGCAGAGTAGGCATGTAAACTGTCACACTCTTCCTGCCAAGAACTACTCCATTGTATGAACAAGAGACTGAAAGTGACAAACATGTAAAAAATTTGACTTTGTGTGATGAAGCTCTGAAAATAAGCACAATTATTAATTTATTGATGTAGTGCATGCTGAAACTCCATTATTGCAGACTGAGAACCTACATCTGGCATCACCACATCCTGCATGGAGTGCCCAGGGACTACTCTTTTCTAAGAACAAGACACTAGCTTTCAATGTAAGGTCTAAAGATCTATGTCCCCAGGTTTGGAAACTGGCAGATATTAGTTAGCGTTGAGCTCGAATATTCGAATAGCGAATATTAATCGCGAATATCGTAACTTCGTAAATTCGTGATTATTTCGAATATAGTGTTATATATTCGTTATATCGAATATTCGTCATTTTTTAGCATCTGAAAACTTGATTCCTCCCTGCTTCTTTTTGTGGGTCAATAAACCATTGGCCCACAAGCAACTTAAGCAGGGGGGAATCATGTTTTCATATGGAAAATAAAATGACCAATATTCTAAAAAACAAATACATAGCAATATAGTGAATATATTCGTTATTTAGAATTTTGGCATTCTTTTTTTCCCATCTGTATAGTTGTTCGCATATTCCTCCCCGACAAGCGTCCCCGTCACCATGGGAACGCCTGTGGGTTAGAAAATACCATTGGATCTGAGTTTTCCCTAAGATCGTGAAAACTCAGATCCGATGGTATATTCTAACCCACAGGCGTTCCCATGGTTACGGGGACGCTTGTCGGGGAGCAGTATGCCAAAGTGGAATACCAGTACACATTGGAAAAAAAAGACGAATATTCAAAATAACGAATTTATTCGCTCTATTGCTATAACTTCGTCTTTTAGAATATTATGAATATTCTAAAAAACAAAGTTAGAGCAATATTGCGAATATTCGGAAAATACACATATAGACTGCAATTTAGATAATATAGTGCTATAGTAATTTTTTTAATAGTGTACATATTTTCCAAAACTGAAGTTCAGAAGAGGCAAAAAAAAATTGACAAAAAAAAATGATTATAGCACTATATTAGCTAAATTACAGTCTATATGTGTATTTTGCGAATATTCGTAATATTGCTCTAACTTCGTCTTTTAGAATATTCGTAATATTCTAAAAGATGAAGTTATAGCTATATATATATATATATATATATATCTAGAATATTCGTAAAATACACATATTAGCCTAGCCATAGTCATAGGTACGTTGCCTTATGCTGTCAAAAGAAAAATCGCAATACGTGAATAATTAAATCGTATATTATTTGCGATTAATAGAATAATGAAGAATATTTGATTTCGACGAATATAAGACGAATATTCAATCGAATATTCGCAAAATAGAATATGGCACCTCCCGCTCATCACTAATATTAGTACCTTTATCTCAAAATGGCAGGAATTATCACCATATAAAAATGCTTGAGGGAGATCGACTGTACATAATAACACTCGTTATAACAAAAAAATCTTCAGATTGGTGACATATTTGTAAATTAACTTATAAAAAACAGACTGAAGATGATTAGAGTAAAGGACAATGAGCATCAATTCTGCCAATACACATTTTAATATATTTCATTTGTTGTTCACCAGGGTTGCCAACCATCTAGAAATTTTTGTTTTATAAAAATAAAAAATGTGTGAATTTTTTTGAGGATGTTGTTACTTGACTAGATTATTTTGGTGGTAATTATCATCATTTTACAGCTCACAATAAATCCTGGTAATGAGTTCTTACCAATATATTGAGCTATAGACACAAATTACTTACCTTTATTATTATGGTTTTCCAATTTATCTGTAAGAAATGTTGGTTGTGGTCCTGGCTACGGTGAGAGACCGTGGCTGAGGACGGGGGGGGGGGGGGGGGGATGGCGGCTGTCTGCTACAGATGGCTGGGGTGTGCGGGAAGCCATGGCCGGGTGCGAACTAAATGAGGGGCATGCCTGATGGTGAAAGGTGAAGGAAGGGGAAGGGTGGGAGGGGTGAAAGCGCGGCGTCTCTGATGGGAGCGTGAGGCGGCGCTAAATAGGCCTCCTCCGCCCCTCCCACAAACACAGGCTGAGCTTCAGCCTTAGTACTTGTGGTCCTGGCTACGGTGAGAGACCGTGGCTGAGGACGGGGGGGGGGGGGGGGGGGGGATGGCGGCTGTCTGCTACAGATGGCTGGGGTGTGCGGGAAGCCATGGCCGGGTGCGAACTAAATGAGGGGCAAAAAGTCAACAGGTAGGAAGATGTGAGGGTAGAACTCATAGGGCTAGGTTGGTGAAAGCCTTGGCGATCTCGGCTTGTGGATTGGGAATATAGTGCGTGAAGCAAGAGGATTGCCATCTACCCATTTTCTGGATGACGTGCGCTGGGACCCCGTGACTTGATGCTGCGGAAGCTGCGCCTATGCGGAACGAATGCCCTGAGATGGCCTTGGCATCGAACCCCAGCCCGGAAGCTAAAGTTCTGATGTGATGGATGAACTGAGAAGTTGATAGGCCTTTGGAGTTGAAGGGAAAGAGAGGGCTGCCTGGCGCGGAAACTGTTGAGATGGCGAGAAGCTTGCTGAATACGGCCACCGGGCACCACTCATTGAAGGTCGGGAAGTAAATGATTTTGACTGGAGGACCTACCTGGGAAGTTTTGGTGGAAGGGAGAGACAGGGTGCAATGAGTCTGCTGCCAGACCAGCTGGTCTGAAGTGGGGCCTGCATGTCCTGGAGAGCTAGTGAATTCCCCGGGCCGTAAGAATCCGTAGAAACAGAGATACATGGCCGCTTTGATCACAATGCTTTTGTATGGCCCGAAAGGATCGTTATCTAGGGAAGTGGAAAAGGCTCTGAACATTGCCCCAGTGACTGGTTTCCTGCGGGACTCTGGCTTGCTAGTGCTCTTTTGGATTCCTCTGAGGGTGGACTTGATGGCCTGGGAAG
This sequence comes from Bufo gargarizans, assembly GCF_014858855.1. NCBI lineage: Eukaryota > Metazoa > Chordata > Amphibia > Anura > Bufonidae > Bufo > Bufo gargarizans. The sequence continues at coordinate 455,560,350 of NC_058082.1, forward strand.
AAAATAGGGACTGGCTGCCTGGGAAATCTAAAGTGAGGTAATGCTGTACCCCTGCCAGGTACAATTTGATGGTGCTGAAAGATAGGTGAAGGTCTGTGTGACAATAGGCCAGGAACGCCATGAGATGAGTTATTTGATCCAGATGTCCTTGTGGGTGCTTGATGGAAAATCGAGAGAAGGTTTCCCACCCGGTCTTGTAGTTCCTGGCTGTATTGAGGGATAGGGAGTTGTGGATGAGTAACTTGGCCGTTCTGACGTGTTTGCTCAATCCATCATCAGTGTCTCTATGGCGGGTGGAGGAACTCCTGATGGATCGGCGTCTGGCATCACCTGAAAGAAAACCGGGAAGTTGAAACGGGAGAGGGCATCAGCTGCTGTGTTTGCTGAACCCTGTATGAAACGACATGAAAAATGAAAGTTATGTTCTAAGGCGAGGCATACTAATCTGCGGACGAAGGGCATGACTTGTGGGGAGGAGGAGCGGCCTTTGGTGAGAATTTCTACCACTGCCTGATTGTCCGTGACGAAAACGACTGGCTTGTTCTTCCAGGTTTCCCCCCAGGTCTGGGCAGCTGCCACGATGGGATAAATCTCTAACAGTGGAGAGGATCTGATGGAACTCTGGGTGGAAGATATCTGAAGCGGCCAGGGACCTGCGAACCAGTGGGTCTTGAAAATGGCTGCAAACCCTTTTGAACCTGCTGCGTCGGAAAACACGGTGGGAGAACTATCGTCCCAGGAAGGGACGAAGAGGGAGATGCCATTCCAGCTGGTCAGGAAATGATGCCACATGTGAAGATCGGCCGTTGCGGCGGCGTCGAGGTGGATCAAAGAGTCCTGATCCGAAGCAGCAGGTAAAAGTTGCAGCAGTCTGGAGGTAAATGCCCGCCCTTGGGGCATAATTTTGGAAGCAAAATTTAACATCCCCAGAATTGACTGGAGTTCGACCTTAGTGAGGGTCCTGGCCGCGACAGACCTCCTGATGGAATCCTGGATTTTCAGGAGTTTTTCGTCCGGTAAGCGGGCTTCCATCTTGCCGGTATCTAAGATGACCCCCAAAAAAGTTATAACTGAAGATGGACCTTCGACTTTTGTTGGGGCAATCGGGACGTTTAACTTGGAGAACAAGTCGAGAAGTACCTGGAGCTGGTTGGGTGCCTGGTCTGCGGTCTCGATCAACAGGAAATCATCGAGATAATGGATGACCCTGGAGCATCCGCCATGGTTGACCAAGACCCAGTGAAGAGCTGTGGCTAGTTGATCAAAGAGCCAGGGACTGCTCTTTGAACCAAATGTCAGTCTGTCTGAAAAATAGTACCGTTCCCTCCACTTGATGCCGTAATATTTCCACAAATGGGGTGAGACCGGAAGCAGCTTGAATGCGTCGGCGATGTCCGCCTTGGAAAGCCACGCGCCCGACCCCAGCTGGAGGATCAACCGAATGGCGTCGTCCAAGGTGGAGTACCGCATGGAGAAATCTTCTGAAGGGATGAGCGAATTTAAGCTAGGTGTGCTGGAAACATGAGGAGCAGAGAGGTCAAATATCAGCCTTTTTTTATTTGAAAATTTTTTCGTAACTAGGCCAATGGGGTTGGCCCTCCAGATGTCGAAGGGGGGGACTGTGAATGGACCCAGAAGGAAACCCTTGCTGATCTCGGACTGGATGAGGGTGTCTACTGATTCGGGATCCACCAAGGCAGAACGAAGATTGGGGCCTTCCCAAGTGGTTTGCGGGTAGGAAACTAGCCCTGTATGGAACCCTTGCGAGAATCCGGAGACCAAGAACTGCACAAAGGCGGGATCGTGGTGATGCAGCAGGAGGGCGGCTAGCAGATCAATGTTGACTCCGGCTAGTCATAGCTGTTTCGATGACCTTTGCGGACAAGACGACTGGGGGTGGGCCCTGAAACAGATCGTGCAAATATGCAGGGCCTTGCATTTTGAGAAATAGCAGTCGGACCAATTAAAATTGTTGCAGATTTGGCTTCTGCCCAAAAACACTATGGGCCTGCCCCATTTGTCTGCGTTCTGCCCTGAACTGGAAGAGGTGGAAGGGAGAGCGGAGGGTCTGCCTTGGGCCAGGGCCCCTGAGTTGGGACACCAGTCGGAGGAATGCAGGATGGACTGGCAGTTGGCGCAGGTGGGAGCTTTGAGGCCAGCGAAGTGCCTGCAGAAGAGCTCCATGTCTAATATGGACCAGTCCGTGATGTGCCGGAACTGGGACAGAGCCGCGGCGGCTTTGGCCGAGAAGGAACGATGGTAGTCGTAGAATGCGTGACCTCCGTACTTGTGTCCCAAATCAGTGACCCTGTAGAGGTAGGTGTCAAGTTCCTCTCTGCGATGCGGTTGGGCCGAGCACACGATGTCTCGGAAAAGGCTGAAGGCCAACACGAACTCTGGGATGGAGAGTTTTTTGTGCAGCCGGGCATCCTTGGACTTAAGGACCACCGATATATCTCCACAGGCAATGGTCCTGTTCTCATCGAAGTCGTGGGTGGAAATAAGTATGGAAGCCAAATTGACGTCTTTACCTGCCAAAATATCTTTCCGGACATTGTCGGGAACAAAATGTGATGGGGAAATTGTGAAGGAGCTGGGGGCTTGGGTCGGAGTTGGGGCATGGACGGTAGACGGGCCTGGAACTGGAGAGATGGAAGTGCTTGGGCTTGATGGCCTGGTTTCCACCGCTAGCAGCCGGGTCTGCATGTCGGACACTGAGCTGGTGAGAGTGTTGATCGCTGCATGAAGCTGGGTCAGCGCAGTCTGGACCGTGGACAGAGACACCTGTTCTGCAGCCGCTGGGACAGGTCTTGCCGTTAGCAGCCTATACAAGTCCGCTTTGCGGGCTGTGGCAGGATAGCGGATGCCTCTCCTGGTTAATTCGGCCATAAGTTTAGGGATGGTCCATTGCCTGCCTGAAAAGTTGCTTCCGTGGGCTGAGCCGGGTGATTCCGGGATGGAGCGAGTCTCGGCGATATCCGATGCGTGGGACATTATGCTGTGAAAAGGAAAATGGAGAGTGAGAAGGGTGGTTGAGCCACTTGACACCAGTGAGTGAGTCCGTGAAACCCTCTGAATGACACCGAAGAGTGACCCAATCTGTTACCAGGAAGAGGTTAAGAGGCCCAACCTACCTGATGCGCTGGCCTCAGCCCCCTGAAAGAAGGACCTGCTGATGCTGGTCTGACCCTGAGAACTTAAGTCGTGAAACCAACTTACCTGGACTCGGCTGATGAGATCGTAAATGAAACGACCTGGATGAAAGGTGACTAAGGACTGGTACCTTGGGGAATTCGCCTAGCGAAATTTGAGACGAGCAGGCCTCCGGAGGGACCCTAGAAACATGGGGTGACGTTGAAATAAGCAGGAGAAGGTGAAATCCTGACGTGAATCAGGGTGCGAAGGACGGCCCCTGCGTGATCCGATGCCTTGCAGGCGGCCGAACTCGTGAACTAGCTGCGGGCTGGAAGTGAAGCTCGTGAGGCGCGTTGAAGCGCCTGGGACGGGACGGGGCGGGTGAGTGGTGCGTGAGCGTGCGAACCTGTGCCTGATACGTGTCGAGGCGGTGGATGAAATCTGAAACATGCTCGGGAAGTGAGGTGTTCCGCTGGGTGGTAAACCATAGCGTGGATGGCGCTTGAGGAAGGAAAATTGAGATGAATCTGCTGCGTGGCAGACAATAGCGTGGATGGAACTTAAGGAAGGAAAAATTGACATGAATCTGCTGCGTGGCAGACAATAGCGTAAGCGAACCTGAGAAAATTGACATGAAACTGCTGCGTGGCAGACAATAGCGTGGATGGAACTTAAGGAAGGAAAATTGACATGAATCTGCTGCGTGGCAGACAATAGCGTGGATGGAACTTAAGGAAGGAAAAATTGACATGAATCTGCTGCGTGGCAGACAATAGCGTGGATGGAACTTAAGGAAGGAAAAATTGACATGAATCTGCTGCGTGGCAGACAATAGCGTAAGCGAACCTGAGAAAATTGACATAAATCTGCTGCGTGGCAGACAATAGCGTGGATGGAACTTAAGGAAGGAAAAATTGACATGAATCTGCTGCGTGGCAGACAATAGCGTAAGCGAACCTGAGAAAATTGACATGAATCTGCTGCGTGGCAGACAGTAGCGTGGATGGAACTTAAGGAAGGAAAAATTGACATGAATCTGCTGCGTGGCAGACAATAGCGTGAGCGAACCTGAGAAAATTGACATGAATCTGCTGCGTGGCAGACAATAGCGTGAGCGAACCTGAGAAAATTGACATGAATCTGCTGCGTGGCAGACAATAGCGTAAGCGAACCTGAGAAAATTGACATGAATCTGCTGCGTGGCAGACAATAGCGTGAGCGAACCTGAGAAAATTGACATGAATCTGCTGCGTGGCAGACAATAGCGTAAGCGAACCTGAGAAACTTGACATGAATCTGCTGCGTGGCAGACAATAGCGTAAGCGAACCTGAGGAAAAAAGACATGAATCTGCTACGTGGCAGATGATAACGTGGATAAAATTTTTTTTTTTTTTTTTTTTTTTTTTTAAGGAAGAAAAAACATTGGCATGACTCTGCTGGTAGATGGTGGCGTGGAATAAAAATGTGCGGTGTGCTGTTTTGCTGAGGCCCCTGTTTGTGGGGAGGCCTCAGCTGTCAGGTTTACCAGTTTGAGCATTGAATGCACATTTTGAGCATCCAGGAAGAACAGTCATTTGGGCTCCTGACCAAGTGCAGTATTTGTGAGCTGCACTGTCTGCAGGGTCCTGACTCTGCATTCATACTACCGCTGGCAAGGATGACACTTTTCTTGTAAGATGGTGAATCTGTGTCGGGCATATGCCCTCTGGTGGAGAGGGAGGGGAGGGCGGCCGGCGTCGGTGCTGCGTGGAGACCAGCCGGTGCAGGAGGTGGGGCCAGGTTGCGGGCGTGTGCAGTGAGTGGGAGCGCTGGGGACCCGGTTTTGACGCTGCCTGACGAGCAGCAAGGGGCGGCCAGGAAGCGACGTGTGAGTATGAGAGAGCGCGGCGCCGAGGCTCCCAACGGGGAGCAGCTCAAGGCGCCGCTTAGCTTACCGGGGGAGAGTGGTTCCAGGGGAGGTACTGGATTGAGCGAAAGCTGAGGGAGCAGCAGCGTTGGCAAACAGCAGCGGCACTGAATCCTTGCACTGAAGCCTTGATGCGCAGAGACGTCCGTGAAAGCGCGGCGTCTCTGATGGGAGCGTGAGGCGGCGCTAAATAGGCCTCCTCCGCCCCTCCCACAAACACAGGCTGAGCTTCAGCCTTAGTACCTGTCCGTGATTTTGGGATAAGTTGTCCAGAAAAAAAAATTCTGGTTAGCAACCCTGTTGCTCCACATGTTTTCAGGGAACAGGTTTAGGACAAGCTTTAGAATGTTATTAAAATATGTTCATAGTAACAAAGAACAGCAACATATGTTGTCATCTTGTGGACCTAAGTGATCTGCCAGGAGGCATGTGACAGGTCCCATGCTATGATGCAGAGACAAGAGTTGTACAGTAAACAACTACATAATGCTATAGGAGCAAGTAGCTCATGTGTAAAGGGCCCATAGTGAATAAGGACTAGAGATGTCCCAAACTATTCGCCAGTGAACAGTTCCCGGCGAACATAGCTTGTTCGCGTTCGCCGCGGTGGGCGAACATATGCGATGTTCGGTCCGCCCCCTATTCATCATCATTGAATAAACTTTGACCCTGTACACCACAGTCAGCAGACACATTCCAGCCAATTAGCAGCAGACCCTTCTACCTCCTGAACAGCATCTATTTTAGATTAATTCGGAAGCTGCATTCTTAGTGAGAGGAGGGACAGTGTAGCTGCTGCTGATTTAATAGGGAAACCGATAGCTAGGCTAGTGTATTCAGTGTCCACTGCAGTCCTGAAAGACTCATCTGATCTCTGCTGTAAGGACAGCACCTCAAAAAGCCCTTTTTAGGGCTAGAACATCAGTCTGCTTTTTTTTCCCCTGTGTAATCTAATTGCAGTTGCCTGCCAGCTTGTGTGTCAGGCTCACAGCGTATACTGTGCCCACTTGCCCAGTGCCACCCCTCATATCTGGTGTCACAGTAGCTTGCATAAAAAAAAAAAAAACTTTTTTGACTGTAATATAATAGCAGTCCGTTGCCTGCACGTGTGTGTGTTTCAGGCCCTGCAAGTCCACAGTGTCACCAGCGCAACTCAAATCTGGCGTCATCACAGTAGATTATATTTAAAAAATATATATAATTTTGACTGTGAAATAATAGCAGTCAGTTGCCTGCACGTGTGTGTGTTTCAGGCCCTGCAAGTCCACAGTGTCACGAGCGCAACTCATATCTGGTGTCATCACAGTAGATTACATAAAAAAAATTAAAAAAATTGACTGTGAAATAATAGCAGTCAGTTGCCTGCATGCGTGTGTGTTTCAGGCCCTGCAAGTCCACAGTGTCACGAGCGCATCTCATATCGGGTGTCACAGCCTCTGCGGAGCTGGGAATTTTTTTGCCACGTTACTGGACGCTCATGCGCAATGCCTGTAGGCTCATGCGTCCTTTTGAGGAGGTGACAAACCTAGTCAGTCGCACCGAAGGCACCATCAGCGACATCATCCCATTTGTTTTCTTCCTGGAGCGTGCCCTGCGAAGAGTGCTGGATCAGGCCATAGATGAGCATGAAGAGGAAGAGGAAGAGTTGTGGTCACCATTATCACCACCAGAAACAGCCTTATCAGCATCGCTTGCTGGACCTGCGGCATTGCTGGAAGAGGAATGTGGCTTTGAGGAGGAGGCAGACCAACCACAGCAGGCATCCGAGGGTGCTCGTTGTCACCTATCTGGTACCCATGGTGTTGTACGTGGCTGGGGGGAAGAACAGACCTTCAGTGAGATCAGTGAGGACGAGGAACGGGACATGAGGAGCTTGGCATCCAACCTTGTGCAAATGGGGTCTTTCATGCTGTCGTGCCTGTTGAGGGACCCTCGTATAAAAAGGCTGAAGGAGAACGACCTGTACTAGGTGGCCACGCTACTAGACCCCCGGTATAAGCAGAAAGTGCCTGAAATGTTAACGAATTACCGGAAGTCGGAAAGGATGCAGCAGTTCCAAAAATAAATTTAAAAGTATGCTTTAAACAGCGTATAAGGGTAATGTCACAGCACAGCGGGAATCTAACAGGGGAAGAGGTGAAAGTAATCCTCCTCCTACCACGCCAGCAAGGACAGGACGCTTTACAGACGTGTTGTTGATGGAGAACATGCAGAGCTTTTTAAGTCCTACGCATCGCCACAGCACTTCGGGGTCCACCCTCAGAGAACGACTCGACCGACAGGTAGCAGACTACCTCGCCTTAAATGCAGATATCGACACTCTGAGGAGCGATGAACCCCTTGTCTACTGGGTGTGTAGGCTTGACCTGTGGCCTGAGCTATCGCAATTTGCGATAGAACTTCTGGCCTGCCCCGCTTCAAGTGTTCTGTCAGAAAGGAGCTTCAGTGCAGCAGGAGGTATTGTCACTGAGAAGAGAAGTCGCCTAGGTAAAACAAGTCTAGATTACCTCACCTTTATTAAGATGAATGAGGGATGGATCTCTGAATGCCGGATGACTTGCGTGACTTATCCGCCACCAACTAGGGTTCAAGCCGCAGTGTTTTAGGGCACTTTCTGCCTGGGAAACATCATTTTTTTCTGGCCGCTGCTGCAGCAGTGGCTGCAACAATACCTAATTTTTCAGGCATGTGTACATGCCTAATTTTTCTGGCTTCTGGTGCTGCACTGTGGCTGCAAAAAACAAACAAAAAAAAAGGCACATACATGTGTAAATTCCCCTTTGTGATCGTTACCTTGTTGTGGTGAAGGGGCTTACGTATTACAATGAAGCGACCACCTCTATGAGTGTGTTGGCAATGGCAATGTTGGCACACCCCAGATGATAAGGTCGTTTCTTCATTGTGAACAGACCAAAAGCGATCGGCTGGATAATTTTGCTTAGAAAAAACATGAATTTTCTTTGTGATCATCTAAGGTGATCATTAAAGCCTACTAGGCCAACAATGGGCCCACACTGCAGAATCATTGTTTTCTGGGTCATTTAACTATCACTGAACTACCTCAGCACGACCATAGGCTTTGAAAAAACCCCATTACCTGCAATCTCCCAAACGTGCGCACGAGCACAGTCATCACTACACCAAGATTGACGCATAGAGGAATAAAATTTATGTCATGAGGGTGTCAACTATTGACAACTCTTTGCGGTTGTCTAAAATCTATTCCATACACGTCCCCTGATAGGGGATGTAACAGGGATTAAACTAATTGGAATAGTGCTACTTAACACACCTTATAATAATAATAATAATACTAGTGGACGTAACAGGGATTAAACTGATAGGAATAGTACTACTTAACACACCACTCATATCTGGTGGCACAGTACATTGCACGCGCAGTGCCCCAAATTGGAAGTAGGAGGACCGACCAAGCATCTTTTTCCATCTCCCGGTTCCTAAAATCTATTCCATACATGTCCCCTGATAGGGGACGTAACAGGGATTAAACTGATAGGAATAGTACTACTTAACACACCACTCCTATCTGGTGGCACAGTACATTGCACACGCAGTGCCCCAAATTGGAAGTAGGAGGACCGGTCAAGCATCTTTTTCCATCTCCCGGTTCCTAAAATCTATTCCATACACTTCCCCTGATAGGGGACGTAACAGGGATTAAACTGATAGGAATAGTACTACTTAACACACCTTATAATAATAATAATACTAGTGGACGTAACAGGGATTAAACTGATAGGAATAGTACTACTTAACACACCACTCATATCTGGTGGCCCAGTACATTGCACGCGCAGTGCCCCAAATTGGAAGTAGGAGGACCAACCAAGCATCTTTTTCCATCTCCCGGTTCCTAAAATCTATTCCATTCACATCCCCTGATAGGGGACGTAACAGGGATTAAATTGATAGGAATAGTACTACTTAACACACCTTATAATAATAATAATAATAATAGGGGACGTAACAGGGATTAAACTGATAGGAATAGTACTACTTAACATAGCACTCATATTGAGATTGCATAGTACATTACACGGCGCACGCGCAGTGCCCCAAATTGGGGTTAAGAGGACCGACCAAGCATCTTTTTCCATCTCCCTATTCCTAAAATCTACTATTTCATACAAGTCCCCTGATAGGGGACGTAACAGGGATTAAACTGATAGCAATAGTACTACTTAACACACCTTATAATAATAATAATAGGGGACGTAACAGGGATTAATCTGATAGGAATAGTACTACTTAACACACCACTCATATCTGGTGGCACAGTACATTGCACGGCACACGCGCAGTGCCCCAAATTGGAAGTAAGAGGACCGACCAAGCATCTTTTTCCATCTCCCGGTTCCTAAAATCTACAATTTCATACAAGTCCCCTGATAGGGGACGTAACAGGGATTAAACTGATAGGAATAGTACTACTTGAACACACCACTCATATCTGGTCACACAGTACATTGCAAGCCGTACACGCAGTGCCCCTAACTGGAAGTAAGAGGACCGAGCAAGCACCTTTTTCCATCTCCCGGTTTCTAAAATCTATTCCATACACCGGCCCCTGATAGGGGACAAAACAGAGATTAAACTGGTAAGAACAGATTTTTTTAATAAAAAAAAAAAGAGGACAGACTCTGCGGAGCTGGGTATTTTTTGGCCGCGTTACTGAGTGCTCATTCACAATGGCTGTAGGCTCATGCATCCTTTTGCGAAGGTGACAAACCTGGTCAGTCAAACCCAAGGCAACATCATCGACCTCATCCTATATGCGTTTTTTCTGGAGCGTGCCCTGCGAAGAGTGCTGGATCAGGCCGTAGATGAGCATGAAGAGGAAGAGCTGTGGTCACCATCACCACTAGAAGCAGCCTTGTCGTCGTCGATTGCTGAACCTGCGGCAACGCAGAGAGAGGAGTCTGAAGAAGAGGAGTCAGAGGAGGAAGGTGGCTTTGAGGAGGTGGAAGACCAAACACAGCAGGCATCCCAGGGGGCTTGTTGTCACCTTTCGGGGACCCTTGGTGTTGTATGTGGCTGGGTGGAGGAAGAGACCTTCAATGACATCAGTGAGGACAAGGAACGAGACATGGCTAGCTTGGTATCCAACCTTGTGCAAATGGGGAGTTTGCGGTTGTGCAAATGGACTGTTTGCGGTGTGTTAAACGGGGAGTTTGGTCTGTCAGAGTTTGGTCTGTTACTGTGAAGCGGGCGTAACCCTTACACTACCTGATCGATGCATTGCGGAAATTCGCGTTCGCCGTTCGCGAACTGAAAATTTTATGTCCGCGACATCTCTAATAAAGACTCAGTTTTACTTACATAGGAAATTCAGTTAGAGACTGCACCTGTACCCTATGTTTCATATCGGTTGTCCAGGTTATATGATGTCATGTTTTGGCTGCAGTGTTGACGTCCTGTATACTGCTGGGGACAATCACTGGCCTCTGCAGTGTACATTATTTGGCATAATGTATCTAAGTTATCCCCTTGTATTTTACATAAAGAAAACCAGTATAATAAAGTAATGATGCATTTGTATTATACACCAGAGATATAACAAATATTTAATCCATAATTTCTGACAGTTAATGGGTATTGTTAAGCAAACTTGTGTTTTAAGTTCGGTGTCTAAAGTTTGGGTTCGGGTTATCGAAGAATCGTGTTATGGATTCTAAATTCCGTTATGGTCCATGGTAGCAGAATCTATAACGCGATTCTTCGATAACCCTAACCCGAAATTTAGACACTGAACTTACAACACAAGTTCGCTCAACACTATTAATGGAGATCCCAAAGATATGTGGGTCCTCTATTGTATAACTTTTGGACATGCCCTTTAATTAAAACATACTAGGTCACCGTTCAATCATTGTGGATGTATTGCAGGACTGGGTTTTACAATTCCTCTTGTCCCTGCACAGTCTGCCACTGGCAGCATTGATTTGATAGTGTCAGACTATGCAGGTACTGGCAAATCACAGCACTCAGTAAAGAGAATTTGTTTTTAAATGAAGAAGTAATTTATTCCATCCCTTGGGTGCACAAATATTAATTGCGGCCATCCCGGACCTTGTTCACGGCCTGAATATGAAGACAAATACAATCATGAGTCACGCAGGACTGTAAAAATATAAAGTAAGTAACAAAAAGTGCATAAAAGGAACAAAAAGAGACAATGTCCAATAGTCTCATATTAGCACCACACTACAATATTCAAGTGTGTGTCAACCTATCCTCCTACTTAGACTATGCAGGTACACCCCCCCCCCCCAACTGAGAACATCAAGGAGTCAATATTCTAGTAGGAATAACAGAAGAACAGTACAACATAGAGTTATAAGAAAAGATGCTCCTGAATTGTTATTCCATGTAGAATACAATTATTTACTAAAATATACATGCCAGGGAAGGTCTGAACAGTCTTCTTTAACCAACCTATCCCACTGGACTCTTTTTCTGTTGTACTTAATGCACCCCCTAAAGGGGTTACATAAACTGGCTGCAAAAACATGGAATATGTGACAGCCTACCTGAATGATATTATACAGTTTGGTGCTCATGGGGCAATTTCTGAGTAATCCGGGCTTGAAACTGAGCTCAGATGACCGTCCTTATTGTATAACTTGTCTTCTAAGGGTGCGTGTACAAAGGCAGATAACAGAAAGTGGGTGACATATAGTTTTGTTTTGGTGGGTGCAATGCACCATTTTTGTACCCCTGACACAAAAATATACTGTATTTTTCACCCTATAAGACGCACCCCCCCCAAATGGGGGGGGGGAAGTTAGTGCATCTTATGGGGTGAATATAGGTGTAAACATAGGGTAAAAAAGCATATCCGGCGCTTGTGGCCTCTGAAGTCACTGTACCTGCGATCACGCATCTGGCGGCGCTTGTGTTGCTAGGCAGAAGGAGCGATGCGGGTGTTCGTAGGCTGGGATCGGGCACCGCCTCAGATGGTGATGCAGGGGCGGGTCGGCTCTGCGGGCTGTTCGTGGTATGGACCGGCTGGCCTCAGCAAGTGCTGGGTGGTACGGACCGGCCGGCCCGAAGCGCTGTTATGGAGAGGGGAGGAGGAGGAAAGTTGGAGCGCAGGAGCAGGCAGACGAGGGGCGGAGAAGGCATGTGTGACAGGGAAGTCTGCTCCTACCTTGGCTCAGTCGTCACACTGCCTGCACGCATAGTGTCTTAAGTATGCCATATTCAATAACTCTGCATGTCAGTGAATGGACATTCAAAGGCTGAAAACTTGTCCTGATTACCGCATGTCCTGATAAGTTCATACCTTTATTGTTCCTCTTTGGAACATGACCTTCTGTCTGTCTGGCTGCACCCCAGTCTGGGCAAACAGCTGTGCCTTGAAGACCATTGGAGGCTCTTTGGTGTTTAGCACATTATCAAACATTTCCTTCCCCCACTTCACATTTACTGGTGGCAAAAAAATGCTACTGGCTGCATGCAGACCTGTGCCCTGCCAGAAAGACATCCCTAAGGTACCCCTAATGACCCCACTGCTAATAAAATGCCCCGCATAAAGTGCCCCCCCAATAAAAAAAGTGACCGCCCTCCTAATAAAGTGACCCCACTCCTAATAAAGTGACCCCCCCCATATAAAGTGACCCCCTTATTAAGGCGTCATGCAGACATCCGTGGAGCACTGTCCGTGATATCCCAGCCTGCCGTCCTGCTGAGTGCACGAAGCGCATGGCGTCATTGGTTGCTATGACGCCATGCGCTTCGTGCACTCAGCAGGACAGGATTTCACAGATCGTGCTCCATGGATATCTGCGAGACTCCTTAAAGTGTTACTAGATCCCCCTTTCCCAATAAGTACTGTATGTCAGCAGCATATGCCCCCATAAACTTGTGTCAGCAGCAGATCCCCCCATAACATTGTGTTAGTGGCAGATCCCCCCATAACATTGTCATCTACTGATGTTCTCAGCTACAGTACCCCCATAATTGTAGTGCTAACAGTTCTTCCATTACTGTATTCTATTGCATAAAAAAACCTAGTCTCCTGATGCATATTGTACATTTCTGAATGATGTCAAAGCAGAAAAGGCTTTCTTATAAAATTCTTTTTAAACTAGAGGTGATAAAATACGCCAAAGAACATGGAAACAAGGCAGCGGAGAGACATTTTGGGCCACCTCCAACTGAAAAGATGATTCATGAATGCAGGAAACAAGAGGATCAGTTGGAGAAAGCAGAGAAAAGTAAACACACTTTTCGTGGGTGTGCTGCAAAGTGGCCACAGCTATACGTGGACATTAAGAATGGATCACACGTCACAGGAACAACAGCTTCTCAGTATTCACAAAAATGATCATATATGAAGCCAAACGTCTTGCTGCAGAGAAAGGCGTTGATGACTTCACTGGATCGGCATCATGGTGCTACAGATTCATGAGAAGATGTGGCCTTGCTATGCGCACCAAAACAAGAATTGCACAAAAATGCCCAAAGAATGAGTCCAAGATTCTTTCTTTTCATAACTTTGTGCTGGATTCAAGAAAGAAACATGGCTATGAAATAGCCAGATTGGGAACATGGATGAAGTCCCGTTAACCTTCGATGTTCGATCGAATAGGACTGTCGATGTGAGAGGGGCAAAAACCGTAACGGTGATGACCTCAGGACACAAGAAGACGCATTACACGCTTGTCTTGTCCTGCTATACAGATAGCACCAAGCTGCCACCAATACTGATTTTTAAAAGGATGACCATGCCAAAAGAGGTGATCCCTCGAGGAGGGATTTCCATGTTCACGACATAGTTTTTCACCCTCTAAAACCTAGCTGCGTCTTATGGGGCGAAAAATATGGTAATAGTTAATCCGTCTGTTAGTTCGATGGGTGACTTATACCAAGTTTTGGTGTGAGATACACGTGCACTGCATATGTGACAGGGAAATTAATATAGTTAATCTGTCTGTTAGTTCAGTGGGTGACATATACCCATTTTTGGTGTGAGGTACACCTGCACTGTATACGCAACAGGGAAATTAATATAGTTAATCTGTCTGTTAGTTCGTTGGGTGACATACGGTATACCCATTTTTATACCTGGCAGAGAAATTAATATAGTTAATCTGACTGTTAGTTCTGTGGGTGACATATACTAATTTTTGGTGTGAGGTACACCTGCACTGAATACGTGACAGAGAAATTAATATAGTTAATCTATCTGTTAGTTCGGTGGGTGACATATGCCCATTTTTGGTGTGAGATACACGTGCACTTTATACGTGACAGTGAAATTAATATAGTTAATATGACTGTTAGTTTGGTGGGGGACATATTCCTATTTTTGATGTGAGGTACACCTGCACTGCATACGTAACAGAAATTAATATAGTTAATCCGTCTGTTAGTTCAGTGGGTGACATATGCCCATTTTTGGTGTGAGATACATGTGCACTGCATATGTGACAGTCAAATTAATATAGTTAATCCTTCTGTTAGTTCGGTGAGTGATATATTACCATTTTTGGTGTGAAGTACACCTGCACTGCATACGTGACAGGGAAATTAATATGGTTAATCTGACTGTTAGTTCAGTGGGATGAATGAGGAGAGCATCAAATAAGGGATGTGGCCCTGGTCGTGGTGCTGCTGGTATTGGTGGAGCTCCTGTTGCCGGGAGAGGACGTGGTCGATCTGTGCCAGCTACACGCCCAAATGAAACACCTTCCTCAGGTGCATGTAGGCGACAGGATGTTCAGCGTCATTTTGTAGGCCCGAATACTGGTGTACAAATGGAGAGGCCAGAACAAGTAGAGGCGGTAGTAGATTGAATGGCTGACAGTGCCTCCAGTTCCTTCAGATTGTCTCCCACCCGGTCCCCTGCTAAAAAACGCAGAGTTGGCACCTGCAGCACATGGGCATCTGTCTTTCACCTCACACCCTTGCAAATCAGCCAAGCAGTCTGAGCCCCAAGTCATGCAGCAGTCTCTTATGCTTTTTGATGACTCTGCTGGTAGTGTTTCCATGGGCCATCCACCTAGCCCTGCCCCAGAAGTGGAAGAGATTGAGTGCTACTGATGCCCAACCACTTATGTTTCAGGATGTGGACATGGGTGGACCACCGCAGCATGTCTCTGATGATGATGACGAAACACAGGTGTAAACTGCTGCGGCAACTAAGATAAATTAGCAATTCTGTCATTTTTTTATAATTTTTTTACGCCGTTCAGCATAGGGGATAATTTACATGATATTTATGTAGTCCATGTTGTTACAGACGGGGCAATACCAAATATATGGGGAAGATATTTTTTTTGCAATTTTTTTCATTTAAAAAATGTATTTTTTATGGGATTTTTTCTGATTGAATAAATTCACTTTTTAAAAACTTTGTTTAACACTTAATAGTCCCACAAGGGGATTATAACAGATAGCTTTTTGATTGCTTTTAAAATGCAATGCACTATCCCTATATTGGCCTCTTGTTCCCATAAAACTCAGCTCTCAGTGGAGTGAATGTTTCTTCAGCTCCTGTCTCTGGTGAATAATGATTCTAGCAGCAGGAGCTGGGGGGAATTCCCAGACAGGCTGTGTGTGAGGCTGGCTGTGATTGGTGAAAACTCTTGCTGTGTGAGAAGCTGGCTGTGATTGGTCTAGACTTCTGCCCAGCAACAACAGATTAACACTATACTTTCTGTTGTTTCTGCTGTGTCACTGAGCTTACCTTTCATTACAAAATGAATCTTAGAGGCATATTATCTTTTCCTGCTTCTGTGAACACAAAATATATAACAGTTATATGACATCCAAAACATGATGTCACAGTAAATAACTCTTCTTTTGTCTTTAACACATAAACATAGGAACTGTATTAATGTTATTTGCAGGTTTAGCTGTATACACATATAAGCTATACTAGCAACCTGGAACAGGTCCTAGCTGGCCAGCTACACATCCCTATCATCTCCTAGCAACCATGCATGAAAATCGCACCGCATCTGCACTTGCTTGCGTGCTTGATCACTTGGTGTTACAATTTTTGTGATGTAAGGTGACAAAAAATAGCTTTTTTTGCCACTGTTTTTATTTATTAATTTTTTTACGTTGTTCACCTAAGTTTTTGAGTCATGTGATATTTTTATATATCTGGTTGTTACGGACGTGGTGATACCTAATGTGTATACTTTTTTTATTTCACTTTAACACAATAATAGCAGTTTTGAAACAAAAAATGATGTTTTAATGTCTCCGTTTTCTGAAAGCTATATATTTTTTTTTTTCTGAGCAAATTTCTTATGTGGGGGCTTATTTTTTGCGGGATGAGGTGACGTTTTTATTGTTACCATTTCGTGAGACATGTAGGGTGACAAAAATAGTTTTTTTTTTACACAGTTTAAAAAAAAAAGTATGGTGTTTATCTGATGGAATGGATCATGTGAGATATTTATAGAGTCAGTCGTCACGGACGTGGCAATACCAAATATGTCAATTTTTATTTTTTATTTTTTTAAATGTCATACTAAACCTCTGGGTGACATTTAACTTAATTTTTTTCACCATTGATTTCTCCTGTAATTGGGGCTGACATAGTAGCCCCAGTCACAGGGGAATAACACCCCCCAGAGGGGCTGTACAGCATAATACAGCGCTGTGCAGCCTCAGTGCAGGGCTGCTATAGACCCAACAGCTCCTGCACTCTCCCGGCCCCAGAGTTCACATGACCACCACCGGGCCGGGATAAGAAGCAGCATAGCGCTTCCTGATCTGTATACACAGCACTCATTGAGCGCTGTGTGTACAGCGATCTAGAAGGCAGGGACACCCAAGAACGGTCCCTGCTTTCTCTCTGGGTTGCCCTGCTGTCATTGACAGCGGGCCCCCCACTCGGCAGCTGCACGATTAGCGTGTATCTGCCATCTCTGAATGGACGTTCCAGAACGTACATTCAGAGATAAACGACCTCCCTTAAGACATTTATAGTAAATGGGCGGTTGTGAAGTCTTTAGAAGGATCCTATACCATGTGAGGACTCCAATGATGCAAATAAATGTGATGATTGCAATCTGTACTGTATTACAGACCTCTGCCTTTTGTTCCCGGCTTACCCATATATACTATATTGTAATTATATATAAATATAAACAGTACAGACCAAAAGTTTGGACACACCTTCTTATTCAAAGAGTTTTCTTTATTTTCATGGCTATGAAAATTGGAGATTGACACTGAAGGCATCAAAACTATAAATTAACACATGTGGAATTCTATACATAGAATATGACATATTTTCAGTTGTTTCACACTTTTTTGTTATGTATATAATTCCACATGTGTTAATTCATAGTTTTGATGTCTTCAGTGTGAATCTACAATTTTCATAGTCATGAAAATAAAGAAAACTCTTTGAATGAGAAGGTGTGTCCAAACTTTTGGTCTGTACTGTATATATATATACAAAACAATCACCGATCCACTATTAGGAAAAAACGCCAGAATTTACCCATTCCTAAACATTTTGTGGAGAAGAACCATTCTGAGAAACAATTAAAATGTTGGAATTTTGATCATATTCCGCTGCCCAGACATGGAGGTAATAGAATCTTGCTACTAAAAAAAAAGGAATTGTTTTGGATACATACACTTAACACCTTGAGACCCAATGGTTTGAACGTAGACTACAATTTAGGGGTATATTCATAAGGGGTGGTTTGCCCCCTAATGTCCGTTTGTATTTTCTGTTCTGCTTTAGTCCTGTAGTGGGTGATGTTAGTTAGACATAAGTGTTCATATAAGATCTTACTCATGATCCTATTCTCTCTATTTTTCATAGATTTCTTGATACAAGAAGAGGAACAATATGGAGAAGATGCTAGCATACCATATGGATAAACATCGTTATCCCATGCCTGTCCAGCATTATCTTATTATGGTTTATTTGTGCTTTGGCCCAGGTTGAGTCTCGACAGATATCTTCACAAATAGTAGAATATATCCCATGGTTGTCAGGAGAACCCTGTCTTTGGCGGTGTCAGGAGGCGTTTATGGGGCGGCGCTTGAATGCACGATTGACACGGTAGTGCCGATCGGGCTCATACTGCATGCCCAGCATTAGGATATTGTACCCCCTTGAATAGGGGTGTCCATTTCCTTTTTTTGCTTCCTGTGAGCCGTTTACTATAAGAATAATACAACTTTGGGTTACCTTGCCAGCATCCAACATGGCGCTTCTGGACATGGGTTCATGTGAGCATGCGCGTTGGAATGCTGACAGATACTTCAGGTCTGTTATGGCTTGCATAACTTCTTCCAAGCTAATTGGTTGGTCTAGTCGTTTACGCTGCGTTGTAGTAAGGGTAGGTATAGTTATGTCTTCCAAATAGGCAGCTATTTCTGCTTCAGTTTCTGTTATGCTAGATCTATATAGATCTATATAGATCTCGGTAGAAGTGTGTAAAGGCGCGGAGTATCGCCTCTTGCATGTTGGGCAGTTGTCCCGTAGAATCTCTAACTGCAAAAATTGTTGAGGATGGTGAGTCATGACCGACTAGTTGAGCCAATAGTTTAGCTGACTGATTTCCCAGTTTGAATGCTGTCTGTTTCAAGAAAAATTATTTCCTATCAGCCTTGTCCCTAAGTGTCACTAAATATTGTCTTCCCGCTTGGAGCCACGCGTTTCTATTGGTATCAGTTGGGTGGTTAATATATCGCTGTTCCAGTGTATTACACCAGGATTCCAGCTCTGCCTCTGAAAGTTTAGTGTCTTTTTTTATATAGTATATGCTGGAGTGTAGGGCCCCCTGAAGAAATGCGTTTAAGGTGTCCCACCCTACTGCCATATAATGTTCATTTTCATATGTCATTAGAAACTCTTGTAGTTGGTAGGGGATTCCGTCCGCTGATCCTAAAAGGTTCAGCCAGAAGGGATACATATGCATCCTATACATTGTTGAAGAAGTGCCTCTTATCAGGGTGCCCAGTATTGGTGAGTGATCCGATATTCCCTTGGGGAGATATGTTATTGCCCTTAGATATAGAACATCATCACCTCATTACCCAACATATAATCTATTCGGGTTAGGGAGTCGTGCCGGCCGCTGTAGCAGGAGTATACCTTATCGGTGGGTTACGTAGTTCTCCAGAGGTCTAGCCATCTAAATTCAGTCAGGAACCTACCAAGTCGTGAGGGAGTCCCTGCATTTTTGGGTCTGCATTTCCCTGGTGATGGTCGAGTGAGGGGTTTAACATCATATTTAGGTCACCCATGCAGATTATTCTAGCTTTCGGATATGAGGCCACAAATGTAGCGGCCAGGTGAAGGACCTGCATAGAGCCTGGGGTTGGGTTATATATCCCTATTAATCTATACTGTACATTATCAATTAGAGAGTGAACAAAGACATATCTGCCTTCTGAATCAATGAGTTTTTCACCTCTCAGCGCAGTTGTTTGTGCACTATTAAGGGCACTCCTAGTGAAGAAGAGGTGTGATATGAATGCACGGCCTATTGTACCTAGGGTTTTTTTAATACCCGAGAGGTATTGGCGATGAGATGTGTCTCCTGCAAGCAAAGGAGCTGCGGATTATAGTTTCTAATAAAGGCAAGCACCATAGATCTCTTTTCTGGTGTCCACAAGCTCCTAAGATTCCATGATAGTATTTTCAGTTCAGCCATGGATTCAGATGCAGATATTAGTGGAGGCTAATACAGTGGATGCAGTAACAATGCTACATAAACAATTACTGTATATATAACAAATAAAACATAGTTATTATAGAACCAGAAGAAACAACCCTTTAAAGTTGCGAACAATCAGTGTTTTCTAACGTTATACTGTCTAAGTATTAAGTCTGTAATAATTTTCTATTTCAGACTATAGACCAGTAAATCCGGGATGCCTCCACCTATGATGTCAGTTGGCAGAGGCATGCGGGCTTCGGCCACAGAAATAATGTGTCCATACCAGTAAGCTGCAGGCATATAATAAAGCCCTATATTATTAACCAAGGTAAGACAAAACCTAACAGGGAGGGTTTTGCCAGAAAAACAAAAATTCACACATATCTTAATGAGAGCAAACCAGTCCGCTGGCATTGTCAGACGACCGTGTCTAGATGGGCCAGACGTTTCAGCATCTCGGTGATCGTCGCCATAGGGCCAGACATTCGGAGACCTCTCAAGGGGAGTTGAAGAATATCGCTCTGTTGCCGTCCACCACTCTGAGTCTTTCACGGCTGTGTCATGGTCTGGTGTAGTGGACCATGACACTTTTGCCATGCATGCTTGTTGCTGGTGGCAACATGTTGTTTTGCATGTTTTGACACTTCCCGTTTAAGTTGTGTGTCCCTTTCCATCCTGGTGTGTTCGGGGTTAAGATTTGTCTTCCTTGGTGTGGAACTGGGTGTGGTCTCTAGGCTCTATTTATCCTTGTGTTTTGAGCCTGAGTTCTATTATTTTGTCTCCAGCCTTGGTGTGTGTGTTGGAGTGTTGATGTTCCTGGTTTCCATCTGTCCAGTCTTAAGGCCATCCTAGTTGAATATCTATGTCACCCCCTTGTTTCTATATTCTATCCCCTACCCTTACCTGTTGTGTTTGGTGTGGGTTTATGTTATGGGTGTGTGGTGATGTCTTGTTTGGTGTTATGCCTGGCATGGTTGCTAGACATCCCCTTGTCTGTCTATGCCTTCGAAATGGGGTCCCATTGGTTTCCCGGAAGGATGAACCTAAAGTTTAGGAGCAGCCTTGCCTGGAGCCAGCTTGCATCCGGTGTTCGCAGGAGGTTCCAGGTTGTTTGGTTGTCGTTGTTCCATCTTTGCTACGGCAGGTAAGTGTCTGTTGTTCTGGTGTGTTTTACCTGGTGCTTACCTGCCATTCAGTTGCAGTTCTATCTATCTTTTCTCTTCTGTTACTAGGCCACTGGAGACTCCGGTTCATCTGTGTCCTTGAGGAACCGGTTGACTCCTATTCCTGACCCTTATGCATGGGACCGTTAGGGTCAGCAGTATCTAGGTTCCAGTGTATGAGCCCTCCCACCTTTAGGGGGCGCTGTAGGAGGTGACCTGCGCCTTTTTCCTGTGTCCAGGCTTAGTATTAGCTCTCTTAATACAGTGGGGAGTTTCCCCCACTTCCCCACTGTGACAGAGTCTGGCACCCATTTAGTACTGGATATTTGCTTCTCGCAGGCGTCTTTTGACATCCATAAAGGTGGGACGTTGTTTCTAGCTAGAGCCAATATCTTGTCCCTGTCTTTTCAATTGAGGAGTCTTGCAAGAATGGGGTGAGGTGGTGCCCCTGGTGGAGTAGGTTTTGCCGGTACTCTATGTGCCCGTTCCACCGCAAAGGCTGAGGATAAATTTGCATCTGGAAAAAGTTCTTTCATCCAATTTTCTATTAATTCATCAGGCGCCCTTCCTTCAGCTCTTTCAGGCAATCCGATGATTCTAATATTGTTTCTATGGAGTCTATTTTTTTTAGGCCATCTGCTTTTTTCTTCCATTGCTCCGCTTTGGTATTTAGTTCTGAGATGGATCTTGGAATAGTAGCGGTGGAATCCTCTATAAGGGATATATGTTCTTCAGTTTGTTGGACTTGTTCTCGCAGATTCTGCAGGTCTTGGCGCAGTAGACCCAGATCTATCTTGACTTCAACCAGTTTTCCTGTAAGGGAAGTCTTGCATGCGATGATAGCTTCCAAGACCTGAGTGGTTACTTGTTTGAGCGGGGGTTCTTCATGGTCCTCCTCCTGGGGAGTCATTCGGGATGGTGTTTCGGCCACTGTACTTGCTCTAGTGTGCACATTTAGTTTCAGTAATGGCGATCGCGCTTTCTCCTCTGGTTGTCTGGCAAATTTGCACAGTTTTTCAGTGGTGCTTTGTGGTTTTTGTGGCCCCATTGTAATACCAAGATAGCAAACAGTTCTATACTAATCAGAGCAAAGATCAGGGCTTATTATGGTATAGCGTACTGTGCATATACAATGGTATGGGTAGCAGTTTCAAGACTTGTGTTCTCTAGGGGTATTTGATTTTTTTCGTATATACAGTACATACCAAAAGTTTGGACACACCTTCTCATTCGAAGAGTTTTCTTTATTTTCATGACTATGAAAATTGTAGATTCACACTGAAGGCATCAAAACAATGAATTAACACATGTGGAATTATATACATAACAAAAAAATGTGAAACAACTGAAAATATGTCATATTCTAGGTTCTTCAAAGTAGCCACCTTTTGCTTTGATTACTGCTTTGCACACTCTTGGCATTCTCTTGATGAGCTTCAAGAGGTAGTCACCTGAAATGGTTTTCACTTCACAGGTGTGCCCTGTCAGGTTTAATAAGTGGTATTTCTTGCCTTATAAATGGGGTTGGGACCATCAGTTGCGTTGTGGAGAAGTCAGGTGGATACACAGCTGATAGTCCTACTGAATAGACTGTTAGAATTTGTATTATGGCAAGATAAAAGCAGCTAAGTAAAGAAAAAAGAGTGGCCATCATTACTTTAAGAAATGAAGGTCAGTCAGTCCGAAAAATTTGGAGAACTTTGAAAGTGTCCCCAAGTGCAGTCACAAAAACCATCAAGCGCTACAAAGAAACTGGCTCACATGTGGACCGCCCCAGGAAAGGAAGACCAAGAGTCACCTCTGCTGCGGAGGGGAGGATAAGTTCATCCGAGTCACCAGCCTCAGAAATCGCAGGTTAACAGCAGCTCAGATTAGAGACCAGGTCAATGCCACACAGAGTTCTAGCAGCAGACACATCTCTAGAACAACTGTTAAGAGGAGACTGTGTGAATCAGGCCTTCATGGTGGAATATCTGCTAGGAAACCACTGCTAAGGACAGGCAACAAGCAGAATAGACTTGTTTGGGCTAAAGAACACAAGGAATGGACATTAGACCAGTGGAAATCTGTGCTTTGGTCTGATGAGTCCAAATTTGAGATCTTTGGTTCCATCCACCGTGTCTTTGTGCGACGCAGAAAAGGTGAACGGATGGATACATGCCTGGGTCCCACCGTGAAGCATGGAGGAGGAGGTGTGATGGTGTGGGGGTGCTTTGCTGGTGACACTGTTGGGGATTTAGTCAAAATTGAAGGCATACTGAACCAGCATGGCTACCACAGCATCTTGCAGTGCCATGCTATTCCATCCGGTTTGCGTTTAGTTGGACCATCATTTTTTTTTAACAGGACAATGACCCCAAACACACCTCCAGGCTGTGTAAGAGCTATTTGACCATGGGGTGCTGCGCCAGATGACCTGGCCTCCACAGTCACCGGACCTGAACCCAATCGAGATGGTTTGGGGTGAGCTGGACCGCAGAGTGAAGGCAAAAGGGCCAACAAGTGCTAAGCATCTCTGGGAACTTCTTCAAGACTGTTGGAAGACCATTTCAGGTGACTACCTCTTGAAGCTCATCAAGAGAATGCCAAGAGTGTGCAAAGCAGTAATCAAAGCAAAAGGTGGCTACTTTGAAGAACCTAGAATATGACATATTTTCAGTTGTTTCACACTTTTTTGTTATGTATATAATTCCACATGTGTTAATTCATAGTTTTGATGCCTTCAGTGTGAATCTACAATTTTCATAGTCATGAAAATAAAGAAAACTCTTTGAATGAGAAGGTGTGTCCAAACTTTTGGTCTGTACTGTATACACTGAATTTGATGCTGAGGCATTCAGTTTGGTCCTGTATTAAGAATATATTATACACAGGAGGATATTGCAGAGCTGTTGTGTGTTCGGGGAGATTGTTGTCTGTGGTGCTGCGGGAGTCCAGGTCTGCTTATGTCCCCGTCTTCCTCTCCAGCTCTGCAGAAGACTCCACAAGTTGGCCTTTTGGCGGGAAACTTCTGCCGGCTGGATTTGCAGCCACGTTTGCTTCCCACCACCTCAGGTATGCCTCCCACGGTCCCCCTGGCTTGTTCTCGTATTCCTCACCACTAGAAGCAGAGTGCTAGGTCTTGCTGCCAGTCACCATCTTGAGCTGGCACACCATCCACTCACTCCGGAGCCATCCTCCCAGCGGCTCCTGGCATCTCTCTTATGTGAACGTTAGGTGGAATGCGTTGCTGGGCTGCCTCAGGGTCTCTGTCCGGCACAAAACTTCACAGTTCTGTCAGGATTTGTCCCGTTCTGTGGTCGCAGCCGCAGAGCTCTCCTCACATGCGACCGGCCATGTCGGCTGCTGGCCACGCCCCCCTTGTAATTATATTTAACTGTGTTACTATTGGAAAAAAAATATGTCATTTAAAAATAAGTTTTAAACTTTTTGAAAGAGCATGCTGCTGAATTGTTAATAAATGCCTTTTCTGACCTTACATGGAGGTTTCAGTACTCAACCTTTCTAAAGGCCCATGACACATAAGCACTTTAAACGCTAGTGCTTCAATCACCTCGTGTCAGCGTAACAGCTTTCCACAGTAATCAATGAAAAGCTGCTATATCATAAGCAGCGAAAAGGAAAAACATTATAGAAGATTTAAACTTTATGTGCAGCTTCTGGGGAGGTTTATAGAGTGCTTTTGGCTAAGGCCCCTTTCAGACGAGCGAGTTTTCCACGCGGGTGCAATGCGTGATGCGAACGCATTGCGCCCGCACTGAATCTAGACTCATTCGTTTCAATGGGTCTGTGTACATGAGCATTGATTTTTACGCATCACTTGTGCATTGCGTGAAAATTGCAGCATGTTTTATATTCTGCGATTTTCACGCAATGCTGGACCCATAGAAATGAATGGGGCTGCGGGAAAAATGCATTGCATCCGCAAGCAAGTGCGGATGCAATGTGTTTTTCACTGATGGTCGCTAAGAGATGTTGTTTGTAAACCTTCCGTTTTTTATCACGCGTGTGAAAAACGCAACAATGCGCATTGCACCCGCGCAATAAAAACTGAACAACTGAACGCAATCGCAGACCAAACTGCCTGAACTTGCTTGCAAAATCGCGCAAGTTTTCCTGAACGCACCCTGAATGCATTCTGGACCAAATCCATATTTTTCATGTACAATAGGCCTCTTTCATACGGGCGTTTCGGATTTGCTCCGGATGCATCACGTGTGCATTGCAGGAAAACCGCGCGAGTAGTTGCAGTCAGTTTTGACTACGATTGCGTTCCGATGTTCAGTTTTTTCCGCACGAAAAAACGGAATGTGCTACCCAGACCCGAACCCGGACTTCTTCACTGAAGTTCGGGTTTGGGTTAGGTGTTCTATTCATTTTATTATTTTCCCTTATACAGAATGCTTACTAAAATGTTGCTTGAGGGGTTAAAAAAATAAAATAAATTAACTCACCCCATCCACTTGTTTGCGCAGCCAGCATCGTCTTCTTTCTTCATCTTTCAGGACCTGCAAATGGACCTTTGATGACGTAATTGCACTCACCACGTGGTGAGCGTGGTGACGTCAGCGCAGGTCCTGCTGAATGAAGGACCTGCGCTGACGTGATTACGTCATCAAAGGTCCTTTTGCAGGTCCTGAAAGATGAAGAAATAAAACGATGCCGGCTGCGAGAACAAATGGATAAGGTGAGTTCATTTTACTTTTTTTTTAACCCCTCAAGCAACATTTTAGTAAGCATTCTCTATTAAGAATGCTATTCTTTTCCTTTATAACCATGTTATAAGGGAAAATAATACATTCAATTTACATAATCTCCTAGCAACCATGCGTGAAATTCGCATTGCATCCGCACTTGTTTGCGGATGCTATGCGATTTTCACGCATCTCCATTCACTTCCATAGGGCCTGCGTTGCATGAAAAATGCAGAATATAGACAATGCTGCAATTTTCACGCATCGCACAAGTGATGCGTGAAAATCGCTGCTCATCTGCACAGCCCCATTGAAGTGAATGGGTCCGGATTCAGTGCGGGTGCAATGCGTTTACCTCACGCATTGCACCCGCACGGAATTCTCGCCCGTGTGAAAGGGGTCTAATACTTCTTTCTGCAATCCTTTATTATGTCAGTTTGTCCATCTCCAGCTATCATTTACATCTTGCTTTGATATTAAAATATTTTTTTTTAATCAATTTTCGATGTCATTTCCTCTATTTAGAAAAATCCTTAAATTAGTTTTCTGACTGTTTAATACTGATGACCTATCCTCAAGATACCTAATAGTTTGCGCATTTCCTGTTCTGTCCAGATTACTTTTCAGAGGTTATCATCACAGTCAGGATTACAATGACAGATATTGACTGTATAAATAGCACAGGATACATAATTCACAATGGTTGATAGTCACATCACAGCTTATCTACTCCCCTTCCCTACACAATCAGCTCTCTACAGGTCACAGAGAACTCTTCCACAGAAGTTAATGAACATTTCCTGTCTATTGTGGCCTGTGGTCTATGTATAAAAGCATATAGATAAATTCAAGATGGCTGCCCTCATAACCATGTTCAGTAAAAAGAATAAATTAGAAAAAAAATTATATGTATCTTTATCAGGTTTTAATTAGTAAAAATATAGATGATGCGTTCCCTTTAATTTCATCTCAACAATAAAACACAGATGTTACATTCACAAAAGGTATTTCCCCAGCAGTATTACCATTACTATGTTAGTGAATGGAATCTTGTGAATTTAAAGGCTATGTACAATTTTTTTTATTATTCCATTGGCATTGCACTTATTTTGAGCTAAAAATCATTTTTTCAATTGGTCTTTTTTTAACAACTAGACATTAAGCCCGTTATAATAACAGGCGCTATAAACATTAGTAGGAACAGTCTATATTAAATGGCAAAGGAACTTGACCACACTGACTGGTGGCTGAGACTGGCGGCTGTGGCTGAAACTACTGGCACTGACTAGTGGCTGTGGCCGAGACTGGTGGCTGTGGCTGAGATTCCTGGCTGTGGCTTGTGGCTGAGACTGCTGGCACTGAGTGCTGGCTGTGGCTAAGACTGCTGGTTGCGGCTGGTGGCTAAGACTGCTGGCACTGACTGGTGGCTCTGGCTGAGACTGATGGAACTGACTGGTGGCTGTGGCGGAGACTGCTGGCTGCAGCTTGTGGCTGAGACTGCTGGCACTGAATGCTGGCTGTAGCTGAGACTGCTGGAACTGACTGGTGGCTGAGATTGCTGGCACTGACTGGTCGCTGTGGCTGAGACTGCAGGCACTGACTGGTGGCTGTGGCTGAGACTGCTGGCTGCAGCTTGTGGATGAGACTGCTGGCACTGAGTGTTGGCTATGGCTGAGACCGATGGCACTGACTGGTGGCTGTTGCTGGTGGCACTGACTAATGGCTGAGATGGCTGGCACTGACTGGTGGTTGACATTGCTGGCACTGTGACTGGTGGCTGTACGACTGGCACTGACTGCTGGTGCTGAGACTGCTGGTAGCGACTGGTAGGTCAGACTTCTGACAGAGGCTCCTCTCTATATAACTGATAGTGCTGTGACTGATGAACAGAAATGGCGGCTGGGACTGAAGAACATAAATGGCGGCTGGGACTGACGAACAGAAATGGCGGCTGGGACTGACGAACAGAAAGGGTGGCACTCCGACCTGCTTGCCGACGCACAGGTGTGGGCAGTGCAGGTGGCATTTGGAGCGCCGTGTCCTGATTGGTCGTTGGGCTTGAGTGAGCGGTGTGGAGGGCGTGTTATTATTAGGGTTATTCCTGTAGTATAGAAATCTTTTGCTAGAGGTAGTTGTGCATTATGTGTGTATTTGTGTATATATATTGCTCTTTTTATGAGGCAAGGAAACCAAAAAAAGGTTTCTTGTACAGAGAATTCTTGTACAGTCACTCAGAATTAAGTAAGCTCGTTGGAAGAACGAGTGAAACGTTTTCAAGAAATCTACAGTAAGTCCAGTTGCCTTGATTTATTCTTTACAGAAACAAAAAATGGCTGTTCTGGTACAGTTTTTATTAGTTTTTTTTACAATGTTCGCCTGACAAAGTAGATAATGGAATATTTTTATAGAGCAGGTCTTAACGATGCAGCGATACCTAATAAGTCAATTTTCTTTTTATTTTTGGGGGGATTTACACAATAATAATTTTTTTTTAAAATCTTGTTTTTGTGTTTGCATTTACTGAAAGCCAATTTTTTTTTAATTTTTGGGGTGATTGTCCTAGGTAGGATTTTTTGCTGGAAGAGATGATGGTTTGATTGGTCCCTTTTTGGGACACATAATTTTGGATCGCTTGGTATTACACTTTTTGTGATGTAAGGTGATAAAAAATTGATTTTTGGGCAGAATTTTTATTACATTTTTTTTACGGCGTTCACCAGAAGGGTTGGATGACATACTATTTTTATAGAGCAGGTTGTTACAGACACAGCAATGCCTAATATGTGCATTTAAATTTTATTTCACACAATAAAAGCATTTAAAAAAAAATTAATGTTTTTGTGTTTCCATTTTCTAAAAAGCCATATTTTTTTTATTTTTTGGGTGATTGTCTTAAGTAGAGTCTCATTTTTGCAGATGAGATGATGGTTTCATTGGTACCATTATTGGGCACATATGACTTTTTGATTGCCTGGTATTATGCTTTTTGTGATGTAAGGTGATAAAAAAATTATTTTTTGGCATATTTTTTTTTTATGGTGTTCACCAGATGGGTTGGATCACATGCTATTTGTATAAAAGCAGGTCGTTACGGACATGACGATACCTAATATGTGCATTTTTTTTAACTTAATTTTATTCAATAAAAGCATGTTTGAAAAACAATACATGTTTTTGTGTCTCCATTTTCTGAAAGCCATATTTTTTTATTTTTTTTGGATGATTGGCCCATTTTTTGTGGGATGAGGTCAAGGTTTGATTGGTGCTATATTTGGATACATATGACTTTTTATCACTTTTTATACCATTTTTTGGGAAGTGCGGAGGGCAAAATTGCAATTCCATCATAGTTTTTCATATTTTTTTTTTATTGAGTTCACCTTGCAGAAAAAGTAACATAATCCTTTTAAAGATCAGGTCCTTACAGACGCGGCGATACCAAACATGTTTAGTGTTTTTTTATTTTTACATTTTTAACCAATCATGTGTGGATATAGGAAAAACATTTTTAGATTTATTTTTTTTTACTTAAAAAAAAAAAAATTGACCCAGACCCACTTGGTTCTTGAAGATCCAGTGAGTCTGATGGCTTAAAATACACTGCAGTCCACTATATAGTGTACTGCAGTATATTAAACTTAGGGCTGGGCGATATAGCCTAAAATCTATATCTCAATATAATTTGAAGCATGTGCAATAACTATATATATGGTGATATATTATTTTTTATATTCTGGGGGGGTTACATAATTTTTTTTTTACTTTTTATTTACTAACTATTAGCCCCCTTAGGCCTCTTTCACACAGGCGTCATGTTTTTTGCCCGGGTAAAAGTGCAAAACATTGTAATGCGTTTTGCACGCACATGAGACAAATCAGCATGTTTGGTACCCAAACCCGAACCCAGACTTCTTTACAGAAGTTCGGGTTTGGGTTAGGTGTTGTGTAGATTTTATTATTTTCCCTTATAACATGGTTATAAGGGAAAATAATAGCATTCTTAATACAGAATGCATAGTACAATAGGGCTGGAGAGGTAAAAAAAATAATAATAATAATAATTTAACTCACCTTAATCCACTTGCTTGCGCAGCCCGGCTTCTCTTATGTCTTCATCTTTGCTGTGCACAGGAATAGGACCTTTGATAATGTCACTGCGCTCATCACATGGTCCATCACATGGTCCATAACCATGGTGAAAAATCATGTGAGGGACCATGTGATGAGCGCAGTGACATCATCAAAGGTCCTATTCCTCAAAGAAGAAGACAGAAGAGAAGACGGGCTGCACGAGCAAGTGGATTAAGGTGAGTTAATTATTTTTTTTTTAACCCTCCAGCGCTATTGTATTATGCATTCTGTATTAAGAATGCTATTATTTTCGCTTATAACCATGTTATAAGGGAAAATAATAATGATTGGGTCCCCATCCCGATCGTCTCCTAGCAACCGTGCGTGAAAATCGCACCGCATCCTCACTTGCTCACGATTTTCACGCAGCCCCATTCACTTCTATGGGGCCTGCGTTGCGTGAAAAACGCACAAAATAGAGCATGCTGCGATTTTCACGCAACGCACAAGTGATGCGTGAAAATCACCACTCATGTGCACAGCCCCATAGAAATGAATGGGTCCGGATTCAGTGCGGGTGCAATTTGTTCACCTCACCCGTGTGAAAGGGGCCTTAGGGGCTAGAACCCTTGTTCTATTCATTCTAATAGAGATCGGTTAGGGTGAATGGGACTTCAGACTCTCCCTGCTACCCTGTGCATAGTGCCACACCTGTGAGGTGGGATGGATTATCTCGGCAAAGGAGAAGTGCTCACTAAGGCTACGTTCACTCTGGCGTTTTGAATTCCGTTTGTGAGATCCGTTTCAGGGATCTCACAAACGGTACAAAATGGTTCAGTTCAGCCCCAATACATTCCGTTCCGCCTCCATTCCGCTCTGGATGCGGATACCAAAACGCTGCTTGCTGCATTTTATTGTCCGCCTGGCGATGCGGAGCCAAACAGATCCGTCCTGACTTACAATGTAAGTCAATGGGAGCGGATTCGTTTTCACTGACACAATATGGTGCAATTGAAACGGATCCGTCCTCCATTGACTTTTAATGTAAGTCAGGACGGATCCGTTTTGACTTTGTTCTTCACAATGCAAGTGGATCCGTTCTGAACGGATACAATCGTTTGCATTATAGGTGCGGATCCGTCTATGCAGATACCAGACGGATCCGCACCTAACGCAGGTGTGAAAGTAGCCTAACACAGATTTAGACAGATTTGTGAACAATATTTGAGAGTAATGGGTCTTTTGTGTATGTAGAAAATGTTTCAGATCTTTGAGTTTTGCTCATGCAAAATGGGAGCAAAACCAAAAGTGTTGCGTTTATATTTTTGTTCAGTGTAATAACCCTTATCTCTAAACTACTAAGCAGTCATAAACACTTATTTAAGCCACATTCTCATCAGTAAGATAAGCATTGAGTTTTAGGGCTCATGCACACAACCGTAAGTATTTTGTTGTCCGCAAAAAATACGGATGACATCCGTGTGCAGTCCGTATTTTGCGAAACGGAACAGCTGGCCCCTAGTAGAACAGTCCTATCCTTGTCCGTAATGCGGACAATAATAGGACATGTTCTATTTTTTTGTGGAACGGAAATACGGGCATATGGAATGCACACGGAGTAACTTCCGTTTTTTTCAGACCTATTGAAGTAAATGATTCCGCATACGGTCCGCAAAAAAAACGAAACGGGCACAGAAAGAAAATACGTTCGTGTGCATGAGCCCTTAATGGGTTTTTAAAATGTGATAGAGCAGAGATAAGAAGTCCACCTGCTCCACAGATGACAGAAAATACAGAAAATCCACAGGCAGCTAGTATAGCAGCATGTCAGCTTTGTACAAAATGATTCCATATCCTACATAATAAAATCCCTGTGCCAGTGCGATGTCCGTGTGTGTGTCACCAGTTTTGCATGTGCGGCGTCCAATCAGGACACAGTGCTACACACACACACAGCATTCCATAACTGTCAGCTTTGTACAGCCTATCAGGAGAACGGGAAAGGGAGACACCTTTTCCTCCCCGGCCTACTGCAGCACAGCCACCTGTATCGCTGTCCTGAGGGCGGCGATACAGATGAATATGGAGATGAGCGCTGCCACGATGGAAGTGCTCATCACCTACTGCCCCCCCACCGGCACCCGCAATTAGAACTAGGGCCGCGCTGCTTGTTGCAATGAAGCCCTGAGGGATAAGAAAAATATGAATGGTTCTGGGTGAAGTCCAGACCCATTGGACCCCCCTGTCGGTGCACCCCTGCGCTTAGTAACCTAACTGCTATTGTCTGTTGGCACACAGCGGGCGGTGATTGGAACAGAGTGCCTGCTGAAATCATTCAGCAGGCACTCTGTAACAATGCTGAGGGGGGTCCTGTGACCCCCCCATATCGACGATCGCAGCAAACCACAGGTCAATTCAGACCTGCGGTTTGCTGCGTTTCCTGGTCATTTGGGTCTCCTGTGACCTGATAACCCGGAATAGGATGGTGATCGGTGGTGTGATAATACACTTATTTGCTGAACGGGCGGGCAGGGGTTAACTTCCCCCAGCTCTGCTCTCCTCCTCCACACTGCTTCCGTG
This sequence comes from Bufo gargarizans, assembly GCF_014858855.1. Lineage (NCBI taxonomy): Eukaryota > Metazoa > Chordata > Amphibia > Anura > Bufonidae > Bufo > Bufo gargarizans. Next base: position 455,592,569 of record NC_058082.1, read on the forward strand.
GAGCCAGGAGAGAGGAGCCCGTCCATCCACCTCTGAGCCCAGCACCCCCACATGAGCCACCATAGTGCTATCTGGCACTCAAAAGTTTGCAGGGACAGGTTTAGGGAAAGGTTAGATTAAACAGGGAGACTGAGAGATAGTTTTAGGAGAAAAAAAATAAAAATTTTGGGGCTTCACTCTGATTGGGTGTCTGGGGTCCACAGCACACTGCAGCTTGCCCGACCCCCCCCCCCCCCGCTGATCAGCGGAGTTTGAATTGTTTCTTCTTTTTTGGGGGGGGCTTTCATTTTTTTTATTTCGTTTTATTTATTTTTTCTGTTAGGTTTATAAGTAAACGTGAACACCCGCCCCCCCACACACACACGCACATTAAATAAAGTTTTACACACACACACACACTCCCCTATGGCCCGTCAGACATTCTCAGCCAAGGAGGCCTACACCCTGCTTGTCTCTAACTCTGAGAGCCCCAGTGAGGACGAGGATGAACCCACTTTCCTCTTGTCATCCGCGTCCTCCTCCTCATCTAGTGATGATGAGCCCCCAAGGCAGAGGAGCCAGGGGACCCCCATGCCAGGGACCCTGTCGCCCACAAAAATATGTTTTACAGCTCCCTTCCTATCTCCGAGACTCCTCCCACCTCATCAACATTCTCAAAACCATTGAATGAAGGACAGATTATTTTTGGGTGACATTAGACGTAGCTTCTCTTTATATCAACATCCAACATGAGCTAGGACTTAAAGATGTACGTCAAATTCATATTACATCACAATTATTTCACTTTCAGGGATAAATTCTACCTACAAAATAAGGGAACAGCCATGGGGACTGTTTGCCCCGTCTTATGCGAATTTGTTTGTTGGGCTCTTTGAGGAACACATATAGAACCTACACAGAGAATTGCCAGACCGCTTATACTATTCAAATTCTTTATTACAAAAAATTACAATTATTTGCATGATTAGACATAAAAACAATAAAGTGCAGGAGATAAAAACGACATCACTGGAGGAGATCTACAGCGGATCTAAGTCCATATGTATTCGACATGATTTTCACTTTTTAAAGTGCATGTGCAGCAGAATGACAAATAAATGTATAGTAAATATTTAGTAAGTCTTTGGACATTTACCCATGCTGTTTCTCCTCCAGGATGGCGCCAACCCCAACGCGCGTTTCGGCGTACCTTCGTCTGGGGGTAGCGTCATCACTGGAGGACCCGGTTTAAGTACAGATACTGCCCAATCAGTACGCACCATCCATTGCTGATTAGCCGCATCACTGCGATCGCGCCGGAAATACGCCCTTGCATTGAGCGCCGGCGCTCAAGGAAACCATGCGATCCCGGCCGGTCACATGACCTTGCCGCAATCACATGGTATGGACGCGTCACGTGGCCGCGCACAGCCGTCGCGACCACGTGACGTCATCCTGCATCCGCATTTGAGTCGCACAAAAATGATCACATGAATATATTCGATATGCAGCATTCTAGATATGCAATAGATGTTGCGATTTCTGAAAACAAAAGATAAAAAGGGATAGACAGGTGGCCACCTTCATTAGACATAAGGGAGAGGAGAAATATAGAAGGGGAGCAACAATTTTTTAAGAGGAAACACAGATTTTCGACATAGAGCAGATTACACTACAGAGATTAGAAGTATTTTGGTGCTCATTACATAAAATTTATATCAGTGATTATAAACGTTATCCAGTACAATTTGCACAATACATCATATATTATATTGCACCAATTTACCAATGGTAATTGGTGCTATATCACATTCATACCAAACATGGTGTCTTTATAAAGTGCTCACGTGCATGTATAGTCAAAATATGGTGGTAAAGAAAATAATAAAAATGGAATGATAAAAAAATAGAATAATAAAAGTAAATGGGTGATAGTATCAAGGAGATCGATATCATCATATCATCAATATCCCAGATATTTATCAGAGACATTAATAGTATCTCAACTTATACGTGAAAATACACTCAATGAAAGTGAGAATTACAAAAAATGCAAAAAATCTGTCGCTCTACCAGAATGATGATACATCCCATGCTGGAAAAGGGTAGAGGCTGTCTCCCTCGATCCCTACCATAAAAGAAAGAAAACGAAAGAGAGACCTCCATCCTCTGCCAGCCCAGACTCTCTTTAGAGCCTGTTGTCCCATCTCCCTCAATGTATTCTGTGATGGAATAATTGTATATGGTCAAACAGTGATGACCCTTAAGAATAAGGGTTAAATATATATTTCTAAAATAACGTTAAAACTAAACAAAAACCCCTTTGGGTGTGGAGACCCGTGAGCCCCATATTATAGAAATGAGGAGAAACCAGTGGATTCATTGAGACCACTCGGATGCAATGTACCCAGCTTCCAAATCCATTTGCATTCGAGCTGTCCCAATCTTTTAGTTATGTTACCACCCCTGATATTTTTTATAACACAGTCTATCGCCCGCACCTTAAAGTGTAGTGGACTGCAGTCGTGATACGCCTTAAAATGCCTTGCCACCGGTTTTAGATTGGACAGATCTTCTTCACTGGCTGCTGCTCTTATGTCCCTAACGTGTTCTCGTACTCTCACCTTTAGTTCTCTTGTGGTCAAACCCACATAAATTTTTGGACAAGGACATTTTGCATAGTATACGACTGCAGTACTGGTGCAGGAGAGACACTGCGTTATTTTGAACGTTTTCATGTGGGTCGAATCCTCAAAAGAATTTGCTCTTTCCATATTTGGACATGCTATACACTTTCCACATGGGACAAAACCCCATTTGGGTTTTCCAATTCCCGGAAACAATGAATGATTCTGCTTCACAAATAAACTGCGTACAAGGTGATCTTTTAAATTTTTAGATCGTCTGGCTGTTACCATGGGATACGGTGCGAGATATTTTGTCAAGATGGGATCAGTCATTAAAACGGGCCACGATCTCCCCAGGACCTCTTTCATCTCCATCCACCTTCCATGATAGCCTGTGATGAAACGTGTCTTGCTATCGCTGGTCCTTTGGTTTCCAGAAAACAGAAGATCTTGTCTAGAGCATATCTTTGCCCTCCTATAGGCCTTCTTGATCGCACGTTGACTGTATCCACGTTTAGTGAATCTCTCTTTTAGTTGATGGGCTTGTTGCTCACAAATTTCGTCTGTTGAACATATCCTCCGGGCCCGAAGGAATTGCCCCGTCGGGATCGAGTTGATCATCTGTGATGGATGAGATGAAGATGCATGCAGATATGAGTTTACTGCTGTCGGTTTTCTAAATATATATATTTGTTACTATGGATCCATCACCACCCCTTTCCAATTGCACATCCAGAAATTCTATGGATTCCCTATTATGTTTATACGTTAGTTTGATGTTCTTGCAATTATTATTTAGTATCCCGAAAAAATCATTTAATTCCTCTGTACTTCCCTGCCAGATCATAAATACATCGTCGATGTACCGTGCCCAAAAGGTGACGCGGTCCATCGACGCGTACTGATCTGACAGGAAAAGGTCCCTCTCCCACAGCCCCAGGAACAAATTGGCATATGACGGTGCACAGGGCGCCCCCATTGCCGTACCCTGGAGCTGTAGGTAGAAGGACCCCCCAAAGGAGAAAAAATTGTGTGTCAAGACGAAGGATAGGAGTTCCACCAGGAATCCTCTCCTACTAATGTCTATATTTTCTTGCATTAGAAAAAAGTCAACAGCCTGGATACCATCTGGGTGTCTAATACTCATATATAGTGACTCAACGTCACACGTCACCATAAGTGTGTCATCCCCAAGGTGAACACCATCAATCTTACGCAAAAAATCTGTCGTATCTTTAATATACGAGGGAAGACTACACACTATATTTTTTAGCTGGGAATCCAAATATCTCCCCACTTTCTCCGTTAGGCTTCCACGGCCTGAAATGATCGGCCTACCAGGCGGTACTTTGGCATTTTTGTGAACTTTAGGTAATAGGTATAGGGTGGGTATCACCGGTTCTTTAACAATCAGAGCATCATATAGATTTTTTGATATTATTTGATTGTCAACCGCTTTCCCCAAGATTTCACACAGGTTACTCTCAAATGATTGTAATGGATTGAACGTTAGTTTTTTATAACATTCTTTCTCCCTCAGTTGTCTATAGGCTTCTCGTTCATATAAGCTGTGGGGCCATATAACAATATTGCCACCCTTATCAGAGGGTTTGAATACCACATCCTTTAGTCTACCAAGGGTCTTCAAGCTCTGCCGTTGTACTCCTGACAAATTGTCTTTTGGAGTAAATACCGCCATGCTTTCAAATTCTTTGGAGACAAGTTTTACGAATAAATCAACTGCAGGGCATAATGACAATGGAGGGAATTTTTTAGACTTACATTTTATGGAAGCCGGAATTTCCTCCAAGGTATGTGACTCATCTTCTCCTGCTAATTCCTCCAATATTTGTACTGCCTGTAACTCTTCCACAGTGGAAAGAGACCCAGGATCGCCCTCTTTATGATGCCATCTCTTAAAAAGGAGGGAACGGGCGAAAAGATGTAGATCCTTTACTGCTGTAAATGAATCAAAATGTGCACAGGGAGAAAATGTTAAACCCTTCTCCAGCAGTGATACATCTGCTGGTGTCAAGATATGATCCGATAGATTAATTACCTTTAGCCCGTCACGATCGCTAGTGTCCCTTCTGTCTCCAAAGGGCCTCCTCTTTCCATTTGAGGTTGATCCGGGTGGTATCTTTCTTTTCTGTGTAGTACCAGATCTAGTCAATCTTCCATCTGACTCCTGGTTATCAGAGATTGATGACAAGGACAATGTTGACGATGTCCGATTCCAGGGGATATAATTCCCTCTTCTCTGCTGGTGTGTATTCTTCCGTCTCCATTTATATACATGTTTCTGTTGGAAATCCTCACAATCTCTAGTGAATTTCCTCGATTTCACTTCTTGGATTTCTTTTTCCCATTTTTCGAAATTTTTGTTCAACGTGCCCTCAAATATCACCAGAGATTCTTTGCTACATTCTTGTTTCAGGGTAACCTGTAGCTTCTCAATATCTGTATCCAGTGAAGTGAGAGTCTGGCTATTGTGTTTCACTACCAGATTCATTAACTTCCTTGCTGATTCCGTACATATTCCATAGTAACAAATATATTTAGAAAACCGACAGCAGTAAACTCATATCTGCATGCATCTTCATCTCATCCATCACAGATGATCAACTCGATCCCGACGGGGCAATTCCTTCGGGCCCGGAGGATATGTTCAACAGACGAAATTTTTGAGCAACAAGCCCATCAACTAAAAGAGAGATTCACTAAACGTGGATACAGTCAACGTGCGATCAAGAAGGCCTATAGGAGGGCAAAGATATGCTCTAGACAAGATCTTCTGTTTTCTGGAAACCAAAGGACCAGCGATAGCAAGACACGTTTCATCACAGGCTATCATGGAAGGTGGATGGAGATGAAAGAGGTCCTGGGGAGATCGTGGCCCGTTTTAATGACTGATCCCATCTTGACAAAATATCTCGCACCGTATCCCATGGTAACAGCCAGACGATCTAAAAATTTAAAAGATCACCTTGTACGCAGCTTATTTGTGAAGCAGAATCAATCATTGTTTCCGGGAATTGGAAAACCCAAATGGGGTTTTGTCCCATGTGGAAAGTGTATAGCATGTCCAAATATGGAAAGAGCAAATTCTTTTGAGGATTCGACCCACATGAAAACGTTCAAAATAACGCAGTGTCTCTCCTGCACCAGTACTGCAGTCGTATACTATGCAAAATGTCCTTGTCCAAAAATTTATGTGGGTTTGACCACAAGAGAACTAAAGGTGAGAGTACGAGAACACGTTAGGGACATAAGAGCAGCAGCCAGCGAAGAAGATCTGTCCAATCTAAAACCGGTGGCAAGGCATTTTAAGGCGTATCACGACTGCAGTCCACTACACTTTAAGGTGCGGGCGATAGACTGTGTTATAAAAAATATCAGGGGTGGTAACATAACTAAAAGATTGGGACAGCTCGAATGCAAATGGATTTGGAAGCTGGGTACATTGCATCCGAGTGGTCTCAATGAATCCACTGGTTTCTCCTCATTTCTATAATATGGGGCTCACGGGTCTCCACACCCAAAGGGGTTTTTGTTTAGTTTTAACGTTATTTTAGAAATATATATTTAACCCTTATTCTTAAGGGTCATCACTGTTTGACCATATACAATTATTCCTTCACAGAATACATTGAGGGAGATGGGACAACAGGCTCTAAAGAGAGTCTGGGCTGGCAGAGGATGGAGGTCTCTCTTTCGTTTTCTTTCTTTTATGGTAGGGATCGAGGGAGACAGCCTCTACCCTTTTCCAGCATGGGATGTATCATCATTCTGGTAGAGCGACAGATTTTTTGCATTTTTTGTAATTCTCACTTTCATTGAGTGTATTTTCACGTATAAGTTGAGATACTATTAATGTCTCTGATAAATATCTGGGATATTGATGATATGATGATATCGATCTCCTTGATACTATCACCCATTTACTTTTATTATTCTATTTTTTTATCATTCCATTTTTATTATTTTCTTTACCACCATATTTTGACTATACATGCACGTGAGCACTTTATAAAGACACCATGTTTGGTATGAATGTGATATAGCACCAATTACCATTGGTAAATTGGTGCAATATAATATATGATGTATTGTGCAAATTGTACTGGATAACGTTTATAATCACTGATATAAATTTTATGTAATGAGCACCAAAATACTTCTAATCTCTGTAGTGTAATCTGCTCTATGTCGAAAATCTGTGTTTCCTCTTAAAAAATTGTTGCTCCCCTTCTATATTTCTCCTCTCCCTTATGTCTAATGAAGGTGGCCACCTGTCTATCCCTTTTTATCTTTTGTTTTCAGAAATCGCAACATCTATTGCATATCTAGAATGCTGCATATCGAATATATTCATGTGATCATTTTTGTGCGACTCAAATGCGGATGCAGGATGACGTCACGTGGTCGCGACGGCTGTGCGCGGCCACGTGACGCGTCCATACCATGTGATTGCGGCAAGGTCATGTGACCGGCCGGGATCGCATGGTTTCCTTGAGCGCCGGCGCTCAATGCAAGGGCGTATTTCCGGCGCGATCGCAGTGATGCGGCTAATCAGCAATGGATGGTGCGTACTGATTGGGCAGTATCTGTACTTAAACCGGGTCCTCCAGTGATGACGCTACCCCCAGACGAAGGTACGCCGAAACGCGCGTTGGGGTTGGCGCCATCCTGGAGGAGAAACAGCATGGGTAAATGTCCAAAGACTTACTAAATATTTACTATACATTTATTTGTCATTCTGCTGCACATGCACTTTAAAAAGTGAAAATCATGTCGAATACATATGGACTTAGATCCGCTGTAGATCTCCTCCAGTGATGTCGTTTTTATCTCCTGCACTTTATTGTTTTTATGTCTAATCATGCAAATAATTGTAATTTTTTGTAATAAAGAATTTGAATAGTATAAGCGGTCTGGCAATTCTCTGTGTAGGTTCTATATATATATGATAGCTGCCATAGGCTTAATCAATTACTTGGATAAAGTAATCATCCCTCGGTTGAGGTGGATATCGGATGTTGTTTTCTTTGAGGAACACTTTGGTCTCATCTCCCACAAAAACATTGTATTCTACAAGAGATATATCGATGACATAATTTGCATTTGGAATGGGACCAAGGAAGAACTCCTTTTGTTCATTGAAGAACTCAACAATAACGACTGGGGCCTACAATTCAGTTCTGAATTTAGCCCTCAAGTAGCTATCTTCCTAGATATCCAAATTAATCACAACAAGAACCCGTTTAAAAAAAGTTGATGCTAATAGTTACCTAGAATATTCCAGTTGCTATTACTCAAAATGGAAAAATAATATACCCTATGGACAAATGAAAAGCATCAGGAGAAATTTTTCAGACAGCAAAGAGTTGAAGGAACAAATGGGGATCCTCAAAAATAGGTTTAAAGAAAAAGGGTATGCGAGAGGACTAATAAACACTGCAGAAAAAAGAGCACTATCTTTAGATCAGAAAACAGCCCTACAGTCACGACAAATATCAACATAACTTAATCACTCGTTATAAGGGTCTATTCACACATCCGTTGTTTCTTTTCTGATCTGTTCCGTTTTTTGCGGAACAGATCTGGACCAGTTCTGTACCCATTCATTTTCAATGGGTCCTGAAAAAAATCGGACAGCTCAATGTCTGATTTTTTTTCAGGACCCTTGAAAATGAATGGGTACAGAACTGGTCCAGATCTGTTCCGCAAAAAACGGAACAGATCAGGAAAGAAACAACGAACGTGTGAATGGACCCTAATACTAACCATACCAATATTAGACAAATCCTCACCAAACATTAGGGTATCCTTCTAAAGGACCCAATCCTTAAAGAAGTCATACCAAAGCAACCCGAAATTACTTTTAGGAGGGCCCAAACCCTAAAAAATCTTATCGCCCTGTCTTGCCCTAAACTTGAACCCACTAAAGAGAAATCCTTGAAGGATTTTTTGGGATTCCAAATCAAATAGGAATACGGAAATGCCGCCTTAAGAATTGCATGTGTTGTAACATGATTACCCAGGGATTAAAGGTGATATAGATCCCCACGGCAACAACAAAAAAAGACCAGAAAGACTTGTGGAAAATCAGACATGAACTCCATTGTGGCATTAGGAATGTGGTGTATCTTCTCATTTGTCCTTGTGGTTTGAAATATGTGAGTAGAACTACACAGACTATTAGAGAAAGGATGAATGGATACTGCTCAAACATCCGACGAGGCATTCTTACCCACAGTGTTTCTCGTCATTATTTCGAAAAACATGGCAGTGATCCGTCTACTTTGAAAGTCTCACCTTTAGAACATATCCCATCGTCTTACCAACAACTGTGCCGGAAAGAAATGCATTGGATATATGTTCTTAATACACTTTCCCCCTTAGGACTCAATGAGTCACTTGAATACTCTTAACTACTAGATCCCCTCCTCCTTCCATTTAGCCATTAGGTTGATCAGGATACTCACCCCTGGCACGTCGATGATATCAAACATGTACCTGCCTCTTGAAGATTCCCATCCACTGATAACCCACCTATTTAGGCTGAATTATCATCCTTTAGACAGATTTTTTCACCTACAACCCATATACTTATACAAACCGGATTCCAAAAAAGTTGGGACACTAAACAAATTGTGAATAAAAACTGAATGCAATGATGTGGAGATGGCAAATGTCAATATTTTATTTGCAATAGAAGGTAGATGACAGATCAAACGTTTAATCCGAGTAAATGTATCATTTTAAAGGAAAAATACATTGATTCAAATTTTCACAGTGTCAACAAATCCCCAAAAAGTTGGGACAAGTAGCAATAAGAGGCTGGAAAAAGTAAATTTGAGCATAATGAAGAGCTGGAAGACCAATTAACACTAATTAGGTCAATTGTCAACATGATTGGGTATAAAAAGAGCTTCTCAGAATGGCAGTGTCTCTCAGAAGCCAAGATGGGTAGAAGATCACCAATTCCCACAATGTTGTGCAGAAAGATAGTGGAGCAATATCAGAAAGGTGTTACCCAGCGAAAAATTGCAAAGACTTTGCATCTATCATCATCAACTGTGCATAACATCATCCGAAGATTCAGAGAATCTGGAACAATCTCTGTGTGTAAGGGTCAAGGCCGTAAAACCATACTGGATGCCCGTGATCTCCGGGCCCTTAAACGACACTGCACCACAAACAGGAATGCTACTGTAAAGGAAATCACAGAATGGGCTCAGGAATACTTTCAGAAACCATTGTCAGTGAACACAATCCACCGTGCCATCCGCCGTTGCCAGCTGAAACTCTACAGTGCATAGAAGAAGCCATTTCTAAGCAAGATCCACAAGCTCAGGCGTTTTCACTGGGCCAGGGATCATTTAAAATGGAGTGTGGCAAAATGGAAGACTGTTCTGTGGTCAGACGAGTCACGATTCGAAGTTCTTTTTGGAAATCTGGGACGCCATGTCATCCGGACCAAAGAGGACAAGGACAACCCAAGTTGTTATCAACGCTCAGTTCAGAAGCCTGCATCTCTGATGGTATGGGGTTGCATGAGTGCGTGTGGCATGGGCAGCTTGCATGTCTGGAAAGGCACCATCAATGCAGAAAAATATATTCAGGTTCTAGAACAACATATGCTCCCATCCAGACGTTATCTATTTCAGGGAAGACCCTGCATTTTTCAACAAGATAATGCCAGACCACATTCTGCATCAATCACAACATCATGGCTGCGTAGGAGAAGGATCCGGGTACTGAAATGGCCAGTCTGCAGTCCAGATCTTTCACCTATAGAGAACATTTGGCGCATCATAAAGAGGAAGGTGCAACAAAGAAGGCCCAAGACGATTGAACAGTTAGAGGCCTGTATTAGACAAGAATGGGAGAGCATTCCTATTTCTAAACTTGAGAAACTGGTCTCCTCGGTCCCCAGACGTCTGTTGAGTGTTGTAAGAAGAAAGGGAGATGCCACGAAGTGGTGAAAATGGCCTTGTCCCAACTTTTGGGGAATTTGTTGACACCATTATATTCTGATTCAACATATTTTTCCCTTAAAATGGTACATTTTCTCAGTTTAAACTTTTGTTCCGTGATTTATGTTCTATTCTAAATAAAATATTAGAAGTTGGCACCTCCACATCATTGCATTCAGTTTTTATTCACGATTTGTATAGTGTCCCAACTTTTTGGGAATCCGGTTTGTATGTTCATTTTACTATTTATTACACTGTTTTAAATATTCTCGCATTGATATTTTTTATATATCGGTATACACATATATTGATTCTGTACAGAAAGTCCGTGCATATGGACACAAACATACATACGTACGTGCGTACAAACATATACATGTTTTTACATACTTTTTACATATTACTATATACTTGGTTGTATTTATCACCCTTATTTTTTGGAATATAGATTCCTCTTTCGAGAGGTTGTACGGTTGTCTATATACAGATATGCAGTTACTGTTTTTACCAATTATACCTATTTTCTATTGCGGTCTAGTGGGCTGGATGACACATATCCACATCGGTCTTGATACGGCTCTATCATTGTACTACTTTTTATACATAGAGATATGTATATCTAGATATTTATATATTTCACCAATGGAATGCACTGTCTTTTTATGCTATGATAAATGACACACAATGCCCTTTTTCTTCTATCTGCGTTATCACTTTGTTGATTATCTATAGAGTACACCATCAGTACGGCCTTTTTGGCTAGTACTCCAATGTAACCATATAAGTGACCGTGCATGCGCTTCTGCACTACAGTCCTGCGTTCCATTGGAGATCGGAAGCTCTTTGAAACTAGGCTTTTATTTGTGCTCCATTGAAACCGGAAGTACTGGCCCCTGGCCCTTCAAGTGACCAGGGGCAGGGACGCAGTTTTTTTCACTGAAGCGCTAGAACAAGGAGCATTTCCTTTCCCTATGAAACCGCCCCGCCTACGCTGAATAGGTTTGCAAAGGTTTCAGGTTACAACCTAGCCAGTAGTGGTTACTCCTTTCCTGAACTGGAAGTGATGTCACTTCCGGCGAGAGGCCTCCGAATCACAATACATTTTCACATTATGTTGGTGTATGTTTTATGTATTTATGTAGTATATTTTACATGTTTATAAGCCGCATTTCTCTGTTTTATCTCTTTTATATCTTGTTGTCACTATATTCATTTATGTCTCCAGCTATACGTCACTTCCGGTGCGCTCCACTTTGGAACGCAAACCGGAAGTGATATCACTCCCGGCGAGAGGCCTCCAAATCACAATGCATTTTTTACATTATGTTGGTGCACGTTTTATGTACTATATTTTACATGTTTATAAGCCGCATCTTTCTTTCTTTTTTATCTTTTTTACCTTGTTGTTATCATATCCATTTATGTTTCCAACTATACATCACTTCCGGTGCGCTCCACGCTGCAGCGCAAACCGGAAGTGACATCATGCATGTTCGTTGGCGCTCTTTTTTAGATTTAAATACTGTATGTTACATTGTATACTCCATGCTCCTGATGAAGGGGATATATAAAACCCTGAAACGCGTTGAGCCACTCTTTACCCTCACACTGTGCTGGAATAAAGGATTATGACAAGAAGTACTGTGTTTGGACTGCCGTCAATCCTAAGATCTTTACAAAGTGACCCAGGCGCAGGAGGAAGCACGGCAGGTGTCTTGAGCTTTATCCCACCCTGCTCCTCCTGGGTGAAGTGAGTCACTTACATTGTTTTTTACCTTATGTTTTTATATTACAAGTCCTTTTTATATTCAGTAATATTACTTCTCCTGAACTTTCACTACAGTTTACCGGTTGCCACTAAGACGTTTATATAGAGGTATCCTTTGGCGCCACTATAAGTTTTTTTTTTCCTTTTTTTCTTTTTTGGATCCCCACTGGACCCTTCTTTCTCCACACTAGTATGAGAAGCCCTGGGGCTCGTACTAGTTTTCCGGCCCACCAGATAAGTCCACCTGAGCCCCCTGCCTGTGAGCTTGTTTGGTGTACCCCAGAGTATTTTGAGCCTGTGATTCCTGACTTTGTTGGCCAACCAGGAATCCAGATTCGCACAGTGGGCTTCACTGAATATGACTTTTTTGGGGGTTTTCAGTGACCACTTTGTGAATCTGATGGTGGAGCAAACAAACTTGTTCACCCAACAGTTCATTGCTCAACACCCTGGCTCCTTTTTGGCTAGGTCCGGTGGCTGTACTCCGGTCAGTGCAGCCGAGATTAGGACGTTTTGGGGCCTTGTGCTGCACATGGGCCTAGTCAAAAAACCCAGTCTCAGGCAGTACTGGAGAAGGGACGTTCTCTACTAAACCCCACTCTACTGTATGGCCATGACACGTTCCCGTTTTGAGGCCATTCAGATAATGCAGCATATCACCCCGAGTTGATTCTGCCTATGACCGCCTGTACAAAATCAGGCCGGTCAAGCCATATAATGCCATGCGCAAAACCCGGGCATGGTACAAAAAAGTTGCTGTCTACTTGGTACAGGTTGCCTTGTAAAACTCTTTTTGTGCCATCCCAGAGCGCCTGCAACACAGGGAAATTCCTGCAGTTCTATGAGGCAGTCCTCAAGGCCCAGATCTTTTCTGACCGGGTGCCTGGATCCCCTATACTAGAAAGAAGGGGCGGTCCCAAAAAAGGTACAGAGTGTGTCACAGGAGGGGGATACGGAAGGACAACACCACTCAGTGTGACACGTGCCCCGATCATCTGGGCCTCTGCATTGACGGTTGCTTCAGGGAGCACTAAACTTCCATGGAGTACAAAATTTATAATCCCCTTCCCCAATTTTAATTCTATTTGGCCACAGACAATCGCCCAGAAAAAAAATAATAATATTGCTCTCAGACTTTGGAGACACTAACCCTGCTTTCACACCTGAGCGTTTCCCAAACGTTTTATCAAACGCGCGTTTGTGTCATTGACTGCAGTGTTCTATGGCCACAAACGCGCGTCAAAACGCCCCAAAGAAGCTCAAGTACTTGTTTGAGCGTCGGGCGTTTTACAGCGCGATCGTACGCGCTGTAAAACGCCCAGGTGAGAACCATTCCCATAGGGAAGCATTGCTTTTCATATGTTGAGCGTTTTACAGCGCGTTTGAACGCGCTGTAAAACGCTCAGGTGTGAACTTAGGGTAAAACAATTTTTTTTTTCAAAAATTATATTCTTTTGTAAAACTAAAATAAAAATAAAAAGTATACATATTAGGTATCGCCGCATCCGTAATAACCTGAACTTTAAAAATACTACATGACCTAATCTCTCAGATAAACACAGTAAAAAAATAAAAACGATGTAAAAAAGTTATATGCACCCCAAAATAGTGCCAATAAAACAGTCCTCTCATCCCGCAAAAAATTAGCCCCTACCTAAGACAATCGGCTAAAAATAAAAAATAAACTGACTCTCACTCTATAAAAATAACACATGACCTTACCCCTCAAATGAACACAGTAAAAAAAAAAGTGCTAAAACAGCTATTTTTGGCCAAATTTTCCATTTTTATCAATTTTTCAAAAACCATATGGTGTTCCTTTCCTTCTGCGCCCTGCCGTGTTCAGTACAGAAGTTTACAACCACATATGGGATGTTTCTATAAACTACAGAATCAGGGCAATAAATACTGAGTTTAGTTTGGCTGGTAATACTTTCTTTGTTAGCGGAAAAAATGGAAAAAAGTGAAATTCAGAAATTTCATCTCCATTTGCCAATAACTCTTGTGGAACACCTAAAGGGATAACAACGTTTGTAAAATCAGTTTTAAATACCTTGAGGGGTGTATTTTCCAAAATGGGGTCACTTTCTGGAGTCTCTCCTCTTGGGGTGCATCGGGGGGGGCTTCAAATTGGACATGGTGTAAATAAACCAGTCCAGCAAAATCTGCCTTCCAGAAACCATATGGTGTTCCTTTCCTTCTGCGCCCTGCCGTTTGCCCGTACAGTAGTTTACGACCACATATGGGGTGTTTCTATAAACTACCTAATCAGGGCAATAAATATTGCTTTGTAACTGGAAAAAATTGATTAAAATGGAAAATGTGGCAAAAAAAAATTTAATTCTTGAATTTCATTTCCATTTGCCAAAAACTCTTGTGGAACACCTAAAGGGTTAACAAAGTTTGTAAAATCAGTTTTAAATACCTTGAGGGGTGTAGTTTCCAAAATGGGGTCACTTTTTTGGATTTTCTACTCTAGGGGTGCATCAGGGGGGCTTCAAATAGGACATGGTGTAAATAAACGAGTCCAGCAAAATCTGCTTTCCAGAAACCATATGGTGTTCCTTTTCTTCTGCACGCTGCCGTGTGCCCATAAAGTAGTTTACGACCGCATATGGGGTGTTTCTATAAACTACATAAATCGGGGCAATAAATATTGAGTTTTGTTTGGCTGTTAACCCTTGCTTTGTTACTGGAAAAAATTGATTAAAATGGAAAATTTGCCCAAAAATT
This sequence comes from Bufo gargarizans, assembly GCF_014858855.1. Lineage (NCBI taxonomy): Eukaryota > Metazoa > Chordata > Amphibia > Anura > Bufonidae > Bufo > Bufo gargarizans. The sequence continues at coordinate 455,607,658 of NC_058082.1, forward strand.
TTAATTCTGACATTTCATCTCCATTTGCCAATAACTCTTGTGGAACACCTAAAAGGTTAACAAAGTTTGTAAAGTCTGTTTTGAATAGCTTGAGGGGTGTAGTTTCAGAATGGGGTCATTTTTGGGTGATTTTACAAAGTGACTTCAGACCTAAACTGGTCCTTAAAAATTGGGTTTTGGAAAATTTCTGAAAAATTTAAAGATTTGTTTCTAAACTTCTAAGCCTTGTAACATCCCCAAAAAATAAAATAGCATTCCCAAAATGATCCAAACATGAAGTAGACATACAGTCAGTTCCATAAATATTGGGACATCAACACAATTCTAACATGTTTGGCTCTATACACCACCACAATGGATTTTAAATTAAATGAACAAGATGTGCTTTAACTGCAGACTGTCAGCTATAATTTGAGGGTATTTACATCCAAATCAAGTGATCAGTCTAGGATATGTCTTGTATATATGCCCTTACATATATGCATGTATATTGGCCCTTTTGCATGGGCCGGTCCAGGTGGTATGGGTGTATACATGGAGATGTATGTATACCCCCTTGTCAGCATACATTCTCTATGTATAATATATCCGTAGGCAGGTGGGCTTATTACTGCCCATTTATGCCCCAGAATTATATTGTGTATATGTACATGCAGGTAGATGTGCCCCAAACATCTATATGGATGTATATACCTAAATGTGGGCCAAGTATGACGTAGGCGTGTGAGGTGCTATGTTGTGGCATCCGGGGGGATGCTTTCATTTACACCTTGGACAGGAAGTCTTTTGATTCCTGAGTTAGCCCCGGGGGGGCTGCAACTGATTCAGTTCAAGCATTCCGTCACACGCCCATGATGATGTCATCACCCTCCTGTTGAAGGAGGAGGGGGCTGCTTTTGTGGCTATATTAGCCCAAGCAGGACAAAGGGGCGGCCTCTTGCATCTGGACTACAATCAGAGACACATGGGATGGGAACAGCTCCCTGAAGGAAGAGAGGCCACATGCAGCCACATGCTCCTGGAGATGGCTGAGTAACAACCATCCCCTAACCCCTGGCTGCTGACCTCATGCCTCAGCATTAATCCCTGATGAGCCTGTACCCTGGAGGCAGCCCAGTTACCCCTTTAGCTGCCCTGTAATCCTACCCCTTCCCTGCTGCCTGCTTACCCCAGCAGCAGCTGGTGTGTTAACCCTTTGCCTCACATAGGGATAACTTAGATCCAGGTTGGGTTGGGCTGCTAAGGAATGTATGTATTGTATAGCTAGAGTGTGGGGTGGAATTGGGAATTGTAAATTGTCTAGTGTAGATAGGTTTGGATTGTGGTGTGTGCGTCTATATGTATATATATATTTATAACCATTAATCTATAAATATATATAGATATAGCGTATAATTAGACGCTCTGCCCTGCAAGTCCCTGCAGAGCATAAACACCCTTTCCTGAGTTACCCCTTGCCCCGCCTTGCCCAGAACTCTGTGTTCCTTGGCCTGCATGTATTTACTCCTGCAGTGCCACAATTGTGTTTACCCCTTACTGATATTTGTGTGTATGAAAGTTTATTATTGTAATTGTAGTTAGATTCTGGGGAGGATTTGGGACTGTGTTAGTATAGTTAGAACCGTATTAGTGTGTAGTTATAGTGTGTTTACTTATATTGCTGTGTGCTGCTATAAATATATATATCTATTCCATATATATATCTATTCTGTTGCTGTCAACTCTCAAGATGAGATCCAAAGAGCTGTCATTATCAGTGAAGCAAGCCATCATTAGGCTGAAAAAACAAAACAAACCCATCAGAGAGATAGCAAAAACATTAGGCGTGGCCAAAACAACTGTTTGGAACATTCTTAAAAAGAAGGAACGCATCGGTGAGCTCAGCAACACCAAAATACCCGGAAGACCACAGAAAACAACTGTGGTGGATGACCAAAGAATTCTTTCCCTGGTGAAGAAAACACCCTTCACAACAGTTGGCCAGATCAAGAACACTCTCCAGCAAGTAGGTATATGTGTGTCAAAGTCAACAATCAAGAGAACACTTCACCAGACTAAATACAGAGGGTTCGCCACAAGATGTAAACCATTGGTGAGCCTCAAAAACAGGAAGGCCAGATTAGAGTTTGCCAAACGACATCTAAAAAAGCCTTCACAGTTCTGGAACAACATCCTATGGACAGATGAGACCAAGATCAACTTGTACCAGAGTGATGGGAAGAGAAAAGTATGGAGAAGGAAAGGAACTTCTCATGATCCTAAGCATACCACCTCATCAGTGAAGCATGGTGGTGGCAGTGTCATGGCGTGGGCATGTATGGCTGCCAATGACACTGGTTCTCTTGTATTTATTGATCATGTGACTGCTGACAAAAGCAGCAGGATGAATTCTGAAGTGTTTCGGGCAATATTATCTGCTCATATTCAGCCAAATGCTTCAGAACTCATTGGACAGCGCTTCACAGTGCAGATGGACAATGATCTAAACCATACTGCAAAAGCAACCAAAGAGTTTTTTAAGGGAAAGAAGTAAAATGTTATGCAATGGCCAAGTCAATCACCTGACCTGAATCCGATTAAGCATGCATTTTTTACCTGTATAAGTGATGTTTTTTATAACACAGAACACAGAGAACCAAATCCAAAACTTTTTTGTTTGAGAACAGTCTGAATGCATGTGGTCATGCAAAATTATAGCTTAAAGTTTGTACTGTGAGGGAATTCATTAAATACGATTCTAAGTGCACTCTAATGTTGTGCTTATTGAGAAGGAAAGATGTAATTTATTTTCAGAAGGTGTTGAAAAAGAACACATTCTCATTATTTAAACCCTTTTTTCTTTTCTACATATGCACTATTATTATTACTAAGGAAGTGCCCAAGTCACCGTCATCTTCTGGACAAAATCATCCATAAATTACGGTTGCATTAGGTAATACCTGTATGTCCTCTCAATTAAAGGGGTTCACCTATATTCTAACTAATCTCTGAAACTCCCAAATTGCTGTTGGAAATATTATAATATATGAGCAAATATATTTACATATGAATTATACCTCCCCCTGCTTTGACCCTTCAGCCATGTGCAGTGACTGGCCAGTAAAATGTCAATATATTTTTAATATCCCTTTAACCTCTTCCTCACACAGATATTTTCAGCTATTTTTGTTTTCCTTTTTGGGGCCCTTTTCATAGACTTCAGTGGTTTACCATTGCAGTCTATTGGAGAATCAGTGCATTCCTGTCAAGCCCTGCTACAGCTTGAACTTGAAAGCAAGTTTGCTGTTGCAGCAAGCCCAGAGGAGCAAGAAGAGGATGGGAGTGGTAGTAGCTCTGTAAATTATGTGCACACAGATCACAATGGCAATACTCCCATTAATACCCCATAGGGCCATGCTGTGGCAGGAGGGGGTACCCTTTTCTTCCCCTGGGGCACATCCTGATGTTGGGTCTTCTGCCCTGTGGTAGTTAGGGTGCCCTTGATGTTAAGTATTGGAACAGGTGCAAGGCAAGAAGTGTAGGTGCAGTGGCCAGCGAATAGTGGAATCAGTAACCAGGCCACTTGTAGAAAATAAATAGGTTTCGCTTTACTATAGTGCAGAAAAGGAGTAGTACCTCCATCACTATCAAGGCACAGATCCAAACAAATCACAGTGCAGTTTCTTTCCCAATAGCAGTGTATGCATTGCACTAATGATGGGGGCTGTGATACTCATTCTCTCTGTCTTTGTAAAGTTTCTCTGTATAATTGTAGGCATGCAATGGGGGTTCTTGTAAAGATTTCTGTAATTCCCAGGAAAAGAGGTATAGAATTATGATATGGCTGGCCAAACTGTCTCAAAGTGTGGAGGAGTGCATTAGCAACGTTTCTTCTCTCATCAGCAAAGTGTCTCTCTGCCATAAACATGCACAATACCTCACTGTCTGACTCTAATGCACGTTCTTGCATATTCTGGACCTCCTAATCTTCCTTTCTCTTTCAGGAGCACCTTTGGATGAAGTAGCTTTTGCTGTAGTTGTCTCAGAGATGGATGTTCTCTGATCTCAGTCTTAGCTCTGAGGAGTAAGCACTTTTAGATCCTCAGTCTTCTTCAGGCAGAACTAGATTCCACACTTACCAGGAGGTGCACCTAGATCCATCTCCTGGCAACCTAAAGGGGTTAAGTCAAGTTGCTAACCCTGACTTATCCATACAGTGATATTAGGTGCATATATACATACAATAAATCAGAACACTTTTACTCAACAATACAACAATAACAGTTAACCTTTTGCAGTGACCCTGTTCTGCATTGCAATCAAGCTCCTAGCGATTTTGTGTCAGGCCAGCTGTTTGGCCACCAGAAGCACAGCACTTCCAGTAATTGCTCAGATGCCAAGTCAAAATAACCACTGCATCTGAGGAGTTAAAAGTCTGTGATCAGTGTTATTGCTAATCGCAGACTCAGCCATTGGATGTCGCTACCGGTCCGATGGCTATGGTGCCTGCTCTGATCCTGAGTGAGCTCCATCTTTAAAGATCCGACATCCACCAAACATGTAGGATGGATGCCCGGAAATGGTTACGTAATCTCCATATTATTTGCAGTTTATGTGTAGAAAAAAAGACATAGGGGCACATGTTTTAAGACTGGCGTTTTAGACGCCGGCCTTACTAAAGCCCCAAGCTGGTGGTGTATCCGCAAAAGGTATTTAGAGTCACAGGCCTCTCCATAACTTCGGCAAAGAGGTTATATTTACCCTGTTTTGGAAGTACTGTAATGCAGGCATCATTCAAGCTGTAAGGAATAGTTTTAGAAGAGATAATATGATTATACAGAGAATGTAAGTGGGGACCCAAGGCTGTACTTAAGAATTCATAATATCTATCTCATATATTAGTTTCACCTTTCAAGTTGCATTACTGAAATAAATGAACTTTGCACAATATTCTAATTTTTCGAGTCTCACCTGTACATTGTACCTTCCTTTTTTGGCATGTATTATTTTATTTAAAATTTTATTCTTTTATTATACAGTATGTCAGACAGGCAGGTAACAGGCCCTTCAACGGGAATGGGCAGTGGCCAAAATGTTTCTGTCGCAGGTAGAAGTAGCAGCAGAAGGGGGGTGGCAGCAGGAGTCTCAGCGAGAGGCCTGAGCTCCCAATGTCATCTAGCGGTCGTGTCTTGACCAGCAACCCAGCGGTGCTTGAATGGTTGACTGGTCTTTGACTTCATTGAAAGTGACATCAGACACCCCCAGCCAAGAGTCAGTGGGTTCCCTGACACGACCCTTAGTTGGCATGGCCCGGGAGCAGGCGCTGTGCCCCCAGCTGTCCTGAACCTGCTTCTGTCATTTTATGTTCCCTCAGCACGAGAAGTATTATATGCCTTAGGCTCGGCTCCACTTTTTGGCAAGTACGAGCTACTAGAGGACAGTCAGCAGCTACTGCCCAGCCAAGATCTGGAGGAGACATCTGCTGCTTCCTCCGGTAGGCGGGCAAGTAGTGATGATGAGAGTCGCTTGAGAGCAGGTGTTGCGAGCAGTCAGGCTCCTGGCCCTTAGACCATTGAGGGGGACATCAGTGACGTGCAGACATGATGATGTAGCCGATCGCACTTGGGAACAGGATGAAGAAGGGGCTTCATCATCATCATCAGGAGAAGAGGGTGGCAGCTCGCGAGTGAGGCAGCGGCTAAGCCAGCAAGGTAGTAGCGTGGCCGTGAGTCAGCAGGGTGGCAGCAGTGGTAGGTCGGGAGCTAAACGTACCCCGGGGTAGACCACCTGCTTTGTAGGAGACTATCTGCCCGGAAAGTAGAGGTGCAGGGGTTCACAGAGGCAGTGGTAGCAGGCAGTCAGCATGGAGTGTTGGGGGGAAGATTCCATACTTGGCGGTGTGGCAATTATTTGTTGAGCCGCCAGAGGAGGTGAACATGGCAATTTGCTGAATTTGTGGTCAGAAGGTGAAGCGTGGCCAAGGTGCCAGTGTTGGCACCACGGCCCTGCATCAACACATACAGTGTCACCATAGAGTGGCCTGGGAGAACCGCGGCTCCGATGTGGTGGTCCAGCCTGCCGCAGCAACCGCTGCATCACCCAGTGGCACGCACCCAATTTCATGCAGTCAATGCTCCACCACCTCAGCCGAATGGCACTGTCTGTCCTTTCCATCATCTGCTGGTCCTGATGCTCCTGCTCCTTGTCCTCCTACTCCTCATCAGTTATTACGTCAGCAATCGATCACTGAAGCGATTGCCAAGAGACAACAGTATGCGCACACTCATCCAACGGCGCAGAAGCTGAATGTGCTCCTGGCCAATTGCTGGTGCTGCAGTCCCTCCCTTTCCAAGTGGTGGACTCTGCACCTTTCAGAGAACTGATGGCTTGTGCCAAGGTGGAGATGTCCAAGCCGTCATTTTGTTGCAAAAAAGGCAGTACTAGCCCTGCACACATGTGTAGAACAGAAGGTGGGCCAGTACTTGAACCTGTCGGTGTCTGTCAAAGTGCACGGCAGCGCCGACGTATGGAGCTGTAACTACGGTCAAGGACAATATATGTCCTTTACGTCCCACTGGGTGAATGTGGTTCCTGCCCAGCCACACCAGCAACTTGGCCTGGTGACGCAGCTTCTGCCTCCATGTTCTCACACTGTTGGTCCTGAGACAATGTCCGCCTCTGACTCCTCATCCTCCACCATGTCCTCAGCCTCCCCTGCAGGGACAATTCACAGTGCTCCTCTGGCATACCACATGTGCAGGGCACAGCGGTGTCACGCTGTTCTGCACCTAGTTTGCCTGGGTGAATGGAGTCTCACAGTGGAGAAACTGTTCCGTGTCCTTCATGAAGAAATCAAATCCTGGCTTTCTCCTCGACAACTCAAAATCTTAACCATGGAGTCCGACAATGGGAAGGACATGGTGTCGGCACTGCATCAAGGAGTGCTGAGCCATGCGCCCATTCACCCCATCTGCAAGACATCCTGAAAATGGCCAGGAAACTTTGCATGTACTTCAGCCACTCGTACACCGCAAAGCACATCCCCCTTGAGCTGTAGCGGCAGCACGGCGTCCCCCAACATAGGCTGACATGCGATGTTTCCACCCATTGGAATTCCACCCTCCATATGTTAGACCGATTATATGAATAGAGAAAAGCCATAAACAATTTCTTGAAGATACAGGTGGACAGAGGTACTCCCCTGTGTAACTTCGATGTTAGCCAGTGGCAGCTCATGTGTGACACCTGCCGTTTGCTCGTGCCCTTTGAGGAGGCCACTTTATTTGTCAGTCGCCAGGACTACGGGATGAACAACGTCATTCCACAGATTTATGTCCTGGAACAGATGCTGCAAAATCTGGCTGGCCAGGGAAAAGGAGACGTGGCTACCGGTCCAAAATGGGGGCCTTTTTTACACCCGCTGAGAGGGAGGACAAACTGAACCACTATCGAGACATCTTATATAGTCAGTTGGCCGCTGCCTATGTGCACCATCGCCCATCCTGATGCAGGTCTGGGCCCTCTGTGCTGACGATCCACTGCCATGGCTGCTTGGGGGGGAAAGTGCAGTACCAGCTCCATCAGCAGCAACTTAAGTCTAGAGTCGCTGATAAGAAGTTTTCTTCACCCACCTACTGAAGAAACTACTCACCAGAAGCTAGACATAGAGCAGAACCCGAACCAGCAGGTTGTGGAATACTTGGTCTGCACCCTGCAACCCCACATCGAAAATCCCCTGGACAACTAGGCAGCCAAACTCGACTTGTGGCCGTAACTGGCCGAGTTTGCCATGGACAAGCTTTCCTGCCCGGCCAGCAGTGTAGCAACAGAGCGGGTGTTTAGTGCAGTGGGGGCCATAGTTACCACAAGGAAAACTCCCCTGTCCACCAAAAATGTCAATAAACTGACCTTTGTGAAGATGAATCAGGCGTGGATCAGCCAGGATTTTCAAACACCAGTGCCTGATGCATCAGACTAGATCATCCATGTGCCACACCTAAACTTTGTCAAAAGAGACCTGTCACGAGAAGGGGTGGGGAAGGTGCAAAATTGACTCCTCCCACACCTCTGTCCCTGCCTACTTGCACTTACCCATCCTAGGTAATGGTACGCAACTGGGCGGCGATCCCTAACCTGAGTAAATGCGGGAGAGACAAACAAAACAGACAAACACAGAGAGGTAAAACTAGCAAGGTCAAAACCAGGAGGTCAAGGCAGTACCAGGGTACAAGCAGAAGCAGCGTATGTACAAACCGGGAGTAAATACCAGGATAAGCAAGTAAGACACAGGGACCAGGCGAGGACAAGTCAAAAGTCAAGCAGAAGTCTAATGCCAGGAGATGCAACCGGACAATAGGAGCAAGCGAGAGGCAAAGTAAAAAAAACAAGCCAAAATACTAATACCAAATAGCAATGTCAAAGAGGAATATACACAAGGTATAGGACCTTAATAACAGGCAACCTGTGGCCAGCAGGCTGCCTGTTAAATAGGGGAGAGAAGGAGTCATGTGACGTGGCCAGCGTCACATGACTCATTCCCCTGCACACTGCTGAGCGCCGAGTGACCAGTTCGGCGCTCAGACTCCTCACAGTAACCATGGGAGCTAAGGAGGCGTGTGCGGCCGGGTCCTCTCTCTGCCCCCCGTTTTTCTGGATGAGCAAGATTACATTTTTTAATCATTTTTTAATCAACCTAGTAGCATGAATCCTATTCACTGGCACCCAGGACCTTTCCTCAGGTCCATAACCCTTCCAATAAACTAGGCATTGAAACGAGTTACGAACTCTCCTAACATCAATGATTTTAGAAATAAAATCATTTTGACCATTAACCAGTACTGGGGAAAGGATTGCCTGTGACAGAACTATAGGTAACATAGTAATATAGTACATAAGGCCGAAAAAAGACATTTGTCCGTCCAGTTCGGCCTGTCATCCTGCAAGTTGATCCAGAGGAAGGCAAAAAAAAAAAAGTGAGGTAGAAGCCAAAAAATTCCTTCCCGACTCCAATCAGGTAATCAGAATAACTCCCTGGATCAACGACCCCTCTCTAGTAGCTATAGCCTGTAATATTATTACACTCCAGAAATACATCCAGACCCCTCTTGAATTCCATTATTGTACTTACCATCACCACCTCCTCGAGCAGAGAGTTCCATAGTCTCACTGCTCTTACCGTAAAGAATCCTCTTCTATGTTTGTGTACAAACCTTCTTTTCTCCAGACGCAGAGGATGTCCCCTCGTGACAGTCACAGTCCTGGGGATAAATAGATGATGGGATACTCTGTACTGACCCCTGATATATTCTAAAGTAAATAACCCTAATTTTGATAATCTTTCAGGGTACTGTAGTTGCCCCATTCCAGTTATTACTTTAGTTGCCCTCCTCTTTACCCTCTCCAGCTCTGCTATGTCTGCCTTGTTCACAGGAGCCCAGAACTGTACACAGTTCTCCATGTGTGGTCTGACTAGCGATTTGTAAAGTGGTAGGGACTATCTTCTTATCACGGGCATCTATGCCCCTTTTGATGCAACCCATTATCTTATTGGCCTTAGCAGCAGCTGCCTGACACTGTTTTTTGCAGCTTAGTTTGCTGATATTAAAATTCCTAGATCCTTTTCCATGTCAGTGTTACCGAGTGTTTTACCATTTAGTATGTACGGGTACTTGCATTACTCCTTTCCATGTGCATAACCTTACATTTGTCAGTGTTAAACCTCATCTGCCACTTATCTGCCCAAGCCTCCAATCAATCCTGATCGCTCTGTAGTAGTATACTGTCCTCTTCAGTGTTAATTACTTTACACAGTTTAGTGTCATCTGTGAAAATTTATATTTTACTATGCAAGCCTTCTACAAGATCCTTAATATATTTCTTAAGCAATGATTTATGAAATACATTGTGGATACGTAACAAGTCTGTCAGCTTCAACCTAAATGATACGGGATTAATGATGTCGAGAATTTCATATAGTTCAACAAATCGCAGTGCAAATTTCCTGGAAGACACTTTTAAGGACACATTTTTTGTGGACAACCAGACTTTTCCCCCAACCTTAATATCTACCCCTTTGGAACGCTTCCTATTAGCTTTAATTTTCTGAACCTCTTGAGCTTTTTCCAGGTTCGATTGAACCTGAGCCCAGACTGTGTACAGTTCTGAAGTTACGCTATCAACTTTAGGGTTAGGTGAGGAAATCGATGAACAAGAATTAAATCGAGGATGGAAACCACAATTACAGAAAAACGGCGAGACTCCAGTGGAAGAGTTATTGATGGCGAACTCCGCCAAATAAAGATATTTCACCCATAATTGCTGATTCTCAGAGATATAAGATCTTAAAAATTGGTCCACAGCCTGATTCAACCATGACGAAAGGGACAATGATATCTCACACCTCTGACAAAAGGCTCTCCAAAACTTAGAAACAAACTGAACACCCCTGCCAGATACAATGTTCTCAGGAACTCCATGCAATCGTACCACTTGCTCAATAAAAACAGAAGCCAGAGGAACAAAATGTACCGTCCTACTAAACCTATCGACCACTACCCAAACCACAGATTTACCCTCAGAGGTTGGCAAGTCAGTAATGAAATCCATGGAAATATGTGACCAGGGTTTACTAGGAATGGGTAGTGGTCGTAACACACCAGCAGGACGTTTTCTAGGAGTCTTGTACCTGGTACATACTTCGCAAGCAGAGACAAAAGGACTGAAATCCCTTGATAAAGTGGGTGACCAATAAGATCTGGACACCAGTTCCCTGGTGGCCTCATTACCAGGATGACGACATAAAACAGAATCATGGCACTCACCCAGCAGCCGGAGACAGAAATGACTAGGAACAAGTAACTTATCTGTGGGTGTCTGCGCCGGAGCTAGGTGTTGTGCCGCCTCATTATCAAAAGCAAGATCCGCGGATAAAGAAGCCACGATGATGTTAGCCGGTAAGATAGGTTCAGGAGGAGTGTCAGGAGGTTGAAACGCACAAAAGCTTTGAGACAAAGCATCAGCTTTCACATTCTTACTTCCTGGCCTGAAAGTAATAGAGAAGTTAAAACACGTGGAGAACAATGCCCAGCTGGCCTGGCGAGGATTCAGGCGTTTAGCGGATTTGAGAAATAATACATTTTTATGATCAGTAAGAACAATGATGCAATGTTTGGCCCACTCCAAAAAATGTCTCCACTCTTCAAATGCTCATTTATTGGCTAACAATTCACGATTACCAATATCATAATTCCTCTCAGTAGGAGAGAATTTTCATGAAAAAAATGCACAAGGTATTAGATTAGTGAGGTTAGAAGGTCCCTGAGAAAGAATTGCCCCCACCCCATCCTCAGAAGCATCGACCTCCACCATAAAAGGTTTCTCCTGATCCAGCTGAATCAAGACTGGGGCTTTACCAAGAGATTTCTTAAGGGTTTTGAAGGCTTCTTTGGCCTCTACAGGCCAGTTAACAAGATCCGCCCCCTTCTTAGTTAGGTCGGTTAAGGGTCTAGCAATTACCAACAAATTTTAATAAATTTACAATAATAGTTAGAGAACCCAAGGAAGCTCTGTAATGATTTAAGGGAAGATGGCCTCACCCAGTCTTGAATAGCCTGTACCTTTCCCGGATCGATCTTAAACGAGTCTGGAGTAAGAATACAGTATATCCTAGATGCCAAATTTCCTGTACCCCAAAAATAAATTTTTCTAACTTGGCCGATAATTGATTTTTTCTTAGAATTTCAAGCACTTGTTTGATATGAGTAACATGGGAATGCCAAGTCGGCGAAAACAATCTAAATATCATCAAAATATACAATCATAAATTTACCGATAAATTCTCTGAATATGTCATCCATAACATTTTGAAAAACTGCCGGAGCACTACTGAGCCCAAAAGGCATGACAGTGTATTCAAAGTTTCCTTCAAGAGTATTAAAAGCAGTCTTCCATTTATCCCCTTCTTTGATATGGACCAAATGATGTGCTCCTCTCAAATCAAGTTTGGAAAACCACGATGCCCCCAGAACCTGATTGAACAAATCAGGGATCAATGGAAGAGAATATTGATTTTTAATGGTGATTTTGTTCAATTCACGATAGTCTATACAGGGTCTGAGACCTCCATCCTTCTTTTTGACAAAAAAGAACCCCGCCCATATAGGGGACACAGAGGGTCTGATGATGTGTCCTTTATTTAGACTTTCCTTAATATATTCCCGGGAACCTGGATCCCACCACTAAATCAATGGCACAGTCATAAGATCTATGGGGGAGCAGACTCCATGGGTCAGATGAGGAAAACACATCAGCAAATTTCATGACATATGAAGGTAAAGTCTTAGATTCGGCAGAGACACCCGCCTGTACGATGGGTAAACAAGAGTTACATTTAGGACCCCATTTTTAAACCTCTCCTCTGGTCCAATTAATGACAGGGTTGTGCTATTGGAGCCAGAGCATACCTAAAGCCATTTCAGCAGGCAAATTCTCTAATAAGTAGCAATTCTCAGTGTGACTCACCTCTACAGTCAAAGTTTTTTTAGGTGTACAAAACTTGACAGTTCCTCTAAACAAGGGGGTAGAGTCAATGGCTACAATGTAAATAGGGCTGGGAAGGGCTAAAATAGGTATCCCCACCTGAAGAGAAAATTTAAGATCAATGAAGTTAGAGGCTGACCCAGAATCAATAAAGGCACCACCTGACCCCCTGTTTAATCATAACGAAATAGTAATAGGTACCAATATTTTTTTTTTTTTTACCACCCCAGAGAGTACCTTGTCTTTAGATCCCTCAGGTTTGGGTGATCTTCCAGAAGGAGGGACCTTGGGACACTGCCGGATCCAATGATCGGAGTCACCACAGTAGAAACATGTACCACGGCAATGGCGTTGGTCTCTTCTGGTCATACCAAGCTGCATAGGTTCGTCAGTACAAGGCTCGGACTTGACCCCCACATGACTGGTCTCTGGTTTGGACATAACCTGTGGAAGAAACAAATGCTCCCGCTGTCTTTTCCTAATGCGTCTGTCCAGTCTCACAACAAGAATCATGGTTTAGACAGTAGTAGAAAAAGCAAAAGATATGGCGGCACTGCCAAATGTCACTAATGAGTGCACTGGGTCCTCAACAACCTGTCCCTTTAAACACACAAGGTGGTGCACAACCACAAAATAGGTGAAATGACCATGTAGAGAAAAATAGAAAAGGCGGCACTCACCAGTGTTGGTAAAACTATGCTTTATTCATTAGTAGATTAAAATCTTTGGGCAGGAGCACACGGTGCTATTCTACACAGGAGAGGTTGGCTGCCAACCTCTCCTGTGTCGGAAAGCACCATATGCTCCTGCGCGAAGATTTTAATCTACTAATGAAGAAAGCATTGTTTTACCAACACTGGTGAGTGCCACCTTTTCTATTTTTCTCTACATGGTCAAGAGTCATGGTTTGTTCCAAGGTCCCAGAAGAAGGATAAAATACTAGCATGTCTTTGAGAGTCTCAGATAGGCCGGACCTGAACTGGCTTTTGAGAGAAGGTTCATTCCCACCAGAGGGAACGCACCATTAACGGAATTGAGTACAGTAGTCTTCTACCGGTCGGTCACCCTGCACAAGAGATTTTAACTGACTTTCCGCTACAGATGCTATGTCTGGTTCATCATACAACACCCCAAGGGCCTGAAAAAACACATCAACTGATCTAAGACACTGAGAGTCGGGAGGTAACGAAAATGCCCACTCCTGGGGGTCACCTTGTAATAAGGATATTATAATTCCCACTCTTTGTTGAGCAGAACCAGAAGAGTGGGGTCGCAGATGGAAATACAGTTTACAGCTCTCCTTAAAGGCTAAAGAATAATTGTGATCCCCCGAGAACCAATCTGGAAGCTTAACATGTGGTTCCGCCTGTAGTGCGGATGAAGAAGAAACAAAGAGATTTAGGGCAGCTTCCTGCACTTGTACCCTCTCCCCTAATTCCTGGACAATCTGGGCCAGGTTTTGGACATGATCCGTGAGAGCTTGCAACGGATCCATGGTAAGGTAGTTAGGCCTGTGATTCTGTCACAAGAAGGGGGTGGGGAAGGTGCAAAACTGACTCCACCCACAACTCTGTCCCTGCCTACTTGCACTTACCCGTCCTAAGTAACGGAGCGCAACTGGGCGGCGATCCCTAACCTGAGTAAGTGCGGGAGAGACAAACAAAACAGACAAACACAGAGAGGTCTAGCAAGGTCAAAACCAGGAGGTCAAGGCGGTACTAGGGTACAAGCAGAAACAGTGTCAATGTACAAACCGGGAGTAAATACCAGGATAAGCAAGTAAGACACAGAGAGCAGGCGAGGACAAGTCAAAAGTCAAGCAGAAGTCTAATACCAGGAGATGTGACCAGACAAAAGGAGCAAGCAAGAGACAAAGTCAAAAAACGAGCCAAAATACAAATACCAAACAGCAATGTCAAAGAGGAATATACGCAAGGTATAGGACCTTAATCATAGGCAACCTGTGGCCAGCAGGCTGCCTGTTAAATAAGGGAGAGAAGGAGTCATGTGATGTGGCCAGCGTCACATAACTCATCCCCCTGCATACTGCTGAGCGATGAGTGCCTAGTTCGGCGCTCAGACTCCTCACAGTAACCATGGGAGCGGAGGACGCCGGCCACGCTAACAAGGCGTGTGTGGCCAGGTCCTCTCTGCCCTCCGTTGCTCTGGAGATGAGGACGCAGCGCACGTCCTCGCTCCGAACTTATCGCAGGGCGCCGGCGGCACTGAAGAGAAGGAGCGCAAAGCCTGCACCCTGTGACAAGTCCTGTTTCTTCTGGCTACCTGCTTCAGCTACCATTCTGATGCTGCCACCCGCCTGATACCACACCTGCTGCTCCTACTGCCAGCCTCTATCTTCATCTGGTACTGGTATTGCCCCCCACCTCCCCACTCTGTCACTGGGCCACTCTGTAGTCTTCTTATGCTGCTGCCACCTCACCACTCTGTGGTCTCCTCATGCTGATGCCACATCACCACTCTGTGGGCTCCTCATGCTGCTACCTCAACACTCTGTCACTGGGACGCTCTGTGGTCTCCTGCTGCTGATGCCACCTCCCCACTGTCACAGGGCCACTCTGTGGTCTCCTCATGCTGCTGCCATCTCACCACTCTGTCACTAGTCCACTCTGTGGTCTCCTCATGCTGCTGCCACCTCCCCACTCTGTCACTGGGCCACTCTGTGGTCTCCTCATGCTGCTGCCACCTCAGCACTCTGTCATTGGTCTACTCTATGGACTCCTCATGCTGTTTCCATTGTCCCCACTCCATGAATTGGTCACTATTTTGCCTTCTTTGCCTGTTTGACATAATCATTTATTTCTGTCATAAGGAAGGAAAAATGAGACACACAACGGATCCTGTCTATGTAGCAGCTGTAAGACCTGTATGACATGGTCCCTATTTTGCATCAGAATTGGCTTATGATTTGGTAGCCAAAAGCAGGAGTGGGTTTTAGTAATACTGATGGATTACTGATCAAATGCTGACTAAGTGAAGGCAGATGCTCAACAGACAGGGTCCATTTTTGGGGGGCTATTGTTCTTATGGATCAGAGGAAGGGCAAAATAATCAGTGACATAGTAACATAAAAACATAGTATATAAGGCCAAAAAAAGACATTTGTGCATCCAGTTCGGCCTGCAAGTTGATCCAGAGGAAGGCAAAAAAAAAAAACCTGTGAGGTTGAAGTCAATTTTCCCTACTTAAGGGGAAAAAAATCTTTCCTGACTCCATTCAGGCAATCAGATAACTCCCTGGTTCAACCACCCCTCTCTAGTAGCTATAGCCTGTAATATTATTACACTCCAGAAATACATACAGGCCCAGCTTGAACTCTTTTAGTTCACTTACCATCACCACATCCTCAGGCAGAGAGTTTCATAGTCTCATTGCTCTTACCATAAAGAATCCTCTTCTATGTTTCTGTACAAACATTCTTTTCTCAAGGCGCAGAGGATATCCCCTTGTCACAGTCACAGTCCTGGGGATAAATAGATGATTAAATAGATGATTAAATCTCCCCTCAGTCATCTTTTTTTTAAAGTGAATAACTCTAATTTTGATAATCTTTCAGGGTACTGTAGTTCCCTAATTCCCGTAATTATTTTAGTTGCCCTCCTCTGAACCCTTTCCAGCTCTGCTATGTCTACCTTGTTCACAGGAGACCAGAACTGTACACAGTACTCCATGTGTGGTCTGACCAGTGATTTGTAAAGTGGTAGGACTATGTTCTCCTTTGGTCATGTGCCGCCTGCCGCAGCTCCCTCCTCATGCGCTTCCTGCCCCAGCTCCCTCTGTCATGTGAAGCCTGCCCCAGCTCCCTCCTCATGCGCCGCCTTCCTGCTTATCTCACTTTATGAATAAACAGGCAGGCGGCGCATGACAGAGGGAGCTGGGGCAGGCGGCGAATGACCGAAGGAGATGCCGGTCTGCGCCGTCTTAATGCTATACCTACGGTACTACAGTAAGTACCGTCAGAGCATATACAATTGAATAAAGATCAGATTGAATGTATTTAACAGTTGTGGGGACCGGTGTATTAAAGTAGAGTCACTGCACCGAGCCTGCCATGAGTGTCCCCGCCTCCTCCCTCCACACTGATGCATCTGATGGGGGATCTGTAGATGACACTTATGGGGATCTGTGGATGACATAAGTGTTATCCACAGATCCCCCATCAGTGTCATCCACAGATCCCCCATCAGTGTCATCCACAGATCCCCCCTCAGTGTCATTCACAGATCCCTCATCAGTGTCATCCACAGATCCCCCCATAACAGTGCGTCATCCACAGTTCCCCCCATAACAGTGCGTCATCCACAGATCCCCATAACAGTGAGTCATCCACAGATCCCCCATAACAGTGCGTCATCCACAGATCCCCATAACAGTGCATCATCCACAGATCCCCTATAACAGTGTGTCATCCACAGATTCCCCATAACAGTGTGTCATCCACAGATCCCCCATAGCAGTGTGTCATCCACACATTCCCCATAACAGTGTGTCATCCACAGACCACCATTAGTTCAAAACCTACCAAAAGCACAAAATATTTTTTTCTTATTTTCCTCCTCAAAAACCCAGGTGCGTCTTTTCATCAGGTGCTTCTTATAAAGCAAAAAATACGGTAATCTCTCAGTCTTTAGTTTGGCCGCTTTCATTTGTTTTTTACATATTCAATTTTTTTCCTTATAGTTTTTCAGTGCTTCCTCACTACCCTCCTGTTTTAGTGATTTAAATGCTTTCTTTTTGTCATGTATTGCCTTCTTTACAGTTCTATTTATCCACATTCGGATCCCAAAAGAAAGAAAGATGGTCCAGCTTCACTGAAAAATACTTGAGGCTTTATTCAATCCCGTGCAGATAAAAAACAACATACAGCAATGCAGAAAATCGATCGGTTTCGGATCACTGTAGATGCCAAAAGACATCTTCATCTTCTCAAATATGACCAAGCGTGGGGTGACGTTGTAAAAAGCGGTGTTAGATGTGTTGCCCGACGTGCTGTTACTTTAGCAAATATGGTGAGCCCCTCTCTATACCAGGATAAACCTGGTTCCCAGCCTACTTGGCTGAGAAACATAGGTAATTGTGGGCATAAAAGATGTACATGTTGCTCATATATGAGGATGGGCTCGCATATTGTGTCTACAAGTAACCACACCACTCATACTATTCAGCAATACATCAATTGCAACACCACATATGTGGTATATTGCATAACATGCTCTCTGTGTAATTTACAGTACGTCGGGTGCACATCCAACTGTTTGAAAATTCGAATTTGCCGTCACATCTCTGATGTACCTCATGCTAAAATAAAAAATGTTTTTGCCGCTAGCTTGCATTTTGCTGCGGTTCATGATGGTAATACAGACAGCATGTCAGTACAAGGAGTGGAAAGGGTTAACAGACCAAACAGAGGCGGTGATCACAAGAAAAAGTTGCTCAATCATGAGTGCTTTTGGATTTTCAAATTAGGCTCACGGATACCATCAGGACTGAATAGGCGTCATGATACTATTCTACATTACTAATATGTTTACTCCTCTTCTTTTTTATCATTGCAATTTGTAAATGTTATCTTATTTTTCTATGTTTTTTGGCATGTTTGCAATTACTATGCATTTTATCTGTGAAGGATGTCATCAGGAGGTGTGTCCTGTACCTGATTGTGATCACCTGTGTTTGGTGGTTCACTATTTAGTCTCGACTTCACCTCCTACTGATGCACATCATGACTAAGGATCCGCATCTACAGTGATCCGAAACCGGTCGATTTTCTGCATTGCTGTATGTTGGTTTTTATCTGCACGGGATTGAATAAAGTCTCAAGTATTTTCCAGTGAAGCTGGACCATCTTTCTTTCTTTTGGGATCCGTTGTGCGCCCAAGGTTCCGGGCGAGGTCCGGGCTCCTGGCTTCCTGTGGAAGAGCGCGGCATTTTCCAGTGTTGCTTTACTATTTATCCACATTGGTTTCTTCTTGTTCCTTAACCTTTTATTGCCATAAGGTATGTACTTCTCACAATTAGATTTTAGGATGCTTTTAAAAATAAAAAATACACCAGTATAGATGATTGTTATAGACCACCTGAGTCAAACAAGAGTATAGAGTAAGTGATCAAAAATTAAAACTTAACATTTAATATAATATATATAGAAAATAGGTCCCACGATAATTGGATACGAATAGTACAAATATACAAAAAAAGAGCAATGTGGTGGTTCACCACGCCGGTAATTAGGTACGACTAAAACACATTAACGAATAAAGAGGTGCTCGGCGGCACCTAAAAAATAACCAGGTAGTCCTACCGCTCTGATGAGGTGCTCCTTGGTATAACGATTGCCTATCCGGTGCTAATGGATGTACACACCGTTGCTGAAGGCAATTGTATAATACAGGGTTAGGGATGCTAGGTTAGCTGTCCCTAGTGATACCCTAGGGCCCTACAATGACCTAAATGGCCCGACCACGGATCCCTGTGACCAGCCACAAGCAGGAACCTAACCCTGGAATTTGTGCGCCCTAGAAAGCCCTTGCCTGCCTGATCCCTACACGCATGTTTCGCTGACAAAGATGAGTGAATAGCTCATCAGGGGAAACACGGGAGCTTGGGCTGAAACTGTGCAGAGTACACTTTTAAAAATATCCCATTTTAACCCATTTTGTGGCTGTATTTTTATTTTTGAGGACTTTGTCCCAGCTAATTAGGCCTAAGGCCTCCTTTAGTTGGCTAAATTTATCTTTTTTGAAGTTTGGTATTTTTTTCCTCCCTGTAGAAATGCTCATTTGAATGATAATTGGAAGGTTATTACTTTATGGTCACTATTTCCCAGGTGTCCCCTAACCTGCACATCTGTTGTTCTATCAGGTCTATTGGTTAATACTAAGTCTAGTATGGCTGTCCCTCTAGTCGGGTCCTGAACCAGTTGAGAAATGTAATTGTCTTTGGTTATCGCCAAGAACCTGTTTCCTTTATGAGATGTACAGGTTTCAGTTTCCCAGTCTATATGACAAGAATCTGCATAACTAATCAAATGCTAAATAGTTGCAAGTCAAATTTATTTTTGCGATAGCCAAGATGATTGTCTATGAAAGGATGGTAGTCTCATGTTCGAAGCTGTAGTGGATGGTGAGGTATGGAGCCTGTAAGTCAAAAGTTCAAAACATTGTTACCCTTTTGATCGTCAGTGTATAACAATTCTGATATCATGTCATTATATCGTTATAGCTTGATATTGTAACTGTAATTCCAAAGTGTATATATATATATATATATTTATATATATTATATCTTGAAAACATTTACAACATATGTGCCCATGTATTATCATGTTTCACCTTTGACCAGCACAAGTACACAATAGTAATTAGAATTCATTTTATCTTTGGTGATATAAGAGTTTGGCCTTGAATCTACCGTATTATCAATTTAGGTATCCGGTGGGAGATCTTCAAAGTCTGCCATAAAGTTTGTCATAAAACTCCTTTAATTACATGGAAGGATGTTATCACAATAAAAGTGTGTGAGGAATATGGAATATGATTTCATTCCTGCCATATGCTCCAGGAATGGGCAGAAGAAATCAAGCCCCACAGGGGGGGCCCTGCTTCAAAGCCACAGCAAGATAGCAGAAAACTCCTAGCAGGCCACATTTTGTTACATTTCACACCTCCAGTCAGACAGCACAGATCCTGCAGGAAAACCCCCAGCAGGAGGTATCAGCCCTTGCCAGGATCAATGATACCTCCCAGACATGTTGGCACCTACATTTCATAAGGAAATATGAATCGCCCGGCCATCGCAGGCGCAAACCGGATACATATTTGTGTCCCGGTGGCCATGATAAACATGCCCATGGTCTTTGTTTGAGGGTGGGATGCCAGGGAAGGGAGATATCCATATCTCCCCGCAGAAACCCAATAGCGGCACCATGTTTGGACTCTAGTTGTAGCCAGAACCCAGGCAGATCCGTTGGTCCCAGAGCCATCTCCCTGTGACCTTCTGGACTGGAGCTATAAACCCTAAAGGGATTTGTGGGTCATTTGCAGCCAGTCTAGCAGTGGGGGGGGGGGGGGGTGGACCGCCCTGACCTGGGGACGGACCTGGGGTGGCTTGCGTCTAAGTATGTGGCCGCTGACACCCCGAGGTTCGATCCCCCAGAATGTGATGTAATGTCCATCCTTGTTGATACTGTTATTGTTCATAACATGCCTGTTGATGGGGATGTGGGGGTGGGGGATGTAATGTGTGCCTCTCCCCTCAAGGGGAAGGGGGTCATTAACGCCAGCTGTGCTGAGGCCCCAGGATGTGGCCAGCAAGCATGCTCGGACCTGTTGTCCTCAGGTGTGATGACTGTGGGGACAAGCAAGGGGCAGACAGCTGCGGAGGAGGAGGATGCAAATGAGGTCAGGGCTGTCCCAGGAGAGATAGGGCTCCAAGGTAAAGCCTCAGTGCAGGATTCCTTCACAACCTGGATGTCAGAGGTCCAGGTTAGTCCATCCGGACTGGCGACTACCAGTGGTGGCAGGCAATACCAGTGGCGGCAGCGACCATAGCTGCTGTCACGCGCAGTGTGAGTGCTGGGGCCCTAGGGGCCCATCAGGGTTCTGATGGCTTTCCCCCTTTTGACCAAGTGACTGCCAAGTCAGATGGAGGCCAGTTTCGTCTATTCTGGCCACATCTGGTCAGGGGTTTTATGTGTCGTTAGTGGCTGATGCCAGCCTGAACACTCTCAGGGAGCAAGCGGCACTGCCTCCCTCGGACTGAGACCTCGAGCGGGTGGTCTGGGACTAAGGACAGCTGTGCCAGGTCACGGTCCAGCAGGGTTCACCTGAGGAATGGCCTGAGGACCGGCAGTTAGTAGAACTGACAGGGGACGTGGCAGTCTCATCTATTCTGACCACGTCCCACCAGGGGTTTCAGTTGGCGTTAGGCACTAGCGCCGGCTTGAAATCTCTCACGGAGCAGGAGGCACGGCCTCCCTTGGACTCAGACCTTGAGCGGGTGGTCTGGGACCAAGGACGGTTGTGTCGGGAAACGGTCCAGCAGGGCTCACCGGAGGTGTGTTACATTATCCGTTCATGGTGGAATTTCTGTGGGTTGCGCATGAGATTCTGGTGGCCAGATACCCCGGGGCCGCCAAGACAGAGGCCTGGACGGGAGATGTAGCCACCCCTGGGGTGTCTGTCATCGAACGTGTCATGAGCCTCCCAGGAAAGGCACAAGCCTTGTCGCAGTTGGTGCATGACTGTACCAAGCTGATCTTACCTGCTCCTCTGGAGGGCATAACGTCACACTTTCGTAACCCATGACCAGACCGCGTCTCATGAGCTCGACATAGGTGACGTCAAGCTCAAGAGACGCGGTCTGGTCACGGGTTACCAAAGTGTGACGTTACTCCCTCCAGAGGAGCAGCTTGGTACAGTTTACACAGACACCTCCTGTCCACGTGGGCACAGAGAGGCAACAAGCTGAGAGGGCCTTTTCAGTGCCGCAATGAAACAGCGCCTTCTCAGCCTGGGTTTACTGCCACCAGCTTCTCGTTTGATATAAGCCCAGTCCCCTAATGGATTATATAGGGTGAGTTTTCTGCTATCTGGCTTTGAAGCAGGGCCACCCTGTGGAGCTTGATTTCCTCTGCCCATTCCTGGAGTATATGGCAGGAATAAAATCCTACTCCATATTCCTCACAAAGTGTTATCACATGAGACTAGAAGTCCCACCTTATTAATGTAATGTCATACGTTTTCATAGTTACTATCCTGGATGAGAGTTTTTACATAGCCAATTGGAAAAGGAAATAAATTACTTTAATATTAGATTACCGTAGTTCATTAGGTTTCTGTTTTGGACAATATATTTTGTTATCTTTTGTTGCTTTTGGGACAAAGTCATAGCTCACAAATTAGTTAATAATTATTATTTACCCCATGTCCACTATATGTTGACATCATTGTTTAATTGTACTTTTATTTTTGGGAGATATTAAAAGGCTAATATTTAGCACCAATTTAACAAATATTCAAGAAAATTTCGAAATCCTATTTTTTAGGGACCAATTCAGTTCTGAATTGGCTTTGAAAGGGAATGGCGGAGAAGAATAGGACATGTTCTATTTTTTTCTGGAGCCGCAGACCGGAAGATCGGGGGCGTGTTCCGGAAATGCAGATGCAGACAGCACACTGTGTGCTGTCTGCATCCATTCCTGCCCCATAGAGAATGAATGGGTCCGCACCCGTTCCGCAGAATTGCGGAACTGGTGTGGACACATTCACAGACTTGTGAATGTACCCCTAGGACATGAAAATAAAAAAGTACATGTTAACAATAGTGATGAGCGGCAGTGGCAATATTCGAATTCGCGATATTTCGCTAATATTTTGTAGAATATTCGTCATATATTCACGAATTTGAGAATTCGCTATTATTTTCTTGATTGCGAAAATCAGCAATGTAAAATTCGCGTAATGCACGTGCAATAGAGGCCTGGGTCACTTTTGCTACATTTTCCAAGCTGCTAGAAGTTTCATGGGACTGGAGAAAATGGTTGGCATGGCAGAACATTAAAATGGCTTTATATGCAGATAGAGTGCTCTAATAAATTCGCAATTGCGCTAATCGGCAGTAATGATGCGAATATTTTGGCGCAATATGTGAAACTTCACATTTTTGCAGGTCTGACTACATATTACTGACTGGTGCACTATGTATTATTGTGACATCACAGCGCTATGTCTGTAGCATGTATGTATGGACAGCAGAACCGATCACACTACCTAACCCACTGCACCGCAACAGCTACACTATATCACAATCTAACCTACACTGACTATCTCCCACTAACTATCTGTATTATATATATAAGCTATCTAACTCTCTATCTAATGTAATGAGTGGAAAGCACAGAGCACAGCAATGACACTGCTGTCTCTCTCAGAACCTTAAAAAACTGTAGAAAATGGCTGCTGGGGAGTTTCTTATATAGTAAGGGGTGGGCAACTTTCCTATTGGTTGCTAGGGATGTTGCTAAGCTCAGACAAAGACATTGCAGCCTTCTCATTGGCCCACAAGCAAGAAACAGGGAGGTATCATGGGTTCAGATGGAAAAAAATCTAGAATATTCAAAAATACAAATATATATCACTATATTATAAATGTTTACGAATTCTCGAGTGCCGATATTCGCAATTAATATTTGCGATTCGAATATTCGCGCCCAACACTAGTTAACAATATTGTGTAGTTTTGAGCTCAGAGTTTTTTTTCATTTTATAAGGGTTAACAAGAGAAAAAACACCCCAAAGTTACAGTACTACCCCATATGTGGTTGCAACCTGCTGGGGGTGGAAACATCATATTTTGGGGGTGCGTTTCTGCAAAGGGGACAGGACCACTATTGAAAATAGGATGGATGGGGAGATTTTGGCAAACAACCGCCTTCCCTCAGTAAGAGCAAGATGGGTCATGGCTGGGTCTTCCAGCATGACAATGACCCAAAACACACAGCCAGAGCAACTAAGGAGTGGCTCCTTAAGAAACATCTCAAGGTCCTGGAGTGGCCTAGCCAGTCTCCAGACCTGAACCCAATCGAAAATCTTTGGAGGGAGCTGAAACTCAATGTAGCCCAGCAACAGCCCTGAAACCTGAAAGATCTGGAGAAGATCTGTATATGGAGGAATGGGCCAAAATCCCTGCTGCAGTGTGTGCAAACTTGTTCAAGAACTACAGGAAACGTGTGACCTCTGTAATTGCAAACAAAGGTTTTTGTGCCAAATATTAAGTTCGGTTTTTCTATTGTATCAAATACTTATTTCATGCAGTAAAATGCTAATTATTATTTAAAAATCGTACAATGTGATTCTCTTTTCTTATTTTTTATTCCGTCTCTCACAGTTGAAGTGTACCTACGATAAAAATTACAGACCTGGAGGTGTGGCCAGCAGCCAAGATGGACGAATGTGTTTGAGCAGAGCTCCGTGGCCGGTGCAGCTCTACACAGGAAAAATCCTGCCTCTTCTATAAAATAACCTGCACAGCAGACCCTCTGGAGGTGTCATACTACCAGCAGGCAGATACCGCACCTTAAACTTACTTGGCAGTGACCCGAACAAGCGGCACCCGCACGTGCGCCGGGGAAGAGAGCGGAGGAACGGTCATATTCAGTGCAGCAGCGCATGTCACAAGGTGAGAAGCACAGGATGAAGAGCTGGAGCGGGCAGGTAGAAGCGGAGACAAGTTAAGATAAGAGGTACATGGCACCACATTCCCCTTCCCGCCAGTCGGCCATCTTACAGGCTCCTCGGCAGCACCAGGAAGGAGGAGAGAGCCCAGAACAGCGCACTAAGGCAAAAAAAAAAAAGGACTTTCGATCCTGCAACCCCACTGCTGGGATTATTATCTTTATATTGGAGTACAGGCCACTATCAAAGACAACCCCTGAGCACTCCCCAGGCAGGTATTGCAGCCACAAAATAGCATAATGCGCTAGATAAACGCGGACAATAGCTCTGCCTAAAATATATTAATCCCTAAGTCAGCATAATAATGGGGCCACAAAAAGCATAGAGTGCTGCAGACAAATTGAGAGAATTTGCAAGACAACCAGACGAGGTGTCACAGTCTTCTTTACTGCAGCGAAATATGCATACTAGGGCTAACACTGCATCAGATACTGCAGCCCCCGCAACAGCCCCTGAGGAAACTCACGATGAACCAAACCTTAAAGGGAGTCTGTCATCAACATTTCACCTTTGTAACCCTTCCCATAGCTTTCTAGCATCCTTACAGTTAATAAAAACGTTACCTTTATAATCAATCATGGACTTATAAAACCGGCAAAAAACATCTTGCTAGCATATGCAAATGTATTAACTGTAAGGATGCTAGAAAGCTATGGGAAGGGTTACAAAGGTGAAATGTTGATGACAGACTCCCTTTAAGCAAGTGACAGCAAAAGTCCTAGAGCCTATTACAGCATGCAAGACGTCTCTTACAGTCAAAATTGATCTAGGCCTCCTGCATCAGGACATGCACAACCTGTGGGACAAAGTCCAGCATACTGAAGAGCGCATATCACACATAGAAGATGCCATGGCCACTGTTCCCAGATCCATATCCGAGATGAACACTAAAGCAGTTCTCTGGAAGCAGAAAACAGATGACTTAGAAAACAGGCTCCGTAGAAATAATATATTGCCCAAAAGAGCAGAGGGCTGTACTCCAGATAAGTTTGTAGAAAACTGAATAAAATAATTTTTCCCGGATGCAAACTTCTTAGCGGCTTTTGCAGTGGAAAGGGCTCATAGAGTACCAGCTAAACCTCCATCACCTGGAGCCCCACCTCGACCCATGCTCGCAAGATTTCTCAACGGCAAAGATAGAGATAAGATATTGGCTCTAGCCAGATGACGGCAATAAATCAAATACGACAACACCAGAGTCTCCATCTTTCCAGACTTATCCATGGAGCTGCAGAAACAATACGCCATCTTCATGGATGTCAAACGGCGGCTGAGAGAAGCCAACATACTCTACTCCATGGGATACCCTGCGAAACTGAGAGTGGTAGATGGGGACAGAGCAATTTTCTTCACCTCTCCTGGAGAAGTTTCTGAGTGGCTAGCACTACGGCGAAGATCTCCAAGATGAGGAAGTCCCTGAAACCATCTAAGGACTGGTCACCAGATAGAGCCATTGGATTGTAGGGTGTTTAATTTTTCCAAAGATGTGATTTTCATATGACTTTCCTTACGCCCCGAGTCTCATTGATGTAAAAGATATATATGCCAAATTTCAAGAAGATTGGATAATATTTAGGGGTTGCACACATTGATCACTTTTATTACTGCTCTCACTTCTGTACCTAGGAGGTTGGTCTAAAAACAACTTCAGTTTCAGGATCCCAGGAGCTCTGCATTAAACAAGGTGGATGGCAAAGGCAATATATGCACTTAAAATTGTCCTCTTCACTAAACTGTTGAATATTTCTCAAAGAGAATCGAAAGGAATGAAACGAGTTGCAGATTTTGTCAGCCTCATATATGTTCACTTTTTGCACAAGACAATTGTAAGTTGATGGCCTCCAAAGAATGGTTTGGATATGCTACAGCTTCTGAGCACATACCCAGATGCAGACGTTAAAAAAAAGTGCTCTTCCAGTTGCTAAGAGATACCTTTGGTATCTGTCAGAAACAAACGTAGGATTGGCTTTTTTGGATTAAGGTATTACTTAGGCTGTTGAGGAAAATAGGACTAAAAATTTAGAAACCAAACCTGCAAATAAAAAGGAAATGAAATGATTAGAGGGTAAAAACCTAGTTTTTGAAGGAAAAGAACTGAGCCATTTCTTTACTAATAAAACAAAGATGCTATTTGAATTGTTTGGGATCGAAGACGTGACAGAATACTGCAGTGACTCTCTCAGAAGTCATGTAAATGCTCTTAAGGTGGTCAATGATACAGCAAAAAGTTTAATGAATTGTTCAGGAATGAACAACAAAAACAATTCTTGTTGAGGGTAGTCGAGCAGAAAAGTCGTCACCAAGCTAACAAAAGAAGGGATTGCATCGTTTAAAGATGATTAATATAACACATATTTTGCCTATCATACTACTATTAATCTTAGTGTCTAGTTTTAATATTATTTTAAGTTTGTGATTTTTTGTTTTCCCAATAAAAGTAATTAACATTGAAAAATCTTATTTTTTGCCTACTTTTACAAAACTGATCAGTGTGCAATCTCTAAATATTATCCAATCTTCTTTAACCACCTCCGGACCGCCTAACGCACATGTGCGTTCCGGAGGTGGCAGGCTGGCGCACAGTCACGCATATACGCGTCATCTCGCGATACGCGAGATTTCCTGTGAACGCGCGCACACAGGCGCGCGCGCTCACAGGAACGGAAGGTAAGCGAGTGGATCTCCAGCATGCCAGCGGCGATCGTTCGCTGGCAGGCTGGAGATCCGAATTTTTTAACCCCTAACAGGTATATTAGACGCTGTTTTCATAACAGCGTCTAATATACCTCCTACCTGGTCCTCTGGTGGTCCCTTTTGTTAGGATCGACCACCAGAGGACTCAGGTAGGTCAGTACAGTCGCACCAAACACCACACTACACTACACCCCCCCCCCGTCACTTATTAACCCCTTATAAACCCCTGATCACCCATGATCACCCCATATAAACTCCCTGATCACCCCCCTGTCATTGATCACCGCCCTGTCATTGATCACCCCCCTGTCAGGCTCCGTTCAGACGTCCGTATGATTTTTACGGATCCACGGATACATGGATCGGATCCGCAAAACGCATACGGACGTCTAAATGGAGCCTTACAGGGGGGTGATCAATGACAGGCGGGTGATCACCCATATACACTCCCTGATCACCCCCTGTCATTGATCACCCCCCTGTCATTGATCACCCCCCTGTAAGGCTCCATTCAGACGTCCGCATGATTTTTACGGATCCATGGATACATGGATCGGATCCGCAAAGCACATGCGGACGTCTGAATGGAGCCTTACAGGGGGGTGATCACCCATATACACTCCCTGATCACCCCCTGTCATTGATCACCCCCCTGTAAGGCTCCATTCAGACGTCCGCATGATTTTTACGGATCCATGGATACATGGATCGGATCCGCAAAACACATGCGGACGTCTGAATGGAGCCTTACAGGGGGTGATCAATGACAGGCGGGTGATCACCCATATACACTCCCTGATCACCCCCCTGTCATTGATCACCCCCCTGTAAGGCTCCATTCAGACGTCCGCATGTTTTTTGTGGATCCGATCCATGTATCCATGGATCCGTAAAAAATCATGCGGATGTCTGAATGGAGCCTTATAGGGGGGGGTGATCAGTGACAGGGGGGTGATCACCCTGATCACCCCGTCATTGATAATCCCCCTGTAAGGCTCCATTCAGACGTCCGCATGTTTTTTGTGGATCCGATCCATGTATCCATGGATCCGTAAAAAATCATACGGACGTCTGAATGGAGCCTTACAGGGGGGGTGATCAGTGACAGGGGGGTGATCACCCTGATCACCCCCTGTCATTGATAACCCCCCTGTAAGGCTCCATTCAGACGTCCGCATGTTTTTTGTGGATCCGATCCATGTATCCATGGATCCGTAAAAAATCATGCGGATGTCTGAATGGAGCCTTACAGGGGGGGTGATCAGTGACAGGGGGGTGATCACCCTGATCACCCCCTGTCATTGATAACCCCCCTGTAAGGCTCCATTCAGACGTCCGCATGTGTTCTGCGGATCCGATCCATGGATCCGTAAAAATTATACGGACGTCTGAATGGAGCCTTACCAGGGGGGTGATCAATGACAGGGGGGTGATCCGGGAGTCTATATGGGTGATTACCCCCCTGTCATTGATCACCCCCCCTGTCATTGATCACCCCCCCCTGTAAGGCTCCATTCAGACATTTTTTTTGGCACAAGTTAGCGGAAATTTTTTTTTTGTTTTTGTTTTTTCTTACTAAGTCTCATATTCTACTAACTTGTGTCAAAAAATAAAATCTCCCATGAACTCACCATACCCCTCACGGAATCCAAATGCGTAAACATTTTTAGACATTTATATTCCAGACTTCTTCTCACGCTTTAGGGCCCCTAAAAAGCCAGGGCAGTATAAATACCCCACATGTGACCCCATTTCGGAAAGAAGACACCCCAAGGTATTCGCTGAGGGGCATATTGAGTCCATGAAAGATTTAAATTTTTGTCCTAAGTTAGCGGAAAGTGAGACTCTGTGAGAAAAAAACCAAAAAAATCAATTTCATCTAACTTATGCAAAAAATAAAAAATTTCTAGGAACTCGCCAGGCCCCTCATTGAATACCTTGGGGTGTCTTCTTTCCAAAGTGGGGTCACATGTGGGGTATTTATACTGCCCTGGCTTTTTAGGGGCCCGAAAGTGTGAGAAGAAGTCTGGGATCCAAATGTCTAAAAATGCCCTCCTAAAAGGAATTTGGGCCCCTTTGCGCATCTAGGCTGCAAAAAAGTGTCACACATCTGGTATTGCCGTACTCAGGAGAAGTTGGGGAATGTGTTTTGGGGTGTCATTTTACATATACCCATGCTGGGTGAGAGAAATATCTTGGTCAAATGCCAACTTTGTATAAAAAATGGGAAAAGTTGTCTTTTGCCAAGATATTTCTCTCACCCAGCATGGTTATATGTAAAATGGCACCCCAAAACACATTCCCCAACTTCTCCTGAGTACGGCGATACCAGATGTGTGACACTTTTTTGCAGCCAAGGTGGGCAAAGGGGCACACATTCCAAAGTGCACCTTTCGGATTTCACAGGCCATTTTTTACAGATTTTGATTGCAAGGTACTTCTTACACATTTGGGCCCCTAAATTGCCAGGGCAGTATAACTACGCCACAAGTGACCCCATTTTGGAAAGAAGACACCCCAAGGTATTCCGTGAGGGGCATGGCGAGTTCCTAGAATTTTTTATTTTTTTTCACAAGTTAGCGGAAAATGATGATTTTTCTTTTTTTTTCTTTTTTCCTTACAAAGTCTCATATTCCACTAACTTGCGACAAAAAAAAAAAATTCTAGGAACTCGCCATGCCCCTCACAGAATACCTTGGGGTGTCTTCTTTCCAAAATGGGGTCACTTGTGGCGTAGTTATACTGCCCTGGCAATTTAGGGGCCCAAATGTGTGAGAAGAACTTTGCAATCAAAATGTGTAAAAAATGACCGGTGAAATCCGAAAGTTGCACTTTGGAATATGTGCCCCTTTGCCCACCTTGGCAGCAAAAAAGTGTCACACATCTGGTATCGCCGTACTCAGGAGAAGTTGGGGAATGTGTTTTGGGGTGTCATTTTACATATACCCATGCTGGGTGAGAAAAATATCTTGGTCAAATGCCAACTTTGTATAAAAAAATGGGGAAAGTTGTCTTTTGCCAAGATATTTCTCTCATCCAGCATGGGTATATGTAAAATGACACCCCAAAACACATTCCCCAACTTCTCCTGAGTACGGCGATACCAGATGTGTCACACTTTTTGGCTGCCAAGGTGGGCAAAGGGGCACATATTCCAAAGTGCACCTTTCGGATTTCACAGGCCATTTTTTACAGATTTTGATTGCAAGGTACTTCTTACACATTTGGGCCCCTAAATTGCCAGGGCAGTATAACTACGCCACAAGTGACCCCATTTTGGAAAGAAGACACCCCAAGGTATTCCGTGAGGGGCATGGCCAGTTCCTAGAATTTTTTATTTTTTGTCACAAGTTAGCGGAAAATGATGATTTTTCTTTTTTTTTCTTTTTTCCTTACAAAGTCTCATATTCCACTAACTTGCGACAAAAAAAAAAAAATTCTAGGAACTCGCCATGCCCCTCACAGAATACCTTGGGGTGTCTTCTTTCCAAAATGGGGTCACTTGTGGCGTAGTTATACTGCCCTGGCAATTTAGGGGCCCAAATGTGTGAGAAGAACTTTGCAATCAAAATGTGTAAAAAATGACCGGTGAAATCCGAAAGTTGCACTTTGGAATATGTGCCCCTTTGCCCACCTTGGCAGCAAAAAAGTGTCACACATCTGGTATCGTCGTACTCAGGAGAAGTTGGGGAATGTGTTTTGGGGTGTCATTTTACATATACCCATGCTGGGTGAGAAAAATATCTTGGTCAAATGCCAACTTTGTATAAAAAAAATGGGAAAAGTTGTCTTTTGCCAAGATATTTCTCTCATCCAGCATGGGTATATGTAAAATGACACCCCAAAACACATTCCCCAACTTCTCCTGAGTACGGCGATACCAGATGTGTCACACTTTTTTGCTGCCAAGGTGGGCAAAGGGGCACATATTCCAAAGTGCACCTTTCAGATTTTGCAGGCCATTTTTTACAGATTTTCATTGCAAAGTTCTTCTCACACATTTGGGCCCCTAAATTGCCAGGGCAGTATAACTACGCCACAAGTGACCCCATTTTGGAAAGAAGACACCCCAAGGTATTCCGTGAGGGGCATGGCGAGTTCCTAGAATTTTTTATTTTTTGTCGCAAGTTAGTGGAATATGAGACTTTGTAAGAAAAATAAAAAAAATAAAAATCATCATCATTTTCCGCTAACTTGTGACAAAAAATAAAAAGTTCTATGAACTCACTATGCCCATCAGCGAATACCTTAGGGTGTCTACTTTCCGAAATGGGGTCATTTGTGGGGGTTTTCTACTGTTTGGGCATTGTAGAACCTCTGGAATCATGACAGGTGCTCAGAAAGTCAGAGCTGCTTCAAAAAGCGGAAATTCACATTTTTGTACCATAGTTTGTAAATGCTATAACTTTTACCCAAACCATTTTTTTTTTGCCCAAACATTTTTTTTTTATCAAAGACATGTAGAACAATAAATTTGGCGAAAAATTTATATATGGATGTCGTTTTTTTTGCAAAATTTTACAGCTGAAAGTGAAAAATGTCATTTTTTTGCAAAAAAATCGTTACATTTTGATTAATAACAAAAAAAGTAAAAATGTCAGCAGCAATAAAATACCACCAAATGTTCTGAAGAAGCCTTGGGTGCAGTGGACCGCACACTCTTGCCATTCCTCTTCCTCAAGGAGGGTGTCCATGCTAATACACAAACAACTAAGATGGGAGGCAAAATACCTGGTCATTCATTCGGAAGGCAGATATGTCTTTGTCCATGCTCTTATTGATAATGTACAGTATGTCTTACTAGGCATGTATAACCCTCCCCCTGGCTCCATGCAGATTTTACATCTAGCAGCCACCTATGTGGCCACTTACCCACATGCTAAGGTAATATGCATGGGAGACTTAAATATGATGTTGGACCCCTCAATGGATCAATTTAGTGACAGAACAAGCTCTTCAAATACAGGGAACTCCTCGCATAATGAATCCAACACCGCTCTTGTGTGGGATACATTAAAGGCATTTCTACGTGGGGCACTACATTCCATCATATCTTTCATTAAGAGAGACACTAAACGCTCAGAAGTGGAACTGGAATCTCAGTGCACCACACTGGAGCAACAATATATTCGTCACCTGACTGAGGCCAACAAAACTGCGTGGTTTCGGGCGGGAAGACAATACCATGGAAACTTAAAGATAAAGCTAAAGCCGACAGGAAACAGTTTTTTATAAAGCAGACTGCTTTAGAATTAGGAAATCAGTCAGCTAAGCTACTAGCCAAGCTGATTCGACATGATTCGCCCTCTATGGCGATCCTAGCGGTCAGGAATCATGCGGGACAAGAACTCAATACCCAAGAAACAATTATTAACGCAATCGCAGATCTCAATAATAGGAAATCCCAAGGCCCAGACGGGCTTCCCAAGCAAGTATATGCCAGATATGCCGAGGTATTAGACCCCCAACTGCTAGCTACCTTTCATTCAGCTCTGGAGACAGGACACCTACCGGAATCGTTCACGGAAGCCACCGTAATACTCTTACTCAAACCCGACAAGGATCCCCTTGATTGTGGATCCTACAGACGCATAGCTCTGCTAAATGTGGATTACAAAATCCTAACCAGAATATTAGCAACTCGCCTTAATCGGGTAATTTTACCACTGGTTCATCCAGACCAGACAGGCTTTATGCCAGGGAAGTCTACTACTGAAAACATAAGAAGGGTACAGGTGGTTACTCAGATAGGATATTCTCTGAATACAGACTGGGCTCTGGCCTCACTGGATGCAGCCAAGGCATTTGATTACATAGAATGGGGATACCTGGTTGGCTGCCTCCGAGGCTTTGGGTTTGGTCCTCAATTCCTAAAATGGATCAGCATTCTGCATAACAACCTGGTAAGCAGACTACTGGTTAATGGAGAATTGTCGGAGAGGTTTCCCCTCCACAGAGGAACGAGACAGGATTGTCTCTTGTCACCATTCTTATTTGCCTTGGCAATAGAAACCTTGACAATTAGAGTGACAAACAGCAATAACATAACCGGAGTGATCATGGGAGAGAAAGAGATCTGTATAGGATTATATGCTGACGATATGATCCTGTATCTTTCTTCACCTGAATCGTCCCTCAGAGGTGCAATAAATTTGATAGATGAGTTTGGAGATTATTCAGGCCTGAGAATTAACTGGGGTAAATCTGTGTATATGCCATTTAGCAGATCTAATTGGAGTGGCCCCTCCCATGTACGCGTAGCTCAACTGAAAGTGGCGGACACATATTTAAATATCTAGGAGTCCAAATCACCAAGCGGCACTCCTAGACGCTATCACTTAATATTTATCCATTAATCAAGCACATACGGAACAAGTTCAAAAGCTGGAAATCACTACCCATCTCGGTGGCAGGACGCATTAACTTAGTCAAAATGATCATAATCTCAAAGGTGCTGTATGCTGTTCACACATCCCCAAATCAATATTCAAAGAATTAGATTCCATGACAAGGGTCTTTATATGGGGCAGATCCCGAGCTAAACTCAGCCTAGACATACTGAAACGCCCAAAAATAAAGGGAGGAATGGCCCTACTGGACTATTTTATATACTACTTAGCCGGTCAGATATGGCTTATTCATATCTGGTTCACAACAGAAGATCTGCCTACTTCAGAGTACTTCTTAAAAACTTACCTAAACTGCAATACGATATGGTCGGTATTAAAGGGATCACCTAGGTTACAACTGTCATGGCTGCCACTGCATAAATCGGTACTGACGATTTGGAAAGAAGCTAAATCACTGGCCAAATTTACAGAGATTGTCTCAGACCTCTGTGGGAAAATCAGTCCATGCCAAATATGCAGGTGGTGATGCGAGCGGACAGATGGAAAGTGGCGGGAGTTAAAACCCTTGGTGATATCTATGATCAAGTTGTTATAATGACATTTGCGGCTTTGGCGCAAAAAATATAACATACCGCGTACCCATTTCTTCTCATACTTGCAATTTAGGGCAACAGTACAGAATATATATCCACATAATAGCACCAGAGTATCCAAATACCCACTTATAGGAGTTGTCAAAACCCAGGGCACCAGAGGACTAGTATCAGCTATCAATTCGCATTTGGTACATGCAAAGATTAGTGCAAATCCCCTTCCAGTAATTGACAAATGGAAAAGAAAGATACCCACACTCACAGATGAATCCATAACGGCTTTATTGGAATCACATCTGCAAGTATCAATCAATAACAAAATAATCCAATTATATATCATTCATCAGTCATATCTAACACCAATTAGGTTGTATAGAATGGGCAGAGTGCCATCCACGGCATGTCCACGGTGTGGTTTGCAGGAGGCGGACTTTTGGCAAATGATATGGAGCTGCAACCCGATAGCCATATTCTGGAGGGAAGTGACGGATCTTCTTTCCTCTTTATTCTACCATGCATACCTGAGGTCTGTCTATTAGGGATACTGAATGAAGATAATTGGGATCACTACACGATGATATTCTTGAGGGAATTACTGTTTATGGCATGTAAATGTATTGCTTTAAGTTTGTACAGCCCCGTACACTGAATTTGACCATGTGGAAATTGCAAATAAATCAGATCCTACCATATATAGTATTAGTAAACAAAAATCGCAATATACCCCAAAAAATTGATAGACTTTGGGACCAGTGGTGTGGGGCAGCACAAACCATGTACTCAACCTCGAGACTGCGACAGGCTATATCAGCAGCTCGAGGAAGCGTGTCTCAGTTGGTTTAATGGGGATACCTGTACATATTAAAATGTGGTATAAATTTATCTGAAGAACTAGGGAGTATATAGTAATGCAATGGCTGGTGGAGTTATTGTTCAGACGATTATTGTTTTTTCCTGTTAAAATTGTTGTCTGTATCAAAAGAATAAGATCATACTGGTCTCTTGACTTCTATGCATATACTGTAATCAGCAACAAGATGTATGACATTGTTGTTATTCCACCTTTTTATTAATTAAACAGTAAAAAAAAATACTACAGACCTCTCTATTCTTTGTAGGTGGGAAAACTTGCAAATACTTATTTTCCTCACTGTATAAAATAACTTTATTCTTTATTCTGTTCGTTGATAATATTATGGCGATTCCAAATTTATGTAGTTTTCTTTTCATGTGTAACTACTTTTGCATCATAAAATCAAATTTTTAGTAAAAATATTCATAACTTTTTACTTTTCTGTTGAGGCAGCTGTTTGCGGCTTGTTTTTTGTGTGATTGGGCTGTTTTTTGGAGTACATATGAATTTTTTTAAAGTTTCTTATACCATTTTTGGAAGGTTAGCTGACATCATTTTTTTTTATATTTTTTTTTTAATGCCGTTCCCCATGGGGGATAATGAATGTGATTGTTTTATAAATTTGGTTTGATGCGACAATACCAATTATGTATAGTTTATTTTTTCACTTTTTAACTAATTATAAATGGATAGTGGATAAGTGGATAAGAGATAGGAGTGATTTATTCTTTTACTTGATTTTTAAATGTTGTTATAATTTTTTTAAACTTTTTTTAGGTCCGAATTAGTGACTTGAACATACAATAGTCTTATCACTGGTACAATACAACTGCAATATTTATCTATTGTGGTGTATTGTACCTGTCTGTTTTACATTGACACTTGTAGCCTTCTGTACATGGTAGACCTCTAGCTGCCATAGCAAACATTGGGACCCTATGATTGCATTGTTGAAGGCCAGAAGGGGGAGAGACAGAGGCCTATCCTTTATAGATGGCATTGCGGTTCGCTCGGCGGTCGTTTGGCGGCGAACTTTGCGTGTTCGCGATTTGCCGAACATGCGAACATATGGAGAAATTTGCGCCCGCCATATTCTTTTATATTATGAAGAACTTTGACCCATGACACATCCATCAGGTGGTACAGGACAGCCAATTGAGACATTTCAGCACATGGACATACCCCCTACCTTATAAATAAACCTGATCTGGCCGCCATTTTACATTCAGTGTTTTGCCAGTGTAGGGAGAGGTTGCTGTGTGGAGCAGGGCCAAACGTTAGCTAATAGGGCCACAAAAGTCCTTTTAATGACTGGTATAGGTGTGCTATCGATAGGTGTGATACACACAGAGGTGCGATATACTTATACTTTTATAATGAGTCAAAAACACATAGATCTATATAGTGATCACCTGGAAGTTAAGGGCCTAGGGGCTTACTAGGGCCATTTTTATATAGGGTAAGGTTCCCGACGGGGTCGCTTTTAACAGGGCGGGTGGTCTGTGGTTAGGCTATCAGGGCCGGAATAGCACCCCCCTGTAGGGCAATATCAGGGACAGTTCTTTGCCCACCCTGTCCTTCAATACCACATCATCATCTAGCCCAGGGATACATGTTTTTTGATTTCCCTCTGGGATTCATGGATGTGCACTGGAACCCCCCGGATTGTGGTAGGACATATGGTTATATATTGCCTACCACATCTATGATTTTTGCTTAAAGGGGTTCTGCACTTTGTTTTAACTGATTATCTATCCTCTGGATAGATCATCAGCATCTGATCGATGGGGGTCCGACACCCGGGACTTCGCTGATCAGTAGGGATGAGCGAACTCGAACTGTATAGTTCGGGTTCGTACCGAATTTTGGGGTGTCCGTGACACGGACCCGAACCCGGACATTTTCGTAAAAGTCCGGGTTCGGGTTCGGTGTTCGTCGCTTTCTTCGCGCTTTTGTGACGCTTTCTTGGCGCTTTTTGAAAGGCTGCAAAGCAGCCAATCAACAAGCGTCATACTACTTGCCCCAAGAGGCCATCACAGCCATGCCTACTATTGGCATGGCTGTGATTGGCCAGAGCACCATGTGACCCAGCCTCTATTTAAGCTGGAGTCACATAGCGCCGCCCGTCACTCTGCTCTGATTAGCGTAGGGAGAGGTTGCGGCTGCGACAGTAGGGCGAGATTAGGCAGATTAACTCCTCCAAAGTACTTGATTATTGATCGATCTGCAGCTGTGGATCATTGAGCTGCTGATACTCAATTGCTCACTGTTTTTAGGCTGCCCAGACCGTTTGTCAGTCACATTTTTCTGGGGTGATCGGCGGCCATTTTGTGTCTTGTGGTGCGCCAGCACAAGCTGCGACCAAGTGCATTTAACCCTCAATGGTGTGGTTGTTTTTTGGCTAAAGCCTACATCAGGGTGAAGCTGTCACACCAAGTGCATTTAACCAGCAATAGTCTGTTTATTTTTTGGCCATATACTACATCAGGGGCAAGCTGCGCCTGTCACCAAGTGCATTTAACCCTCAATGGTGTGGTTGTTTTTTGGCTAAAGCCTACATCAGGGTGAAGCTGTCACACCAAGTGCATTTAACCAGCAATAGTCTGTTTATTTTTTGGCCATATACTACATCAGGGGCAAGCTGCGCCCGTCACCAAGTGCATTTAACCCTCAGTAGTGTGGTTGGTCAAGCTATCACACCAAGTGCATTTAACCAGCAATAGTCTGTTCATTTTTTGGCCATATACTAAATCAGGGGCAAGCTGCGCCCGTCACCAAGTGCATTTAACCAGCAATAGTCTGTTCATTTTTTGGCCATATACTACATCAGGGGCAAGCTGCGCCCGTCACCAAGTGCATTTAACCCTCAGTAGTGTGGTTGGTCAAGCTGTCACACCAAGTGCATTTAACCAGCAATAGTCTGTTCATTTTTTGGCCATATACTACATCAGGGGCAAGCTGCGCCCGTCACCAAGTGCATTTAACCCTCAGTAGTGTGGTTGGTCAAGCTGTGACACCAAGTGCATTTAAGCAGCAATAGTCTGTTCATTTTTTGGCCATATACTACATCAGGGGCAAGCTGCGCCCGTCACCAAGTGCATTTAACCAGCAATAGTGTGGTTATTTTTTGGCCATATCCCAGTCTAATTCTGTCACTAAATCCATACCGGTCACCCAGCGCCTGAATACTAGGCCTCAAATATATATCCCGCTAAATCTCTCGTTACCGCTGTCCTGTTGTGGCTGGGAAAGTTATTTAGTGTCCGTCAAAGCACATTTTTTGTTCTGGGTTGAAATACAATTCCCAATTTAGCAATTTCATAATTTAGTGGTTTCTGCTATATCATTGCTATTTGAAATCTATCCCTAAAAGGGTATATAATATTCAAGGTGCACATAGGGTCATTCAGAATAACTTCACACACACACGCTACTGTGCATTTCCAAGTCCAATTCTGTTAGTAAATCCATACCGGTCACCCAGCGCCTAAATACTAGGCCTCAAATTTATATCCGGCTAAATCTCTCGTTACCGCTGTCCTGTTGTGGCTGGGAAAGTTATTTAGTGTCCGTCAAAGCACATTTTTTGTTCTGGGTTGAAATACAATTCCCAATTTAGCAATTTCATAATTTAGTGGTTTCTGCTATATCAGAGCTATTTGAAATCTATCCCTAAAAGGGTATATAATATTCAAGGTGCACATAGGGTCATTCAGAATAACTTCACACACACACGCTACTGTGCATTTTCAAGTCCAATTCTGTCACTAAATCCATACCGGTCACCCAGCGCCTAAATACTAGGCCTCAAATTTATATCCGGCTAAATCTCTCGTTACCGCTGTCCTGTTGTGGCTGGGAAAGTTATTTAGTGTCCGTCAAAGCACATTTTTTGTTCTGGGTTGAAATACAATTCCCAATTTAGCAATTTCATAATTTAGTGGTTTCTGCTATATCAGAGCTATTTGAAATCTATCCCTAAAAGGGTATATAATATTCAAGGTGCACATAGGGTCATTCAGAATAACTTCACACACACACGCTACTGTGCATTTTCAAGTCCAATTCTGTCACTAAATCCATACCGGTCACCCAGCGCCTAAATACTAGGCCTCAAATTTATATCCGGCTAAATCTCTCGTTACCGCTGTCCTGTTGTGGCTGGGAAAGTTATTTAGTGTCCGTCAAAGCACATTTTTTGTTCTGGGTTGAAATACAATTCCCAATTTAGCAATTTCATAATTTAGTGGTTTCTGCTATATCATTGCTATTTTAAATCTATCCCTAAAAGGGTATATAATATTCAAGGTGCACATAGGGTCATTCAGAATAACTTCACACACACACGCTACTGTGCATTTCCAAGTCCAATTCTGTTAGTAAATCCATACCGGTCACCCAGCGCCTAAATACTAGGCCTCAAATTTATATCCCGCTAAATCTCTCGTTACCGCTGTCCTGTTGTGGCTGGGAAAGTTATTTAGTGTCCGTCAAAGCACATTTTTTGTTCTGGGTTGAAATACAATTCCCAATTTAGCAATTTCATAATTTAGTGGTTTCTGCTATATCATTGCTATTTGAAATCTATCCCTAAAAGGGTATATAATATTCAAGGTGCACATAGGGTCATTCAGAATAACTTCACACACACACGCTACTGTGCATTTCCAAGTCCAATTCTGTTAGTAAATCCATACCGGTCACCCCAGCGCCTAAATACTAGGCCTCAAATTTATATCCGGCTAAATCTCTCGTTACCGCTGTCCTGTTGTGGCTGGGAAAGTTATTTAGTGTCCGTCAAAGCACATTTTTTGTTCTGGGTTGAAATACAATTCCCAATTTAGCAATTTCATAATTTAGTGGTTTCTGCTATATCAGAGCTATTTGAAATCTATCCCTAAAAGGGTATATAATATTCAAGGTGCACATAGGGTCATTCAGAATAACTTCACACACACACGCTACTGTGCATTTCCAAGTCCAATTCTGTTAGTAAATCCATACCGGTCACCCAGCGCCTAAATACTAGGCCTCAAATTTATATCCCGCTAAATCTCTCGTTACCGCTGTCCTGTTGTGGCTGGGAAAGTTATTTAGTGTCCGTCAAAGCACATTTTTTGTTCTGGGTTGAAATACAATTCCCAATTTAGCAATTTCATAATTTAGTGGTTTCTGCTATATCAGAGCTATTTGAAATCTATCCCTAAAAGGGTATATAATATTCAAGGTGCACATAGGGTCATTCAGAATAACTTCACACACACACGCTACTGTGCATTTCCAAGTCCAATTCTGTTAGTAAATCCATACCGGTCACCCAGCGCCTAAATACTAGGCCTCAAATTTATATCCCGCTAAATCTCTCGTTACCGCTGTCCTGTTGTGGCTGGGAAAGTTATTTAGTGTCCGTCAAAGCACATTTTTTGTTCTGGGTTGAAATACAATTCCCAATTTAGCAATTTCATAATTTAGTGGTTTCTGCTATATCAGAGCTATTTGAAATCTATCCCTAAAAGGGTATATAATATTCAAGGTGCACATAGGGTCATTCAGAATAACTTCACACACACACGCTACTGTGCATTTTCAAGTCCAATTCTGTCACTAAATCCATACCGGTCACCCAGCGCCTAAATACTAGGCCTCAAATTTATATCCGGCTAAATCTCTCGTTACCGCTGTCCTGTTGTGGCTGGGAAAGTTATTTAGTGTCCGTCAAAGCACATTTTTTGTTCTGGGTTGAAATACAATTCCCAATTTAGCAATTTCATAATTTAGTGGTTTCTGCTATATCATTGCTATTTGAAATCTATCCCTAAAAGGGTATATAATATTCAAGGTGCACATAGGGTCATTCAGAATAACTTCACACACACACGCTACTGTGCATTTCCAAGTCCAATTCTGTTAGTAAATCCATACCGGTCACCCCAGCGCCTAAATACTAGGCCTCAAATTTATATCCGGCTAAATCTCTCGTTACCGCTGTCCTGTTGTGGCTGGGAAAGTTATTTAGTGTCCGTCAAAGCACATTTTTTGTTCTGGGTTGAAATACAATTCCCAATTTAGCAATTTCATAATTTAGTGGTTTCTGCTATATCAGAGCTATTTGAAATCTATCCCTAAAAGGGTATATAATATTCAAGGTGCACATAGGGTCATTCAGAATAACTTCACACACACACGCTACTGTGCATTTCCAAGTCCAATTCTGTTAGTAAATCCATACCGGTCACCCAGCGCCTAAATACTAGGCCTCAAATTTATATCCCGCTAAATCTCTCGTTACCGCTGTCCTGTTGTGGCTGGGAAAGTTATTTAGTGTCCGTCAAAGCACATTTTTTGTTCTGGGTTGAAATACAATTCCCAATTTAGCAATTTCATAATTTAGTGGTTTCTGCTATATCAGAGCTATTTGAAATCTATCCCTAAAAGGGTATATAATATTCAAGGTGCACATAGGGTCATTCAGAATAACTTCACACACACACGCTACTGTGCATTTCCAAGTCCAATTCTGTTAGTAAATCCATACCGGTCACCCAGCGCCTAAATACTAGGCCTCAAATTTATATCCCGCTAAATCTCTCGTTACCGCTGTCCTGTTGTGGCTGGGAAAGTTATTTAGTGTCCGTCAAAGCACATTTTTTGTTCTGGGTTGAAATACAATTCCCAATTTAGCAATTTCATAATTTAGTGGTTTCTGCTATATCAGAGCTATTTGA
Source organism: Bufo gargarizans (assembly GCF_014858855.1). NCBI lineage: Eukaryota > Metazoa > Chordata > Amphibia > Anura > Bufonidae > Bufo > Bufo gargarizans. The sequence goes on from NC_058082.1 coordinate 455,649,640, forward strand.
AATCTATCCCTAAAAGGGTATATAATATTCAAGGTGCACATAGGGTCATTCAGAATAACTTCACACACACACGCTACTGTGCATTTCCAAGTCCAATTCTGTTAGTAAATCCATACCGGTCACCCAGCGCCTAAATACTAGGCCTCAAATTTATATCCCGCTAAATCTCTCGTTACCGCTGTCCTGTTGTGGCTGGGAAAGTTATTTAGTGTCCGTCAAAGCACATTTTTTGTTCTGGGTTGAAATACAATTCCCAATTTAGCAATTTCATAATTTAGTGGTTTCTGCTATATCAGAGCTATTTGAAATCTATCCCTAAAAGGGTATATAATATTCAAGGTGCACATAGGGTCATTCAGAATAACTTCACACACACACGCTACTGTGCATTTCCAAGTCCAATTCTGTTAGTAAATCCATACCGGTCACCCAGCGCCTAAATACTAGGCCTCAAATTTATATCCCGCTAAATCTCTCGTTACCGCTGTCCTGTTGTGGCTGGGAAAGTTATTTAGTGTCCGTCAAAGCACATTTTTTGTTCTGGGTTGAAATACAATTCCCAATTTAGCAATTTCATAATTTAGTGGTTTCTGCTATATCAGAGCTATTTGAAATCTATCCCTAAAAGGGTATATAATATTCAAGGTGCACATAGGGTCATTCAGAATAACTTCACACACACACGCTACTGTGCATTTTCAAGTCCAATTCTGTCACTAAATCCATACCGGTCACCCAGCGCCTAAATACTAGGCCTCAAATTTATATCCGGCTAAATCTCTCGTTACCGCTGTCCTGTTGTGGCTGGGAAAGTTATTTAGTGTCCGTCAAAGCACATTTTTTGTTCTGGGTTGAAATACAATTCCCAATTTAGCAATTTCATAATTTAGTGGTTTCTGCTATATCAGAGCTATTTGAAATCTATCCCTAAAAGGGTATATAATATTCAAGGTGCACATAGGGTCATTCAGAATAACTTCACACACACACGCTACTGTGCATTTTCAAGTCCAATTCTGTCACTAAATCCATACCGGTCACCCAGCGCCTAAATACTAGGCCTCAAATTTATATCCGGCTAAATCTCTCGTTACCGCTGTCCTGTTGTGGCTGGGAAAGTTATTTAGTGTCCGTCAAAGCACATTTTTTGTTCTGGGTTGAAATACAATTCCCAATTTAGCAATTTCATAATTTAGTGGTTTCTGCTATATCAGAGCTATTTGAAATCTATCCCTAAAAGGGTATATAATATTCAAGGTGCACATAGGGTCATTCAGAATAACTTCACACACACACGCTACTGTGCATTTTCAAGTCCAATTCTGTCACTAAATCCATACCGGTCACCCAGCGCCTAAATACTAGGCCTCAAATTTATATCCGGCTAAATCTCTCGTTACCGCTGTCCTGTTGTGGCTGGGAAAGTTATTTAGTGTCCGTCAAAGCACATTTTTTGTTCTGGGTTGAAATACAATTCCCAATTTAGCAATTTCATAATTTAGTGGTTTCTGCTATATCAGAGCTATTTGAAATCTATCCCTAAAAGGGTATATAATATTCAAGGTGCACATAGGGTCATTCAGAATAACTTCACACACACACGCTACTGTGCATTTTCAAGTCCAATTCTGTCACTAAATCCATAACGGTCACCCAGCGCCTAAATACTAGGCCTCAAATTTATATCCGGCTAAATCTCTCGTTACCGCTGTCCTGTTGTGGCTGGGAAAGTTATTTAGTGTCCGTCAAAGCACATTTTTTGTTCTGGGTTGAAATACAATTCCCAATTTAGCAATTTCATAATTTAGTGGTTTCTGCTATATCAGAGCTATTTGAAATCTATCCCTAAAAGGGTATATAATATTCAAGGTGCACATAGGGTCATTCAGAATAACTTCACACACACACGCTACTGTGCATTTTCAAGTCCAATTCTGTCACTAAATCCATACCGGTCACCCAGCGCCTAAATACTAGGCCTCAAATTTATATCCGGCTAAATCTCTCGTTACCGCTGTCCTGTTGTGGCTGGGAAAGTTATTTAGTGTCCGTCAAAGCACATTTTTTGTTCTGGGTTGAAATACAATTCCCAATTTAGCAATTTCATAATTTAGTGGTTTCTGCTATATCATTGCTATTTGAAATCTATCCCTAAAAGGGTATATAATATTCAAGGTGCACATAGGGTCATTCAGAATAACTTCACACACACACTACTGTGCATTTCCAAGTCTAATTCTGTCACTAAATCCATACCGGTCACCCAGCGCCTAAATACTAGGCCTCAAATTTATATCCCGCTGAATTTGAATACAATACATTGGGCCAAATAATATTTTTGTTGTTGTGGTGAACCATAACAATGAGGAAAACATCTAGTAAGGGACGCGGACGTGGACATGGTCGTGGTGGTGTTAGTGGACCCTCTGGTGCTGGGAGAGGACGTGGCCGTTCTGCCACATCCACACGTCCTAGTGTACCAACTACCTCAGGTCCCAGTAGCCGCCAGAATTTACAGCGATATATGGTGGGGCCCAATGCCGTTCTAAGGATGGTAAGGCCTGAGCAGGTACAGGCATTAGTCAATTGGGTGGCCGACAGTGGATCCAGCACGTTCACATTATCTCCCACCCAGTCTTCTGCAGAAAGCGCACAGATGGCGCCTGAAAACCAACCCCATCAGTCTGTCACATCACCCCCATGCATACCAAGGAAACTGTCTCAGCCTCAAGTTATGCAGCAGTCTCTTATGCTGTTTGAAGACTCCGCTGGCAGGGTTTCCCAAGGGCATCCACCTAGCCCTTCCCCAGCGGTGAAAGACATAGAATGCACTGACGCACAACCACTTATGTTTCCTGATGATGAGGACATGGGAATACCACCTCAGCATGTCTCTGATGATGACGAAACACAGGTGCCAACTGCTGCGTCTTTCTGCAGTGTGCAGACTGAACAGGAGGTCAGGGATCAAGACTGGGTGGAAGACGATGCAGGGGACGATGAGGTCCTAGACCCCACATGGAATGAAGGTCGTGCCACTGACTTTCACAGTTCGGAGGAAGAGGCAGTGGTGAGACCGAGCCAACAGCGTAGCAAAAGAGGGAGCAGTGGGCAAAAGCAGAACACCCGCCGCCAAGAGACTCCGCCTGCTACTGACCGCCGCCATCTGGGACCGAGCACCCCAAAGGCAGCTTCAAGGAGTTCCCTGGCATGGCACTTCTTCAAACAATGTGCTGACGACAAGACCCGAGTGGTTTGCACGCTGTGCCATCAGAGCCTGAAGCGAGGCATTAACGTTCTGAACCTGAGCACAACCTGCATGACCAGGCACCTGCATGCAAAGCATGAACTGCAGTGGAGTAAACACCTTAAAACCAAGGAAGTCACTCAGGCTCCCCCTGCTACCTCTTCTGCTGCTGCCGCCTCGGCCTATTCTGCTGCTGCCGCCTCGGCCTCTTCCTCCGCCTCTGGAGGAACGTTGGCACCTGCCGCCCAGCAAACAGGGGATGTACCACCAACACCACCACCACCACCTCCGTCACCAAGCGTCTCAACCATGTCACACGCCAGCGTTCAGCTCTCCATCTCACAAACATTTGATAGAAAGCGTAAATTCCCACCTAGCCACCCTCGATCCCTGGCCCTGAATGCCAGCATTTCTAAACTACTGGCCTATGAAATGCTGTCATTTAGGCTGGTGGACACAGACAGCTTCAAACAGCTCATGTCGCTTGCTGTCCCACAGTATGTTGTTCCCAGCCGGCACTACTTCTCCAAGAGAGCCGTGCCTTCCCTGCACAACCAAGTATCCGATAAAATCAAGTGTGCACTGCGCAACGCCATCTGTAGCAAGGTCCACCTAACCACAGATACGTGGACCAGTAAGCACGGCCAGGGACGCTATATCTCCCTAACTGCACACTGGGTAAATGTAGTGGCAGCTGGGCCCCAGGCGGAGAGCTGTTTGGCGCACGTCCTTCCGCCGCCAAGGATCGCAGGGCAACATTCTTTGCCTCCTGTTGCCACCTCCTCCTTCTCGGCTTCCTCCTCCTCTTCTTCCACCTGCTCATCCAGTCAGCCACACACCTTCACCACCAACTTCAGCACAGCCCGGGGTAAACGTCAGCAGGCCATTCTGAAACTCATATGTTTGGGGGACAGGCCCCACACCGCACAGGAGTTGTGGCGGGGTATTGAACAACAGACCGACGAGTGGTTGCTGCCGGTGAGCCTCAAGCCCGGCCTGGTGGTGTGTGATAATGGGCGAAATCTCGTTGCAGCTCTGGGACTAGCCAATTTGACGCACATCCCTTGCTTGGCGCATGTGCTGAATTTGGTGGTGCAGAAGTTCATTCACAACTACCCCGACATGTCAGAGCTGCTGCATAAAGTGCGGGCCGTCTGTTCGCGCTTCCGGCGTTCACATCCTGCTGCTGCTCGCCTGTCTGCGCTACAGCGTAACTTCGGCCTTCCCGCTCACCGCCTCATATGCGACGTGCCCACCAGGTGGAACTCCACCTTGCACATGCTGGACAGACTGTGCGAGCAGCAGCAGGCCATAGTGGAGTTTCAGCTGCAGCACGCACGGGTCAGTCGCACTACAGAACAGCACCACTTCACCACCAATGACTGGGCCTCCATGCGAGACCTGTGTGCCCTGTTGCGCTGTTTCGAGTACTCCACCAACATGGCCAGTGGCGATGACACCGTTATCAGCGTTACAATACCACTTCTATGTCTCCTTGAGAAAACACTTAGGGCGATGATGGAAGAGGAGGTGGCCCAGGAGGAGGAGGAGGAGGAGGAGGAAGAGGGGTCATTTTTAGCACTTTCAGGCCAGTCTCTTCGAAGTGACTCAGAGGGAGGTTTTTGGCAACAGCAGAGGCCAGGTACAAATGTGGCCAGCCAGGGCCCACTACTGGAGGACGGGGAGGACGAGGATGAGGAGGAGGTGGAGGAGGATGAGGATGAAGCATGGTCACAGCGGGGTGGCACCCAACGCAGCTCGGGTCCATCACTGGTGCGTGGCTGGGGGGAAAGGCAGGACGATGACGATACGCCTCCCACAGAGGACAGCTTGTCCTTACCCCTGGGCAGCCTGGCACACATGAGCGACTACATGCTGCAGTGCCTGCGCAACGACAGCAGAGTTGCCCACATTTTAACCTGTGCGGACTACTGGGTTGCCACCCTGCTGGATCCACGCTACAAAGACAATGTGCCCACCTTACTTCCTGCACTGGAGCGTGATAGGAAGATGCGCGAGTACAAGCGCACGTTGGTAGACGCGCTACTGAGAGCATTCCCAAATGTCACAGGGGAACAAGTGGAAGCCCAAGGCCAAGGCAGAGGAGGAGCAAGAGGTCGCCAAGGCAGCTGTGTCACGGCCAGCTCCTCTGAGGGCAGGGTTAGCATGGCAGAGATGTGGAAAACTTTTGTCAACACGCCACAGCTAACTGCACCACCACCTGATACGCAACGTGTTAGCAGGAGGCAACATTTCACTAACATGGTGGAACAGTACGTGTGCACACCCCTCCACGTACTGACTGATGGTTCGGCCCCATTCAACTTCTGGGTCTCTAAATTGTCCACGTGGCCAGAGCTAGCCTTTTATGCCTTGGAGGTGCTGGCCTGCCCGGCAGCCAGCGTTTTGTCTGAACGTGTATTCAGCACGGCAGGGGGCGTCATTACAGACAAACGCAGCCGCCTGTCTACAGCCAATGTGGACAAGCTGACGTTCATAAAAATGAACCAGGCATGGATCCCACAGGACCTGTCCGTCCCTTGTCCAGATTAGACATTAACTACCTCCCCATAACCATATATTATTGGACTCCAGGGCACTTCCTCATTCAATCCTATTTTTATTTTCATTTTACCATTATATTGCGAGGCTACCCAAAGTTGAATGAACCTCTCCTCTGCCTGTGTGCTAGGCCTAAATATATGCCAATGGACTGTTGCAGTGGTGGCTGACATGAAGCCTGATTCTCTGCTATGACATGCAGACTAATTCTCTGCTGACATGAAGCCAGATTGTCTGTTACGGGACCTCTCTCCTCTGCCTGGGTGCTGGGCCTAAATTTATGACAATGGACTGTTGCAGTGGTGGCTGACGTGAAGCCTGATTCTCTGCTATGACATGCAGACTGATTCTCTGCTGACATGAAGCCAGATTGTCTGTTACGGGACCTCTCTGCTCTGCCTGTGTGCTAGGCCTAAATATATGCCAATGGACTGTTGCAGTGGTGGGTGACGTGAAGCCTCATTCTCTGCTATGACATGCAGACTGATTCTCTGCTGACATGAAGCCAGATCGTCTGTTACGGGACCTCTCTGCTCTGCCTGTGTGCTAGGCCTAAATATATGCCAATGGACTGTTGCAGTGGTGGGTGACGTGAAGCCTCATTCTCTGCTATGACATGCAGACTGATTCTCTGCTGACATGAAGCCAGATTGTCTGTTACGGGACCTCTCTGCTCTGCCTGTGTGCTAGGCCTAAATATATGCCAATGGACTGTTGCAGTGGTGGGTGACGTGAAGCCTCATTCTCTGCTATGACATGCAGACTGATTCTCTGCTGACATGAAGCCAGATCGTCTGTTACGGGACCTCTCTGCTCTGCCTGTGTGCTAGGCCTAAATATATGCCAATGGACTGTTGCAGTGGTGGGTGACGTGAAGCCTCATTCTCTGCTATGACATGCAGACTGATTCTCTGCTGACATGAAGCCAGATTGTCTGTTACGGGACCTCTCTGCTTTGCCTGTGTGCTAGGCCTAAATATATGCCAATGGACTGTTGCAGTGGTGGGTGACGTGAAGCCTCATTCTCTGCTATGACATGCAGACTGATTCTCTGCTGACATGAAGCCAGATTGTCTGTTACGGGACCTCTCTGCTCTGCCTGTGTGCTAGGCCTAAATATATGCCAATGGACTGTTGCAGTGGTGGGTGACGTGAAGCCTCATTCTCTGCTATGACATGCAGACTGATTCTCTGCTGACATGAAGCCAGATTGTCTGTTACGGGACCTCTCTGCTCTGCCTGTGTGCTAGGCCTAAATATATGCCAATGGACTGTTGCAGTGGTGGGTGACGTGAAGCCTCATTCTCTGCTATGACATGCAGACTGATTCTCTGCTGTCATGAAGCCAGATTGTCTGTTACGGGACCTCTCTGCTCTGCCTGTGTGCTAGGCCTAAATATATGCCAATGGACTGTTGCAGTGGTGGGTGACGTGAAGCCTCATTCTCTGCTATGACATGCAGACTAATTCTCTGCTGACATGAAGCCAGATTGTCTGTTACGGGACCTCTCTCCTCTGCCTGGGTGCTGGGCCTAAATTTATGACAATGGACTGTTGCAGTGGTGGCTGACGTGAAGCCTGATTCTCTGCTATGACATGCAGACTGATTCTCTGCTGACATGAAGCCAGATCCTCTGTTACGGGACCTCTCTCCTCTGCCTGGGTGCTGGGCCTAAATTTATGACAATGGACTGTTGCAGTGGTGGCTGACGTGAAGCCTCATTCTCTGCTATGACATGCAGACTAATTCTCTGCTGACATGAAGCCAGATTGTCTGTTACGGGACCTCTCTCCTCTGCCTGGGTGCTGGGCCTAAATTTATGACAATGGACTGTTGCAGTGGTGGCTGACGTGAAGCCTGATTCTCTGCTATGACATGCAGACTGATTCTCTGCTGACATGAAGCCAGATCCTCTGTTACGGGACCTCTCTCCTCTGCCTGGGTGCTGGGCCTAAATTTATGAAAATGGACTCTTACAGTGGTGGGTGACGTGAAGCCTGATTCTCTGCTATGACATGAAGACTGATTCTCTGCTGACATGAAGCCAGATTGTCTGTTACGGGACCTCTCTCCTCTGCCTGGGTGCTGGGCCTAAATTTATGACAATGGACTGTTGCAGTGGTGGCTGACGTGAAGCCTCATTCTCTGCTATGACATGCAGACTGATTCTCTGCTGACATGAAGCCAGATTGTCTGTTACGGGACCTCTCTCCTCTGCCTGGGTGCTGGGCCTAAATTTATGACAATGGACTGTTGCAGTGGTGGCTGACGTGAAGCCTGATTCTCTGCTATGACATGCAGACTGATTCTCTGCTGACATGAAGCCAGATCCTCTGTTACGGGACCTATCTCCTCTGCCTGGGTGCTGGGCCTAAATTTATGAAAATGGACTGTTGCAGTGGTGGGTGACGTGAAGCCTCATTCTCTGCTATGACATGCAGACTGATTCTCTGCTGACATGAAGCCAGATCGTCTGTTACGGGACCTCTCTGCTCTGCCTGTGTGCTAGGCCTAAATATATGCCAATGGACTGTTGCAGTGGTGGGTGACGTGAAGCCTCATTCTCTGCTATGACATGCAGACTGATTCTCTGCTGACATGAAGCCAGATCGTCTGTTACGGGACCTCTCTGCTCTGCCTGTGTGCTAGGCCTAAATATATGCCAATGGACTGTTGCAGTGGTGGGTGACGTGAAGCCTCATTCTCTGCTATGACATGCAGACTGATTCTCTGCTGACATGAAGCCAGATTGTCTGTTACGGGACCTCTCTGCTCTGCCTGTGTGCTAGGCCTAAATATATGCCAATGGACTGTTGCAGTGGTGGGTGACGTGAAGCCTCATTCTCTGCTATGACATGCAGACTGATTCTCTGCTGACATGAAGCCAGATTGTCTGTTACGGGACCTCTCTGCTCTGCCTGTGTGCTAGGCCTAAATATATGCCAATGGACTGTTGCAGTGGTGGGTGACGTGAAGCCTCATTCTCTGCTATGACATGCAGACTGATTCTCTGCTGACATGAAGCCAGATTGTCTGTTACGGGACCTCTCTCCTCTGCCTGTGTGCTAGGCCTAAATATATGCCAATGGACTGTTGCAGTGGTGGGTGACGTGAAGCCTCATTCTCTGCTATGACATGCAGACTGATTCTCTGCTGACATGAAGCCAGATTGTCTGTTACGGGACCTCTCTCCTCTGCCTGTATGCTAGGCCTAAATATATGCCAATGGACTGTTGCAGTGGTGGCTGACGTGAAGCCTCATTCTCTGCTATGACATGCAGACTAATTCTCTGCTGACATGAAGCCAGATTGTCTGTTACGGGACCTCTCTCCTCTGCCTGTCTGCTGGGCCTAAATTTATGACAATGGACTGTTGCAGTGGTGGCTGACGTGAAGCCTGATTCTCTGCTATGACATGCAGACTGATTCTCTGCTGACATGAAGCCAGATCCTCTGTTACGGGACCTCTCTCCTCTGCCTGGGTGCTGGGCCTAAATTTATGACAATGGACTGTTGCAGTGGTGGCTGACGTGAAGCCTCATTCTCTGCTATGACATGCAGACTAATTCTCTGCTGACATGAAGCCAGATTGTCTGTTACGGGACCTCTCTCCTCTGCCTGGGTGCTGGGCCTAAATTTATGACAATGGACTGTTGCAGTGGTGGCTGACGTGAAGCCTGATTCTCTGCTATGACATGCAGACTGATTCTCTGCTGACATGAAGCCAGATCCTCTGTTACGGGACCTCTCTCCTCTGCCTGGGTGCTGGGCCTAAATTTATGAAAATGGACTCTTACAGTGGTGGGTGACGTGAAGCCTGATTCTCTGCTATGACATGAAGACTGATTCTCTGCTGACATGAAGCCAGATTGTCTGTTACGGGACCTCTCTCCTCTGCCTGGGTGCTGGGCCTAAATTTATGACAATGGACTGTTGCAGTGGTGGCTGACGTGAAGCCTGATTCTCTGCTATGACATGCAGACTGATTCTCTGCTGACATGAAGCCAGATCCTCTGTTACGGGACCTCTCTCCTCTGCCTGGGTGCTGGGCCTAAATTTATGAAAATGGACTCTTACAGTGGTGGGTGACGTGAAGCCTGATTCTCTGCTATGACATGAAGACTGATTCTCTGCTGACATGAAGCCAGATTGTCTGTTACGGGACCTCTCTCCTCTGCCTGGGTGCCGGGGCCTAAATATCTGAGAATGGACTGTTCCAGTGGTGGGTGACGGGAAGCCAGATTCTCTGCTATGGAACCTCTCCAATTGATTTTGGTTAATTTTTATTTATTTAATTTTTATTTTAATTCATTTCCCTATCCACATTTGTTTGCAGGGGATTTACCTACATGTTGCTGCCTTTTGCAGCCCTCTAGCCCTTTCCTGGGCTGTTTTACAGCCGTTTTAGTGCCGAAAAGTTCGGGTCCCCATTGACTTCAATGGGGTTCGGGTTCGGGACGAAGTTCGGATCGGGTTCGGATCCCGAACCCGAACATTTCCGGGATGTTCGGCCGAACTTCTCGAACCCGAACATCCAGGTGTTCGCTCAACTCTACTGATCAGCTGTTTGAGAAGGCAGCGGCGCTTCAGCAGCGCCGTGGTCTTCTCGCTGTTTACCGCTGGCCCAGTGACGTCACAACTATTATCAACTAGCGTGGGCGGGGGCTAAGCTCTGTTTACTTGAATGGAGCTTAGCCACGCCCACGCTAGTTGATACTAGTCGTGACGTCACTGGGCCAACAGTGAGAAGGCCGCGCAGCTGCTGGAGTGCCGCTGCCTTCTTGGACCCCCGCCGATCAGATGCTGATGATCTATCCAGAGGATAGATCATCAGTTAAAACAAACTGCAGAACCCCTTTAAGTTTTATAATTTAATTTATTTTCATTTTGAGGGATATCTTTTCCATTCACACGTCCGCAAAATGGGTCCGCATCCGTTCTGCAATTTTGCGGAACGGGTGCAGACCCATTCATGTTCAATGGGGCTGGAATGTGCTGTCCGCATCCACATTTGCAGATCCGCATCAGCATTTGCAGATCCGCACTTCCGCATCTGTGCTTCCGTTTCCGCCCAAAAAATAGAACATGTCCTATTCTTGTCCGCAATTGCAGACAAGATTAGGCATTTTCTATTATAGTGCCAGCGATGTGCAGTCCACAAATTGCGGAAAGCACTTTGCCGGTGTCCGTGTTTTGCGGATCCGCAAAACACTTACGGACGTGTAAATGGACCTTCATAGTAAAATTATTAAAGGTTACGTTTTATCTTCATGTACAGTACAGACCAAAAGTTTGGACACACCTTCTCATTCAAAGAGTTTTCTTTATTTTCATGACTATGAAAATTGTAGATTCAGACTGAAGGCATCAAAACTATGAATTAACACATGTGGAATTATATACATAACAAAAAAGTGAGAAACAACTGAAAATATGTCATATTCTAGGTTCTTCAAAGTAGCCACCTTTTGCTTTGATTACTGCTTTGCACACTCTTGGCATTCTCTTGATAAGCTTCAAGAGGTAGTCGCCTAAAATGGTCTTCCAACAGTCTTGAAGGAGTTCCCAGAGATGCTTAGCACTTGTTGGCCCTTTTGCCTTCACTCTGTGGTCCAGCTCACCCCAAACCATCTAGATTAGGTTGAGGTCCGGTGGCTGTGGAGGCCAGGTCATCTGGCGCAGCACCCCATAACTCTCCTTCATGGTCAAATAGCCCTTACACAGCCTGGAGGTGTGTTTGGGGTCATTGTCCTGTTGAAAAATAAATGATGGTCCAACTAAATGCAAACCGGATGGAATAGCATGCCGCTGCAAGATGCTGTGGTAGCCATGCTAGTTCAGTATGCCTTCAATTTTGAATAAATCCCCAACAGTGTCACCAGCAAAGCACCCCCACACCATCACACCTCCTCCTCCATGCTTCACGGTGGGAACCAGGCATGTAGAGTCCATCCGTTCACCTTTTCTGCGTCGCACAAAGACATGGTGGTTGGAACCAAAGATCTCAAATTTGGACTCATCAGACCAAAGCACAGATTTCCACTGGTCTAATGTCCATTCCTTGTGTTCTTTAGCCCAAACAAGTCTCTTCTGCTTGTTGCATGTCCTTAGCAGTGGTTTCCTAACAGATATTCTACCATGAAGGCCTGATTCACACAGTCTCCTCTTAACAGTTGTTCTAGAGATGAGTCTGCTGCTAGAACTCTGTGTGGCATTGACCTGGTCTCTAATCTGAGCTGCTGTTAACCTGCGATTTCTGAGGCTGGTGACTCGGATGAACTTATCCTCCACAGCAGAGGTGACTCTTGGTCTTCCTTTCCTGGGGGCGGTCTGCATGTGAGCCAGTTTCTTTGTAGTGCTTGATGTTTTTTGTGACTGCACTTGGGGACACTTTCAAAGTTTTCCCAATTTTTCGGACTGACTGACCTTCATTTCTTAAAGTAATGATGGCCACTCATTTTTCTTTACTTAGCTGCTTTTTTCTTGCCATAATACAAATTCTAACAGTCTATTCAGTAGGACTATCAGCTGTGTATCCACCTGACTTCTCCACAACGCAACTGATGGTCCCAACCCCATTTATAAGGCAAGAAATCCCACTTATTAAACCTGACAGGGCACACCTGTGAAGTGAAAACCATTTCAGGTGACTACCTCTTGAAGCTCATGAAGAGAATGCCAAGAGTGTGCAAAGCTGTAATCAAAGCAAAAGGTGGCTACTTTGAAGAACCTAGAATATGACATATTTTCAGTTGTTTCACACTTTTTTGTTATGTATATAATTACACATGTGTTAATTTATAGTTTTGATGCCTTCAGTGTGAATCTACAATTTTCATAGTCATGAAAATAAAGAAAACTCTTTGAATGAGAAGGTGTGTCCAAACTTTTGGTCTGTACTGTATATTCTAATGGATTGTCTTCCTTGTATAATGTTATAATATACTTTCTATATAGTGTATTTGTATTGTGCGGCAGTTGTGTGCGGTTCTGCTGCGATACTGCCGGTATATAGAGGGACAAGCGTTATTGGAACAAATAATTTCTACTGGTGTGATATACCAGTCACCCCCCCATAAAACTGATTGAAGCGGGGTGTTATATACCAATATACTTTCTTTATAGTGCATTTGGGTACTGTATAGTGCATTTGCGTAATACAGTAGGTTTTTCAGGTTCGCCTCCCATTAAAATGAATGGGACCCGCCGGCAGATGTTCGTCCATCACTACTATCCTTCTGTAATCCCCTATGCTGCGGTCCATGGCATCTAAGGGGCTAAATGATTAGGATCAGTCGGTGCAATGTCTATGTGATAAAAGAAGTGGTGCGGCAACAGGATAATTGCAATGCTGTACATTTAAAACCTTAATTATGCATCAGTGTTTGGTCAGTGATTTCCCTCGGTAATTGTGAGCCACAACCAGGAGTGTGGGCTACACAGACATAAGGTATAAGGGAAAGATCTGCACCTGTTCTGTGTATAGACCTGCACCTGGTTTTGGCTCACAATCACTGATGGAAATCACAGACAGAACACTGACAGTGTAACTAAGGCCTACAGCATGGTGTGAGAAGGGGTTAAAGTAAATTGTGTGTGACTGTGACTCATTTATGACATCTCCATTAGTTTTTTTCGTGTGTAATGGCACACAACTTGTACATGACTCACAGCAGAATTGACCCTAAAATAGACATACCATTGTAACAAGTATCAACCAAATCTCTCAAATGTCCGTGTTCCACAACTAAAGTTGCCATATAGCCCTAGTCTAAATTGAAAAATGTGTTACTATTCCCGTTCCCAATAGAGTGTCTCTACATAGTCCTAATCTGTCACCACTGATAAGACTACAATCTGTTAGGTTTGCCAACATGATTATTTCTATTTTCTAAACAATGTACAACAAAATTATGGACATCTATTATTTTTTTAATGACAAATTGGAAAACATAATGAACAATAAAGATTATTCGTGATATATGTCTGCAGGCCAGAAGAAAGATGGAAGACATTAGCAGCTTTCACTGTGAACTGTAAAATGATAGTAAAGTACAATCACAATAAGCCGCAAAGAAAATAACAGACACATCAATTTTTTTCATGGACTATTCAGAAATGTATAGACCGTTGGTAACTCTTGTGTCTACTGACTAGCTGGTCGGGAGAGACCAGACAAACAAGTCAACAATTAAAACAAGAGGAGTGAGGGCCTTGCTCACAACAGCTTACAATCTATCAGGAGATAGGGTTAACACACAAAAGGTAAAAAGTGCTTGTTTTCACAAAATAGGGGAGTAAATATAAAGCAACATGAGCCAGTCACCAGCTGATATCTGTAGTGCTTATTGTTGGAAACTTCTTGAAGCAACTTCTTTTTTGAGAAGAGTATTTAGTTTATTCAGAGACAAGAGCAGCAAGACAGCATTGAAATATATATAAAAGTCAGGCGGATTATGTCATGAAGAAGTGTGAAGCAGCAGGGGAAAAAATACGATGCCTGCTTAAAACCCCCAGACACAGTTTCTTGTACCCCAGGGAACAAAGGAATAATTAGTATTAGAATTCATGTTTTCCTCAGTATGCTGCAGTCCATAAACTTCAATGTTACACAGATTACAACATTACTATACGTAACCACTAATCTACATAAGTTACACCTACAACAACTTCTAATTGGACAACAGTTTCTTATTACGAATACTGAATGTGAAAATAAATTATTCCTTGGGCCTTCCATTAATCCACTCAAATTTTAGCACCAATCAGCCATTTTCTTTCCAAGGAGCCATATGTGCCATAAAACCAAAAGTGGGCCCCTTTATGTATCACCTAGCCAACACCAAGGATGAACATGCTAGTGGCATACTTTAGTTTCAATAGACAAGTACATTTATACTAGCCAAACTATTACATCATGACCCTTTTAATCAATTACTTACGAATCCCTATTTTATTAGCCAAAATATGTCAGTATTATTCCCTAACCAAGTTATTTCTTCACTTTAACTCTTTACTAAACCTTTCTGAGATGAGAACACAAGATGTCTGCCTAATACAACATGGCTGACCATCATATCTATGTCACGATCAGTGTGGGGGAGAACTCCTACACTGAACACAGGAGGGAAGGGGAACAGTAATTGGGCCTGGAAACTAGGGAAGGAACAGGACACCTCCTAAACAAACCTGACCCGGGCCCTAACTACATAACAAAACAATAACAAATACAGGTGCACTCTGCAGTCTCACTAAACCCTCAAACTGATTTTAAAATTGAGAGATTAGTCAACATGTCCTACGGTGTAGAACATGTCTAAGCCCGGGCACCACGTCAAGGTTTCTCAAGTAGCCCGAGACCTAACACTCTCCTACCTGAGCCGTATGGGCGATACCAGGAGCCAGTGGGCAAATTACAGGAGCATGAGGCCGACTCACAAACAGCTCACCAGTTACCTCCAGCATGTAACCATGCTTACAATGGGAGGAGGGAGGAGTCTGCGAGTCCCACTCAAGACTGACTGATATGGCCCAGGCCTCTCAATTTTAAAATCAGTTTGAGGGTGCACCTAAATGTGGCCTGTAGATGGAAAACAGGCAAATTTAAATTGGAGTTTATACACCTCCAGGAATATATCTATACAAACCAAAAAGACAAGGTGGCATTAGCAGGAGGTGCTCAAACCCACATGCAGTCGTGCATATATACAGGGGAGCAAATGCTCCACTTGTGGCCCGTTGCTAATGGCGATCCCCAGCAAAATGCATACGGTGGAGGATGCCCGCGGCGAACCACAAGTACCACAATAGACATCTCACACAAGGTAACAAGTGCGGATGTCATAATCAATATAACAATATAACAATACAATAACAAATGCAGGTGCACTCTGCAGTCTCACTAAACCCTCAAACTGATTTTAAAATTGAGAGATTAGTCAACATGTCCTACGGTGTAGAACATGTCTAAGCCCGGGCACCACGTCAAGGTTTCTCAAGGTTTCTCAATTTAAATGTGCCTGTTTTCCATCTACAGGCCACATTTAGGTGCACCTGTAAGGCCTGGGCCATATCAGTCAGTTTTGAGTGGCACTCGCAAACTCCTCCCTCCTCCCATTGTAAGCATGGTTACATGCTGGAGGTAACTGGTGAGCTGTTTGTGAGTCGGCCTCATGCTCCTGTAATTTGCCCACTGGCTCCTGGTATCGCCCATACGGCTCAGTTAGGAGAGTGTTAGGTCTCGGGCTACTTGAGAAACCTTGACGTGGTGCCCGGGCTTAGACATGTTCTACACCGTAGGACATGTTGACTAATCTCTCAATTTTAAAATCAGTCTGAGGGTTTAGTGAGACTGCAGAGTGCACCTGTATTTGTTATTGTTTTGTTATATTGTTATATTGATTATGACATCCGCACTTGTTACCTTGTGTGAGATGTCTATTGTGGTACTTGTGGTTCGCCGCGGGCATTCTCCACCGTATGCATTTTGCTGGGGATCGCCATTAGCAACGGGCCACAAGTGCAGGATTTGCTCCCCTGTATATATGCACGACTGCATGTGGGTTTGAGCACCTCCTGCTAATGCCACCTTGTCTTTTTGGTTTGTATAGATAGATTCCTGGAGGTGTATAAACTCCAATTTAAATGTGCCTGTTTTCCATCTACAGGCCACATTTAGGTGCACCTGTGAGGCCTGGGCCATATCAGTCAGTCTTGAGTGGGACTCGCAGACTCCTCCCTCCTCCCATTGCAAGCATGGTTACATGCTGGAGGTAACTGGTGAGCTGTTTGTGAGTCGGCCTCATGCTCCTGTAATTTGCCCACTGGCTCCTGGTATCGCCCATACGGCTCAGGTAGGAGAGTGTTAGGTCTCGGGCTACTTGAGAAACCTTGACGTGGTGCCCGGGCTTAGACATGTTCTACACCGTAGGACATGTTGACTAATCTCTCAATTTTAAAATCAGTTTGAGGGTTTAGTGAGACTGCAGAGTGCACCTGTATTTGTTATTGTTTTGTTATATTGTTATATTGATTATGACATCCGCACTTGTTACCTTGTGTGAGATGTCTATTGTGGTACTTGTGGTTCGCCGCGGGCATCCTCCACCGTATGCATTTTGCTGGGGATCGCCATTAGCAACGGGCCACAAGTGCAGCATTTGCTCCCCTGTATATATGCACGACTGCATGTGGGTTTGAGCACCTCCTGCTAATGCCACCTTGTCTTTTTGGTTTGTATATATAGATTCCTGGAGGTGTATAAACTCCAATTTAAATGTGCCTGTTTTCCATCTACAGGCCACATTTAGGTGCACCTGTGAGGCCTGGGCCATATCAGTCAGTCTTGAGTGGGACTCGCAGACTCCTCCCTCCTCCCATTGTAAGCATGGCTACATGCTGGAGGTAACTGGTGAGCTGTTTGTGAGTCGGCTTCATGCTCCTGTAATTTGCCCACTGGCTCCTGGTATCGCCCATACGGCTCAGGTAGGAGAGTGTTAGGTCTCGGGCTACTTGAGAAACCTTGACGTGGTGCCCGGGCTTAGACATGTTCTACACCGTAGGACATGTTGACTAATCTCTCAATTTTAAAATCAGTTTGAGGGTTTAGTGAGACTGCAGAGTGCACCTGTATTTGTTATTGTTTTGTTATATTGTTATATTGATTATGACATCTGCACTTGTTACCTTGTGTGAGATGTCTATTGTGGTACTTGTGGTTCGCCGCGGGCATCCTCCACCGTATGCATTTTGCTGGGGATCGCCATTAGCAACGGGCCACAAGTGCAGCATTTGCTCCCCTGTATATATGCACGACTGCATATGGGTTTGAGCACCTCCTGCTAAGGCCACCTTGTCTTTTCGGGCCCCAACTACCTATCAATATGAATAGACCTTGAAGGTAGGAATATTCATATGCAGGATATAGTAACATAGTAACATAGTACATAAGGCCGAAAAAGGACATTTGTCCATCCAGTTAGGCCTGTTTTCCTGCAAGTTGATCCAGAGGAAGGCAAAAAAAAAAACCTGTGAGGTAGAAGCCAATTTTCCCCACTTTAGGGGAATAAAAAATTCCTTCCCGACTCCAATCAGGCAATCAGACTAACTCCCTTGATCAACGACCCCTCTCTAGTAGCTATAGCCTATAATATTATTACGCTCCAGAAATACATCCAGGACCCCTCTTGAATTCCTTTATTGTACTCACCATCACCACCTCCTCAGGCAGAGAGTTCCATAGTCTTACTGCTCTTACCGTAAATAATCCTTTTCTATGTTTGTGTACAAACCTTCTTTCCTCCAGACGCAGAGGATGTCCCCTCGTCACAGTCACAGTCCTGGGGATAAATAGATGATGGGATAGATCTCTGTACTGACCCCTGATATGTTTTTACATATTATTAGATCTCCCCTCAGTCGTCTTTTTTCTAAAGTGAATAACATAAATTTTGATAATCTTTCAGGGTACTGTAGTGGTGTCACGGATGAGAGTGGGGGAAACCCTCAACTGTGCGATGTCAATAGGATAAGGGTAGCTGCTAGGCCAGGACGACAGGATCAGGGAGCAAGTCACCTCCTAACGCGTCCCTAATTCTGACCCTGACTCCTAACCGTATGAGCCAACCCAGATGGTAGGAGGACTCATACTCCGGAACCTAGGGTCCCTACTAGCCCCTCAGGAAATCCCTGGACTAGGAACAGGGTAAGACGACCTGTTCCTCCTAGACACGGACGAACAGGAGTCTCACTGGCCAAGGAGCAAGGAGAGGGGAAACATATACAGCATATGGATATGGCAGGTGAGTTAAACCAGTACTACACCTACCTGCCACAGACACGCTGACTGGAACCTGTGCACAAGTACTGCTGTCCACACAAACGTTAAGGACACTGCACACACACAAATCACACAGGTACCCAGGACACTCATAGCTGCAATAAATATAAAGAGCATAAAAACATCTTCTTAACATCATACATATATTTTTTATGACCACAAGGGTGCCCCTTACTGGAAAGATGGCATATGAGACCAGGAGGATGACTCCAGCACAAAATCATGGCTGGAGTACCCCTCAGCTACAGGCATCCAGCAGGAGCTAAATAGCCCAAGCAGCCACACACACATATTAGGAAAGGAGTTAACCCTTCCAACACCAGACAAGGTAAGTGTCATTTAAAGGGGAAATGCACACACAACCAAATCCCGTGCAAACCAAACATAGAAAGTGAAAACATACAAACACACGTTGCAGATGCAACCGCATGCCTTGACAGCAAGCCACCTAGCAACCAGCTCAGGCTGCTACACTGCCAACAACATCATGTTGCCAGCAGCAACCACACGTGAGGCAACAATCTAACTGCCCTCACCTGCGGTAGACAAACCAAGAGCAGACCGCTGACAACTGCATGCGACACAAGAGAGTCACGACCAAACACATAGTCGTGACAAGTGGCCCCATTCCAGTTATTATTTTAGTTGCCCTTCTCTGGACCCTCTCAAGCTCTGCTATGTCTGCCTTGTTTACAGGAGCCCAGAACTGTACACAGTACCTAGGCCCTTTATTTCCTATAAGGCCCTGGAATAAGGTTAGAACCAGAGACAACTCCTTCCTCCCCAGATGGATGAAAGGAAGTCTCTGTCTCAGGCCCAGATACAAACAACAGGGAATTTAACAAACACGACCTCACACCAGCTCAGTCAAACCCAAATGAAAGCTATCTGCCCCATAGTGAGAAGGGTGGGGTCATATAAAGGGTATAAGTGATGACCACTGAGCAACAGCTGAGAAAAGGGAAGTGGTCATTAACCCTATCAATACTGAATCAAGAGAAATGAAGGAGGCTGCTAGATTCCTCCACGCTCAGTTAGTCTCCTTGATCTCCTGACATCAGTCACTTGAGGGACCATGACAATCTTAACCTGATTCTCCAACACTTTTGAGTGCATGGGATGTAAATGTTTGACATTGGATCAGATTCAGAAGAATGATGTTGGGTGGGGGAGAGATAGATCAGGAAATGTAATAGGCCAACCTAAAAAGATGTGTTTTTAGGGAGCACCTAAAACTGTGTATGTTGAGAATTAACCTAATTGCTTGAGGTAGGGAATTCCAAGGAACTGGTGCAGCTCGGGAGAAGTACTGAAGACAAAAGTGAGAGGTTTGGATTATGGTAGATGTCAGTCATAAGTCATTGGCTAAACGGAGAACACAGTTAGGGCAGTAGACAGAGATGAGGGAGATGTAGGGGGTGCAGCACTATGGAGAGATTTGTAGATGAGAATGTGCAGTTTAATTTTAATCCTATACTGTATGGGCAACCAGTGCAATGACTGGCACAGGGCGGAGACATCTGAGTAGCTGTTAGAGAGGTAGATGTGTCTGGCTTTGCATTAAGGATAGCTTGCAATGGGGAAAGTCTGGTGAGGGGGAAACCAATTAATAATGAGTTACAGTAATCAAAACAGGAATGGATCAGGGGAACAATGAGAGTTTTTTTTTCCTGTTTCCATAGTAATAAAGAGGTGGATTCTAGAGATGTTTTTGAGTTACAGATGACAAGAGCAGGCAAGAGATTAAATATAGGGAGTGAATGGAAGATCAGTGTCAAACATAACACCGAGACAGCAGATGTTCTGCCTAGGCGTGATGGCAGAGACACACACTAAGATGGAGATATCAGGGCTAGATAGATTAGTAAATGGAAAAAACACAAATACTTCAGTTTTTGAAAGATTCTGCTTCGGGTAGCGAGAGGACATGATGTTAGAGGCAGCATACAGACAGTCACTCGTGTTCTGTAGGTCAGCAGGGGTGTCATCGGCATAGAGATAGTTCTAAAAACCATATCTTCTGATACACTGTCCAATCAGGGCTGGATAGCGAGAAAAGAGGAGAGGACCTGAGGAACCCCAACAGCAAAAGGGAGAGGAGAAGAAGTAGAGCCAGCAAATGACACACTGAAAGAACAGTCAGAGAGATAGGAAGAAAACCAAGAAAGAGCAGATTCCTAAAGGGAACCTGTCATCAACTTTATGCTGATCTCACTGAGGGCAGCATAAAATAGTGACAGAAATGCTGATTTAGCGGTGTGTCTCTCATGAGCTAAAAGTAAATGGTTGCCGAGAACCAGCATCATAATCATTGCAGCAGAGGCATTGAAAAGAGTCACAGCCAACTGAGAAGAGTAATGGTTATTTATTATCTCCTGCACTCTTACCCATCTGCTGATGATTGGCAGTTCTCTACTAGAGAGAAAGGGAGAAAACTAGGTAGAAGACTGTCAATCATCAGCAGGTGGGCAGGAGAGCAGGAATTCATGAATAACCAGGACTCTTCTCAGTTGACCGTGACTCTTTTCCAGGCCCAGTCTGCAATGATTGTATTGTTGGTTCTCGGCAACCACTTACTTTTAAATGACAGATCTCTGAAATCAATTCACCTGTCTCTACTTTATTCTGCCGTTAGTATGGGCAGCATAAGGGTACTTTCACACTTGCGTTCGGGGCTCCGCTTGTGAGTTCCGTTTGAAGGCTCTCACAAGCGGCCCCGAACGCATCGGTTTAGCCCTAATGCATTCTGAGTGAATGCGGATCCTCTCAGAATGCATCAGTCTGGCACCGTTTGTCCTCCGCTCCGCCTGGCCGTGCGGAGGCAAACGGATCCGTCCAGACTTACAATGTAAGTCAATGGGGACGGATCCGTTTGAAGATGACACAGTATGGCTCAATTTTCAAATGGATCCGTCCCCCATTGACTTTCAATGTAAAGTCAAAACGGATCCGTTTGCACTACCATGAACAAAAAAAAAACAACTTTTTTTTTTTTTTTTTGTTCATGGTAATGCAAACGGATATGTTCTGAACGGATCTAAGCGTTTGCATTATAGGTGCGGATCCGTCTGTGCAGATACCAGACGGATCCGCACCTAAACGCAGGTGTGAAAGTAGCCTAAAGTTGATGACAGTTTCCCTTTTTAGGAGTATGGTTAGGAGTAGATGGTTGTCTACAGATGGTGTTATAGGCAATCTCATCTCCGCTACAATGTGTGACTGTCACGGCCTCGGTGTTGTGCGCTGTGACACTTTAGCCGTGCATGCATGTATGTGCTTTGCTCCACTTCTCCTTGTTCCTCCCCTGTTTGGTGTCCTTGGGGTTAACTATCTGGCTGGGTGTGGCCACTGGTTTTATACCTGCCTGTGGCTGGCACGCTGGAGTAGTTGTCCTCCAGCCTTGGTGTTTGCTGGAGTTTCTCCTGTCCTAGATATGTCATCGGTCCAGTTTGAGGGCCACCTAGTTGGACATCGATGTCACCTTGATGTCTTCCCTTTGTTTTCTCTGTTCTGTAAACTTCCTTACATGTTTGGTATGTTTGGTGTAAGTTTATGTTTTGGGTGTGTTGTAATGTCTAGTTTGGTGTTTCATGTCTGGTGTTGTTATCCAGCATGGTACTAGACATTTCCCCTGACTGTTGTATCCTCTGGAAGGGGGTCCCTGGGTTCACCAGAGGGAACACTACCAGTCAGTTAGCAACTCTGCCTGGGGCCGCCATGCATCCTGCCATGAGGGTCCAGGCAGTTTCTGGTTCGCTGGACTCCGTCTTTTGTCTTTGTGCTGTGTCCTGGTAGGTGATCAGGTTTCAGTACGGAGGCATGGGTTCCTGTCATTGTTGCCTTGGCAGGTGAGTGCTTGTTGTTGTGGGCTCTTACCTGCCTATCCAGTTGCTGTTTTCTGCCTTTCCTTTTCTTGCACCTAGACCTGCTGGAGACTCTGGTTCATCCGTGTTGTGGATGAACTGGTCATCATCTTTTTCTGACCTTTATCCCAGGGATCATCAGGGCCAGTTAGGGGTCTGAGGTTCCGGTGCATGAATCCTCCTACCATCTGGGTTCGCTCATGTGGTTAGGAGGTCAGGGCTAGGATGAGGGTTGCAGTAGGAGGTGATCAGCTCCCTTTTCCCGGGATCCAGGCCTAGTTGCTGCGCCATCTTCCCCACATTGTACGGTGGTAGGTTTCCCCCACTCCCCACTGTGACAGTAACTGATTTATTATGATTTTCACTGTCATGGCAACATCTAGCTTAGAGGTTGACTGCAAAATTACTTTTCTTTGACAATAAATAAGGTGAAGCAACTCTTTTTATTGTAATCTGTAAAGCATGAGAATAAATTGTTCAGTTTTAGTTTAGCTTTTTTTGGGAAATAATTTGCAGTTTCTTGAAAGTGAAGGATATAGCACAATAATATGTATATTTGCGGAGATGTACAGTTTGTGATTTTATCTGAACTAGGAATGATTTGCCATTTGTTCTGAATAATGAATACCATTTTTATTGTTATTTTTTTTCCCTCATTCTAAACTACTTTATATAAACTATAAAAAGTGGTCTCTAGACACATGTATGTGGTTTGTGATTTTTTTTTTTTACATGGAATTTTTCTCTAAACTGGCCACTAACCTATTGATTTCATTATTGTATCTTACTGTCAGGGTTATAAGAGTGGCCAAACCTTAGCACTTGGTCTGCTGTCTGCAGAAACATATAGCAGATGGCAGAGGTTTGGGCATACCAGGCACAGCCTAGAAACTGTTTAAAGGCTATAGACACATGACTGAGGTAGCTTGATTACTGTGTAGGGGCTCTAAGGTGACATAATTGCTGTATGGGTGCAATAAGGGGAGTAGACTACTTTGTGGGGGCTCTAAGGAGAAACAACTACTGTGGAGGACACTAAGGGGGCATTCTACTTTGTGGTGGCACTGAGGTGGCATTCTACTGAGTGGGAGCAATAAGGGGACATAACTACGGTGAGGGGGCATTAAGGGGGAATAACTACTGCGTGATGGCACTATGGGGAGATAACTGCTGTGAAGGGGGCACTAAAAGGGCATTGTACTGAGTCTTAACCAGCTGCAGGAGGGGAGAATGGGGGAAGTTGTTTGAGGGCGGTACCATTCAAAATTTGTTATGAGGCCCAGCCTTTGTGTTTGGGGGTCTGTATTTGTTCACAATGTCTTTATTTATTTCTAGGGCCAGTTTGTATTTGTTTGGAGAGCCTGATCTGAAATCTTCTGGTGTAAGTACACTGAACAAAAATATAAACGCAACATGGTTTTGCTCCCATTTTGCATGAGCTGAACTCAAAGATCTAAAACATTTTTTACATACACAAACGACCCATTACTCTCAAATATTCTTCACAAATCTGTCTAAATCTGTGTTAGTAAGCACTTCTCCTTTACCAAGATAATCCATCCCACTTCACAGGTGTGGCATATCAAGGTGTTGATTAGACAAAGTATCAATTGCTCATTTATGAGGAGGCACTTGCTTGATGGGGTCACTTACTAAAATTGTGAGGCACATGGAAATCTAAATTGATAAAATCATGTCTCACATTAATAATTGCCCACATCAACTATCTCGTCACATAATAGACAATGTGGGGTTAATGTGTAAGGGACATGGTTTTATCAATTTGGACATTCATGTACCTAACATTAATAATGAATAACCCAATCATGTACCTCACATAATCCTCATGTTGCCATTAGGGGTTACTTACTATTAATGTGAGGCTTGTGGTTTTATCAGTTTCGACCTCCATGTGCCTCACATTAATAGTATTAGCTTGGACCTCTATGTGCCTCATATCAATAGTAAATAACCCCAAATTAATAGTATCAGTTTGGACCTCCATGTGCCTCATATCAATAGTAAGTAACCCCATCATGTACTTCCCATTAACCTAATGTTGCCCATTATGAGGTACATGTTAGGGTCACTATTAATGCATACCTCCCAACTTTTGAAAAATACAAAGAGTGACATTATGTGTAGGGATATATTAGGCGTGGCCTAATATATAAAATTGCCAGGGTGCGCGTAGCACATAATTATGGATGAGCGAATTGAATTCAGATGAAACATCCGAAGTCGATTCGCATAAAACTTTGTTCTAATACTGTACGGAGCAGGAGCTCCGTACAGTATTAGAATGTATTGGCTCCGATGAGCCGAAGTTATAGCTTCGCGAAGTCTCGAGAGACTTTGTGCAATAACTTCATAAATTAATTTGTACTGTGAAAAAAAAAAACATTTCCCGAACTCAGGTTCAGTTCCAAGGTACCACTTAGAACTGAACCCGAGTTCGGGAAATGTTTTTTTACAGTACAAATTAATTTATGAAGTTATTGCGTGAAGTCTTGTGAGAGTTCGCAAAGCAATAACGACTTATCGGAGCCAATACATTCTAATACTGTACGTAGCTCCTGCTTTTGTTTCATCAGAAGTCAATTCGCTCATCCCTAATTATGTGCTATGCGCACCCCGGCAATTTGTTATATTAGGCCACACCTCTAACTCCACCCAAAATCATAATTATACACACCCAGTCCCCTTAATGCCCCCACATAGTAATTATTTTCCCTTTGTGCCAGCACACAGTAATAATGTCCACATTGTGCCCTCTTCACAGTAGTTTTGTCCAAATCTTGATCCTTCAAAGAAGTTATGCCCAGATATTCCCCTCACAGTAGTTATGCCCACATTGTGCCCCTCACAGAAGTTATGCCCTCATTGTGCCCTTTTCACAGTAGTTATTTCCACATCTTGCCATCTTCACAGTAGTAATGCTCACATGTGC
Source organism: Bufo gargarizans (assembly GCF_014858855.1). Taxonomy (NCBI): domain Eukaryota; kingdom Metazoa; phylum Chordata; class Amphibia; order Anura; family Bufonidae; genus Bufo; species Bufo gargarizans. The sequence goes on from NC_058082.1 coordinate 455,675,101, forward strand.
TTCCTTCACAGTAGTTATGCCCAGATGTGCCCCTTCACAGTTGCTATGTCCAGATATGTGCCCCCCTCACAGTAATTATGCGCAGATATATGTCCCCTCACAGAAGGTATTCCCACATTGTACCCCCTTCACAGTAGTTATACCCACATTGTGCCACCTTCACAGTAGTAATGCTCACATGTGCTCCCTTCACAGTAGTTATGCTCAGATGTGCCCTCTTCACAGTAGCTATGTCCAGATGTGCCCTTTTTACAATAGCTATGCCCAGACGTGCCCCCTTCACGCACAATGGTTATGCCCAGATGTGCCCCCTCACAGTTGCTATGTCCAGATATGTGCCCCCTCACAGTAGTTGTGTCCAGATATATTTCCCAAGTGAGTCCACCCCTCACATTTTTGCAAATATTTTATTATATCTTTTCATGGGACAACACTGAAGATCTGACACATTGATACAATGTGAAGTAGTCAGTGTACAGCTTGTGTGACAGTGTAAATTTGGTGTGCCCTCAAAATTACTCAACACACAGCCATTAATGTCTAAACCGGTGGAAAAAAAAGTGAGTACACCTTAAGTGAAAATGTCCAAACTGTGGCCCAATTAGCCATTTTCCCTCCCCGGTGTTATGTGACTTGTTAGTGTTACAAGATCTCAGGTGTGAATGGGGAGCTGGAATGTTAAATTTGGTGTTATCGCTATACTGGTCACTGGAAGTTCAACATGGCACCTCATGGCAATGAACTCTCTGAGGAACTGAAAAAATGAATTGTTGCTCTACATAAAGATGGTCTAGGCCAGGGATCAGCAACCCTTGGCACTCCAGCTGTTGTAAAACTACAATTCCCAGCATACTCCATTAATTTCTATGTGAGTTCTTAGAAGAGCAGAGCAAGTATGCATGCTGGAAGTTGTAGTTTCACAACAGCTGGAGTGCCGGAGGTTGCCTACCCCTGGTCTAGGAGATAGGAAGATTGCCAACACCCTGAAACTGAGAAGCAGCATGGTGGCCAAGACCATACAGTGGTTTAGCAAGACAGGTTCCCCTCAGAACAGGCCTCGCCATGGTCGACCAAAGAAGTTGAGTGCAAGTACTCAGCTTCATATTGATGCAGAGGTTAAAGGGGAGGGGGTCAGCCTGTCAGTGCTCAGACCATACACTGCACACTGCATCCAATTGGTCGGCATGACTTTCGTCCCAGAACATGATTAGTGGAACCATGTCCTGTGGTCTGATGAGATCAAGATAACCTTATTTGGTTGACCCCGAACTTGCTTAAAATGTGGGATTCGTCGAGAGAGTCAGGGAAATTGCCCGACTCCTTGAGGGAAGCCCTTATTACACTTATTTTAAAACCTGAGAAAAATCCAACTTCTCCAGACTCATATCGCTCCATCTCATTGATTAATACTGATAATAAGATATTAGCAAAAATATTGGTGGCCAGGCTCAGGGAGGTGTTGCCGGTGCTTATACATGAGGATCAGACAGGATTTATGTCGGGCAAGACAACAACTGAAAATCTTATTAGATATTTTGTAAATACCCAAGTGGAACTCACAAATAGTGGTGAGAGGATGATTTTGACTTTAGACGCCTCAAAAGCTTTCAATATCATAGAATGACCTTTTTTGACGGCAACATTTAAAAAAAATGGGAGTCAGTGATATTTTTGTCTCAGGGGTAAAACTATTATACACGTAAATATCTGCAAGAGTGATACTGAACGGTGAACATTCTGATAACATACCTATCGACAGAGGTGTTAGGCAGGGGTGCCCCCTCTCCCCTCTATTATTTGTCATAGCTTTGGAACCCTTAGCAGAGATGATTAGGCAAGACAGAGAGATTGTGAGGTTCAGGTACGGTTCCCACGAAGAAAAAATTGCCCTGTACGCGGATGACATTATGCTATTTGTGGGTTCACATGGTTCACTCCCTAAGATCTTCCAGATATTTGAGGATTATAGCAAATATGCTGGACTTAAAATAAATTGGGCCAAATCAGCCTGTATCCCGATTGATCCTCTAAAAAATGCAACACTGGGCCAATTGGAGATTAGGAAAATAGATGAGCTGGTAAAATATGTAGGTATTCAGATTACCCCTAACCCCAAGGATTATATACATCTAAATGTGCTTCCTAAAATACACGAAATAAAGAAAAAAGTGGAAGTGTGGAAAAAATTACAAGTATCAATGGCAGGTCGAATCTCACTGGTGAAAATGACTATCTTACCCTCCTTGAACTATATCATGTGGAACGCGCCGGTAATAATCCCCAAGAGAATCATTAAAAGGATAGTTTCCCTTTTGGCGCGGTAAAAAACCTAGAATCAGAGCGCAAATATTGTACATCAAAGAGAAAGAAGGTGGACTATCAGTCCCAGATTTGGAACTTTATTTTCTCTATTGGCCATATTAGAAATATGATAAAATGGAGCAACTCACAAATATATAAAGCTATGTTAGAAGGGATCAATAAAAACTTAGATAAATGTAGCATTTTTCAATTAGTAGAGGCTAATACTTTGTCATATCAGCAAACTAATAAAGCACCACTCTTTGATTTGTGGATAAAAATCTGGAAGGAGGTAAGGGTTATGTGGTCCCACACTGGAGTGCATGTGGGCACTCTACTGTGGGATAACACTTATCTTAGAGAATTAAAATCAATTGAACAACAAGTGTGGTGGAAAAATTGTATTTATAGATTGGGACATATATGGAAGGAGGGGGATGTAATCGAATATTCAGAGCTTATAAACATCTGTGGTACTGGAAATAGAGATTTGACCTTCTACTAATAAAAGAATAGATAAATGTCACGGGTTTAGAGTCCCGGTAGAGTTAGAAACTTGTATTTTTGGAGTCATGGAAGGGATAGAGAACTTGGATAAACGGTGGGTTACGGAGGAGAGAATTTTTTTCCCCTTTTTTTTTTCTTCCCCTGGGGGAGCTACAGGCATTGGGGGAGGGTGGGTAACTGATATATACTGATTTTCTAATGCTATAATGTAAGTTATTAATTATTAATACTGTTATTACTTAAATTATATTTGTACTGGTTATATAATGTAAAAACTTTGATTGTTAATATTGCTGATGACTGTAATGAATTTTTTCTGGATATAGTTAACATAACAGAGAGAGGGGAAATAAACGTCCTTCCCTCTGTTATCTGCATACCTCCGGTGCGATAATTATTGTGCCGCGGGGTATGCAGATGCGCTACAGGCGGAGGATCAAAGCATTCCTCCGCCTGGAAGCGAGCAGCACGGTCTAGAGAGGTGCGTGCCGGTGACGTCATATCACCGCGCCGGCCCACGTGTACTTGCCTGCAGCGCGGGCTGCTCAGGAGCGAGCACCGCCGGACTTAAATAGCCCGGCGGCACTACGCTCGGTAGTTCGAGACGGCAGCCTGACGTAAGAGGATCATCCCCTGTAAGCATCCCTGGACAATGAGCATAATTATCGGCTGAGTATTATTAACCTTATACCACCAACAATTCTCCCCTGAATTAACCCTTTGGTCCCCTAGTCCCCCTGCATTCTATATCTACCACAGCATTTACTCCTACTCCCCTGCATTTTACCCCTGCTATACCACCCCTGCTACCCTGGCACCCCCTGCTCAATATCACCCCTGCATTTAACCCCGGCCCCCCTGGTACCCCCTGCTATATGACCCCAGCATTTAACCCTGTTCCCCTAGTACCCCTTGATCATTAATACTTTACCCCTTCACTGGTGCCCTGCCTACCCCAGCAGCAGCTGAGTGTGTGTTAACCCCTCGTTACTCCCTTAGGGATAGCTTAGAGCCAGGTTGGGTGGGCTGCTAATGTTTATATGAGTGTAAAGTATAGTTAGATTTTGGGGTTGAATATTGGAAGTGGGATTGTGTCTAGTGTAGTTAGGTATTATATTGTGTTTATTACAGTGTTGTAGTGTTATTAGAATATTAGTGTATTACGGTGTGTCCCTATACATACATATATATATATATATATATATATATATATGTTTGTATAACCCTTTGTATAGACAAATATATATATATATATATATATATATAGTAGTATTAGACATATTATTGTATAATAAATTCCTTTTATTGTTCAAAGTACATTGTGTAGTCTTTTATATTGTATCGCGGCCATAGTATAGTAGTAGTAATAGTACTAGTGTGAATGCACGTTGTTCAGTAATAGAGTGAGGTAATCTGTATTATTTGTTTAATTTGTATAAATAGGCGACGACTTACGCCTATTTATGAATATTAATTATTGAGATTTGCATAAATAGCAATAATTAATATCTCCCTTAACAGCCCCTATTTAAGGGTGCATTAAAGGTGCCATGCAGCCATTAACAATGAAGACTGACTGTACAGTGTGGTCTTCATTATTAATTGAAAGGCAGCTGTGCGCTAATTGGCCATGCGGTTCTTTACTGCAGCATGACGGCAGCCCACCGCCAGAATGGCCATTCCTTATGGCCGTACCTTAAGGCAGAGTGGCCAGGGTATACCTGATTTATAGCGATTTGTGATGAATTAATTCATAACAAATCGAATTTCATGTGGAACTTCTGCAAAGCTGACAAATAGATTTTTTCAAAACTTCGCTCATCTCTATCTAGATGTGCCCCTTTTACAGTTGTTATGCCCAGATGTGCCCCCTTCACAGTTGCTATGTCTAGATATGTGCCCCCTAACAGTAAATATCGCCAGATATGTGCCCCCTCACAGTAGTTATGGTCAGATATGTGCCCCCTCACAGTATTTATGGCCAGGTATGTGCCCCCTTCAGAGGAAGTAAAAAAAAAAAACCTGTAAATACTCACTTAGTTCTGCCAATGATCACAGCTTCCCACAGCAGCAGGATTCTGTCGCACATTGTGATGCTATGTAGGAAGAGAAGGAGCTGAGGCTGACTCCCGGCCTGCCCCACTCCTCCTACACAGTCCAGCAGTGCAATGTGTGAGGGCATTGTGCTGCTGCTGTGGAGCTCCAGCAGCTGAGAGGAATGGTGAATGGACACAGAGACAACTGTCCCACCAGATCCGGGACAGTTGGGAGGTATGTTAAAATGAGGCACATGAAGGTACCAAAGTAATAAGACCATGTACTTCACATTAGTACAGGTATACAGCATGAAGCACATATCTGTAAAAACAGCAGGAAGTTTCTCCTGCAACAAGATCCTACTGGATGTTGTAGGATAAAGGAGCTGTGACAATGTCATTGCCATGTGACCAGTAAAAAGTGGATGTTACTGGTCACATGGGGATGACATCATCGTAGGTCCTTTATCCTATTAGGCTCTCAGCACCGCAGGATGTGTGGAACGCGGTGAGTGTATCTCTCCCCTGCCCTCTAGTTCTCCCCCTCCCTCCTTGACACAGCACAATTAGGTCACTGAGATTTTAAATTGGTGGCAATTGGGGGTTGCGCCACCTTGGGGAAGGGCGCTCTGCCTCCTTCTCCACTGTGCTAATGAGAACACTGCGTGTGCTGTGCTTTGCGTGCTCCATGTTCTCTGATTGCATGTGAAATTGGTATTACAATATGAAAAGAATGTATGAAGACTTAGATAACCGGTGCTGCCATAGTATATATTTTTTTACAGCGCTCACCATGCAATTTTAATAGCCCATATTTTTCCAGAAGCCGCAATAACAATTATGCTGATGTTTTATATATCATAAATAAAAAAAGGAGGGGGGGTCAGCTATTAACATTTGTATTGTTTTACATTTTCTAAAATATTAATAAACTTGTATTAAACTTTTGATCCCACTCTGTTCAATCCTCTGCTACATTTTTTCGTAAATTCAAGTTACATGTCAGGAAGAAGATAAGGCATCTGGTATAGGGTCTGTATGTATTTAGGGCTTCTGGTGTCTGTATTTATTTTGGGGTAAGTCCGGAGTCTGTATTTAGGGGGGCTGGATAGTGCTGTATGGAATAGCGTAGTCTACTAAACTTCTCCTACCTTTTTGTTTTAGGTATACTGATGTAGGCTGCTCAGAAAAAAGGGACGAGAACTCATAAAACCTTTGCACTGGAACCACCAAATAGCCCTGGATCTATTATTGGACTCCTATAGATCTACTGTAGTTGCTTCCCCTTTGAGTACATAGGTTCAGGGAACGAAGGATATGGCCTATGTTCCTCCTTTTCTAAGTATGGTGGGGTGGAAGTAGCAGCACAATCTGTGGACAAATCTACATGTAACACATCTGAACTCAGGTAAAGAGAAGTTTTTCACCCACCATTTTTGTTGTTTGTGCTCACTTATAGCAAAATGGCCCTAGACTAAAGTAGAAGACCTGAGCTGGTGGCTATCTAATGGTGCTAATGTTCTAGCTTCTTATCATGTGAGTGACAGACCTATTTAGTGATAAGGATGTGATCAATAAAATATTTGAATAATTAGATTAACACAAGATAAAGAAAAAAATAAAGCACATAGATCAATATTACTGCCTCTTCACCTCAGAAAACTGCATTTTCAGAGTTTATTGTGATGTTTAATTGCTGATAATGGATTTGAGTGGTTATTGTACTTTTTTCATGTGGTGGGGCCAAGAATCCAGTGTTCAACACTGTCTGAGTGGGCATGTTTATGGGAGAGTTAGGAGAAATAACTTGGCCAAACAGGAATTTGTTTGACAGTTACTTAAAGCAGATCTCCAGTGCAATTTGTTTTCCAAAACTACCTCATTTCATTGTCAGGCACTGTTTTTTTTCTTATGTATGTTACACTTACTTCCCTGCAGTTCAGCCTCCTGTCTACTTCTGATCAAATATACACTTAAATTTTATAATATAGCTACAAAAATGCCGACCAGTTCACACCCAAAAATTCTAAATGTAACAATCTTTATTAAATATACCTTAGATATCACAGAATATAAAAATGAGCATGCATGAGAAAAGTCACATGACAGATCTTATAGATGTTTTTGTACAGGTCACATAGCCTGGACGTGTGACGTGGGTATCCGGAAGTGACCTGATGGGTGTGATGAGGGTTTCATGCTGCCGATATCCAGGTGGGTACATGATTTAGCCTTACAGTGATGATGCAACCCCTGGACGAAGGAACAGAGAAACACGTCGGGATAGGTGCCACCTTCGAGGCAGGCATGCTCTGATTCGCTCAGAGGCTTGCAGGCAGCCTGATCAACCAATCAGGGGACGTATTCAGCCAGGTACTTCTGTTCGGAAGGAAGAAACGACTTTCTGTGTGATAGCATATGGGAGTTACAAGAACAGCGGAGTAAGTGTGCATGATGGAAGTTGTAGTTTCTCAGCAGCTGGAGTGCCCAAGGTTGCTGATCCCTGATCTAGTTGCTAGGAACATTATAGGGAGAGTATAAGGAAAGAATAGGGATATATTATTGAATCCAAAAAAACAAGGCAGCACTCCGACTTCAGGTGAAAAGGTGATGACCCAATTTATTTCCCAGGCAACGTTTGGATCATCACCTTTTCACCTGAAGTCGGATTGCTGTCTTGTTTTTTGGATTTATTATAAAGTGGAAGAGATGCCTGCCTTTCCTGAGGATTTGCACCCTATTCACGCCGTCTCACTGTGCTGCTGCTTTTTCTGTGTTTGGGGATATATTATTGGTTAGATTTTAGGTTTTAGCAGGGAAAACAGCATAGAGTGAGAGAGGGACTGGTCGCTCTGAGCTCTGTGTTGCTTCCTAGTTAAAACAGCTTGCTGGCAACTAAGTTCTAGATTACAAACTCCTTTTCTTCTGTATGTGGACAGCCAGGCAGCTTTTGTTTTTGAAAATCTCATGTTTCTACAGTTCATAGGCTTATTGCCAGCACCCCAATAGGATACATTCTGCTGAAAACGCTGAGAAATTGCCCTTTTTTTCTATCAAACAGTTTCAATTTACCATATTTAATTGGGTATTTTCAGCATATTTCAGTGCATCAATATACCCTTTTTATTGAACGTATTGTATTAATGCAATATGGCTTTCAGTTATTGCAAAAACTATATTTAATATACCCATTTTAGTGAAAGCATTGTATTACTTCAAGACACAGTGTAATCACAGCAAATGCAAGTGTTAGTGGACGCATTTTACTGCAAAAAAACTGCAGTATTGTAAATTGTCAACACTAGTATGCAGCGTGTTTGTAAAAAGGGAGGAACATTTCATTGTGCTTCTGTCTTTAAATTACAGAAAAAACACTTGCAATTCTGCTAATTTATAAAGGCTCCATAATACTGCAGTGTCCCAGGGGGTCAGTAGTGTATGCTGGGCTTTGTAGTGCAGATTGACTCACTAACCTGGGATCCACTGTCGTCTTCAATTTTGGTCAGATACTGGAACAGGCAGATGATTAAAAGTTCGTGACGCCAGTGTCAATTAAACGGTGACACGCCGTGTATGGTATTGTAGAAGAATGAAGCAAGCATAGGATAGCCAACAAAAACTGGAACTTTACTGAATATCAGCAATAGTAATACATGGACGCAGTTGGAAGCGCCGTTCCATGAAAGACAGTTGGTTTTCCATAAGAATACAGGTGGTTATTGGAATTACAGAATGGCCGGTCTTAGCAATGTATAATACAGAGTGTTGATTGCAGGAGATGCAGTACAGGCGGCTTGCACACTATTCCTGACTGGTCCTGAAACATGTGACTTTCTCTCCAAGGTCTAATGCCCTTTATCTGGCGTACCCTTGAAGCTGTCCTTATCTAGTACCTCCTCTGTTATCTTGAGTACCTCTTGCTTTATCTGATCGGCCTCTGTGGTATTCTGTGTCTTGGCTGGTGGCTTGCTTATGCTGTCTCAGCTAAACGGATGATGACTCAGGAGGGGAACCTTTTCCTTGGATCCGGAACCCGGTTACAGGGCCTTTACTACCCTCTCCTAGTCGGCAGGCTTCAGGCCTGCTATGCTCTCACAGGCCCATAGCCTGGCCTTCACTCAGACACAGGATCATTTCTGACCTCTGCTCCCACTGTCTGTCTCTCCTGCTACTACTTCCTGACTGGGCCTTATATAACCTAGGGTTCCCTAGCTCCCTCTAGTGACTCAGAGCTGGAATGACACCCTAGCCGGCCTGCACATGCACGTTTCACAGTAACAGGAAAATACATAGCAGTACATTGACAAGATATTCTATACCAACCTCCCCATAAATACAGGGGGAACGACAATACCCAAGTGACCCTTCTGTAGTGACGGGGTATTACTCTCCCGTACACTACATACCCCGCTGCTTTAAGCTGAGTACGACCTCGTACTCTATCAGGGCCCGCCCAACTGGAATCATTACCTGAAATAGAGAAAGACACATGCATACATACATATATGTCAATTACACTCATATCAGACCCAATTGGCAAAGGTGAAGTCTGGTGACAAGGGGCGTCGTTCTCTTCTTCTCAGGATAGTGAGTGGAACGGGGGCGCTGACCTGGCACAGCGAATGTTAAAAACCAGGATAGTCCATGACAATAAATAAGTCCATCATAAAATTAACCTCTCAGAGGCTTGCACATAGGAAGTCCATCTCTGGGCACATAGACGTGAATAAAAAACCGGTTACTAAATACTGTCAGCAGCACATATATAAAATGACAATACAGGACTCTGACAATACCAGGGCCATGTTATCCTGGCAAGTCCTGTTTACCCTTTAAAATAGTGCTGACATAAAAATGTCTTTTCAACCTGAAATGGGGGTAAAAAGGGAAAATTTGTGCAAAAACTTCAATGCACAACTGGGATTATAGCAGCAAACCGGATGTCCCAAACATAACAAGGGCAGCTGGAAGCAGTGGTATACAATGGCACTATTATTCAGTTAGGATGCCACCGGCCGTGTGTAACTGGCAGCGAGCTTGACCAGCTCTGCCAACTGGAGGGACAAAACGGCCATTAGGGAGATGGACATGAGGAAAGGAGTACTCACAGGCGAGTGTCGAATTCCTCTGATGACGAGTCGATATACGGAACTTGCAACAACTGCTCTGGCAAGGCCGGCCACATCTGGAAACCATCTCCCCTGACAATCTTCAGAGGGGGAGGCTTGTCCTTCATGGCCTCCATTTCGGCCTCCGTCCTAGGAAACGGAAACCACCGCACGCCTCCTGCACACCCGAGGTCCGCCACCCAATACACCCTCTTGCGTTGGGCCTCTAGGTCAGCTTTGGTGCAAGTGGTCGGAGCTACCGGAGGTTCAGGGACAGTGGCCTCTGGGGTAACGGTGGCAGCTGCTGCTTGACGTCGGGCCTCAGCACATTCTTCTGCCCGCCGGCAGCTGTCCTGCCGCTCTTTCTCCTCCTCTCGCCTTACCGCATCTGGAGGGGGATATCGTTCCTCCAGCCCCTGCAGCACGATGGGCTCCCAGAAGACATCGGGACTTAGGTAAGACTGGCTATGCAGGTGGGTGGTTCGGGCCGATTCCACTTTTACTCCCTCTGGCTCACCCGGATCTGTCCCCTCTTTCTCAGGATCCCAGGTCTCAGCCGGCGCCTTCGGGCGAGTGACTGCGGTAGCGTAGGGGCCCCTTAGACTTTCGGCGGGGGTATACTCTACGATCTCTCCCATAGTCAAATTATGGAGATGCTCCGGGAGGTAGTGCCGCTTCACCGATCGCCGGTTCACATAGAAGTCCCGGCCAGTTCCCAACTCCTGGATAAACCCGTAGCCTTTTTCTTTGTCAAAGGACACCACGATCCCGCGGCGCCTTTCTAGCTGGGGCTTACCCGGAAAGGAGTCTCCTTGGATGGACTTGGCCATTTCCTCGAACCGCTTTTTCCGGCTGGTGTTCTTTTTAGCCACCGCGGCTCTCAATTCTTCCATAATAGCCGGCCATTCTGCGTGCCGGCGACGGATCGGTGGGGACTCAGGACGGGTGATGCTCAAGTCCATGGCCTGGGCCCAGGGGGTGGCCGTCCAGGCTAGAGGGTCCCATGGCCCCAACTCGGGAAAGTCCGGTGGAGTGGCGCCCCACTCGCACGTGGTCTCGACTTCCAGCTCCGGCTCTTCCGCGTACGCCATCTCTTCTCTCACTGGGTGCAGAGTCGACACTGACTCCTCCCACACACTGGGCCGGTCTATCTCAATCTGAGGCCCGCCTCCCAGCCGTAACTCTTCAAAGTAGTCAGCCGCGTCGTCACTCCTCAAGGTGGGTGGCGCTCCAGGGCAATCGTCTCCTCCTTCTTCTTGGAAGGTTTCGGCGCCAAATATTCGCGCCTCTGCACATCCTGATGGCGCAGTAAAAAGCCTCATGGCGTCGGCGGCCATTTTAGATGTCCTGATGCTGCAATTCACTGACAGCAAGCAGGATGATGAAAAGTCTAATAAAACACAGTCCACAAATGCGATTTTCTCTCTGGGGGTAGCGCAACACAGTACAGCGTCTCTGATTCCTCCCAGGCACAATTGTAATCCACAGATTTAGGAATAAAGGTTACAGTCTTTGCAATATGGTGGTGGAATAGTTAAAGCACACAGTTCACACTTCTCTGCACTGTAGAAGTATGCGTATCCTGTTCGTGACGCCAAAAAGAGCGATGCAGTGTCCCAGGGGGTCAGTAGTGTATGCTGGGCTTTGTAGTGCAGATTGACTCACTAACCTGGGATCCACTGTCGTCTTCAATTTTGGTCAGATACTGGAACAGGCAGATGATTAAAAGTTCGTGACGCCAGTGTCAATTAAACGGTGACACGCCGTGTATGGTATTGTAGAAGAATGAAGCAAGCATAGGATAGCCAACAAAAACTGGAACTTTACTGAATATCAGCAATAGTAATACATGGACGCAGTTGGAAGCGCCGTTCCATGAAAGACAGTTGGTTTTCCATAAGAATACAGGTGGTTATTGGAATTACAGAATGGCCGGTCTTAGCAATGTATAATACAGAGTGTTGATTGCAGGAGATGCAGTACAGGCGGCTTGCACACTATTCCTGACTGGTCCTGAAACATGTGACTTTCTCTCCAAGGTCTAATGCCCTTTATCTGGCGTACCCTTGAAGCTGTCCTTATCTAGTACCTCCTCTGTTATCTTGAGTACCTCTTGCTTTATCTGATCGGCCTCTGTGGTATTTTGTGTCTTGGCTGGTGGCTTGCTTATGCTGTCTCAGCTAAACGGATGATGACTCAGGAGGGGAACCTTTTCCTTGGATCCGGAACCCGGTTACAGGGCCTTTACTACCCTCTCCTAGTCGGCAGGCTTCAGGCCTGCTATGCTCTCACAGGCCCATAGCCTGGCCTTCACTCAGACACAGGATCATTTCTGACCTCTGCTCCCACTGTCTGTCTCTCCTGCTACTACTTCCTGACTGGGCCTTATATAACCTAGGGTTCCCTAGCTCCCTCTAGTGACTCAGAGCTGGAATGACACCCTAGCCGGCCTGCACATGCACGTTTCACAGTAACAGGAAAATACATAGCAGTACATTGACAAGATATTCTATACCAACCTCCCCATAAATACAGGGGGAACGACAATACCCAAGTGACCCTTCTGTAGTGACGGGGTATTACTCTCCCGTACACTACAATACAGTGTCTGGTTAATGGGAGGCAACAAAACCCCACCATGCACTATGGAAGAGTCTCCCTGTTGATGACTTGTGTGAGAAGAGTCAGTGTTTGGACGTCCATGAGGAGACGATTAGGGGAGCTGCAGGACCCCATGCATAACTGTGCTGTTGGTGGCAGCAGTGACACTTGTAGCCACCGCAGTGGCAGAAGGGGCAGTGGTAGTGACAGTAGCACTCCAGGGTGGGAAAAGACTCTGACAATGATTGTGTGTTGGACAGGACCTGGGAGCTGGATCAGGGTGATGAGGAGGAGGTGACATCAGAGGAGGAATATGGTGGCCGTAGAGGTGTCAAAAAGGAGCAGATGCAACATATGGCCAAATCAATAATTAAATAAGATGTCGCACTAGGAAAAAATGGACCCCAAATCGGTGCACCTGTGTATTGAGACCACTCACTCAATGCAATAGGTAAATATTAAACAGTGTAAAGGAGCAAAGTACCCCAAACTGACCAATTTATAGACTACATTTGGAAGCCTCATTTGACGGGATATCTCTGTTATAAACGCCACTGCAGACTTTCCACCAATAGATTGAGATCTGGTGGACTTGGCAGTTAAATCCAACAGAAACACAGAGTCGTCTTAGAAAAACCTCTTGATACACCGTGTCACAGACACTTCTGAGGAGAGGATCCAAAGTCTAAAGTCTGGAGAACCTTCGGTCGATATAAGGTAAAATTTACTTGCAAGTAATTTTATAGCGGGACGCCGCTATCTACTTCGTTTTCAGCGGGACGCTGCTGTAATTGGAAGTGGGACATAACAATATTCGATTGGACTTTATCAATACCCAGGTGTACACACTAAAATTGGACTGAACAATTGAATTAGAGATTGTATTTTATGACTGTCGATATTTGCACTATATTACCCTAAGTCTTTGTGTAAAACGATCATTTTTATTCATTTTATCGATCCATCTATCGATTTTTACAATTGATTTGTTTGAATAACATTATTCATAATAGCAATAAAGATATCAAACTGCATCAACCACATGGTCACGATTTCTTGAGTGCCCTGTTACACTGTTTAACATATGGCCAAAACCTCCCAAAAAACTGCCGGGCCCACATATGCTTCTATTATGGTCAGTAAACCAATGGTTAAATATCATCTGGGCCCTATAAGGGACAATTTTTGTAAGGTTTCTGGTTTCTAATATTACACACGAAATGTCACCGTGTGTTTTTAAACAGTCTGTTAACAACGTCAACCGCGCGTTTACCCATAGCTATTTATGTCAGTGTAACTCTGACATTATTTGTTTTTCCTGTCATTGCATTTAGGAGCTTGAAGGGCATCTGTCAGCAGATTTTTACCTGGCTGAGCTGTTGCATGTTCACCTGGCAGATGTGTTGGTCCCATGTTCATATGTGTCTGCATTGCTGAGAAAAATGAAGTTGAGTTGTCGTTACACCTAGAGGCTCTCCTCTCTGTTCAACTGCCGCACCCTCTCCACTTTAATTGAAAGGATCAGGCAGTGAAAACATCAAATATCTGGTCCGATCAATCCGGTGCAGCAGTTGCAAAAAGAGCTGAGCCTCTAGGTGTAATAGCAATGCCCCCGTTGCTCCTACATTCCCATTTGCATATACTCACACTTTAATTTTTCTCAGAAATGCAGGCACAAAAAGGGAAAACAACAAGATATAAAAAGTCCTAGGAGACCTCAGAGTTCCAAATACCAAATTTTCAGGCCGATTAGCGCATATTTGATTTGGGTAGAATCGATATGGCCAAATCAAATAAAACTAAAAAATTCTATGAATCAAACACAAAAGACATTTCAAGAAGTTCACTCATCTTTAGTATGAGTATACTGTTTAATGTTTGGTTTTTATGTATTATAATTTTTTTGTATTTTAGATGTCATCTGGCTTTTCTCTTCCCCTGTGCTATACTATCAGTCCCATGACGCCTCAGCACAGCATCACATGGGCATCTAGAACCAGTGCCATCTGTGCCACCTGGGAGGACATTGTAATTATCCTCTCCACTTTACATTCCTAAATAAACTAAGAGACCATGCGTATACAGTCAGGTAAGCTAAACTGTCATCTTCATTCTAGCTATGTGACAAGGAGATGTCTATTCATCATCGGTAACCTCACAGCATGACAGCATGTCTGGTACAGCCCTTGCAGTTTTGTCATACATAATGTCTAAGTGACTGATTCCCACAGACTGAAGCAGCAAAATTGTGCCTAATTCTGAGGGCTGCTTTATGTAATAATCCGAGATACGAGTTACATGAAAAAGAACAGATAAGTCTATTCATATGATTAGAGCCTACACCACAGGTAAATGTTGGAAGGATCTCCATAGGTATGCCTCCAATAGACGGCTGCAATGTTTCTCACTGTATAAGCGTACAGTACAATAACAATTGTATTTCTTCAATAGTCATTGTAAAAAAAAAAAAACATGTAGTATAGAGTATACCTTTGTATGCTATAGTCACTATTGCAAAAAAAGGTAATCATATTCTGGCCTGATAAAAAACGAAGGGACAGTCTTTTGTTATTTCTCTGTTCGGTGATTTGAGCCTTTTTTGAAAGGATTAAATTATAGCCTCAAGGGGGTCATTTATCATTTGAGGTTGTTTTTGTGTCAGTTTTAAGTCTAGCTTTGTGTGCCTGCACCACATTTATGCACCTTATTAATATATCTGGCGTGAGTGCAACGTGGTTTATACCTATATGTGTAAAAGTAGACCAGTGGGTTGCCTGTGGTAGGGTGTGGCTTTTTTCCGACTTTTGCAAAAATCATACTTAAATAGTAAATGAGCCCTAATCCAGGTCTAATCTTACGTTCAGCTCTTAAACATAGACCACTGTGAAAAATGGCGAAGATCATGAAATATCGCAAATTTAACCAAATATCGCAGAAAATGTTGCCAACCCCTATAATGCCCTCCAAAATGCCCCGGCACCGCATACAGATTATACTTACCCAGGCACCCGCATGGCTCCTGATTAGGGATGAGCGAACTCGAACTGTATAGTTCGGGTTCGTACCGAATTTTGGGGTGTCCGTGACACGGACCCGAACCCGGACATTTTCGTAAAAGTCCGGGTTCGGGTTCGGTGTTCGTCGCTTTCTTCGCGCTTTTGTGACGCTTTCTTGGCGCTTTTTGAAAGGCTGCAAAGCAGCCAATCAACAAGCGTCATACTACTTGCCCCAAGAGGCCATCACAGCCATGCCTACTATTGGCATGGCTGTGATTGGCCAGAGCACCATGTGACCCAGCCTCTATTTAAGCTGGAGTCACATAGCGCCGCCCGTCACTCTGCTCTGATTAGCGTAGGGAGAGGTTGCGGCTGCGACAGTAGGGCGAGATTAGGCAGATTAACTCCTCCAAAGGACTTGATTAACTGATCGATCTGCAGCTGTGGATCATTGAGCTGCTGATCCTCAATTGCTCACTGTTTTTAGGCTGCCCAGACCGTTTGTCAGTCACATTTTTCTGGGGTGATCGGCGGCCATTTTGTGTCTTGTGGTGCGCCAGCACAAGCTGCGACCAAGTGCATTTAACCCTCAATGGTGTGGTTGTTTTTTGGCTAAAGCCTACATCAGGGTGAAGCTGTCACACCAAGTGCATTTAACCAGCAATAGTCTGTTCATTTTTTGGCCATATACAAAATCAGGGGCAAGCTGCGCCTGTCACCAAGTGCATTTAACCCTCAATGGTGTGGTTGTTTTTTGGCTAAAGCCTACATCAGGGTGAAGCTGTCACACCAAGTGCATTTAACCAGCAATAGTCTGTTCATTTTTTGGCCATATACTAAATCAGGGGCAAGCTGCGCCTGTCACCAAGTGCATTTAACCCTCAATGGTGTGGTTGTTTTTTGGCTAAAGCCTACATCAGGGTGAAGCTGTCACACCAAGTGCATTTAACCAGCAATAGTCTGTTTATTTTTTGGCCATATCCCAGTCTAATTCTGTCACTAAATCCATACCGGTCACCCAGCGCCTAAATACTAGGCCTCAAATTTATATCCCGCTAAATCTGTCCTTAGTGCTGTAGCTGGGCGAGTTATTTAGTGTCCGTTCAAGCACATTTCTTGTTCTGGGTTGAAATACAATTCCCAATTTAGCAATTTCATAATTTAGTGGTTTCTGCTATATCAGAGCTATTTGAAATCTATCCCTAAAAGGGTATATAATATTCAAGGTGCACATTGGGTCATTCAGAATAACTTCACACACACCCGCTACTGTGTATTTCCAAGTCTAATTCTGGCACTAAACCCATACCTGTCACCCAGCGCCTAAATACTAGGCCTCAAATTTATATCCCGCTAAATCTGTCCTTAGTGCTGTAGCTGGGCGAGTTATTTAGTGTCCGTTCAAGCACATTTCTTGTTCTGGGTTGAAATACAATTCCCAATTTAGCAATTTCATAATTTAGTGGTTTCTGCTATATCAGAGCTATTTGAAATCTATCCCTAAAAGGGTATATAATATTCAAGGTGCACATTGGGTCATTCAGAATAACTTCACACACACCCGCTACTGTGTATTTCCAAGTCTAATTCTGGCACTAAACCCATACCTGTCACCCAGCGCCTAAATACTAGGCCTCAAATTTATATCCCGCTAAATCTGTCCTTAGTGCTGTAGCTGGGCGAGTTATTTAGTGTCCGTTCAAGCACATTTCTTGTTCTGGGTTGAAATACAATTCCCAATTTAGCAATTTCATAATTTAGTGGTTTCTGCTATATCAGAGCTATTTGAAATCTATCCCTAAAAGGGTATATAATATTCAAGGTGCACATTGGGTCATTCAGAATAACTTCACACACACCCGCTACTGTGTATTTCCAAGTCTAATTCTGGCACTAAACCCATACCTGTCACCCAGCGCCTAAATACTAGGCCTCAAATTTATATCCCGCTAAATCTGTCCCTAGTGCTGTAGCTGGGCGAGTTATTTAGTGTCCGTTCAAGCACATTTCTTGTTCTGGGTTGAAATACAATTCCCAATTTAGCAATTTCATAATTTAGTGGTTTCTGCTATATCAGAGCTATTTGAAATCTATCCCTAAAAGGGTATATAATATTCAAGGTGCACATTGGGTCATTCAGAATAACTTCACACACACCCGCTACTGTGTATTTCCAAGTCTAATTCTGGCACTAAACCCATACCTGTCACCCAGCGCCTAAATACTAGGCCTCAAATTTATATCCCGCTAAATCTGTCCCTAGTGCTGTAGCTGGGCGAGTTATTTAGTGTCCGTTCAAGCACATTTCTTGTTCTGGGTTGAAATACAATTCCCAATTTAGCAATTTCATAATTTAGTGGTTTCTGCTATATCAGAGCTATTTGAAATCTATCCCTAAAAGGGTATATAATATTCAAGGTGCACATTGGGTCATTCAGAATAACTTCACACACACCCGCTACTGTGTATTTCCAAGTCTAATTCTGGCACTAAACCCATACCTGTCACCCAGCGCCTAAATACTAGGCCTCAAATTTATATCCCGCTAAATCTGTCCTTAGTGCTGTAGCTGGGCGAGTTATTTAGTGTCCGTTCAAGCACATTTCTTGTTCTGGGTTGAAATACAATTCCCAATTTAGCAATTTCATAATTTAGTGGTTTCTGCTATATCAGAGCTATTTGAAATCTATCCCTAAAAGGGTATATAATATTCAAGGTGCACATTGGGTCATTCAGAATAACTTCACACACACCCGCTACTGTGTATTTCCAAGTCTAATTCTGGCACTAAACCCATACCTGTCACCCAGCGCCTAAATACTAGGCCTCAAATTTATATCCCGCTAAATCTGTCCCTAGTGCTGTAGCTGGGCGAGTTATTTAGTGTCCGTTCAAGCACATTTCTTGTTCTGGGTTGAAATACAATTCCCAATTTAGCAATTTCATAATTTAGTGGTTTCTGCTATATCAGAGCTATTTGAAATCTATCCCTAAAAGGGTATATAATATTCAAGGTGCACATAGGGTCATTCAGAATAACTTCACACACCCGCTACTGTGCATTTCCAAATCTAATTCTGTCACTAAACCCATACCTGTCACCCAGCGCCTAAATACTAGGCCTCAAATTTATATCCCGCTAAATCTCTCGTTACCGCTGTCCTGTTGTGGCTGGGAAAGTTATTTAGTGTCCGTCAAAGCACATTTTTTGTTCTGGGTTGAAATACAATTCCCAATTTAGCAATTTCATAATTTAGTCGTTTCTGCTATATCAGAGCTATTTGAAATCTATCCCTAAAAGGGTAGATCATATTGAAGGTGCACATAGGGTCATTCAGAATAACTTCACACACACGCTTCTGTGCATTTCCAAGTCTAATTCTGTCACTAAATCCATACCGGTCACCCAGCGCCTAAATACTAGGCCTCAAATTTATATCCCGCTGAATTTGAATACAATACATTGGGCCAAATAATATATTTGTTGTTGTGGTGAACCATAACAATGAGAAAAACATCTAGTAAGGGACGCGGACGTGGACATGGTCGTGGTGGTGTTAGTGGACCCTCTGGTGCTGGGAGAGGACGTGGCCGTTCTGCCACATCCACACGTCCTAGTGTACCAACTACCTCAGGTCCCAGTAGCCGCCAGAATTTACAGCGATATATGGTGGGGCCCAATGCCGTTCTAAGGATGGTAAGGCCTGAGCAGGTACAGGCATTAGTCAATTGGGTGGCCGACAGTGGATCCAGCACGTTCACATTATCTCCCACCCAGTCTTCTGCAGAAAGCGCACAGATGGCGCCTGAAAACCAACCCCATCAGTCTGTCACATCACCCCCATGCATACCAGGGAAACTGTCTCAGCCTCAAGTTATGCAGCAGTCTCTTATGCTGTTTGAAGACTCCGCTGGCAGGGTTTCCCAAGGGCATCCACCTAGCCCTTCCCCAGCGGTGAAAGACATAGAATGCACTGACGCACAACCACTTATGTTTCCTGATGATGAGGACATGGGAATACCACCTCAGCATGTCTCTGATGATGACGAAACACAGGTGCCAACTGCTGCGTCTTTCTGCAGTGTGCAGACTGAACAGGAGGTCAGGGATCAAGACTGGGTGGAAGACGATGCAGGGGACGATGAGGTCCTAGACCCCACATGGAATGAAGGTCGTGCCACTGACTTTCACAGTTCGGAGGAAGAGGCAGTGGTGAGACCGAGCCAACAGCGTAGCAAAAGAGGGAGCAGTGGGCAAAAGCAGAACACCCGCCGCCAAGAGACTCCGCCTGCTACTGACCGCCGCCATCTGGGACCGAGCACCCCAAAGGCAGCTTCAAGGAGTTCCCTGGCATGGCACTTCTTCAAACAATGTGCTGACGACAAGACCCGAGTGGTTTGCACGCTGTGCCATCAGAGCCTGAAGCGAGGCATTAACGTTCTGAACCTGAGCACAACCTGCATGACCAGGCACCTGCATGCAAAGCATGAACTGCAGTGGAGTAAACACCTTAAAACCAAGGAAGTCACTCAGGCTCCCCCTGCTACCTCTTCTGCTGCTGCCGCCTCGGCCTATTCTGCTGCTGCCGCCTCGGCCTCTTCCTCCGCCTCTGGAGGAACGTTGGCACCTGCCGCCCAGCAAACAGGGGATGTACCACCAACACCACCACCACCACCTCCGTCACCAAGCGTCTCAACCATGTCACACGCCAGCGTTCAGCTCTCCATCTCACAAACATTTGATAGAAAGCGTAAATTCCCACCTAGCCACCCTCGATCCCTGGCCCTGAATGCCAGCATTTCTAAACTACTGGCCTATGAAATGCTGTCATTTAGGCTGGTGGACACAGACAGCTTCAAACAGCTCATGTCGCTTGCTGTCCCACAGTATGTTGTTCCCAGCCGGCACTACTTCTCCAAGAGAGCCGTGCCTTCCCTGCACAACCAAGTATCCGATAAAATCAAGTGTGCACTGCGCAACGCCATCTGTGGCAAGGTCCACCTAACCACAGATACGTGGACCAGTAAGCACGGCCAGGGACGCTATATCTCCCTAACTGCACACTGGGTAAATGTAGTGGCAGCTGGGCCCCAGGCGGAGAGCTGTTTGGCGCACGTCCTTCCGCCGCCAAGGATCGCAGGGCAACATTCTTTGCCTCCTGTTGCCACCTCCTCCTTCTCGGCTTCCTCCTCCTTCTTCCACCTGCTCATCCAGTCAGCCACACACCTTCACCACCAACTTCAGCACAGCCCGGGGTAAACGTCAGCAGGCCATTCTGAAACTCATATGTTTGGGGGACAGGCCCCACACCGCACAGGAGTTGTGGCGGGGTATAGAACAACAGACCGACGAGTGGTTGCTGCCGGTGAGCCTCAAGCCCGGCCTGGTGGTGTGTGATAATGGGCGAAATCTCGTTGCAGCTCTGGGACTAGCCAATTTGACGCACATCCCTTGCTTGGCGCATGTGCTGAATTTGGTGGTGCAGAAGTTCATTCACAACTACCCCGACATGTCAGAGCTGCTGCATAAAGTGCGGGCCGTCTGTTCGCGCTTCCGGCGTTCACATCCTGCTGCTGCTCGCCTGTCTGCGCTACAGCGTAACTTCGGCCTTCCCGCTCACCGCCTCATATGCGACGTGCCCACCAGGTGGAACTCCACCTTGCACATGCTGGACAGACTGTGCGAGCAGCAGCAGGCCATAGTGGAGTTTCAGCTGCAGCACGCACGGGTCAGTCGCACTACAGAACAGCACCACTTCACCACCAATGACTGGGCCTCCATGCGAGACCTGTGTGCCCTGTTGCGCTG
This sequence comes from Bufo gargarizans, assembly GCF_014858855.1. Classification (NCBI taxonomy): domain Eukaryota; kingdom Metazoa; phylum Chordata; class Amphibia; order Anura; family Bufonidae; genus Bufo; species Bufo gargarizans. The sequence continues at coordinate 455,696,459 of NC_058082.1, forward strand.
TTTCGAGTACTCCACCAACATGGCCAGTGGCGATGACACCGTTATCAGCGTTACAATACCACTTCTATGTCTCCTTGAGAAAACACTTAGGGCGATGATGGAAGAGGAGGTGGCCCAGGAGGAGGAGGAGGAGGAGGAGGAAGAGGGGTCATTTTTAGCACTTTCAGGCCAGTCTCTTCGAAGTGACTCAGAGGGAGGTTTTTGGCAACAGCAGAGGCCAGGTACAAATGTGGCCAGCCAGGGCCCACTACTGGAGGACGAGGAGGACGAGGATGAGGAGGAGGTGGAGGAGGATGAGGATGAAGCATGGTCACAGCGGGGTGGCACCCAACGCAGCTCGGGTCCATCACTGGTGCGTGGCTGGGGGGAAAGGCAGGACGATGACGATACGCCTCCCACAGAGGACAGCTTGTCCTTACCCCTGGGCAGCCTGGCACACATGAGCGACTACATGCTGCAGTGCCTGCGCAACGACAGCAGAGTTGCCCACATTTTAACCTGTGCGGACTACTGGGTTGCCACCCTGCTGGATCCACGCTACAAAGACAATGTGCCCACCTTACTTCCTGCACTGGAGCGTGATAGGAAGATGCGCGAGTACAAGCGCACGTTGGTAGACGCGCTACTGAGAGCATTCCCAAATGTCACAGGGGAACAAGTGGAAGCCCAAGGCCAAGGCAGAGGAGGAGCAAGAGGTCGCCAAGGCAGCTGTGTCACGGCCAGCTCCTCTGAGGGCAGGGTTAGCATGGCAGAGATGTGGAAAACTTTTGTCAACACGCCACAGCTAACTGCACCACCACCTGATACGCAACGTGTTAGCAGGAGGCAACATTTCACTAACATGGTGGAACAGTACGTGTGCACACCCCTCCACGTACTGACTGATGGTTCGGCCCCATTCAACTTCTGGGTCTCTAAATTGTCCACGTGGCCAGAGCTAGCCTTTTATGCCTTGGAGGTGCTGGCCTGCCCGGCAGCCAGCGTTTTGTCTGAACGTGTATTCAGCACGGCAGGGGGCGTCATTACAGACAAACGCAGCCGCCTGTCTACAGCCAATGTGGACAAGCTGACGTTCATAAAAATGAACCAGGCATGGATCCCACAGGACCTGTCCGTCCCTTGTCCAGATTAGACATTAACTACCTCCCCATAACCATATATTATTGGACTCCAGGGCACTTCCTCATTCAATCCTATTTTTATTTTCATTTTACCATTATATTGCGAGGCTACCCAAAGTTGAATGAACCTCTCCTCTGCCTGTGTGCTAGGCCTAAATATATGCCAATGGACTGTTGCAGTGGTGGGTGACGTGAAGCCTCATTCTCTGCTATGACATGCAGACTAATTCTCTGCTGACATGAAGACAGATTCTCTGTTACGGGACCTCCCTCCTCTGCCTGGGTGCTGGGCCTAAATATATGCCAATGGACTGTTGCAGTGGTGGGTGACGTGAAGCCTGATTCTCTGCTATGACATGCAGACTAATTCTCTGCTGACATGAAGACAGATTCTCTGTTACGGGACCTCTCTCCTCTGCCTGTGTGTGTGCTGGGCCTAAATATATGCCAATGGACTGTTGCAGTGGTGGCTGACGTGAAGCCTCATTCTCTGCTATGACATGCAGACTAATTCTCTGCTGACATGAAGCCAGATTGTCTGTTACGGGACCTCTCTCCTCTGCCTGTGTGTGTGCTGGGCCTAAATATATGCCAATGGACTGTTGCAGTGGTGGCTGACGTGAAGCCTCATTCTCTGCTATGACATGCAGACTAATTCTCTGCTGACATGAAGACAGATTCTCTGTTACGGGACCTCTCTCCTCTGCCTGTGTGTGTGCTGGGCCTAAATATATGCCAATGGACTGTTGCAGTGGTGGCTGACGTGAAGCCTCATTCTCTGCTATGACATGCAGACTAATTCTCTGCTGACATGAAGCCAGATTGTCTGTTACGGGACCTCCCTCCTCTGCCTGGGTGCTGGGCCTAAATATATGCCAATGGACTGTTGCAGTGGTGGCTGACGTGAAGCCTCATTCTCTGCTATGACATGCAGACTAATTCTCTGCTGACATGAAGACAGATTCTCTGTTACGGGACCTCTCTCCTCTGCCTGGGTGCCGGGGCCTAAATATCTGAGAATGGACTGTTCCAGTGGTGGGTGACGGGAAGCCAGATTCTCTGCTATGGAACCTCTCTCCAATTGATTTTGGTTAATTTTTATTTATTTAATTTTTATTTTAATTCATTTCCCTATCCACATTTGTTTGCAGGGGATTTACCTACATGTTGCTGCCTTTTGCAGCCCTCTAGCTCTTTCCTGGGCTGTTTTACAGCCTTTTTAGTGCCGAAAAGTTCGGGTCCCCATTGACTTCAATGGGGTTCGGGTTCGGGACGAAGTTCGGATCGGGTTCGGATCCCGAACCCGAACATTTCCGGGATGTTCGGCCGAACTTCTCGAACCCGAACATCCAGGTGTTCGCTCAACTCTACTCCTGATGCCTGCATGGCGGCCGGTGCAGCTCCCCGTCATGCGGATCCCCGGTGACGGAAGTGTTTATCCGAGATTTTTAATTATCTCAGACAATTCTTACAGTATTATGTACGTATCACTTCTTTTATTGTTTTAAAGTATTCTCTCACCAGTTTTTAAATATTTTAAATGGCTACACAATCACTTTAAGAGTATATCACAGATATCTATTAAAGTTCCAAATTATACCAGAATATTGGAAACCTAATAGGGTAGTATTCTCATATGTTAATGATAATTTCTGTACCCTAAAAAGCCAATATATTTACATAGTTACATACTTAATGAGGTTGGAAAAAGACAAAAGTCCATCAAGTCCAACCTGTAATCCTGCTATATTGATCCATGGAACAAATCCCTGGATCAATGTCCATCTTCCTTTTAAGGAGGGGTTGAGCCAAAGGGAAAGGGTATGTAGAACAATATTTCTATACATTGTCATAGGCCTCAATGTTATTTTGAATTAAAAAGTCAGCTAAACCTTTTTTGAAGCCATCTACTGTATTTGCTGTGACCAGCTCCTGCGGCAGGCTATTCCACAAATTCACAGCCCTTACCAACAATGCTTATCGCCTCTTATGACTGAATCTTTTTTTCTCCAGGCATAGGGAGTGGCCCCTTGCTTTTTGAGGGGGTTTAACACAGAATAGCTTCCCTTGATATTTGTTGTATGGTCTATTTATATATTTGTGCAGATTAATCATGTCCCCCCTTAGATGTCTTTTTTCAACACTAAACAAATTCAGTTTATTTAATCTTTGCTAAGATCTTACAGGCCCTTTATAAGTTTAGTTGCTCTCCTCCTCCACTTTTTCTAACTCCAGGGCATCCTTTTTTTTTGGACTTGTTAGCAGAACTGAACTGAATATTCCAGGTGAGGTCATACCAAAGCTTTGTATAGTGGCAGTTCTCTAATACAAGACAAAATTGGCCTTAGAGGCAGCTGAATGGCATTGCATGCTGTTATTTAGTTTATGATCTACTAATACATACAGATCTTTCTCAACCAGTGACTCTCCCAGTTTTACTCCTGCTAGAACATACAGTTGCAAGAAAAAGTATGTGAACCCTTTGGAATGATATGGATTTCTGCACAAATTGGTCATAAAATGTGATCTGGTCTTCATCTAAGTCACAACAATAGACAATCACAGTCTGCTTAAACTAATAACACACAAAGAATTAAATGTTACCATGTTTTTATTGAACACACCATGTAAACATTTACAGTGCAGGTGGAAAAAGTATGTGAACCCTTGGATTTAATAACTGGTTGAACCTCCGTCGGCAGCAATAACTTCAACCAAATGTTTCCTGTAGTTGCAGATCAGACATGCACAATGGTCAGGAGTAATTCTTGACCATTCTTCTTTACATAACTGTTTCAGTTCAGCAATATTCTTGGGATGTCTGGTGTCGCTTTCTTGAGGTCATGCCACAGCATCTCAATCGGGTTGAGGTCAGGACTCTAACTGGGCCACTCCAGAAGGTGTATTTTCTTCTGTTTAAGCCATTCTGTTGTTGATTTACTTCTATGCTTTGGGTCGTTGTCCTGTTGTAACACCCATCTTCTGCTGAGCTTCAGCTGATGGACAGATGGCCTTAAGTTCTCCTGCAAAATGTCTTGATAAACTTGGGAATTAATTTTTCCTTCGATGATAGCAATCTTTCCAGGCCCTGACGCAGCAAAGCAGCCCCAAACCATAATGCCCCCACCACCATACTAAACAGTTGGGATGAGGTTTTGATGTTGGTGTGCTGTGCCTCTTTTTCTCCACACATAGTGTTGTGTGTTTCTTCCAAACAACTCAACTTTGGTTTTATCTGTCCACAGAATAATTTGCCAGTACTACTGTGGAACATCCAGGTGCTCTTGTGCAAACTGTAAACGTGCAGCAATGTGTTTTTTTGGACAGCAGTGGCTTCCTCTGTGGTATCCTCTCATGAAATCCATTATCGTTTAGTGTTTTACATATCGTAGATTCGCTAACAGGGATGTTAGCATGTGCCAGAGACTTTTGTAAGTCTTTAGCTGATACTCTAGGATTCTTCTTCACCTCATTGAGCAGTCTGCGCTGTGCTCTTGCAGTCATCTTTACAGGACGGCCACTCCTAGGGAGAGTAGCAGCAGTGCTGAAGTTTCTCCATTCATAGACAATTTGTCTTGACGTGGACTGATGAACAGCAAGGTTTTTGGAGATACTTTTATAACCCTTTCCAGCTTTATGCAAGTCAACAACTCTTAATCGTAGGTCTTCTGAGAGTTCTTTTGTGCGAGGCATCATTCACATCAGGCAATGCTTCTTGTGAAAAGCAAACCCAAAACTGGTGTGTGTGTTTTTTTTTTTTATAGGGCAGGGCGGCTGTAACAAACACCTCCAATCTCATCTCATTGATTGGACTCCAGTTGGCTGACACCTCACTCCAATTAGCTCTTGGAGATGTCATTAGTCTAGGGGTTCACATACTTTTTCCACCTGCACCGTAATTGTTTACATGGTGTGTTCAATAAAAACATGGTAACATTTAATTCTTTGTGTGTTATTAGTTTAAGCAGACGGTGATTGTCTATTGTTGTGACTTAGATGATGATCAGATCACATTTTATGACCAATTTGTGCAGAAATCCATATAATTCCAAAGGGTTCACAGGCTTTTTCTTGCAACTGTATGCTGCATGCAGATTATTAGCCCCCAATTGCATAACTTTACATGTATCTATATTGAACCTCATTTGCCAAGTGGAGGCCCAAACAGTAAGTTTGTCCAAGTCAGCTTGTAACTTATTAACATCTTTCATAGACTAGACTGTATTACAATGTTTGGTGTCATCTGCAAAAATAGAAATAGCACTATTAATCCCATCCTCTCTATGTCATTAATGAATAAGTTAAATAATAGAGGACCCAGCACTAGACCTTGAGGTACACCACTTATAACCGGGGACCATTCAGAGTAGGAAGTACATTAAAGATACTAGTACATTAAAGATACGCTAACAACATACTTACCCATCCAGATTTTGGGGTGTACAGAGTATATGTACCATAATGGGACAATATTCTAACATGCTAATGTTTAGTATAGGTACCCTGAGAGGAAATTACTCAACAAAATAGGTATTTTATAGGAACTGTCAAAAACAATTTGAAGCATACTATGGTGAATTTTTTGACATTTTTTTATACAAGCAAGGAATGGTATAAAATAAAACAAAAATTACCAGTATTTGCCTGCTAAATGTATTTGCCTGCTAAATGCCCTCAGCGTTCTAGTGCCTTTGCTCCAGTAGTTCCCTCCTGACAAGTCCTGTGACCACTGCAGCCAATCACCAACCTCAGTGGTGATGCTTGCATGTACTGTATAACCCGTGACCACTGAGTATAGGAACCATAATAAGGCAACAACATAATACTCCAATGAAACAGAATACAGTCACTAGTGTTGAGCGCGAATATTCGAATAGCAAATTTTTATCGCGAATATCGCCACTTCAAGAATTTGCGAATATTTAGAATATAGTGCTATGTATTCGTTATATCGAATATTTGGCATTTTTTTTCCATCTGAACACATGATTCCTTTCTGCTTCTTGCTTGTGGGCCAATGAGAAGAAAGCAATGTCAAGTTCACAACAATACTTAGTGCACCAATCAGTAATCTGTAGTCAGACCTGCTAAAATGTGAAGTTGCACGTAATGCGAAAAAAACTTTTAATCACTGCCGATTAGCACAATCTCGAATATATTGGAGCACTTGACTCTATCTGCATATAAAGCTATTGTAATGTTCTGCCATGCCAACCATTTTCTCAAGTCTCAGGAGAAACTCATGAAACTTCTAGCAGCTTGAGAAAATGTAGCCAAAGTGACCCACGCCGCATTACGCGATTTTTCATTGCTGATTTTTCGCATTCAATAAAATAATCTCGAATTCGCGAATATATGAGGAATATTCTACAAAATATTAGTGAAATATCTCAAATTCGAATATAGCCAATGTCGCTCATCACTAGTAGGCACTGTAATAGGGCTGCTCCGATAATGTAATGAAGCACAGCATCTCATTTGGTGTTTTTCTATGAGCGTTTCACAGGTAAAAGTCAACTCTTGTTTTGAATTCAATGAGTTACAATGTTACCTAAAGGAAACATTTCATTCTCCTATGTTCTGTCTATGAATATATATATATATATATATATATATATGTGTGTGTGTGTGTGTACTTGATGTTATAAATAGAGAAAACATATATAAAAAAAAAACTATAAAATATTTATATGGCTGGTACTAATTTTAATGCTGTCATCATTGACTCATTGTAGTTCTTTCCTCCCTAAAAAGGATGCATCTCCCTTCCGACCACAGAAAAATGTGAACACTATTCAGCCCTTTCCTGATAAAATGGAATAAAAGGTACAAGAGTCTTCAGAGGAAGTGTGCTCATTTCCATCTGGAAATGTGACTCACTGTGAATTGGCATTTTTACTGCCTGAATCATAGCTGTCGAAGAAGTCAGTTCTTGGACAGTTTTTCTATACTATTAATCACATGAAGGAAATTATTCTCATATGGAGAATATGTAAATAAATAAGAAAGCGTACAGCGTGTCCAAGCGAGCTCCATGTGCATTTTTGACATGCGCAATGGGCCATGCTAGTGAAAAGATTATTTTGCTCACAGTTGCACAAGGATTCATATACAGTTAGTTTTGTTACACATTTTTAAAGGATCACTACAAAATAAACTTATTTGAAAGCCCTTCTCATCTCTGGGGGGACCTACATGAGGACCTTAATGGTTTTAAATGTATTTATGGTATCAAATTTTTTTATTAGTACAGTTTGAATGTGGGATTTGGTATCAGTGATGTGCTAAAAGTGCATAAATAATTACAGAGCACTATGCAGTTGGGTCAACATAAGACCACTCTATATTTGGTTGTAGTATTTCTGCAAAAAGCATAAAGCTACACCACTACTACATCAGTAAAAAAAAAAACACAGTAAAAAGCATAATGCTTCACCATTACTACATCAGGAAAAACACAGCAAAAAGTATAAAGCTTCACCACTACTACATCAGGAAAAACACAGTTAAAAGCATAAGGCTGCACCACTACTACATCACAAAAAAAAAACACAGCAGACATCACAAAAAAAAAACACAGCAAACAATCATAAAGCTACACTACTCCTACGGGTCCATTGACACGTCCGTGAATGTGTCTGCACCCCTTCCACAATTCTGCGGAACGGGTGCGGACCCATACATTCTCTATGGGGCAGGAATGGATGCGGACAGCACACAGTGTGCTGTCCGCATCCGCATTTCCAGAACGTGCCCCCGATCTGCCGGTCCGCGGCTCCGGAAAAAAATAGAACATGTCCTATTCTTGTCCTCAATTGCGGACAAGAATAGGCAGTTCTATGGGGGTGCCGGCCAGGTGTATTGCGGATCCGCAATACACTACGGACGTGTTAATGGACTCTACATCAGGAAAAAACACAGCAAAAAGCATAAGGCTTCATCACTACTACATCAGGAAAAACACAGCAAAAAGCATAAGGCTTCATCACTACTACATCAGGAAAAACACAGCTTAAAGTATAAATCCGTACCACTACCACAACAGGAAAAAAAACATAGCAAAAAGCAGAAAGTTGCCCCACTACTACCTCACTAAAAAGACAGCAAAAAAAGTATCAAGCTGCACCACTACTATCTCTGCAAAACACAGAAAAAAGCATAAAGCTGCACCACTACTACATCAGTAAAATAACACAGCAAAAAGCATATTGCTGCACCACTGCTACATTGGGAAAACATAGCAAAAAGCATAAAGCTGCACCACTACTACATCAGTAAAATAACACAGCAAAAAGCATAAAGCTGCACTACTACTACTACATTGGGAAAACATAGCAAAAAGCATAAAGCTGCACCACTGCTACATCAGTAAAATATCACAGCAAAAAGCATAAAGCTGCACCACTACTACATGAGTAAAATAACACAGCAAAAAGCATAAAGCTGCACTACTACTACTACATTGGGAAAACATAGTAAAAAGCATAAAGCTGCTCTACTACTCCATCAGTACAATAACACAGCAAAAAGCATAAAGCTGCATACTACTACATCAGTAAAATAACACAGCAAAAAGCATAAAGCTGCACCACTACTACATTGGGAAAACATAGCAAAAAGCATAAAGCTGCACCACTGCTACATCAGGAAAAACAAAGCAAAAAGCCTGAAGCTGCACCACTACTAACTTTCAAGTACCACTGCACTACAATCCGCAGCAGGTGTCAGTTTTAGCTTACAGTTACCAATCTACAACAACCAGATCAGCGATAACAATAACAAATGCAGCATCTACATCAGCCGAAACAGTGCAGTGTAATATGTAAATGATCAAGCGATCGCATAGTCAAGTCTCCAAATGGAACTAATAAAAAATAAATGTTTAGGAAAAATGTAAAAGATCAATTGTTTCCCTCTCACAGGGAATTGTTAATATTCTGAAATAAAAAAGGTATACCTTTGTATACCTTACTGAGCGATAATAGTGAGCTCATAGTGAGCAAATAGACAAAAATGGCAGAATAATGTGTTTTTTTTCATCCCACCTGCCAAAATCTCAACTACTTTGCTTGTTACTGTCAAGGCTGTGCAACTGCTGCACAAAAAACCTCGGCATACCAGGTGTGAACATACTTTAACTGATAATAGAATTTTTGAATATCAAATATGTATCCTCTTGAAAAAAAAACTGAAAACTCCAGTAGTTGGACATTTTCTGCGCTTTTTTTTACCATTTCTATAATATTGATTTATTTATTTTACTCACATATATACTGTCAACATATTCCAAACCGCAGTACCCACACAAACACAGGAAGAATGTACAAGCTCCATGCAAATGAAGTTTTTGGTCAGATTTGAACCTAAGCGCTGCTAAGTGAATTAATTAATTTACAAAGTGGACTCTTGTCTTTGCACTGCATAGAAAAAACTACCTCGATGGTCTGTGTATATATCAATGTCCTTGTCAACTATGTTACATCAGCTCATAAATCTATCTTTATTGGCAGGAAATAGGGGTGCCATCCACGCTGCCCCTTGAGCTGTTCTTGATTTTATAGGTTATGGAAAACCCCCAGAGTCTATATAATAATAGAAATAGGTAATCCCTCGGCTGGGCCCAAGACAGATTTTGGGGTCAAGTTTTCCAAATAAAGAGTACCTATCAAAGAAGAAAGATAAAAGGCAAATGAATGTAGTTTTCCGTACTCTATTAACCCCTTCTGGACCTTCACCGTTCATGTTTGGCATGACCAGCAGTGAGTTTCGGATCCACACCGTACATGTACGGCACAACAAAGAATCGGTCACTGTTCCTAGTCACACTGTAGACGGGCTAAGATGGCTGCTTTTCCAGAAAGCCATCTTAGCTAAGGTCCCAGTAAGGTTTACCATGTTAAATTTTAGCTAGTATTCTACTGTACTGAATTTTTATACAACAGTTTTTGCACGCAGGGAAAAAAATCTGCTATTTTCTTTTTTTTTATTTCTCCTAAATTTATTTGAAATTCATTACAGCCCCTTCATATGTGAAATCACTACATACACACCTCAATAACAAATAAAATGAATACACGCTTTAGGCTACTTTCACACTTGCGTTCGGGGTTCCGCAACCCCAATGCATTCTGAATTGATGCGGATCCGCTCAGAATGCATCAGTTTGGCTCCGTTTGGCCTCCGTTCCGCTCAGCAGGCGGACACCCGAACGCAGCTTGCAGTGTTTTCGTGTCCGCCTGACTGTGCGGAGCCAAGTCAATGGGGACGGATCCGTTTGAAGTTGACACAATATGGTGCAATTGCAAACGGATCCGTCCCCCATTGACTATCACCATGGGAACGCCTCTATGTTAGAATATACCATCGGATTTGAGTTAGATTGTGAAAACTCTGATCCGACAGTATATTCTAACACAGAGGCGTTCCCATAGTGATGGGGGCGCTTCAAGTTAGAATATACTGAGAACTGTGTACATAACTTCCCCCTGCTGCCTGGCAGCACCCGATCTCTTACAGGGGGCTGTGATCCGCATAATTAACCCCTCAGGTGCCGACCTGAGGGGTTAATTGTGTGGATCTCAGCCCCCTGATCGGGTGCTGCCAGGCAGCAGGGGGCCAGACCCCTCTCCCTCCCCAGTATTAAATTCATTGGTGGCCAGTGCGGCCCCCCTCCCTCCCCAGTATTACATTCATTGGTGGCCAGTGCGGCCCCTCTCCCTCCCTCCCCAGTATTACATTCATTGGTGGCCAGTGCGGCCCCCCTCCCCCCCGTATTAAAATCACCCCCAATCATTGGTGGCAGCATTATACTTACATGCGCTGTCTGTGGCCGGCCGGGCGCTCCACCTACTGGTAAGTGACAGGTCTGTGCTATAAGCAATGTGCTGCACAGACCTTTCACTTACCATTAGGAGGAGCAACCGGCCGGCCACAGACAGCACAGGTAAGTATAATGCTTCTAAAATTGCTGAGTAACCATGGCAGCCAGGACTGCAGTAGCGTTCTGGCTGCCATGGTAACCGATCGGAGCCCCAGCGATTAAACTGGGACTCCGATAGGAACTCTCCGCTGCCACCAATTATGGGGGGTGATTTTAATTGGGGGGGGGCGCACTGGCCACCAATGAATTTAATACTGTGGAGGGAGGAGGGGCCGTGCTGGCCACCAATGAATTTAAAACTGGGGAGGGAGGGGGGTCTGGCCCCCTGCTGCCTGGCAGCACCTGATCTTATACAGGGGGCTATGATATGCACAATTAATCCCTCAGGTGCGGCACCTGAGGGGTTAATTGTGCGGATCACAGCCCCCTTTAAGAGATCGGGTGCTGCCAGGCAGCAGGGGGCAGTCATGTACACAGTTCGTAGTATATTCTAACTAGAAGCGTCCCCATCGCCATGCAAGCGTTTGCATTATAGGTGCGGATCCGTCTGTTCAGATACCAGACGGATCCGCACCGAACGCAAGTGTGAAAGTAGCCTTACACATATTGAATCAAACACGTTACACATCCCAATAAAAATAAAAATGGCCCATTCATCCCAGCTGAGGAGGCATATGCCATCATTGCCCCTGATAATGATACGGCCAGTGAGTGAGAAGATGCCACATTCCTCTACTCCTCTTCTTCCTTTTCTTCTACATCATCCAGCGAAAGGACAACAGCTAAAGCAGTCCACCAATGTGATCCCATATGGACAGCACTCCCTGAAGATTCTCAGCCTCAAATTCCTGAGCTGAATATAATTTTTTATTTTCTTCTGTAAATCTTTTCTCTGACAATTTTGTTAATTTTATGGTGCCCAAACTAATTTATATGCCAAAGAATTTATTGCCCAAAACCCACATTGTCGTTTGCTCATATGTGGCATATGGGCCTTGTAAAAAAAAAAAAAGCGCCAGATTTTAAACAGCATTGGACTACAGACATTTTGTGTCACTCCCTTTCCTATGGGTTAGTTGGCACCCACATGTATGGAGTGGTCTCAGCGCAGCAGCCCCCTCTATACATTCCCTCAGCCACAGTGATGTACAGGTACGTCATTGCGGCTGAAGGGGTTAAAGGGGATGTCTCACTTCAGCAAATGGCATTTATCCTGTAGACAGAGTTAACATGAAGCACTTACTAATATATTGTGATTGCCGATGCAACCGGCGCCTCTATATAACTGGCGTCCTAGTTGTAGTAAATGCCGAGTGGTATGTTGCGGCCTAAAATGTCTCTTTATGTGTGTCACAGTGCTCCTACCTGGATACAGCTGGACCCCAAACTTTGGCCTCCATGGCTAGAGGAGCTTAAGGTGCTCTGGCTGGCGTGGGCACATCCAGCAGAGACGTGCCCCTGCACACCTGTCCCCTAGCAGGGGGGCTAGACTAACTAGAAACTGGTCCTCACCCTTCCTGCAGGAAGTGGGACTTGCCCATCTCTCTCCAGAGGAGGGGGGGGGGGGGTGTTAGAATGGAATGGTAAGCTCCATTCTATCTAAGTATAGTTCTGCCGTTTTTGCTGTCACCTGCTGGTGAACCAGGCACATTACATATGAACAGTTACATAACATTAGAAATGCACAGTGCAGTGTATAGGACCTGGAATAAATGTATAAGATGAAATAAGGTTAGACCAATAAAGATAGCAGGGTGCAGAAGTGGTAACACCACTCTGGGGTTTTCCATCGCATTATACACTGCTCATATGCCGGTCTATGACCACCCTGTAATCCAGCAGCAGTGGCCATGCTTGCACAGTACAGGAGAAACACCTGCCTATCTGGTGGCCAGGGATGTGGAAGCGCACATAGGCACGCATGTGCAGCAGCTCCTGTACCGGCCACCTCATATCTGTGTTGCAGCAGTGGCTGTAAACCCTGGAAATAAGCAATGTATAATGCAATGAAGTATGAATCAATCCAGCAAAGGAGGCAATATGGACAATCACAATTCATTAGGAAGTGCAGGGTATTTATTACCTTACGTGATAAATGCAATTTGCTGACGTAAGACAATCCCTTTAAGGTAAAAACTTAAAGGGGTTGAAGGGGTTAAAGCATGGTGCTTTTCTCCATACAAGCATCCAACTGTAAAGAAGAAGAAAACGGACTACCCAATGAGTCTGACTCACAAAGCACACACATAAGTGAATGCATTCAGGGAGATACTGTTTTCAGCCTTTTTAATGTTTTTTTTTTTATACATTTACTTTCATTGACCTCTCACCTACATTATACATGAATCACCACAATCTATTCATTGCCCCCGGAATGCTGGCTGCATACATCTATAGTAAGTCACTGAAAATACACAAATGTTTGCTTTCATCTTGTAATAATCTCTGCTAACCACATTTCTAACAAACACTGCCACAGGATGCGTTCAGTTATGATCATAAGCTACATATCAACAGCTAGTGCCAGTTTTACTCATAGTTTGCTAACGGTAGGGGACATGCTATTTAACGCTTTCAAGTCTACTTAGTATTAGAATGATAACTAAAATTACGTTCAGTGCGAGAGCTACAGTACTTGTCTCTTTGTGAAGTGAAATAGCATTAGGATACCATATGTTTTGCTCCATAAGACACACGGAACCATAAATTGCACCTAGGATATAGAGGACTTCAGATCAGACACCTATTAGACCCCCAAGCTCCATCAGACCTCAGATCAGACACACATTCTTTCTTAGAACTCACATCAGACTCCCATTCCTCCTCAGATCTCAGATCAGACCCCTGTCAGACCTCTATATCAGACCCATATCTTCCCCCCATTCCTTCTCAGACCTCAGATTAGAACACCAAGCTCCTTCAGACCTCCTATCAGGCTTCCATTCCTTCCTAGACCTCAGATCAGACCCCCATCAGACCTCTGTATCCTACCCATATCTTCCCCCATTCCTCCTCAGACCTCAGAAGAGATAGATCACAAAGCTCCATCAGACCTCAGATAAGATTTCCATTTTTCTTACTAGACCTCAGATCAGACCCCCATCAGTCCCTCAAGCTCCTTCAGACTTCATATCAGACCCCCATCAGACCTCTGTATCAGACCCATATCTTCCCCTATTCTTCCTCAGACCTCAGATCAGACCACCAAGCTCCATCAGACCTCAGAGCAGACCACTAAGCTCCATCAGCCCTCAGATCAGATTTCCATCCCTTCCTCAGACCCACATCAGTCCCCCAAGCTCCACCAGATGTCAGAACAGACCCCCATCAGATCTCTTTATCAGACCTCTATCATACCCCCATTCCTCCTCAGATCCCACATCAGATCCCCATCAGACTAGGGCTGGGCAATATTCTGGTATCTACAATATACGACAGTATTAAGAAATGGCGATATATCACAGTTTCTTAATTACCACTGTATTTTAGTGACATCATAGAAGCGGTCGCTCTTAACAGTGCTGTCGCTTCTAATACTGGTGTTGTGTATGTCAGTCCCGTGTTCACATTTAGTTTGTTCCACAACCTTCCTCAGAGTCCTGCTCCAACCTGAACTGGCCACCTCAGCTTGGCTCAGCTCATAGCACTGTCTGGATCGTGTTCTGAGCACCCAGCATGAGTACAATAGTGTTGGCCCTATTTAACAAGCTTTTGGTCTGGTTCAAAGCTTTATTCTAGAAGGAGGAGATGGAGCTCACCCGGGTGGGGCTACAGTAATCTGGAAAGACCACCTTTGTCAATATATTGCAGTGAGAGCTGAGAGCTGGGCATAGTGAGACCTGATGCCAGAGAGTAGGGTTGGTTAGTGAATGAACCCATTTATTATAGGGGTATATACAGTGGATGGGCCCGGTGGATCCATGTGAATCTTTGGGATGTACTGCAGCCATTTTGTTGTGTACCACACTGATGTGTGATATTAGGCCATAGGTTTGGGTGCTGACTTCACCCCTGTGAGCTGTGATACTTTCTAGAGGAGGATATGATGCCTGCACTGATTCATGCATGGGGATGTACAGTATCTCACAAAAGTGAGTACACCCCAGTGGCGTGCCCAAGGGGGTGGGCGGTCCGCCTAGGGTGCCGGCTTTCAGGGGGGTGCCAGAAGCAATGAGCGTTTCCATCAATACAGATGGAAGCGCTCATTGCTGGAGCGCTGATGCCCACATACTGCGGCGGGGCACGGGAGCGCATAGTTCCCTGCCCCACCACCGATCACCACCATAGGCTTCAGGCCCAGTAGGCCTGAGGCCTATGCAGCAGTGAAATCCCGTCCCAGGCGTGCATGATGATCTCATCACGTGTGCCTGTGCCGGGATGCAGCAGCACAGTGAAGTGTGCGTGCCTTCCTCTCCTCTGCAAGGGCAGGTGAGTATTTAGCTTTTTTTTTTTTTTCCTTTTTTTTTTTTTTATGTGCCAACTTTGGGGGATGACATGGGGACACAGGAGGACATGGGGGACACAGGAAGACATGTGGGGGGAAAATATTATGGTGGGATACTGTGTGTGGGAAAATTATTATGGGAGGGATTACTATGTGGGGGCAAATAATTATGGGAGGGATTACTATGTGGGGGGCAAATTACTGTATGGGGCAATGTGGGGGAAACTACTGTGTGGGTCAAATTACTATATGGGGGCAGTGTGGGGGAAATTACTGTGTGGGGGCAGTGTGGGGGAAATTACTGTGGGGGAAATTACTGTGTGAGGCAAATTACTATACGGGGCCGTGTGGGGGAAATTACTGTATGGAGCAGTGTAGAAGAAATTACTGTGTGGCGGGGCAAATCATTATGGGGGGATTACTATGGGGGCAGTGTGGGGGAAATTACTATATGGGGGCAGCGTGGGGGATGTTGTTATTGGTGAGGCACTGTAAAAAAGTATTTGCCGTTGTGTGGTGAAGTGAGAAAATTACAGCCCTTTTTGGTGTGTATTAGTGGGGAAAAAATGGCTTATTAGCAGTTTTGTGGTGAAGTGAGAAAATTACTGACTTTTTGGGGGTGTTTTTATTTCCTTTTTATTTATTTATTTTATTTTTTGGGCATTAGCAATACTGATGGATTACTTACCAAAGGCTAACCGAGTGAAGGCAGATGGCTCCACAGACAGGATCCGTTTTTTTGGGGTTATTGTTCTGACAGATCAGAGGAAGGGCAAAATAATTAGTACAATCAAAGGTAGTCAGACGCACAAGTTTGTGTGACCACCAACCGGGGTGCCCACAGTCGAGTAGTATCACCCCACTACTCAGAAAAGTGTAACAGCAATATATAAAAGACTGGGCACGCCTCAAAATATTGAGCCACTAACTTTAAAGGGAGTCTTTCACCTAAAATTACCATTATACACCACAAACATCATGATATCCATTACATTCCCCATATTATAATCTTACCTTTCATATTGCTGTCCGTCGCCTATTCGCTCTTAAAAATGCTTTTAATCCATATGCTAATTAGGTTCTGAAGGTGCCCAGGGGCGGCGTTTATGCGGCCGGTGCCCAGGCTCCACGGCGCTGTTCAAATCAAGCCCCTCCCCTTTCACCCCTCTGGCCCGCCCTCGGTTCTTCAGATACCATCCTCCAGTTAATGACAAATCCGGCGCCTGCGCCTGCGCACTCCATTACCCACTAGGGCAGAGGCAGCAGAGCGTTTAATGCGCATGCGCCGGCCCGTACATCCCGATATTTTGGCAGTTTACTTCCGCCGGCTAGATCGGGCCGGCGCATGCGCATTAAACGCTCTGCTGCCTCTGCCCTAGTGGGTAATGGAGTGCGCAGGCGCCGGATTTTTCATTAACTGGAGGATGGTATCTGAAGAACCGAGGGCGGGCCAGAGGGGTGAAAGGGGAGGGGTTTGATTTGAACAGCGCCGTGGAGCCTGGGCACCGGCCGCATAAACGCCGCCCCTGGGCACCTTCAGAACCTAATTAGCATATGGATTAAAAGCGTTTTTAAGAGAGAATAGGCGACGGACAGCAATATGAAAGGTAAGATTATAATATGGGGAATGTAATGGATATCATGATGTTTGTGGTGTATAATGGTCATTTTAGGTGAAAGACTCTCTTTAATTAATTAAGACAGTTATAATAATACCATTAGAGTAACAATCAAAAAACAGTATCTGTAAAATTCATAATAAATTATTGTGACAGTGCAATCCTATTAAATGCACTAAAAACGCTAGTTGTCCTGATAGGTAGCAGATAAGTTTATAAAACAGCTGAATATATGTGCGCAGCACCTCAAATGACTTGTGTAATTTCGTCCCAAATAGCAGAGATAGTCAGTCACTTATAGTGGAAACAATGTCCTTAAAAATAGCAGCACAGCATCGGACAGAAAGCAACAAATGGCAAGGTAACTGTAAGTTCGTATCACTGATTGGCAGGGTAGTTATGAGTCCGTATCGCTAACAAGCAGCTTTGTACCACCTTGATAGCGCCTGCAGTGAAGATGTTGAATGCAACAACCGACTAACAAACAGCAGGACGAATTTTACAGATACTGTTTTTTGATTGTTACTCTAATGGTATTATTTTGAACTGTTTTAATTAATTAAAGTTAGTGGCGTCAATACAAACTTACTGCTGACACTGTCAGGGGGGCTCTACTTGTATACGCGTTTAATAGAACAGGTTCTGTATAGTGATGGATGAAAATCGGCTGAGATGGTTCGCAAACGTGATCGCGCGAACGCGATCGAATGTTCATGAAACGCAAATTCGCGGCGGCCCCATTCATTTTAATGGCAGGCGAACCTGAAAAACCTTCCGCTCATATTTGCAGCCTCCAAATACTTAGTACTGTAGAAGTGCACAAATCGCTCCACAACATGGACAGTGAAATACTAGAGGGGGGTCAATTACAAAAATTCCAACAAAAAATATGTGTCTTTATCAGGGAACATTTTTATGCGTATTAAAGGGAAATTCTCTGAAATGTGCCCTGTCGGAGCCTAGAAAAAATTTATTTTATGCTATGGAAGTACGGGCCTTAAAAATTAGGCATTCACCTGACATAAAATTAATTCTGATTATGTGGCTTGAGGCACATTATGTGGTCAATGGATAAAAATTTTACTGTAGGTCACTGGACTACAGGCCCCAAACATTAGGCATTTACATGACAGAAGATGTGGCCGGAGGTATATTACATGGTCAATGGATATCCATTTTCCTGCAGGCCAGTATAAATACAGGTGAAATACATATGTTTAGAAGAACTAAAAATAAAAAATTGCATTAAAAGCATGGCTAACGAAATCCCCCCTCTTTAAAAAATAAATAAAAATTATGATAATAGTTGAAATTCGATAACACGTGGTCGTCACTGGTGTTGAATTCCTTTAAGGCCCCAACAATTATTCATTCACCGTACAGAAAAGAACAAGTAAGTATGTGGCTGGAGGTAGATTACACGGACATTGGATATCAATTTTACAGCAGACCAGTGGACTACAGGCCACAAAAATTATGCATTTACCGTAAAGAAAAGAACAAGTAAGTATGTGGCTGGAGGTAGATTACACGGTCATTGGATATCAATTTTACAGCAGGCCAGTGGACTACAGGCCACAAAAATTATGCATTTACCGTAAAGAAAAGAACAAGTAAGTATGTGGCTGGAGGTAGATTACACGGTCATTGGATATCAATTTTACAGCAGGCCAGTGGACTGCAGGCCCCAAAAATTATGCATTCATCGTAAAGAAAAGAACAAGTAAGTATGTGGCTAGAGGTAGATTACACGGTCATTTGATATCAATTTTACAGCAGGCCAGTGGACTACAGGCCACAAAAATTATGCATTCAGCATACATAAAAGAACAAGTAAGTATGTGGTTGGAGGTAGATTACACGGTCATTGGATATCAATTTTACTGCAGGCCAATGTATTACAGGCCCCAAAAATTATGCATTCACTGTACAGAAAAGTTCAAGTGATTATGTGGCTGGAGGTCTATTAGACGGTCAATGGATATCAATTTTACTGAAGGCCAGTACAAATACAGGTCAAATACATATGCTTAAAAGAACTAAAAATATAAAATTGGATTAAAACATGGCTAATGAAATCCCTCCTCTTGAAAAAAAAAAAAACTAATGATAATAGTTGAAACACAAGGTAGTCACAGGTGTTCAATTCCTCCGAGGCCCAAAACCACCTGATGGATGTGACATGGGTGAAAGTTCTTTACAATGTAAAAGAATATGGCGCCGACAGACATCGCCATATGTTCGCCCATTTGGCGAACCGTGAACAAGCAAAGTTTGCCGCGAAATGACCGCCGGGTGAGCCGCAAGGCCATCTCTAGTTCTGTAGACATCTATGTGGAATCAGCTGACGATGGTGTAAAAGGAGTGCGCTTCTTCTTCGCGCTAACATCGACCTGTAAGGCTGAGTTCATACTTGAGTTATTTGGTCAGTTTTGGCCCCGTGACTGCTCAAATAAGGGAAGTCTGCAGTGATTATAAGAGCGACGCCTGTCATCTTCATGTCATATGGACTCACAGTATTATTTCACTATCAGAGCAGACTCCCTATGCGTGTTATTGCAAGGCACAGTTGCTGTTTTTTAACGCAATTCGCCCGCTAATAAATTCGGATTTAACCAAATTTCTTTCAGAAAATTCGGTGAACCGGCCAAATCAATTTTTTTTTTTATTTGCTCATCTCTAGGTATGAGCACTGAGCGACCCCCCCCCTGTAACCTCTGCAGCAATGCTGGCAGCACTCATACAACCTCTGGATATGACGATGAGCAAGTGCACACAACTTCTTTGGTTGACCATGGCGAGGCCTGTTTTGAGTGAAAGCTGTCTTGTTAAACCACTGTATGGTCTTGGCCACTCTGCTGCAGCTAAGTTTCAGGGTGTTGGCAGGCTTCGCATAGCGTCGGCCATCTTTATGTAGTGCAACAATTCTTTTTTTCGGATACTCAGAGTTCTTTGCCATGAGGTGCCATGTTGAACTTCCAGTGGCCAGTATAAAAGAGTGTGAGGGCGATAACACCAAATTTACCACACCTGCTTGACCTTGTAACACCCATTCACACCTGAGACCTTGTAACACTAAGGCCTCGTTCACACTTCAGTGTTTAGTCAGTGATTTCCATCAGTGATTTGTGAGCCAAAACCAGGTACAACTCTAAACACAGAACAGGAGCAGATCTTTCCCTTCTACCTCATGTCTGTGGAGGCTCCACTTCTGGTTTTGGCTCACAAATCACTGATGGAAATCACTGACCAAACACTGAAGTGTGAGTATTCCGCGCGGGTACAATGCGTGACGTGAGCGCATTGCACCCGCACTGAATCCTGACCCATTCATTTCAATGGGGCTGTGTACATGAGCATTGTTTTTCACGCAGCACTTGTGCGTTGTGTGAAAATCGCAGCAGGTTCTATATTCTGCATTTTTCACGCAACGCAGGCCCCATAGAAATTTATGGGGCTGCATGAAAATCGCATAGCATCCGCAAGCAAGTCCGGATGCGGTGCGATTTTCACATGGTTGCTAGGACATGATGTTAGTAAATAGGGATGAGCAACCCCAGACCCCATTTAAGTCAATTTACTGTATTATTTTCCCTTCTAACATGGTTACAAGAGAAAATAATAGCATTCTTAATACAGAATGCTAACTAAAATGTCCATTGAGGGGTTAAAAAATAAAAAAAATGAACTCACCTCATCCACTGATCGCCCAGCTATTATCGTCTTCTTTATTCTTCCTGCAGGACCTGCAAAAGGACCTGCGCTGACATCACCGCGCTCACCACGTGACAGGTTTCCTTTAAAGCTCTTCTACAGCAGTGAAGATAAATGGCTGGGTTGTTATGGAAACCTGAAGTAAAACTGTGTATGTGGAGGCTGGAGGACCTGCAAGCTTCTATTGGCTGATAAGGTTCATGTGACCAAGCTTCTATTGGCTAATGCATTTTATGGGAATATCTCAGGAACGGTACATCCTAGAGAGCTGAGACCTGGTTTAAAACCTTCCCGGACACCTGATATGCATGATTGTAATTGCGACGGTGCGGATCCTTTAGCGGACATACACAGACACTCACGCATACACTAAGCTTTATATATTAGATATGTTTTCATGGGACAACCCTGAAGATATAACATTTTGATACAATGCAAATTAGTCAGTGTACAGCTTGTGTAACAGTGTAAATTTGGTGTGCCTTCAAAATAACTCAACACACCGTCATTGTCTAAACTGCTGGCAACAAAAGTGAGTACACTCCTAAGTTAAAATAGCCAAATTGTGCCCAATTAGCGATTTTCCCTCCCCATTGCCATGTGACTCATTAGGCCCCTTGCAATGTCTCCTTGTTGCCCCCATACTATGGAGGCAACAAGGAGACATTGCATCTATTGCTATAGTGCATTCTTTTCTGTGACTTCAACAAGGAAACATAACTGTATACTGTATTGGGGCAAGAAGGAGACATTATACTGTATGGGGTCTGCAAAACGTGATGGACGAACATCGCAAGGATGTAACGCGAACGCACGTTCGTGATCAAATTGACTTTAATGGCAGGCGAACCTAAAACATCTTCAGGTTAAATTTGGAGCCACCAAATACTTACTAGAAGTGCACAAATAGTCCCACACAGGGGCGTAGCTATAGAGGGTGCAGAGGTAGCAGTCGCTACTGGGCCCAGGAGGCTGAGGGGGCCCAAAGACCCTTGTGCTGTATAAGAAGACACTGGTATAATAGAAAGTGGGAGGGCTCTGTTATAGATTTTGCACTGGGGCACAGAATCTTCAAGTTACACCTCTGGCTGGAGGGAAGGGGTTTGGTCAAGAATTTGGCAAGGGAAGGGGGGCATTTCAGTTTTTGCCTCAGGCTGTAGGAGAGCCATGTGCTTCCCTGCCCCTGGCCACAAAGCACTGAGGGAACGGGGGGGCCCAAACTGAACTCTTGCACCAGGGCCCATTAGCCTTTAGCTACGCCCCTGGTCCCACAACATGGACAATGACATACCAGAGGGGGATCATTGGCAAAAATTTCCACAAAAAATATGTATTTTAATCAGGGGCAGTTTTTATGCGTCTTAAAGGGAAACTATCAAAAATGTGCCCTGCTTTTTAGGCCACAGGAGTACAAGCCCCATAAATTAGGCATTCAGCTGACAGAAAAGAACTTGTGATGATGTGGCTGGAGGTACACTAGGCGGTCACTGGATATACATTTTTACTGTCGGCCAGTACAGGCCTCAAAAATTAGGCATTCATCTGACAGAAAAAGAACTTGTGATGATTTGGCTAGAGGTACATTAGGCAATCACTAGCTAAAAATTTAACTGTAGGCCAGTACAGGCCCCAAAAATTAGGCATTCACCTGACAGAAAAGAACTTGTGATGATGTGGCTGGAGGTACATTAGGCGGTCACTGGATACAAATTTTACTGTCGGCCAGTACGGCCCCAAAAATTAGGCATTCACCTGACAGAAAAGAACTTGTAATGATGTGGCTAGAGGTGCATTAGGCGATCACTAGTTTAGGAAGGCGCAACGGGCCATCATTGATGGAAGGTATGTGTCAGCGAGATTCCTGGTGAGGTAAGAGCCAGTAGTTTTAAGTGGCAGTGGCAGCTAGTGCTGACTGACACCGTTTGTTGTTAGTATGGCTGTAAAGCCGATCCGGGCCGGCTTCTCCCCACGCTCCAGGCCGGGTCTTTCTTGGCCTATATAAAACCCAGCCAGCAGTCTTAGCTGGGTGTGGTTTATCTTCCATCTGAAAGAGAAGCTGGGGAGTCTCTGTGTTTTAGGACCTGTGAATTTGTGCCATGCTAAAGGGCTGAGAGGCGCATGCTGGGAAACAGGCCCCTAAAGCCTGCTGTGGACTGCGAGTGGAAAACTGCTAACCGGGTAAAGATTTTGTTCTATGGACATTGCATGGTGTGAAGAAACACCAAAACTGAACGGTCATTTTGTTTTTCCTTATGTGTGAATGAACATTGAACTGTTTAAGTTAAAGACTTTGTGATTGCCTCTTTACTGCGTCCGCTAGCCTGTCTACCAGAGCAAAACCCCACAATTGGTGTCAGATGCGGGCAAATGCAGTGAGGCAGGCCTGAAGGCCAAAAAGTTTTTTTGTTTGTCCCGGGCACAAGTGCATGTCCTATATTAAGCCGGCAAAGTTGCGACCCATGTCCCTGGATAAAATGGAGGCGGTCGCGAAAGCCTTTGTGGAGGCTAACTTGCAGCAGCGGGAGGCTAACTTGCAGAAGCAGGAAACTAACCAGCTGCTATTACAACATTAAATGGCGTTGCAAGAGGCTGGAGCGTCCCAGAATGTCCACGATGCCCAGAAAGCTGTCCGTGCGGCGATCACTAAGATGTCCCCCTTGGATGACATCAAGACCTATATGGCGATGTTCGAAAAGGTGGCCGTGAGGGAAAAGTTACTCCGAGACCAGTGGGCTGAGGTCGTCGCTCCGTTCCTGGCGTCTGGACCCCAGCAAGTATTTTTCAATCTCCCCGATGACCAAGCAGCCGACTACCCGACCATAAAAAGTGAGATCCTGGCAAGACTGGGGTGAATGTATTGGTCTGGGCCCAGTGGGTGTATCAGTGGGAATTTAACCCGGCTGAACCCGCCAGACCACAGTATTATGATCTGCTACATTGGTTGCAAATATGGCTGCAGCCTGACATACTGACTCCCACTGCTATGCTGGACTGTCTATTGGTGGATGTATTCTGTAGGGCTTTGCCGTACCCTCTCCAGCACTGGATCCCCTGGTGTCTCCTGGTAATGCCTTAGAGATGGTCGACCTGGTGGAGAGCTACGAAGCCACCAGAAATCTGCAGGGGGGTTCTTTTGGGAGAGTGCCAGTCAAACCCCGGAAATCCCCACTCCAGACCCGGCTGCCAGTGCCAGCCAAACCCGCCCGGGACGTATCCCCTGCAGACCCAACCCCAGTGGTTTGTTGGCGGTGTCACAAGCCTTGACACAAGGGCCCACTGTCCCCATCGGGATGAACCCATGGATACCAACTATGGCTACCACCACTATTTGTATGCCAGGAAGCTGTGTGCCACAGGTACCTCAGAGACTGTAGACAATAGCCACCTGTGCAAGGTGGAAGTGGGGTACACTCTGGCGGTGACACTGCTGGATTCAGGGAGCCTGTTGTCCCTGGTAAGAGCTGCCCTGGTGCGGCCCGTCGAGTATACTGGCCAAAGGGTCAGTAAAGGACTATCCCACCGCCCTGGTCTCTATATCAACAGTGGCCGGCAGTTGGACTCATGAGGTGGCCGTCGCCACAAACCGTATGAACTAATAATTGGGAGAGGCTACCCTGGTTTCCCGGTACTATGGCCAGACACGAAAGTTACCGATACCCCATGAATCAGATGTGACCCACCCTAGCATAGTGGCCCGGCTTAGGGAGAAGACCAGATTCCTGAGAACCTGAGTCCGAAGGGCCAGCGGTAGGGATGACATCCACTTTGGTGGAAGAGGGGGAGACAACCCCGGTAAGTGTGATGGTGGGAGACATGGAGGACTTGCCACCAGGTCCAGGGCTAGGCAACCTCAATGTCTCCGGGGATAATTTTGGTACTGCACAGCATCGGGACCCAACACTATCCCGAGCCTGGGAAAATGTATTAATAATAGATGGGGAACCACAACAACCGGGGGCAGAGTCGGTCTTTCCCTGAGATGTTGTATCGAGTAAACCTGCTGCAAGGTGAATCCATTGAACAGTTGGTGGTGCCGCAGGCTTATCGCAAACTCGTGTTAGAGTTAGCCCCCCAGCATGTTCTTGGGGGCCATCTGGGAATGCAAAAAACGCAGGACCAGATTCTACAGCGGTTTTACTGACCCAGTGTGTTCAGAGAGGTAGAAGAATATTGTAAGTCTTGCCCAACCTGACAGATAACGAGCCCCCAGCCACATTTCCGTAGTCCCCTGGTACCCCTCCCGATTATCGAGGTCCCGTTCGAGCGAATCACTATGGATCTCGTAGGCCCGGTACCGAAGTCTGCTAGAGGACACCAACACATCTTGGTTGTCCTCGACTACGCCACTCGGTACCCGGAGACGGTGCCTCTGCGGCATACATCAGCCAAACTCATAGCTAAGGAGTTAATGGAGATATTTTCTCGCATGGGTCTGCCTAAGGAGGTTCTGACTGACCAAGGGACCCCGTTTATGTTCAAGGTCACGAGGGAACTCTGTAAGTTGCTCCACATGAAACAGCTACGGACGTCCGTGTGTCATCCACAAACGGATGGCCTGGTAGAGAGGTTTACATAGTAACATAGTATATGAGGCTGAATAAAGACATTTGTCCATCCAGTTCGGCCTGTTATCCTGCAAGTTGATCCAGAGAAAGGCAAAAAATAAATAAAAAAATTAGATACAAGCCAATTTTCCCCACTTAAGGGGGAAAAAATTCCTTCCCGTCTCCAATCAGGCAATCAGAATAACTCCCTGGATCAACGACCCCTCTCTAGTAGCTATAGCCTGTAATATTATTACGCTCCAGAAATACATCCAGGCCCCTCTTGAATTCTTTTATTGTACTCACCACCTCCTCAGGCAGAGAGTTCCATAGTCTCACTGCTCTTACCGTAAAGAATCCATTTCTATGTTGGTGTACAAACCTTCTTTCCTCCAGACGCAGAGGATGTCCCCTCGTCACAGTCCTGGGGATAAATAGATGATGGGAGAGATCTCTGTACACTCCCCTGATATATTTATACATAGTAATTAGATCTCCCCTCAGCCGTCTTTTTTCTAAAGTGATTAACCCTAATGTTGATAATCTTTCAGGGTACTGTATTTGCCCCATTTCAGTTATTAATTTAGTTACCCTCCTCTGAACCCTCTCCAGCTCTGCTATGTCTGCCTTGTTCACAGGAGCCCAGAACTGTACACAGTACTTAATCAAACATTTAAAAAATATATGCTAAAAAGAGTGGTCTGTAAGTATGGGAGGGACTGGGACCTTCTTCTGCCCTATCTCATGTTTGCAGTGCGAGAGGTGCCCCTCTACTGGGTTCTCGCCCTTCGAACTGCTATACGGCAGACACCATTGCGGACTGTTGGACGTGGCCAAAGGGGCGTGGGAACAACACCGCACAGAAGTGTTGTTGAGTACGTCACCCAGATGCAAGGATGGATGGAAGCAGTTTTACCTCTGGTTAGGGAGCATATGGAGGCAGCGCAGCGAGCCCAGAGTAGGATCTATAATCAGCAGGCTTGGGTCCGGACCTTTAATCTTTTTTTTAGAAAATACACCCCTCAAGGTATTCAAAACTGATTTTACAAACATTGTTAACCCTTAAGGTGTTCCACAAGAATTAATAGAAAATGGAGATGAAATTTCAGAATTTTACTTATTTGGTAGATTTTAATCTTTTTTTTCCCCCGCTAACAAAGCAAGGGTTAACAGCCAAACAAAACTCAATATTTATTGCCCTGATTCTGTAGTTTACAGAAACACCCCATATGTGGTTGTAAACTGCTGTACAGCTGACCATTGATTTCTCCTGTAACTGGGGCTTACATAGTATCCCCAGTTACAGGGGAAATACAACCCCCAAAGAGGCTGTAGAACATTATACAGCGCTGCACAGCCTCAGTGCAGGGGTGATTGAGGTCTGTGAAAGACCCGACAGCTCCTGCACATGACCACCGGGCCAGGACGTGAGCGCTGTGTATGCAGCCATCTAGAAGGCAGGGACACCTGGGAACTGTCCCTGCCTTCCCTCTCGGTTGCCCTGTTGTCACTGACAGCGGGCAACCCGCTTTGCATCTGCACGATTAGCGTGCAGCTACGATCTCTGAATGGACGTTCCAGAACGTCCATTCAGAGTTAAACATCCACCCATAGAACGTTTATATCCTATGGGCAGATGTGAGGTCGTTAATGGGATGTAAAACAAAAAGTATAAAAAATTGCAATAAAAAATAGAAAAAAAGTCTGTAAAAAATGTAGAAAGCCATTATATGATATAAAGTAGATTTTATTGTGCACACATTGCATACAACAAAACCCACCACCCCTATTGATCAGCTGTTTCTGGAAGTTGGCTTTGCCAGAAACTTTATAGCAGAGGGCACCAGAAGCATAAAGGTTCCCACCACCATGTATTGGTTGTACCATGTACTATAGTTCATCCTCCATTCAAATTAATAGGAGCTAGGCTGCAATGCATTGGTGCTGGAAACTACACAGTGGACAGAGCCTTCTATCCATTGTATAGTTTCTGGCTCTAGTGGATGCAGGAAAGAGTTGGTCGATGGGTGTATCAAGTGCCAAACTTACACCAATCTAATACTGATGAACTATCCTCAATACCTAACAGGGGAGGACTGGCCATAGACCCTACAGGGACTTTTCCTGGTGGGCCAATGCCAATAGCCCTCCTCACTGCTGCTGGCCAGGTACATAATACTTGGGGAACTATAGGGGTCATTATTAGAGGATATTCATGCAGTATGCTGAAGGCTGGCTTGGTGTTGTAGCCTATATCTCACCTCTTAAGCCCCTTGCTGCATAGGATAATTAGAGGCAATTGGTGGAGGATCAGGACAGAACGTGGAAGCTATTGATGGCCACCAAAAGGGGACCGCTTCTGCGGCGGTATTTTGTACTGCACTATGGTATTACTGGCTCTGCCAACTTGTATGGGGCCCCATCTACTTGTGTTGCCCCACTTTCTGTTATTTTGGAATCAACATTGAGGTCACGTTTAAGTTTTTTTTCCATGGACACTATAAGTTTTCAGTTCACCCCTGTACCTCTATGTACAGAAAAATCCCATTAAAGGGGTTGTCCAGCAGATTACCTTTTGTCAGGATAGGTCATGAATATCAGCGGTACGACACCCGGCAACCCTGCTGATCAGCTGTTGGAAGAGGAGGCGGTGCTTAATGCGAGAGCTACTTCCGGTTCACTACACTGTGCGTCATCTCCTGTGAAGCGGCAGCGTAGTGTAATGACAAGTACTTTCTCCATTCAAGTGAATGGAGAGAGTACTTGTCATCACACGGCACTTCCGAGACGAAGTGCAGTGTAATGAACAGGAAGCGGTCATCACATGGAGCGCTGCCTCCTATTCAAACAGCTGATTGGCATGGGTGCTGTGTGTCGGACCCCCGACGATCAGATATTGATGATCTATCCTGAGGATAGGTCAATATGTATGGCAGGACAACCTCTTTAAGGACCTTTCGGGACCATAAAGGGTTAAATGACTGCATGAAGAATTTCATTCCCCAACCTGGAGAAAGTCTAATAGACAAAGGAAGGGAATTCCAGGGAAATGGGAGCAATGTAGCCATGCATGGGAAGAATCAGGTATGAAATGTGGGGCCAAATTTATTAAATCACTAAATGCACTTTTTGAACTGCAATGTATACTTTTACATATATATTTTTTTATCTGCAATCTTCATTAGAAATATCGCCTGAACTATCTGCTAGGTTCTTTGCAGTTATTGTGACTATTGTACTGTAAGAGTTAAGAAACTGAATATCACAAGACGTAGGATCAAATACTTGAGTGCCTTATTATATTCCTTCTACTATTCCTAGTCATCTTTGATGTTCTCGGTTTCGGATTGGGCATGCAGCCAATGCCTTTCGAATATTCACGGATTACATCACGAGGCGAGAGTGCTGAATATGTGGAAGTAGAGGTCTTTCCACTGATATATGAATATGACAATAGGAAAGGAGTAAGCAGTGGATGTCACAGAGCAAGCAGCCGCCACAAAGAAGAGCCACCAACGCAAGCACTGGTTGTTTATGAATTACAGAAATTTCTCATTCTTTTATCTGTAATCCACCTTTCAGTCATCTATAATTAGATGGAAAGATATGTATGATATGCTTTATTCCTCAATTTGATAATGGAAGTGCAATAGAATCTCATATGCAGTTTTTCATTGCAACATCGCCACCTACTGGTAGCCTACCCTGCATTTACAGTGTCAATGTGTGAATGTCAACAGACTGGGGAGGATTCAGGCTATATTCACACATTCAGGATTCTTACAGTAATTAGGTGCGAATTGCAAAAATCAGCTGACCTTCCACAGTTGTTAGTGAAGGGGGAACTTAATACCCTTCCAGGTTCAGCAGAATATATTTGTGTTGAATTATGAATGTGCTGTGTATTTTTTATTTTATTTTTTTATTTCCAGATTTTAAACCCTTAATGCATAATGCAATACATATAAACGACTCCCTCTGTTCAGAGCCCTTGCAGAAAAGTTGTAGAGGTTCCTTTTTGAAGCTTCCTGGGCTGCCATAGCAAGCTACCTCTTAACCCCTGCTTGTAGCATAGGCAGACAGTAAAAATCCCCTAGACTGCAATAGTACACTATCGTAGTCTATGGTATACATGACCAGAGGATCGAATATTCAAGTCACTAAAGGGGTGTCAAATTTACTGAAAAAAAAAAACATTTCAAAAACATGCTTTTAAAAATAAATAAAATTCTAATCACCACCCTTCCAATTTCACATTTAAAAATATACAGTTAAAATGTAACTGGTATCCCCGCTTTCAAAAATGGTTAAACTGTTAAAATATATAAAAATATTAAAATATTTTTCATGCTTGGTGAATTCTGTTATAGAAAAAAAAATTAATCACCTTGTCCCCCCCAAAAAACTGAACAAAAAGTAATATGTAAACTAAAATGGTACCAATAAAAACTATAGCTCAAAAAAGCCCTCACGCAGCTGAGTAGACAAAAACATTAAGACGTTATGGGTGTTAGAATATAGGATGTAACTCAAAGATTTATTTTTTTTAGAATAAAAAACAACATTGCGTAAAACGAAATAAAAACAATATGTTTGGTATCGCCCTAATTTGCTAACCAACAGAAAAAGGTCTGTATGTCAATTTTAAGTGCAAAAGGAACACCGTAAAAACCAAACCCCCGAAAATGACAGAATTGTAATTTTTTATTTTAATTTAATTCTACGAAGATTTTTTTCCATGTTTCAATACAAGATGTGGTAAATTAAATAGTGCCATTAAAAATAAGGCTATGTTAATGGAATTTTAAAAAGTTAGCTGAATTGAAAGGTTGGGGAGGTGAAAATGCAAAAATGAAAATTGTCCCGGTCCAGGTGACATGTTGTCTCCCGTGTTGAGTGAATAGGGACAGGAAGACAATCTCCAGAGAGACCGGGTAAGAAATGTTACACATTATTTTTATTTTTTTTAGTAAATAACTCTATCTGCCAAGAATGTATTTTATTACAACTCCACCAGATATGAAAAAAGACAAGGGGCAAATATTTGACAGGCATACTGTGGAAGTCAGCTATGATCCTTGAGGATATCTTGTTTATGTGTCACATTATAGGATTGCTCTGTGGAGGTGACACCTACCCAAGGTACCCCATATACTCAGCATCCTTATGACCAAGTTAACAAGTAATCTTTCCCTGCAACCATGGCAACTCAGCTCATGATGAAGGACAGACGTTTAAAACAGTCTGCAACACAAAAGAAGCACATCTACTGCTGCATTATGCTATGCTAAACATTATAAAACATTAAGAACGTGACATATTTTTGAAAACATATATCTATCAATATCATAAAATATTGTTTGAGATTCATATTGTTGCTGACATCTAGTTGCCAAACAGGTTTCCCTCCAAAAAGTCGTTAATTGATTAATAGCTTACAATAAAATTGGAACTTTCTCCTGGCTTATATATCAGCAGATCTATTGTACAGCCTGAACAAGATAGGCAGGTTTCACATTCACAATAGGAAATGGAAGAGTGAGGCCAGGTGAATCAGAGCTTAGGGAGGGGGTAGTATTATCAGGAAACAGCCTGGCATCTTACTGCCCAGACTCATTTCCAGACTACAGTCTGCAGATTACCGAAGGTTAGGGCTTATTCACATGACCATGGTACTGATCTGTAATACGGAGGGATAGCATTATATGAGGCACTCAGGTTGAGGTTTTGCAATTAAAGGATAGCTTTATTTTACATAATCTGCATCATCCAGCGCCCTAGGAATTCTTTTACCCACCTCACAGATAATGTGACCATTGATGAAGGTCCATTGTGACCGAAACGTCCGGTCAGAAATATTCTGTCATTGATATATACCCTTGGGCAATAGGATGATGCAGATTATGTAAAATAAAGCTATCCTTTAATTGCAAAACCTCAACCTGAGTGCCTCAATACTTCATTACTTGGATAGTGGCTAAACAGCCCCTGATTGGCACCAGAGACATTTTGATTGAGTGCGGTTCCTCACTTCCCTACAGACTACGGATAGCATTATATGGACCCATAATATGTATTCACATTTCTCTGATTTTTTTTTTTTACAGATGCACATAGAGGCTTTTTTCTTTCCAAGAAAGTCTCAAACCTTACTTCCAGGGGAAAATGTTTTAAATTACCAAAGGAATATGCAGAGGCACACAAAGCCGGAGATTTATCTCCTTTGTGCCTGAAAAGTGGCATTAAAAAGTCGCAGGAGCAGCTTTTTAACTGCAACGTTTAAAAAAAAAATTGACGCATCTCCAACTTTTTGCCATCCTTTTCTGAAAAGGGCGGGGAAGGGGGTGTGGCCAGCCACTCCTACAAAAAAAAAATTTAAGCCAGAAATCTATGGCACCTCTGAGCTGTCGTAGCTTTCTGGTTAGGCACATGTACTGCAGGAGGATGCGACTAATTCATAAATTAGGCACATTCTTCAGCAGCACAAGTACTTACTAGTTGGTATGCTGTATGCTCCTGCACTGTGGTCTGCATCCAGGACATAAATCAAGCAACACATGAAAAAAATATAACTCTCAGCTTAAATGTATGAGGATTACTGTAGAAAACAGGGAAGCACAGATCCCATAGGTCCCATGGCAATTTCTGATGAACTTACAATATTTTTTGGAATGGAGGAAATTTTTTATAAAAAAAGGAGGGCTCTGTGTCACCTACTTTACCTGATTTTGGTGTAATAAAGAGTGGAATAGGTCCTTTTTTACTTAAAGGGGTTCTCCCATGAATAATACAAAAAATGTAAATCAGCCACTATATAGTACATGGCAGCACCTTTCTAACAAAGCTAGAACCAGTCCTGTACCTCACATGGATCCAGAGATCTCCCCATTCATTGCTCTGCTAGATTTATATCAAGCTGACAGCTCAAAGGGAGTGTCTTTCTGCTACAGCTCAGGGGCGTGTCTCAGCTCTACCTATCACAGCTCAGGAGGCAGTTGAAAGATGAAACTGAGCATGTGCGGCGGAGAAGGTAAAAAAGAAAAAGAAATTAAGTGGCACTATACAGATACATTTTATTGAATACCTCAGTGGCTATACAAAATATTTAATTACATGCAATTACAAAAGTATTCAGATCCAAGTGCTGGGACAATCCCTTAAAGCACCTGTTTTATAAAAAAAAAATTGTGAGCTGGCTGAATCCACTTTGATTGACAGGGCCAGGCAGTGACAAAGCAGCGATGGAAAGGCTGGCTGGAGAAAGGAGTGGAGTTTGAGTGCAACAAAAGCAATAATCATGCCCTTGTTGCACCAAATGTCTAATTTGCATATTAAGAAAATAAAGCCTCGTATCATCAAAAGTAAAACGGTGTTTTAATCAGGTGAGCCATGCAGATAGTTCGATAAGGAGGTCACTGGTCGACTGATTTAAGGTAATTAGTTAAGGTGTAGTTGCATGCCAATGGTTTGTGGGAGTGTTTTTTTTTGGGGGGGGGAGTTATTTATAAATAATTTTTACTTCATTTTTTTACCTTAATTTTTTTATTTTTTTCTGTCATTTGTTTCTCAAAGCTGAAGGCTATGCCACATCCCCAGTTCCACAGATACTTAGACCTATTGTAGTGACAGTGTTGGGCACCAACATATTGCTGCCAAAACACTTGATTCCATACAGTGGGCAGTCTTTAAGTGGTGTGACATAGAAAGGGGTTTTGTTTGGGAAGGGAGGTATTTTCCTCCCAACATTGGTGGCTGGGCTGATTTCCAGCCAGGTGAGATCAAATACCGGACCAGAGTTTAAGTGCTGATCCGGGTTTTGGCAGCACCTGGCTGTCCTTTAAATAGGCAGCTGGGCTCAGAATCTGGGTCTCTGTCTTGGGATCTGAGGCATGGTGCTGTGCTAGAGGGCTGAGAGCCGCATGCAGGGAAACAGGCCCCCTAAAGCCTGTTGTGGACGCTGAAAGAACCTGCTAACAAGGTGACTGTTCTATATTACACTTTTTGTGAGTTTTTATTTTTTGTTATTTACAACATTCATCTGACAGACTAGATCATATGGTATTTTTATAGAGCAGGTTGTCACGGACGCAGGTTATTCGTTTCAGCTTTACATAACAAAGCATTAAAAAAATTCACATTCTGAAAGCCATAGTTTTATTTACTTTTTGGGTGACTGTCTTGTGTAGGGGCTCATTTTTTTCAGGGTGAGATGACTGTTTGATTGGCACTATTTTGGGGTGCGTATGACTTTTTTTATTGCTTGCTATTACACTTTTTGTGATGCAAGGTGACCAAAAATGGCTTTTTTTACATCTTCTTTTTTTTTTACGGTGTTCACCTGAGGGGTTAGTTCATGAGATATTTTTATAGAGCAGGTTCTTATGGACACGGCAATACCTAACATGTATACTTTTTTTATTTACTTAAGTTTTACACAATACCAGCATTTTTTAAACAAAAAATGTTGTGTCTCCATATTCTGAGCCATAGTTTTTTATTTTTTTAGGCGATTGGCATAAATAGGGGCAAATTTTTTGTGGGATGAGGTGACGGTTAGATTGGTACTATTTTGGGGGCATACGCCTTTTTGATCACTTGGTGTTGCACTTTTTGTGATGTAAGGTGACAAAAATGGCTTTTTTTACACCGTTTTTATTTTTTGATATTTATCGAACAGAGTGGATCATGTGATATATTTATAGAGCCGGTCATTATGGACGCGGCGATACCTAATATGTGTGGTTTGTTTGTTTTTTCTGTTTTTATTATAAAATAAGGGGAAAGGGGTGTTTTTCTTTTCTTATTTTTTTTACTTTATTAATTTTATTACTTTATTAAAAAACCTTTTTTTTTACTTTTTTCTTTACTTTATTTCTGATGTTCACTTTTGGTGGTCTTATCCCCTCTGCAATGCATTGCAATACATTTGTATTGTAATGTATTGCCTGTTCGTGTACTATAGTGAGTAGTACACAAACAGTTTGCCTAGGACAGTGTTTCCCAATTAGTGTGCCTCCAGCTGTTGCAAAACTGCAACTCCCAGCATGCCTGCACAGCCAAAGGGTGCCTGCTGATTGATTTCAGCAGGCACCCAGTTCCGATCACCGCCCACAGCGGTGACGTACGTCAGTGTCCATAAGAGGTTAAAGGAAATATGTCACCAAAAATGTTAGTTAACATTGCCAGTTAAAATGCTGCAGTTTTCGTCTGGCCGCCCCCATTATAGTGAATGGGGCTGGAGCGGACTTCGGGTGGCACACATGGGCTAGCATTAATATGGATCCAGCAGGCTGTTCCCCTGCCAGAACAGCCTGCCGGACCCTGCTGGCGCAAGTGTGATAGTAGCTTAAGTCCTGAAGTAAGGTTTGGGCTCCTACTAGACCCCATGCTCTGTTCCACCTGTAGCATCCACTACTCCTCAGGCAGTAGTCTGTCCAGTTCATAACCATATAACACAGTTTAGGGATCTACTGCCTATAATACATACCACTTATGATTACTAATCCAAACATGATCCTAGAGATCATTATATAAATTAGAAAATAATATCACTTAATGAATTCTGGAGAACCCCTTTATTAAAAGAGAATTCCAAATCTGTGCAGGGTAATATGATGAGATGAGTCACAAAAAACATTAGCAGAAAATGATTATAACCATTTCTTTTGTACTTTTTTAACTTTCTCTTTTAACTATGAGTGTGGTCTGTACTTTGCACCCCCTCTCTACATCGTAATGCACTCCCAATTTTTCTATGATTTCTCTTTTTCTGCATAACTTCCCAGTTAAAGGGGTTTTCGGGTTATAAATATTGAAGACCTATCCTCCTCAGGATAGGTCATCAATATCAAATTGGTGGTTGTTTGACAAATCACCCGCACCAATTGGCTGTTCTAAGTAGCCATCTGGCACTGGAAAAAACACAGTAGACAACGCCACAAGTAGACAACTCCATCCACTGTGTACTGACCCTGCCAGGTTACTGCACTTGAGTGACCAGAGGATCATCTTGACTCAATGTATCTATCATATATCTATAGTACATATGCGTACAGTCTATATATATAGCAAGCAAACAAAAAATTCCACAGCAGCACTAGTCCAATAACGCGGGTGCAAGATCCTCCCAGCCGCAGGCTAAACGGCTAATGGATATGTATATATTCAAAAGATGAGGCAGCACTCCAAAGGTAAAGTGAAAAAACGATGGACCCTTTATTGACCCCTCTGCAACATTTCAACCGCTCAATGCAGTCTTTCTCAAGCATAGAAAATGGTGTCTCACAGGGGTATATACAGTACAGATCAAAAGTTTGGACACACATTCTCATTTAAAGAGTTTTCTTTATTTTCATGACTATGAAAATTGTAGATTCACACTGAAGGCATCAAAACTATGAATTAACACATGTGGAATTATATACATAACAAAAAAGTGAGAAACAACTGAAAATATGTCATATTCTAGGTTCTTCAAAGTAGCCACCTTTTGCTTTGATTACTGCTTTGCACACTCTTGGCATTCTCTTTATGAGCTTCAAGAGGTAGTCATCTGAAATGGTCTTCCAACAGTCTTGAAGGAGTTCCCAAAGATGCTTAGCACTTGTTTGCCCTTTTGCCTTCACTCTGCGGTCCAGCTCACCCCAAACCATCTCGATTGGGTTCAGGTCTTGTGACTGTGGAGGCCAGGTCATCTGGCACAGCACCCCATCACTCTCCTTCATGGTCAAATAGCCCTTACACAGCCTGGAGGTGTGTTTGGGGTCATTGCCCTGTTGAAAAATAAATGATGGTCCAACTAAACGCAAACCGGATGGAATAGCATGCCGCTGCAAGATGTTGTGGTAGCCATGCTGGTTCAGTATGCCTTCAATTTTGAATAAATCCCCAACAGTGTCACCAGCAAAGCACCCCCACACCATCACACCTCCTCCTCCATGCTTCACTGTGGGAACTAGGCATGTAGAGTCCATCCGTTCACCTTTTCTGCGTCGCACAAAGACACGGTGGTTGGAACCAAAGATCTCAAATTTGGACTCATCAGACCAAAGCACAGATTTCCACTGGTCTAATGTCCATTCCTTGTGTTCTTTAGCCCAAACAAGTCTTTTCTGCTTGTTGCCTGTCCTTAGCAGTGGTTTCCTAGCAGATATTCTACCATGAAGGCCTGATTCACACAGTCTCCTCTTAACAGTTGTTCTAGAGATGTGTCTGCTGCTAGAACTCTGTGTGGCATTGACCTGGTCTCTAATCTGAGCTGCTGTTAACCTGCGATTTCTGAGGCTGGTGACTCGGCTGAACTTATCCTCCGCAGCAGAGGTGACTCTTGGTCTTCCTTTCCTGGGGCGGTCTGCATGTGAGCCAGTTTTTTTGTAGCGCTTGATGGTTTTTGTGACTGCACTTGGGGACACTTTCAAAGTTTTCCAAATTTTTCGGACTGACTGACCTTCATTTCTTAAAGTAATGATGGCCACTTGTTTTTATTTACTTAGCTGCTTTTTTCTTGCCATAATACAAATTCTAACAGTCTATTCAGTAGGACTATCAGCTGTGTATCCACCTGACTTCTCCACAACGCAACTGATGGTCCCAACCCCATTTATAAGGCAAGAAATCCCACTTATTAAACCTGACAGGGCACACCTGTGAAGTGAAAACCATTTCAGGTGACTACCTCTTGAAACTCATCAAGAGAATGCCAAGAGTGGGCAAAGCAGTAATCAAAGCAAAAGGTGGCTACTTTGAAGAACCTAGAATATGACATATTTTCAGTTGTTTCACACTTTTTTGTTATGTATATAATTCATAGTTTTGATGCCTTCAGTGTGAATCTACAATTTTCATAGTCATGAAAATAAAGAAAACTCTTTGAATGAGAAGGTGTGTCCAAACTTTTGGTCTGTACTGTATACCCAGAATACATAGCAATTCTGGGTATACAGAATTTCTATGTATACCCAAGTAACAATCAATTAAGTAACAATCAATTAATAAATAATACAATCATAAAAATAAGTGTTAAAATACATAAGATACAATTATACAGTGATCTGTGTAGCATCACTACAGCCTCCATAATTATGTTCAAATGTGCAAATTAGCAATATTCATAATTCATACAAACGTATACTTTAAAATGTGTAAATTGAACACAATGAAACAGTGTTACATCACCTGTACATGATAAGTTTCAGCAATAGCTGTAATTAATTAAAAAAAACAACTCACATAGCGGGGACAGACATGCAGCGCCAAAATCCGTGTCCTCTAAGGCCTCATGCACACGACAGTTTTTTTTCACGGCCCGCAAAAACGGGGTCCGCGGGTCCGTGATCCGTGACCGTTTTTTCGTCCGTGGGTCTTCCTTGATTTTTGGAGGATCCACGGACATGAAAAAAAAGTCGTTTTGGCGTCCGCCTGGCCGTGCGGAGCCAAACGGATCCGTCCTGAATTACAATGCAAGTCAATAGGGACGGATCCGTTTGAAGTTGACACAATATGGTGCAATTGCAAACGGATCCGTCCCCATTGACTTTCAATGTAAAGTCAGGAGTCCCTTTACTTTCACACTTGTGTTCATAATGCAGACGGTGGCTCCGTTCAGAGCGGATCCGTCTGCATTATATTGTTAAAACATTTCTAAGTGTGAAAGTAGCCTCAGACGGATCCGTCCAGACTTTACATTGAAAGTCAATGGGGGACGGATCCGTTTGAAAATTGAGCCACAGTGTGTCATCTTCAAACGGATCCGTCCCCATTGACCTACATTATAAGTCTGGACGGATCCGCTTGCCTCCGCACGGCCAGGCGGACACCCGAACATAACTTGAAGCGTCCCCATCACCATGGGAACGCCTCTACGTTAGAATATACTGTCGGATATGAGCTACATCGTGAAACTCATTTCCGACAGTATATTCTAACACAGAGGCGTTCCCATGGTGATGGGGACGCTTCAGGTTAGAATACACTGCAAACTTGGTACAAGACTGCCCCCTGCTGCCTGGCACCACCCGATCTCTTACAGGGGTATATGATAGCACAATTAACCTCTTCAGGTGCGGCACCTAAAGGGGTTAATTGTACTATCATATTCTCCTGTAAGAGATCAGGGCTGTCAGGCAGCAGGGGGCAGACCCCCCCTCCCCAGTTTGAATATCGTTGGTGGCACAGTGTGCGCCCACCATCGCCCCCCCCTTCCTCCCTCTATAGTTAAAAATCGTTGGTGGCACAGTGTGTGCCCACCATCGCCCCCCCCTTCCTCCCTCTATAGTTAAAAATCGTTGGTGGCACAGTGTGCGCCCACCATCGGCCCCCTCTCTCTCTATAGTAGTAACAACCATTGGTGGCAGTGTGCGGCCTCCCATTCCCCCCCCCCCATCATTGGTGGCAGCGGAGTTCCGATCGGAGTCCCAGTTTAATCGCTGGGGCTCCGATCGGTAACCATGGCAACCAGGAAGCTACTGCATCCCTGGTTGCCATGGTTACTTAGCAATAGTACAATTGTAGAAGATTCATACTTACCTGCTTGCTGCTGCGATGTCTGTGACCGGCCGGGAGCTCCACCTACTGGTAAGTGAAAGGTCTGTGCGGTGCATTGCTAAAGAACTGTCACTTACCAGTAGGAGGAGCTCACGGCCAGTCACAGACATCGCAGCAGCAAGCAGGTAAGTATGAATCTTCTACAATTGTACTATTGCTAAGTAACCATGGCAACCAGGGATGCAGTAGCTTCCTGGTTGCCATGGTTACCGATCGGAGCCCCAGCGATTAAACTGGGACTCCGATCGGAACTCCGCTGCCACCAATGATCGGGGGGGGGGGGCAGATGGGAGGCCGCACACTGCCACCAATGGTTGTTACTACTATAGAGAGAGGGGGGGCCGATGGTGGGCGCACACTGTGCCACCAACGATTTTTAACTATAGAGGGAGGAAGGGGGGGGCGATGGTGGGCACACACTGTGCCACCAACGATTTTTAACTATAGAGGGAGGAAGGGGGGGGCGATGGTGGGCGCACACTGTGCCACCAACGATATTCAAACTGGGGAGGGGGGGTCTGCCCCCTGCTGCCTGGCAGCCCTGATCTCTTACAGGAGAATATGATAGTACAATTAACCCCTTTAGGTGCCGCACCTGAAGAGGTTAATTGTGCTATCATATCCCCCTGTAAGAGATCGGGTGGTGCCAGGCAGCAGGGGGCAGTCTTGTACCAAGTTTGCAGTGTATTCTAACTAGAAGCGTCCCCATCACCATGGGAACGCTTCTGTGTTAGAATATACTGTCAGAAATGAGTTTTCACGAAGTGAAAACTTAGATCAGAAAAAGCTTTTATGCAGACGGATCTTCGGATCCGTCTGTATGAAAGCAACCTACGGCCACGGATCACGGACACGGATGCCAATCTTGTGTGCATCCGTGTTCTTTCACGGACCCATTGACTTGAATGGGTCCGTGAACCGTTGTCCGTCAACAAAATAGGACAGGTCATATTTTTTTGACGGACAGGATACACGGATCACGGCCTCGGCTGCAAAACGGTGCATTTTCTGATTTTTCCACGGACCCATTGAAAGTCAATGGGTCCGCGAAAAAAAACGGAAAACGGCACAACGGCCACGGATGCACACAACGGTCGTGTGCATGAGGCCTAAGTAAGACTGCGCATGTCCAGAAACCTAGCAACCGCAACTCAAACAAACGGAGCCAGGAGACGCCACCAGAGTCACATGATCGATCACATGACCATCCACATGACTCGTGCAGCCACCGCGAGACTACGCCGAGAGGAGCGCTTGGAAATGCTACGTCAGCGGGGAGGGGCAAGCGCAGACAGGCTAACAACTCCAGTGAAACTGCCGTCGTTGCCCCAGCAACAACCGGCCGCCCACCACAGGCACAGCGCACACAAACTAGACAAAAGGGGAATGCAGTCACAACTATAGAGAGATGGGGAAACAGAAGGCACAAAAAAATGATCAAAAGACCAATAGATAGAGAGAACAGAAAGTCTACATTTTGTAGGTAAAGACATCCATCTAACCTCTGTACTCAGGATATATATACGGGAGCGATCATGGTACCTTTTATATTAAAACACACAAGGGGAGAGAAACCCCTATAAAGTAAATACCAAACATCTTATAGGTAAATAGAGGGGGCCCAGTAGTTGTATCATTTTCATGATCATCACCACGGGCCTATAACGAGATAGAGGCCCAGAACACGTCCATGCCCAAAGCTTTCTAACCCAAAATCACCCCCAAACGCCACAAACAGGTAAATTAGGACCACCACTCATTTATCAAAACCCTATACAAGCGGCCAGAGTAATTAATAATAAACCTAAAATTATTGTGCCCTATGAATCCCCCTCCTCCCAAGATCTATATGAAAATTGACCCAGGATCCCGTTTCCGCCATCTGTCCAAACCGCTGCGAGAGCATTGATAAATAACATCTAAAAAAGAAGAAAAGAAAGAAAGATAAATATAAATGCATTTATCGAAATTATATATAAATTAAGTGACACCATAAGCGTTCACATAACCAGAGCAGAAATAACAAAGAACCGCCAGGCTGATAAGGAACCCACATCTACATCACACTCCATTTAAAACTCAACATTAAGAGTGTGTAGGCGATGGATCCAACGTAGCTCGATCTGTTTGAGAGCCAATGTCCGATCACCTCCCCTCCTTGACAAATTGATCTGATCCTAAATCATGAATTTCAGGTATACATACATATATATATATATATATATATATATATATATATATATAGTTATATATACATATATAATGTGAAATGCACATGAATTGAAGTTATTTAAATATATGAAAATGATTTCATAGCTGAGCAATTATGTTAAAAAGGGACTTTTCGTATATTTTACTGTTCTACCTCCCTCTTCCAATGACTCATTTATAGAGATGATCTGTGACTCATGTCCTGTATTGAAAACAGTGTTGCTCTTAAATTACATCAGGTCCTCTTAAAATTCACTGATTTATTTAAGGAAAAAATGTATATTCCGTACCATAACATTCATCAGTCTGCACTGAGCTGTTTTCTAAACTGTCTTCTTCATGCTGGTCACAGCACAGTCTGACCGGACCACAGGGCTAACAAGAGGATCGGATTCATTTGAGAGGTTTTTCCAGCAGCCGCTGTGACTCCAGCACTGAAAAACAGGACTCAGTGGGAAGCTTAAAAAAGTGAGGCTGTGCAGCCAAAAATGCCTCTGTGGGAAGTATCAAAGTGATATACGCAGATCTGGTATATAGAGAAAAACAGCATTGTATAGCAGGGTGAAGAAAAGAGTTGTTCGATGTCCAGTGCGATAGTCTCTGTCAGTGGCAACTGCTGAAAGATGAATAGTTGCTGTGTTAGAAAGAAATCAGATGAATAACAGACAATTGACCATCCAGTGAGAGGAGTTTTATAAATGAAACAAAATAAGCACCAATAATCACACAAAAAAAAAAACTAAAACAATATACTAGAGCTTAACACCTTCACTACTGAGCAAGTTTTCACCCTAAATCCCAGGCTGATTTTTGCAAATCTGACGTGTCACTTTATGTGGTATTAACTTTAAAACACTTTTACTTATCCAGGCCATTCTGAGATTGTTTTCTCGTCGCATATTGTACTTCATAACAGTAGTAAAATTGAGTCAAAAAATTTCATTTTTATTTATAAAAAAAATACAAAATTTACCAAACATTTTGAAAAATTTTCAAATTTTCAAATTTCAATTTTTCTACTTTTATAATAGATAGTAATAACTCCAAAAATAGTTACTACTTTCCATTCCCCATATGTCTACTTCATGTTTGGATAATTTTGTGAATGGCATTTTATTTTTGGGGACGTTAGAAGGCTTAGAAGTTTTACAAGCAAATCTTCAATTTTTTTCAGAAAATTTCCAAAACCCAATTTTGAAGGACCAGTCACTTTGTGAGGCTTACAAAATGGAAACCGCCCAAAAATGACCCCATTTTAGAGACTACACCCCATAAGGTATTCAAAACTGATTTTACAAACTTTGTTAACGCTTTAGGTGTTCCACAAGAATTCATGGAAAATGGAGATTACAGAATTTAACTTTTTGGCAGATTTTCCATTTTAATAAAAAAAAATTCCACTAACAAAGCAAGGGTTAACAGCCAAACAAAACTCAATATTTATTGCCTTGATTCTGTACGGGCAGACGGCATTGCACAGAAGGAAAGGAACGCCATATTGTTTTTGGAAAGCAGATTTCACTGGGATAATTTTAAGCTGCCATGTCAGATTTGAAGACCCCCTAATGCACCCCTAGAGTAGAAACTCAAAAAAAAAGACCCCATTTTGGAAACTACGGGATAAGGTGGAAGTTTTGTTGGTACTATTTTAGGGTACATATGATTTTTGGTTGCTCTATATTACACTTTTTGTGAGACAAGGTAACAAAAAATAGCTGTTTTGGCACCGTTTTTTGCTATTTACAGTGTTCATCTGACAGGTTAGATCATGTGCTATTTTTATAGAGCAGGTTGTTACAGATACGACAATACCAAATATGATTGGTTGTTGGTTTCAGTTTTACATAATAAAGCATTTTTGAAAAAAAATAATTTTTTGTGTCTCCATATGCTGAAGGCCATAATTATTTTTTTTTAACTTTCATTTTATAAACCATGGTCACTTTTTTTGGGTCCCACTCTGGGACTTCAACTTTTGGGGGTCTGATTCCCTTTACAATGCATTACAATACATCTGTATTGTAATGCATTGGCTGCAAGTATATTACTACTGTAATATGCTTACAGCCTGCTTGCCTGTGAGATCCAGGGGGCTGGATCTCATAGGCTCTCACGGAAGGCAGCCATGATGCCTAAGGAAGGCATCGGGCTGCCTTTGCTGCCATGGGGTCCCCGTCACAGCAGCGCGGGGACCCCATGGACACCGGCACCCATGAGGATACCGCACGTGCCGCGGTCAGCGCTGACCGTGCAAGGGTTAATGCACCGGAGCATACAGCAGGGGTCCGGCTAACAGTGACAGCCGGACCCCTGCCTCTGATCAGGAGGGCGCAGCTGCACCTGCCCGATCAGCACGTTGCACCTGTACTGCGTTGGGATTTCTGTCTCGTATTTCTGTACATGTACGACGCTGCTATACTAAGGGTTAAAGCGTACC
This sequence comes from Bufo gargarizans, assembly GCF_014858855.1. Lineage (NCBI taxonomy): Eukaryota > Metazoa > Chordata > Amphibia > Anura > Bufonidae > Bufo > Bufo gargarizans. The sequence continues at coordinate 455,739,971 of NC_058082.1, forward strand.
TGCCATGTTTTTATTAAAAAAATCTATTTTAGCATATGTTACTGCTGGTGCAGCATTATGCATAAAGCAATCTTTAGTTTCTTCACATACCACTGTTTTCTTTTAGTTTTTTCCCTTAGTTACGGCTGTTTTAACCTCTACAATATGAGGACCGTTTTAAGGTGGCTCCTCTGCCAGTTCTGCACTTTAAAACCCCAAATAAGAACGCACAGCAAAATATATAATAAATAATTAGTTTATTGCGTAACACATACAAAAGTGTTTAAAATAGTGTCTTAGGCTCTTTCACACTTGCGTTGTCCGGATCCGGCAAGTGGAGTACACGCCGGATCCGGAAAAACGCAAGTGAACTGAAAGCATTTGAAGACGGATCCGTCTTCAAAATGCGTTCAGTGTTACTATGGCAGCCAGGACGCTATTAAAGTCCTGGTTGCCATAGTAGGAGCGGGGAGCGGGGGAGCAGTATACTTACAGTCCGTGCGGCTCCCGCGGCGCTCCAGAATGACGTCAGAGCGCCCCATGCGCATGGATGACGTGCCATGCGATCACGTGATCCATGCGCCTGGGGCGCCCTGACGTCACTCTGGAGCGCCCCCCGGGAGCTGCACGGACGGTAAGTATGCTGCTCCCCACTACACTGTACCATGTCTGCCAGGACTTTAGCGTCCCGGCAGCCATGGTAACCATTCAGAAAAAGCTAAACGTCGTATCCAGCAATGCACCGAAACGACGTTTAGCTTAAGGCCGGATCCGGATCAATGCCTTTCAATGGGCATTAATTCCAGGTCCGGCCTTGTGGCAAGTCTTCAGGATTTTTGGCCGGAGCAAAAAGCGCAGCATGCTGCGGTATTTTCTCCGGCCAAAAAACGTTCCGGTCCGGAACTCAAGACATCCTGATGCATCCTGAACGGATTTCTCTCCATTCAGAATGCATTAGGATAAAACTGATCAGAAACATACACAGGAAAAAGAAATAGAACTACACTTCAAGTGCTAATGTGAATAGAGCAAATCCTGAATGACTGAACTGCTAGTCATATAGATGGATACCTTTCACTCCACCAAAATTGATGAAGGAACGAAGCATTAGTATAAGTCTTTCACAGTATAGTCCCAATCCCTTTCACAAGTCAGCATAGATCCATAATACATATCCATAAAAGACAAGCTAAGTAAAGTGCTAAGTGCATGCAAGTGGACAGTACAATCAAGAATAATACATCAATATAATACCGACCAGTGTAGTTCTGACCCCGACGCGCGTTTCACCGTCGCTTCCTCAGGGGATAAAGCTGCATTGTACTCCCTAACCTTATATACACAACTAATTAGGAAAAATAAAAACACATGCCAAATCCCTAGGGTGTTATCCATAGATGTATATTGGATGTGGAGATGGCATGCATTCCACAGTGGAACGCATGACATCACTTCCGGATATGGGAATGCCCCTTTATTATGTATGCCTTGATCACAAGATCTAATATATAAAGCTGAGTGTGTGTGTGTATGTCCGCTAAAGGAATCCGCACCATCACATTTAAAATCACGAAATTTGGCACACAGGTACATCATTTGTCCAGGAAGGTTTTAGACGAGGTCTCAGCTCTCTAGGATGTACCGTTCCTGAGATATTTAAAAAAAAAATGCATTAGCCAATAGAAGCTTGGTCACATGACCCTTTTCAGCCAATAGAAGCTCTCAGGTCCTCCAGCCTCCACATATAGTTTTACTCCAGGTTTCCATAACAACCCAGCCATTTATTTTCACTGCTGTAGATGAGCTTTAAAGGAGATCTGTCACCAGGATAATCGCTATTGAAGTAAAGCGTTAGTATAATAGCACTTAGTACCTTATTTCAAGATGTGCCTTTGTTCCAGCAATAGATGTTTTTATCCTCTGAAAATTCAGTTTTGAGCCGACAGGGATTGAAAAAATGAAGGTAAAAATCAACTTCTGTCAGCTGTAGGAGTGGTAGGGAGGGTGACTTTCTGTAGTGCTGCTGTATTACAGTGAGCTGTTCTAAGAGACACGCCCCCGATCCAGTAAAGGCCACTGTTAAGGGGCGTGCACCTGTTGAGGTCACTATCAAGGGGGTGGTATGCTGTGAAAGTCACTGTTAAAAGGGAAGGCTGCTGTAAAGGTCAAAGTTAAGGGGGTGGACTGCTCTGGAGGTCCAATTTTAAGGGACGGGGCACTGTGGGGGGGTCAGTGTTACGTGGTGGGGGGCTGTGGAGGTCCCTGTTTTGAGTGCAGGGCTGTAGATGTCACTGTTATAGTGGATAGTGTTGATATCTTTTAACGACACACAAACATTAAATGAAATAGATTAAATATACCTGAGCGAAGCCGGGTCCTTCAGCTAGTATATAGTGCATGAAGATGGGGAAGGGGGGAGCAAGAAAAGGCTCCAGTTCATTAGGCCCGCAGTGATGTGGTATATATGATATATTTGTGGGCAGATCGGGAGTGCCATCTGCGGTGGAACACATGTGAAAAGCCGGATATCCGACATGCGTTCCACAATGGAACGCAAAACCCGATCTGCCCACAATGCTGCCGTGATTGCGCCTATCAGAAGGGCGCAACCTCCACTGCCATGTACCACCCATGGATGCGATATACTGACCAATTTAAATAATAATCATCATAAGGACAATATATCTCAATATATATATACCGACAACCTAGTGTGAATTTTGTGTTAAAATTAATAAACTGATGACACATGATTACAAAACTATACCCTTGATTAAACATACCTACATTAATGTACCATAAATAAACATGATAAAATAAAAAAACCTAGTGACTCATAATTACTAAACTGTGCCATTAATTACATTCATATGCCATAAATAAATTCCTATGACTCATAATTGCTGCACTGTGCCATTGGTTGTACCAAATTCTATTTATATACCATGAATTAATCATGAAAAAAATATATAATAAAGAATATATATATAGATATATATGCATACATATATATTAAAATGAAATGAATCGTAATTGTACCCCACATATAGACTCATATATAGAACAATATATATTATACCTAATATAGATAGTGCACAATAGACAATTCATGGTATAATGCAAAAACCCATAAATGTAACCCCCATACACAATCCAATAAAACCAGACCAAATTTGGTCCCTTTGAGCCAAACAACCTATTTAGGTTGGTACCTTGGTAATGACTATGGACCAAAATATCTTTCAAATTTTCTTCACGCCTATAAGTCAAGGAAGGGATCGAAGGTAAGTAATTTCGAAGAGTTGTATCCATAAGTAAGATATTCCAATATTTCTTCAAAATATAAGTGACTTCTCTATGCCCCGAATTGAACGAGGTAATGAATCTCACAATTCCTCCTTTAATGTCTTTTGATGTATTTCGACTTTGCAATAACATATCTCTTTTAGAATGTTTTGCATGTAAATATCCTCTTCTTGGCGATGACCTGCTATATCCCCTCTCCTCAAATCTGTCATGTAATTCTTTGGCCCGCATCTCAAATTCCTCGTCCCAGGAACATACTCTTCTTAATTGTAAAAATGGGCCTATGGGAATGCTGTATATCAGTTTCTTTGGATGGAAAGAATTAGCATGGAGAAGACTATTCACTGATGTGGGTTTCCAAAACAGATCTGTATAAATAAAACCATCGTCATCAACCTGCAGCAGCACATCCAAATGTCCATATTTCCTCTGCCGATCTTATATGTGAAATGGATATTCACATCATACTCATTGAGGGACGTCATAAACTTCCATAGATCTTCTAATGTGCCCCTCAATATTTGATGTCATCAAAAAGTGTGTGACGGCTAATATCCCATCTTCATGCCGGATTGAGGTGTACAGCGATATCCTCCACTAGTTGTAGTCCATCCAGCTTCCATAAGATATCGCTTGTATCCTGATATAATGGGACGGTCAGGTGGAGTTTTCTCATTCTTTTGGCAACATATAAAATGTCGCTACTGTCGGATGTTCAATTAATAAACATTTTTGTTCCTTTGAGCTGATAACTCCCTTATCGACCGCCTTCTCAAGGATTTCCTCAAGTGCACACTCCTTTATCGGAGGGTTTTATCACCACATTTTCCATTTTGTTTAGTTGTTTCAATGCTAGACGTTGCTGTCTGTTTAAATTATCGCCTGCTGTGAATTTCAGAACCCTCTTCATCTCCTTCGTTACCCAGTGGTGTTCTCCTGTTCATCCATTAGGTCGCATAGGATTTGTACAGTCTTTTGTTCCTCATCAGTGAATATCTTCTCTTCTTCACCATTCTTGTGATAAAACTTCTTAAAAATCAAATTCCATGCAAACATATTCAACTCTATTACAGCTGGAGTCTTTGATGGTTAGGCTCTCCTGTTCCATGAAATCTCTTGCTAGCAGAACAATTCTTCACCTCTTCTTTTCGTTTTCGCCCATACCGTGTACCATAGGGTCTGGAGTTGCCCTCCTGATGGGGCACTTCGCCATCAGTGGATATAAAAGAGGAAACAAAGACTCCTACTGTATTGCTTTCGTCTGTTCTGATTCCATCTATATTCACAGTTCTGCTCATAATCCTGTAAATCCCTTTGAAATGTATTAGTTTTACGTTCTTTAATTTTCTTCTCCCATTGTTTATGTGCCTCATCAATCTCCATTATAAAAGTTTCAACATCAGCATTGTTAATCAATTGGTTCAGTTGCTCCTCCGCATTCTTTAATTCCTTATCAACAGCTGATAGCATTGTCTCATTGGCTGCAATCAACAGTCTCATAAAGGTGGTGAAGCATAGGTTACAGGCCTCTTCCCATTTCATATTCAATTGCTGAACTTCTAGTCCATAGGACGGAAAGACCTGTACTCTCAATCCGCAAGGAATTAAATTCCTTACTATATATTGCTCCATAGAAGTCTTATTCCACCAAATCTTCAAATGCTTGTGTAAAAGATTTGAAAAATTCACCTTGATCTCTCGTATGTTTCTTTGTTCCAAATCCTGTGAACTATTGCTGCCGCCATTAAAAATAGCTTCAGCCTGAAATTTCCACAAAGCTTCCCGGGCCAGATAATCCATCGTCATGGAATATATGATACCTCAGTGTAATTCTGACACCAACGCGCGTTTCGCCGTCGCTTCCTCAGGGGGTTTAGTAATTATGAGTCATTAGGTTTTCTAATTTTATCATGTTTGTTTATGGTACATTAACGTAAGTATGTTTAATCAAGGGTATAGTTTTATAATCATGTGTCATCAGTTTATTAATTTTAACACAATTCACACTAGGTTGTCGGTATATATATTGAGATATATTGTCCTTATGATGATTATTATTTATATTGGTCAGTATATCGCATCCATGGGTGGTACATGGCAGTGGAGGTAGCGCTCTTCTGATAGGTGCGATCACGGCAGCATTGTGGGCAGATCGGGTTTTGCGTTCCACAGTGAAACGCATGCCAGATATCCGGCTTTTCACATGCGTTCCACCGCGGACGAGACTCCCGATCTGCCCACGAATATATCATATTTACCACATGACTGCGGGCAGGGCTGGCCTTAGGTGTTCAGGCGCCCTGTGCGAGATACTCTTGTGGCGCCCCCCCACCATTTCACCTAAACATACACAAAGAGGAAAACAATCTTTGTAACAAACAGTTTCCCAGACAGTGACAGTGCCACTTTAATAGTATAATCCACAAAGTCAGTTTATGTATTGTAGAAACAAGAGCAATGTTGTCAGTACAGTATATTTAACCATTTTTCAACACTAGGCATGTATAGCCTCTCCCTCATTTCTTCAACCCAAGTCTTTGTTTGGCCCCCTCTAGACAATTTCAGGCACACCATATGCCGCCTTCACCCCCTTCACCAAAACCCTTGGCCACTCCTTCAATAAAGCCCCTGCCCCCTTCATCAGACACTGGCCCCCCTTCAACAGATACTGCCTCTATTCATCAGACCCTGTCCCCTTCATCAATCCCCAGGCTGCACCCCTTCATCAATCCCCAGGCTGCACCCCTTCATCAACCATTTGCACCCGTTAATCAGACCCATGCTCCCCTTAATCATACCCTGTCACCCATACCCAGTCCCCTGCCCCCCTTAATCGTACCCAGCGTCAACCAGAGCCAGTCCCCTGCCCCCTTAATCATACCCTGTCACCCATACTCAGTCCCCTGCCTTTCTTAATCATACCCAGTGTCACCTATAGCCAGTCTCCTGCCCCCTTAATCATACCCAGTGTCACCTATAGCCAGTCTCCTGCCCCCTTAATCATACCCTGTCACCTTTGCCCAGTCCCCTGCCCCCCTTAATCATACCCAGTGTCTGTCACCCACCTTATCCAGTCCCCTGCCCCCTCAATTAGACCCTTCACCCCCTAATCATACTCAGTGTCACCCATATAGCCAGTCCCCTGCCGCAGGGTCTAATTAAGGGGGGCAGCCGGGCAAGGGTGACAGACACTGCAGTATGATTAAGGGGGCAGGGGACTGGATCTGGATAAGGTGGGTGACAGTCACTGGGTATGATTAAGGGGGCAGGGGACTGGAAAAGGCCTAAGGGTGACACTGGGTATGATTAAGCCGCAGGGGACTGGCTATATGGGTGACACTGGGTATGATTAGGGGGTGAAGGGTCTAATTGAGGGGGCAGGGGACTGGATAAGGGGGATGACAGACACTGGGTATGATTAAGGGGCAGGGGACTGGCTTTGGTTGACACTGGGTATGATTAAGAATGGCAGGGGACTGGGTAAAGGTGACAGGGTATGATTAAGGAGGGCAGGGGACTGGCTCTGGGTGACACTGGGTATGATTAAGAGCCTTAATCATACCCTGTCACCTTTACCAAGTCCCCTATCCCCCTTAATCATACCCAGTGTCAACCAAAGCCACTCCCCTGCCCCTTAATCATACCCAGTGTCACCCTTAGGCCTTATCCAGTCCCCTGCCCCCTTAATCATGCCCAGTGACTGTCACCCACCTTATCCAGATCCAGTCCCCTGCCCCCTTAATCATACCGCAGTGTCTGTCACCCTTATCCAGTAGTCCTGCCCGGCTGCCCCCTTAATTAGACCCTAACCCCAGGCCCCATTTAATGAAAGTCTTAAAGATATTTGGTTTAAAAATAAATAAAAAGTAAGAACAGCCAGGTAGGTACTCACTGACACTGTCTGTCTTCTGCGACTGCTCCCTGCCCCCTGTCTGCAGAGGCGCACCGCCGGTCCGGCCGCAGTCAGACATTGAGCGGCGGATCCTTCTCGGCTAGTCTCTGTGAAGGCGCAGGCCGAAGCACTTGGACGCTGCGCCTGCGCCCCTAAGCTCCTCCTCCACGCTCCAGAACCAGCGGCTCAGCCTCAGCTTGCCACTCACCAGGCCCAGGCTCACCTAGTCGCCTCACCGCTAACACAATCTCGGGTCGGGCTGGCTGGCTGCTGTAGCCTGTGTAAGAGAGAGTAGAGAGTGACCGACTGCGAGCTGTGTCGGCCGCCGGGCGGCCCTGTTGCCATGGCGCCCTGTGCGGCCGCACAGCTCGCACACCCCAAAGGCCGGCCCTGACTGCGGGCCTAATGAACAGGACCCTTTTCTTGCTTTCCCCTCGCCTCCCTTCATGCACTATATTTATATATTATATCTTGTGATCAAGGCATACATAATAAAGGGACAGTCCCATATCCGGAACCGGAAGTGATGTCATGCGTTCCACTGTGGAACACACGCCATGTCCACATCCAATATACATCTATGGATAACACCCTAGGGATTTGGCATGTGTTTTTATTTTTCCTAATTAGTTGTGTATATAAGGTTAGGGAGTACAATGCAGCTTTATCCCCTGAGGAAGCGACGGTGAAACGCGCGTCGGGGTCAGAACTACACTGGTCGGTATTATATTGATGTATTATTCTTGATTGTACTGTCCTCTTGCATGCACTTAGCACTTTACTTATCTTGTCTTTTATGGATATGTATTATGGATCTATGTTGACTTGTGAAAGGGATTGGGACTATACTGTGAAAGACTTATACTAATGCTTCGTTCCTTCATCAGTTTTGGTGAAGTGAAAGGTATCCATATGACTAGCAGTTCAGTCATTCAGGATTTGCTCTATTCACTTTAGCACTTGAGGTGTAGTTCTATTTCTTTTTTTCCTGTGTGTTTGCTGCTAAGACACTATTTTAAACATTTTTGTATGTGTTACGCAATAAACTAGTTATTTATTATATATTTTGCAGTTAGAGTTGAGCGAACACCTGGATGTTCGGGTTCGAGAAGTTCGGCCGAACATCCCGGAAATGTTCGGGTTCGGGATCCGAACCCGATCCGAACTTCGTCCCGAACCCGAACCCCATTGAAGTCAATGGGGACCCGAACTTTTCGGCACTAAAAAGGCTGTAAAACAGCCCAGGAAAGAGCTAGAGGGCTGCAAAAGGCAGCAACATGTAGGTAAATCCCCTGCAAACAAATGTGGATAGGGAAATGAATTAAAATAAAAATTAAATAAATAAAAATTAACCAAAATCAATTGGAGAGAGGTTCCATAGCAGAGAATCTGGCTTCCCGTCACCCACCACTGGAACAGTCCATTCTCAGATATTTAGGCCCCGGCACCCAGGCAGAGGAGAGAGGTCCCGTAACAGAGAATCTGTCTTCATGTCAGCAGAGAATTAGTCTGCATGTCATAGCAGAGAATGAGGCTTCACGTCAGCCACCACTGCAACAGTCCATTGGCATATATTTAGGCCCAGCACCCAGGCAGAGGAGAGAGGTCCCGTAACAGACAATCTGGCTTCATGTCAGCAGAGAATCAGTCTGCATGTCATAGCAGAGAATCAGGCTTCACGTCACCCACCACTGCAACAGTCCATTGTCATAAATTTAGGCCCAGCACTAGTGTTGAGCGGCATGTCCCATATTCGAATTCGCGAAATTTTGTGAATATTCGAAAGAATATTCGTAAAATATTCGCGATTATTCAAATTCGTTATTATTTCGCATATGCGATAATTCGAATTATCGCATAATACATATGCTATGCAAAATTCACATGTGCGCTAATGAAATCGCCTTACGAAGATTCGCAACTCAATTCAATCACTAATGTATGAATGCAATGCCCTTTGCCTCTGTTCTGGGACAAGTGTAGATATTCGCATGTGCGCTAATAAAATCGCCTTACGAAGATTCGCACCTCAATCACTTTCTAGGGAATGTGAGACTTTTGGGAATCAATCGAGATACAGTGGGGGGTGATGACAGTAGTTGACAGAGTACAGATCAATGTAATCTGTAAGGTGGAAAGTAAAATAAAAAATACGAATATTCGTAAATCGACTTTTACGAAGTTCTACGTATTCGCGAATATGGTGCTATACTATATGAATGCACAGGCCTTTGCCTCTCTGTTCTGGGGACAAGTGTAGATATTTGCATTTGCGTTAATAAAATCGCCTTACGAAGATTCGCAGCTCAATTCAATCACTAATGTATGAATGCAAAGCCCTTTGCCTCTGTTCTGGGACAAGTGTAGATATTCGCATGTGCGCTAATAAAATCGCCTTACGAAGATTCGCAACTCAATTCACTAATGTATGAATGCAAAGCCCTTTGCCTCTGTTCTGGGACGTGCCGATATTCGCATGTGCGCTAATAAAATCGCCTTACGAAGATTCGCGCCTCAATCACTTTCTAGGCAATGTGAGTAAGATCTGAGCTGTTGGACCTTTGGGAAACAATCAATTATATGTGTACTGTAATTTTGTGGGGGGGGGGGGGGAAACAAAAAACGAATATTCGTTTTTACGAATATATAGCACTATATTCGAAATATTCGCGAAATCGCGAAGTTGCGATATTCGCGAAAAAAATTTGCTTTTCGAATATTCGCGCTCAACACTACCCAGCACCCAGGCAGAGGAGAGAGGTCCCGTAACAGAGAATCTGGCTTCATGTCAGCAGAGAATCAGTCTTCATATCATAGCAGAGAATCAGGCTTCACGTCACCCACCACTGTAAGAGTCAATTTTCATAAATTTAGGCCCAGAACCCAGGCAGAGGAGAAAGGTCCCGTAACAGACAATCTGGCTTCATGTCAGCAGAGAATCAGTCTTCATATCATAGCAGAGAATCAGGCTTCACGTCACCCACCACTGCAACAGTCAATTGTCATAAATTTAGGCCCAGCACCCAGGCAGAGGAGAGAGCTCCCGTAACAGAGGATCTGGCTTCATGTCAGCAGAGAATCAGTCTGCATGTCATAGCAGAGAATGAGGCTTCACGTCACCCACCACTGCAACAGTCCATTGGCATATATTTAGGCCTAGCACACAGGCAGAGCAGAGAGGTCCCGTAACAGACAATCTGGCTTCATGTCAGCAGAGAATCAGTCTGCATGTCATAGCAGAGAATGAGGCTTCACGTCACCCACCACTGCAACAGTCCATTGGCATATATTTAGGCCTAGCACACAGGCAGAGCAGAGAGGTCCCGTAACAGACAATCTGGCTTCATGTCAGCAGAGAATCAGTCTGCATGTCATAGCAGAGAATGAGGCTTCACGTCACCCACCACTGCAACAGTCCATTGGCATATATTTAGGCCTAGCACACAGGCAGAGCAGAGAGGTCCCGTAACAGACAATCTGGCTTCATGTCAGCAGAGAATCAGTCTGCATGTCATAGCAGAGAATGAGGCTTCACGTCACCCACCACTGCAACAGTCCATTGGCATATATTTAGGCCTAGCACACAGGCAGAGCAGAGAGGTCCCGTAACAGACAATCTGGCTTCATGTCAGCAGAGAATCAGTCTGCATGTCATAGCAGAGAATGAGGCTTCACGTCACCCACCACTGCAACAGTCCATTGGCATATATTTAGGCCTAGCACACAGGCAGAGCAGAGAGGTCCCGTAACAGACAATCTGGCTTCATGACAGCAGAGAATCAGTCTGCATGTCATAGCAGAGAATGAGGCTTCACGTCAGCCACCACTGCAACAGTCCATTGGCATATATTTAGGCCTAGCACACAGGCAGAGCAGAGAGGTCCCGTAACAGACAATCTGGCTTCATGACAGCAGAGAATCAGTCTGCATGTCATAGCAGAGAATCAGGCTTCACGTCAGCCACCACTGCAACAGTCCATTGTCATAAATTTAGGCCCAGCACCCAGGCAGAGGAGAGAGGTCCCGTAACAGAGAATCTGGCTTCATGTCAGCAGAGAATCAGTCTTCATATCATAGCAGAGAATCAGGCTTCACGTCACCCACCACTGTAAGAGTCAATTTTCATAAATTTAGGCCCAGAACCCAGGCAGAGGAGAAAGGTCCCGTAACAGACAATCTGGCTTCATGTCAGCAGAGAATCAGTCTTCATATCATAGCAGAGAATCAGGCTTCACGTCACCCACCACTGCAACAGTCAATTTTCATAAATTTAGGCCCAGAACCCAGGCAGAGGAGAAAGGTCCCGTAACAGACAATCTGGCTTCATGTCAGCAGAGAATCAGTCTTCATATCATAGCAGAGAATCAGGCTTCACGTCACCCACCACTGCAACAGTCAATTGTCATAAATTTAGGCCCAGCACCCAGGCAGAGGAGAGAGCTCCCGTAACAGAGGATCTGGCTTCATGTCAGCAGAGAATCAGTCTGCATGTCATAGCAGAGAATGAGGCTTCACGTCACCCACCACTGCAACAGTCCATTGGCATATATTTAGGCCTAGCACACAGGCAGAGGAGAGGTTCATTCAACTTTGGGTAGCCTCGCAATATAATGGTAAAATGAAAATAAAAATAGGATTGAATGAGGAAGTGCCCTGGAGTCCAATAATATATGGTTATGGGGAGGTAGTTAATGTCTAATCTGGACAAGGGACGGACAGGTCCTGTGGGATCCATGCCTGGTTCATTTTTATGAACGTCAGCTTGTCCACATTGGCTGTAGACAGGCGGCTGCGTTTGTCTGTAATGACGCCCCCTGCCGTGCTGAATACACGTTCAGACAAAACGCTGGCTGCCGGGCAGGCCAGCACCTCCAAGGCATAAAAGGCTAGCTCTGGCCACGTGGACAATTTAGAGACCCAGAAGTTGAATGGGGCCGAACCATCAGTCAGTACGTGGAGGGGTGTGCACACGTACTGTTCCACCATGTTAGTGAAATGTTGCCTCCTGCTAACACGTTGCGTATCAGGTGGTGGTGCAGTTAGCTGTGGCGTGTTGACAAAAGTTTTCCACATCTCTGCCATGCTAACCCTGCCCTCAGAGGAGCTGGCCGTGACACAGCTGCCTTGGCGACCTCTTGCTCCTCCTCTGCCTTGGCCTTGGGCTTCCACTTGTTCCCCTGTGACATTTGGGAATGCTCTCAGTAGCGTGTCTACCAACGTGCGCTTGTACTCGCGCATCTTCCTATCACGCTCCAGTGCAGGAAGTAAGGTGGGCACATTGTCTTTGTAGCGTGGATCCAGCAGGGTGGCAACCCAGTAGTCCGCACAGGTTAAAATGTGGGCAACTCTGCTGTCGTTGCGCAGGCACTGCAGCATGTAGTCGCTCATGTGTGCCAGGCTGCCCAGGGATAAGGACAAGCTGTCCTCTGTGGGAGGCGTATCGTCATCGTCCTGCCTTTCCCCCCAGCCACGCACCAGTGATGGACCCGAGCTGCGTTGGGTGCCACCCCGCTGTGACCATGCTTCATCCTCATCCTCCTCCACCTCCTCCTCATCCTCGTCCTCCTCGTCCTCCAGTAGTGGGCCCTGGCTGGCCACATTTGTACCTGGCCTCTGCTGTTGCCAAAAACCTCCCTCTGAGTCACTTCGAAGAGACTGGCCTGAAAGTGCTAAAAATGACCCCTCTTCCTCCTCCTCCTCCTCCTCCTCCTGGGCCACCTCCTCTTCCATCATCGCCCTAAGTGTTTTCTCAAGGAGACATAGAAGTGGTATTGTAACGCTGATAACGGTGTCATCGCCACTGGCCATGTTGGTGGAGTACTCGAAACAGCGCAACAGGGCACACAGGTCTCGCATGGAGGCCCAGTCATTGGTGGTGAAGTGGTGCTGTTCTGTAGTGCGACTGACCCGTGCGTGCTGCAGCTGAAACTCCACTATGGCCTGCTGCTGCTCGCACAGTCTGTCCAGCATGTGCAAGGTGGAGTTCCACCTGGTGGGCACGTCGCATATGAGGCGGTGAGCGGGAAGGCCGAAGTTACGCTGTAGCGCAGACAGGCGAGCAGCAGCAGGATGTGAACGCCGGAAGCGCGAACAGACGGCCCGCACTTTATGCAGCAGCTCTGACATGTCGGGGTAGTTGTGAATGAACTTCTGCACCACCAAATTCAGCACATGCGCCAAGCAAGGGATGTGCGTCAAATTGGCTAGTCCCAGAGCTGCAACGAGATTTCGCCCATTATCACACACCACCAGGCCGGGCTTGAGGCTCACCGGCAGCAACCACTCGTCGGTCTGTTGTTCTATACCCCGCCACAACTCCTGTGCGGTGTGGGGCCTGTCCCCCAAACATATGAGTTTCAGAATGGCCTGCTGACGTTTACCCCGGGCTGTGCTGAAGTTGGTGGTGAAGGTGTGTGGCTGACTGGATGAGCAGGTGGAAGAAGAGGAGGAGGAAGCCGAGAAGGAGGAGGTGGCAACAGGAGGCAAAGAATGTTGCCCTGCGATCCTTGGCGGCGGAAGGACGTGCGCCAAACAGCTCTCCGCCTGGGGCCCAGCTGCCACTACATTTACCCAGTGTGCAGTTAGGGAGATATAGCGTCCCTGGCCGTGCTTACTGGTCCACGTATCTGTGGTTAGGTGGACCTTGCTACAGATGGCGTTGCGCAGTGCACACTTGATTTTATCGGATACTTGGTTGTGCAGGGAAGGCACGGCTCTCTTGGAGAAGTAGTGCCGGCTGGGAACAACATACTGTGGGACAGCAAGCGACATGAGCTGTTTGAAGCTGTCTGTGTCCACCAGCCTAAATGACAGCATTTCATAGGCCAGTAGTTTAGAAATGCTGGCATTCAGGGCCAGGGATCGAGGGTGGCTAGGTGGGAATTTACGCTTTCTATCAAATGTTTGTGAGATGGAGAGCTGAACGCTGGCGTGTGACATGGTTGAGACGCTTGGTGACGGAGGTGGTGGTGGTGGTGTTGGTGGTACATCCCCTGTTTGCTGGGCGGCAGGTGCCAACGTTCCTCCAGAGGCGGAGGAAGAGGCCGAGGCGGCAGCAGCAGAATAGGCCGAGGCGGCAGCAGCAGAAGAGGTAGCAGGGGGAGCCTGAGTGACTTCCTTGGTTTTAAGGTGTTTACTCCACTGCAGTTCATGCTTTGCATGCAGGTGCCTGGTCATGCAGGTTGTGCTCAGGTTCAGAACGTTAATGCCTCGCTTCAGGCTCTGATGGCACAGCGTGCAAACCACTCGGGTCTTGTCGTCAGCACATTGTTTGAAGAAGTGCCATGCCAGGGAACTCCTTGAAGCTGCCTTTGGGGTGCTCGGTCCCAGATGGCGGCGGTCAGTAGCAGGCGGAGTCTCTTGGCGGCGGGTGTTCTGCTTTTGCCCACTGCTCCCTCTTTTGCTACGCTGTTGGCTCGGTCTCACCACTGCCTCTTCCTCCGAACTGTGAAAGTCAGTGGCACGACCTTCATTCCATGTGGGGTCTAGGACCTCATCGTCCCCTGCATCGTCTTCCACCCAGTCTTGATCCCTGACCTCCTGTTCAGTCTGCACACTGCAGAAAGACGCAGCAGTTGGCACCTGTGTTTCGTCATCATCAGAGACATGCTGAGGTGGTATTCCCATGTCCTCATCATCAGGAAACATAAGTGGTTGTGCGTCAGTGCATTCTATGTCTTTCACCGCTGGGGAAGGGCTAGGTGGATGCCCTTGGGAAACCCTGCCAGCGGAGTCTTCAAACAGCATAAGAGACTGCTGCATAACTTGAGGCTGAGACAGTTTCCCTGGTATGCATGGGGGTGATGTGACAGACTGATGGGGTTGGTTTTCAGGCGCCATCTGTGCGCTTTCTGCAGAAGACTGGGTGGGAGATAATGTGAACGTGCTGGATCCACTGTCGGCCACCCAATTGACTAATGCCTGTACCTGCTCAGGCCTTACCATCCTTAGAACGGCATTGGGCCCCACCATATATCGCTGTAAATTCTGGCGGCTACTGGGACCTGAGGTAGTTGGTACACTAGGACGTGTGGATGTGGCAGAACGGCCACGTCCTCTCCCAGCACCAGAGGGTCCACTAACACCACCACGACCATGTCCACGTCCGCGTCCCTTACTAGATGTTTTTCTCATTGTTATGGTTCACCACAACAACAAATATATTATTTGGCCCAATGTATTGTATTCAAATTCAGCGGGATATAAATTTGAGGCCTAGTATTTAGGCGCTGGGTGACCGGTATGGATTTAGTGACAGAATTAGACTTGGAAATGCACAGAAGCGTGTGTGTGTGAAGTTATTCTGAATGACCCAATGTGCACCTTGAATATTATATACCCTTTTAGGGATAGATTTCAAATAGCTCTGATATAGCAGAAACCACTAAATTATGAAATTGCTAAATTGGGAATTGTACTTCAACCCAGAACAAAAAATGTGCTTTGACGGACACTAAATATCTTGCCCAGCAACAACAGTACAACGGTGGGTAACGAGAGATTTAGAGGGAATTAAATTTGAGGCCTAGTATTTAGGCGCTGGGTCACCGGTATGGATTTAGTGACAGAATTAGACTTGGAAATACACAGTAGCGGGTGTGTGTGAAGTTATTCTGAATGACCCTATGTGCACCTTCAATATTATATACCCTTTTAGGGATAGATTTCAAATAGCTCTGATATAGCAGAAACCACTAAATTATGAAATTGCTAAATTGGGAATTGTACTTCAACCCAGAACAAAAAATGTGCTTTGACGGACACTAAATATCTTGCCCAGCAACAACAGTACAGCGGTGGGTAACGAGAGATTTAGAGGGAATTAAATTTGAGGCCTAGTATTTAGGCGCTGGGTCACCGGTATGGATTTAGTGACAGAATTAGACTTGGAAATGCACAGAAGCGTGTGTGTGAAGTTATTCTGAATGACCCAATGTGCACCTTCAATATTATATACCCTTTTTGGGATAGATTTCAAATAGCTCTGATATAGCAGGAACCACTAAATTATGAAATTGCTAAATTGGGAATTGTACTTCAACCCAGAACAAAAAATGTGCTTTGACGGGCACTAAATAACTTTCCCAGCTACAACAGGACAACGGTAACGAGAGATTTAGAGGGATTTAAATTTGAGGCCTAGTATTTAGGCGCTGGGTGACAGGTATGGGTTTAGTGACAGAATTAGACTTGGAAATACACAGTAGCGGGTGTGTGTGAAGTTATTCTGAATGACCCTATGTGCACCTTCAATATTATATACCCTTTTGGGATAGATTTCAAATAGCTCTGATATAGCAGAAACCACTAAATTATGAAATTGCTAAATTGGGAATTGTACTTCAACCCAGAACAAAAAATGTGCTTTGACGGACACTAAATATCTTGCCCAGCAACAACAGTACAGCGGTGGGTAACGAGAGATTTAGAGGGAATTAAATTTGAGGCCTAGTATTTAGGCGCTGGGTCACCGGTATGGATTTAGTGACAGAATTAGACTTGGAAATACACAGTAGCGGGTGTGTGTGAAGTTACTCTGAATGACCCTATGTGCACCTTCAATATTATATACCCTTTTTGGGATAGATTTCAAAGAGCTCTGATATAGCAGGAACCACTAAATTATGAAATTGCTAAATTGGGAATTGTATTTCAACCCAGAACAAGAAATGTGCTTGAACGGACACTAAATAACTCGCCCAGCTACAGCACTAGGGACAGATTTAGCTGGATATAAATTTGAGGCCTAGTATTTAGGCGCTGGGTGACAGGTATGGGTTTAGTGACAGAATTAGACTTGGAAATACACAGTAGCGGGTGTGTGTGAAGTTATTCTGAATGACCCTATGTGCACCTTCAATATTATATACCCTTTTAGGGATAGATTTCAAATAGCTCTGATATAGCAGAAACCACTAAATTATGAAATTGCTAAATTGGGAATTGTACTTCAACCCAGAACAAAAAATGTGCTTTGACGGACACTAAATATCTTGCCCAGCAACAACAGTACAGCGGTGGGTAACGAGAGATTTAGAGGGAATTAAATTTGAGGCCTAGTATTTAGGCGCTGGGTCACCGGTATGGATTTAGTGACAGAATTAGACTTGGAAATACACAGTAGCGGGTGTGTGTGAAGTTATTCTGAATGACCCTATGTGCACCTTCAATATTATATACCCTTTTTGGGATAGATTTCAAATAGCTCTGATATAGCAGGAACCACTAAATTATGAAATTGCTAAATTGGGAATTGTACTTCAACCCAGAACAAAAAATGTGCTTTGACGGGCACTAAATAACTTTCCCAGCTACAACAGGACAACGGTAACGAGAGATTTAGAGGGATTTAAATTTGAGGCCTAGTATTTAGGCGCTGGGTGACAGGTATGGGTTTAGTGACAGAATTAGACTTGGAAATACACAGTAGCGGGTGTGTGTGAAGTTATTCTGAATGACCCTATGTGCACCTTCAATATTATATACCCTTTTTGGGATAGATTTCAAATAGCTCTGATATAGCAGAAACCACTAAATTATGAAATTGCTAAATTGGGAATTGTACTTCAACCCAGAACAAAAAATGTGCTTTGACGGACACTAAATATCTTGCCCAGCAACAACAGTACAGCGGTGGGTAACGAGAGATTTAGAGGGAATTAAATTTGAGGCCTAGTATTTAGGCGCTGGGTCACCGGTATGGATTTAGTGACAGAATTAGACTTGGAAATACACAGTAGCGGGTGTGTGTGAAGTTACTCTGAATGACCCTATGTGCACCTTCAATATTATATACCCTTTTTGGGATAGATTTCAAAGAGCTCTGATATAGCAGGAACCACTAAATTATGAAATTGCTAAATTGGGAATTGTATTTCAACCCAGAACAAGAAATGTGCTTGAACGGACACTAAATAACTCGCCCAGCTACAGCACTAGGGACAGATTTAGCTGGATATAAATTTGAGGCCTAGTATTTAGGCGCTGGGTGACCGGTATGGATTTAGTGACAGAATTAGACTGGGATATGGCCAAAAAATGAACAGACTATTGCTGGTTAAATGCACTTGGTGTCACAGCTTCACCCTGATGTAGGCTTTAGCCAAAAAACAACCACACCATTGAGGGTTAAATGCACTTGGTCGCAGCTTGTGCTGGCGCACCACAAGACACAAAATGGCCGCCGATCACCCCAGAAAAATGAGACTGACAAACGGTCTGTGCAGCCTAAAAACAGTGAGCAATTGAGGATCAGCAGCTCAATGATCCACAGCTGCAGATCGATCAGTTAATCAAGTCCTTTGGAGGAGTTAATCTGCCTAATCTCGCCCTACTGTCGCAGCCGCAACCTCTCCCTACGCTAATCAGAGCAGAGTGACGGGCGGCGCTATGTGACTCCAGCTTAAATAGAGGCTGGGTCACATGGTGCTCTGGCCAATCACAGCCATGCCAATAGTAGGCATGGCTGTGATGGCCTCTTGGGGCAAGTAGTATGACGCTTGTTGATTGGCTGCTTTGCAGCCTTTCAAAAAGCGCCAAGAAAGCGTCACAAAAGCGCGAAGAAAGCGACGAACACCGAACCCGAACCCGGACTTTTACGAAAATGTCCGGGTTCGGGTCCGTGTCACGGACACCCCAAAATTCGGTACGAACCCGAACTATACAGTTCGGGTTCGCTCATCCCTATTTGCAGTGCATTCTTATTTGGGGTTGTGATTTATATCTATAACTCACAGCAACTAATTTGTAAGAAGCCAATGAGTGTGTTGGTGTTGAGAGAGACTTTAGCAAGATAGTGTTCAGAGAGGGCCGTAACTCCCATCTTTGCCTAAATCCATACCCCATTATCTGGGAAATAAGTGTACTGTGTACAGTTGGAGCTGTGACTGATATAGTTGTATCTACTAGAACCCCTACTTTGCAGTACAGTAAAGAAAGATATTTGCTTTTCTACCACTAGCCTGGTTTTCTGACTCCAACACCATACGCTGGCCATTGCACTCTACACTCCCTGCTTGTACCCATCCAAACATCTAACATGAAGGGTACCCCAGCTACCCATGGGGCACACCCTTAATCTGTGGCTCCTGCCTGATGGAAGAAAGGGTGCCACCTCCTTTGACTGCATGGCCCTAGTTAGCAATAGTGTGAGGACAGCTGCCATTATAGAATGTGACAGCCAGATCCGTTACCACTCCCATCCTCCCCGCCAGGTCCTCCCAGGTTGCTACAAATATAGGAGAAAAAGCACCCAAAATTTGTTATACAATTGCTCTTGAGTATGGCATTGTCCTACATGTGGTTGTTAACTGTTGTTTGGGCCCAAATCAGGGCTCATAAGGCAAATAGCACCAACAATTGTAGCACAGAGTTTGCTGGAATGGTTTTCAGGCACAACGGGTATGCTGCAGAGCCTCTGAGGTACCAGTGCAATGAAAATGTCCCAGAAGGCGCCCCATTTTGGAAAATAAACTGTTAAAGGAATTTATCAAGTGGTGTTGTGAGCATTTTACGTCCATAGGAGTTTCAAAGAATTTATTTGCATTGGGCCCTGAAAATGAAAAATTTATATGTCAATTTAGCTTAAAACTTTTTATTTCACAAGGAATACAAGAGAAAAAGCACCCAAATATTTGTTTCACGCTTTCTCCCAGGTATGATAACACCTCATATATGGTTGTAAACTTTTGTATGGGGAAAACTGCAGGGCTCAGAAGGGAAAAAGCGCCATTTTAGTTTTTGGAGCACAGATTTTTCTGGAATGATTTTTGGGTGATATTTTGTACTTACAGAGGTACCACTATTATGGAAACCTGCAGGGGTGATCCAATTCTGGAAACTGCACTGATCCATAAATGCAACTAGTGGTGTTGTGAGCTCATAGGCGTTTCATATTGGAATATATCACATTGGGATTGTGCTGTGAAAATGAAAAATTATATTTTCCCAATAATATGTAGTTTTACCTCACTTTTCACAAAAAACAGAGAACAATCAGCAAACCAATTCATACATTCTCTAAATGTATATCCCATTTGGAAACCCAACGGAAAGTATTATGTAGATGGTACCTCACCCCATTTTGCCTATCTCGCATATTTCCAAATACTTCGTAATTGTGTTGGAGATAGGATAGTGAAATAGGTTCCTACTTACATATGTGGTGGGAGTGTAGACTAATTAAAAGGGTTTGGCTCCAAATCTTCTCTATACTATCTAAGGTATGCCAATTTCATATAATTCCGGACCCGGCTCTAGCTTTTCTTTCTCTCTCTCTGCATTGAGAAGTTTTCCTTTCTACACAACACAATTATTTCTCATGCATGTGTAGCTATGAGACAAATAATTGCGGCCAATTGGAAAACAAAAACGCCTCTACACATTTTGAACATTTTACACTCCATAAATGAGCAATGCTGGTATGAGGAGATGTCCACCTCCGCCTTCGGCCTCTCTTGCAAACACCAATCTAGATTGGAAGTATGGATCACCTCTATCTTTTACAAACCTTTCTGACCCTGTTTCTATAGCTGACCTCAGAGTCACCAAAACACATGTACCCTTATATACTGTGTCTTAGAAATTACCGTACCACTTAGATAGATGTGCAATACTGATTGACGATTGCTATATTAGCTACTGAATACTAGAGACAATACTTTGGAAAGGATTTTACATAATTTTTCCCTCTAGTTGTCAGACAGTTTTTATGGCTTTTCTTTTTTTTCCTGTACACCCTGTTTATTAATGTTAAAATTATTGCCATTACATGTGAACCTCATGCATAATCTTATGTATCATTGATGGTATTTCAATAAAAAACGTGTTTCACAAAAAAAAAAAATAACACAAACCATGTGTTGCACAGTTTCTCCCAAAATAAGGAAATGCCTCATATGTGATCATAAACAACTGTTTGGGCACATGGCAGGAAGAAGCACCATTTGGCTTCTGGAGCTCAGATTTTGCTGGAATGGTTTTTGGGCACCATGCCACTTTTGCAGAGTCTCTGAGGTACTGTAACATAGCAACATAGTTTGTAAGGCTGAAAAATGGCATCCATCCATCCAGTTCAGCCTGCTATCCTGCAAAAACTATAGCCTGTAATATTATTACACTCAAGAAAAGCATCCAGGACCCTCTTGAAATCTTTTAGTGAGTTCACCATCACAACTTCCTCTGGCAGAGAGTTCCATAGTCTCACCACTTATCAATGGTTTTTAAAACTAAGAAGAAATAGAACCTTACAATTATGAGTGGTGATACATTAGAGGTATTATATATGAAGTATGCTAATGATCAGACAACAATGTAGACTAGGTATCTTGTGGAGGCTGCTACAGGGAGTGCAGAATTATTAGGCAAGTTGTATTTTTGAGGATTAATTTTATTATTGAACAACAACCATGTTCTCAATGAACCCAAAAAACTCATTAATATCAAAGCTGAATATTTTTGGAAGTAGTTTTTAGTTTGTTTTTAGTTTGAGCTATTTTAGGGGGATATCTGTGTGTGCAGGTGACTATTACTGTGCATAATTATTAGGCAACTTAACAAAAAACAAATATATACCCATTTCAATTATTTATTTTTACCAGTGAAACCAATATAACATCTCAACATTCACAAATATACATTTCTGACATTCAAAAACAAAAACAAATCAGTGACCAATATAGCCACCTTTCTTTGCAAGGACACTCAAAAGCCTGCCATCCATGGATTCTGTCAGTGTTTTGATCTGTTCACCATAAACATTGCGTGCAGCAGCAACCACAGCCTCCCAGACACTGTTCAGAGAGGTGTACTGTTTTCCCTCCTTGTAAATCTCACATTTGATGATGGACCACAGGTTCTCAATGGGGTTCAGATCAGGTGAACAAGGAGGCCATGTCATTAGATTTTCTTCTTTTATACCCTTTCTTGCCAGCCACGCTGTGGAGTACTTGGACGTGTGTGATGGAGCATTGTCCTGCATGAAAATCATGTTTTTCTTGAAGGATGCAGACTTCTTCCTGTACCACTGCTTGAAGAAGGTGTCTTCCAGAAACTGGCAGTAGGACTGGGAGTTGAGCTTGACTCCATCCTCAACCCGAAAAGGCCCCACAAGCTCATCTTTGATGATACTAGCCCAAACCAGTACTCCACCTCCACCTTGCTGGCGTATGAGTCGGACTGGAGCTCTCTGCCCTTTACCAATCCAGCCACGGGCCCATCCATCTGGCCCATCAAGACTCACTCTCATTTCATCAGTCCATAAAACCTAAGAAAAAGTCTTGAGATATTTCTTGGCCCAGTCTTGACGTTTCAGCTTGTGTGTCTTGTTCAGTGGTGGTCGTCTTTCAGCCTTTCTTACCTTGGCCATGTCTCTGAGTATTGCACACCTTGTGCTTTTGGGCACTCCAGTGATGTTGCAGCTCTGAAATATGGCCAAACTGGTGGCAAGTGGCATCTTGGCAGCTGCACGCTTGACTTTTCTCAGTTCATGGGCAGTTATTTTGCGCCTTGGTTTTTCCACACGCTTCTTGCGACCCTGTTGACTATTTTGAATGAAACGCTTGATTGTTCGATGATCACGCTTCAGAAGCTTTGCAATTTTAAGAGTGCTGCATCCCTCTGCAAGATATCTCACTATTTTTGACTTTTCTGAGCCTGTCAAGTCCTTCTTTTGACCCATTTTGCCAAAGGAAAGGAAGTTGCCTAATAATTATGCACACCTGATATAGGGTGTTGATGTCATTAGACCACACCCCTTCTCATTACAGAGATGCACATCACCTAATATGCTTAATTGGTAGTAGGCTTTCGAGCCTATACAGCTTGGAGTAAGACAACATGCATAAAGAGGATGATGTGGTCAAAATACTCATTTGCCTAATAATTCTGCACTCCCTGTAATCTGGGTTCATCACCACTGGTAGCTATTGCATTCTTGAACAGTAATAATAATTTCTAATAGCCGCTACTAACATGGGAAGTTTATGGAAAAATATTATAAAGGGAAGTAGGGAGAGTGTGAGTGTATTTTTACATGACTTAGGGATAACATGTATTTATAACAGCAAATGTCAATATTACAGAGTGAAAAGACACTCAATCAAAAACACTATCAGTTATATAGGTCCAGGTGAGATACAAGAGTCATAGAGTCTAGCTCTGTATTAGGACCAAGCTAGCCACACCCGTGTAAATACTTGGTGAGAGCATGATTCCCAATGCAATGTCTTCTCCAATCTTACTAATTGGTCTATTTTGTTTAACCAATGTAAAAAGAAGTTTTGTGATTTCCAGTTTGTTGAAATGAGTAAATGGGCTTCTGACAGTATATTATTAGGCTTGTTAGATTCTTGGTGATACTTGGTGGGAAAAGAGAAAGTATTGCTATCTGTGGCTTAAATGGTAGATTGGTGCCACATAGCTTATCTATTGTTTTGAAGACCCTCTGCCAAAAAGGGTTCAGGGGCTCATATTCCCACCATATATGCAGAAAAGTGCCTTAGCATTTTTTGCATCTCCAGCAATTATCACTCACTGTGTCAAACATCTGTCTCAGTCTAAGGGTCCATTCACACGTCCGTAAGTGTTTTGCGGCTCCGCAAAACAAGGACACCTGCAATGTGCGATCCGCAATTTGCGGACTGCACATCACAGACACTATAATAGAAAATGCCTTTTCTGGTCCGCAATTGCGGACAAGAATAGGACATGTTCTATTTTTTTCAGGAACAAAATTGCGGATCCCGAAAAAACGGATCCCAGAAAAACGGATGTGGATCCCGAAAATGCGTATGCAGATCCAGGAAATGTGGATTTGCATCCGTTCCAGCCCCATTGAAAGTGAATGGGTCCGCAAATTGTGGAACGAATGCGGACCCAAATAACGGACGTGTGAATGGACCCTTAGGCACCATCTAGAGAGAATTTTAAAGGAATTTTGTAAAATCTTGATGTTGATGTTTAAGATTGCGTAATATGGATGATATTTGTAGAGATGAGAATTTAACTTGTAACTCTTTCTCCAATTCCCTTATATAGTATGGTGTTGATTGGTTGTCGAGGGAAAGTGTTTGTATATTGTGAAAATTATTTTGGACGGGGTTTTAGTTTCCATGCATAACTGTTTGAAAAAATAAAGAATTATTAGAGTTCTTGAAGACAGAAACCTTCCCACATAGATATTAGTATTGTGTGTCATTAATAGTGGAATGCCTAATGTAATGAAATTGGCATTTAAATTCAGTAGAATGTTAGGCAAATTCACATTTTGTTTAATTGAGATTGGTATTGAGCCCTCATATAGTTTATATATGTGTAGTTCACATACATAGTTATTAGATCACCTTTTTTCTCACCCAAATTTTTATAATCTTTCTGGATACTGTAGTCCACCCATTCCAGTTATTACTTTAGTTGCCCTCCTCTGAACCCTCTCCAGCTTTGCTATGTCTGCCTTGTGCACAGGAGCCAAGAACTCTACACAGTACTCCATGTGTGGTCTGACTAGCTCTTTCCTCCAGTCACATTAAAAATGTAAAGGCTATGTACAGCTTCGGGGGCAATTTTTTATGATTGCATTTTACTCATTTTGGGCTAAAAAAACATTTTTTCAATTGGACTTTATTAAAAATATTGAACTGTTCTGTCACAAAGGATTAACAGTTTTTCTAGTTGAGTGAATAGTACTTTTTATTTTTACTTTGTGCCGGTCATCTAATAACCCTTATCTCTAAATTACTAAAAGTTCATGAACACTTATTTAAGCCACATTCTTATCAGTAATATAAGAACTGAGCTATGATGAGTGTTCAAAAGGTCAAAGATAAGCAGCCCATCAGCTGAGCTGCCTGACAGAACAGAGTGAAATTTCAGATCCTGCTACTAGATAAACTCAAGGCTGCACAAACACAGTGGTTTAAAATTGTTAATAAAGGGGGGGCGGAGCTAGCGCCGGATGAAGATGGTCGCATAGCTCCGTGCTCTGTGAAGAGATTCGTCCCTGACGCCAGCAAACATCAGCCTACAGAGACGGAGATGGTTAAGATCGGGAACAACAAGCATGTGGACACCACTGCTCCCTCTAAAACTCAGATTGCAGGAGGTGAGATGGAGAAATTCCTTAAGAAAGCTGCCGCTACCGTGGCCGCCAGAGAACCCAAGATGGCGCCGACGCCGCAGGCCAAAGCTCCGAAGCGCGCCCCTGCTCCATCGGAGGGTGAGAGCGATTCGGATGAAGCGCAAGCCAGCTCCGATCTCCCGGTCACAAGGAAATACCTAGACCGCGCTCTGAGTAGAATGATGGAGCCGATACTAGCGGAACTAACTGCCTGCAGGAGCGAAGTGAGACAAATAGGGGATCGGGTGGAGAGTCTGGAGAACCACCAAGCAGAAATCCTGAACCACCAGTCTGCTGTTACGGACTCTTTTCGTCGCTGCGCTCTCTATTTGAAT
This sequence comes from Bufo gargarizans, assembly GCF_014858855.1. Lineage (NCBI taxonomy): Eukaryota > Metazoa > Chordata > Amphibia > Anura > Bufonidae > Bufo > Bufo gargarizans. The sequence goes on from NC_058082.1 coordinate 455,765,595, forward strand.
GACCTCCACTGTTCCCTAGAGGACCAAGAAAACAGGGGGCGGTGGAACAACCTCAGATTCAGGGGTGTGCCAGAGTCGGTCACCTCAGGAGAGGTCTCGGCGTCCATTACCGAAATCAGCAGATCACTGCTGGGGGCTGATTTTCCTCAGGAGATAATCATAGAGCGGGCGCACAGGGCCCTCAGACCCAAGCCCAAGCCGGAGGAGCCGCCCAGAGACATTATTTGCAGGTACCTGAACTTTCAAGTCAAATCAGCCGACCTGGAAGCCGCACGTGCCCACCCTGATCTGGCATTTGAAGGATCCAAAATAGAAGTTTTTCAGGACTTAGCTCCGTCAACATTAAAGAAGCGTAGAGCCCTTAAACCATTAACGGATTGGTTACGCTCCAAAAAGGTGCTTTATCGCTGGTCTTTCCCTTTTGGTATATCCTTCCCATACGCAGGAAAGAGAGTGAACATCTTGTCTTATACAGACCTCACATCTGCCTTTGAGATCCTGAACGTGCCGCCTATGCAGATTGAGAATTGGGAACTTTTTCAAGACCTCGGCGCTTTACCTGAGATACCCAAAGTGGCTCCATTCGAGATACTACGCACGACAAAGTCATCCCGTTCTAAGAAGAGGGGTCACCATCTCACCCCGAGAAGTCTCTCACAAGACCACTAGAGAGACCTGTTTGTATACACTATAGTTGCCATAAGTAATCCTGTCTCTTTAACTTGCCTACCTCATTGCTAGGTTTCCATGCTTTCATTGTTAGCGGGATGTCTTTTAGCCTAAACCTTGGCGTTCAATGTTCCTTTAGTTCTTTAATGCATTATGGCCTGACTCCGTCCTATCATCGCATATTCTAGGGCGTTAAACGATCTCTTAAACGGTCTACAGACCAAGTAACCCCCACTAGATCTAGACATCAAGTATTAGGTCTATGTTTGTACTCTATGTTCGTTTAATATGTTATGTTTTACTCCCCTTTTTTTCCCCCAACTCAAGGTACTCGACTAGCATGTCAGACAGGATCGTCTCTGCCACATGAGCGACACCAATGGTGCAAGAAATAATGGTCCATAATGGTTCCAATGCGTCTCCTGGGGGGAGGCCACAACGGCTCCAAGGTAAATTCGCACACACAGCAAATTATGGCTGACATCTCAGTGGCCTCTTACAATGTCAAGGGCTTTCACTCCCCATCTAAACGGAGCCAAGTCTTTGCCATTCTGAGAAAAGCTGGAGCGGGGGTGGTGTTTCTCCAGGAGACGCATCTACGTTTTAACCACTACCCAGACATGAGGTTCTCGCACTACTCCAACTGGTATCACTGTGGGAGTAACTCCTCAGCTTCCTGTGGAGTTAGTATAGGGTTCCAGAGGAGAATCCCCTTCATATTTGCCAGCCAGAGTTTAGATCCAGAGGGCAGATATATCCTTCTTAAGGGTTCTATAGGGCCACAAATATACACCTTTGTCAACCTGTACGCCCCCAACACCAGCCAACCCCGTTGGTTTTCCAACATCTTTCCCATCATAGAGGCTTTTAAGGAGGGTATAATAGTTGTTGGAGGTGACCTGAACGTCGCTCTCTGTCCTCAACTAGATATCTCCACGCGTAAATCGTTTCACTCTAAAAGTTTCCTAAAAAGTGTTAGGAATACCCTTTGGGATCTGCACCTGGTTGATGCCTGGCGGTCCCTCAACCCGAATACTCTAGACTTCACATTTTTCTCCCCGGCACACAAAACTTACCACAGACTAGACTACCTGTTCATTTCTAAAGAACACTTACATCTGTGTAGGGAAGCATCCATCGGTGCCATTCACATCTCAGACCACTCTCCAATCTATCTCTCAGTTAAGGCCCCCAGATTGACACCCTCGTGCTTCAACTGGCGCTTAAATGAAACATTACTAGGATTCCAGGATTCGGTTGACCGGATTTCCAAGCAAATTGCCGAATATTTCTCCCTCAACAAGAGTCCTGATGTATCGGCCAACACACTCTGGGATGCGCACAAACCTGTAGTTAGAGGGTATTTTATTAGCTTGGGCACGCACCTCAAGAGAGTGAGAGAAAGAGAAATAGATGACACTCTAAAAAATATTCGGATACATGAGTCAAGTCATAAAGCTCAACCCTCTGATGCTCTTTCCCAAAAATTATCTGAATATAGGGCAAAACTTAGATCCCTGTTAGCCACTAGAGCCGCTAAATATCACATGAGTTCGCAGCACAAATTTTTCGCCCATGGAGATAAGGCCACAAAATTTGTAATGAGCAGAATTAAGGGGAGGAGATCTACAAACTTTGTCCACCAACTTTCAACACAGGAAGGGACCCCCATTTTCCCAGTCAAACAGATTGCCGCTCAATTTTGTTCCTTTTATAATGACTTATATAACATACCCTCATCAACAGCCCCTGAAGCTCGCGCCTCTGTGATATCTTCCTTTTTGGAAACAGCTAAACTCCCTAGAATTGACCCGGACCAGGAATCATGCCTTATAGCCCCCTTCTCCCTAACTGAGTTAAAGGATGCAATGAATCAAATGCCGACAGGGAAAAGTCCAGGCCCGGACGGCCTTCCGCTGGCCTATTACAAAACGTTTCAGGCAATACTCCTCCCTCACCTTTTGGATGTGTGCAATCAGACTCTTAAGGGGATCCCATTATCGAGAGATATGACAGCCGCTCACATTACTCTCATTCCCAAAGAAGGGAAAGACACTAGATTGTGTTCTAATTACAGGCCCATCTCCCTCCTAAACATAGACCTCAAGTTCCTGGCCAAGATGCTAGCTAACAGACTTGCTATCATTCTCCCTCACCTTGTCCATGGAGATCAGGTAGGCTTCATCCGCAAAGAGAAGGGAAGGATAACACCACAAGGGTTATTAATACCCTCTGTCATGTTAAACGACTCTCCTCCCCTCTGCTTTTACTCAGCACGGATGCTGAAAAAGCATTCAATAGAGTCAACTGGTTATACCTAAGACAAGCTTTAGCGGGATTTGGCCTACCTGACCCCTACATCAAGGCAGTCTTCTCGATGTATGAAAAAGCCACAGCCTCAGTCCTAGTTAATGGCACCACATCACCTTCTTTTGCCATTAGAAACGGGACTCGCCAGGGCTGCCCCCTATCGCCTCTCTTATTCATCTTGGCCTTGGAGCCTCTCTTAGCGAACATAAGATTGGACCAGGAGATAAGGGGTCTATGTTTGAGAGGCAGGGAACAGAAAATCGCCGCCTTTGCGGACGATGTTCTCGTAATGACAACTAACCCAAAAACATCCCTTCCTAGACTCCAGACCCACCTCAAGGCGTATAGCTTAATGTCTGACTTTAAAATCAATGCCAATAAATCCTTAGTCCTTTGCCTAGGTATTCCCCAATCAACCCGGCACCTTCTAATGAAGGACTCCCCATTTAACTGGTCATCTCCCAACATTACGTATCTAGGGATCAAAATTAGCCCGGACATAACGGAGCTTTTCTCCCTTAACTATATTCCCTTGAGGAAGTCTATCTTCGACTCTATTGACAACCTGGCTCGAGCTAATCCAACTCTCTCTTGGTTTGGTCGAAAGAACCTCCTTTCCTCCTTGATACTTCCCAGACTTACATACCTGCAACAAGCTCTCCCCATCTCTATCCCCAAACATTACTATGTCTCGATAATGAGAAAATTTAGTTCCTTCATCTGGAATGGGAGGAAGGCGAGGCTCTCCTCCTCTCTTCTTATTAAGCCCAGAAATGCTGGAGGGATAGGCTTGCCAAGCCCTGAACTGTATGGGAGGGCTAATCTTCTCTCTCGTGCACTAGCTTGGCTGAGCCCTCCTCCATACTCTGCAGTGGCCCAGATAGAAATAGATATACTGAACATACCAGCTAGGGCGCTTCTTCTGGGTCAGGAGACCGCTCTTCCTGGCCATATGTCCGCATATCCAATTATCGGGGCCACATTGGAAGCGTGGAAGTGGCTATCACATACACACTGCTCCATCCCCTTCCCTTCGCCCACCTTGACAGTATCAGACGCACTGAACACGGCCCCCCCCCCCACATTAAGGAATGCCACCTCACCAGGATTGTTGTCCTCTTCGATACCACTAATATCCTTAGCTCTCCCGACTGGAGAATGGATGGATTCTAGGGACATGAACGCTCTACTTAATCCTCACCCACGGGATTTCATTCCAGTAGCTTACCTTAGGGCTTACTTAAAGCAGCACATCAAATTAGGGGACCTTCTTCGTCCCTTAGTCTGGATTGAAGCCTTATCTGCCTCACAAACATTGCCCAGAAAGCTCACCTCTCGGCTGTACAGCAAACTACGCCTATCCCCTATGCTAGCTAAGCCCTCCTTCGTCAGGCAATGGGAATTAGACCTCGGTATCACAATTCCCTTTGATTTTCTGCCTAGATTCCTTGACTCCCCCCACGGTGTCTCCCGCTGTGTCAGGATCCGGGAAAACAGCTATAAAATCCTCACAAGGTGGTACAACACTCCGGATAAGACATCAAGATATGCTGGGTCGGCTTCTGGCACGTGCTGGAGATGCCTTGGGGAGAGAGGAACCTTCCTCCATGTTTGGTGGACCTGTCCTCCCATGCAGAAGTGGTGGAGCGACATCTTCGCTACTGCAAATAAGGTTTGTGGAACAAAGTTCCAACCCTCCCCGCAAATTGCCCTCCTCTCACTCCCCCAAGGTAACGAGAAGGCCAAGCCGCCATTTGTATTTACACAGATGATCCTAGCGGCCCGCCTTCAACTTCCCAAATTCTGGCTCCAGACTACAGTCCCAAGTTTAGATCAGTGGATGCAGAAAATTGATCAGATTCATATATTTGAGGAACTTTCTTCATGGGAATCCCGTACACATATGGTCTTCCTCAAAAAATGGTCATTGTGGGCAATTTTCTGATCCCCCAAACCCTAGATTTCTCAATGGAATCCGCTGGAGGTTCTGTCCCTATAGTTACTGAACATAGATGTGCAAAATGTCCCAAACGTCACCCCGACTACATGTATCCCATGCAAAGGTTTTAAACTGCCTTATTGACAGGGTCTTATCATCTCTCTTGGTTTTAATTGATTGACTTTATAGATGCCTCACTCATTGGGAATGCTGTTTTCTTTTGTCAATAGTGGATGACGATCTTGTCTATTTGTCTACTATGCTTAAAGCTGATCCTTCCCTGTATTTGACATGTACTTACTCTTGCAAAGTCGAGGCCTGCGAGCCTACACCTTGATACTATGTCCCTCTTGTTATATTGTATAACCTACAATAAAATATTAAATAAAAAAAAATAAAAAAATTGTTAATAAATGCCAATTGAAAAAAAAAAGATGAGTACAATGCAATACTAAATAAAAATTGCTCCTAAAGGTGTACATAGCCTTTAAATTATGGGGGACCCAATCAGATTTTGTGCCCAGGGGCCTCCACAGAGCTTAATCTGGCTCTGCTACCCATGCAGTTTTAGTGACAGATTACATTTATTCAGCAGGTTACAGTGAAATAAAATTTGTATATTTTTTACGTTTAACATGCTTTTCTGAGGTCCATAACTTTTTTTTGTCAAGAGACCTGAGTTTAGGGCTTTTCTTGAGGCGAAATAACCAAAAATCCGCAATTTTAATAATTTTTTTCTTTACAGAGGGATAGATAATGTGCTAGTTTCTGGCACAGTCAGATGACCATTATGTATAGTTTCTTTTTTTTCCATCTTCAAAATGGTGAATTTTTGTAATGCTTTTTTACATTTTTTTTATTTTTCCAAATTTATTTTTGGGTCAATTATTTTACTTTTTCATCCACTATGGGCCTTTACACTGAGTTTGTTTGATTGCTTGCATAACACACAGCCATAATTCTGTATGGCTGTGTATAATAACTGTAATTTTTCCTCAGATACAAGGACTATTAGATAATACCTGTAGCTGGCAGACTCAGAGGCCATTATTCAGCCTCCAGCTGCCCTGGCAACCATAAGTCACTTGTGATAACTGGTTACAGAGCGAGTCCCTTCCCTCTATCAACCACTTAGATGCCACAGGCCACAATCGCTATTAACCACAGCATATTATGGGTTAAACAGCCAGGATCTGAATAATCTTTGATCCTTGCTGTTGTAACAGCAGCCCAACTCTATAGCACAGCTGGCTGCTACTGTGGACCCTGTGATTACAGTTTTATAGCACCTATGCCCATGACATCCATCAAATGGAGCTGTATGCCAGAACAAAGAAATTCACTCAGAATCCTGACATTTAGTTAAATCAACTTGTGGGAAGGGGTTAAAGTGGTTGTCTAGGAATAGTTTATAGGGTCCCCTGTACCATGAACCTAATCTCTTCACGAGAGATGGAGCAGCTACAAAGATGGTCTCTTACTCTTGTAGTGTCCTCTTATACAGACATCCCCCTGACTTAAAGGGGTTGTCTCACAAAAATATATTCTACAGTTTTCACACCTGATCTGAATACTTTTGTAATTGCATGTACAATTTCTTTGTTCTGCTCTCTGAGATGGCCACACATGCTCAGTTTTAGAGATGAGTGAACCAGTCGAGACTCATTTTGGATCTGGTTCTCAGAATTTTTTAAAAAGTTCAGTTCGGGCCAAACCAAAGTTGCTCCAATTGCCCTAAAAGTTGGTATATAACCCCCTCTAGTCTCCTAAGACTCATAATTCTTAGAAAAACTTCTTATCTCTTTTTGTTTCTTTTTTTCGCCTTCCCCCTCCCCAATCTCTGTAACACAATGACAGCAATAGTAAATGATGCATACATCAGTGTTAAGATACAGCGTGTTTAAAAACCCACTGCGCCGGCACATGTCTCATGCTTTTTCATTTTCCAAAAATTGGCTCTTATTGGGGGCAGATAATGTTCAAACACACACAGAATGAAATAAAAAAATAAATTAATTAAAAAGTGGCTTGGGGGAACGTGATAGTTGGAAATTGGCATTTGTGGCATGATGCAGGCCGCAGCAGTCTTGACGCTAAATTTCACCTTAATACACACTGGTAGATAGATTCCACACCAGGGGTATTGCTGCAGTAATCATGTGAATATGTAGTTTAATTAAATGGAACACTCCCTCAAAAATTTCAATTGCGACCGTGTGGAAACTGAAAATACATAAACGGTCGACTGAGGCTTGATGCTCAATTTAAACTTAATCTGAAATGAAGCCAAAAAGATTCAGACTTGTTAGCTGTCTGAAAAATAGCAGAAGACTGAACTGCGTATGAGCCAAACTGGTTCGCTTATTCTTACTCAGTTTCATCCTTCAATGGCCTCCTGAGATGTGATGGGGAGAGAGCTGCAGCAGAAAGGAAAGGCCCCCTGCGCTGCAGCAGAAAGGAACTCCCCCTGAGCTTCTAGCATGATATAAATCTAGCAGAGCAATTGGAGCAATGAATGGGGAGATTTTTAGATTCACGCAAGGTACAGGGCTGGCCATAGCTTTGTTAGAAAGAGATTGTTGTATGTACTATATGATGTTTGATTTTTATTTTGTACTTTAATCATGAAATAACCCCTTTAAATTGTCAATTATGTAATGCTTCGTTTCTCTTCTGATGGAGCAGTAGCTAATCGCTTAGTGTTCCAGCAGGGTGACACTTTGGATATTCTTATTGTAAATGGGTTGTTCTAACAAGTAGGCATTGTCCAAAGCAGACAATGCCTTTAAAGGGATCCTCCAGCCTTGGGGGGAAAAAAAATTGCCTGTCCGCCATCTTGCCCATCCCATTCTGCTTCCCCTATTCCCAGCCGCATGTAACATGATATCACATTATATACTTTAATAGTATTTCCCTGTTTGCACTGTTTAAATGTATCTTTTTGTCAAGGGACTAAGCCACTTCCAGTCCAAAATTGGGCACAGATTACCACCATTGGGATTGTTGGGTCCTAGGCCCAAAAAATACTTTTAAGGAAAATTACTGAGTGATCTCACTGGGGTTTGGATGCTCTGTAGCTCTAGAAATCTTACCCTATGGTGTGAAAACTATATATGGTTTATATTGGGCGAATTTTACCTTTAAGAGCAAAAAGTATCATGTGGAACAGTATGTGCAGTGATATTTTAGAGCTTGGGAGCTTTGGGTTCTCTGCTATAATATGGTATGAGGATAAAGGTTGTTAACTTCATTTTAAAAAGGGTTTGTCTTCACGAGACAACCCCATTTGTCAACTTGTGGCACTATTTTTGTGCATTCAAATGGTGGTCACTATAAATGGTGCTTGGAACTCAGGTTGATAAATAATAACCACATCTGTCATACCTAGAGATGAGTGAATTTCTCAAAAATTTGATTCGGCTGGTTCGCCGAAGTTTCCGAAAAAATTTGAATCACGATAAAAAATGGCTATTTCCGGGCTGCATAGAGCCTTTATATGAGTATAGAACACTGTGCCTTGCAGTAACATGCATAGGGAGTGTGCTGGGGTAGTGAAATAATAGTCAGTCAGTATGACATGCAGATGACAGGCGTCACTATTAGAATCACACTTCACTTATTTGGGCAGTTACGGGGCCAAAACCGACCAAATAACTCAAGTATTAACTCAGCCTTACAAGTCGATGTTAATGTAAAGCAGCACACTCCTTTTACACCCTCGTCAGCTGATTCCACATAGGTGTCTACAGAACCTGTTCTATTAAACATTTATACAAGTAGATCCCCCCGACAGAGTGGAGAGGGTGTCAGCAGTAAGTTTGTGTTGACGTCCTCTGATCCGTCAGAACAATAACCCACAAAAAACGGATCCTGTCTGTGGAGCATACACCTCCACTCGGTCAGCATTTGCTCAATAATCCAACAGTATTGCTAATGCCAAAAAAAACAGATGACACATGAATGGAATATTTGCATGTCTTCTGTGTTTTGTACCCACTCCTGCTTTTGGCTACCAAATCATAAGCTGATTCTGATGGGACCATACAGGCCTTACAGCTGCTACACAGACAGGATCCGTTGTGCATTTCATTTTTTATTGACAGATCAGAAGAAGGGTAAAAAAAAATGATGTCAGCCAGGCCGAAAGCCAAAATAGTGGACCAGTCAGTCCAGTCAGAAGTGGGGAGGGTGGGAACAGCATGAGAAGTCCACAGAGTGGACCTATGACATAGTGGTGAGGTGGAAGCAGCATGAGGAGACAACAGAGTGGCCCAATGACAGGGTCTGGAGGTGGAAGTAGTATGAGTAGGCCACCGAGTGGCACAATGAAAGTCTGTAGATGGCAGCAGTATGATGAGGCCAGAGAGTGGCAAGGTGACATAGTTTAGAGATGGCAGCAGCATGAGGATACCAAAGAGTGGCAAGGCGATGTAGTGTGGAGATGGCGGTAGCAGGAGGATACCACAGAGTGGCAAGGTGACAGTGTGCAGACGGCAGCAGCAGCAGGATCCAACAGAGTGGCAAGGTGACATAGTGTGGAGATGGCAGTAGCAGCAGCATCAGAAGGATACCATAGAGATGCAAGGTGACATAGTTTAGAGATGGCAGCAGCATGAGGATACCACAGAGTGGCAAGGTGACATAGTTTGGAGATGGCAGCAGCAGCATGAGGAGACCAGAGAGTGGCAAGTTGACATAGTGTGGAGATGGCAGCAGCAGCATGAGGAGACCAGAGAGTGACAAGTTGACATAGTGTGGAGATGGCAGCAGCATCAGGAGGATACCATAGAGTGGCAAGGTGACCTAGTGTGGAAATGGCAGCAGCAGGAGATTACCACAGAGTGGCAAGGTGACATAGTTTGGAGATGACAGAAGCAGCTGCATTAGGAGACCTGAAAGTGACCCGGTAACAGAGTGGGGCGGTGAGTGGCAATACCAGTACCCGCTGACAAAGGTGGGGGAAATAAGGAGTTCTTGGCATCAGATGTGTGGCATCAGGCGGGTTGCAGCATCAAAGTAGTAGCTGAGGCAGGTAGTCAGAAGAAAACGGTCTCTTGTATCAAAGTGTTGGTGTGACACCATGGATGATCTAGTCTGATACATCAGGAATTGGTGGTTGGAAATCCTGGCTGATCCAAGCCTGATTTATCTTGATAAAGGTCAGTCTCTCCACATTTTGGGTGGACAGGCGAGTTCTCCTTGGGGTAACTATGGCCCCCGCCACACTAAACACCCACTCTGATGCCACACTACTGGCCGGGCAGTACAGCTTTTCTAGATGCGACATATTGCCACGTTCACCTCCTCTGCTGCTTTGAAAAAAAACTGCCACACCGCTGAGTAGGTGATTTTTCCCCCAACAGTTTGCACTGACTGATTGCTACTGCCACTGCCTCCGTGAACCCCTGCACCACTACTTCCTGGACAGGTAGGCTGCTGCTAAGCAGGTGGTCTACCCCAGGCACGTTTGTTTCCCGACCTTCCACTGCTGCCACCCTGCTGACTCCCAGCCACCCTACCACCTTGCAGGCTCCGCCGCTGCCTCACGGGCAAGCTGCCACCCTCTTCTCCTGATGATGATGAAGCCCCTTCTGCACCCGACTCCCAAGTGCGATCGGCTTCATCATCACCAATTAGTGTCTGCACATCATTTATGTCCTCCTCAACGGCCTCTGGGTCAGGAGCCTGACCACTCGCAGCACAAGCTCCCATGCCACTCTCCTCATCACTACTTGCCCGACTAGCGGAGGAAGCGGCGGATGTTTCCTCCAGATCTTGGCTGGGCAGTAGCTGCTGATTGTACTCTAGTAGCTGTTCCTCGCTGAATAGTGGAGCAGAGCCTACAGCATATACTACTTCTCGCGGTGAGGGAACAGAAAAGGACAGAGGCAGGTTGAGGACAGGTGAGGGCACAGGGCCTACTCCCGGGCCATGCCAACTAAGGACTGTGTCTGACAAATTCACCGACTGTTGGCTGGGGGTGTCTGAGGTCACTTGGGATGACGTGGATGACCGAGTTAGCCAATCAAGAACTGCTGGGTTGCTGGTCAAGACACGACTCAAGCCTCTCGCTGCAATTATTCCTGCCACGACCCCTTACTCTGTTGCGACCTCTGCTTGCGCCAGAAACATTCATGCCTCTGCCACTCCTCTGTACATGGCCTGGCACTTCTCTGCCTGACATACTTGTAGCTGAACTAAACAAATGAAACGGAAATTAAAACACCCCTAAAAGCAACTAATATATTTATCTTTTTATAGTAAAATAGGCCACTAAATTATTTGTGCGCAAATAACAGAAAACGTGAACTGAGTATATATTTTGTGTATTGTACTGAAATAGGCCACTAAATTATTTCTGAACAAATACAAGCAAACGTGACCTGCGTATATATTTCTCGTATTGCACTAAAATAGGCCACTAAACGATTTCAGAGTAAACAGAAAAAGTGAACTGCGTATAGTTTTCTAATTTTCTACTGAAATATGGCAATTAACGCTTTTAGCGCAAATAACACCAAATATGAACTGCGTTTATTTTTCTCGTATTGTAGTGAAATATGACAAGAAGCGCTTTTAGCGCAAATAACACCCAATATGAAATAAGTCTATTTTTCTCTTGAAATATGGCAATAAATGCTTTTAGCGCAAATAACACCAAATGTGAACTGCGTCTATTTTTCTCGTATTGGAGTGAAATATGACAAGAAACGCTTTTAGCGCAAATAACAGCAAATATGAACTTAGTCTATTTTTCTCTTTTTCTCTAGAATTATGGAAATAAACACTTTTAGCGCAAATAACAGCAAATGTGAACTGCGTCTATTTTTCTCGGATTGGAGTGAAATATGACAAACGCTTTTAGAGCAAATTACACTAAATGTGAACTGCGTCTATTTTTCTCGTATTGTACTGAAATGGGCTACTAAATTATTTCGGAACAAATACAAACAAACGTGACCTGCGTATATATTTCTCGTATTGCACTTAAATAGGCCACTAAACGACTTCAGAGTAAATAACAGAAAAAGTGCGTATAGTTTTCTCATTTTCTACTGAAATATGGCAATAAACGCTTTTAGCGCAAATAACACCAAATATGAACTGCGTTTATTTTTCTCGTATTGTAGTGAAATATCACAAGAAACGCTTTTAGCGCAAATAGCACCAAATGTGAACTCCGTCTATTTTTCTCGTATTGTAGCAAAATATGAAATGCTTTTAGCGCAAATAACAGCAAATATGAACTTAAAACACAGAAGAAAATGCACCAAACGGATATGCCACTGACTATACTGGCTGGTCATACAAGCAGATATTAAAAGCTGAGACTTTTGCCAATATATTCCTGTCAGGAAGATATCGGATCCCATCATGCACCACGTCACGGTCTCTCAGCATGGCAAGGGTCCTACCACTACGCTAACTGTGGTGTGAACACGGTCTGAAGGTGATGAAATCCAGCTCACAGCCAAGCCTCCACACAACCGCCTAGCAGGACAACTAATGCAATGTGAACAAAGCAAGACTGTGAGCCCCACTCATATCAAACCGTGTAATGGAGGCCACCAGGTGCAAAAGAATGTTTAAATGCCAGATAAAAGCACATAAAACAAAATCACAAACATATAGTGGGAAATATGTTTGCGAGTTAGTTTTATATGTATTGAATGTGCTTTTATCTGGCATTTAAACATTCTTTTGCACCTGGTGGCCTCCATTACACGGTCTGATATGAGTGGGGCTTACAGTCTTGCTTTGTTCACATTGCATTAGCTGTCCTGCTATGCGGTTGTGTGGAAGCTTGGCTGTGAGCTGGATTTCATCACCTTCAGACCGTGTTCACACCATAGTTAGCGCAGTGGTAGGACCCCTTGCCATGCTGAGTGACCGTGACGTGGTGCATGTTGGGCTCCGATATCTTCCTGACAGGAATATATTGGCAAAAGTCTCAGCTTTTAATATCTGCTTGTATGACCAGCCAGTATAGTCAGTGGCATATCCGTTTGGTGCATTTTCTTCTGTGGTTTATATAATTATATTTTCATCCGCACAATGCTCCGTTTTGTGTAGGATGCCTTTGTGGTTTATGTGGACCGCGCCGGCGTCCTCCATTGTACGCATTATTTGCTGGGGATGGTCGTTTGCTGCGGTCCACATGCGGTGGGACTGCTCCCCAATGAGAAACGCCCTACAGTGTTTGGGGTTTGAGCAGCTCCCCCATATTTGCCACTATATGTTTGTGATTTTGTCAAATATGAACTTAGTCTATTTTTCTCTAGAAATATGGCAATAAACACTTTTAGCGCAAATAACAACAAAAGTGACCTGCGTAAATATTTATCGTATTGTATGGAAATAGGCCACTAAATGATATCAGCGCAGTTAACCCCTTCTACCCCGGGCCAGTTTTCGCTCTTCTACCCAGGCCATTTTTTGCAAATCTAACATGTGTCACTTTATGTGGTAATAGCTTTAGAACACTTTTACTTATCTAAGCCATCCTGAGATTGTTTTCTCGTGACACATTGTACTTCATGATAGTCATAAATTTGAGTCAATATATTTCACATTTATAGTATACAAAAAAGAGTTATAGAGGCTTACCCACCTGTAGGTGTGGATAGGTGCTCTTGTCGCGTGTTGACCCACCCAGCCAAAGGATATAAAGAATAGTTTAATATAAAATGTAGCGGCAGGCACTCAACCTGTGGTACCATACAGTAAAGGTGTGGAGGTGTAGATTAAAACTCCAATTTATTTGTAAAATCTACAACCAGACAGATACTCGATGAAAAGGACACATAAAATTGTACATATATGCCACTTCGTAAAATAACTCTAAAAGCTTGCACACAGAATCACATATGTTTAAATAGCGCATCAGCATGCAGGTCCAGATATAAATATTAAGTCCAAAATGGCCCCCTATGGATGGTCACCACTGGAATTTGGCCTATAAATGAGGGCTATTGGAGCCTCTCAATCTATAGCCTCCTGGTTGAGATGTCGAATAATGTAGTCCTTAGTTCATTAGGCTGCAATCGGCAATTATGTATCGTTCTGACAGCTGAATAGCTATTCTGTTTGCATTTGATACTAAGTATTAACTTAGTTTCATTGGCAGCAGTTCTATGCGCTGATAAAATACCAATAGATATTGCAGATGATTACTTATTAGTATAATTTGCCTGTTTTATATTATGTTTAGTAGAGTGCGTACGTTCGTGCATACATAGGTTGGTAGCTGTATAGTAAGTAACTTGTTTGACAGCCCGTACCTCTGCTACCACGTGGCGCCCCACGGAGTGGTCAGTACTAGGGATGAGCGAACTCGAACTGTATAGTTCGGGTTCGTACCGAATTTTGGGGTGTCCGTGACACGGACCCGAACCCGGACATTTTCGTAAAAGTCCGGGTTCGGGTTCGGTGTTCGTCGCTTTCTTCGCGCTTTTGTGACGCTTTCTTGGCGCTTTTTGAAAGGCTGCAAAGCAGCCAATCAACAAGCGTCATACTACTTGCCCCAAGAGGCCATCACAGCCATGCCTACTATTGGCATGGCTGTGATTGGCCAGAGCACCATGTGACCCAGCCTCTATTTAAGCTGGAGTCACATAGCGCCGCCCGTCACTCTGCTCTGATTAGCGTAGGGAGAGGTTGCGGCTGCGACAGTAGGGCGAGATTAGGCAGATTAACTCCTCCAAAGGACTTGATTAACTGATCGATCTGCAGCTGTGGATCATTGAGCTGCTGATCCTCAATTGCTCACTGTTTTTAGGCTGCACAGACCGTTTGTCAGTCTCATTTTTCTGGGGTGATCGGCGGCCATTTTGTGTCTTGTGGTGCGCCAGCACAAGCTGCGACCAAGTGCATTTAACCCTCAATGGTGTGGTTGTTTTTTGGCTAAAGCCTACATCAGGGTGAAGCTGTCACACCAAGTGCATTTAACCAGCAATAGTCTGTTCATTTTTTGGCCATATACAAAATCAGGGGCAAGCTGCGCCTGTCACCAAGTGCATTTAACCCTCAATGGTGTGGTTGTTTTTTGGCTAAAGCCTACATCAGGGTGAAGCTGTCACACCAAGTGCATTTAACCAGCAATAGTCTGTTCATTTTTTGGCCATATACAAAATCAGGGGCAAGCTGCGCCTGTCACCAAGTGCATTTAACCCTCAATGGTGTGGTTGTTTTTTGGCTAAAGCCTACATCAGGGTGAAGCTGTCACACCAAGTGCATTTAACCAGCAATAGTCTGTTCATTTTTTGGCCATATACAAAATCAGGGGCAAGCTGCGCCTGTCACCAAGTGCATTTAACCCTCAATGGTGTGGTTGTTTTTTGGCTAAAGCCTACATCAGGGTGAAGCTGTCACACCAAGTGCATTTAACCAGCAATAGTCTGTTCATTTTTTGGCCATATCCCAGTCTAATTCTGTCACTAAATCCATACCGGTCACCCAGCGCCTAAATACTAGGCCTCAAATTTATATCCAGCTAAATCTGTCCCTAGTGCTGTAGCTGGGCGAGTTATTTAGTGTCCGTTCAAGCACATTTCTTGTTCTGGGTTGAAATACAATTCCCAATTTAGCAATTTCATAATTTAGTGGTTCCTGCTATATCAGAGCTCTTTGAAATCTATCCCAAAAAGGGTATATAATATTGAAGGTGCACATAGGGTCATTCAGAGTAACTTCACACACACCCGCTACTGTGTATTTCCAAGTCTAATTCTGTCACTAAATCCATACCGGTGACCCAGCGCCTAAATACTAGGCCTCAAATTTAATTCCCTCTAAATCTCTCGTTACCCACCGCTGTACTGTTGTTGCTGGGCAAGATATTTAGTGTCCGTCAAAGCACATTTTTTGTTCTGGGTTGAAGTACAATTCCCAATTTAGCAATTTCATAATTTAGTGGTTTCTGCTATATCAGAGCTATTTGAAATCTATCCCAAAAAGGGTATATAATATTGAAGGTGCACATAGGGTCATTCAGAATAACTTCACACACACCCGCTACTGTGTATTTCCAAGTCTAATTCTGTCACTAAACCCATACCTGTCACCCAGCGCCTAAATACTAGGCCTCAAATTTAAATCCCTCTAAATCTCTCGTTACCGTTGTCCTGTTGTAGCTGGGAAAGTTATTTAGTGCCCGTCAAAGCACATTTTTTGTTCTGGGTTGAAGTACAATTCCCAATTTAGCAATTTCATAATTTAGTGGTTCCTGCTATATCAGAGCTATTTGAAATCTATCCCAAAAAGGGTATATAATATTGAAGGTGCACATAGGGTCATTCAGAATAACTTCACACACACCCGCTACTGTGTATTTCCAAGTCTAATTCTGTCACTAAATCCATACCGGTGACCCAGCGCCTAAATACTAGGCCTCAAATTTAATTCCCTCTAAATCTCTCGTTACCCACCGCTGTACTGTTGTTGCTGGGCAAGATATTTAGTGTCCGTCAAAGCACATTTTTTGTTCTGGGTTGAAGTACAATTCCCAATTTAGCAATTTCATAATTTAGTGGTTTCTGCTATATCAGAGCTATTTGAAATCTATCCCTAAAAGGGTATATAATATTGAAGGTGCACATAGGGTCATTCAGAATAACTTCACACACACCCGCTACTGTGTATTTCCAAGTCTAATTCTGTCACTAAACCCATACCTGTCACCCAGCGCCTAAATACTAGGCCTCAAATTTAAATCCCTCTAAATCTCTCGTTACCGTTGTCCTGTTGTAGCTGGGAAAGTTATTTAGTGCCCGTCAAAGCACATTTTTTGTTCTGGGTTGAAGTACAATTCCCAATTTAGCAATTTCATAATTTAGTGGTTCCTGCTATATCAGAGCTATTTGAAATCTATCCCAAAAAGGGTATATAATATTGAAGGTGCACATAGGGTCATTCAGAATAACTTCACACACACGCTTCTGTGCATTTCCAAGTCTAATTCTGTCACTAAATCCATACCGGTGACCCAGCGCCTAAATACTAGGCCTCAAATTTAATTCCCTCTAAATCTCTCGTTACCCACCGCTGTACTGTTGTTGCTGGGCAAGATATTTAGTGTCCGTCAAAGCACATTTTTTGTTCTGGGTTGAAGTACAATTCCCAATTTAGCAATTTCATAATTTAGTGGTTTCTGCTATATCAGAGCTATTTGAAATCTATCCCTAAAAGGGTATATAATATTGAAGGTGCACATAGGGTCATTCAGAATAACTTCACACACACGCTTCTGTGCATTTCCAAGTCTAATTCTGTCACTAAATCCATACCGGTGACCCAGCGCCTAAATACTAGGCCTCAAATTTAAATCCCTCTAAATCTCTCGTTACCCACCACTGTACTGTTGTTGCTGGGCAAGATATTTAGTGTCCGTCAAAGCACATTTTTTGTTCTGGGTTGAAGTACAATTCCCAATTTAGCAATTTCATAATTTAGTGGTTTCTGCTATATCAGAGCTATTTGAAATCTATCCCTAAAAGGGTATATAATATTGAAGGTGCACATAGGGTCATTCAGAATAACTTCACACACACGCTTCTGTGCATTTCCAAGTCTAATTCTGTCACTAAATCCATACCGGTGACCCAGCGCCTAAATACTAGGCCTCAAATTTAAATCCCTCTAAATCTCTCGTTACCCACCGCTGTACTGTTGTTGCTGGGCAAGATATTTAGTGTCCGTCAAAGCACATTTTTTGTTCTGGGTTGAAGTACAATTCCCAATTTAGCAATTTCATAATTTAGTGGTTTCTGCTATATCAGAGCTATTTGAAATCTATCCCTAAAAGGGTATATAATATTGAAGGTGCACATAGGGTCATTCAGAATAACTTCACACACACGCTTCTGTGCATTTCCAAGTCTAATTCTGTCACTAAATCCATACCGGTGACCCAGCGCCTAAATACTAGGCCTCAAATTTAAATCCCTCTAAATCTCTCGTTACCCACCGCTGTACTGTTGTTGCTGGGCAAGATATTTAGTGTCCGTCAAAGCACATTTTTTGTTCTGGGTTGAAGTACAATTCCCAATTTAGCAATTTCATAATTTAGTGGTTTCTGCTATATCAGAGCTATTTGAAATCTATCCCTAAAAGGGTATATAATATTGAAGGTGCACATAGGGTCATTCAGAATAACTTCACACACACGCTTCTGTGCATTTCCAAGTCTAATTCTGTCACTAAATCCATACCGGTGACCCAGCGCCTAAATACTAGGCCTCAAATTTAAATCCCTCTAAATCTCTCGTTACCCACCGCTGTACTGTTGTTGCTGGGCAAGATATTTAGTGTCCGTCAAAGCACATTTTTTGTTCTGGGTTGAAGTACAATTCCCAATTTAGCAATTTCATAATTTAGTGGTTTCTGCTATATCAGAGCTATTTGAAATCTATCCCTAAAAGGGTATATAATATTGAAGGTGCACATAGGGTCATTCAGAATAACTTCACACACACGCTTCTGTGCATTTCCAAGTCTAATTCTGTCACTAAATCCATACCGGTGACCCAGCGCCTAAATACTAGGCCTCAAATTTAAATCCCTCTAAATCTCTCGTTACCCACCGCTGTACTGTTGTTGCTGGGCAAGATATTTAGTGTCCGTCAAAGCACATTTTTTGTTCTGGGTTGAAGTACAATTCCCAATTTAGCAATTTCATAATTTAGTGGTTCCTGCTATATCAGAGCTATTTGAAATCTATCCCAAAAAGGGTATATAATATTGAAGGTGCACATTGGGTCATTCAGAATAACTTCACACACACCCGCTACTGTGTATTTTCAAGTCTAATTCTGTCACTAAACCCATACCTGTCACCCAGCGCCTAAATACTAGGCCTCAAATTTAAATCCCTCTAAATCTCTCGTTACCCACCGCTGTACTGTTGTTGCTGGGCAAGATATTTAGTGTCCGTCAAAGCACATTTTTTGTTCTGGGTTGAAGTACAATTCCCAATTTAGCAATTTCATAATTTAGTGGTTTCTGCTATATCAGAGCTATTTGAAATCTATCCCTAAAAGGGTATATAATATTGAAGGTGCACATAGGGTCATTCAGAATAACTTCACACACACGCTTCTGTGCATTTCCAAGTCTAATTCTGTCACTAAATCCATACCGGTGACCCAGCGCCTAAATACTAGGCCTCAAATTTAAATCCCTCTAAATCTCTCGTTACCCACCGCTGTACTGTTGTTGCTGGGCAAGATATTTAGTGTCCGTCAAAGCACATTTTTTGTTCTGGGTTGAAGTACAATTCCCAATTTAGCAATTTCATAATTTAGTGGTTTCTGCTATATCAGAGCTATTTGAAATCTATCCCTAAAAGGGTATATAATATTGAAGGTGCACATAGGGTCATTCAGAATAACTTCACACACACGCTTCTGTGCATTTCCAAGTCTAATTCTGTCACTAAATCCATACCGGTGACCCAGCGCCTAAATACTAGGCCTCAAATTTAAATCCCTCTAAATCTCTCGTTACCCACCGCTGTACTGTTGTTGCTGGGCAAGATATTTAGTGTCCGTCAAAGCACATTTTTTGTTCTGGGTTGAAGTACAATTCCCAATTTAGCAATTTCATAATTTAGTGGTTTCTGCTATATCAGAGCTATTTGAAATCTATCCCTAAAAGGGTATATAATATTGAAGGTGCACATAGGGTCATTCAGAATAACTTCACACACACGCTTCTGTGCATTTCCAAGTCTAATTCTGTCACTAAATCCATACCGGTCACCCAGCGCCTAAATACTAGGCCTCAAATTTATATCCCGCTGAATTTGAATACAATACATTGGGCCAAATAATATATTTGTTGTTGTGGTGAACCATAACAATGAGAAAAACATCTAGTAAGGGACGCGGACGTGGACATGGTCGTGGTGGTGTTAGTGGACCCTCTGGTGCTGGGAGAGGACGTGGCCGTTCTGCCACATCCACACGTCCTAGTGTACCAACTACCTCAGGTCCCAGTAGCCGCCAGAATTTACAGCGATATATGGTGGGGCCCAATGCCGTTCTAAGGATGGTAAGGCCTGAGCAGGTACAGGCATTAGTCAATTGGGTGGCCGACAGTGGATCCAGCACGTTCACATTATCTCCCACCCAGTCTTCTGCAGAAAGCGCACAGATGGCGCCTGAAAACCAACCCCATCAGTCTGTCACATCACCCCCATGCATACCAGGGAAACTGTCTCAGCCTCAAGTTATGCAGCAGTCTCTTATGCTGTTTGAAGACTCCGCTGGCAGGGTTTCCCAAGGGCATCCACCTAGCCCTTCCCCAGCGGTGAAAGACATAGAATGCACTGACGCACAACCACTTATGTTTCCTGATGATGAGGACATGGGAATACCACCTCAGCATGTCTCTGATGATGACGAAACACAGGTGCCAACTGCTGCGTCTTTCTGCAGTGTGCAGACTGAACAGGAGGTCAGGGATCAAGACTGGGTGGAAGACGATGCAGGGGACGATGAGGTCCTAGACCCCACATGGAATGAAGGTCGTGCCACTGACTTTCACAGTTCGGAGGAAGAGGCAGTGGTGAGACCGAGCCAACAGCGTAGCAAAAGAGGGAGCAGTGGGCAAAAGCAGAACACCCGCCGCCAAGAGACTCCGCCTGCTACTGACCGCCGCCATCTGGGACCGAGCACCCCAAAGGCAGCTTCAAGGAGTTCCCTGGCATGGCACTTCTTCAAACAATGTGCTGACGACAAGACCCGAGTGGTTTGCACGCTGTGCCATCAGAGCCTGAAGCGAGGCATTAACGTTCTGAACCTGAGCACAACCTGCATGACCAGGCACCTGCATGCAAAGCATGAACTGCAGTGGAGTAAACACCTTAAAACCAAGGAAGTCACTCAGGCTCCCCCTGCTACCTCTTCTGCTGCTGCCGCCTCGGCCTATTCTGCTGCTGCCGCCTCGGCCTCTTCCTCCGCCTCTGGAGGAACGTTGGCACCTGCCGCCCAGCAAACAGGGGATGTACCACCAACACCACCACCACCACCTCCGTCACCAAGCGTCTCAACCATGTCACACGCCAGCGTTCAGCTCTCCATCTCACAAACATTTGATAGAAAGCGTAAATTCCCACCTAGCCACCCTCGATCCCTGGCCCTGAATGCCAGCATTTCTAAACTACTGGCCTATGAAATGCTGTCATTTAGGCTGGTGGACACAGACAGCTTCAAACAGCTCATGTCGCTTGCTGTCCCACAGTATGTTGTTCCCAGCCGGCACTACTTCTCCAAGAGAGCCGTGCCTTCCCTGCACAACCAAGTATCCCATAAAATCAAGTGTGCACTGCGCAACGCCATCTGTAGCAAGGTCCACCTAACCACAGATACGTGGACCAGTAAGCACGGCCAGGGACGCTATATCTCCCTAACTGCACACTGGGTAAATGTAGTGGCAGCTGGGCCCCAGGCGGAGAGCTGTTTGGCGCACGTCCTGCCGCCGCCAAGGATCGCAGGGCAACATTCTTTGCCTCCTGTTGCCACCTCCTCCTTCTCGGCTTCCTCCTCCTCTTCTTCCACCTGCTCATCCAGTCAGCCACACACCTTCACCACCAACTTCAGCACAGCCCGGGGTAAACGTCAGCAGGCCATTCTGAAACTCATATGTTTGGGGGACAGGCCCCACACCGCACAGGAGTTGTGGCGGGGTATTGAACAACAGACCGACGAGTGGTTGCTGCCGGTGAGCCTCAAGCCCGGCCTGGTGGTGTGTGATAATGGGCGAAATCTCGTTGCAGCTCTGGGACTAGCCAATTTGACGCACATCCCTTGCTTGGCGCATGTGCTGAATTTGGTGGTGCAGAAGTTCATTCACAACTACCCCGACATGTCAGAGCTGCTGCATAAAGTGCGGGCCGTCTGTTCGCGCTTCCGGCGTTCACATCCTGCCGCTGCTCGCCTGTCTGCGCTACAGCGTAACTTCGGCCTTCCCGCTCACCGCCTCATATGCGACGTGCCCACCAGGTGGAACTCCACCTTGCACATGCTGGACAGACTGTGCGAGCAGCAGCAGGCCATAGTGGAGTTTCAGCTGCAGCACGCACGGGTCAGTCGCACTACAGAACAGCACCACTTCACCACCAATGACTGGGCCTCCATGCGAGACCTGTGTGCCCTGTTGCGCTGTTTCGAGTACTCCACCAACATGGCCAGTGGCGATGACACCGTTATCAGCGTTACAATACCACTTCTATGTCTCCTTGAGAAAACACTTAGGGCGATGATGGAACAGGAGGTGGCCCAGGAGGAGGAGGAGGAGGATGAGGAAGAGGGGTCATTTTTAGCACTTTCAGGCCAGTCTCTTCGAAGTGACTCAGAGGGAGGTTTTTTGCAACAGCAGAGGCCAGGTACAAATGTGGCCAGCCAGGGCCCACTACTGGAGGACGAGGAGGACGAGGATGAGGAGGAGGTGGAGGAGGATGAGGATGAAGCATGGTCACAGCGGGGTGGCACCCAACGCAGCTCGGGTCCATCACTGGTGCGTGGCTGGGGGGAAAGGCAGGACGATGACGATACGCCTCCCACAGAGGACAGCTTGTCCTTACCCCTGGGCAGCCTGGCACACATGAGCGACTACATGCTGCAGTGCCTGCGCAACGACAGCAGAGTTGCCCACATTTTAACCTGTGCGGACTACTGGGTTGCCACCCTGCTGGATCCACGCTACAAAGACAATGTGCCCACCTTACTTCCTGCACTGGAGCGTGATAGGAAGATGCGCGAGTACAAGCGCACGTTGGTAGACGCGCTACTGAGAGCATTCCCAAATGTCACAGGGGAACAAGTGGAAGCCCAAGGCCAAGGCAGAGGAGGAGCAAGAGGTCGCCAAGGCAGCTGTGTCACGGCCAGCTCCTCTGAGGGCAGGGTTAGCATGGCAGAGATGTGGAAAACTTTTGTCAACACGCCACAGCTAACTGCACCACCACCTGATACGCAACGTGTTAGCAGGAGGCAACATTTCACTAACATGGTGGAACAGTACGTGTGCACACCCCTCCACGTACTGACTGATGGTTCGGCCCCATTCAACTTCTGGGTCTCTAAATTGTCCACGTGGCCAGAGCTAGCCTTTTATGCCTTGGAGGTGCTGGCCTGCCCGGCAGCCAGCGTTTTGTCTGAACGTGTATTCAGCACGGCAGGGGGCGTCATTACAGACAAACGCAGCCGCCTGTCTACAGCCAATGTGGACAAGCTGACGTTCATAAAAATGAACCAGGCATGGATCCCACAGGACCTGTCCGTCCCTTGTCCAGATTAGACATTAACTACCTCCCCATAACCATATATTATTGGACTCCAGGGCACTTCCTCATTCAATCCTATTTTTATTTTCATTTTACCATTATATTGCGATGCTACCCAAAGTTGAATGAACCTCTCCTCTGCCTGTGTGCTAGGCCTAAATATATGCCAATGGACTGTTGCAGTGGTGGCTGACATGAAGCCTGATTCTCTGCTATGACATGCAGACTAATTCTCTGCTGACATGAAGCCAGATTGTCTGTTACGGGACCTCTCTCCTCTGCCTGGGTGCTGGGCCTAAATTTATGACCATGGACTGTTGCAGTGGTGGCTGACGTGAAGCCTGATTCTCTGCTATGACATGCAGACTGATTCTCTGCTGACATGAAGCCAGATCGTCTGTTACGGGACCTCTCTGCTCTGCCTGTGTGCTAGGCCTAAATATATGCCAATGGACTGTTGCAGTGGTGGGTGACGTGAAGCCTCATTCTCTGCTATGACATGCAGACTGATTCTCTGCTGACATGAAGCCAGATTGTCTGTTACGGGACCTCTCTGCTCTGCCTGTGTGCTAGGCCTAAATATATGCCAATGGACTGTTGCAGTGGTGGGTGACGTGAAGCCTCATTCTCTGCTATGACATGCAGACTGATTCTCTGCTGTCATGAAGCCAGATTGTCTGTTACGGGACCTCTCTGCTCTGCCTGTGTGCTAGGCCTAAATATATGCCAATGGACTGTTGCAGTGGTGGGTGACGTGAAGCCTCATTCTCTGCTATGACATGCAGACTGATTCTCTGCTGACATGAAGCCAGATTCTCTGTTACGGGACCTCTCTCCTCTGCCTGTGTGGTGCTGGGCCTAAATATATGCCAATGGACTGTTGCAGTGGTGGCTGACGTGAAGCCTCATTCTCTGCTATGACATGCAGACTAATTCTCTGCTGACATGAAGACAGATTCTCTGTTACGGGACCTCCCTCCTCTGCCTGGGTGCTGGGCCTAAATATATGCCAATGGACTGTTGCAGTGGTGGCTGACGTGAAGCCTCATTCTCTGCTATGACATGCAGACTGATTCTCTGCTGACATGAAGCCAGATTCTCTGTTACGGGACCTCTCTCCTCTGCCTGTGTGTGTGCTGGGCCTAAATATATGCCAATGGACTGTTGCAGTGGTGGCTGACGTGAAGCCTCATTCTCTGCTATGACATGCAGACTGATTCTCTGCTGACATGAAGCCAGATTCTCTGTTACGGGACCTCTCTCCTCTGCCTGTGTGTGTGCTGGGCCTAAATATATGCCAATGGACTGTTGCAGTGGTGGCTGACGTGAAGCCTCATTCTCTGCTATGACATGCAGACTAATTCTCTGCTGTCATGAAGCCAGATTGTCTGTTACGGGACCTCTCTGCTCTGCCTGTGTGCTAGGCCTAAATATATGCCAATGGACTGTTGCAGTGGTGGGTGACGTGAAGCCTCATTCTCTGCTATGACATGCAGACTGATTCTCTGCTGACATGAAGCCAGATTGTCTGTTACGGGACCTCTCTGCTCTGCCTGTGTGCTAGGCCTAAATATATGCCAATGGACTGTTGCAGTGGTGGGTGACGTGAAGCCTCATTCTCTGCTATGACATGCAGACTGATTCTCTGCTGACATGAAGCCAGATTCTCTGTTACGGGACCTCTCTCCTCTGCCTGTGTGTGTGCTGGGCCTAAATATATGCCAATGGACTGTTGCAGTGGTGGCTGACGTGAAGCCTCATTCTCTGCTATGACATGCAGACTAATTCTCTGCTGACATGAAGACAGATTCTCTGTTACGGGACCTCCCTCCTCTGCCTGGGTGCTGGGCCTAAATATATGCCAATGGACTGTTGCAGTGGTGGCTGACGTGAAGCCTCATTCTCTGCTATGACATGCAGACTGATTCTCTGCTGACATGAAGCCAGATTCTCTGTTACGGGACCTCTCTCCTCTGCCTGTGTGTGTGCTGGGCCTAAATATATGCCAATGGACTGTTGCAGTGGTGGCTGACGTGAAGCCTCATTCTCTGCTATGACATGCAGACTGATTCTCTGCTGACATGAAGCCAGATTCTCTGTTACGGGACCTCTCTCCTCTGCCTGTGTGTGTGCTGGGCCTAAATATATGCCAATGGACTGTTGCAGTGGTGGCTGACGTGAAGCCTCATTCTCTGCTATGACATGCAGACTAATTCTCTGCTGACATGAAGACAGATTCTCTGTTACGGGACCTCCCTCCTCTGCCTGGGTGCTGGGCCTAAATATATGCCAATGGACTGTTGCAGTGGTGGCTGACGTGAAGCCTCATTCTCTGCTATGACATGCAGACTAATTCTCTGCTGACATGAAGACAGATTCTCTGTTACGGGACCTCTCTCCTCTGCCTGGGTGCCGGGGCCTAAATATCTGAGAATGGACTGTTCCAGTGGTGGGTGACGGGAAGCCAGATTCTCTGCTATGGAACCTCTCTCCAATTGATTTTGGTTAATTTTTATTTATTTAATTTTTATTTTAATTCATTTCCCTATCCACATTTGTTTGCAGGGGATTTACCTACATGTTGCTGCCTTTTGCAGCCCTCTAGCTCTTTCCTGGGCTGTTTTACAGCCTTTTTAGTGCCGAAAAGTTCGGGTCCCCATT
Source organism: Bufo gargarizans (assembly GCF_014858855.1). Classification (NCBI taxonomy): domain Eukaryota; kingdom Metazoa; phylum Chordata; class Amphibia; order Anura; family Bufonidae; genus Bufo; species Bufo gargarizans. The sequence goes on from NC_058082.1 coordinate 455,791,454, forward strand.
GACTTCAATGGGGTTCGGGTTCGGGACGAAGTTCGGATCGGGTTCGGATCCCGAACCCGAACATTTCCGGGATGTTCGGCCGAACTTCTCGAACCCGAACATCCAGGTGTTCGCTCAACTCTAGTCAGTACCTGATTTGTTTTACCTCCCTCCTGTAGATGACTCTAGCTGTGATGTTTCGCTGTCCAGATATACTGGCTGCAACAATATCTTGGTATAATTTGACCATGAAGGTGTAAGGGCGGCGACAATACCTCACGTGGTCCTGGAGATGCTCGGCATCCCACGTACGCACTCTACTAACCATAAAATAAAACAGGCAAATTCTACTAATAAGTAATCATCTGCAATATCTATTGGTATTTTATCAGCGCATAGAACTGCTGCCAATGAAACTAAGTTAATACTTAGTATCAAATGCAAACAGAATAGCTATTCAGCTGTCAGAACGATACATCATTACCGATTGCAGCCTAATGAACTACATTATTCGCCATCTCAACCAGTTACTTATCTCAGACAAAACGATATACTAAACCCAGGAGGCTATACATTAAGAGGCTCCAATAGCCCTCATTTATAGGCCAAAATCCAGTGGTGACCATCCATAGGGGGCCATTTTGGACTTAATATTTATATCTGGACCTGCATGCTGATGCGCCATTTTAACATATGCGATTCTGTGTGCAAGTTTTTAGAGTTATTTTACGAAGTGGCATATATGTACAATTTTATGTGTCCATTTTTATCGAGTATCTGTCTGGTTGTAGATTTTACAAATAAATTGGAGTTTTAATCTACACCTCCACACCTTTACTGTATGGTACCACAGGTTGAGTGCCTGCCGCTACATTTTATATTTCACCTTTATTTGTAAAAAAAAATCCCCAATTTACTAAAAATTTTGAAAAATTCCTAAATGTTCAAATTTCAATTTCTCTACTTTTATACTAGATAGTGATACCTCATATATTAGTTATAACTTTACATTTCCCATTTGTCTACTTCAAAACTGATTTTACAAACTTTGTTAACCCTTTAGGTGTTCCACAAGAATTAATGGAAAATGGAGATGAAGTTTCAGAATTTCACTTCTTTGGGAGATTTTACATTTTAATAATTTTTTCCAGTAGCAATACAAGGATTAACAGCCAAACAAAACTCAATATTTATTACCCTGATTCTGCTGTTTACAGAAACACCCTACATGTGGTCGTAAACTGCTGTATGGCCACACGGCAGGGCGCAGTAGGAAAGGAAGGCCATATGGTTTTTGTAAGGCAGATTTAGTTGAACTGGTTTTTAGATGCCATGTCCCAATTGAAGCACCCCTGATGCACCCTTACAGTAGAAACTCAAAAAATGGACCACATTTTGGAAACTACTGGATAAGGTGCCCGTTTTATTGGCACTATTTTGGGGTACATATGATTTTTTTACTGCTCTATATGACATTTTTTGTGAGGCAAGGTAACCAAAAAATGTATGATTTGGCACAGTTTTTTTTTTTTTTTTAACAACATTCATCTGGCAGTTTAGATCATGCGATATTTTTATAGAGCAGGTTGTTACAGACGCAATGATATCGAATATGTCTACTTTCTATGATGTTTGTTTCAGTTTTACATAATAAAGCATTTTTTAAAACAAAAATTTGGTTTTTGCATCTCCATTTTCTGAACACCTTATTTATTTTATTTTTCTACCGATTATCTTGTGCAGGGGCTTGTTTTTTTGGGTACATATGATTTTTTTGATCATTCATTATTACACTTTATGGGGCAAGGTGACCAAAAAATTGGTTGTTTTGGCGGAGTTTTTATTTATTTATTTTTACAGTGTTTACCTGAGGGATTAGGTCATGTGACTTTTTTATAGAGCAGATCGTTACAGACGAGGCAAAACCTAATATGTCTACTTTTTCTTATTTATTCAAGTTTTACACAATAATAGCATTTTTCAAACCGAAATAATGATATTTTAGTGTATCCATAGTCTGAGAGCCATAGCCTTTTTTTTTTTTTTTTTGACCAATTGTCCTAGGTAAGAACTCCTTTTTTTGCGGTATGAGGTGACGGTTTGATTGGTGCTATTTTGGGGGGTATATGCCTTTTTGATCGCTTGGTGTTGCAATTTTTGTGATGTTTTTTATTTTTTATTTTTTATTGTGTTCACCTGAGGGGTTAGGTCATGTGAAATTTTTATAGAGCTGGTTGTTACGAACGTGGCGATACCTAATAAGTTTTGAAACAAAAAATTATGTTTTAGTGTCTCCATGTTCTGAGAGCTATATATATATATATATATATATATATATATATATTTATATTGTTTTTGGGATTGTCTTAGGTAGGGGCTCATTTTTTGCGGGATGAGGTTATGGTTTTATTGATACTATTTTGTGGGACATACGCCTTTTTGATCGCTTCGTGTTGCACTTTTTGTGATGTAAGGTGACAAAAATTGATTTTTTTTACATTTTGCCTTTATTTTTTATGGTGTTTATCGGATAGGGTGGATCATGTGATATATTTATAGAGCCGGTCATTACGGATGCAGTGATACCTAATGTATGTTTTTTTCAGTTTTTTATTATAAAATAAGGAGAAAGGGGCGTTTTACTTCTTTTTTTACTTTATTAATTTTATTACTTCATTCATTTTATTAAAAACACTTTTTTTACCTTTTTTTTTTTTTTACTTTATTTCTGATGTTCACTTTTGGGTGTCTGATCCCCTCTGCAATGCATTTAAATACATTTATGGTCAGACGTCGGCGTACGCAGAGACTCCCGCCCTGAGCAAGGTGGCTGAATTATGCCGGGAGCCACGGCGAGGGTACACCAAGAAAGGGGGCATACCCAGTGGAACCTGAAAAAAGGGGCGGGAGGGAGGGGCGTGATGCTCGGGCGCCTGGCTGGAAGGTAACGAGGGGTATAAATGACCAGACGCCCCTCCCACAAATGCAGGCTGGTAACAGCCTTACCTATTTATGGTCAGGGCTAGGAAGACGTCGGCGTACGCAGAGACTCCCGCCCTGAGCAAGGTGGCTGAATTATGCCGGGAGCCACGGCGAGGGTACACCAAGAAAGGGGGCAAAAGCAACAATTAGGTACAATTCTTTATTATGTGGATTACAAAGCCAAGGAACAAAAGGCACGGGATATCTCTACTTGAGGATCAGGGATGTATCTAGTGTAACAAGAGGACCGCCACCGCCCCATGCTCCGAATGACGTGAGCTGGCACCTGATGCCGTGATGCAGCTGAAGCCGCCCCTATGCGGAAAGAATGCCCTGATATTACTTTGGGGTCGTAACCTAGGCCTTGGGCGAGAGCACGGATATAGGATATGAACCGCGTGGCATTAAGGGGTTTGCCTGCGTGCGGCAGGAGTGGGCTGTCTGGAGAAGAGACCTGAATGTGTGATAACAATTGGTGCAGCACCTGAACTGGGCACCACTTGTTGGTAGTCGGATAAAATCTGATTGCGGTGGGGGGACCCGTCTGACTGGTTTTGGTGGAGGGTAGGAGGAGAGTGTAGCAACCTCGGCCCCATGACAGATGTTGTTTCAACGGGTGGCCCTGACGGTTTGGCCCGGCTAGGACTTCCCAGGGCCTAAGAAACCCATAAAAAATAAGATACATGGCCGCTTTCAGGCTCAAGCTAGTGGAGGGCCCAAAAGGATTACCGTCCAATGATGAGGAGAGAGCCCTAAACAATTCGCTAGACACAGGTTGCCTACGGCTATGGGACCCCTTACCCTCCTTTTGAATACCCCGAAGGGTGGCCTTAATGGCCTGAACAGAGAAAAAGGACCCGCGGTGAGGATCATCCAGCATGAAGTGGTGTTGTAGTCCGGCTAAATAGAGTTTGATGGTATTGTGTGACAGAGATAGTTGGTAGTGACAATGAGCTAAGAAGGCCATGATGTGGGAAGTTTCGGAATGATGACCCCTTGGATGACTCCTGGAGAAATTATCAAACGCTCTCAAGCCGGCCTGATAATTCCTCGCCGTATTACGCGACAGACTTTCTGACCAGACCCTTGGCTTTGTCTATGAGGGAATCTAGTCCAGAGTGAGGGTGCTGAAATGGGACACGGGCGCTCCTGACCGATCCGCGTCGGGCATTTCCTGGAAAAAAAACTGAAAATTAAAGCGGGAAAGAGCGTCCGCGGCCCTATTCTGCTCGCCTGATATGTGAACACACCGAAAATGAAAATTGTGGCGGAGGGACAGCCAGACTAGTTTGCGCAACAAGGCCATGATCTTGAATGACTGGGCCCTGCCTTTGTTGACAATGTCCACCAAGGTCTGACTATCCGTGACAAAAGACACAGAAGAATTAGACCAATGGTGACCCCAAACCTGAGCTGCCGCCACGACGGGATACAGTTCCAGGAGGGGAGAGGATTTGAGAGCAGCTGGATCTGAGGCCAACTCTGGCGGCCATCCGGCGGCCAGCCAATGGGACCTAAAAATGGCAGCAAACCCGAAGGACCCCGCGGCATCAGAGAAGACAAGGGGAGAAGAGGAGTCCCACTGTGGAACGAAAAGCGAAATGCCATTCCAATTGGATAGGAAACTGTTCCACATGAACAGGTCCGCGATGGCCTGACCGTCGAGATGGACGACAGAATCCTGCTCTGGAGCGGAGGGCAAAAGACATAACAATCTGGCAAGAAAGGCCCTGCCTTGAGGCATGATTCTGGTGGCGAAATTAAGCATCCCCAGCAAGGATTGCAACTCGACCTTGGTCAAAGAGTGGGACCGGACTGCTTGAGCGATGGCTGAGCGAATCCTGAGCAATTTCTCGCTGGGGAGGCTAGCCTCCATCTTGATTGTATCTAGAATGATGCCCAAGAAGGTGATCTTGGTGGCCGGACCCTCAGTCTTGGCGGCAGCGACAGGGACCTGAAGACGGGAAAAAATATCCAATAGAGTGTGGGGAATGGATGGGACCTGTCTAGGTCTTTCTACCATAAGGAAGTCATCCAGGTAGTGGACGACCATGGATAACCCGCCATGATGGATGAGGATCCAGTGTAGGGCTTTGGCCAGTTGTTCGAAAAGCCACGGGCTACTTTTAGACCCGAAGGTGAGCCGGTTGGCGAAGTAGAAATTATCCGCCCACTTCAAGCCATAATACTTCCAAAGCTGTGGATGGATAGGAAGCTACTTGAAAGCATCAGCTATATCTACCTTAGCCAACCAAGCCCAGGCCCCTGCTTGCAGAATGTACTGAATGGCCTCATCAACCGAAGAATATTGCATTGAATATTCCTCGGAGGGAATGAGTGAATTTAGACTAGGAATGGCCGACATATGAGGCGCAGAGAGATCGTAAATGAGAGCTTTTTATTGGACGAATGCTTAGTAACAAGTCCAATGGGACTGATGCGCCATGATTGGAATGGAATTTCCAAAAAAGGACCAATGACAAACCCTTTGTCGGCTTCCAATTGGATGAGAGAGGTGACTGCCTCGGGATCGCTGGCAGCGGATAACAGATTAGGGCCCGTCCAGCAGCCCTGGGGGAGTGTAATGAGGCCGGTATGAAAACCTTCTCTGAACCCATCCAACAAGGAGACAAAAGGCCGATCAGGGTGGTCCCGCAGAAGAGCAGCCAATAACCCCAAATTAATGTTGGCCAGTCAGGAATCCTTGGCTGTCCTCCTGGGACAGGAGGGACGGGGATGGGCCCGAAAACAAAGAGAACAAATGTGGAGCGCACGGCAGGAATTAAAGGCACATCCCTTGGCATTAAAATTATTGCATACCTGGCTGCTACCGAGATACACAATTGGTCTGCCCAGCTTATCTAATGAAGTGGAAGACCTGGAGGACCCGGAAGGACCTGCCGAGGGAGCTGACTGTGGGGCTTGCACCGGATTAGTACACCACTCAGTGGAATGAAAAATAGACTGGCAGATAGCACAGAGAGGGGCCTTGAGACCCGCAAAATGCCGGCAAAACAATTCCATGTCCAAGTCTGCCCAGTTAGACACGAACTGGAACTGATTCAGAGCAGCCGCGGCTTTAGCCGAAAAAGAACGATGGTAATCGTAGAAAGCCGTTCCGCCGTATTTGTGCCCTAAGTCCGTAATCCGGTACAAGTAAGTGTCCAGCTCTTCCCTGCGATCTGGCTGAGCGGAACACACCACGTCCCTGTAGAGGCAAAAGGCCAGTACAAACTCGGAAATAGATAACTTCCTATTAAGCCGAGCATCCTTAGCCTTCAACACTACGGAAACCTCTCCGCAGTTGATGACCCGATTCTCCGAAATATCCTGGGAGGCAATAAGAATGGACGCCAGATTCACGTCCTTGCCCGCCAGGATATCCTTTTTAATATGCTCCGGGACAAAGTGGGAAGGGGCGATCTGAGGAGTGGCAGAAGGCCTACCTGCAACGTCCAGAGGAATGGCAGGGGTGACTGCCGAACCTGGAAATTGCGGTGAGACTGCGGGCCTGGTTTCCAAAACTGCTACCCTAGCCTGAATGTCCAAAACCGAGCCAGCCAGACCACTGATGGACGACTGGATCTGAGCTAGGGCCAGCTGTATGGAATCGAAGTTGGAATGGTCCGCCATCGGAACCGGGGCCGTCATCAGCAGGCGATACAACTCAGCCTTGCGGGCAGACGCCGGATGCCGTATCCCCCTGCGATTAAGTTCGGCGACCAATCTCGGCACCGTCCAACTTCTCAACGATGTGCCACTGTTGTGCCCTGAGACGGGAGTTCCTGGCATGGAGATGTTATCATCCATATCGGAGGAGACGTGAGACATACTTGACCTGAGAAAAAAGATGAATAATGTACACCTAGAAAACGACAGGTACAGATGGATGCGGAGAGAGCGGACGGAAGAATTGTGAAAAAGAATGAAGGTGAGTAAAAATGCCCATCGGACGAAAAGACCTACCTGGTAGGACACGAATAGATTTGGAAGCACGGCTCCAAAACCCCAATTGCTTAAGTTGGAGCTAATGAAAGGAAAATGACCCTGAGTATGAACCGATGTTTGACCCTGCCCCAATAACCATCTTTAACTGACTTACCAGAGAGCGCCTCAGAATTGCCTGGCCGAAACGTAGGAAAACGTAAAACTAAAAGCCAATCTAAAGGGAGGAACAACACAACGTCAGAATTAAAAGAAAATATACGAGCCCCCTGGAGAACCAGGAGACATTGAGACCCTGGGCGATCCAGGAGACACAGACACCCTGGGCGATCCAGGCACATTGAGACCCTGGGCGATCCAGGAGACACAGACACCCTGGGCGATCCAGGCACATTGAGACCCTGGGCGATCCAGGAGACACAGACACCCTGGGCGATCCAGGAGACACAGACACCCTGGGCGATCCAGGAGACACAGACACCCTGGGCGATCCAGGAGACACAGACACCCTGGGCGATCCAGGAGACACAGACACCCTGGGCGATCCAGGAGACACAGACACCCTGGGCGATCCAGGAGACACAGACACCCTGGGCGATCCAGGAGACACAGACACCCTGGGCGATCCAGGAGATACAGACACCCTGGGCGAACCCAGGATAGCGTAAACCACATGGAGGGACCGAAAAAACGCAAAACTAAAATGGTGATAAAGCAGAGGAACGGGCCGGACGACATGCGAATGTTGCTCTGCGTTACCAATACCTAAATGGAGCCAGACCAACCGCTGAAATAGCTCGCCGGACAACTGCAGAACGCTAGAAAAGTGACTCATGCTACCATATTCCTAGAAAAACTACCCATGCTGCCAACTCTCCACAAGGACCCATCCACGATGCCATGGCGACCAACCCCACTCCAGAGTCATATACACACCGGATCCGAACCTGACTAAACGCCTAACAACACCCAATTGACCCTTGCTACATGTGCTGCACTGATGCTGCCACAATTATTGTTAGCGCAGCATCGCACTGCATGTATTCAACCGCTGGAATACCATCAAATGAACTCCTTTTCCAGAGTGTAATGCTACTTTCGCCTAAAAGAGCGCCTGGTCTAAGCCTTTATATAATATAAAACTTGCTGGAGTGTCACCGTATGACTATTGTGTCAGCCTGCCTGAGCAGCCCACACATCTCAGAGCGGAGAGGCAAAACATAGTACTGTGACGCCGCTCCCCGCCCCCGTCACCTGAACCAGCGAGGGGGATCCGTGCTGGGGGAGAGCGGCGTCTAAAACCAGCCCCGGGTGCTGGAAACCGGCTGGGAGAGGAGCTGAGCTAGACCGAAGCTAGCCGAGCCCTGATTACCTGGGAGCCAGACGATCGGCGATCCAGAATTCGGTGGCGCATGCGCAGAAGACCGGAAGCCACTTGGACGGACGAAATGAGGAAGCGCGATACGCAGGAGATGCGTGATGCTCGGGCGCCTGACTGGAAGGTAACGAGGGGTATAAATGACCAGACGCCCCTCCAACAAATGCAGGCTGGTAACAGCCTTACCTATCTGTATTGTAAAGCATTGCCTGTTTGTGTACTTCAGTGAGTAGTACACTAACAGGTTGCCTAGGAGACCCAGCCTGAGGCTGGATCTCCTCGGCACTCGTAGAAGGCTAGTCCCGATGCCGTGCAAGGCATTGCAAAGCCCCCCACAGCAACAGCGCGGGGACTCGATGCGCTCCCTCACCCGACACAAAGCCCTTCTATGTCGCGGTCAGCGCGGACCGCGGCATGGAAGGGATTAATCCGCCGGCATAGGCTTTTACAGCGATGCCGGCGGCTTCAGCAGGGGCCTGGCTACCAGGGACTGCCAGGTCCCTGCAGTGATCGCGCATGCACCGCTCTGGTACCCGTCCGATCACCATGACGTACTATTACGTCAAATTGTGGCAAAGCAGTGGCTTCCATGACGTAATAGTACGTCATGTGTTGGAAAGGGGTTAACAGGAAAAGTGACCTGCGTATATATGTATCTTTTTTTACAGAAAAAAGCCACTAAAGGCTTTTCAACATAGCACTTACTCCCCAATAACTAATTGCTGGAATGGCAGAGCTGTATTATGAGACTATCTGGATCCCCAAGTAATGTTTCACTTCACTTGTAAATCCCTAGCATCTTCACACGTCTCTCCCTGACTGTGAAATGATTCCTCTCACTATCCTTTCCCTGCACTAGTTAATCGCTTCTTTCCTTTTTTTTTTTTAACAATTAATTTTTCTTTCACTCTCCCTAGTGCCTGCATACACGTTTGTCCCTGAACAAAGTACAGTAGTGAATGGCAGACTCTAAGATGGCTGCCATATTTATAGGGCTGTGACATCACCGGCCTTCCCAGAGTTCCTTGCCCCATGTCCTCATATGTGTAGCCATCATTGTAGCCGGCTAGCTGCCAAGTTAGGAAAAATTTTGATTTTGTTACCATGAAGCGTGAGGAAATTCACATTCGTTCAGAATACAAATTTTCCTGAAATTCGGAACGAATTCGACTTTGTCAGCTTCGATTCGCTCATCTCTAGTCATACCAGTGGAATAGGTATGCTTATTTTCTAATCTGTGGTTGCTACAAAAGCTATATGATTTTGTGTGGGGTAAGATTTCACAAAAGACTTGAACTTGGTCACATCCAGATGGCAGTGTCCCATGAGTTGCATATTCCACAAAGTATCACTTCTGGAGTGTTCCAGCATGGTAGGACTATCAATCCCTAAGGCCTTATGCACACAACCGTTGTTTTGGTCTGCATCCGAGCTGCCGTTTTTTGCGGCTCGGATGCGGACCCATTCACTTCAATGGGGTCGCAAAAGATGCGGACAGCACTCCGTGTGCTGTCCGCATCCGTTGCACCATTCCGTGGCCCCGCCAAAAAAATATAGCATCTCCTATTTTTGTCCATTTTGCGGACAAGAATAGGCATTTCTACAACGGGTGACTTCCATTTTTTGCGGATCCGCGGTTTGCGTACCAGAAAAACGTCACGGTCGTGTGCATGTATCCTAATAGTCTGACGATGTAGGGATCGTACAGAACAGCATAATACTTTAATGGGGACCATGCAGCAGACACAAAAATTTTTGTTTCTATGTGAACCAGGAGATTACAGAACAATTGGTTATATGCCCATGCACCTGCAATATGAACTCTGTATCTTGGTGCCTACTTCATCATGCATATATACAGGAACGGCGAAGAACCGTGTACTGTTGAGAGTGATTCACATTGTGCCTGTACATAGAAGGAATCTGAGAGGAGATAGAGCTCCTTCAACGTCCTTAAATGGGATCATTATGGAGGTTGGTGGGGGTTATGGAGTGGAAAGGGGTATCATGTTGGGTTCACATACAACCCTCCATCTGTTTCCAATCTGCTCCAGGTTGCAATGGGACCAGACAACATGAACATTGAAATTCCTGGAAGCTCATATAAGGTGTTTGGAATGGACATCTCATTCCCCGCATGAACCAACTTAGTATCTAATGACCAAAACACAATAGCGAAGACTCATGCCACACCAAATTTTAATAGCCGTCTCTGAAGTTGTCTTGTAATTCATAATTACACTATTATATCTACACGAATGAAACCTATAGTCTTTCTAAATACTTGCATCTGTCCTAGCATGTGGAGGTTTTTCATCCCTGCTTTAGTGTTTCATGGTTGCTTAGCAACCAAAACAATTAGCATTTTCTATTATTGTTTTATTGTAGCTGCATTAGCAGAAATTCACTTAATCACGTCTGTAGCAACTTACCAATGATCAAATTGTTGCATCATCTTTGCCTGCGGGCAACTTTCATTTGCATGGGAAACGATTTTTCTGCCAACCTCATTCATAATTGAAAGTGTCTGGCAAACAGAATGTATAATATAAGACAAAATTCATTATTCCCCTGCATCAATATTAATTATATTTATTGGAGTCAATGAGTTTTCAACTCCAATTAGTCAAAGTTATTCATTAGCAATCTGCTAATGCATGGCAGGATCTGGAGTTTAAGGAGGTTTGTTAACTATATTCTCTGTATATTCTGTTTTAAAAACATGAATGAAGATAAAGAAACAGAAATAAAATGTTTTTTCTATTATGTAGCTAAAATCATGAAAAAACATGTTACGCAGTGGATGTGGACCGACTGAACAGATTTTACTTAGGGCTACTCCTAAGGGCATTATCTTGACAGTACCCTGGTCTTTACCTTTTGAACCCTATAGAGGGATCTGGAATTCCAGGCCACTACCTTCTGGAGTGTCCACTGTTTGTTCAAAAGCTGACCCAGAGAGGTCAAGACACTGGTGCAGAACACTGAGGGATAAGGCACACCATAGTCAGGAACAGGCCGAGGTCAGGGCAGGCAGCAAGGAATCAATATCCAGAGGCAACAGGCAGAAAGTGGTACATGGGCATAACATAATACAGTGCATCTTTGCTGGACACTAACAGACTAGAACCTATTGCTCAGGCACCCACCACTGTGGGAGGATTCCTTATATCCCCTAGCAAGGTCTGTGATAGGCTAGTGAAAACTATGGTTTGTGCCTGTTGATTCTTTAAGAACCTGGGAGGTAGCATGTGTGTCCCATACAAGCAGAGAAAATCCACTAAGAGACAGGCTGCAGCCTGCACAGAGAGGAGAGAGGTGAAGCAGCCAGCAGAATTAGAGGGAAGGCAGTTGAGCAGAGCAATGCCTGTCAGAGAGAGGTGGCGCAATGGGCATGGAACTACACCATAATAGAATGAATCTTATATCTACATCACCTCAGTTGACTGCTTCATGTTCTTGAGAAGTGCTACTAAAATGTTTGCTGACTTATTATGACCAGTGGTGGATTATAAAATGGGCGGTTTGGGCAGCTGCCCAGGGCCTGAGACTCATTGAGGGCCAAAGGCTGCCCAAATACAGAAAAAAGCTAATTGTGGCAAGTGTGGCTGCTGCAGGCCAATCCACTCTTCACAGTTAGCGGGTCACCTGTTTTCAGCAGTCGAATGCAGTTTCTTACTGGTGGGCCCCCAGCAGTACAGAGTGTGATGTGCTGAATTTACTTATGTGTGGGAGTATGATAACTTCACATCCCGTTCTTCCAGCAGAGGTAGATAGAGGAGAGGTTCCACATGCAGCTGCCACTACAAGGATGCAGCAGGTGAGTTGATTTCCCCAGGGCATGTCTTTTAGCAGAGGAAATGTTGGGTTATGTGCCAGGAGTTTGGTAATATAGCTTTAGGACATTGAACTTCGGCAATTAAGTAAAGAATCCACAGCACTCAAGCTTCTATCATTGAAAGTTACAGAACTTTTATTTCATGAGGTAACTTATAGTGTTGATCGAGCACCAAAGCGCTTGTGTGCTCTGGTGCACTTTGCGATACTCGGGTGCTCTACAGAGCACCCAAGCACAATGGAAGTCAATGGGAGAACCCGAGCATTAAACCAGGCACCCCCTGTTCTGAAGAGGGGAGGGTGTCGAGACTCTAGTTAGGCTTAGGAGTCCTAGCTCTGACTCCATATATAGCTATGTCCATATGTGGAGTCAGTGCTTTGGGACACCCAGTGTATTTAAATCTAATTTAGCCTCTATTTCTGAAGTTTCAAAGAGTTCGAGACTTCAAATCAGACGGGATTTGAACTCACAACCTTCTACATTACAGCCAAGAACCTTAACCACTACACTATAGAGCTGCATGGCCAGTTATTAAAATAAATATACACTCACCTAAAGAATTATTAGGAACACCTGTTCTATTTCTCATTAATGCGATTACTAAGTCAACCAATCACATGGCAGTTGCTTCAATGCATATAGGGTTGTGGTCCTGGTCAAGACAAACTCCTGAACTCCAAACTGAATGTCAGAATGGGAAAGAAAGGTGGGCTACAACAGCAGAAGACACCACCGGGTACCACTCATCTCCACTACAAAGAGGAAAAAGAGGCTACAGTTTGCACAAGTTCACCCAAATTTGGACTGTTGAAGACTGGAAAAATGTTGCCTGGTCTGATGAGTCTCGATTTCTGTTGAGACATTCAAATGGTAGAGTCCGAATTTGGCGTAAACAGAATGAGAACATGTATCCATCATGCCTTGTTACCACTGTGCAGGCTGGTGGTGGTGGTGTAATGGTGCAGGGGATGTTTTCTGGGCACACTTTAGGCCCCTTAGTGCCGATTGGCCATCGTTTAAATGCCACGGGCTACCTGAGCATTGTTTCTGACCATGTCCATCCCTTTATGACCACCATGTACCCATCCTCTGATGGCTACTTCCAGCAGGATAATGCACCATGTCACAAAGCTCGAATCATTTCAAATTGGTTTCTTGAACATGACAATGAGTTTACTGTACTAAAATGGCCCCCACAGTCACCAGATCTCAACCCAATAGAGCATCTTTGGGATGTGGTGGAAAGGGAGCTTTGTGCCCTGGATGTGCATCCCTCAAATCTCCATCAACTGCAAGATGCTATCCTATCAATATGGGCCAACATTTCTAAAGAATGCTATCAGCACCTTGTTGAATCAATGCCACGTAGAATTAAGGCAGTTCTGAAGGCAAAAGGGGGTCCAACACCGTATTAGTATGGTGTTCCTAATAATTCTTTAGGTGAGTGTATATATGAGACTTCTGCTGTATAGGAATACTTACTAGTAGTAAGTATTCCTATACAGCAGAAGTCTCATATTTTATTTTATTTTTAGTAACTGGCCATGCAGTTCTATAGTGCAGTGGTTAAGGTTCTTGGTTGTAATGTAGAAGGTTGTGAGTTCAAATCCCTTCAGAATTAGAGGCTAAATTTAATTTAAACATACATATATATATATATATATATATATGTTTTAGCCATAATATATTTACATATATTATTATATATTTAGAATATAAATATTCTAAATTCGAGACATCACTTCATGCACAATAGGCAATATAACTTGGTCAGACCACGCACCAGTGACACTTAGAATAAAAAAAACTATACCCATCCAACTCATACATATGGAGAAACAACACATTTGTTATGTCACACTCAGATAACAAAAAAAAGATTGATGAATTAATCAAAATAATTCTTCAGCATAAATGCCCCTTCGGTAGAAAATCCGTTAGCAATATGGACAGCAGCAAAAGCATACATAAGAGGTGTATTAAATTAACACCTCCCTCACAGTACAAATGACTCTCAGAGATGAAAATATGAAACTCCATGAACTTTTAGTTGGCCAATTCATCAAACAATCTAACATAACACAAATAAACTACTATTCAGACTTTAATAAACCTTCTAGGCTAATGTGCATGAAAGCAAAAGGCATAAGAATAAAAAATAGGATCCACAACCTAAAAACGAATCCTACAGGCACTATTACTTCTAATCCAATTGAAATAGTTAAAGAAATAGCGGAATACTATAAATCCTTGTATAACCTACAATCGGACAAGTCAGTTAAGCACCCATCTCAAGAAGAAATAAATATGTATCTAGACGACTGTTCACTACCCCACATCGACTCAATTGGGAAATCAAAATTAGCAGAACCCATTGCGGAGTTGGAAGTTAGCCAAATTATAAATAAGTAGTGTTGAGCGAACTTTTGTTTTAAGTTCGGCGTCTAAAGTTCGGGTTTGGGTTATCGAAGAATCGCGTTATGGATTCCGCAGAATCCTTAACGTGATTTTTCGATAACCCGAACTTTAGACACCGAACTTAAAACAAAAGTTCGCGCAACACTATAAATAAGCTAAAAATCAGAAAATCTCCTGGACCAGATGGTTTCACCTCAGAATTTTACCAGCTTTTTAGCGAATCACTGACTCCCTATATAACCTCAGCTTTCAACAAAACATTCACGACAGGTACATTCCCAAAATAAATGCTAACTGCATGCATCATTACACTTCCTAAGCCAGGAAAAAAACTGGATTGCCCAGGTAATCTCCGTTCCATATCCCTACTAAACGAAGACATAAAGATTTATGCAAAAATACTAGCAGTAATACTTAAAAGTTACATGCCCAAACTGATTAACCAAGACCAAATAGGATTCACACCTGGAAGACAAGCACAAGACAGAACCAGGAAAGTTCTAAACTTATTGATTAAAGCCAAACAAAACAAAAAGCCCTCCCTGTTATTATCCCTAAACATGGAGAAGGCTTTTGATCGAGTGAACTGGACATACATGAAAAAGGTGTTAAAGAAAATTTGATCTACCCGACCCATATATTAAAGCAGTAATGTCTATGTATTCAGCCCCCTCAGCCAGAGTATTATTCAATGATGTACTTTCAGACTATTTTAACATTATGAACGGCACCAGACAGGGGTGCCCATTGTCACCTCTTCTTTTCGTGCTCTCCATAGAACCACTAGCAGAACAAATAAGGAAAAACAAAGACATCAATGGCATAACCTCCGCAGGCATTGAAAATAAAATTAACCTATTTGCAGACAACATATTGATGACTGACTAAACCTGAAACTTCCTTAACCAACCTCCAGATAGAATTAGAAAAATACAGTAAAGTATCATACCACAAAATAAACCCATCAAAATCACATATTTACGATATGAACATTCCCCAACGAGAAAAAGAAAGATTAGCAAAAAGAATTCCATACACCTGGAACAAAAACTCGATAACTTATCTAGGAGTTAATTTAGCACAGGACAGCAAAACCATCATAACTGAAAATTTACCAAAAATAATGGAAAATACAAAAAAAGAATAGACAATTATTTGAAGTCAAGCTGGAGTTGGTTTGGCAGACTAACATTATATAAAATGTTCATTCTCCCAAAACTGATTTACATTCTCAGAGTTCTGCCAATATCCATACCCAAACAATTTCTACTAAAACTCCAATCACAAATGACCAGCTTCATATGGAATACAAAAAGACCTAGAATAGCCGCATACATACTCCAAAAGAAAACGGTTAATGGAGGTATCTCACTCCCAAACATCCTAGCGTGCTATAAGGCAAACTTGCTTAAACAGTTGGCAGAGTGGTTTAAGCCCCCAGAAGACCAAAAACAATAGGGAATTGGCCAATAGACCAAAAACAATGTAGAGAATTGGCACCATGTAGTCGTGAACAATGAAAGAACAAGAAGTAAATCCCACCCCCTGACCCCAACGGTTAAAGCAGCACTTGAATCCTGGAAAACTAGAGAATTCTCTCACATCGACCAAAGAGAAATGATAACCCACAAAATTCCCCTCATATCACTAAAATCCTACCTCGGAGCAAACTCCCTTTCAGAATGGTCCGAAAAAGGCGCAACATTTGTACAAAAAAATAAGAAGTTTTGACTCCATAAAAAAACAATTTAACTTAGATACAAAAGAACTCAAAACTTACCAAAAACTTTCAAATCATTTAACCAAATTCCCTATCCAAGAGACTCGGCTACCTAGTGTCATCTCGGATTTAACTACGAACACTACACAAAACAAAAAAGAAAATACCAAAGAATTGTACGACATATATAATAAAAATTCACAACCTACAAAGTTACACTACCGTGACAAGTGGTTTAATCCGAGTAAATGTATCATTTTAAAGGAAAAATACGTTGAATTTTTCACGGTGTCAACAAATCCCCAAAAAGTTGGGACAAGTAGCAATAAGAGGCTGGAAAAAGTAAATTTGAGCATAACGAAGAGCTGGAAGACCAATTAACACTAATTAGGTCAATTGGCAACATGATTTGGTATAAAAAGAGCTTCTCAGAGTGGCAGTGTCTCTCAGAAGCCAAGATGGGTAGAGGACCACCAATTCCCACAATGTTGCGCAGAAAGATAGTGGAGCAATATCAGAAATGTGTTACACAGCGAAAAATTGCAAAGACTTTCCATCTATCATCATCAACTGTGCATAACATCATCCGAAGATTCAGAGAATCTGGAACAATCTCTGTGCGTAAGGGTCAAGGCCGTAAAACCATACTGGATGCCCGTGATCTCCGGGCCCTTAAACGACACTGCACCGCAAACAGGAATGCTACTGTAAAGGAAATCACAGAATGGGCTCAGGAATACTTCCAGAAACCATTGTCAGTGAACACAATCCACCGTGCCATCCGCCGTTGCCAGCTGAAACTCTACAGTGCAAAGAAGAAGCCATTTCTAAGCAAGATCCACAAGCTCAGGCGTTTTCACTGGGACAGGGATCATTTAAAATGGAGTGTGGCTAAATAGAAGACTGTTCTGTGGTCAGACGAGTCACGATTCGAAGTTCTTTTTGGAAATCTGGGACGCCATGTCATCCGGACCAAAGAGGACAAGGACAACCCAAGTTGTTATCAACGCTCAGTTCAGAAGCCTGCATCTCTGATGGTATGGGGTTGTGGGGTTGCATGAGTGCGTGTGGCATGGGCAGCTTGCATGTCTGGAAAGGCACCATCAATGCAGAAAAATATATTCAGGTTCTAGAACAACATATGCTCCCATCCAGATGTCATCTCTTTCAGGGAATACCCTGCATTTTTCAACAAGATAATGCCAGACCACATTCTGCATCAATCACAACATCATGGCTGCGTAGGAGAAGGATCCGGGTACTGAAATGGCCAGTCTGTAGTCCAGATCTTTCACCTATAGAGAACATTTGGAGCATCATAAAGAGGAAGGTGCAACAAAGAAGGCCCAAGACGATTGAACAGTTAGAGGCCTGTATTAGACAAGAATGGGAGAGCATTCCTATTTCTAAACTTGAGAAACTGGTCTCCTCGGTCCCCAGACGTCTGTTGAGTGTTGTAAGAAGAAAAGGAGATGCCACACAGTGGTGAAAATGGCCTTGTCCCAACTTTTTGGGGATTTGTTGACACCAGGAAATTCTGATTCAACATATTTTTCCTTAAAATGGTACATTTTCTCAGTTTAAACTTTTGTTCCGTGATTTATGTTCTATTCTGAATAAAATATTAGAAGTTGGCACCTCCACATCATTGCATTCAGTTTTTATTCACGATTTGTATAGTGTCCCAACTTTTTGGGAATCCGGTTTGTATATAAACATAAAATTGTAAGCAAAAACTTTATTGATAATCCAACATATGGACATATACATCTGACATAAATGATAAAAACATGTACTAAAGACAGTGCAAGAATATGAAGAAAAGATCCCTCCAACCACAGGGACAGATATGTATCAATCATAAGGCTCAGCAGTCACGGTAGTGTATATTAAACACAGGCCAATAGTATTGAAATTAATAGGTGCCAACCAGCTTCCTCAAACAGCATGTCACTGAAGACGTCAGCAATAAGCCCACAATGGGAACTGCCAAGTCAACCAAGTATAGACTGAAAGCTATAATATAAATAAATAATACATACCCAGGTTGGAGGGAACGGCCCAACCGTTCCCTCCAACCTGGGTATGTATTATTTACGGTATGGTATGGTATTTGACCGGACACATTTTTTTTCCAGACAAAATCCGGGAACACTATCGCATTTGCCAGATCCGGCATTAATTTCCATAGAGATGTATTAATGTACCAAGTGTTCAGGAAATTGCCGCGTTGCCGGATCCGGTTTTCCAGTCTGTGCATTCGCCGGGATATAGGAGGAGCTATTTTTGCTTTTGATCTTTGAATTTTTTTTAATACCAGATCCGTTATTCCGGATGAGACAGATCTGGCATATCACCGGCTCCATCTAACGGATCCGGAAATAACATATTTCCGTTTGCATACAGTTTTCCGGATCCGAACAACGCAAGTGTGAAAGTACCCAAAGGCTAATTCTCCATTTTATCCATAAGTTATTACGCACTCGAAAGTTCACTGAGGGCACCAGTGCAAAAGCTTGCCTTCCCCCATACAGCTGACCTTCTGCCCTGATTATTCAACATTTATAATAACCAGGGTTACCTAGAGACCATCACATCATCCATTGGGACTGTGAGGTACCTCTTATCATAATCAGAGTTCACAGGCAGTGTAACTGCTGTGCCCCATTATTCTACCAAGTCATCAGCTTTTAACTGTGTCAGTGTACCATATATTGTTTACATATATATTGCTTGCTGTCTGTGTGAAAGCACCTATTACATGCCTATTGAACTATTTTTAGGAATCTGATCTGGGGTCTCAATTAGTTTAGAAGTCTGGTCTGGGGTCTGAATTTATTTGTGTTCCTATAGATGCTGGAGATAGCTGCAGAAGTGAGGAGCCCAAAGTATTGGTAGCAAAATATGAAGTCATTATGGTGGTCTGGGCCATATTGAGGAGAAATCACCTGTGAGTCACTGGATTTATAGAGGTACTGTCTCCCACCCTGACAAGTCTGTTATAATAAATCTTTGTATTCCACCCAAAAATAATAGAGACACTATCACGAAAAATGCCTGCTAGTACATAAAGGTGTTGGTAAAATTGTATTGACTATAGCCACTGCATGGCAGAGGAGCAATGAAGAAGGGAGGATCCCAAAATCTATTTAATCCACCACTGCTTATGTGCATTATTTAAAATTTTTAATAAATGCCACAGGGCCAAGATAAGTTGTAGGTGGAATAAGCAGCCCCATGAGACTCCATAGATGCTGAGGATGAAATTTTGGGCCATATTTGCCAATGTAAATGTGCCAGAATTCTGTCTCGCATGCCTTATACCACATTTATCAAGGATTTTAGACAGTTTTCTGCCACATTCCTCAGAAGAATATAGCTTAGTGGAAAGTGGATGTGGCTTAGCAGGAAAATGGATATGGCATTAAGAGGATCTGTCACTTCTCCAGACATGTCTGTTTTAGAAATTACTTGCATTTCCCATGTAATAACACTTCTGGAACATGTATTCTTATCACTCTGATGTGCTATTCCTGTTATTTCTACTAGAAATAATTAATTGCCAGCAGCTTGCAGTAAAGGTACAGATGGGTATTACCAGTTGGGGTGTGTCCCTCTACAGTCTGACAAGAGTGGCACAGATGGGACAGAGCCAGACACACCTGCTACTGGTAACACCCAGCAGTACCTTTAGTGCAGACTGCTGGCAATTTATTTGTAAAGTTCCAGGAGGAATAATACAGGAATGGCACAACATAGAGCCATAAGAATAGATGCCGCAGAATTAGTATTACATGGGGAATGCAAGTAGTTACTACAACAGACATGTCAGGTAAACAGAGGTGACAGTAAAAAAAAAAGTTACAAAAAATAAATAAAAATTAAAAGTTTCAAGCAAATAAAAAAAAAGAAACGCCCTTTCCGCTCATCAAGCCAAATACAATAAATAGCAATCCCTATAAAAATATCAGCTGATCTTCCCCATCCGATAAACACTGGAAAAGAAGTAAATAAAAATGGTGGCAAAATAGCCATTTTGTGGTAATTTTGCCTTACAAAAAGTGTATTAGCGAGTGATAAAAAAAAGTACTATGTACACTAAAATGGTACCACTGCAAACGTCACCTCATCCCGCAAAAAATGAGCCACTACACAAGATAATCGACAGAAAGATTTAAAAAAAATGTCTCTCAGAAAATGGAAACACAAAAAACAACATAAAAAAGAAGCTTTTTATGTGTAACGAAAAAAACATATTAGGTAACGAACGGCTGTATAAATACAATGTGATCTACCCCATTAGATGAACACCGTAAAACTAAAAACAGTGTAATTTTTTTGTCACCTTGCATTGCTAAAAGTTCAATAGCGAGCATTCAAAAAGTACTATTTACCTCAAAATAGTAACAATGAAAATGTCAATTCATCCTGCAAAAAATTATCCCCCACACAAGATGATCGGCAGAAAAGAATTGGCTCTCAAAAAAATTGTGACACAAAACAGGATTTTTCTTTCAAAAATGCTTTGTGTAAAAGTGACAAAACACTAAGAAAACTATATAAAATTAATATCCCTGTAATCATACTAACCAGCAGAATAAAGATAGCGGCGTTTTTTCACACAGTGTTTGTCCCAAAAAGCTAAATAAAAATCTATCAAAAAGTCATATATACCCAAAAATAGAACCAATGATAAAGCTCACCTTAGAGAAAAATAAAATGTATGGTTGCCAGAAAATGGCTATACTAGTCTCCAGAAGCTGATCAATAGCAGCATAACGCCCGTAAACCATTCCACCAAAATCTGCTCTCCAAAAACCATATGGCTCTGCTTCTCTTCTGATCCCTACCGGGTGCCGCGTGCCGTCTATTAACCACCTCAGCATCCCTAGCTTAAACCCTCTTAATGACCAGACCACTTTTTACAATTCTGCACTACACTACTTTCACGGTTTATTGCTCGGTCACACAACTTACCACCCAAATTAATTTTACCTCCTTTTCGTCTCACTAATAGAGCTTTCATTTGGTGGTATTTCATTGCTGCTGACATTTTAACTTTTTTTGTTGTTAATCGAAATTTACCAAGTTTTTTGCAAAAATTTTTCTCTAAATTTATTGTTCTACATATCTTTGATAAAAAAAAATGCAATAAGTGTATATTTATTGGTTTGCGCAAAAGTTATAGCGTTTACAAACTATGGTACAAAAATGTGAATTTACGCATTTTGAAGCAGCTCTGACTTTCTGAGCACCTGTCATGTTTCCTGAGGTTCTACAATGCCCAGACAGTAAAAACACCCCACAAATGACCCCATTTCGGAAAGTAGACACCCTAAGGTATTCGCTGATGGGCATAGTGAGTTCATGGACGTTTTTATTTTTTGTCACAAGTTAGCGGAAAATTATGATTTATTTTTTTTCCTTACAAAGTCTCATATTCCACTAACTTGTAAAAAAAAAAAAAAACTTCCATGAACTCACTATGCCCATCACGAAATACCTTGGGGTGTCTTTTTTCCAAAATGGGGTCACTTGTGGGGTATTTATACTGCCCTGGCATTTTAGGGGACCTAAAGCTTGAGAAGAAGTCTGGAATCCAAATGCGTAAAAAATGCTCTGTGAAATCGTAAAGATACTCTTTGGAATTTGGGCCCCTTTGCCCACCTAGGCTGCAAAAAAGTGTCACACATGTGGTATCGCCGTACTCAGGAGAAGTAGGGCAATGTGTTTTGGGGTGTATTTTTACATATACCCATGCTGGGTGAGAGAAATATCTCTATAAAAGTAAACTTTTCCCATTTTTTTATACAAAGTTGTCATTTTAGAGAGATATTTCTCTCACCCAGCATGGGTATATGTAAAAAGACACCCCAAAACACATTGCCCTCCTTCTCCTGAGTACGTCGATACCACATGTGTGACACTTTTTTGCAGCCTAGATGCGCAAAGGGGCCCAAATTCCTTTTAGGAGGGCATTTTTAGGCATTTGGATTCCAGACTTCTTCTCACGCTTTAGGGCCCCTAAAATGCCAGGGCAGTATAAATACCCCACAAGTGACCCCATTTTAGAAAGAAGACACCCCAAGGTATTCCGTGAGGGGCATGACGAATTCATAGAAGTTTTTCTTTTTGGCACAAGTTAGCGGAAATTGATTTTTTTTTGTTTTTTTCTCACAAAGTCTCCCTTTCCGCTACGTTGTGACAAAAAGTTCAATCTTTCATGGACTCAATATGCCCCACAGCAAATACCTTGGGGTGTCTACTTTCCAAAATGGGGTCACATGTGGGGTATTTATACTGCCCTGGCATTTTAGGGGCCCTAAAGTGTGAGAAGAAGTCTAGAATATAAATGTCTAAAAAATTTTATGCATTTGGATTCCGTGAGGGGTATGGTGAAATCATGTGAGATTTTATTTTTTTGTCACAAGTTAGTGGAATATGAGACTTTGTAAGAAAAAAAAAAAAAAAAAGCAATTTCCGATAACTTGTGACCAAAAAAATCTTCTATGAACTCGCCATGCAAAAGTGATCTTTTTATAGCGCCGCAGCGATTTTATGGTATTTTTGCAGTGATCAGAAAAAAAAATTCTGTCACTGCGGTGGGGTGGACAGAACGCAAGTGTGCGCACAAGATCAGGCCTGATCGGGCGAACACTGCATTTTTTGTAGAGCCTATAGAACATGTCCTATTCTTGTCCGCAATTGTGGACAAGAAAAGGCATTTTCTATATAGTTCTGGCAATGTGCGGATCCGCAAAATGCAGAAAGTACATTGCCAGTGTCCGTGTTTTGCGGATCCGCAGTGTCCGTGTTTTGCGGATCCGTGGATCCGCAAAACACATACAGACGTCTGAATGGAGCCTTACAGGGGGGTGATCAGGGAGTCTATATGGGGTGATCACCCCCCTGTCATTGATCACCCCCCTGTAAGGCTCTATTCAGACGTCCGTATGTGTTTTGCGGATCCACAGATCCACGGATGGGATCCGCAAAACACATACGGACGTCTGAATGGAGCCTTACAGGGGGGTGATCAGGGAGTCTAATATGGGGTGATCAGGGGTTAATAAGGGGTTAATAAGTTACAGGGGGGGTGTAGTGTAGTGGTGTTTGGTGCTACTTTACAGAGCTGCCTGTGTCCTCTGGTGGTCGATCCAAGCAAAAGGGACCACCAGAGGACCAGGTAGCAGGTATATTAGACGCTGTTAACAAAACAGCGTCTAATATATCTTTCAGGGGTTAAAAAAAAAATCGCATCTACAGCCTGCCAGCGAATGATCGCCGCTGGCAGGCTGTAGATCAGCTTGTTTACCTCCAGTTCCTGTGAACGCGTGCTCCTGTGTGCGCGAGTTCACAGGAAATCTCGCGTCTCGCGAGATGACGTGCCGGCGCGTCAAGGAGGAATGAATCGACCGTCTCCGGAACGCAATCCTGCGTTAGGCGGTCCAGAGGCGGTTAATATATTAGCAGAAAGACCTGACTTCACACGGGTATATTTAATCTATTTAATTTAATGTTTGTGTGTCGTTAAAAGATATCCCCCATAACAGTAACCTCTACAGCATCCCACCCCTTTAACAGTGAACTCCACAGTCCCCCACCCCTTAACACTGACCCCCCCACAGTGCCCCACCAATTTAACAGTGAACTCCACAGCAGCCCATCCCCTTAAATTTGACCTTCACAGCAGCCCGCCCCTTTAACAATAAGTTTCACAGCACCCAACTCCCTTGACAGGGACCTCCTGTGGGGCCCGCCCGCTTAACAGTGATCTTCACAGTACCCGCCCCTTTAACAGTGACCTTCACAGTGCCCTATAACAGTGACCTCCACAGTGCTTTATAACAGTGACCTCCACAGCACCCGCCCCTTTAACAGTGACCTCCACAGTTCCTGCCCCTTTAATTCTAGGGCTACACGACGTGTGTTGCGCGAATTTTGTCTCAACAACTTTTATAACAATAGACTATGGTGTCGCACTGCGACATGCAACATGCAACACGACAGTCTCAAAAAATCCATCCAAGATGGATGCATGTAGCATAGCATGCCCTATGTGTCATGCGACTTACTGTTGTCCTGTAGCCCTAGCCTAAAGCTGACCTACAGCAGGGAAGAAAAATGGCTGGGTTGTTATGGAAACCTGGAGTAAAACTGTGTGTATGGCAGTTTGGGAATATCTCAGGAACGGTATGTCTTACAGAGCTGAGACCCGGTCTTAAACCTTCCCGGACACCTGATGTACCTGTGTGCCAAATTTGGTGAAGATCGGTCGAGTCGTTTGGTCACGCATAAAGAACAGACAGACGTCCAGATAGATAGACAAAAACTCATATATAAATATATATATATATATATATATATATATATATATATATGTGTGAGATATATATTTAGCATTTATTTCTTGAATTACTTCCAAATGAATTATTTTGTACGTTTGTACATTGAGTTATGAATGAATCATAAATGAGAAACTGATATTACCAAAGTTATTTATGGACTTACGTTTCCAACCTAGTGGAACTTTCTGTTCCAAAAGAACATGTGCATGAATTCAGGAAATGCCCAAGGCAGGCTGGCCAAAACTACAATACAGATGCATTGGTTGGAACAATGGTATGCCCATGTCTATGGTTATTCCGGAAGAACTGAGCAATACACCTGGGCTTTCTATTGAACTAGATGAAACTTTCCAACATCTGAATTTATATTACATTCAACATAGTTTAATCTACTTGAAAAAAAAAGTGAGTTATTTAGTACTGGGTATTCAGTACTGTTACGTATTAACCCTACTAGGCCAAAAAACATCTTTAGGCCTCCATCATGGATGATATTTTCATGGCATATTTTTTTCTGTGATAATAAACATTAACTTTTTTTGTTCTTATTAGAAGTAGAGTTGAAAATAGTTTTGTGTCTGATTAGTTGAATTCTTAAAAAAATTAAATTCATGGACGAATCAAGAATCTAATTGATCTAATCTAGAAGTGATCTAATTGACCTAAAAATGGTATATGACACTCTGAGGTTCCCTAGGACTCAATTTGTTTTATATCTTGTTTTTTTTTTTTTTTTGCACTCCCCCCCAATTTTAGGCTCTTGAACACAATGACAGCAGTAGCAAATTATTTCATAGTTACACTGACATATATAATTATGGATAAACTCTTGGTTGACGGTGTTAACAAACAGCAACATGCTGCAGTGTTTCATATTAGAATACTTCAAAAAAATTGTCCCTTATTGGGGCAGATGGTGTTTAACCACTTTATTACCGGAGTGTTTATCCCCCTTCCTTACCAGGCTAGATTTTAAGTTGTAGCAATGGGCCTATCTAACTGCAAATAACTTATTAATTTCTGAGCCAGCCTACATGAATTTGATATAATTTTTCTCGGGACACCTTAGACCTTTAATTTTTTGCCATTAGATGATGGATATAATATTTAAAATAAAAATATTGAAGGAAAAACTGAAAACTCGGAAAAAATATATTTTTCCTTTGTCTAATTTTTTTATATTAACATAGTAACATAGTTTATAAGACTGAAAAAAAAGACATCTATCCATCTAGTTCGGCCTATTATCCTGCAAGTTGATCCAGAGGAAGGGGGGAAAAAACTGAGGTAGAAGCTAATTTTCCCCACTTAAGGGGAAAAAAATTCCTTCCCGACTCAAATCAGACAGTAATAGTAAAGGACCAGCACTCACTATTGATTTCTTGTGAAATATATGTTTATTGCCACATGTCTGTGATACATTTTCAGCACAACCAGTGCCTTTCTTAAACAGTAAAGAATCCCCTATACAAACCCACTTAAATAACCCGCCAAATAACCAAGTGCTGATGTCACGTTACCGTGATGACCAAGTAAACAATGAAAATGAAAGAAAAAGAGAAAACGTCCTAGAAGGTGAGAATAAATCTTTCAATATCCAAAATTGTATCTTTGTTTGTAGTGCAGATAATACTGCTTCAATTCCTCTATTGAAAATAATTGTATATATTAAAGATATAACACACATTATTATAGAAATGACAAAAAGCTATTTAACTCATAATCACGATTAAGGCCCATCCATTCCAAAGTTTGGAGTCAATGGATCCAATAAGCCTCACGCTTCATCAATCATTTATTCCTCCCTGGCTGTGACGCTCTCCGATGTGATTGAATTGTGGCACAGCCAGGGAGAAACCCTGGCGTCTCCTCCTCGCTATTCCGATGCTCAGTATTTACATACTGAGCACGAGAACTCCAGGAGGGCGCAGCGAGGCTTAGGGGCAATGTTTAAAAAAAAAACAGATGGCAGCATCAGAGGGTTAGCCGCAAGTACAGGTATTTAGCTCCTATAAGTAAAACAGATGAAAGGTCTTCTTTAATATTAAGATCAAATTGTTTAATGGTGAGTGTATTCGCATCAATCCCCTCCCCCAGACAAGGTATATAACGATCAGTAGAAAAATGAGATTTAAAAAGCACACTTTGGTAAAACCTCTGCAAGTCCATGTCCTAGATAAATGTTTCAATGCCCCCTATGGAGCTAAATGATAAGCCTTTCTGTAATACATGTGGCAATGTGAATAGTGATGGGTGCAGTAAAGTCCCGGGGAAGCATGAAAAAGGGGTGTTTGCACCAGGAGCGTGTCACCAAGGGGCCTGGCCTTGGTGGAGTAAAGGCCCTAGATGTAGGTGGCCACTAAGCTAGTTGGTAGATACCAAGCTACTTAGCTTAGCTGGCTCCAGCTAGTCCAGGGCGGGCTTTTACTGGGAACAGGCAATGTGTTGGGTGGGTGCCTGTTCCCCATGCTCCAGTCTGGCACAAGGTCAGAGTCAGGAGGACTGCTGGACCACAATCCCCCCAAGGACTTGCATTTGCTACAGCCTGGAGGCTGCTTGACTATTGGGCTGAGAAAGCTGCATGTTATGACCGTGTGAACTGTCCTTTAGGTGAGTCAGGTTATTATATGTTTAGTTAGAGCCCAGCCGGGCAGGTGTTTATTTTGTATCATTTATGTTTGGTTTACTGAGTTGCCAAATAAAGTGATGTTTGGACCTGAAACTTGGTGTCTGGCGACGATACTTGTGTGAATGACCCCCGGAGAAGAGCTAACCCCCCACAATTGGTGTCGGATGCAGGCAAGCGTCCCTGCTGAAAGGAGACAACTGGTTGCTAGGGGCAACGGCAAGAGCTGAATTCTGTCCTGTTGCAAAGGAAATTGCTGTGTGTATTTAAAGGGCCAGCAGCCCTGGGAAAGAAACTGTAATATCTGCAATGCAAAAGAGACTGTGAATGCTGAAATTGTCTCTTGAGAGTGAGACACCTGGAGGCCGGGTCTCTGTTAGTGGACTTGTTGCTGAACATTTTTCTGGTGCCTGGGCTGTTTGTTGCTATGGGGTGGATGGAGGATCTCACCGAGCAGCTGAGGCAGGCCAATCTGGAGGCTAACCAAAGGCACCTGAAGTGGCAGCAGGAGCATTAAAAACTCATGGAGGATCATGAAAGACAAAGAGAACTCCTAACCCAAAGGAAGGAAGAAGTGAACCTGATGCATGTAAAAGAAGCGAGCAGGGGCAAGCATGCTCGGCTGAAGGAGCCCCGCAAAGCAAAGGAGAAAGTGTCTGCACATGACAATGACTGGGAACAGTTCAGTCAAGAGCTGCAGCAGTCCAAGAAAGGACATGAGGCGCATGTGCGGGAGCCAGAGGATCTAAAAAGAGAGAGATAAAAAAAAATGCGAGAGAGCGCATCATCACCCGGGAAAGAGTAGAAAAAGAGTATCTGGCCAGGAGATGGGCACATGAGGCTTTTAGGCAGTTCTATTGGACAAGGTGTCAGTTTTGGTGATAAACCAAGCTCTGCTGGCGTGGGTCTGGCAGAATAAAGGGAAGCCTGTGATGCTGGCCACATCTTCCAGGGGGAATGCTGAGCTGGAAGATGGCAGGTTAATGCGGATGCCCTATCACAAGCATCCGTTTGGTACATGTGTTCACCCCCACAGGGTTGAACACAGGGGGGGGGGGGGATATGTGGCAATGTGAATAGTGATGGGTGCAGTAAAGTCCCGGGGAAGCATGAAAAATGGATGTTTGCACCAGGAGCGTGTGACCAAGGGGCCCGGCCTTGTTGGAGTAAAATGCCCTAGATATAGGTGGCCACTAAGCTAGTTGGTGGACACCAAGCTACTTAGCTTAGCTGGCTCCAGCTAGTCCAGGGCGGGCTTTTACTGGGAACAGGCAATGTGTTGGGTGGGTGCCTGTTCCCCATGCTCCAGTCCGGGATTTTTGAATATGCCCATGTCCAGGGATGGTATTTAATCCTGGTGCTGGACTTAGGTGTGGCTCCCAGTCTGGGGAAGGAGAGCGACGATACTTGTGTGAATGACCCCCGGAGAAGAGCTAACACCCCACATATAGTACATTAATTTGCACAGGACTAAGGCTTTTAGAAGAAAGGTTCAAAACTAATGACTCTGCGGTACCTGCGATCGTGTCATCAGTGGTGCATTCACCTCTCTGATAATAGCGGCCTCTCCTGGTGCTGTTCTTTTTGGACGGTTTAGCTTTCCTAAAAAAGCTCCCCATTGACCAGTTGCAGTCTTGCTGCCAGAGCCAGAGGATACAGAACCTGTCCTGCGGCCTGTTGGTCATGCCTGTGGGATAGCTGTGAAAGATGCATCCTGCCATTTGTAGATGCGATGTGTCAAATAATCCTCTGAATCCCTGATGAATTTTGCCCGCTTGGTACTTTTAATATTGCTTTTCAAATCAGAGCAATATTTATTTATTTTATCTTTAAGGGATTTTAAATCCTCAGGTTTCAGGCAATCCTTCAATTGATTTTAAATAGTGGAAATGTTAGTTTTGCATTCATTAATGGCAGTAGATTAATGTTCAATCGTTAAAGTAAGGAGGTCCAATGAGCATTTATTAAGTATGCTAGCAAATCAGGTACAGTAGTCCAAATTATCCCCAAAAAGTGTTGGTCTAAGGTTCCCCCATAAACCTCGAGCTATTCGTTGTGTCCGATAGTATTCGGCCAAGGTGGCGGCATGCAGTTCCAAAAAATAAGGTGCTCGGATTCTTGCTCCAAATTTCTGCTCCTGAACTCACTGGAGCGGATTTTCAAAAGACCTGATGAAGCGGTGACCTATGCTACAATCTCACATGCTTGTTCCTCATTGTAGGCAAAGGGAATCATCTGGTCTCTTTTTTTCTGGGATATCTTGCATGCTCGTGCTTGAAAGCCAGCAAAGTATATAACATAAATCAGTCTGCACTGCGGATGTAGCGAGGCGATGCACGTGTCCTAGGATTGGCATCCCAGTAAATCAGGCAATCGGAATTACTCCCTGGTAGTGATGGACGAACATTGGCCGGGGCGAATGAGAACGCGTGTTCGAGATCAAATATTTGTGAACCGCGCGTTCGCAGTGGACCCCATTGACTTTAAGGGCAGGCTAACCTGAAAAACCTTCAGGTCATATTTGCAGCCACCAAATACTTACTAGAAGTGCACAAATACTCCCACAACATGGACAGTGACATAAAAGAGGGGGATCAATCTATCCAGATCCCTCTGTAGCAGTATACTGAATTTCAGGAGTTCCCGTGACGAACCGGGCTCTCCATGGGGCTGTCAGGAAGCCCGGTGATGTCACCGGCACTGATGGGCGGGCTTTAGCTAAAGCTAAAGCCCGCCCATCTGAGCCAGTGACGTCACCGAACACACTGCCGGGCCGTCCGGGAGCCTCCGCCTGGGAGTGTGTTATTGTAAACAAAAGAGCCCTTGCCCTGCGCGATCTAGCACAGGGCAAGGGAGCGCATCGGAGCATGAGATGCTCCGATTCTAACATGTCATTGGAGATGGCCTTGCAGAATGCTCGGCGGTCGTTTCGCGGCGAACTATGCGTGCTCGCGATTCGCCGAACATGCGAACATATGGAGAAATTCACGCCCGCCATATTCTTTTACATTGTGAAGAACTTTGACCCATGACACATCCATCAGGTGGTACAGGACAGCCAATTGAGACATTTCAGCACATGGACACCTTATAAATAAACCTGATTTGGCAGCCATTTTACATTCAGTGTTTTGCCAGTGTAGGGAGAGGTTGCTGTGTGGAGCAGGGACAGGCTGTTAGGGACACCAAACGCTAGCTAATATGGCCACAAAAGTCATTTTAAGGACTAGTATAGGTGTGCTATCGATATGTGTGATACACAGAGGGGTGTGATATACTAATAATATACTTTTATAATGAGTCAAAAACGCATAGATCTATATAGTTATCACCTGGAAGTCAGGGGCCTGGGGGCTAGGGGCTTACTAGGGCCATTTTTATATAGGATAAGGTTCTGGACGGGGTCGCTCTTAGAGCGGGTGGTCTGTGGTTAGGCTATTAGGGCCAGAATAGCACCCCCCTGTAGGGCAATATCAGGGACAGTTCTTTGCCCAGCCTGTCCTTCAATACCACATCATCTAGCCCAGGGATGGATGTTTTTTTGCTTTCCCTCCTGGATTCATCAATGTGCACTGGAACCCCCCGGATTGTGGAAGGACATATGGTTTCTGATTTGGTGCCGCCGAGCACTTGTTCTTGCCTACCACATCTATGCTATTTGGTTAATTTTAATAATTTCATTTATTTTCATTTTGAGGGATATCTTTCATTCACACGTCCGCAAAATGGGTCTGCATCCGTTCCGCAATTTTGCGGAACGGGTGCAGACCCATTAATTTTTAATGAAGCCGGAATGTGCTGTGCGCATCCGCGGATCCGCACTTCCGCATCTGCTGTCCTATTCTTGTCCGCAATCACAGACAAGATTAGGCATTTTCTATTATAGTATCGGCGATGTGCGGTCCACAAATTGTGGAATGCACATTGCCGGTGTCCGTGTTTTGCGGATCCGCAAAACACTTACGGACGTGTGAATGGACCCTCGTAGTAAAATTATTAAAGGTTATGTTTTATCTTCATGTATATTCTAATGGATTGCCTTCCTTGTACAATGTTATAATATACTTTCTGTTCTGTCCCCAGATTCAGTTCCAGTTGTTTCTGTCTCTTTATCAGTTGACATGGCATTTTAACTGTTGTAATTCATTTGCATTACATTGTGTCGTAACAGCACCATCTATTGATGAGTTTAGGTATTTCACCCAGCCTGTTTTTCTCTATGCATTATGGGAGTCCCAGTGCATTGTGGGTAGTTCCTGGTTCTTGCTAGTCTTGTGCTGGTACAGCAAGCAGCCATCATCTTATGTCTCAGCAACCATGCTCTCTCACTGGTTTTCCTGTCACATCATCTGTTATTCAGCCTGTTTTTGAGCATAGTCGGTAAGAGCACTATCTATGTGTCATTTACTGCATTTTATTATGTTTCTTGTATTGATAGCTCATTACTATCATTGTATTATATCATATACTGAATGTATAGGAGGTTAATCTGTGTTTTATGCCATATACCATGGTATTTATGTTCTAAAATACTACTGTTTTATTCTGTAGTTTCACCTTTTCCTGTCAGTCTACGAGCAATAAAGAGAACCTTAAAGCGGAACAGTCTCTTTTCTCTCAGAGGACAAAAAGGTTTAGCTACATGTCAGATTACACACCGTGCTAACGTGTATGAGGACAGTATAGTGAAACGACTGCTGAGAACAAGCTCAGTGAATAATTGCCAAAGACAGCAGTGAAACGACTGCTGAGAACAAGCTCAGTGAATAACTGCCAAAGACAGCAGTGAGATGACTGCTGAGAACAAGCTCTGAAGATCAGACTGACGGAGCCGCCATTATCCACGTGGAGCCTGCATACGGATATCGCAACAGTCTTCTAACAGTCGCACCGAATATCTGACTATACGGAGCCCGCCATTATCCACGCAGAGCCTACTTACGGATATCGCAGAAGTCTCCTAACAGTCGCAACATGTCTATTAGTCGCGCATCTTCCATTAAGACAAGGTCTCAGATAAGTGGCTCAAATAGGACATCGATCAGAGAAGCTGCCGCCATTGCCCGCGCCAAAGCAGAAGCAGCAAAGGCAAAAGCCAGCTTCATAGAACAAGAGGTGCAGATAAAGCTAGAGAAAGCGCAACTTGAAGCTTCTCTGAATAGGGAGAAAGCGCAACTTGAAGCCACTCTAGAAAAACTGGCCGCAGATAAAGAGACAGCAGCTGCCATAGCGGAAGCAGAGTATCTAGAAGCCACGGAACTTCAGGAAACCAAGAGTCATCGCAGCAATGTCCATCCAGAAGTTGAATACCAAGATCCAGAACAGCGTACCTTACAATATGTCTATCAACATTCCAAGTCGGACGACGACCCAGATCCACAGCTTAATACAAAGCGGTTTGTTGACAAGCCAAGCCTACCTGCTTATTTGGATCATCAGAAAGTCGACTATCGGTCTCCTTGCAGCAGACTAGAGAATACACATCAGAGTGAAACTGCCTACAACAACTTCTCTCCAGAACAGAGAATCAGAAATCCGCCCCTGCTAAGAGAGATGCCCTTTGCTTCAGAACGGTATTACACAGACAGGATTAAACCAGAGACTACCAACAGGTATGGCCATGCACCACACATTCACTCTGACAACACACCACCAGCCGGTTCCAGCGCCAATCAAGCCACAATGGACTTTGCCAGGTTCCTTGCTCGACGTGAGCTGGTCAACAAGGGACTTGTAAAGTTCAGCGACCGTGCTGAGAACTATAGAGCTTGGCGAGCTTCCTTCCAAAATGCCATCAGAGACTTAGGTCTGTCTTGTAGTGAAGAACTGGATCTCCTGGTAAAATGGCTGGGAAGTGAGTCCGCCGAACACGCTAGAAGGATTAGAGACATCAATGTAAATTATCCAGACATTGGTCTAAAAAGAGTCTGGGAGAGACTTAATGAGGTTTATGGTGCAGCAGAGGTCATAGAAAGCGCCTTATTTAAGAGAATTGAGGACTTTCCTAAAATAGTGAACAAAGGCTATTCAAAGCTTAGAGAGTTAAGTGACTTATTAATGGAACTGAGTGTAGCAAAGGCAGAAGGGGATCTGGTGGGATTGACATTTCTTGACACTGCTAGAGGTGTGAATCCCATAGTTCAGAAGCTTCCATACAACTTGCAAGAGAAGTGGGTCATGTATGGTTCTCGGTATAAACAGGCTTACAATGTACCATTTCCTCCATTTAATGTGTTTGTAGATTTTGTCTCTGAACAAGCAAAAATCAGAAATGATCCTAGCTTTGATTTCATGATGTCATGTGCCACCACCTCACTCAGTAAACCTCGTAGAGCAACGGTGGAGGTCCACAAAACTAACGTTTCTTCCACAGGCGCAGTCCATAAAGAGTTCAGCTCCTATCAAGGAGGAGACAAACCCAAGGACCCGACCAGACAGTGTCCCTTACACAGGAAGCCTCATTCTCTACTTAAGTGCAGAACCTTCAGAGAAAAGTCAGTGGAAGACCGCAAGACCTTCCTCAAGGAGAACAACATCTGTTTTAAATGCTGCTCGTCAACTTCGCACTTCGCCAGGGACTGTGAGGTTAGTGCAAAGTGTGCCGAATGTGACAGCTCAAACCATAACACAGCTCTACACCCTGGGCCACCATCGTGGGCTTCATCCAAAACCCAAGAGCAAAGCGGGGAGCTGAAGGACACAAATACTGACACTTTGGCAGTTACTTCTAAATGTACAGAGGTTTGCAGAGACCTCAGAGGAGGCAGATCCTGCTCTAAAATCTCCCTAGTGAAGGTTTACCCAGCAGACGACCGAAGCAAAGCCATCAAAGTGTATGCAATTCTAGACGATCAAAGCAACAGGTCGTTAGCGAAGTCTGCCTTCTTTAATAGCTTCGACATCAAAGGACCCGGTGCCCCCTACTCTCTAAGAACTTGTGCTGGTACTGTGGAAACAGCCGGAAGAAGGGCAAGCGGCTACATAGTTGAGTCCAGCGATGGTCAAGTGCGTCTGCCTTTACCAACTATACTGGAATGTAACCAGATTCCTGACAACAGGTCCGAGATACCCACGCCAGAAGTAGCAGCGCATCAGCCTCACCTGAAGCGTATAGGACACCTGATCCCGAACCTTGATCCTGAGGCTCAGATAGTATTACTCCTCGGGAGGGATATCCTACAGGTCCACAAGGTTAGAGAGCAGATTAATGGACCTCACAACGCTCCATACGCCCAGAGACTAGACCTAGGATGGGTCATTGTAGGAGAAGTCTGTTTGGGAGGTGTACACAAACCAACAACTGTCTACAGCATGCTTACCAGTACACTTGAGAATGGACGCCCATCTCTTCTCCAACCATGCGAAAATCACTTCTTCATCAAGGAACTGCCTCAAAGCACTTCATCACCAGGTACCTTTGCAGGTCCCACCTACGATGACTTCGTCTGGGATGCCAATCAAGACCACCTGGGATCCACAGTCTTCCGCAAGACTAAAGAAGACAATCGTATAGCGATGTCATTCGAAGATAGACTGTTCCTAAATATAATGGAGCAGGGAATGGTGCAGGACGAAACAAGAAGCTGGGTTGCACCTCTACCCTTTAAACCTCAAAGACAACGCTTACCCAACAATAGAGAGCAAGTTTTCAAGCGATTTGTCTCTCTCAGGCACAACCTAAGAAGCAAACCTGAGATGAGAGATCACTTCTTTACCTTCATGGAAAAGATATTCCGGAATGGTCATGCAGAGCTAGCACCTGTACTTCGAGACTCGGAAGAGCGCTGGTACCTGCCCATGTTTGAACTAGTAGACCCCCATGCTGATGTTGAGATACGTCCTCAGGTATCTGTGTTACATACGGAGACTCTGGACCACCACCTGAAATCCCACAGATTCAGTAGGTTCTCTACTTGGAGATCTCTTGTCCGTGCCATCACTTGCCTGACCCACATTGCTCGGTCGTACAAAGCAACCTCATCGGCAGATAAAGTTATCTGTAGAGGTTGGCATCATTGTAAACATGTCTACACAGCTCTCGATCTAGAGCGGTCAAAAAATGTAATTATCCAGGCTGTACAGCATGAAACCTATGCTACGGAAATCGACTGTGTCGTCAGCCAAAGACCCGTGCCTAAAGGTAGTGTTTTAAGGAAACTAGACCCAGTGATCGATGAAGATGGGCTCTTAAGGGTAGGTGGACGCCTTATGGAAGACGATGTAGGCCTAGCAGAGAAACATCCTGTGATAGTTCCTGGACAGCATCATATAGCTACTCTGCTCGTGCAACATTACCACGAACAGACAAAGCACCAAGGTCGTCTGTTTACTGAAGGAGCTCTAAGAGCAGCCGGAATGTGGATAGTTGGAGCTAAAAGATGTGTATGCAGATTCATATTTAAATGTGTTACCTGTCGGAAACTCCGTGGTATGTCACAGGCACCGAAGATGGCAAACCTCCCGTATGACCGACTAAGTATGGATCCACCCTTCACCAATGTTGGCCTAGACGTGTTTGGACCTTGGCCTGTGGTTGTCCGACAAACCAGGGGAGGCCGTGCGCACGGGAAACGTTGGGCGATTATGTTCACCTGTCTGTCCATCAGAGCTGTCCATATTGAAGTAATTGAATCTATGGATACTTCCTGTTTCATTAATGCTTTCCGACGTTTCATTGCCATTAGAGGACCTGTCAAACACATTCGTTCTGACCGAGGCACAAACTTTGTCAGAGCAGCAAGAGAACTACAACTCTCTTCCAACTTGGATGTTAACAACATAGAAAGATACCTCAGTGAACGAGGATGTACTTGGACCTTCAACCCACCACACTCTTCTCACATGGGAGGTGCTTGGGAGAGGATGATAGGCATCGCACGGAGAATCCTCGACTCAATCTTCTTACAAGAAGGATCTTCAAAGCTGACTCATGAAAGCCTGACTACCTTCATGGCAGAAGTATCGGCTATCATAAATGCCAGACCGCTAACCCCGATTTCTAGCGATCCTGATGACCCAACGGTTCTCACACCCGCCACACTGCTTACCCAAAAGACTGAACAAATTTGTGCTCCACCTGGAGAATTCAATTCCAAAGATCTTTACAAAAATCGATGGAGACAAGTACAGAGTCTCTCAAACTCGTTCTGGGACAAGTGGAAAAAGCAATACATTCCCACTCTGCAACCGAGGAGAAAGTGCCAAACCAACAAGCCTAACCTCCAGACTGGCGATGTAGTCCTAATGAAAGACTGCCAGTCACGGAGTAACGAGTGGCCGTTAGGACTTGTGACTAAGACATTCCCAAGTAAGGACGGAATTGTACGCAAAGTAGAATTGAAAATACGGAGACAGGGAGAGACCAAATTGTTCCTCAGACCAGTAGGAGAACTCGTTCTACTGTTTGCACCAAAAGAATACAATAGTGACGTCGGTTGACGTCAAGCGGGGAGTGTTCTGTCCCCAGATTCAGTTCCAGTTGTTTCTGTCTCATTATCAGTTGACATGGCATTTTAACTGTTGTAATTCATTTGCATTACATTGTGTCGTAACAGCACCATCTATTGATGAGTTTAGGTATTTCACCCAGCCTGTTTTTCTCTATGCATTATGGGAGTCCCAGTGCATTGTGGGTAGTTCCTGGTTCTTGCTAGTCTTGTGCTGGTACAGCAAGCAGCCATCATCTTATGTCTCAGCAACCATGCTCTCTCACTGGTTTTCCTGTCACATCATCTGTTATTCAGCCTGTTTTTGAGCATAGTCGGTAAGAGCACTATCTATGTGTCATTTACTGCATTTTATTATGTTTCTTGTATTGATAGCTCATTACTATCATTGTATTATATCATATACTGAATGTATAGGAGGTTAATCTGTGTTTTATGCCATATACCATGGTATTTATGTTCTAAAATACTACTGTTTTATTCTGTAGTTTCACCTTTTCCTGTCAGTCTACGAGCAATAAAGAGAACCTTAAAGCGGAACAGTCTCTTTTCTCTCAGAGGACAAAAAGGTTTAGCTACATGTCAGATTACACACCGTGCTAACGTGTATGAGGACAGTATACTTTCTATGTTAGAAAGTATATTATAGTGCATTTGTATTGTGCGGCAGTTGTGTGCGGTTCTGCTGCGACACTGCAGGGACAAAAACAAGTCACTGTTTCTTCTGCTGATTAATACTTGTGTGTGTATAAATACCGGCATGCATACTGCCCCTGTTAACGCATAATTCTCAGATGCTTGTGCAGAACATCTGTTTCTCATGACATTAACATGTGTGTGTATAAACAGGGACAGGAATTTGTACCCGTTAAGGGCTAATTTTTGGATGCTTGGTCCCAATAAGTCAGTTTTATTCCCATAACACCGTGTGTGTTTAACCTTGGCGGACCATGCCACCACAGATCGCTGTGATCGGTCTGTCATTAGACAGCTGCGGTCACAGGGTGAAGTCCGGAAGCCAGCTGGATTGGGCTGGCTGCAATACACGCTTGTAGCTCTATGCTACAAGCATGTATTACATTGAAGAAGCTGAAAGCCGGCAGGGAGCGCTTTTTCTTATGTAAGAGTGCCACTTGCTGCTGGGAATTAACTTCTTCCTGCCTTGACTGTGGCAGAAAGGGGTTAATTCACTTTAAAAAAAAAAGCTAATAAAAAAAGAGATAAAAGAATAACTTTTTTTTTAACTGTATAGCAATAGTTACTAGTATTAGCAATAATAATTAGACTACATACACACCCATACAAACATTCTGCCCCTTTTTCGTTCATAAAAAATAAAATAAAAATATATATATTTATTATACACTGCCCGTCTCCCCAAAAAGTTGCCACCAGAAATATTTTGTTGGACCGCCTTTAGCTTTGATTATGGCACGCATTCGCTGTGGCATTGTTTCGATAAGCTTCTGCAATGTCACAATATTTATTCCCGTCCAGTGTTGCATTAATTTTTCACCAAGATCTTGCATTGATGATGGTAGAGTCTGACTGCTGCGCAAAGCCTTCTCCAGCACATCCCAAAGATTCTCAATGGGGTTAAGGTCTGGACTCTGTGGTGGCCAATCCATGTGTGAAAATTATGTCTCATGCTCCCTGAACCACTCTTTCACAATTTGAGCCCGATAAATCCTGGCATTGTCATCTTGGAATATGCCCGTGCCATCAGGGAAGAAAAAAATCCATTGATGGAATAACCTGGTCATTCAGTATGTTCAGGTAGTCAGATGACCTCATTCTTGGAGCACATACTGTTGCTGAACCTAGACCTGACCAACTGCAGCAACCCCAGATCATAGCACTGCCCCCACAGGCTGGTACAGTAGGCAATAGGCATGATGGGTGCATCACTTCATCTGCCTCTCTTCTTACCCTGATGCACCCATCACTCTGGAACAGGGTAAATCTTGACTCAGACCAAATGACCTTCTTCCATTGCTCCAGAGCCCAATCTGTATGCTTCCTAGCAAATTGAAGCCTTTTTTTTCTGGTTTGCCTCACTAATTAGTGGTTTTCTTACGGCTACACAGATGTTCAGTCCCAATACCTTGAGTTCCCTTCACATTGTGAGTGTGGAAATGCTACTACTTTCACTATTAAATATAGCTCTGAGTTCTACTTTTGTTTTTCTTCAATTTGATTTCACCAAACGTTTAAGTGATCGCTGATCACGATCATTCAGGATTTTTTTCCCGCCACATTTCTTCCTCTAATATGATGGGCCCCCCACTATCCTTCCAGTTTTTAATAATGCGTCGGACAATTCTTAACCCAATTTTAGTAGTTTCTGCAATCTCCTTAGATGTTTTCTCTGCTTGATGCATGCCAATAATTTGACCCTTCTCAAACAGACTAACCTGTTTTCCATGACCACCAGATGTGTCTTTCGACATGGTTGTTTAAGAAATGAGAAGCAACTCATTGCACCAGTAGGGGTTAGCTCAAAGATAATCTCCCATGCAGTAATCATTCAATAGGAGGCCCATAACTATTTGCTTAGTTAAATCAAGGTGGCAATTTTTTTTTTGCACAGGCAATATATTTATATATATTTATTAGTTTTAGCAACAGTATAGTGAAATTTGTATGTGTAAAATATACAAACATACATTTGTTTATTTTGAAAAACTTTTTAGCTATATTTTGTATAGCTGTTTTTTTTTTCCTGCGTAAAATATACAAATGCATGCAAAAATTTAAAAAATAAATAAAAATAACTTTAAAATGTCCAAAATTCCCCAAGATGAATACCATAGGCAAATAACATTTTAAAAAAGTCACTTTAAAGGGGCTTGTAACATTTTGGCACTGTACAATCGTTTTTTGGCAGTATGGTGCCATAGAACCAGCAATAGAAAAATTGACAACCAAAATCCCAAATGCGCTCCAGTCTTTTAAAGTCTTGTGGGGGGGCCCGGCCAGTAGATAAATTACATAAATAGCATCCATTTTCAGGGTCCAAGCGTACGGGAATGGTTTTTGAATTGTTTTGTGTTTAAACCTTTTCTGTCTGACACAGGAAGAAGTACAGCAGCATCTTAAAAAGATTTAAAAAGACAAATCGTCAGGTCCAGATGGCATACACCCCGGGATCCTAAGAGAAATAAGTAATGTAATAGCCAGACTCTTAATTCTGATATTTAAGGACTTTATACTGACAGGGAGTGTTCACAGGATTGGCGCATAGCAAATGTGGTGGCAATATTCAAAAAGGGTCCAAAAGGGTCCGGAAACTATAGGCCGGTAAGTTTAACATCTGTCGTAGGTAAACTGAAGGTTTTCTAAGAGATGCTATCCTGGGGTACCTCAATGAAAATAAGCAAATAATGAAAATGCTTGGACTGGGAGAAAATGTCTGTAGGCGGGTAAGTAACTGGCTCAGTAATAGAAAACAGAGGGTGGTTATTAGTGATGAGTGAATTTTTCTAACATTTGATTTGGCCGGTTCGCCGAATTTTTCGGAAAAATTTGGTTCGATCCGAACTTAGTTGTGGCGAATTGCGTTAAAAAACTTCTATTTCCTGGCTGCAGATAGCCTTTTTATAGTGGTGTAGAACACTGTGCCTTGCAGCTTCCGGCATCCACACCTTCCAGTTTAAACACTGAGGACAGATAGGCCATCTGTCAGAAAAGCACTGGAAAATAGAAATTCAAGGATTCAGGAAACCACCTTCATTCAGGTTAGAATAAGGCTAGAGTTTTTACCAGCCAAAGACTTTAAGCACTTCAAAGCCTAGTCTGAAGCAGTAGATTTCTTATATATATTTAGGACAAAGAGCCTGTTTCTTTTGAGGACTTAAATTACCCTACCCCGTATGCATGAGACTGTATTTCATACTTTGATGTACCAACAGACTGTTTATTACTTAAACTTGTTACTAGGAGCAACGTTCAGTAAAAGTTCTAAGTTGGATTACACCATCCTTGTCTCAGTCTTCAGTTTCTCAATTAACACTACAGTAAATGGTTGTACCACCACAAAAGGTACTAGCGTCACAACTACAAGGGACCTTGCCATAGGCACATTAAGAGAAAAAGATATATATGTGTAATATTGGGTCTATAGTGATAGTGACCTTCAGAACTTCTAAATACACATCGATAGCGCCTAAACCCCACAAACATAAAACTAAAAATATAAAATGGTTAAAAATAAATGTATATCAGCGTAATTAGGTATGATATTATCCCTGGAAGGGACAAGTAAATGAGTGGTCAGTAATGGCCGAAAAGGAGCAACAAATAGCAACTTACTCAGATAGGGGGCTGTCAAGCAGGTATAAAGGCACCTGCGACAGTGACCCCCAAGTAAGAATGTCAGAAAAGGATAGCACAAATTATGTGATATAGGCGATTGTATCCTGAAGTGAACTGAATTACTCACTTCACTAGGGGGGGCTGTCACATAGGTCAGTGGTCGCAAATACCTAGGACAGTATACCCCCCTGGACCAAGGTCGCTGGAATTCACTCTCAGAAACAAGTAGATCTTGTATGGCAATTATTACTCACTTCACTGGGGGGCTGCCAAACAGGTGCAGTAGGAATACCTGAGACAGTACCCCCCCGGCCGAGTCTGCTTGTCGTAGTCTTCAAAATGGAAAACAGTAGTATCCAATCTTGAGATAGTTATCTTCATATATTTTATTAAATAAAGCTCTACACGTTTCGGGGTTGTAAATACCCCTTCCTCAGGAGCAAGGTAATAATACAAATAAATAAGAGAAAACTCACACAATAAATAGATAGGATCCCCACACCGCCGCATCCTATTCCCGCGCTCTGGGATCGCATGAGGGTGGGGAGTCGCGTTCATTTGCGGCTTCCGGTCGGGTGGAACGCATCCAGGGACCGGAAGTCGCGTGATTATCATGACATCCGGTTCCATGGAACGCATATCGGCCGCACGTGGAACGCATGCCGGCCTTGAGGAGCGTCACTTCCTGTCTAGGTGCGCTCCAGATAGTGGAACGCACTGACATAGGAAGTGGATAAGTGAGAACTTATAGGTAACGGCGTCCTAATGCCAATAGGATCTGAACGGAGGTGTAAATTATACTAAGGGATTAGAAAATTATTAATGTAGATAATTATATTAAAAAATTGCTGATAATAAAAATTACATAATAAATAAATATATATCTGCCTCCTAACAGTTACATACATTATAGAGCCCCCCATTATGGATGGATCCATGATTTAATATGATGCAGATCACAGAGGCACATTAATACAGACCAACAAGAGCACCTCTAACCACCATCTGGCCTGTGTCCCTTACACCACAGTGTGCCCCAGAGAATTCCTGTGCCGTTCTCCTCATCACTTATGCGAGCCTGCCCAGGAACGACATAACCGCGAGTAACCAGAACTGTATTTACCTCGGCCCACCTATTGCTCACACCGTGACCTCACATGTAATTCCCCTGTTGGTCTGGCATACCGCACATGGTGATAAAATGAGTGGCAAGGTGATATGGTGTGGAGATGGCAGCATAGGGAGGCCACATAGTGGCACAATGACAGAGTCTGGATAAAAGGCCACAGATTGTTTAGAAAGATGCAGATAGAAACCATCTGTAGAGCTGTATCACAGTCACCAGCAGATTAATGCAGACCAGGGCCATAGCTATAGGGAAGCAGGGGAAGCAGCAGCTTTGGGGACCTGACCCTGAAAGGGCCCATCCAGGAGGAGGAGGATTAAAGGATTTGGTCAGGGCCCCCTCAACAGTATTACACAATGAAATTATATACAGTGACAGTATAGACCGCGTATAAAACGGATGGAACAGCTGCTGACCCTGGTCTGAGAGAGCGATGTTTACTACCCACAGGAATGGGGGTGGCATGAAGGTAAGGGGTCGCTAAAAAATTACTGTGGGATGGAGCCCCATTCAAAAATTTGCTGTGGGGCCCAGTCAATTCTAGCTACGCCACTGATGCAGCCCACAAATGCAAATTGGGTTTATTGATTCCAAAACCTTAATTAAATTGTGGGCCTGGTGATCAGTTTAAGGCCTTTTAAGCAGCATCAGCAGCAGCATGGTGATAAAAATGAGGTGACATGGTGTGGAGATGGCAGCATGAGGAGGCCACATATTGGCACAATGAACGAGTCTGGATAAAAGACTAAGGCCACAGATTGCTTAGAAAGATGCAGATGGTAGAATGGTCCCCATAAAAGTCCCCAACTTCTTTTTCAAGAAGGCACAAGGCCTGCTCAGCGGCTTTGTGTGGTCTGGAAGTAGGCTTCGGATTGCTACGAGTACTCTCACAAAAAGTATAACTAATGGAGGTCTTAATCTTCCTGATCTTAGGGATTACTTCCTGGCCACTCAAATCCAGGCGCTGAAGAAATGGTGGACACTGGATGTTCAAACTCCATGGGTACAAATAGAATCTGCGTCAGCTCCAGGTGGCCATCTCAAAGCCCCTCTGATTGATAGCTTAAGCATCTCCAAATCTAAGGTTCTGCCTTTACCTCTTGTAATGAAAACCTCAATATACCATTGGTGTCTATTTCACAAGAATTGTGCTCCGACTCCACTCTCACTGTAGGAAACAGCGCCTTTGCCGTTAGTGGAATTACATATTCCTTAGTTAGACTTGTCACCATGGGGCCCCTTAGGTATCAACACTTTTTCAGCTTTACAGTAATGGCTCTTTAAAATCCTTTAGCAAGCTCCAGGAGGAATTTACAATGCCCAGAGGAGACTTCTTTAAATTCTTACAGGTTCGGCATCTCCTACAATCTAAATCACCTTACCAAGTAATTGCACATAAGGGAATTTTTGAGGTATGGGCCCGGCCCACACGACCTGACTGCAAAGAGGGGATTGGATCGCTGTACCAAGCTCTAGGCTTGAAATCCACCTTTTCCAAATCCGCGCCACTTCAAGCATGGGACAGGGAACTAAAAGTAACTATACCTGAGTTAGACTGGATTGAAACATTCAAATTCATCTCCAAGACATTTTGTAGCACATCTTTGTATGAGGCAGCCGTTAAGTCGTGTTTGAGATGGTACTATACCCCTGACAAATTGAGCAAAATCTACCCTGGCACATATCATCTCTGTTGGCGTGGATGTGGTTGCTCTGGCACATTGCTAAATTTCCTTTGGGAGTGCCCTTTGATATTAAAGTCCCACCCAAGTGCAGAATCCCGCATTTGCTACTGGTCAAAAAATTAGCGCTAACTAAATATTGGAAATCAGCAACTGTCCCGTCTGTGGCTGAAATTTTAGCCAGAGTCCATAACAACTGTGCTCGATAATACTTTGTTGCTCGATAACCACTAGTAATATTCACATCATCCTGCTGTGACTAAGAAAAGGAGTGAGCCATCCAGTCCACAATGTCATCCCCCTTTGTCTTCAATAATAATGTGGCACCTCTCAGAAGCCAGGGTGAACTGCGGCATACCACTACTACTGGTGGCTGTGATGCTGCAACTGCTGTTTTCACTACATCCCACATTCTGACTCTCAGATAATGAAGAATGGGTCTTTTTTGCACTCTTCTGTTTACCAGACATTTTATTATGAGGCCTATAATAATAATAAAATGTATTTATATAGCGCCACCATATGCCGCAGCGCTTTACAAATTCATAGGGTCCATGTACAAAACAAAAGTAACTGGCTAATATGCAACTGAAACACTAGGAGTCAGGGCCCTGCTCACAAGAGCTTACAATCTATGAGGAATTGGGGGTGACACATAAGGTAGTTGATTGTGATAAGTAGGATTTGAGCCATTATTGAACTGACAGGAGTGGTGCTGGCAGATCTGCTTTAGGTTTGGGACTACTAGAGGATCGAGTTTAGGCCAGAGGAGTTGGTGG
The DNA here is from genome assembly GCF_014858855.1 of Bufo gargarizans. NCBI lineage: Eukaryota > Metazoa > Chordata > Amphibia > Anura > Bufonidae > Bufo > Bufo gargarizans. The sequence goes on from NC_058082.1 coordinate 455,836,035, forward strand.
GGGAGGTTTAGTCAGGGAATACTCAGTTTAGGTAGCTTGATAAGCCTGCCTGAAAATATGTGTTTTTAAGGCACTTTTAAAGGTGGAAAAGTTGTGAATTGACCTAGTATTTTCCGGGGCAGAGTATTCCATAGAGTAGGTGCAGCTCGAGAAAAGTCTTGAAGACGGGAGTGAGAGGTACAAATTATGGAGGGTATTAATCTTAGGTCGCTAACAGAACGGAGAGCACGAGTAGGGTGGTAGATGGAGATGAGGGAGGAGATATATAGAGGTGCAACACTGTGGAGAGCTTTGTGGGTGAGGGTGAGAAGTTTGAACTGTATTCTGTGGTGGATGGGCAAACAGTGAAATGACTGGCACAGACTAGTAGCATCAGTGTAGTGGTTGGATGGATAGATGAGCCTGGCTACAGCATTTAGAACAGACTGAAGGGGGAGAGTTTAGTGAGAGGGAGACCGATTAGTAATGCATTGCAATATTCTGGCGATATTCTTAAGGTGCAGACAACAAGAGCGTGTAAGTGATTGAATATGGGGAACAAAGGAAAGATCAGAGTCAAATGTGGCCCCAAGACAGCGGGCATGTTGCACAGGAGTTATGATATTGCTGCAGACTGAAATTGAAATATCAAGTTTAGGTGAGTTAGTAGATGGGGGAAAGACAAGAAGTTCAGTTTTTGAGAGGTTCAGTTTTAGATTCAGAGAGGACATGATGTTAGAGACAGCTGCCAGACAATTACTGGTGTTTTGGAGCAAAGCAGGGGTGATGTCAGGGGATGAAGTGTATAGTTGGGTTGTCAGCATAGAGATGGTATTGAAAGCCAAATCTACTCATAGTCCGAAAAGATGAAGTAACAGGTTTGATACACAGATTATTAAATGGTACTAGCAAAATTGCAAGTGCTTTTCAATCATTTATCCCCTTCCTGACCCCCCCAACATAAATTTACTTTGGTGGTTGGGCATTTAAAAATGGAGTCTGCTCATGAGCGGAGTACACATAAAAAAAAATAATAGTTATAAAGGTCAGAATATGGCAATGCAAAGAAAAAAAGTTTTACTTTTGTTTTAGTATTAACATGGAAGAAAGACTATATATATATATATATATATATATATATATATATATATATATATATGGTATTGTTGAATAAAAGTCAGTTTTACCGCATAGGAAACGGTATTAAAAAAAAAAGCCATAAAAAGTGGCAGAAAAGTGTTTCCACCTTCCCACCAAATTGTATGCAACCGTAAATTATGCCATTCGAAGGTACATCTTGTTCCACAGAAAACAAGCACTCATACAGCTATGTGAATGAGAAAATAAAAAAGTCATGGCTTTGGGAAGTATGGGAGTAAAAAACAAAAATGAAAAAATGGAAAATTCCCCGGTCTTGAAAGGGTTAAGGACAGAGGCATAATTTAATGTCGCTTCTCTTCTACAGACACCGCACACTGGTATTGAAAATGTACAATGGTTATACAATGCATGGAATGGAATTGCTATAATAATGTAGCTTTTACAGTACAATGCATTCTCTAATAATGCATGGTAATCTTGATGCAATGAGTTAACGGTTAAGTGTTATATAAATTTTAATCCTGATATTGCAGCACAATGAATTCAGTAATATTGTATCTTGAAATCAATGCGTTAATGGTTAACTGGTATATAAATGCTATTACTACAGCACAGCATGTTCAGTTATAATGCACAGTAATCTGCATGCAATGCAATGTGTTAACAGTTAACTAGTATACAAATGCTGTTATTGCAGAACAATGCCTTCAGTAATGATGCACGGTAATCTTGACACGATGCAATGTGTTAACAATTACCTGGCATATAAATGTTATTGCAGCATGGTGCGCATTCACTAATAATGCACAATATGGTTTTTAGAAAAAAAGGGACAATTTCTCAGAGTTGCAACAGAATGTATGCTAATGGGGTGCTGCTAATAGGCCTATAAACTGTAGAAACTTTTTTATAATTTTTTTTTAAAAAGCTGGATGTTCATAAAGAAAAATGTTTTTTGCAGCATTATTTAATGCAGAACTTGCCAGCAAGATATATGAAACAACTAAGACAGGGGCCAGTCCCTCACTCTCTATGCTTTCCCTGATAAAACTCTAAAATCTACCCAATTATATATCCACTTCTCTTCCTGCAGTGCCCTTATAGTAACTTGCTTGTGTCTGCAATTGTTGTTTGTCAGACACAGCTATTATTATATACTCAGCTGAGAACAGAATGGTGCTCTGAGCAGAAGGATATGGTTGAATACTGCCCCTTGATTGGCTGATCAGGCTGTCTGTCAGCCTCTCAGCCAATCGGGGCAATCCCTCCCCCCATGGTCATGTGATCTTCCATCGTCTTCCTTCCTGTTGTTTTCTCTACTAATTTTCACAGTGAATTCTTGTAAAATCCATATCAATTTGCTCATGTCATAACAATTTTGCTACTTTTTGAGCTTTTTTGAAGAATACTTTATACTTTCCTATAGACCTTCCTAAGTGAAAAATGCCTAAAAACATGGCATATATAGGGCATCCTGCATTTGGTTATCTTTTACAACAAAACAAAAATGCTAAGCTTTGTCTTCAGGGAATCTTTTAATTCACTTTAAAGTAATATCTGACTGCATAAAAATTTTAAAAAATGCTGCTAAAACAAAAAAAAAGAGAATATGCATTAAACTTAAAGTATTTTTTCATTATGAGGTTTTATTAATAGCTTTTTGTAGAGTGTAGAATAAAGTGCTGTTCTCTTATTTTTATTATTTCTACCAGTTAGTAAACTGGCCTTGAAGGCTAAATGAAGTAAATTGAGGATAAACTACAACTCATAATACACACACAAAGTTTGCATTTTCTGCCAAGAAAATCGTTATTCTTTAATTAAAGGTTTCCACTATCATAAGGAAATGTACCATAAAACTACAAGTAAACGGAATTCTGAAAAAATGCCAAATCAAACCAGGAGCCAAACACAATTTGTATAGGTTCCTGTCCTTAAATGAACCATGACTATCTCCTGCATTGTCAGCAATTATAGTACCTACTATATTGCTCTTTTTAATTTTTTTACCTCAGTTAGAAGAAAGGCTAGATGAACTCCTACAGCTATTTAAATTCCTTAATATGTCAAAAATGTTGGAAGTCTTTAATCACAGAAAGAAATATACCCTATATCAATACAAAACCTACCTGCTGCCATGCTCATGCAGAGAGTCCACTCTTCACCCACTTATGGACTCTAGCCAGCTGTGGCCACTTGTCTCTCATGATCTGACTTTTACACAGGCGCCCTCTCCTGTTAGTGTGAATGGCAGCCCCTTTTTAACATAGTTACTCCGTCCACCTGAGCAATATTTGGTCTCATGGTCTACTGGCATGCCACTCCAAAGTCAGTCCTGATGACTTGAGCCGTACTTCCCAGTCACCACCTCATACTGGGCACGGAGCAACCTAACACTTGTTCCCAGGACAGCCACAAAAATAGAACAATAAGGATATGAATAGTTATATCAGGACACATTAAAACAATAGCAGTAGATCGTCTTCTGAGTCAACCCTGTGGAGAGCTGGGAAAACACAATAGACATACAGTAGTCCAAAGCTGGAACATAAAAAACTCAGTCTCTGCTATAATTAAACTGGCAGCATCATTTTGAAGTATGTTTGGAGGGCGTCATTTCACCATCACTTGACCAAAAGAACAATTTTGTTTGGCACGCCTAATTCTTTTAACTGTAGGCTTATAACCCCTTAAGTACCGTTCTTATTTTTTGCGGGATAAGTTGCATTTTTTTATGGCACCATTTAATTTGCCATTCTTTGTGGGGTTAAATTGAAAAAAAAACCTGACAATTCTGCCAAGGTTTTATAGGTTTTAATATTACGGCTTTCACTGTGTGCTAAAAATGACATGACGTCCTTATTCTGTGAATCAATACGAATACGGCGATACCAAACTCGTATAGTTTTTTTGCTTTACTACTTTGAAAAAACCTTTGAAAAAAAATCAAAATTTTCTTTGCATTACCATAACCATTTTTGTAGGGCATACCACTTTTTGATCACTGTTATTCCATTTTTTGGGGTACAAGGTTACTAAAATACAGTGAATCGTGTGTTTTTCATATTTTTTTTCATTACAGCATTCACCTCAGGAATTTTTAAAAATATTATAATAGTTCAGACACTCTCAGATGCGGCAATGCCTGATATGTTTATTTTTTATTGTTTATATATTTTATATGTAAAATTGGGAAAGGGGGTGATGTTTGTGTTTTTTAAAACTTTTTTAATGGTAACTTTTGGCCCCCTTAGGGGGCTATAACTTGGGACCTTTTGATTCTTTCTCCCATTCACCCTAATAGATATCTATTAGAGTTAATGGGATTTTGATGCGCTCCCTGCTGAGCTGTGCCTGGCAAAAACTAGATTTAGCATCTCGCTAAGGGGCGGGGTAGTCATTGAACCTCTGACTTCTCTTTAAGAATAATCTAACACATATTTCTTGTTCTGCCCAGCAGGGTTAGAAAATGATTCTATTTCATCCCCCCAGGGTTTTGGTATTTCTGTAGTGATTAAAGTGGTTATAGCGGTGTTACGTTGTATTACACTTTGTTTTTCCTATTACAAAGACTACTGCATTGTGGGTGGTGCAAAGCATTGTGGTAGTGCAAAGCATTCTGGGAAATAGAAGTCTCCAAGACACATCAGCAGAGCTGTCCTTCTGCATATCTCCTTCTTAAAACTCCACCATCCTTGTAAAAGCATTTTTGCTTGTTTCAGGGACATTATGCTATGCAGAGCTGTTCAGCTAGTAATAATTGTTACTCAGGGAAGTTGTTACTACTGTTATCTAGACATGCAATCTTATGTTAGGCAGCCATTTTATCATGTGCTTTCAGTGTTAATGCAAATATTATTGTACATGCTATCTGTACTTATACTTGCTATTTGTATTCCTATAGTTTTACCAATCAAATACTCCTGTTTTACCAATAAACAAGTTAGACTACAAAGGATAGTCCTCTTATTTGGAAGACAGGAATGGTTTATGCTGAATGTCAGACTACACACTGTGTGAACGTGTATGAAGAGAGAACATTTCTATTTCTACTGGTCACATAATATCAGATTGTATTTTATATTTCGAGTATAGAGGCTACAAACATTTGCCATCAAATAGCACGTTGATGTTACAGTGATTTAGTTCCTTTCTTTATGCAGGTGCTCATGATTAAACCTAGTGCATCTCATTTTCTTTCTCTAAAATTTGCCAAAGAAAACACTCAAAGTTGATTTGAATAAACCTGTGACAATATATCATTTTCTTGCATTTAGAGCACTTAGATTCATGAATACTGTTTGTCAGGATGGCGTATTTCATATGAAGGACAAGAAACTGACAAAATTGCCTTGTGTAAAATTATATTTTTAGAGAACTCTTGTGAACGAAGATATCCTATTGTCCAAAGAAATAACATAAAATTAAGGCAATAAGTTGATTTTGCGATGTTGTTGTATAAGTCAATTACTCCTTTCACGTATCTTTGCTATGTGAATATACGCGTAGCACTGACCGTTTTAAGTGCTATTCAAAAAAGGACATATGCAATGTTAAATGTTGTAGATTTGGGGCCAGTACAGTGGATAATGATTAAAAACAAGCGTTCACATGAACATTCATTCCTGATCATTGCCTGCTTGCTTAGCTGCACTTACGTGCAGCAATGATCACTGTTTGGGAATGAATAATCGTTACTACAATAATTCATCCCCATACAGTATCGTTGCATTTCGGCAGAACAACCATATTTACACAAGGTACTGTGTTGCTGAGAAATTATGATTTTATATGCTGCATTTGCATGGATGTTTGTTTCCAAGATCTGTGCCAGATACGTGACAAAAGTGGCGTAAATCTGGTCATAAATGACCCCCATGATGTTTGATCTAAAAGTCATATTTTTCAATGTTATCCCACCAGATAACTGCCATAAATTTACTGATAACTCTCCAACTTCCCTTCACATAAGTACAATATATATAAAACTAACTACCACCATTAGGGAGAGCTCAGTGCATAGAAATGTATACAGTTATCATTGCGGAAGCTGTAAATGTCTCTTTCTACTGAGCTCCCTCTAGTGGTGAATGTTAGAAAATTCTGTAGATTAATGCTGCAAAAGAAGAAGGAGTTCAGCCCCAACTCCCCAGGTCCCATAGCAGTCAAGTTGTTCCTGGAATTAACTCACATTGCAATATTTAAACAGGAAGAAATTTTTGTTTTAGCAATGAGCAGTTTCTTCATAGGTGTTTGTTTTTGCCATCTTCTGGATTAACATTGCTGGATAATAGGTTGAACAGGGGCATATGCAAAGTTTTGTCAAGGAAAACTTCTAAGCCATGAGCACACACACAAATGTACATGGACATAAACACAGCTGCACTTGCTGGACCAAGTCAGTGTCCTAGCATATAAATGAGGTATACAATATTCCAAAACAATACTACCCTGCTGTATACATGTAAATTTGAACAAACTGTACAACTGAAGATAACACTTATGATCTAATCATCAATGTGCCACTCATACCACAGGAAAATAGGATTGGTCAATGAGTAGCATGATGTGACTGCCTATAGGTCTAATTGACTTGAGAAGCATCCATTATCTCCACAGACATTACTTGTCTTTGTCAACCACAAAGGTATGGCCATTTGTTCAGGTTTCTTGATGCAGTCTTGGAAGCCAAGGCTAGGAATGAATTAAAAAAATGAGAAGTTGTATTTGTCCTTAAAGAGGTTATCCAAGACTGAATAACCCACTTACAATGCCCAGACCCACCATAATGACAATACTTACCTGGTCCCCGATGACAGTTTCCTCCCAGATCGCTCCACGGCTGTCTTCACCTCTCCCCTGCTTGCAGAAAACAACATTTGTCGAAAGAGGGGGTGGAGCCAGTGACCTTGCCAGTGATCTGACCACTAGCGTTAGCAGTGACCAGAAATAAATATGAAATAAATTGACCCTTCTCTGAAATACAACCCAGCAATACAGACAAGACAAACCAAAAACCAACTCAGCACACACAATTCAATACTGACAACAATGGAGGACCACAGATCCCAGAATACACTTATACTAAATCTGGAAACTAATTTACAGAGCATATAGTATCCCCAGCAACCAGAGAACTAAAAGGCCTGGACATATAATGGCTAAGCAATCAGCAACCTCACCCTAAGGAGTTTATGATAAGCATATCATTCAGTTTTACTTCAGGATGGGCAAAATGGTGAATGTGTGATGGTCAAGGTGCTACGTGCAGAGTGGTAATGGAGCCTTACTAGTTCTGTATGTCACTGTGCTCCTACCTGGATGCCGTTGTTCCCCAGGGTTAGGCTCCGTAGTATTCAAACAAGACAATTAAAATTGGTGGAGAATAAGTCTATGTCACGGAAGGTGTGCAGGAAACTAGAAAACACAAAATGAATATACGACTGACTGGATCCAAAACTAAGGAACAAAAAGGGAGAGCCCTGCATCAGACCTGGCTCTCTCCCTGACTGCTCAGCCTATGCGAAAATCCCAATGGTAGATGATCGCATATCCTCGTACCTCGACTGAATAACACCTGAACACCCTATAATAGTGAGGGGACACGACCACTGGCTCCCTACACTAGATACGGAGGGAGTCAGGGTCACCTGGGATCCAGCAAACAGAAAAACACAAATAAATGAACAAAACTTATCTCGTAGAAGACTGAGAAGTAGGAACAGCATGCACACACTCCAGGAAGTTGTATAAACTGCAAAATGATGCACTATGGGAAAAGGATTTAAAGGGATGCAATCAGTGCAACTACATGACAGCTGAGAGAGGCTAACGAGATGAGAAAATGAAAGCAAAACAAAGGAACCTCAAGGAGGAGGTTCTAGATGTCTGTCAGAGCTTCTCAGATGTCTGGTGGTGACAGTACCCCTCCTTCTACGAGTGGACTCCGGACACTCAGAGCCCACCTTCTCAGGATGGGACCTATGGAAAGCCCTGATGAGACGAGTGGCCTTAATGTCCGTCACTGGGACCCACATCCTCTCCTCAGGACCATAACCCTCCCAATGAACGAGGTACTGGAGAGAACCGCGGACAACACGAGAATCCACAATCCTAGAGACCTGAAATTCAAGATTACCATCAACCACAATCAGATGAGGAGGCAAAGACGAGGGTACAATGGGTTGGACATAAGGTTTTAATAAGGACTTATGAAAAACATTATGGATCTTCCAAGTCTGAGGAAGATCAAGACGGTAGGCAACAGGATTGATGACGGACAAGATTTTGTAAGGCCCAATAAACTTAGGACCCAACTTCCAGTAGGGAACCTTCAATTTGATATTCTTAGTAGACAACCACACCAGATCACCAACATTCAGGTCCGGACTAAGCACACGTCTCTTATCCGCCTCACGCTTATATCTCTCACTCATGCTCTTTAGATTATCCTAAATCTTTTGCCAAATAGATGACAAAGACGAGGAGAATCTGTCCTCATCAGGTAAACCAGAAGACCCCTCTCCCGAGAATGTCCCAAACTGCGGATGAAACCCATATGCACCAAAAAATTGTGACTTATCAGAGGACTCCTGACGACGGTTATTTAAAGCAAACTCAGCAAGAGACAAAAAAGAACACCAATCCTCCTGATTCTCCGCCACAAAACAGCGCAGATATGTCTCCAGATTCTAAATGACGCGCTCTGTCTGGCCATTCGACTGCGGGTGGAAAGCAGAAGAGAATGACAACCGAACCCCCAAGCGAGAACAGAAAGCCTTCCAGAATCTGGAAACAAACTGCGTGCCCCTATCAGAGACTATGTCTGAAGGAATACCATGCAATTTGACAATGTGATCAATAAATGCCTGCGCCAGCGTCTTAGCATTGGGCAAGCCAGGAAAAGGGATGAAATGCACCATTTTGCTAAAACGGTCCACCACCACCAGAATCACAGTCTTCCCCGAGGAACGAGGCAGGTCCGTAATGAAGTCCATGGACAGATGTGTCCAAGGACGGGAAGGAATGGGTAAGGGAAGGAGAGGACCTGATGGCCGTGAATGAGGGACTTTGGCACGAGCGCAGGTCTCGCAGGCTGCCACAAAACCCTCAACCGACTTACGAAGCGCCGGCCACCAGAATCTCCGAGCGATGAGATCCACTGTGGCTCTTGCCCCCGGGTGCCCAGCAAGGACAGTATTGTGGTGTTCCTTAAAAATCTTGTGTCTTAAAGCGAGAGGCACAAACAACCTCCCAGGAGGACAAAGATCAGGAGCCTCTGACTGGGCTACCTGAAAATCTGCCTCTAATTCAGGATAAAGAGCAGAGACCACCACACCTTCAGCCAAAATGGGACCCGGGTCTTCAAAATTCCCACCTCCCGGAAAACAACGTGACAGGGCATCCGCCTTCACATTCTTAACCCCAGGGCGAAACGTGACAACAAAATTAAACCTGGAAAAGAACAAAGACCATCTGGCCTGTCTCGGGTTCGGACGCTGAGATTGTATAAACGAGATTTAGGCAGCTTGGCGCCTGGGATGAGATTAATAGGGCAATCGTACTCCCTGTGCGGGGGCAAGTCCTGAGCACCACTCTCACAGAAGACATCCGAAAATTCTGAGAGAAAAGATGGTACAGTCTTAGTAGAAACCTCAGAAACAGATGTCGTGAGGCAATTCTCTCTGCAAAAGTCACTCCAACCATTTATTTGCCTCGCTTGCCAATCAATGGTGGGGTTATGTTTAGTGAGCCAGGGTAGCCCCAACACTAGAGGAGTAGGCAACCTGCTAAGGACGAAACATGACACATCCTCAACATGAGCATCACTCACAATTAAACGGATATTGTGAACTATGCCCTTTAATGATTTCTGAGAAAGTGGAGCGGAATCAATAGCAAAAACAGGTATATCCTTTCCCAAAGTGCATACCTGGAAACCATGAGTTATAGCAAATTGATTATCAATGAGATTGACAGCTGCTACACTATCTACAAAAATCTCACAAACATTTTTCTTGCTCTCTAGCACCACCCTGGCAGGTAGGACAAAACGGGAACTACAAGTAAACGGAAAACCTTCAATTTCCGCATCAACCTTGCCAATGGTAACAGATGGAACATTTTTAAAGGATTTTTTCCTTTTTGTTTCTTTATTACTCTCAAAAAACTGCCTGAATCTCCTAGAGGGACAAACATTTGCCAAATGATTTATACCTCCACAACAGAAACAAACCTTCCCATGAGGGCTGAATCTTCTATTGTTAGAGGCAATCAAACCCAGCTGCATGGGATCCTGCTCAGAAGGGGTTGACAGCGACTGAGACCCCTGTGCACAGAATGAGACCGCCGCACTGTCCTGGGATTGAGTATGACAGGAAGGAGTGATCTCTCCTCTCTCTTTAAGACGCCTGTCAATACGAACGGCCCGAGACATGGCAGAGTCCAAGGAGGAAGGCCTCTCATGAAAGGCAAATGCATCTTTCAATCCCTCTGAAAGACCATGGCAAAATTGACTTCGTAGTGCATCATCATTCCAACCAGTATCAGCTGCCCATCTCCGAAATTCTGAACAGTATATCTCTGTGGATTGTTTACCCTGACATAAAAGACGTAGTCTAGACTACACGATCCGGATCATCATATATCTGACCCAGGGCTAAAAAGAATTCATCCACTGAACGGAGGGGCCGTGCCCCCACCGGCAGCGAAAAGGCCCAGGACTGAGCGTTATCCCTGAGCAGCGATATGATGATCCCCACCCTCCGTTCCTCATCACCAGAGGAATGGGGAAGTAGGCGAAAATGGAGTTTGCAAGCCTCTCTAAAACACACAAAATTCAAACAAACCCCCGGAGAACGTATCCGGGAGCGAGATCTTAGGCTCAGAACAAGCTCCATGAACGCAAGCTGAACCGGTCACTTGAAACTGAGAAAGAGTCTTACGGAAATCTGCTACCTTCAATGAAAGACCCTGCATGCGTTCAGTCAAAAGTGAAACCGGATCCATGCTTGAGACAGTTTTGGGCGGTTTATAATGTCACGGAAAGTGTGCAGGAAACTAGAAAACACAAAATGAATATACGACTGACTGGTTCCAAAACTAAGGAACAAAAAGGGAGAGCCCTGCATCAGACCTGGCTCTCTCCCTGACTGCTCAGCCTATGCGAAAATCCCAATGGTAGATGATCGCATATCCTCGTACCTCGACTGAATAACACCTGAACACCCTATAATAGTGAGGGGACACGACCACCGGCTCCCTACACTAGATACGGAGGGAGTCAGGGTCACCTGGGATCCAGCAAACAGAAAAACACAAATAAATGAACAAAACTTATCTTGTAGAAGACTGAGAAGTAGGAACAGCATGCACACACTCCAGGAAGTTGTATAAACCGCAAAGTGATGCACTATGGGAAAAGGATTTAAAGAGATGCAATCAGTGCAACTACATGACAGCTGAGAGAGGCTAACAAGATGAGAAAATGAAAGCAAAACAAAGGATCCTCAAGGAGGAGGTTCTAGACGTCTGTCAGAGCTTCTCAGATGTCTGGTGGTGACAGTCTAGTCCAGACTTGGCAAAGTTCAACAGTTTTACTTGAATTTAGACAATATTTGAATTGTCTCTTGGTTTTAGCAGGTTTCAGGGCGTACTGGCAGGTGAACTTGATTGCTCTGCTTTATCTTTCTCTACTGTGCTAATCTCTGGCTTCAGTCTGGCTATTGGACTTTGGCCATTGGCACCCTCACAATACCCAGTCTATAAACTGCAAGGTGTCAGGTTGCTTTATGAGCAAGGAAGACTCCTGCTGCAGAAAGGGTGTACGTCCACCTCACTGCACCATGTCTTGACTCTTTCCAATTCTTCTATCGACTCCCAATGAAACTATTGACTGACTACAGCTTCCTGCAACCCCTCCCTTGGTAGGAAGCAAGACTAGCCCACTTTTGCCCAAAACGGAGAGAATTGAATGGTAAGTTCCATTCTAGCTAAAGATCTTTCTCTGCCAGACACACTGCCACCTGTTGGTAAACAAGCCATAGTGCATGAAATACAAAACATGAAAGTTGCATAGCAATACTATTAAAGCACAGTGTTAGAGGACCTGGAATCAAGTACACAAATGACATTATTGGTTAGCCATTAGAGACAGTAGCAGGATGAAGGAATGTTAGTGCCCACTCCGGGGTACTACAAAGAGTGCCAAAAAAGTTGGAAACAGAATTGTGGCAACTGAATCTTTTTTTATTCCATATAACATTAAGTTTATGAAACATTTCAGAAGACACCTCCAGAAGAGTATAATTATACCTGCATACAACCTAAGCTGTTAGATAGTGTATGTGCCACTCCGTTTCCACATTACTTTCTATTTTCATGGGTGCAGTACAGAATATAGACAGAACAACTGGAAGAACCCACACGGCATAGGTATAAACTATGCCTATGATTGAACAATTTTTGACTAATTTTGTCAGTTACAGTCAACTGTAAAGACTTGGAGGTGACTATTATTAATTTTGAACATAAGATTAGCAAATTGCTTTTTGAAAATTACTGATTGGGCCTGCAATTAAGCATGCAACATCTTGACTTTTCTCCGCGCTTCTTTAAAATATGATTACATAGTTGCATAGACTGTCCCTGATTTTCAGAGACTGTACCAGCAAATTTGCACTATAACAATCTGAAAATGGGTGGGGCAAACACAGATCTCACCCATAGGTGGGTGTCCCCGGGCTGGGTTGGGGCATTCCTAGGGGCAGAGCTTATATACGTACAGTACAGACCAAAAGTTTGGACACACCTTCTCATTCAAAGAGTTTTCTTTATTTTCATGACTATGAAAATTGTAGATTCACACTGAAGGCATCAAAACTATGAATTAACACATGTGGAATTATATACATAACAATAAAGTGTGAAACAACTGAAAATATGTCATATTCTAGGCTCTTCAAAGTAGCCACCTTTTGCTTTGATTACTGCTTTGCACACTCTTGGCATTCTCTTGATGAGCTTCAAGAGGTAGTCACCTGAAATGGTCTTCCAACAGTCTTGATGGAGTTCCCAGAGATGCTTAGCACTTGTTGGCCCTTTTGCCTTCACTCTGCGGTCCAGCTCACCCCAAACCATCTCGATTGGGTTCAGGTCCAGTGACTGTGGAGGCCAGGTCATCTGGCGCAGCACCCCATCACTCTCCTTCATGGTCAAATAGCCCTTACACAGCCTGGAGGTGTGTTTGGGGTCATTGTCCTGTTGAAAAATAAATGATGGTCCAACTAAACGCAAACCGGATGGAATAGCATGCCGCTGCAAGATGCTGTGGTAGCCATGCTGGTTCAGTATGCCTTCAATTTTGAATAAATCCCCAACAGTGTCACCAGCAAAGCACCCCCACACCATCACACCTCCTCCTCCATGCTTCACGGTGGGAACCAGGCATGTAGAGTCCATCCGTTCACCTTTTCTGCGTCGCACAAAGACACAGTGGTTGGAACCAAAGATCTCAAATTTGGACTCATCAGACCAAAGCACAGATTTCCACTGGTCTAATGTCCATTCCTTGTGTTCTTTAGCCCAAACATGTCTCTTCTGCTTGTTGCCTGTCCTTAGCAGGGGTTTCCTAGCAGATATTCTACCATGAAGGTCTGATTCACACAGTCTCCTCTTAACAGTTGTTCTAGAGATGTGTCTGCTGCTAGAACTCTGTGTGGCATTGACCTGGTCTCTAATCTGAGCTGCTGTTAACCTGCGATTTCTGAGGCTGGTGACTCGGATGAACTTATCCTCCGCAGCAGAGGTGACTCTTGGTCTTCCTTTCCTGGGGCGGTCCGCATGTGAGCCAGTTTTTTTATAGCGCTTGATGGTTTTTGTGACTGCACTTGGGGACACTTTCAAAGTTTTCCCAATTTTTCGGGCTGACTGACCTTTATTTCTTAAAGTAATGATGGCCACTTGTTTTTCTTTACTTAGCTGCTTTTTTCTTGCCATAATTCAAATTCTAACAGTCTCTTCGGTAGGACTATCAGCTGTGTATCCACCTGACCTCTCCACAATGCAACTGATGGTCCCAACCCCATTTATAAGGCAAGAAATCCCACTCATAAAACCTGACAGGGCACACCTGTGAAGTGAAAACCATTTCAGGTGACTACCTCTTGAAGCTCATCAAGAGAATGCCAAGAGTGTGCAAAGCAGTAATCAAAGCAAAAGGTGGCTACTTTGAAGAACCTAGAATATTACATATTTTCAGTTGTTTCACACTTTTTTGTTATGTATATAATTCCACATGTGTTAATTCATAGTTTTGATGCCTTCAGTGTGAATCTACAATTTTTATAGTCATGAAAATAAAGAAAACTCTTTGAATGAGAAGGTGTGTCCAAACTTTTGGTCTGTACTGTATGTAGTTACAATTTCAGCCTCAGCACAACATTGAATCACCATTTGTTAAAAGGAATCTGTCATCATGATTTTGAACTATTACCTGCAGTAATACATGAGTAGTACTATAGATAAGGGGGGAGAGTTATCAAAACTGGTTTAAAGGAAAACTGGCTTAGGCTACTTTCACACTAGCGTTTCTATTTTCCAGTATTGAGATCCGTAATAGGGTCTCAATACCGGAAAAAAATGCTTCCATTTTGTCCCCATTCATTGTCAATGAGGACAAAATGTAATTGAACAGAACGAGATGCTCCAAAATGCATTCAGTTCTGTTCTCATCCTGGAGAGCAAACCTCAGCATGCTGCGGTTTGCTTTCTGTCCTGGGATGCTGAGCAAGACGGATCCGTCATGACCCACAATGCATTGGTCCATTTTCTCTGACACAATAGAAAGCGGATCTGTCCCCCATTGACTTTAAATGGTGTTCATGACAGATCCATCTTGGATATGTTAAAGATAATACAACTGGATCCGTTTATAACGGATGCAGATGGTTGTATTATCAGTAACTGCTGGATCCAGCAAAAACACTTGTGTAAAAGTAGCCTTAGTTGCCTATAGTAACCATGGGAGCTCTGTAAAATTATTATTATTATTATTTATTATTAAAGCACCATTTATTCTATGGTACTGTACATATGATAAGGGCTGCGCATACATAATACAGATAATTGCAATAAGCATAAACAAAACGAGTTACAAACTGGAACAGAAGGGCCCTGCCCGCGAGGGCTTCCAATCTACAATGGGGTGGGAGAGGTATACAGTAGGTGAGGGTAAAGCTGGTCATAGGGGTATAGCAGCAGCAGGCTTACTGTAGGTTGTAGGCTTGTCTGAAGAGGTGGGTTTTCAGGTTTCCTTTGGAGGTTTCCTGGTAGGTGAGAGTCCGAAATGTTGGGGTAAAGAGTTCGAAAGTATGGGGTCTGCATGGGAGAAATCTTGGAGGAGGTGATAAGAGGAGAGGAAAGGAGAGAAGGTCTTGAAAGGTGGAATCTGATTGGTTACTATGAGCAACTAAGACCAGTTTTCCCTTACACCAGTTTTGATAAATATCCCCCAAGGAGTGCTATTTTTACATTTCCAGTAGCCCCCATTCTCCTGCTGAAATACATTGTCAGGACCGCCATGCATGCGGTACAGGAGTCCTTTCCATTATGTTAGCAAAGCAATCCGGATTGTGCGTTTCAGCACAGATTTGGGTGCTGAGAATGGGAGAACAGGGGATAATAGAAAATAAAAAATGTGCGATCTTTTCTGTAGTACTGGTCATGTATTAGCAGATAATAGTCCAGAAGCGTGGTGAAAAATTTCCTGTGTTATACGCTTCCTTCACAATCAAGAGCTATGGTCAAACAAAAACCACAGAATTGTACGCCTTCATCCGAGCATGTAAAGCCACCGCAACTAAGTTCCAGTGCACCCCCATTTGTGCATATAATTTTCTGTTACTTTTAAAATGTGAATTTGTACAGGACAGACGATATCATTATACTGAACGTACTTTAGAGTAAAAGTTCTGGTGAATACTGATTTAGCTCATTTGTATAAATTATATGGTGTGAAAGCCTGGCCAGCAATTTGAGGATTTAACTACATCAATGCTCTTTAAATTGTGATCATTATCGTTTGGCGGCTTTCTTTTAGACTTTGCTTACAAGTGTTATACCAGTCACTTTTTAATCAAGGTTTGAGGTATTAGGGTGCTTAGTATAAATCGCCTGGTTTATAATTTTACTTATTTTTTTATAAAGCAGTTATTAGTATTAAAGCCTTCAGAGGACAAAATACTAATGATCAGTTTTACTGCAACTAAACAGGTTTTCTACATCCTGAAAAGATGCGTAGGAGGGATCAGTGTTCACTACTTATCTATTGTATATTATTAGTATACAGGCTGGATCAGGGAGAAGAAATAAAAGACTCATTTGAAGTTTGCTTCAACACAGAACTGCAAATTCCATTCTACTGTGTACACTTGTCTCCTGGACCTAACCTAAATAGTTGCCTTAAAGGGAACCTGTCGCCATGAAAATGCAATGTAAGCTACAAGCAGCATGTTATGGAGCAGGAGGAGCTAAGCAAATTGATGTATAGTTTTTTTTAGGAAAAGATTCAGTAGAAATTGTATTTTATTGTTTTAAATTCCTGCCTTTTTTGGGCTTTGAAAACAAGAAGGTGGTCCTATCAGAGATTGATAGCTATCTCTGTATTCACAGTCATAGAGGGAAGGCTGTCAATCACTGATAGGACCGCCTCCAGAATAAACAGGAATTTAAATGAATGAAATACAAGTTTTACTGAATCTTTTCCCATAAAACTATATATCAGTCTACTCAACTCCTCCTGCTCTATAACATGCTGCCTTTAGCTCAGAAATCATGTTCAACGTGACAAGTTCCCTTTAACACCAGAAATAAAAGGGAAATTTGACTAATAATGTATAATAATGATTTTTGTAAGACTAAGGGTCCATTCACACGTCCGTTGTTTCTTTCCTGATCTGTTCCGTTTTTTGCTGAACAGATCTGGACCAGATCTGGACCCATTCATTTTCAATGGGTCCTGAAAAAAAATCTGACATTGTGCTGTCCGTTTTTTTTCAGGACCCATTGAAAATGAATGGGTCCAGATCTGGTCCAGATCTGTTCAGCAAAAAACGGAACAGATCAGGAAAGACCTTCCTTCAGTGCTTACACAGATGACTTTCATAGATATTTATAATGGGCTGTTTAAAGGGACACTTCCATCAGAAATAGGTATTTTTTTAAACCCAATATTCATACAAAGCATTTTTTTTATTGTTATTGACTATTTTTTTAATTCGGCTGTAATATTATGTCATTGAATACCAAATACAAAATATTCTGCTTCTGTAGCAGTAAATGCAACTAACGGACTCCTATATTGACATTTGTCATTTTACTGCAGCTATGAGGGTAATCCTCATGATAATAGTAGGAGTAGCATTGAGATAACAGTGTGACAGCTCTATTGTTCTCTTGATAAGCCTAGTTAAAGATGTTCAGGAAACAGCATTGCATTGAGTAGTGTAATATATGCTGCTCTGACTGAGTCACTACAGGGGGCTTTCTCTAATCGAAGTGACAGCCATAATGAGAATCAAGCAAAGCTGTTTGCTGTGCTAAACGTTCAAACAGAGAAAAAGTTAAAGAGGACCTTTCATGGGTCAGAACATTGTAAGTTATCTTACAATAGCGAGCCAGTACACAAAGTAGTATACATGGAATGATTTTAAAAATTTATATCCAGAAAACCATTTACATGTGTTTATTAAAGATAATTGCATAGAATATTCACATATAATTTGTTGATATGTGATTAAAATTGTCCCCTTAACCCTGTATCTACAAGCGCAGTACATGTACTGTACGGTGCTGGAGCGATGGGCAAACATGGTGCCCACTCGCGCAAACAGCGGGCGTCATGGCAGGTGAATCTCCACAGTTTCAAACAGCAGAGATCTGCAGCTAATGACCGCAACCAGCAATAATGTTAATCGTGGCCATTAAAGCATTTAGATACCGTGAGAGCATGGCATCTAAAGGGTGAAAAACCTGGAAGCTCACACTTCCAGGCTTCTTACCGGTATCCTCTGTGGCCAATGAGGATGCCAGAAATTGATTTTAATGTGCTGGGTCTCACTGAAGAGAAGCAGGTCATTTAAGCTGCAATTCTTATTTTGGTCAGTAGGTGGCAGGCCAACATAAGAAATTATCAATTCTGAACAATTAATGGATGTAAAAAAATCCATGATTGTTCAGAATAAAAAAAATTGGGATTTTGTAGGTTCAAATCTGAGCTTCAAAATCATAAAAAAGAAAAAAAAACTATTCAAAATATATTTAAAAAAATAATTTAAATCACCCTCTTTCCATAGAATAAAAAAATAAATACACAAATAACAACAAATATAAACATCATGGGTATCACTGTGACCAAAAATGCTCGTACTGTTAAAATATTGTTCCAATACGGCATATCGGAAAAAAGGGTCAAAATGGCCAATTTGCTGTTTTTTCATCGCTTCTCTTACCCCCAAAAAAGTAATAAAATGTAATCCAAAAAGTCACACACTCCAAAATGGTATCAATGAAAACTTGTCCTGCAAAAAATGTGCCCCAAACAGCTCAGTAGATAAAACTATAAAAAAAGTTATGGGGGTCAGAATATGGTGATGGAAATTATTTTATTTTTTTCTCAAAGTTTAAATTTATTTTTACGCTATTTAGACATAAAAACCTATACATATGGGGTATCGTTGTAATCAACTGACTCAGAGATTGAAGGGCACAGGTCAGTTTCGCCACAAATGGAAGGAACACCGTGGGAACAAAACCCGTAAAACAGTGGAGGATTTGTGTTTTTTCCCACTCCATTTTCCCACTCCTCTTCCCACTACATTGTATGCCATATTAAATGGTAAATAAAATTGAAAGTTCTGAAAAAATCACCGAGTGGTGCCTAGCTGCTACCAAAATATATGTATGAGATATACACCAAACATAAAATAAAGTGTGTAAAATATATATAAAATAAGGTAGCTGTCCAAAACTTAGTACTTCTGGTATATTCCTTTAATAAATCAGTCAGGTAGGCTCAACGCGTTTCGGGGAATTACAAACCCCTTCCTCAGGAGCAGAGAAGATATTAAGCATATACCATATTAAATGGTGGCAGCTATGTGAACGGAAAAATAAAAAAGTTATGGCACAAGGAATATAGGGAAGAAAAATGAAAACCCAAAAACGAAAAAAAAAAATCCGGTATCCTAAGGGCATCTGTCACCAGATTTGTAATTTTGAAAATGGTTGACCTGTTACATGTGCGCTTGGCAGCTGAAGGCATGTGTGTTGATTCCATGTTCATATGTGCCAAAATTGCTGAGAAAAATGAAGTTTTAATATATGCAAATGAGCCTCTAGGAGCAATGTTGCTGTTATACCTAGATGCTCAGCTCTCTCTGCAATTGCTGTGCCCTTTGCACTTTAATGACAGGACCAAGCAATCTAAATATGATCATGCCTGGCCTTGACTTCTCCTAATGTCAAAGTGCAGAGGGCATGGCAATTGCAGAACTGAGCCTTTAGGTGTAATGGCAATGCCTCCATTGCTCCTAGAGGAGCATATATGAAAACTTCATGAACATGGGCCCAACACAGATGCCATCAGCTGCCAAGCGCACATGTAACAGGTCAGCCAGGTATAAATCTGCTGACAGAGGACCTTTAAGAATGTTTCCTTAAAGGGGAACCTGTCATCACCTTTATGCTGCCCATACTAACGGCAGAATAAAGTAGAGACAGGTGAGTTGATTTCAGCGGTCCTGTCATTTATACGTAAAAAGTAAGTGGTTGCCGAGAACCAGCATCACAATCATTGCAGAGTGGGCCTGGAAAAGAGTCACGGCCCCTGAGAAGAGTCATGGTTACAGTCCAGGAGGACGCCCCTTCTTACCGGTGGCAGGGGGAGATGAGCGCTTCCATTGTCGAAGCGCTTATATCTCTATATTCATCTGTATCGCCGTCCTTACAGATGGATGCTGCGGTGGAGCAGGGGAGAGGCGTCTCCCTTTCCTAGTCCTCTCATAGGCTGGAGGCCTAGTGATGTCATTGCATCGCCTCAGCCATACAGCGTGGGACACAGCCCGAAATCGCATCGCTGAAAGCAGCAAGGAGGTAAGTATATGTGTTTATTTATTTTTTATTTACACTTTGCTAGGGGCCCTATCTGGCACTCATGGGGGCATCTACTGGGGGACCTATCTTATGTACTGGCACACATGGGGGGTACTATGGAGGAGGAGGAGCACTATGGAGGCCCTATTTTAAATACTGACACACATGGGGCACTATGGAGGGGAAGGAGCACTATGGGGGGGCCCTATCTTATTTACTGGCACACATGGGGGCACTATGGGGGGCCCTATCTTATTTACTGGCACACATGGGGGGCACTATGGAGGGGGAGGAGTACTATTTGGGCCCTATCTTATATACTAGCACACATGGGGAGCATTATGGAGAAGGGGGGAGCACTATGGGGACATCCACTGGTGACCCTGTCTTATGTACTGGCGCACATTATAAGGAGGCATTTTTATACTGTTACACATTATAAAGAGAATTATTACTACTGGGGGCTTTATGGTAAGCTTTATTACAGTTAAAGGACTATGAGGAACTTGAATACTAGTATGATCACTATGGGAGCATTATTACTTCTGGGACACAGTGGGCACATTATTACTGTAGGGGTACTATTACTACTATGTGTTGTCTGGTAGATAGTTATTTCTATTGGTGGGACTTTGGGGGGCACTGTTACTTTGGTGGGCACCCTGGCACGGTATCGGCTTAGCACGATTCTTTTTGGGGAACATTATGTTTACACTATTAGTGTCGGGGACACTGTTCCCTGGGTGCAGTTTTTTTTTAGGACACTGTGTGCCAATAATTATTGAAGAGGAACTATCTGTGTGTAACTAGCATATTGAGCACAGCAGGAACAATATAAGAAGTGGCAGGATGAGATGTTCAGAATGTGGAAGGATTATGGAAAACTAAGAAACTAAGATGTCTGTCTGTCAAACTCTACAGAGAGAAGAGATGGCTGTAAGAAATCATCATGGCGGTGGGGTCTGAAAGCAGAAGATAAGGACAGAGAACATCTACATCAAAGGAGACGTCACTGGATTGAAGAGGTATGTGGACGTGTATTAGGCTACCTTCACATCTGAGTTAGTGATTCTGGCAGGTTCTTCCAGCAGAGAACAGCCTGCTGGAATGCTCCTGCACTGCTGGATGCAGACAGAATGCCTGCCAGCCCCATTAACTATAATGGGGTCTGGCAGAGATTCCGGCCACAATCTGGCAAAAATGCAGAGAATCAGCAGGACACAAACCGCTGCATGCCTGATTTTGTGACCTGCCAATTCCTTGCATTCTCTGCCTGATCAGGTGGCTGGAGCGTAGTGCCACAGGTGTGAAAGTTTCCTTACTAGTGATGAGCGGGAGGTGCCATATTCGATTTCGCGATATTTCGCAAATATTCGATTGAATATTCATCTTATATTCGTCGAAAACGAATATTCATGATTATTCTATTTATCGCGAATAATATACTATTTAATTATTCGCGTATTGCGATTTTTTTTTTGATAGTATAAGGCGGCGGCTCTCCAGCTGTTGTAAAACTACAATTCCCACCATGCCCTGCTGTTGGCTGATAGCTGTAAGCAGCCTGGGCATGCTGGGAGTCGTAGTTTTGCAACAGCTGGAGAGCCGCAGGTTGGCCAGCCCTGGTACTATGACTATGGCTAGGAACTATGACTATGGGTAGGCTAATATGTGTATTTTACGAATATTCTACATATAGCTATAACTTCGTCTTTTAGAATATTACGAATATTCTAAAAGACGAAGTTAGAGCAATATTATGAATATTCGTAAAATACACATATACACTCACCTAAAGAATTATTAGGAACACCTGTTCCATTTCTCATTAATGCGATTATCTAGTCAACCAATCATATGGCAGTTGCTTCAATGCATGTAGGGTTGTCGTCCTGGTCAAGACAATCTCCTGAACTCCAAACTGAATGTCAGAATGGGAAAGAAAGGTGGGCTACAACAGCAGAAGACCCCACCGGGTACCACTCATTTCCACTACAAATAGGAAAAAGAGGCTACAATTTGCACGAGCTCACCAAAATTGGACTGTTGAAGACTGGAAAAATGTTGCCTGGTCTGATGAGTCTCGATTTCTGTTGAGAAATTCAAATGGTAGAGTCCGAATTTGGCGTAAACAGAATGAGAACATGTATCCATCATGCCTTGTTATCACTGTGCCGGCTGGTGGTGGTGGTGGTGTAATGTTGTGTGGGATGTTTTCTGGGCACACTTTAGGCCCCTTAGTGCCAATTGGCCATCGTTTTAATGCCACGGGCTACCTGAGCATTGTTTCTGACCATGTCCATCCCTTCATGACCACCATGTACCCATCCTCTGATGGCTACTTCCAGCAGGATAATGCACCATGTCACAAAGCTCGAATCATTTCAAATTGGTTTCTTGAACATGACAATGAGTTCACTGTATTAAAATGGCCCCCACAGTCACCAGATCTCAACCCAATAGAGCATCTTTGGGATGTGATGGAACGGGAGCTTCGTGCCCTGGATGTGCATCCCTCAAATCTCCATCAACTGCAAGATGCTATCCTATCAATATGGGCCAACATTTCTAAAGAATGCTATCAGCACCTTGTTGAATCAATGCCACGTAGAATTAAGGCAGTTCTGAAGGCAAAAGGGGGTCCAACACCGTATTAGTATGGTGTTCCTAATAATTCTTTAGGTGAGTGTAGATTGTAATTTAGCTATTATAGTGCTATAATCTTTTTTTTTAGTCTAATTTTTTTGCCTCTTCTGAACTTCAGTTTTGGAAAATATGTACACTATTAAAAAAATTACTATAGCACTATATTAGCTACATTGCAGTCTATATGTGTATTTTACGAATATTCGCTCTATTGCTATAACTTCGTTTTTTAGAATATTCGTAATATTCTAAAAGACGAAGTTATAGCAATAGAGCGAATAAATTCGTTATTTAGAATATTCGTCTTTTTTTCCCCCAATGTGTACTGTTATTCCACTTTGACATACTGCTCCCCGACAAGTGTCCCCGTAACCATGGGAACGCCTGTGGGTTAGAATATACCATCGGATCAGATTTTTTACGATATCAGGGAAAACTCAGATCCGATGGTATTTTCTAACCCACAGGCGTTCCCATGGTGACGGGGACGCTTGTCGGGGAGGAGTATGCGAATAACTGTACAGATAGGAAAAAAATAATGCCAAAATTCTAAATAACGAATATATTCACTATATTGCTATGTATTCGTTTTTTAGAATATTGGTCATTTTATTTTCCATATGAAAACATGATTCCCCCCTGCTTAAGTTGCTTGTGGGCCAATGGCTTATTGACCCACAAGAAAGAAGCAGGGAGGAATTATGTTTTCATGAAGGACCCCAGCGGCTGTTCTCAGAACTGCCTGCTCTCGGTGACCGCATTTGATTTCAGACTGGCTCGCGGCACAGGTAAGGGCTTACATGTGCTTCGCTGGGTGAGTCTAACCTTTCTAAAGATGGCAGCCCGCATGTGTTCGCTGGCAAACACTGCAAACTGACCATCACTGTTTATATTAGATATGTACTAGAGATAAGGAAAGCAGTTCATAACGAACCAAGTTCATTAAGAACTTTACAAAATTTTGTCTGGCAGCCAAACCCAAAGCTTTTCAGGTTTGTTTAGAACTAATCCAATAAAATGGAATGCAGCACGATTTTACTGCACCAGGCGGGAAAAAGCACTAGGGAGAAAGAAGCATGATGCTCACATAACCCGGAGATGAAGTAGGGAGGGTCAGGCTTGCCCTGATAGGCTCACATAACCCGGAGAGGAAGTAGGGAGGATCAGGCTTGCCCTGATAGGCTCACATAACCCGGAGAGGAAGTAGGGAGGATCAGGCTTGCCCTGATAGGCTCACATAACCCGGAGAGGAAGTAGGGAGGATCAGGCTTGCCCTGATTGGCTCATCCAGGGTTTGTCGGCCTGTTAGCCTATCAGTGCTGCAGCAGGCAAAGAGGTGCCCTTGCAGAATGAGCAGAATGTCATTCTGTGTAGGGTTGTGAATGAGGGTGGATGGGTCTATGCAGTGTCTGACAGAAAACAATCATATGAACAGTGTACAGTCACAGTCAAGATTATATTCTATTATGAGGGACATTGAATGTAAATGCTAGAAGAAGAAGAATTGTGTACAATGGGGAAAAGCAGGGAAAGCTATAAGCCAGGGAGTGAGAAGTGAGGAGCTGAAGCTGGTTGTGCCAGGCAGCGCATTGTAGCTGCAGTTACTACCTTATAACACAACTGCAGCTGCTGCAGAACATCAAAAGCAGCAACAACATTTCTTTTATTTTTAAAATAAATACATTTTTTGTGTGGTGGGAAAATAGCATATGTGTGTCTAATAATACAAAGTGTAACGGATGGTTTAAATATCTGAGTGATAACTTGATATACTTGGCCGAAATCCGTGTTGGTGCATCTCCAGGCATTTCAAATTCATTTTTTTAATTTTGTTTAAGTTTGGGAAGATAGCATATTAGTATGTCTTACAATACAAAGGGTAGCGGACGGTTTACATCTCTGAGTGATAATGTGATCAGGGGCAGATTGGGAATTTAAAGTGGCCCTGGAAACAAATAAAAGTGGTGCCATGTTGGGGGGAGGGCCTGACTGGGAATGTGAGAGGACGTGTCTTGCACTAGCTCCTGCTTAGTATCCTGCTTCATCCTTTCCATCCTGCCTTCTACAGCCTCCAGCAGTTTCTAATTGTTTCACAGCAGAATCTCTTCTCTCCAAGTCGGCTATGACATGCAAAAATAAAGAAAGTGTGAAAGAGAAGGCTTCTGGAAGACCCTTGGGGCTGGCGAGAGCAGATGACAAGTATGGCGCCGATATTTGGAAGTTTGCTGTGACGCCAGAGCAAGCTGTTTCATCATAACCACAGAAGGAGGATTGGGGTGAAATAGATGATTCCTTGCACGAATAGACCCCAGATGACAGCGCTGTACCTGCTAGTGCCGCCACTGCAACTGCCATGCCTTCTGAGATGTCATCTTTCCAGTCAACCTTACACATACAGCCTCAACCTACGCAAGATTTACCATTAAACATGTCAATGTAATGCAGTACTGGCCAGCTCGAATACCTTAATGGGAGGTTTGAAAGAGGATGTTCACATTATTAGACATGACTTGCAAAAAGTGCCTGAGAGAATGGCTCCTGCCAAAGCCTGCATTAGATATATAGAGAATGAACTCCCTCCTATGAAGAGAGTGACCAATAATGTTGTTGCGGTCACAGCTAAAACAGATGATATTGAAAACAGGCTGTGCAGAAATAATATTAGAGTGGTTGGTGTTCTGGAAAATGTGGAAGGCCACGATGCAAGAGATTACTTTGAAACATGGCTGCTGAATACAATTGGTAGACTCCTTAAATAAGTTGTTTGCAGTTGAGCAGACCCACCGTGTCCCAACCCGCCATTGCTTCCAGAAAGCCCTCCCAGTCCTGTTCTTATTTGGGTTTTACAATGGCAGAGATAATATTTTGCGTAAAGTGAGAGAGATGGGCAACCTATCTGTGGGTGGCAGCAAAGTGTCAATTTTCCCAGATTTTTCAGCTGAAGTGCAGCATAAGC
The DNA here is from genome assembly GCF_014858855.1 of Bufo gargarizans. NCBI lineage: Eukaryota > Metazoa > Chordata > Amphibia > Anura > Bufonidae > Bufo > Bufo gargarizans. The sequence goes on from NC_058082.1 coordinate 455,861,866, forward strand.
GTGCCCAATTTAAAGAGGCGTTTAAGAAATCCGCAAATGACATACGTGTACTCCATGTTGTACCAAGCTCATTTACGTGTTGTGACTCTCAATAATACCCACTTCTTTGAACCACCTAAAGATGCAGCCAAGTGGCTAGATATACATGAGGAGCAGATCCATGAATCAAAGAACTGTGGTGCGGAGTGGCCTGGACTCTGTGGGACTCCATGTCTATCTCATCCAAACATACAGCTGGAAGCATAAATGCAAGATTATGCACTATTATGCACTATTTTCTTTTCATTTTGTTCTTTTGTTTATTAGGCAGGATGGTTCTTATGCTTATGGGCACTGCTGACTTAGCAGGATAAGCTGGAAAGCCGTTCTTTTTTGCTGTTATGCCATTTCTGTATTTCCAACTGCTGTTTCCTTTTGGCTATTATCAGCAGCCCTATAGCAGGATTTGTTAGTTCATTTGTTTGTTTGGGGGAGGGGAACTGAATTTTTCCTAGGGACATCCTCTATTACTAATATAACATGGACATTCATACTTTGGTTGGGTTGTATGTGTGAGTTCTCCTCATATTCAAAGATGAATGTGGAGACATCCCACAGATTTTTTCTTAACTGTTTACTATAGCGTGTAAGGTTAATGTTATAGCTTGGAATTCGTGTTGTGACCTTGAAGAAGCTGCAAAGAGGAGTGCTGTCTTGGATGCCCTCAAACAATATCAACCTGATATGTCTTTCTGAGACACACTTAATTAAAGAATCTTTTGGCAACCTGGGAAGATTCTGGGTGTGACATGCATTCCACTCAGTTTACTCTACACATGCTGGAGGTGTTAGCAAGACATAAACATATTCCTTTTTAGTGTGTACAATCCTCAATTGACGCAGATGGCCAATATGTTTGTCTGCTGTGTAAAATATATACCAAGCTCTGTATTGTATCTGTAATATGCATTCCCCTCATTATGTTTGTGGCGGCATCTCCAGAGGCTCCTACATTGATCATCGGTGTCTTTTATGCAGTATCTCACACAAGTGAGTACACCACTTACATTTTTGCAAACACTTTGATACAATGTAAAGTAGTCACTGTACAGCTTGTATAAGGCTTCGTTCACATCACCGTTCAGCCTTTCTGTTCTGCCCAATTTAGGACGGATTTGGCACATAACTGAGCCGTACGGAGCCAATGGGCCCCATGGACTATACTAGGGTCCGTTAGCTTTTCGCTCAGAAGAAGATTTTTGAGCGGAGACAAAAGTTGTGCATGCAGGACTTTTGTCTCCGCTTTAAAAATCTTCTTCTGAGCGGAAACATAACGGACCCCATTATAGTCTATGGGGCCTGTGGACTCCGTTCGGTTCAGTTATCTGCCGAATCAGTCTTTTCCGTTTTCCTGCCCCTAAGTGGGGCAGAAGAATGGAAAGGCTGAACTGTGATGTGAACGAAGCCTAACAGTGTAAATTTGGTGTGACCTCAAAATGACTCAACATACAGCCATTCATGTCTAAACCGCTGGCAACAAAAGTGAGTACATCCCTAAGTGAAAATGACCAAATTGTGCCCAAAGTGTCATTATTTTGTGTGGCCACCATTATTTTCCAGCACTGCCTTAACTCTCTTGGGCATGGAGGTCACTAGAGCTTCACAGGTTGCCACTGGAATCCTCTTCCACTCCTCCATGTGACCTTGCGCTCCTCCACCTTCTGTTTGAGGATTCCCCGCAGATGTTCAATAGAATTTAGGTCTGGAGACATGCTTATCCAATCCAACACCTTTACCCTCAGTTTCTTTAGCAAGGCAGTGGTCGTCTTGGAGGTGTGTTTGGTGTTGTTATCATGTAGGAATACTGCCATGCGGCCCAGTTTCTGAAGAGAGGGGATCATGCTCTGTAGTCACAGTACATGTTGGCATTCATGGTTCCCTCAATGAACTGTAGCTCCCCACAGCCGGCAGCAAACATGCAGCCCCAAACCATGACACTCCCATCACCATGCTTAACTGTAGGCGAGACACCCTTGTCATTTGTACTTCTCACCTGGTTCCCACGACACGTGCTTGACACCATCTGAACCAAATACGTTTATCTTGGTCTCATCAGTCCACAGGACATGGTACCAGTAATCTATGTCCTTAGTCTGCTTGTCTTCAGCAAACTGTTTGCAAGCCACCTTCTGTCATCCTACTCCAGTTGCCTCAGGATTAAAATAGATTTGAATTCAGTTGACAAGCTCAGTGTTAACTCACAGAACATCGTATCATTAATTACCTGGCTGGTGGCTGTGAGTGTGGCCCAGTTTCTCTGTAGGGTCTAAGGCCAGTCCACCCCTGAATGTGATATACTAAGCTGAAATCCTTGTTGGTGCATCTCTTTCTCAATAGACAAAGCTTTTTTCTTAATCTGCATATTTGAACACACAAATGACATTTGGCACAAATCTGTTGGTGGCACCAATACTGCTTAATTTTAAAGTCAACTATCGGTAGCAGTGTATTCAGTGTGTTTTTTGGAAAGGGAAGGACACCATATAGCTCCTCCATGTCTTTAAATTCCATAAAACAAATTTTCATACTTTGTGAATGTGTATATTTAGGCCCAAAAATATCAGGAATACAGAAGAATTCCAAAAAAAAAAACACTAAATCATTTTTATGGGCTACACCGCATTTTCTCAGGATGATTGCTGAATTGGGCCCTGTTCCCCCTGATAGCCTCCTTGTGACCATTGATGTTGTCAGTTTGTATACCTCAATTGGTCACCAGGAGAGTTTAAGGCTGTTTCGACCTTATTGAGTAGAACTAATTATACAACATTGGAACAAGATTTTTTTCTACAATTGCTACGTCTTGTCCTTTATGAGAATTATTTTCTATTCATGGATACGTTTAACCTCCAGAAGCCTGGTACCGTGATGGAGTGCCCCGCCCTATGCAATTATATTCATGTCAACATTTGAAGAAAACTATATATACAACAATGAACTATATTGCAATAATGTAATTGTCTGGAAAAGATTTGCTGACAATATTTTTTGCATATGGGCGGGGCCCCGTGAGACCCTATCAGATTTCATGAACCATCTGAATACCGTGTTTGATGGCCTACAGTTCACTGTCACATTTGATACTAATATGGTGAGTTTCCTGGACACTAGGGTCATTAAAAACCATTAAAGGGCATTTATTCACAGACATCCATCGGAAGGATACAAATAGAAATAGTATGCTCAATTTTAAGAGTGCTCACCCACTATCCCTTATCCCTCCATCTCAATACCAATGAGTGAAGCGGATAGTCTTACAAAACATAAGAATGACGGAAATGACAGAGAGATTTCAGGAGAGAGGTTACCCGCAGTCTGTCCTCATGAGGGCTAGAGAAGGGGTAGAGGGTGATGTAGACCCACAAGATAGAGGCAAGATGTCCAGGATTTCTCTCATTGATAAATTTCATCCATTTAATGTGGGCATTGACAACACGGTCAGGAAACACTGGCACCTGTTGGGTAAGGCATACCCTCAGGTTTGTGAGTTTAAGAGTCTACCCCTCATTTGCAATAAAAAGAACCCTAATTATCGAGACAAAATAGCCCATGCAGATTTGGGTAGTACTAAATTGACATTGAAACAACAACGGATATCCACACTACAGATGGGCACATCCCCCTGCCTGCATTGTCTACAATGTTCCCACATAATTAAAGGTCCTTCGTTCCATCATCCACATACAGGTAAAAGTTTTGGAGTAAAAGGTTTTGTTACTTGTGATTCAACAAACGTAGTGTACCTGATTAAATGCCCCTGTGTCCTGCTATATGTGGGTGAGACAATGCAGGCAGTGAGGGATTGGATTAGTAAGCACAAATATGATATTAGAACAAAAAAAAATAATGTTGCCAGTTCCCAACCATTTTGATAAATTAAAACATACTGTTGCACAATTACGGTTTCAAGTATTAGAGTAGGTGAAGAGACCAAGGAGAGGGGGTGATATCAAAAGGCTTCTCCTCAAACGAGAGGCCTTTTGGATACACACCCTTGATACATTGCACCCAAGGGGCCTGAATAGAGACTATGAGGTCATGCATTTATGATGTCTCCATATGTATACATATACTTAATATACTTTTTATGTATCCCTTCTAGACTTCTGCCTCGTGATGAAAAGATGTTTAGATTCTCCAATAAGGTAGAAACAATCTCTACCAAATGTAATTTATTTGTTTCTGTTTTGTTACTTGATTGACAGATTTATAAACACCACCCGTCAGGGTGAGGACGTCCCTGTGGGTGGTACTAGACCTATATATAGTTTGTGATTTTCTGTTGGATGTACCTGTTGAGAAGGGCTTGCATGCCGAAACGCGCCCTGGTTATAGGACATTTTCTTTCTTGAATGAAATAAAAGACACCTACTTGCAAAAGACACAGCTGCTGGGATTTGTTGTTCCATTATCCGTTGGAGGTTGCTCCTCTCCCATGCAGCGTGCAATTTTGAGCGAAGTGCTGGCCTGTTTCCTTCCTTGATAGCTCCCACACCAGGCACTTTTCCGTCTCCTCCACCTCCTCCTCAATGGACACGATTCTGTCCCCAACAGCAGCAGGGCACAGAGTCACTCCCTCTCCTCCTCCTTCCTATCACATAAGTCAAGTCACCAGACAGGTGAGCGGTTGCTAAAGTACATCAAGCAGCAACCGTTCCACTGGCTGTCAGATTGTTGCCTCCAACTTGGCAAGGCAGTCAGCGACAATGGCCACAGCAACATGGCCACCTTGAACTCGGGGAAAATAACACATGCTCTCTGCATTGTGCATGTCGTTAACCTAGTCATGCAGTGCTTTTTCGAAAAGCACACAAGCTTGTCCAAGATGCTAGCAATGTCCAGGAGACTGCCCTTGCGTTTTAGCCATTCTTAAGTGGCAACGAAGGCTCTCCTGGACTTGCTGCAACAGAACGGTCTGCTGTTACACCTATTAATCCGTGACGTTCCAACTCGCTGGAATTCAACATTGCACATGCTCGAGCATCTGTACGAGCAGCGGAAAACGGTGAACAATTTTGTCATGCAGCAGACTGCCTCAGCAGGGAGCATGTGTTACTTTGAGGTGGGGCAGTGGCAGCTCATCCAAGATGTTTGTAAGGTGCTAAAGCTCTTCAAAGAGGCCACAAAGTTTGTCAGCAGGAACAATTGCCGCATGAATGAACTCATCTCCCTCATATTTATCTTAGAACAGACGCTGATGGTCATGCAGCAGAGGATGACTGCAGAAGAAGAACAGATAATGTATCTTGCTGCCTGCCAAGTAGAAACTGCCATAGAGGAAGCGGATGAAGATAAGGAGCTCCCATTAGAAGAGGAGGAGGAGGTGGAGGAGCAAGAGGATGATGATGAGGAGGGTACCAGCCAGAACTCCCAATTGTTTCAGTGGGGTGTGAAGCCGGAAAAAGGACTGGCTCCTCGGGCACGCTGGCTAGAATGGAGAGCTGTATGCTTGCTTGCTTACGCAGTGACAGGTGTATCATTGACATCAAGCAGTCTAATGATTACTGGATAACCATGCTTTTAGACCCTCCCTAACGAGGCAAAATGGGGGAAGGTTGTCCTTCCTCTGAAAGGGAGACCAAATTATGTTATTACCTGGAAACGCTGTGTACTCAACTTGCCGCAGCTTTCAGTGAACAGACGCCTGCAGCCAGCATGTCTGAACGGAAGGCCCCTCTCCACCCCCTGAAGAGTCACCCACCTCCTGCCACCACAAGCAGCAGAAGCCACAGCAACAGTAGCAGCAGCCAGTTCAGTCTTCTCAAAATGAGGGAGAAGTTTTTCCATGTGCCATGCTGGACTGAGGCCAATCAGAAAGCTGAGAACTCCTAACTCAATGCCCAGGTTCCGGGCTACCTTCACTCTGTTCTTTCTGTGGCACATAACCTGTTCCCTGACCCCATGGACACTCTCTTTCTTCTTTCTTGCCCAGCCTCCAGTGTCATCTCAGATAGGATTTTCAGTACCGTAGGAGGTGTGGTGACAACCAAACGGACAAAGCGGCCCTCCACCAGTGTCCAAAACATCACTTTTGTCAAAATGAACCAAACCAGGATTCAGGAGGATTTTCAAACTCCTCCAGCTGAGGACGATTAACACATTTGGCCTTGCTGAAAGTGCCCCAGCTTGCCACTGTTGTTTTCTGTCGCCTATCATCGTGTTCTGTATGGCTGCTACTGCTGCCTCCATCATGCAACTGCTGTGGTCTGCCTACCATGATGTTTGGTAAGGCTGTTGCTGCCTCAATCATGCTACTGCAGCATCATGGATCATGCAGAATCATGCCACTGTGCGGCTGCTGCTGTTGCTGCCTTCGTCATGCCACTGCTGCTACCTGCCTACCAACATTAGAGATGAGCAAATCGAAGTTGATGAAGTAGAATTCGATCCAAATTTCAGGAAAAATTCAATTGCCACTGAATCCGAATTTCGTCATGCTTAGTGGTAACGAAATACATTTTTTTCCTAAAATGGCTTCTGCACAAGTGAAGACATGGAGCAAGGAACTCTGGGAAGGGGGGATCACCAATAATGCCATGCAGGCAGCCAATAAGCAGCCAGCCAGCCCTGTGATGTCACACCCCTATAAATAGCCTCAACCATCTTGGATTCTGCCACTTTCCAGTGTACTTAGTGCAGGGAGAGACATCAGCAGGCGCTAGGGACAGTGCTAGAAAAAACTTAATTGTTCGAAAAAAAGATTTACAAGTGCAGGGAAAGATTATTCAAGGTGTAGGGAAAGGATAGGGAGGAATCATTTCACAGCATTTATGTTACTCCTTCAGTAGTGGAGGTTACAGCCTATGTAATAAGAACAATCCTATTACACCTTGTTGCACTGACTGGGGACCCAAATTGCCATTATACAGCTCTGTAATTCCAGCAAACCATTCTTGTTACTGGGGTGTAACAGCCATTAGCAGGGTTTATTACAAGGAAATATTTCTACGTCTTATTTGCCCTTGTGCAGTGCAGTTATTCTGTCTAAAGCCTTTTTTGGCTGGTGTTAGTGGGAAAAAAGGTCTTATTAGCCGTTGTGTGGTGAAGTGCTAAAATGACAGCACTTTTTCTCGTGTATTAGTAGCAAAAGAAAAATATATTTGCCATTCAGCAATTTTGTAGCGTGTTACTAGTGGTAAAAGTAAAATATATTTTCCGTTCAGTGGTGCAGTTATATGCTCTAAAGCCTTTTGTGGCGTGTATTAGTGGCAAAAGAAAAATATACTTGCAGTTCAGCGGTGCTGTTATATGTTCTAAAGCCATTTTTGTTGTGTAATAGTGGCAAAATAAAAATATATTTGCCGTTCAGCGGTGCAGTTATATGTTCTAAAGCTTTTTGTGGCGTGTATAAGTGGAAAAAGAAAAATATATTTGTCGTTCAGCGGTGCAGTTATATGTTATAAAGCCCTTTTGAGGGTTGTTTTAGTGGCAAAAGTAAAATATATTTGCTGTTCAGCGGTGCAGTTACATGCATACTTTAAGATTTTTGGACCCCGGACCCGAACCCAGTTCAGTGTTCAGTGATTTAATGGCGCTTTTTGAAAGGCTGCAGGGCAGCCAATCAACAAGCGTTTAACTCGTGTGCCCTTAGAAGCCATCGCAGCCATGCCGACTAATGGCATGGCTGTGACTGGCCAGTGCAGCATGTGACCCAGCCTCTATATAAGCTGGAGTCATGTAGCGCCGCACGTCACTCTGCTCTTACTAGTGTAGGGATAGGATGCTGCTGCTGCTGTGAGGTAGAGAATAGGAAAGAATCTATCTGATATCACATCACAAATTGTTGTTATTAACTCTGCGATCTACTGCGATTTTGTTTTGTGGGTGCAGTGAAAAATTTTTGTACCCTGCCCTGAGCCCAGTGACACAGAAAAATAAGTGTTTTCCGTCTGTTAGTTAGGTGGGCGTCGGCAGCCATTTTGTGCAGCAGCAGTGCGCCAGCACTGCATATGTGCCAGGGACAATAATTTAACCCTGTTCTTTTAGTTCAGTGGGCAACATATACCCATTTTTTAAGCGCACCTGCACTGCATATGTTAATCCATCTGTTTAATTGTTTGTGAAAGAATCATATTTTTTTTTCCATAAAGTACCTTTGCGGGCTTTGCTGCATTTGTGAGAGTCCAATACAAGCTTTAAATACTGCAGTTATATTCTGGTTTTAAAAAACACCCATTTTGTGCAAGACACTACATTTGGGGCCTTTGCTGCATTTGTGACAGTCCAATACAAGCGTTAAATACTGCTGTTATATTCTGGTTTTAAAAAAACACCCATTTTGTGCAAGACATTATATTTGGGGCCTTTGCTGCATTTCTGACAGTCCAATACAAGCGTTGAATACTGCTGTTATAGTCTGTTTTGGTTTTTTTAAACACCCATTTTGTGCAAGATACTACATTTGGGGCCTTTGCTGCATTTGTGACAGTCAAATACAAGCGTTAAATGCTGCTGTTATATTCTGGTTTTAAAAAAACACCCATTTTGTGCAAGATACTACATTTGCGGCCTTTGCTGCATTTGTGACAGTCTAATACAAGCGTTAAATACCACTGTTATATTCAGGTTTAAAAAAAACACCCATTTTGTCCTAGATACTACATTTGGGGCCTTTGCGGCATTTGTGACAGTCCAATACACGCGTTAAATACTGCTGTTATATTCTGGTTTAAAAAAAACACCCATTTTGTGCAAGATACTACATTTGCTGCCTTTGATGCATTTTTGACAGTCCAATACAAGCGTTAGATACTGCCGCTATATTCTGGTTTAAAAAAAATACCCATTTTGTGTTAGATGCTACATTTGCGGACTTTGCTGCATTTGTGACAGTCCAATACAAGCGTTAGATACTGCTGTTACATTGTTGGTTGACAAATTAATAAAAATTGTGACCGTGAAGTAATTGTATAAAATTCGCCAGTCACACTGTTGTGTGACCTCAAGAAATTTTTCCTCTTTATGACACTGGCACTGCCTTACTGTCAGTGAACTTAATTGTTGACTATTGGCGGTTACATTATCGTCTGGCATAAAGCATCTGTTAGTTTGGTTGGTGAACGCAAAGAAAGAGGAGAGCGTCAAATAAGGGACGTGGTCCAGGTTGTGGTACTGCTGGTGTTGGTGGAGCTCCTGTTGCAGGGAGAGGACGTGGTCTATCTGTGCCAGCTACACGCACAAGTGAAACACCTTCCTCAGGTGCGAGTAGGCAATAGAACCTTCAGTGTTATTTGGTAGGGCCGAATGTGGCTCTACGAATGGTGAGGCCAGAACAAGTATAGGCGATAGTAGATTGGGTGGCTGACAGTGCCTCCAGTTCCTTCACATTGTCTCCCACCCAGTCCCCTGCTGAAAGATTAGAGTTGGCGGCTTTCTGCACTCTGTAGACCGACAAGGAGGGCAGAGGTAAAGAGTGGGTGGAAGGTGATGTGGAGGATGATGAGGTACTAGACCCCACATGGAATCAAAGTCATGCAAGTGACGTGTGCAGTTTGGAGGAAGAGGCAGTGGTCGCACAGAGGCACCAGCACAGCAAAAGAGGGAGCAGGGTGCAAAAGCGTCTGTTACATTCTTGGGTGACATTTTACCATTTTTGCCATGACTAAACCCCTGCTCTGCATAGGTGACAGGGACCTAAATTTAAAAAATCACCTGTTACATTCTCAGGTGACAGTTTACCATTTTTGCCGTATACAAACCCCTGCTCTGCATAGGTGACAGGGAACTAACTTTTGTAAAATCGTCTGTTCTATTGGTGGTTGACATAAACCCAGTTTTGCCGTGAATAAACCCCTGCTCTGCATAGTTGACAGGGACCAAAGTTTTTAAAAATTGTCTGTTTCATTGGTGGGGGACATTAACTCATTTTTGCTGATGAAAAACCCCTGCTCTGCATAGGTGACAGGGACATAAATTTCAAAAATTAGTCTTTAATTGACGCGCGCCCCCTCCTTTCATTCGATCCTTCCGCTTTAACAACTTGTCCCACATTTACACTCAATCACATTTCAGCCATTGACCTCCCTTGGATGTGGTATCCCTTTATCGTGCTTCCTCTCCTGCATGGAACCCTGATTCCCCGTTACCCGTGATCACCATGGTAGGCGCATAAAAGAACATCGAAAGTTGATAGAGAAGATATCCAATTGGATCGTGGACGTCACGGAGACGTGCGATCAGGCAAAAGTTATCTAGAGTCAACAAAGTGGCAGCAGGGACTCTCCTGTCTAACGTTTCCAAATCCAAAATACCCCAGTGACATTCCCTGTAATTTTTTTATTAATCATTACAATAACAGGGCATCTTAAGAGTCCTGTATTGTTGTTTATCGTCACTACCTCCCCGAGTACACGTACTGACTGATTGGTCTGCGCCCTTCAACTTCTGGGTCTCCAAATTGGGCACATGGCCTGAGCTTGCCCTTTACGCCTTGGAGGTGCTGGCCTGCCCGGCAGCCAGTGTATTGTCTGAACGTTTGTTTAGAACGGCAGGAGGGGGTTTTCAAAGAGAAGCACAGCCGCCTGTCCACAGCCAATGTGGACAAGCTCACATTCATTAAAATGAACCAGGCAGGGATCCCACAGGACTTGTCCGTACCTTGTGCAGAATAGACATGTATACCGGCCTCACCTAGCCATTGTTGTACTCCAGCGCACTTTCTCTTTGTTTTCTTTTTTATATTTCCCAATGTTTTGGGGTCTACCCAAATTTAAACAAAAAATAAAATAATAAAATAAAAAACTAAGCCAAAAACCAGTGTTAGCTACCTCCTCCTCCTCCTCCTCCTCCTCCACTGCCGCTTCCAACTACACCGCCACATTCACCGCCTCCTCAACCTCCTACACCATATGGACCTGCTCCTCTTAGATCAAGACCTCCTAGATTATTTTTTATTTTTACTTATTTTATTTTAAATCATTTCCCTATCCACCTTTGTTTGCAGAGCACTTGCCATGCTCTTAACCACATTTTACTGCCTTTTGCAGCCCTCTAGCCCTTTCCATGACTTTTTTAGAGGCATTTTAGTGCTCCAAAGTTCGGGTCCCTATTGACTTCATTGGGGTTCGGGGTCAAGTTCGGGTCCCGAACTCGAACTTTTTGGTGTCCTGTCGAACCCGAACATCCAGGTGTCCGCTCAACTCTAGTTACATGTTCTAAAGACTTTTGTGGCGTGTATTAGTTGCAAAATAAATATATATTTGCCGTTCATTGGTGCAGTTATATGTTATAAGGCCCTTTTGTGGTGTGTATTAGTGGCAAAATTAAAATATATTTGCCGTTCAGCGGTGCAGTTATATGTTCTAAAGCCTTTGTGGCGTGTATTAGTTGCAAAAGAAAAATATATTTACCGTTCAACGATGCAGTTATATTTTCTAAAGCCTTTTGTGGCATGTATAAGTGGCAAAATAAAAATATATTTGCCGTTCAGCGGTGCAGTTATAAGTTCTAAAGCCCTTTTTGCATGTATTAGTGGCAAAATAAAAATATATTTGCTGTTCAGCAGTGTAGTTATATGTTCTAAAGCCATTTTGTGTGTGTATTAGTGTGAAAAAAAGGGCTTATTGGCCTAGTCTGGTGAAGTGAAAAAAATTACAGACTTTTTTGGGATGTTTTAATTTCCTTTTTATTTATTTATTTGATCTAACAGTCTGACAGACAAAGAAGTGTAAGGCCCAGCACAGGGGAGTGGCAGAGGCCTAAATGTTTCTGGCGCAGGCAGAGGTCACAGCAAAATAAGGGGCCGTGGCAGCAGGGGTCACTTCGAGAGGCCTGAGCTTCCCAGTGTCAGCTACTGGTCATGTCTTGACCAGCAACCCAGCGGTTCTTGAATGGTTGACTCAATCTTCGACCTTGTCGCAAGTGACATCAGACACCCCCAGCCAAGAGTCAGTGGGTTCGTCAGACACAACCCTTAATTGGCATGGCCAAGGAGCAGGCCCTGTGCCCTAACCTGTCCTCAACCTGCCTCTGTCCTTTTCTGTTTCCTCAGCCAGAGAAGTATTGTATGCTGTGGGCTCAGCTTCACTATACAGGACGAGTTTCTAGAAGACAGTCAGCAGCTACTGGCAAGACAAGATGTGGAGGAGACATCCGCTGCTTCCTCCACTAGGCGGGCAAGTAGTGATGAGGAGAGTGGCGTGGGAGCTGGTGTTGTGACAGGTCAGGATCCTGACCCAGAGACAGTTGAGGAGGACATCAGTGATGTGCAGACAGTACTCAATGATGAAGATGTAGCTGATCGCACTTGAGAGTCGGGTGACCAAGGGGCTTCATCATCATTGGGAGAAGAGGGTGGCAGCTTGCCAGTAAGGTAGCAGCTGAGCCAGCAAATCACTAGCGTGGCCAGGAGTCGGCAGTGGGAGGTCGGGAGCCAAATGTTCCCGGGGTAGACCACCTGCTTTGCAGGAGCCTACCTGCCCGGTAAGTAGCAGTGCAACGGTTCATGGAGGTAGCGGCGGTAGCAGTCAGTCAGTGCGTAGTGTTGGGGGCAAAATCACCTACTCGGCAGTTTGGCAGTTTTTTGTTAAGCTGCCCGAGGAGGTGAACATTGCCATATGTAGAATCTCTCAACTTGGCCAGGTGACGCTGCTTCCGCCTCCATGTTTTCACGCCATTGGCACTAAGACAATGTCCGCCTCTGCCTCCTTTTCCTCCACCGTGTCCTCAGCCTCCACTGCAAGGACAATTCACAATGCCCCTCCAGCATACCACATGTGCAGGGCACAGCTGTGTCACGCTGTTCTGCACCTCGTTTGCCTGGGCAAACTGAGTCACACAGGGGAAGAACTGCTCCTTGTCCTCCAGATGCTGCTGCCACCTTCACACTATGTCATCTTGCCACTCTGTGGCCTCCTCATGCTGCTGCCACCTTCACACTATGTCACCTTGCCAGCGTTTTGCGCTGTGGCATTAGAAGAATTTTGATATCTCTGACTTTTAGTCTAACTAGACTGTCTGTTACTCTGTAATTCCTCTAGAGCCGTTCTATGGAAACAGTAAGTTTAAAGAGCACACCAAATACTTGAAATAACTTATTTATTAACTTCAACTTTTCTTCATATATAACACTGCCGCCTCCGCAGGAGATAGTCAATGTACAAAACATGTGTTGAAAAGATATCACAAAATGGCGGTATGCATAAGATGGTGGTTTAACTGTTCAATCTTGTCATTCAACATAACATTTCTCTCTTGAGTATCTGTACTCTCACTTTAAGTTATTTAAGCACTTTATGATCTCTCTGAGAGGTATATCTGAGGTCTAACTAATAGTTCACTTGCAGTGACTATTTGCAGATTGGTTGAGTATAATCTGGTATGGTTGTATGCAATTTGGATTGCGATATGGAATCTGAATGCTTGCAATTTGTAGCTTGCAATTAGTATTTGCAATTGGTAGAACTGTAAGTAAACACACATATAACTGGTTCAGTATACAGTTCTAATCACTATACTAACAGTAGGAACATTATATAACAGTTTTAAATACCTATTTTGGCCTCACTGCTTCCATAAAAACACAGCTTTCAGTGGAGTGAATGTTTCTTCAGCCCCTGTCTCTGGTGAATAATAATTCTAGCAGCTTCTGCCAGGGGAATTCCCCGGATGCGGATGTGTGTGAGGCTGGCTGTGATTGGTGAAAACTCTTGCTGTGTGAGAAGCTGGCTGTGATTAGTCTAGACTTCTGCCCAGCAACAACAGATTAACACTATGCGTTCTGCTGTTTCTGCTGTGTCACCAAGCTTACCTTACATTACAAAATGAATCTTAAAGGCATAATATCTTTTTCTGCTTCAGTGAACACAAAATATAACAGTTATATGACATCCAAAACATAATGTCACAGTAAATAACTCTGCTTTTGTCTCTAACACATAAACATAGTGTAACGGTCATGTACACACACACACACACACACACAGGGGGGGGGATAGTGAACACTGCGCTCCACCCTCATCGCTGGCCCTGCCTACTTGCCTCATGAGTCCTGATGACAGGGGACAACTGGACGGCAGTCCCTAACTTAGGATACGTGCTGGGAGAACAGACAAGACAAATAACGGATAGTGAATGGACCGGGTCAATACCAAGAGAGCAGCGTAGCACAGACGGATAAGCAAAGAATAGTCAGGAGAAGCCGGGGTCAAATACCAGGAGAGTAGTAAAGTACAACAAGAGTCCGCAAAGAATATTCAAGTGGAAGCCGAGGTCAGAATACCAGGAGGGATGCGCAGTACAGGAGGAGCAGGCTGCCTGTTAAATACTGGCTAGCTGGGGTCATGTGACGTGGCCAGCCACATGACCCGCACTAGAAAGAACAGCTAAGCACCAAACTGAGCACACCGGCCGCACGGAAGAGACGTGAGCGGTCGGTCTGTCCCACCCCCTATCACCAAGGAGACGAGGACGCAGTGCACGTCCTCACTCCTGCACAGAAACGGGACGCCGGCAGCACTGAGGAGAGCGAGCGCCCTGGCGTCCCGTGACAGTACCCCTCCTTTTATGCAGGGCCACTGGACCCAAGACTTCAGGCGACAGCCTTTCAGGATGTTCTAAATGAAATTTTCAAACAAGTCTAGGAGCATGAACCTCCCTAGCAGGTACCAAAGATCTCTCTTCAGGTCCATACCCCTTCTAGTGAATCAGGTACTGTAAGGAATTACGCACTTTTCTGACATCCACTATTTTAGACACCACATACTCGACAGCATAATTAACAAGAACTGGCGGAAGCGAGGCTTTCGATGGTACTACCGGTCCAAAATATTTTTTAAGTAGAGATTTATGGAACACATTACAAATGTGGAACGGCTCAGGCAGCTCCAACCTAAACGATAGCGGATTAATCACCTCCGTGATCTTATACGGTCCAATAAAACGAGGAGCAAACTTTCTAGAATCTACCTTGAGAGGGAGATTCTTGGAGGACAACCATACCTTATCCCCAACCTGAAAATTCACCCCCTTGGAACGTCTCCTATCGGCCTTGAGTTTCTGAGAACTTTGAGCCCTTTCTAGGTTCGATTGAACCCGGACCCAAACTGTGCACAGTTCAGAGGAGAGCCTATCCGCCTCAGGATTACAAGAGGAGACGGATGACCCAGAATGAAAACGGGGATGGAAACCATGGTTACAAAAGAAAGGTGAAACCCCAGCAGAAGAATTAACACGGCTATTTAAAGCAAATTCAGCCAATGGACGGTATTTAACCCATAATTGCTGGTCATCAGCAACATACAACCTCAAGAATTGTTTCACAGACTGATTAAGGCGTTCAGTCTGCCCATTACTCTCAGGGTGGTAGGCGGAGGAAAAAGACTATGAAATTTGACATTTTTGACAGAAAGCCCTCCCAAATTTGGACACAAACTGCACACCCCTGTCAGACACAATATTTTTTGGGATACGATGTAACTGAACAATTTCTTTCACAAAAATAGACGCCAGGGTTTTGCCATTCGGGAGTTTAGACAGGGGAATGAAATGGACCATCTTGCTAAACCTATCGACCACCACCCAAATCACAGTCTTACCCTCCGCCGGCGGTAGGTCAGTAATAAAGTCCATCTAAATATGGGACGAGGGTCTACTGGGAATGGGCAGGGGTTGTAGGTTACCAGCAGTGCGAATCCTAGGTGTCTTGGTCCTAGCACAAACATCACAGGCTGACACGTAGGACTTGACATCCCTAGTTAAGAGTGGGCCACCAATAAGATCTAGAAACCAGATCCTTAGTGCCCTCAAAACCCGGATGTCACCCAACAGCTGGAGAAAAAATTGTATGGGAACAAACAACTGATATGTTGGGGTGGATACCGGTGCCAGATGTTGTTCAGCCTTAATGAGAGCCAAGATATCCTGGGTTAGGGCTGCTACGAAGATATTTGCTGGCAGGATGGATCTGTAGGTTGAAAAGCATGGAAGCTCTGAGATAATGCTTCCGCCTTCACATTTTAACTTCCCAGCCTGAACGTAATGGAGAAATCAAAACGAGTAAAAAACAGAGCCCATCTGGCTTGATGGGGATTCAACCTCTTAGCAGACTCGAGAAACATTAGGTTTTTATGGTCAGTGACAACAGTTACACAATGCCTTGCCCCCTCCAGAAAATGCCTCCACTGCTCAAATGCCCATTTAATGGCCAGCAGCTCCCTATTCCCTATGTCGTAGTTTCTCTCAATGGCAGAAAATTTCATGGAAAAGAAGCCACACGGTCTCAGGTTAGTAAGGCTAGCAGGACCTTGTGATAGGACTGCTCCTGCGCCATCCTCAGACGCATCCACTTCCACAATAAAAGGTCTCTCCTGATCAGGCTAGATCAGAATGGGAGCGCTACTGAATGCCTTTTTTAGTGTTTCAAATGAAGAAATGGCTTCAGTAGACCAGTTCTCCAAATCCGCCCCTTTTTTTAGTGAGGTCGGTCAATGGTTTAGCAATTACAGAAAAAGTCTTAATAAATTTACAGTAGTAATTGGCAAAACCTAAGAACCGTTGTAAGGCCTTTAAGGATGAAGGCCTTGCCCATTCCTTAATTGCTAGTACCTTACCAGGATGCATTTTAAAGGCATGAAGAGTCAGGGCATGCCTGTTAGCGGTTTTTCTCAGGCAGGTTAATGATGGTTTTATGATGAGGCATCAGACCTCCAACCCGTGAATATTTCCCTGTGCAACGAATATCCCATTTGCTTCTGATCAGAGAGATAAGACAGCCCAGACTCAACTTAGGTTGTCAAATATCTGAAATCTTTATTTCCCAGCACATATTTATAGGGCTTATTGGGGGTGGGAGCATATTGTCTCTCAAGATCCAATTGGAACAATCCTGGTAGTTCTTAGCAGGCCTTGGGAAACATGTTTTGTCAAGATACAGTTGAAACTTTGCTAAACAATACTGGTATCTGCTATATACAATACATGAAAAGGGTTATTTTACATTGAACAGGTTTTCTCTACATGCTAATAAGTTGAATAAGTTGCTGTCATTGTATGTGAGGTGAGATGTTAAATAGCCTTTTGCTCAGGCAGGCTGCTATTGTGTCCAGCAACTCGCAGAGGTTGTGAGATATGTTAATTCGAGGTACTGCATTCCACAAGAGATGAGGCTTGTATAATATATGTCTAATCTGTGATGTATCAAAAGTAAGATTATGAAAAATCCCTTTCAACATGCCCTAGAAACAAAAGTCCAAAAGGCATAACCTGATATTCAAAGTGTCCTGCTGGAGTATTGAACGCCGTTTTCCATTCGTCTCCCTCCTTGATTTGGATAAGATTGTATGCCCCTTTCAGGTCAATCTTGGAAAACCAGGTTGCCCCCAGAACCTGGTTAAATAAATCCAGAATCAATGGGAGAGAGTATCTATTCTGGACAGTGATCTTATTTAATCTCTGGTAATTGATACAAGGCCTAAGACCACCATCCTTTTTCCTAACGAAGAAAAACCCCGATGCCATAGGAGAGACAGAAGGTCTAATGTGCCCTTTACCGAGGCTTTCCTTAATATAATCTTCCATGGCCTTGTGTTCGGGCTTAGAAAGATTATAAATTCGCCCCTTAGGAAACTTGGCACCTTCTACTAACTCTATGATGCAATCATAAGGACTATGTGGTGGTAGAACCTCCGGATTTGGTGATGAGAATACATGAGAATATTCCCTAATGACTGTGGGTAAAGTATCAGACTTTACTGAGACTCCAGCCTGTACCACGGACAAGCACGAGTCACACTTAGGTCCCCATTTCACCAACACCAATCTATAGTGGGGTTGTGTAATCGGAGCCAAGGCAACCCTAGTGCCACCTTAACCGGTAAGTTCTCCAGGACTAGAAGGGAACATCTCTCAGAGTGGCACACACCCACGATTAGAGAAACCTCTGAGGTACCTGACCTCACCATACCACCAATCAGGGGAGTAGCGTCAATAGCCATGACATGGATAGGTGTAGGTAGAGCAAACATAGGAATACCCAGTTTAACAGCGTACTCAGATTAAATAAAGCTGGCTGCTGAGCCAGAATCATTAAGGGCCTTACCCGGCCATTTATTAACCCCCAGAGATATCGTTATGGGTACCAAAAGCTTACATTTAGTAAAATCAGGGTGTACCTGGTCTTTAGGTTGCCTTGCCTTAGGAGACTTGATGGAGAGGACCTTCTTAGGACACTGGTTGATCCAATGGTCAGGATCTCCGCAGTAGATGCACACTCCAGGTCTGTGGCGAAGATTTTCTCGGGTCATGCCAAACTGCATGGGTTCTTCGGTAGAAACCTCAGCGTTGTCTCTGGAGAAGTCAGTCAATAGTCAGGAGAAGCCAGTGTCAAATACCAGGAGAGTAGTGAAGTACAACAGGAGTCCGCAAAGAATAGACAAGTGGAAGCCGAGGTCAGAATACCAGGAAGGATGCTCAGTACAGGAGGAGCAGGCAGAGGATCGTCAGGGAACAGGATCAGGTAAGCATACAGAAATCAATCGCCAGGAACCTAAATTAACAGGCAACCTGTGGCCAGCAGGCTGCCTGTTAAATACTGGCTAGCTGGGGTCATGTGACGTGGCCAGCGCCACATGACCCGCACTAGGAAGAATAGCTAAGCGCCAAACTCAGCACGCCGGCCGCACGGAGGAGACGTGCGCGGCCGGTCCATCCCGCCCCCTATTACCAAGGAGACGAGGACGCAATGCAGGTGAATTGCTCTGGAGCTCAGACATGTAAATATTAGTCCATATCTCTTGTACTCCTTGCGGTTTTGTTTGGTGATGAATGGGCCAAAACAATACATTCTGCTATAAAGAAATGGTGGTGATGGGTTTACACGATCTGCCGGTGAATCTGCCATTCTTTGTTCTTCTGTAGGTCTACGTGCCTTTCTGCAGACTGCACATTTACTTATATACTTTGCTATAACTTTGCTTCCTTTCACAATCCAGTAACCACATTCTCTCAAACAGCTTTGGGTAAAGCTTCTTCCTTGATGCAAGGATATGTTGTGGTAGTGATTAATAATCAATTTTGTGAAGGTAGAGTTTTTGGATAGAATTTCTGGATGCTTCACTCTGCTAGGTAACGATGCATTTTCCAGTCTCCCTCCCACCTTCAGTATAGCATCCTGCAGAACAAGATTAAGCTTGTACAATGGGTGGTTATTTGGAAGCCTTTTAGGTTCTTGACTAAGTCTTCACTGTAGAATCTCTGTTGAATGAGTCTTATGACTGTTTCTCCAGCTTTCGTTCTTTCTTCTACCTTCAACAATTCCTTCTTTCTGATTCCCTTTGCCAAAAGTTGAATTTGAGCTACTACATTTATGACTGTATTCTATTTTGAACATCTGGCTAGTCTTTCAAGTATGTCATCCTGACACTTGTCAGCAGTGCTCAATGTTTGTACAACTTGATCACCCATCAATGTTTTTACTTCTGGATCACGCATAGACAATTCTGTGTAACCTTTACTGGGCGTGCTTTCCTTTTCCCAAAGGAACTCTGGACCGGTGAATCAGTTTGAATTTTTCAATTCTGTTACATTCAGGCCTCTTGAATCATGATCTGCTGGGTTATGCTTTGTTTTAATGTGATGCCAATGTTCCGGATTTGTTATTTCCTGAATTTTCTAAACTGTGTTGGCAACAAAGATATTAAATCTTCGAGCTTCGTTGTTTATGTATCCTAGGACAACTTGTGAGTCTGTCCAAAAATATTCTTCATCTATTTTCAATTCCAATTCTTCTCTGAGAAACTTGCTTACTGATGCTGAAACAACAGCTGCTGTCAGTTCAAGTCTTGGTATTGTCTGAATACTGGTAGGTGCAATTCTGGCATTCCCTAAAACCAGGGCACAGTGTATCTTTTCTCCACCTATCACTCTGATGTAGGAGCACTGACTATAACCATAACTACTGGCATCTGAAAAGTTATGAAGTTCTATTTTCTTGTACTTTCCGAAATTATGAGGTACAAAACATCTGGGTATCCGAACCTTGGCCTCAAATTTTCAAGTATGGGCTCGTCCTATCCCAACTTCTGTCTGCATATTTCTTGCAGTATTTATTTTGCTCTGAGGATTACTGGGGCCAAGAATCCCAATGGATCAAATATAGAAGCCACTGCAGAAAGAATGTCTAGTCTAGTTGCAACTTTCTTTTCAATACATACTTTAAAGAAGAACTTGTCGTTCTTTATCTGTAAAGAATAAATCAAGGTAACTGGACGTACTGTAGATTTCTTGAAAACGTTTCACTCGTTCTTCCAACGAGCTTTCTCAATTCTGAGTGATTGTACAAAAATTCTGGGAATAAATATGTAACTGAATCCACATCTGGTAATTATACCCAGCATTGGGTCAAAGGTGTTGATTCCATTATCATAATTGGTGATAAAGGTCAGTAGGTTATAAAGACTTCCCAGAAAAAGGTGTCAAGACAGCATTGTATGTGGCAGACAATAGATGTCTAACCCCCCCCCCCCCCACCACCTCTATTCAAGCTTGGCTTCTCCATTTTTACATAGATGGCCTCCTTCACACCTCATTTGTACCAATCGGCCTCCTTATCCAAAACACGTACTTGACTGTCTTCAAAGGTGTGACCTGTTCCTTTTAGATGTAAGTACACAGCTGAATCTTGACCAGAGGTTTTGGCTCTTCTATGCTGCGCCATACGCTGATGTAGTTGTTGTTTTGTTTCGCCGATATACAGTTCTGAGCATTCCTCATTGCACTGGACTGCGTACACAATGTTGAGCCAAAACCAAAACCTCTGGTCAAGATTCAGCCGTGTACTTACATCTAAAAGGAACAGGTCACACCTTTGAAGACAGTCAAGTACGTGTTTTGGATAAGGAGGCCGATTGGTACAAACGAGGTGTGAAGGAGGCCATCTACGTAAAAATGGAGAAGCCAAGCTTGAATAGAGCTGGGGGGGGTTAGACATCTATTGTCTGCCGCATACAGTGCTGTCTTGACACCTTTTTCTGGGAAGTCTTTATCACCTACTGACTCCAATTAGGATAATGGAATCAACACCTTTGGCCCAATGCTGGGTATAATTACCAGATGTGGATTCAGTTATATATTTATTCCCAGAATTTTTGTACAATCACTCAGAATTGAGAAAGCTCGTTGGAAGAACGAGTGAAACGTTTTCAAGAAATCTACAGTACGTCCAGTTGCCTTGATTTATTCTTTACAGATATATACCATGACCTGGATAAATGAGAACCTTCACAGACTTGTCGTTCTTTACATTCCATCCCAATCACAGTACGGTCTGAACTGGAAGATGATCATAATTGAGATCTACATTCTTCATTGTTGCTGCACGTTCAGAGTCACTGATGGAATCTAGTACCTCTCTGTTGTTTGAGATGAATTTGTGAAGGCGCAGGTTTCCTTTTGTGCATAACTCTTGGCTTTTTTTCACTAGTTTGATTGCAGATTCTGTAGACTCTAGACTTATGAGACCATCATCTACATAAAAGTTTTTGTTCTAAAAATTCGCTGCTGATGGGCAATCCTTTTCATTCTGATTAGCTAGGTACTTCATACCATAATTGGTGCAACCTGGAGATGATGCTGCTCCAAACAAGTGTACTTTCATTCTGTATTCTGCTGGCTCTGTATCTGTATCTCCATCCTCCCACCATAGAAACCTCAGGAAGTCTCTATGTTCATTTTTCACATGAAACTGGTGGAACATCTTTTCAACGTCACACATGACCGCTACGGGATACTTTCTGAATCTACAAAGTACTCCTGGCAGAGTGTTTGTAAGATCTGGTCCTTTTAGTAGATGATCATTCAATGCAACACCATTGCACTTTGCTGAGCAATCAAATACTACTCTAATCGTATTTAGTTTCTTTACATGGTAGACACCTTGATGTGTTATGTACTACACTTCTCATTCTTTAGGCTGATTATTAACTTTTTCTGCATGTCCTTCTTCAAGGATGCCTTCCATGAATTTCAAATAATCATTCTTGAGTTTGGGATCTCTTCCCAACCTTTTCTTCAAACATTTCAATCTTGCTAGGGCAAGATTTCTGTTATTTGGAAGACAAGGTCACTCTCAAAAGGGTAAGGGCATTTCAAGATGAAGTTGTTGATTCTGCTGAATACTTTCTTCTAGAGTATGTACAAACTTTATGTCTTCTTGGGATACACGCTTTTCTTTAGAACTTATATCTGCAAAGTTGGATTCAAGGATCTTGATTACTTTTGCTGGACTTACAGTTGGTAACTCTTGGACAGATATTTGATGACACAATCCTGTCACCTGTCTCGAGTTTGCGATCTGCTGTTTTCCTCCAACAACACCCAATCCTAGATCAGTTTGAACAGCGTAGGGTTCACCCTTTCCGCCCGTGATTACCTTTCGTGGTACCAAGGCTTCGGGGAACAATCGTAGCCTATCAACAGTCCAACACCAAACTCCTTCAGTGATATGACAGATAGGTGCTCCCATTCATTGGCTGTTTCACAGGTAGGTATGCAATCTCGATCTAGAGGTATATCGTCTTTAGTATAAGCTGGAGGTAGATACAATGTGCAGTTTGAATGAAGTCCTCTAACGCTCAATCCTTTGACCCTTTGACTGTTCACTAATGTGTCTCTCTCCGTCATTGTGGTGAGTTTGAGCGTCACTAGTTCTGTAGCCACTTGTAATTTCTTGCAGATTTATTGATCAATGAAGGTGACCTCACTCTAGGCATCCAGTAGCGCATAGGCGTATACCTTCTTGTTCCTCCTTTTAGGATTTAATATGCACACTGGTACAACCATTAATGTGCCATTGCTTTCTCTTTCCCTCACTCTGCAAGAGAATACCGATACTTTCTTTCCTTCTTCGGTATCTTTAGGTATTGAGGATTTATCTATCTTTCGACGTTCTTCATGTAGTGGTGTAGGATGGCATATTTTGCAAATGCTGCATGTGGCCTTTTTCTTACACTCCTTAGTAACATTGCCTTTTCTTAGGCATCCGAAACACAGTTGGTTATCCAGCTCAAATTTTTTATTTTCTTCTAGGGACTTCGCCTTCAATTGTTGGCACTTATGTATGGAGTGGTTCTCGCCACAAAACAAACACTTGAAGGTAGTCTGAAGATTTGTCGGTTCTGTCTCTCTACTAATCCCAGTAGTGACTTTGAACTTGCTCTCGTAGGTATCTGGACCTTTAGCTGCTGTGTTGGTTGCAAAGCTAGTTGCTCTTGCACGACTTATCTCTCTTGCAGGCCTTTCTTCTATGGATTTTAAGACATAAGATGATGTTACTAGATTACATGCTATCTGTGCTTCCTCATTGACTAACTCAGAGAACTCTTCAAATCTTGGGAAGTTCTTACCTAGATCTAACTGTTTAGTCACATAGCGATTCCATCTAGAAGTCACTTCTTCATGTAGCTTAGTTAGCATCCTGTGGTTTTCTAGATATTCGTTCAGTACTTCTAGACCTTGAACATGTGGGATGGCATTGCTGCATGCTTGGAGGAAGTCACCATACTCTTGGAGTCTTAAGTGTTCTTTAGGACCTATTTTAGGCCAGTTATTCAATTTCTCTCTAAAAGCTCTTTGTACTAAGAAAGGATGACCATATCTTGCATTTAATTTATCCCAGGCTTGTTTGTAGGCTTTTTCGTCTTTTCTATAGAAGTTACCTTCAAGAACTTCCTTGGCTTCTCCACCAACATATCTCTGAAGGTAGAATAACTTGTCAACTGGACTGAAGCAATTATGCTCAATGATCATTTCAAAGCTTGCCTTGAACTCTATGAACTTCATTATGTCTCCTAAAAATACAGTGGGTTCCGTAAAGGGAAGTCTACCTAGGACTGTTCTCTGTGGTCTTGCTGGGACAATGGTTGTAACACTCTCCTGAGCATTGCCGTGACATCTAGGAATAGAATTACCTGGTTCTATTTTCTCACTTAGTTCTGTATTAGGTGAGTCCTTTTCTTCATCTTTTCCGGTAGAGATAGAGGGTAAATTCCCACATCTTTTTCCTAACACTGGACTAGGCCTCTCTTTGTTTTTATGAGCAGGAATGGAAGGATAATAACTTATTTCTTCAATACGTGCTGGAGATTTCCTTCCATTCTCCTGGGCGTATGTAGGAAATCGGGAGCCTGTTTCTTCACTTAGTACAGATTTGAACCTAAGACTGCTCTGATTTATACCCTCTTCATGTATTCTGAGTCTGGCTTCTATGATCTTAACTTCTTTCTGCCTTTCCAGACTTTTCATCTGTTTGCGCTGTGCCTCGATTACAGCTTCCTTTTGTGGCGCTGTGCCTCGATTACAGCTTCCATCTGATGGCGTTGTGCATCCCTTTCAGCTTCCATCTAAATTTCTGCTTTCTTAACAGCAAGTTGTTCAGCTAATTCCTTTCTTTTGGCTGAAGTATTTGAGGACTCTGATATATGGGTGTCACTTCTGCTAGCGAAGGAAGTCCCACTTGTAATTGTGGTTCCACCTAAGGACCTAGCATAGTCTCTCATAAAAAGCTAATTCATTCTACTTCTTGCTTTAACTTCATCATAGTTTTCTGCAGATGATAGTTCTCTCCTGAGCTTTACTAAATCTTTAGTGACCGCAGTACATGTATCCATGTTCCTTACAATGTCCTGGGAAGGTGCCATAAGCGACCGCAGGTTGACATATGCTGCCATAAGCTCTGATTAAGATTCTTCTACCGTCTCTACCATATCACTCAAGTTCCCTTTTATACTTTCTTGTTTTAACTTTCCATGAATGCCTTTAATGTACAATTTTCACTTCTCATACATTCTGGCAAACTTTTTTCCTTTTAGTGCTGCTTTTTGCTCCAAATTTTCCAGTATCTTTGGGGTTGGTTTTCTGGCACATGATGAAGGTCTTAGTTCATCTGTTTGGGCTATATTTGTTTGAGGCAAGACTAATGCTGTGGCATGGTAATACTAAGCTCAGACATTTTACTTTAAATGCTATAACAATCAATACAAATATTAAGAGTCCTTTGACTTTAAATGCATTATTGACAAATGCAGAAATAAATGACTTTCACTTTAAATGTAACAGCAATAAATGCAGGCAATAAATACATTTCACTTTAAATGCAGTGTGAGTCCGTGTAATACAAACTGTCATTTGTTTTACTTTTAAGTCATTATCTGAACACAAAAATGTCTTTTTATGCCAAAACCTATATGCAATGATAAGTAATAAAAGAAAAGCTCTGACCTTATTCTGAAGAGCAGGACACTGCAATCTGAAGGTTGCTGGAACAAATGTCTCAAAGGAGATTTGTCTTTTCTTGATGTGATGCGATGCTCTGTGATGACTTGCGATGCTCTGTGATGACTTGCGATGCTCTGTGATGACTTGCGATGCTCTGTGATGACTTGCGATGCTCTGGCTTGGATACACTGTTGCAGGCTTTGAGCCTTTGCCGTTCTGCCACTTTAAGAGTCGGCTGCAGTTTGTCTAATGCAAACGTTCTATGGCCTTTATGGTAGCTCAGCTGAGATGTCTTTGCTTGCTCACTCAGGGAACAGTTGCTGCGTGGCAGTATATGCTGGCGCTCCGTTGCGCTAATGCGCTCTTTACTGTGCAAGTTGAGGAGCGCTATCACTTCGCCCTTTGAGGGCAATAGTTCCACTGTGGCAGGCGCAGCACTATGAAGTGCCTTTTGCGCTGTGGCATTAGAAGAATTTTGATATCTCTGACTTTTAGTCTAACCAGACTGTCTATTACTCTGTAATTCCTCTAGCGCTGTACTAAGGAAACAGTAGGTTTAAAGAGCACACCAAATGCTTGAAATAACTTCTTTATTAACTTCAACTTTTCTTCCTATATAACACTGCCACCTCCGCAGCAGATAGTCCATGTACAAAACACGTGTTGAAAAGATATGACAAAATGGTGGTATGCATAAGATGGTGGTTCAACTGTTCAATCTTGTTATTCAACATAAAATGGTGGATATATTGCTCTCTTGAGTATCCATACTCTCACTAAGTTATTTAAGCACTTTATGATCTCTCTGAGAGGTATATCGGAGGTCTAACTAATAGTTCACTAGCAGTATGCAGTTAGCAGTGACTATTTGAAGATTGGTTGAGTATGATCTGGTATGTTTGTTTTCAATTTGGATTGCAATATGGAATCTGAATGCTTGCAATTTGTATTTGCAATTTGATTTGCAATTAGCGGAACTGTAAGTAAACACACATATAACTGGTTCAGTATACAGTTCTAATCACTATACTAACAGTAGGAACATTAAATAACTGTTTTAACCTGCTCAGGACCGCTGTAAGCAGGATTGCGTCCTGCCGGCGGCCCTGCTCTTCTGGGTGGACGCATATACGCGTCCTCCCGCGAGAACCGAGATTTCCTGTGAACGCGCGCACACAGGCGCGCGCGCTCACAGGAACGGAAGGTAAGCGAGTGGATCTCCAGCCTGCCAGCGGCGATCGCTCGCTGGCAGGCTGGAGATGTGATTTTTTTAACCCCTAACAGGTATATTAGACGCTGTTTTGATAACAGCGTCTAATATACCTGCTACCTGGTCCTCTGGTGGTCCCTTTTGTTTGGATCGACCACCAGAGGACTCAGGCAGCTCACTAAAGTAGCACCAAACACCACTACACTACACTACACCCCCCCTGTCACTTATTAACCCTTTATGAACCACTGATCACCCCATATAGACTCCCTGATCACCCCCTGTCATTGATCACCCCCCTGTCATTGATCACCCCCCTGTAAGGCTCCATTCAGACGACCGTATGATTTTTACGGATCCATGGATCGGATCCGCAAAACACATGCGGACGTCTGAATGGAGCCTTACAGGGGGGTGATCAATGACAGAGGGGTGATCACCCATATACACTCCCTGATCACCCCCTGTCATTGATCACCCCCCTGTAAGGCTCCATTCAGACGTCCGCATGATTTTTACGGATCCATGGATACATGGATCGGATCCGCAAAACACATGCGGACGTCTGAATGGAGCCTTACAGGGGGGTGATCAATGACAGAGGGGTGATCACCCATATACACTCCCTGATCACCCCCTGTCATTGATCACCCCCCTGTCAGGCTCCATTCAGACGTCCGCATGTGTTTTGCGGATCCGATCCATGGATCCATGGATCTGTAAAAATCATACGGACGTCTGAATGGAGCCTTACAGGGGGGTGATCAATGACAGGGGGGTGATCACCCATATACACTCCCTGATCACCCCCTGTCATTGATCACCCCCCTGTAAGGCTCCATTCAGACGTCCGTATGATTTTTACGGATCCACGGATACATGGATCGGATCCGCAAAACACATGCGGACGTCTGAATAGAGCCTTACAGGGGGGTGATCAATGACAGGGGGTGATCAGGGAGCCTATATGGGTGATCACCCCCCTGTCATTGATCACCCCCCTGTCATTGATCACCCCCCCTGTAAGGCTCCATTCAGACATTTTTTGGCCCAAGTTAGCGGAAATATATATATATTTTTTTTGTTTGTTTTTTCTTACTAAGTCTCATATTCCACTAACTTGTGTCAAAAAATAAAATCTCACATGAACTCACCATACCCCTCACGGAATCCAAATGTGTAAAAATTTTTAGACATTTATATTCCAGACTTCTTCTCACGCTTTAGGGCCCCTAAAAAGCCAGGGCAGTATAAATACCCCACATGTGACCCCATTTCGGAAAGAAGACACCCCAAGGTATTCGCTGAGGGGCATATTGAGTCCATGAAAGATTGAAATTTTTGTCCTAAGTTAGCAGAAAATGAGACTTTGTGAGAAAAAAAACAAAAAAAAAAATATCAATTTCCGCTAACTTATGCAAAAAAAATAATTCTATGAACTCGCCAGGCCCCTCATTGAATACCTTGGGGTGTCTTTTTTCCAAAGTGGGGTCACATGTGGGGCATTTATACTGCCCTGGCTTTTTAGGGGCCCTAAAGCGTGAGAAGAAGTCTGGGATCCAAATGTCTAAAAATGCCCTCCTAAAAGGAATTTGGGCCCCTTTGCGCATCTAGGCTGCAAAAAAGTGTCACACATCTGGTATCGCCGTACTCAGGAGAAGCTGGGGAATGTGTTTTGGGGTGTCATTTTACATATACCCATGCTGGGTGAGAAAAATATCTTGGTCAAATGCCAACTTTGTATAAAAAAATGGGAAAAGTTGTCTTTTGCCAAGATATTTCTCTCACCCAGCATGGGTATATGTAAAATGACACCCCAAAACACATTCCCCAACTTCTCCTGAGTACGGCGATACCAGATGTGTGACACTTTTTTGCAGCCAAGGTGGGCAAAGGGGCACACATTCCAAAGAGCATCTTTCGGATTTCACAGGTAATTTTTTACACATTTTGATTTCAAACTACTTACCACACATTAGGGCCCCCAGAATGCCAGGGCAGTATAACTATGCCACAAGTGACCCCATTTTGGAAAGAAGACACCCCAAGGTATTCCGTGAGGGGCACGCGAGTTCCTAGATTTTTTTCTTTTTTGTCACAAGTTAGCGGAAAATGATGATTTTTTTTTTCTTTTTTTTTTACAAAGTCTCATATTCCACTAACTTGCGACAAAAAATAAAAAATTCTAGGAACTCGCCATGCCCCTCACGGAATACCTTGGGGTGTCTTCTTTCCAAAATGGGGTCACTTGTGGCGTAGTTATACTGCCCTGGCAATTTAGGGGCCCAAATGTGTGAGAAGTACTTTGCAATCAAAATGTGTAAAAAATGGCCTGCGAAATCCGAAAGGTGCACTTTGGAATATGTGCCCCTTTGCCCACCTTGGCTGCAAAAAGTGTCACACATCTGGTATCGCCATACTCAGGAGAAGTTGGGGAATGTGTTTTGGGGTGTCATTTTACATATACCCATGCTGGGTGAGAAAAATATCTTGGTCAAATGCCAACTTTGTATAAAAAAATGGGAAAAGTTGTCTTTTGCCAAGATATTTCTCTCACCCAGCATGGTTATATGTAAAATGACACCCCAAAACACATTCCCCAACTTCTCCTGAGTATGGCGATACCAGATGTGTGACACTTTTTTGCAGCCAAGGTGGGCAAAGGGGCATATATTCCAAAGTGCACCTTTCGGATTTCGCAGGCCATTTTTACACATTTTGATTGCAAAGTACTTCTCACACATTTGGGCCCCTAAATTGCCAGGGCAGTATAACTACGCCACAAGTGACCCCATTTTGGAAAGAAGACACCCCAAGGTATTCCGTGAGGGGCATGGCGAGTTCCTAGAATTTTTTATTTTTTGTCGCAAGTTAGTGGAATATGAGACTTTGTAAGAAAAAAATAAAAATAAAATAAAAATCATCATTTTCCACTAACTTGTGACAAAAAATAAAAAGTTCTATGAACTCACTATGCCCATCAGCGAATAGCTTAGGGTGTCTACTTTCTGAAATGGGGTCATTTGTGGGGGGTTTCTACTGTCTGGGCATTGTAGAACCTCAAGAAACATGACAGGTGCTCAGAAAGTCAGAGCTGCTTCAAAAAGCTGAAATTCACATTTTTGTACCATAGTTTGTAAACGCTATAACATTTATCCAAACCATTTTTTTTTTGCCCAAACATATTTATTTTTTATCAAAGACATGTAGAACAATAAATTTAGCGAAAAATTTATATATGGATGTCGGTTTTTTTTGCAAAATTTTACAGCTGAAAGTGAAAAATTTCATTTTTTTGCAAAAAAATCGTTAAATTTCGATTAATAACAAAAAAAGGAAAAATGTCAGCAGCAATAAAATACCACCAAATGAAAGCTCTATTAGTGAGAAGAAAAGGAGGTAAAATTCATTTGGGTGGTAAGTTGCATGACCGAGCAATAAACTGTGAAAGTAGTGTAGTGCAGAAGTGTAAAAAGTGGCCTGGTCATTAAGGGGGTTTTAGCTAGCGGGGTTGAAGTGGTTAAATGCCTATTTTGGCCTCACTGCTTCAAAAAACACATCTCTTAGTAGAGTGAATGTCTCTTCAGCTCCTGTCTCTGGTGAATAATGATTCTAACAGCTCCTGCCGGGGTAATTCCCAGACAGGATGTGTGTGAGGCTGGCTGTGATTGGTGAAAACTCTTGCTGTGTGAGAATCTGGCTGTGATTGGTCTAGACTTCTGCCCAGCAACAACAGATTAACACTATGCTTTCTGTTGTTTCTGCTGTGTCACTGAGCTTACCTTACATTACAAAATGAATCTTAAAGGCATATTATCTTTTTCTATGAACACAAAATATAAGTTATATGACATCCAAAACATGATGTCACAGTAAATAACTCTGCTTTTGTCTCTAACACATAAACATAGGAACTGTATTAAGGTTATTGGCAGGTCCAGCTACATAAATATACAAGCTATATTAGCAAACAAGGACACGTCTTAGCTGGCCAGCTACATGCCCCTCTGTGCCCTCCTGATACCGCCTCCACCTCCACACTGTCATTGCGCCACTCTGTGGTCTCCTCTGGATGCTGCTGCCGCCACTTCCACACTCTGTCTTTGTGCTACTCTGTGGCCTCCTGATGCTGCTGCTGCCACCTCCACACTGTCATTGTGCCACTCTGTGGCCTCCTCATGCTGCTTACACCTCACCACTATGTCATAGGGCCACTCTGTTGACTTTTCATGCTGTTCCCACCATCCCATTTCATAACTGGGCCACTATTTTGCCTTTTAGCCTGACTGACATCATAATTTATTTGATCTTCTTCTGATCTGTCAGAAGGAAGGAAAAATGAGATGCACAACGGGTCCTGTCTGTGTAGCAGCTGTAAGACTTGTATGGTCTCATCAGAATTGGCTTGTGATTTAGTAGCCAAAAGCAGGAGTGGGTACAAAACACAGAAGACATGAAAATATTCTATTCACGTGTCATCTCTGTTTTGGATTCACTCCTGTTTTTTTGCATTAGCAATACTGATGGATTACTGACCAAATGCTGACCAAGTGAAGACGGATGCTCAACAGACAGGATCCGTTTTGGGGGCTATTGTTCTGATGGATCAGAGGAAGGGCAAAATAATTAGTGACGTCAACACAAATTTACTGTTGACACCCTCTTCACTCTGTAGGGGGCTCTACTTGTATAAGCATTTATTAGAAAAGGTTCTGTAGACATCTATGTGGAATCAGCTGACGACTGTGTAAAAGGAGTGCGCTTCTTCTTGGTGCTAACATCGGCCTGTAAGGCTGAGTTCATACTTGAGTTATTTGGTTCGTTTTGGCCCCGTGAAGTGAAGTGTGCAGTGATTCTAAGAGCGACGCCTGTCATCTGCATGTCATACTGACTCACAGTATTATTTCACTACCACAGCAGACTCACTATGCGTGTTACTGCAAGGCACAGTGTTCTACACCACTATAAAGGCTCTCTGCAGCCAGGAAATAGACGTTTTTTTACCATGATTTGCCGCAAATAAATTCGGATCTAACCAATTTTTTTTTTTAAATTAGGCAAACCGGCAAAATCAAATTTTTGAAATATTATTTTATCTCTAACCAACATGTCTCATACGGCTGCTGCTCCTGCTGCCTCCATCATGCCACTGACATCATCATGCCACTGCTGCTATCTGCCTGTTTCATATGGCTGCTATTTCCTCCATCATGCTGCTGGCTGTCTGCCAACATGTACCATATGGCTGCTGCTGCCGCCACAGCCTCAGCTGCTACTCCTTGCTGCTAATCCCCTACTGCCACCACTATTGATGCTACGAATCTGCCACTACTACCACTACCACTATTACTACTACTGCTACTACTCATAAACAACTGGTCTACTGCCTTGTATGTTCCATGCTATGCTGCTTCTGCTGCTGTTACTATTGCAGCCACGTGCCTCTAATACCCTACCCTTTCCATATCCACACTGTACTGCTGCGGATTCCAATTAAAAGGGAGAATTGTATAGGCTCTGGAAGCTTGGAAGCTTTGGAATAAGAAAACACGTAACACATGCCATGGTGCAGTGTATTTTTATGCCGCCAAACATGCATTTACCCATAGCTAAGTATTTCAGAGTCACTCAGACATGATTTACTATTGCTGTCATTGCGCTCAAGAACTGAGAGAAAAAGCAAAAATCCATTTAAAAAAAAATGAACAAAAAGAAAACACATTTTCTAAAAAGTTCTGAGCCTTAGGAGACTAAAGGGTGTTATGTATCAATTTCCATGGCAATTGGAGACAATCTGCTTTGGTCCAAACCAGTTTAGGTCCAAACCAAACTTTTTAAAAAATTTGGCAAACCAGAATCGAACCTCAACAGGTTGATCATCTCTGGTTGCAATGGCCAACCCTTCCAATTTTTGTCTGCTTTAGTATTTCTATGCGACCCATTACCTCCAGATGTTGATGCTAATGGCGATGAAATGGTACATTTTTGGAAGCAGAATTTCACGGTGTGTCTGCTGTGAAAGATCTCCTTTAGGCCTCTTTCACATGACCTTTTTTTTTCCTTTTACGGGACATCTTTTGCGTTCCATATACTGTCCGTATACAGAACCATTAATTTCAATGGTTGCGCAAAAAAACTGAATGTACTCCGTATGCATTCCGTTTCCGTATATCCGTTCTGTTGAAAGATAGAACGTGTCCTATTGTTGCTCACAAATCATGTTACGTGGCTCCTTTCAAGTCAATGGGTCCGCAACAAAACGGAACACATACGGAACTGCATCCGTATGTCTTCCGTATCCATTCCGTTTTTGCGGAACCATCTATTGAAAATTTTATGTCCAGCCCAATTTTTTCTATGTAATTACTGTATACTGTATATGCCATATGGAAAAACGGAACGGAAAAACAGAACAGAAATGGAAACACAACGGAAACAAAAAAGGCAACAACGAATCCGTGAAAAACGGACCGCAAAACACTGAAAAAGCCATACGGTCGTGTGAAAGATCTCCTTTAATGTCTTTCTCTTTCTACGTTCCCACATTGATATAACTACATCAGAGATTTTGTTCAAAATTTTTATTTGATCTTCTATAGCCAGGGACCATATTCCATCATTATAACTCCGCTTTTCTAGCCATAATTATGATAAAACAGTAAACGAGAACTACTGCTGAATCATTGTCTGGTGCAAGAGTTTGTTCGTACTGAATATATCCTCAAACCTTGTGAAATAATATCATTTGCATGCTTTCATCGCCATTAGAGACAAATCCGAGTATCTAATAAAGTATAAGTCATCTTTACCATTCCCAAATTGTGACTCCTACACATAATACTGACGGAATAAAATGTGATCATGTTATCTCCAATAACAAATCATGCGCCTCAAGTCATCTCAGCCCACAGTCTAATATTTGATCCTGATTCAAGTGAAAACAATCCTCTAGCTCCATTATGCAGTATTACTCTATGATGCTCATTAGGAAAAGGAGTTTATTAGAATAACAGAAATGCTTAGTCTTTCAGACTCTTGAGGTAATTGGAGGACACAAAAGTAATTTTATTTTGCACAATATAATGGACATCAGTAAATGATGTGCATTAAAAATTGTGGGGAACTGCATATTTAGTCATGTTTTCCATGATTTTACATAAATGATCTGCCCTATGATAGGCTGACAATATATGATCTCTGGTGGTGTCACCTCTGTGCATTGACCCTGAAAAATCTGTCTGCAGATGTGGAACTGGCTTGGCTGTTTTAACGCCTGTACGTAGGGACAGACGCGGACAGTGAGCCCTAACCTAGAACCCAGTCCTACCTACATGCAGTGCAAGCCCTAAGTAGCAACTGGTTGACAGACCCCATGCTACTAAGGTCGGAGACAAACAAACACCTAGAGACAACACAAAGGCAGAGTAGTACATAAATGGTTAAAAACCAGGAGGACAAAGCAGTTCAAAAACGAGAGATAGAGAGTGGTCAAAAGACGAGGTCAGAACAGGATGCACAGTACAAATCACAAGAGACAGACAGTGGTTACAGGACGAGCCGAGGTAAAAAAATAAAAGCAATACAAATCAGCACAGGAACAAGTACCAGAAACCTAGCTAGTGAGCCAAAACAAGACTATCACTAGCACTGGTGTATGGCCACAAAGGGGTTTGAATAGAGCACCGAGTCCCTGGATCAGAAACACTAGCACACAGAATAGATCAGCTGAGCAATCAATCCACTGCTAATATCCTCCAGCACACGCCCGCTGCAGGGAGAAACAGAGCATTGCATCCTGTTGCTAAGGATGTTGTCACGTCACCAAGGGGTGTGGCTCAGCAGTGCGTCTCTCCTTACGCGGCCGTGCCGAGGCTGAGGGTCGCACCGCTGGAGCTCTGACAGGAAGGTTTATGACAGCTTTAATCCTAAATTTTATTTTCCTTTTAGAAATAGAGCTAATTTGCATACCTTTTTCCTACAGTCATTACCTGGTGTAGGGATTTGCTCTGGTAGGCAGGGTAAGCGGACGCAATACAGAGGCAAAACCACGGTTGAAAAGCAAAAGTCAGTGTTTATTCACACAAAAAGGCAGAAAAGAAACAAAATACTTGGCAGGGCCCTGGTGTTAATTCACACCGCAGGAATCCTCGTGTTAAATCACACAGCAAAAGTCCACAGAAGTCAAAAACACGTCACCTGGCAGTCCACAGCAGGCTTTAGGGCGCCTGGCTTCCAGTTGGCAGCTCTCAGCCTTGCAGTATGGTAGAACTCCTCAGCTCCCAAACACAGGGCTCCTCTATCACCTGGAGGTTAATTCCACACCCAGCTGAGCTGATGTCTGGGTTTTTAAACCCCAGCCCAAAACCTGGCCTGGATGTGGGGAACAGCCACCCACCCTGCTCTTTGGCTGCTCCCAATAAGAACCGGCCCGGATTGGCTTTACAGCCACACTAAGTAAAACAGTGTTATCGAGCACTAGCTGCCGCTGACACACAAAATTACCGGTTCTTATCTCATTGAGGCCAGGAACCTCGGTGACACATACCTTCCGTCAATGACGGACCCTTGCGCCTTCCTACACTGGCCTATAAAACTCCTTACACTTCCAAGTTAAAATAGTACCCCCTGGATACCTACACAACAAAATACAAGCTCATGATTCTCTGACAGTTCATAGTGATTCACTTGAATGGACTGAGCTGCGATACCAGAGACAGCTACTTGTGCATGGGCATCCTGGTAGTAGTGAGAGGGCCACATTGTTGCTTGCTCTGCTTATAATGGGGTTCCTGTGTCCTCCAATGAAGCAGAAATGGCCTCCTGTGTCCTCCTCCAATGAACCACAAAAATGTAAAAATCCCTTTAAGGCTACTTTCACATCTGCATTTGCGCATCCGGTCCCAAGAAAAATAAACAGACTTTACCGGATAGCAATTTAAAAGATCTGTTCATCGTATCCTTTAATAAACCCATATCCGTTACATCTGTTACTTTAAATTTTGTCTTCATTTTAGCGGATCAGGTTTATAGGTGTGAGAAGCCTTTTTAAATGCAAACATTGTTGTCACCTTGTTAGACTATTTGTACGCAAAGTGTTTCCCACTATTGTGTATTTATAAAGCTAGCAGTCAAGCTGTGATCATTCCTGCTCTTTGTGGTTTGGGAGCATGCTGCCTTTACATATCTGATTTGGATTGAATGCTTTAATCCAAAAATCAAGATGGAGAAGATGTGCCAGGGAAAGACGAAGATGTCGCTATTGGGTTCACTCAATACCATCGAAATGCATGACCCAAGGAGTGTTTTCTGTACTGTATCTGGAGCTATGATTACATTATGAGAAATTCTTTAATTATCTTCGCATGACCATCTGAAGTTTTGATAATCTACTTAATTGTATTGCACCAAGAATTCAAATACCTAAATTCTGAAGACCTATTCCTCCAGGAGAGCAGTTGATGGTGACTTTAAGGTAATATTACGTATAATTTTCTTGTTAGTATGAAATTACATATTACTTTTAGTCAAAATTCAAATAGAATTTTTTTTATTTCTTGTTTGTTTTTACTCAAAACTGATTTTTTGCTGCTGGGGAAAGTTTATCGTCACTGCATTTTCAGTTTAGGATGTGAATTTCTTCCATCTCCTACATAGTACGTGAAACTTGCTGAGCCTTGTGGGACTTATTGCATGACAATTATATCCCACATCGCACCACACAACATTGGCTACAGATTACCGAGAAGTTCTGGGAAATCTGCCAGTTTCCAAACCTGTGTCGGTGAAGTGGACGGAAAACATATTTATATTATAAAGTCTTCCCTACCAGCTCAGACATTTTTAATTATAAAAAATATTTTTTTGTCATATTAGTGGCCATTGTGGACGCAATGTTGCTATTGACATCGGTGCATATGGCAAAACTAAGTTTTCAAAAATTCATTACTGGGGCATCTATAACATTCAAAAGATTTTGGATTACTGCCACCAAGACCAATCCAGGGGAAAGATGGACCACTAATGCCATTTGTAGTTGTAGCAGACAAGGCTTTCCAGATGTGTGAAAACCTTATAAAACTCTACTCAAGTCATAGCCTGAAATGCCATTTACAATTACAGAATAACCAGAATTACAGAATACAGAATTTTAGTTGCCACATGGAGAATTCTCACGTGAGCAATTCATTAAAGGTTGAAACTGTTGATGATGTTGTGAAAGCATGCATTGTTTTGCACAACTTTTTATCAATGGAGAGACCACTATGTCTGGACCCACAAGAGGTTGAATGCACATTGACCAGTTTACAAAATCAATCACAGGTCAACCGTTTCAATGTCTCGAATGAGGGACAATTTTGCACAATACTTCATTTCGGAAGCTGGAAGAGTAAGTTAGAAGGAAAACATTGTTTGACATATTGTGCATAAATGTTGCAGTTATACCGCATGTACACTTTATATCAAATTTTTTGTTCAAATATATATATATATATATATATATATATACATATAATCGAGAAAACAGGACTGCACTCGAGTAACATCTCGCCGCACCATCTTGGTTCATGGAAGGTTGCCCTAAGTATCCGTTCTGTATCCATCATATAGATGGTAACTAGACAGAGTATATACTCAAGGCCATGACTATAGAACGGAACTCATAGGGAGTGTATAACAGGCCGCAGCAGGGATCTCCTACAGGTACCAGCATCAGGACCGGGGTCCCCACCTCTCGGGAGGGACACCAGACCATGGGGTCGTGTACGTCAGGGGGGGACATCTCCATGAACCCCGCCGACCTACGTGGCCATCTTGCTGGAAAAAAAGCGGTCTTTGAGGTCTTTGTCGTCACTCTGGGCATGCGCATTGAGGAGATTGAGACGCCCGAGATACGTGATGGTATATGTGGGCTCCATGGCTTTCCGAGTTTCATTCCTGGGATCCCTATAGTGTTTGTATCACTTTATGATTCTAATTGGAATACTAGTTTTGGATATGTTTTATTCTGTATAAAAAGGAATTATATCCTGATACGATAGAACGTATTTCACTAGTTACTATGTCAAACATGCACTTTATAATTGTAACACATGCCTGTAATTTAAGTTGATTGTAACCACACCCAGATGGGTGTAACACTTTTTGTAACGCTTTATATGTGCTCACTTTCACTTACTCTATGCTTGAGAAAGGCTCGCAAGAGCTGAAACGTCGCAAGATATGCCATAACATGGGTGAATAAAACTGCTTTGATTTTTCATCACAACTTGGAGTGCAGTCCTGTTTTCTCGATTATATTATTGGGGATTGCCGTTGCCCCCTTTTGGATATTGCACCCACTCTTCAGGCTGGTGCTCCCGTTGGACTTTCTTTTTCTATATATACATATATATATAGGCACACCACCTTCTGGAAAAATATGTTACAACACCTTAAAATTATTATAAACAACTCCTTGAATTTATTTACATTGAATATATAAAAACATATAAAAATATAAAAATAAAGTAGAAATAGGGAGATAAACAGTGATTAGTTCACATAACACAATAATTGTTCATCCTAATCCATTTCATTCCTAAAGAACTTCACACGTAAAAGTCCGATTGTATATACGTATATTGTACCGCCTGGAAAGTGCAATGAATGTTAAATTTGAAAAAAACAATGATCAAAGTTCCTGATAATTAGCTCTCATGAGTATCTGGCTCACAATTCATATAATTACTGATATCAGTCAGACTTCATGATTACTGTTCAGGATACATGATTGAAAATTAATATTATATATTTTTTTTTTTTTTTACGTTCAAAATGAGGTTATCTGATCCATATATACCTGATGTCTATACAAGCGCTACTTGCAAATATTCACCAACGCTTTTGAGAAATATTTTTCTTAGAAGAGGGTCACGAATAGTGGAGTTTTACCCTTGGGACAGATTGATATTGTTTAAATTATAGACATCAAGAATTTATGGACCAGATAACCTCATTTTGAACTTTTCTCAAAAAATAATGTTTTAATAATGTACCCTGAACATTAATCATGAACTCTGACTGATATCAGTAATTATATGAATTGAGGACCAGCCAGGGGCGTTGCTAGGGTCTCAAAAGATCCAAGGCCCAAACACCAATGCATATGGCCCAATTGTCTAAGTTGAACAACCGCATCGCCCCCTCCCCTGCAAACTTTAACTCTGAAGACATTTTACTGTACTTACTATACCTCTCACATCCAGAGCCTCCCACGTGACATCTCCTCTGATGTAGATCTTCTCTGTCATCATCTTCTCCATTCGGTGCGCACACTTCTCTCGGCCGCCTCGTCTCTGCAGAGTCTGCACAGACATCTTAGCTTCCTTACTTTTCAGTACCTCCAAATACAATCCTGAAGAAAAATGAGTGCCCCCCATAGTAACAGTACTCCTCACAGTCCCACCAATAGTAATTCCCTTCTAGAATGCTCTCATTAGTAATACTGCCCCCTACTGGACCCAACAGTGATAATGCTCCCCAAGAGTGCCTCCATTAGTAGAAGAACCATCCAGTATTAATAATACCCTTACAGAGCCCCCAGTAGAAATAAGGCCCCCTATTGTTCCCCCAGTGGTAATAAAGCTCTCTACAGACCCCTCAGTAGTAATAAGGCCCCCATAGTGCTCTTAGTAGAAATAATGCAGATCTATAAGTCCCTCCTATAGAGCCCCCAGTAGTAATAAGAACGCCTAATTTCCCCTGGATTTAAAATGCCCCCACAGTGCCCCTAGTATTTATACTGGCCCCTACTGTTATAATGCTCTCCCTGAAGCACCCCAAATATTTATAATGCCGCCTGCAGTGCCCCCTGTAGTTATATTCCTCTGTTTAGTGTCCTTAGAAATTATAATTTCTCAGCACCTCCATACCGTCCCATGTAAATAATATTATTTCCCTCCCTCTGCCATAGAGTCCCATATAAATAATATCACACCATCTCTCCAGCCCCCTCCAATATACAGTCCTATGTAAATAACACCCCTCTCTATCTACAGCCCCCTCCTGAAATAGATGCTGCTAAATATGGCTGGTCAGGAGACTGGATACGTGGCGCCCAGAAAGATAGTGGCATAGTTTGATACATTTGTCTGATACATTTGTCTGTCAAGATCTCTGTTTACAGTCAGTGAACGGGAACATCATTTATCTCAAGGAAATTGCAAACACCTACCGATGGGGTGTTAACCCCCAGAAGTAGGTCATCAGCACGAAGGAGCAGTCATTTTCACAGCTCGAGGTATCCCCTCAGAAGCTTGACCTCTGCACGTCGATGGTCTGCATTGCGAAACTTGTCTAAAAGAAAAATCCCGCAGTGCACCCCCTTAGAGGAAACTCTTGATCTGGCACAGGCTGCTTTGCTCCTTCAAAAACAATGGACTCTGTACAGTGTGACACCGATGTATAATTTCTCATACACCAGACTGAAAGAGTATTCCAAGAACCTATCTGCCCACATAGCTGCCGAGAAGCAGAAGGTTCTTGCCATTGAAGTGGGCTGAACCTAAAAGCCAAATTTTCCTGTTTACCTGGACTCAAAGGAAAGGACAGAAATCCACTGGTTGTGCTCATACAGATTTAATCCAAGCCTCCACTCACCTAGGCAAGCACAGCGGACCGGATTGTGTGAACAGGTTGGTTCTGCGGGACGTACACAGAGGACGATCTATTGGAGGTGTTACCAGAGATATTTACTTGCCTCCCGCTCTTCCTGTATAACGGCTCCGAGGCGCTCACGGCTATCGTAGGGACATGGATTCAAAGAAACTTTGACTGTTGTTTGGGTAAGCTGGTGATCAGTTCTCAGGGCCTTACAAGGCTAGATGTGGACTGGGTATGATGTGTCTGGATGAGTGTCGGCCACAGAGCTTGTTTCTCTGTGCCCGTCGAACCTCGCATGGACATTTCTTATGCCATCCATGCAGAGGACTTCAAGACTTTATGGAATGATATTCATAAATCAAAGGATGAGGTCACGTTGGAGGAAGTGGGCAATTTATTTGAATGTCTATACTCGCATTTCTTCAGACACTTTATAATCCACTTATCAGCAACCCAGCTCATCAAGGTGACGGCATCTGTGGCATCAGCGCACTGTGAAGAAAAAGTTCCTCAGTAAGGACTACCTAATCCGAGTGCTGGGATTTATCACGGAGCTGGCCATCAATAACATCCAGTAATGAACACATGGACGACTCTCATCTCGGACCTTGTCCACAATGTTTGGGACCCGCCAGACGTCTTACATGTCTAAGACATGATCCCTTCAGTGCTTACTACATGTTATACCGCTTCTTACCGTTCTGTTACAGCGGCTGTGAGACCTGCACATACTAAGGCTTATTTATGAAGATTTTCGGGTATTGCCTGTACCGACCAGTTACCTTCCAGCTGTGATTGTGTAGCCTGCACTGTGGGAATGAGCTGGAGTCGGCTTGTTTGCTGGACTGTCCTTCAGTTATCAGCCATAACCCCATACATTTTATGATCAATATGCATTACCATCGTGGTAACTTTTTTTTTCAGTATGTCTTTTAAATCTTGTGGTTTTGCCCCTTCTGTGCCTGCTGTGTCCTGTTTGTGAAATAAATGTATTTTTTTTCTCCCCGGTTCAAAAAAATAAATAAATAAAAAGGTAGCCAAAAGCAGGAGTGGGTACAAAACACAGAAGACATGCAAATATTCCATTCACGTGTCAACTCTGTTTTGGATCCACTCCTGGTTTTTTTTTTTAGCAATACTGATGGATTACTGACCAAATGCTGACCGAGTGAAGACGGATGCTCAACAGACAGGATCCGTTTTTTGGGGGTTATTGTTCTGACAGATCAGTGGAAGGGCAAAATAATCAGTGATGTCAACACAAACGTACTGCTGACACCCTCTCCACTCTGTCAGGTGGGCTCCACTTGTATAAGTTTTTAATAGAACAGGTTCTGTAGAAATCTATGTGGAATTAGCTGACGATGGTGTAAAAGAAGTGCGCTTCTTCTTGGCGCTAACATCGACCTGTAAGGCTGAGTTCATACTTGAGTTATTTGGTCAGTTTTGGCCCCGTGCCCAAATAAGTGACGTGTGCAGTGATTCATCTGCATGTCATACTGAATCACAGTATTGTTTCACTACCACAGCAGACTCCCTATGCATGTTACTGCAAGGCACAGTGTTCTACACCACTATAAAGGCTCTCTGGAGCCAGGAAATAGCAGTTTTTTAACGCGATTTGCCTCAAATAAATTCAAAAAAATTTTGCAAACCGGCCGAATCGAATTTTTGAAAAATTCACTTATCTCTACTCACTACCTTCTACAGGTGGTGCATCAAGAGTATCCTTAGCAGCTGTATTACTGCCTGGTTCAGGAACCATATCAAAGAGAACTACAGTGGGTAGTGAGGACAGCTGAAAAGAATACTGATGCCTCTGTGCCCTCCATTGCTGACATCTCTGTCATGCGCTGTACCAGAAAAAGCTTTAAACATTGTGGGAGACACCTCACACCCTGCAAAGATTATTTTCAATCTCTTATTGTCCGGCACCAAAGTATTCAGACCTCCACTACCAGATGGCACAACAGCTTCTTCCCACAAACCATCAGTGTTGGACTTGTGAACACTTGACTTGTGAATGCAAGGCCCTGTCTATTATTTGTTTGTGTGATCAATGCAGCATTATGGGTGCTTGGCAAATGCTATCTCATTTTATATATTCTGTAGGTGACTGGTTGATTGTGTGCATAGCGGTTTCTACCTTGCCGGGCAGGAGCCTGTTATGGTTCACCGCGTCACTTAGCACATTCATCTCTCATATAAGGATTGATTGGACTAAAGAGACGTTGTACGACCAGTCACTGTCCTTGAATGCCAGCTTGTCATTATAGCCCTATTGATGTTCTTGTATCTTGTGAACAAACTGGAATTTGCAACATAGTTGGAGACATTTTGCTCCGTTTTCTTGGACTTGTTGAATTTCACTGCAGTTCAGTTTCTTACCTTTTTTTTCAGTTTGGCGAGACATAGTCATATGTACAGGCAACTGCCTTTTCAGAAATCTGCCTCCCCTATAAGTGCACAGCTTCACTTCTCATCTGTACGTGCCACAAAGTTAAGAATGTGATGGATTTCTAAGACAGTAACATATCTAAAATATTTTTTCACCAATTTCCTGTGAAAATGTTATTAACAATTTGAATAAAACCATATATATACTCATTATTTCATCCTATAATAATTTTGCACTCAGCATTCTCACTACACCACTAGATGCATGCTTTAAGGGATCTAGTTTTTAAAATGGGGTCATTTATAAGGGTTTTCTATAATTTTGCAGCTCAACACCATTACATGTGTGCAATAAGGCCTGAACCATTTTCAGTTTATTATCTGAAAGGCCCCAAGTGCTCCTTTATGTTTGGGCCCTGCCGTGTGTCAAGACATAAGATTAGGGCCACAATGGGGATATTTCTGAAGACAGGAGAAATGGGGAGATACATTTTGGGGTGTACTTCTTTATTTTAATGTACTCTGTAGAAAAAAAAATCTGTCTTTAAATTGACACTTTCGTGTAAAAAAATAAAATAAAAAATTTCCGCATGCTTACCATTAATTTCTACTAAAAGCGAGGGGTCTAAAAGCTCACTACACCCCTAGATTAATACCTTAGGGGGTCTAGTTTTCTAAATGGGGTCATGCATGGGGATTTTCTATTGTTTTGGCAGCTTAACGCCATTACAAGTGTGCAATGGGGCCTAAAACATTTTCAAGTAAATTTTGTGTTCTGAAAGTCACCAAGTGGCAAGACATAA
This sequence comes from Bufo gargarizans, assembly GCF_014858855.1. NCBI lineage: Eukaryota > Metazoa > Chordata > Amphibia > Anura > Bufonidae > Bufo > Bufo gargarizans. The sequence goes on from NC_058082.1 coordinate 455,905,162, forward strand.
GGTTAGGGCCACAATGGGGGTATTTCTGAAGACAGGAGTGTGACGAATACCACGCCTCGTGCCCGCTTGACGTCACGGGTTACCAAAAGCATGATGTTACGCTCTCCAGAGGAGCAGGACACCACTTGTACACGCGGGTACAGAGAGGCAAGAAGCTGAGAGAGCCTTTTCACTGCCGCAGTGAAAACAGCACTGTCTCAGCCTGGGTATCTGCCACCAGCTTCTCGTTTGATATAAGCCCGGTCCGCTAACGGGATTATATAGGGTGAGAAACCAACCCATGGTAGCTTATAACTAGGCCGAAACACGGACGTGGGGATTCGTGATCGAGATACAAGATAGCACAAGATTAAATTATATATTTAATCGCCTTAAGGGCACACTAGATATAACACAATATACACAGAGAATATATACAGTGGTCTGAGGTTACAGATACAGGTAATATAGGTACAACAGGGTTAAGCAGAACAATAAGTCAGTTTACCAGATATGAGTCCTTTGGGTAGTGATGAGTTCTTAGCTGTATTCACGTCAGAGGCAGTGATGTCAGCTGGTTGCAGGTCCCTCCAAACACATTGCACGATGTGACCCCCTTTCAGAGAAAGACACGCCCGCTTGCTGGCACAAGCCTTTTAACCTGTAGCTGGCCCCTCCAATCCCGGCCTTTGGGAGGGGTCCACCCCCCCTCTGCTTGACTGGCTGCAAATGACCCACAAAACTCTTTAGGGTTTATAGTTTCAGTCGAGAAAGTCACAGGATGATAGTTCTGGGACCAACAGATCCACCTGGGTTCTGGCTACAACTAGAGTCCAAACATGGTGCCGCTATTAGGTTTCTGTGGGGAGCTATGGATATCTCCCTTCCCTGGCATCCCATCCTCAAACAAAGACCATGGGCATGTTCATCATGACCACCGGGACACAAATATGTATCTGGTTTGCGCCTGTGATGGCCAGGCGATTCATAATTCCTTATGAAATGTAGGTGCCAACATGTCTGGGAGGTATCATTGATCCTGGCAAGGGCTGATACCTCCTGCTGGGGGGTTTTCTGCAGGATCCGGGCTGTCTGACTGGAGGTGTGAAACGTAACCAAATGTGGCCTGCTATCTGGCTGCAGCTTTGAAGCAGGCCCCCCCTGTGGAGCTTGATTTCCTCTGCCATCTTTCAGCAAATGGTGGGTGTGAAGACATGGCTGACAGTAAATATTAATCCATATTCCTCACAAAGAGAAATGGGGTGATACATTTTGGGGTGTGCTTCTTCATTTTCATGTGCTTTGCAGAAAAATAAAAGTCTTTAACCACTTCAACCCCCCTAGCTGAAACACCCTTAATGACCAGGCCACTTTTTACACTTCTGCACTACACAACTTTCACCGTTTATTGCTCGGTCATGCAACTTACCACTCAAATGAATTTTACCTCCTTTTCTTCTCACTAATAGAGATTTCATTTGGTGGTATTTCATTGCTGCTGACATTTTACCTTTTTTTGTTATTAATCGAAATGTAATGAAATTTTTGCAAAAAAATGTAATTTTTTGTAAAAAAATTTTTTTAAAAACGACATCCATATATAAATTTTTCGCTAAATTTATTGTTCTTACATGTCTTTGATTAAAAAAAAGTTTGGGTAAAAAAAAATGGTTTGGGTAAAAGTTATAGCATTTACAAACTATGGTACAAAAATGTGAATTTCCGCTTTTTGAAGCAGCTCTGACTTTCTGAGCACCTGTCATGTTTCCTGAGGTTCTACAATGCCCAGACAGTAGAAAAACCCCACAAATGACCCCATTTCGGAAAGTAGACACCCTAAGGTATTCGCTGATGGGCATAGTGAGTTCATAGAACTTTAAATTTTTTGTCACAAGTTAGCAGAAAATGATGATTTTTTTTTTCCTTACAAAGTCTCATATTCCACTAACTTGTGACAAAAAATAAAAACTTCCATGAACTCACTATGCCTATCATGAAATACATTGGGGTGTCTTCTTTCCAAAATGGGGTCACTTGTGGGGTAGTTATACTGCCCTGGCATTTTAGGGGCCCAAATGCGTGCAAAGTAGTTTGAAATCAAAATCTGTAAAAAATGGCCTGTGAAATCCAAAAGGTGCTCTTTGGAATGTGGGCCCTTTTGCCCACCTAGGCTGCAAAAAAGTGTCACACATCTGGTATTGCCGTACTCAGAAGAAGTAGGGCAATGTGTTTTGGGGTGTCTTTTTACATATACCCATGCTGGGTGAGAGAAATATTTCAACAAAAGACAACTTTTCCCATTTTTTTATACAAAGTTGGCATTTGACCAAGATATTTATCTCACCCAGCATGGGTATATGTAAAAAGACACCCCAAAACACATTCCCCAACTTCTCCTGAGTACGGCGATACCACATGTGTGACACTTTTTTTTTCGGATTTCACTGGCCATTTTTTACACATTTTGATTGCAAACTACTTTGCACGCATTTGGGCCCCTAAAATGCCAGGGCAGTATAACTACCCCACAAGTGACCCCTATTTTGGAAAGAAGACACCCCAAGGTATTTCATGATGGGCATAGTGAGTTCATGGAAGTTTTTATTTTTTGTCACAAGTTAGTGGAATATGAGACTTTGTAAGGAAAAAATAAAATTAAAAAAATCATCATTTTCCGCTAACTTGTGACAAAAAATAAAAAATTCTAGGAACTCGCCATGCCCCTCACGAAATACCTTGGGGTGTCTTCTTTCCAAAATGGGGTCACTTGTGGGGTAGTTATACTGCCCTGGCATTTTAGGGGCCCAAATGAGTGCAAAGTAGTTTGAAATAAAAATGTGTAAAAAATGGCCTGTGAAATCCGAAAAGTGCTCTTTGGAATGTGAGCCCTTTTGCCCACCTAGGCTGCAAAAAAGTGTCACACATCTGGTATTGCCGTACTCAGGAGAAGTTGGGGAATGTGTTTTGAGGTGTCATTTTACATATACCCATGCTGGGTGAGATAAATATCTCGGCAAAAGACAACTTTTCCCATTTTTTTATACAAAGTTGGCACTTGACCAAGATATTTCTCTCACCCAGCATGGGTATATGTAAAATGACACCCAAAAACACATTCCCCAACTTCTCCTGAGTACGGAGATACCACATGTGTGACACTTTTTTGCCGCCTAGGTGGGCAAAGGGGCCCACATTCCAAAGAGCACCTTTTGGATTTCACAGGCCATTTTTTACACATTTTGATTGCAAACTACTTCGCACGCATTTGGGCCCCTAAAATGCCAGGGCAGTATAACTACCCCACAAGTGACCCCATTTTGGAAAGAAGACACCCCAAGGTATTCCGTGAGGGGCATGGCGAGTTCCTAGAATTTTTTATTTTTTGTCGCAAGTTAGTGGAATATGAGACTTTGTAATAAAAATTGTTTAAAAATCATAATTTTCCGCTAACTTGTGACAAAAAATAAAAAATTCTAGGAACTCGCCATTCCCCTCACAGAATACCTTGGGGTGTCTTCTTTCCAAAATGGGGTCACTTGTGGGGTAGTTATACTGCCCTGGCATTTTAGGGATCATATGCGTGAGAAGTAGTTTGAAATCAAAATCTGTAAAAAATGCCCTGTGAAATCCGAAAGGTGCTCTTTGGAATGTGGGCCCCTTTGCCCACCTAGGCGGCAAAAAAGTGTCACACATGTGGTATCGCCGTACTCAGGAGAAATTGGGGAATGTGTTTTGGCGTGTCATTTTACATATACCCATGCTGGGTGAGAGAAATATCTCAGCAAAAGACAACTTTTCCCATTTTGTTATACAAAGGTGGCATTTGACCAAGATATTTATCTCACCCAGCATGGGTATATGTAAAATGACACCCCAAAACACATTCCCCAACTTCTCCTGAGTACGGCGATACCACATGTGTGACACTTTTTTGCAGCCTAGATGCGCAAAGGTGCCCAAATTCCTTTTAGGGGGGCATTTTTAGACATTTGGATCCCAGACTTCTTCTCACGCTTTAGGGCCCCTAAAAAGCCAGGGCAGTATAAATACCCCACATGTGACCCCATTTTGGAAAGAAGACACCCCAAGGTATTCAATGAGGGGCCTGGCGAGTTCATCGAAAAAAAAAATTTGGCATAAGTTAACGGAAATTGTTTTTTTTTGTTTTTTCTCACAAAGTCTCGCTTTCCGCTAACTTGGGACAAAAATTTCAATCTTTCATGGACTCAATATGCCCCTCAGCGAATACCTTGGGGTGTCTTCTTTCCAAAATGGGGTCATTTGTAGGGTGTTTATACTGCCCTGGCATTTGAGGGTCTCTGCAATCATTACATGTATGGCCAGCATTAGGAGTTTCTGCTATTCTCCTTATATTGAGCATACAGGTAATAAGATTTTTTATTTTTTCCGTTCAGCCTCTGGGCTGAAAGAAAAAAAATGAACGGCACAGATTTCTTCATTCGCATCGATCAATGTGGATGAAAAAATCTCTGCCCAAAAAAAAAAAAAGGGAGGGGAAAGGCGTCTGCCAGGACATAGGAGCTCCGCCCAACATCCATACCCACTTAGCTCGTATGCCCTGGCAAACCCGATTTCTCCATTCACATCAATCGATGTGGATGAATAAATCATTGCCGGGATTTTTTATTTACTTTTTTTATATACAAAGTGTTTGCCAAAGCATATGAACACCGCCACCTCCTCAGCTCATATGCCTCGGCAAACGTATCTTTTACTGCAGAGGAGAAATCTCGTCTTGCAGCGCCGCATACACCGACTTGTGTGTAATCTGACAGCAGCGCAATGCTTCTGTCAGAATGCACATCAGTGCTGCAGCTAGTCGATCGTTTGGTCCACCTGGAAGGTAAAAAAAACAAAACAAAAAAGAAAAAACCAGGCCGCAACGCAATAATTTTATTAACTTTATAATAACCTTTGAACAGAACATATAAACTTTATTTAACTTTTGGAACTGAACGTTAACTTTTTTGCTTACTGGTGATTTTTTTTTTTTTTTTACCTTTATAGGACAAACCTCTCCTTCTCCATGGGACAAAGTGCAAAGCGCAAATCGCCCAAAGATGTGGCGAAGTGCATTATGCACTTTGTCCCAGGTGAAAGGAGAGGTTTGCAGCAGCAGTGTGTGAATGGGCCCTAATAGCCCTGTGTGCCTGTCCTGTGAGATGTGATCCCTATGCTAAGTGTACCTGTGTGTGGTACTTCCGGAAACACTCCCCTAAGCATAGGGCAGGGTGGTCAGGGCAGTCAGGACAGAAATAGCGGGTGTCACGCCTTATTCCACTCCTGCTACAGACACAACATCTTTTTCGGGGTGACGGTTGGTTTGAGGTACCAGCAACGACATTGGGGAAATGTCGCTCGTGTAGACGGCTAACTACACTGGTGGATGGGGCCACGGAACCTCCTGGATACAGGAGGATCTAGATGATCTCTTCCTGAAATTTGAGGAAGGATCCTGTTCTCCCAGCCTTACTGTAGAGAACAAAACTATTATACAGAGCCAATTGAATTAAATATACAGACACCTTCTTATACCAGCGCCTGGTGCGTCTGGAAACTAAATACGGAGCCAACATCTGGTCATTGAAGTCCATCCCTCCCATGTGAAGGTTATAGTCGTGGACTGAGAGGGGCTTTTCAATGACACTGGTTGCTCGCTCAATTTGGATTGTCGTGTCTGCGTGAATGGAGGAGAGCATGTAAACGTCACGCTTGTCTCTCCATTTCATCGCAAGCAGTTTTTCGTTACACAAGGCAGCCCTCTCCCCCCTTGCAAGACGCGAGATGACGCGCTTAGCCGGCCCACGCATGCGCATCGCGGGCCTTTGAATGATTTCAGTTTATATTTCAATGAAATTGTACATGGTTCACATTAAAGGTGGCAATTTAACAGGGGTGTGTAGACTTTTTATACCCATCTTTAGATAGACAGGGGTGTGTATTAAAAAATGATTTCCAATCAACTGAATTTACCACAGGTGGACTCCAATCAAGGTGAAGAAGATCTCAAAGATGATCAAGAGAAATGGGAGTCCCCCAGAGCTAATTTTCAAGTGTTATAGAAAAGGGTGAGAATAATTATGTTCATGCAAAAATTTCTAAAATTCAGTTTTCACTTTTTGATTATGAGGTATGGAGTGCAGATTGATATAGGGAAAACTTGATTTTTTTTATTTGATTATTTTAGCACAAAACTGCAACATAACCAAAAGTGAAAAAAGTGAAATGTTTTGAAGACTTTCCAAATCCATTGTATTTCAGATTCACGGCACAGCAAGTGGGCATATGTGCTTTCAAATGCCGAATTTGAGCCCTAGCCCCTTATGGGTACTAGCTGATTGACTAAGTCTTGATAGTTGAGCCCAATCAATATTTGTGCTTCCTTCTTGATCGCACAGATTAAAAAGGATTTTATAATAGTCTTCAGTATTAAATAAATATATAAAGTAATATAACTATATTTATGTCACTAGAAGAATTTTAATCAGATTTTAAGAACTCCTCAGGGAACTATTCTAAACCGACTTCCTCTTTGTCTATCAGCAATGAAATATTGAATTAATAAAAATCTGTTCACATTTTTGATGGCAAAAACTAATTATTACTGTTAATTTGATTCATGAGTGGTTAATGTTACTTAAAGAAAAAGAAAATCAGAACAATCCATCAAAGAAGAAGTGTACGACTCCACAGATTTAGGGAATTATTAACTGTTCCACTGAAAGCATTTATAACACTAATGAAATCATAAAAAAAAAATCTAAGGACCCAAGGAATAAAAAAAATATGTAAATTAGTTTTAAAAGAATTGGAGGACAAAGAACATATTAACTCATTGTATATTAGGAAACTGCATTAGGAGGATTGATTTACGTACAGAGCTTTTGCAGGGAAATAATCTTTTGCCCCCACAAAATACCCAAATCTTTCCTTTGGAAATGTTGCCTATTACGGTTCTGTTTTCTATGGAGCCATAGAGGTGCATGAGGCCTTTACTTTATCTCAGTATCCCTCCCATATGAGGCATCTTCCATCAGAAGCCATAGGTGTAGAAGTATTCTTCTCAGCTAATTACTAGTGCTCAGTGCAAATGATCCACACATTTTGCTCAATAACCATGGCAGTTTTGGCATCGTTTTGTAGAAAAAAATTGCAGTGGATACATACTGTATATTTTTCAGTATATGATTACCTCTTCTGTGATCTGCTCCTGGCTTTGGTTAAAACTGCATTAAATCTACATGTTTAGCCGAACTGTAGTGAGAGCTGTCTAAAAGGGGTTGTGGAGTGCTTAGATATTGATGACCTGTGCACAAATTAGGAAATCAATATCAGAGCAGCGGGAGCCCTACCGATCAGCTGTTTGAAGGGGTAGTGGCGCTAGTGAGAGCACTACTTCCAATTTCAAACTACCTGCATGTCATCTAATTTAGATTGGTGGCGCAGTGTAATTACAACTGCTCGTACCCTTCAAGTGAATTGAATGAGCAGCTGTAATTACAAGGCACCGCCACAGCAAATGAGATTGTGCACATGGAATTTTGACGTGGACGTAGTGCCACAACCCCTTCAAACAGCTGATCGGAGGGGTGCTCACTGTTGGACCCACACCAATCTTGTATTGATGACCTATGCTAAGGATAGGTCATCAGTGTCTTGGCTAGTGGCGTAACTAGAAAAGGCTGGGCGCCACAGAATTTTTTTTATTGAACCCACCCCACTCAAAACTTCTTCGCAACCCCCTCCTCCCGTGCAACCCCCACTCCTGTGGCTAGTCAAGATTGCTCTTTGAAACAAGTCCCAGCAGCCACTATGCCCGTTTCTTACAATGTGACTTTAAATATAGAGTCATATCATAAATATACACTCACCTAAAGAATTATTAGGAACACCATACTAATACGGTGTTGGACCCCCTTTTGCCTTCAGAATTGCCTTAATTCTACCCGGCATTGATTCAACAAGGTGCTGATAGCATTCTTTAGAAATGTTGGCCCATATTGATAGGATAGCATCTTGCAGTTGATGGAGATTTGAGGGATGCACATCCAGGGCACGAAGCTCCCGTTCCACCACATCCCAAAGATGCTCTATTTGGTTGAGATCTGGTGACTGTGGGGGCCATTTTAGTACAATGAACTCATTGTCATGTTCAAGAAACCAATTTGAATCAGCTCACGGGGAGACGTGATGACGTGACGACGTAGTGGACGTCGCGCCCCCGGCTTTCCCTGCTGCTCAGCTACCACGCCGCTACCTCGCTGCTTTGATTATGTTGGCGTCTTCGTGTTGAATCCTCCCTGCACCCTCTCTGTGACCGTCTGACCATCCGATTAGCGCTGGTGACCCCTGGTTTCGTTATTCTCACGCTGCAGATATCGTTTGCTGGGTTCGGATGTGGGGGCTGCCTCCGGCTCTTTCCCGATCCTGCCGTTCCCGAGTTTGCTGCTCCTGCTGTTCCTTCCTCCGATCTTGCCCTCCGTGTCGGTGTGTGCAGTCTGCTGTCTGGAGCTTCTTCTCCCTTACCCTTGTGGAATGTGCCTCCGGTTCCTGTAAATCTGCTACCCCCCCTTGGCTGTCAGTGAGTAACCTCTGTGTTCCCCATACCTGATGGTTTGTAGGAGAAGACGATAAGTTTCTTTCTCCGTTTCGTTATGCCTCCTTTTTTGATGTTATAGTGACTAATCTTACATGTCTGCTGATCCCAGTTAATCTTGACTGGAGTTTGCCAAGTTGCATATGAGTATAACAAACTGAAACTATAGAGTTTAAAGTATAAAGTGGAGAAGAAAAGGGGGGAAAAAAAAAAAAAAAAAAAGAGAAGAAAGAGTATAAAGAAGAGTGGACACAAAAAAAAAAAAAAAAAGGGGGAGGAGACAAAAAAAAAAGGAGAAGAAAAACAGAACTAAGAAGACACTATATTAAAAAAAAAAAAAAAAAGGGGGAAGGGGGACAAGGTAAAAGAAAAGAAAAACAAAAGGAACAAAAAAAAAAAAAAAAAAAAAAGGGAGAGCAAAGAAGAAAAGATATATACCCAAAGGAGAGGAGGAGGCGGAATAAGCGGAATAAGGGGAAAAACAAAAAGAAAAAAACCAAATAAAGATATTTAAAAAAAAAAAAAAAAGCCGGCAAAAGAAAATAAAAATTAAAAAAATAAATATAGTAGAATAAAGAGAAATAAGATATGGGCCCAAAAGCCCCTAGGCGTTCGACTGATCTATCAAGTCAGAAAACACGGGTCCAAACTGCTGAACCAACAAAACTGGATCAGTTTCTGAAGTCTCCAAGGGTCAATACGAGGGGCGGACAAAAGGATTTTTTTGCAAAAATAAATTATGAACCAGAGGTAACTGAGCCAGAAATACAAAAAGGCGCTAGATACCAGGAAGAGGAAGACGGTATAATGGGGGAAGCAATCCCTAATGATAACTCTTCCCCGCTGGAAGAAATACTCCTAGCGGTTAAACAGAACGGGGATCTAATACAGGCGGTCACAACCCAACTTGGATTTATTCAAGTTGATGTGGGATCAATAAAAGATGATTTGTCTAAAATGCGAGACAGAGTTAACACTCTTGAAAACTCCGTCACCCTTATACAGAATGAATCCAAAAAAATAAATACGGAACTTTCTACACTTAAAGTGGAATATAATCTCTTGAAGAAAAAGGTAGTGGACCTGGAGGATAGGTCACGAAGATACAACGTGAGAATAATAGGGATTCCAGAGGGTGTGGAAGAGAAAAATCCAACCCAATTCATACAGAAACTAATTCTTGAGAACTTTGGTAAAGAGTCATTTTCTTCTGTTTTCATGATTGAAAGAGCTCATCGGGTCCCAGGAGGAAAACCAATTCCAGGGAGACAACCTCGGACAATCCTGGCTAAGATATTGACTACAGGGGACAGAGATGTCCTCCTGAGAAGGGCGAGGGAATCCTCACCGGTTGTGTATAATGGGATTAGACTGGCCTTTTTTCCTGATTTTTCGAAAGAAATACAAGAAGAGAGACGCACATTTATGACTGTTAAAAAGAAGCTAAGAGAAAGGGATATTAAATATTCTCTTATATTCCCGGCCAAATTGCGGATTGTTTTTGATGATAAAACCCTTTTTTTTGACACCGCAGAAGAAGCCGCGGATTGGCTTGATCGAAACAATCGATGATATAATTGGGTTATGATCTGGCGGGAATAATTAGTATTATAAGGGGCTTATACCCCTAAATGTAGTTTTCTTTGCTTCTTATTGGCGGTGTGGGGGTGGCTGAGTGGGGGGAGGGTCGGGGGTTGGTCTTAGGAAAGAAATCTACTACCATATGTGGTGGATTGTTTGTGGGAGGGGGGTGAGGGGGGGGGGGTTGGGTTGTGGTGCGTCAAAGTGGATGTGGTTCCCCTTTTTTTGGTTTACTAATTTTTTTTTTCTTCTTGTTTTTTCCTCTTTCCCTCTCTCCTGGTCCTCTATTTAATCATTGTTGATGACGATGATCAGAATTTTTGCTTGGAATGTACGGGGTTTGGGGGAAAGAGGTAAGAGACAAGCGGTTTTCGACCTGACTCAGGCCCATTTACCAGCAATAGTATGCCTGTTAGAGACCCATCTCACTGAGGAGACCACTAGAATGGTCGACAGGGGATGGGCTGTGCATAGGTACCATTCTACCCTCTCCAACTACTCGAGAGGTGTTACGGTGTTGATACACAGACTTATTGACTTCGTTTGTGAGGCATCCTCTGTCGACCAACAGGGGAGATTTATTTTTCTATATTGCAGGTTAGGGGGAGAGTTATGTATTTTGGCTTTTGTCTATATCCCTCCGCCATTTTCTTTTTTGGTTCTTAATTCTCTTTTACTATTTATGGATAAATGGCCAGAATGTCCAACACTGATTATTGGCGATTTTAACTGTGTCATCGATCCTCTACGTGATAGGGTCTCTATGAGTGCTAAGAGTGTCAGTCCGGTCCAGGGGTCTCCCCTCGCACGGTTTTGTCTGGAGGCTGGATTTGAGGACGCTTGGGAATATCTGGGACAGGGGAAAAGGGTTTTTTCATGCTTTGGTAAAGCAGGTAAATCGTTGTCCAGAATAGACCTTGTATTGATAAATAGTAAATATGTGAAATTGATAAAACGAATGAAATATGAAACAAGGTCAATATCCGACCATTCCCCGTTAGTACTAGAATTATGCTTGTCTCCGGAAAGATATACACTAAGACCTCCCTTTAGACTAAACCCTCACTGGCTATCAGTTATAAAGACACATGAAGTAATTCGAAATGATATAGGCCGATTTTGGGATATTAACTACGGCTCAGCAAAAATTCAAGTGGTATGGGATACCTTTAAGGCGTACATGAGGGGATTGATGGTTAGCAATATCACGAATCTTAGAAGGGAATATGGAAAAACACAGAAAAATCTAGAAAAACATGTAGTGTCAGCGACAGAATCCTTTCACATGAACAAGACGGAGAAGAATGGGGAAAATATGCAAAAAGCCACACAAATATATGCTAATTTTCTACTGGATAAAGCTCAACAGAATCTCTTTTTTAAAGGGCAAAAATACTTTTCAGAGTCTGGGCGACCCGGTAGACTCCTCTCCCGAGTAATCTCCAATCAACAACCCAAAAAATATTTAGACAAGGTTCGAATGAGGGATGGTAGGATAGTTTCTGGACAGGGTCCGGTGGAGAAGGCCTTTGTTGATTATTTTCTAGATTTGTATAAGGCTGATTCTAATATTACAGATGATAAGATAGATCTCTATCTAGATAGGATCAACTTTTCAACTATCACTGAGATGCAAAAGAAGGCATTAGAACTGGAGGTCTCACTTCATGAACTTGAGGGAGCTATTAAACTATGTTCAGCTAATTCTACTCCTGGTTCAGACGGGCTTCCATATGAATTCTATAGTAAATACGGGGATTGTATTCTTCCTAGACTATTGGAGGTTTTTGCCAAATCAATGGAGGATGGGATGCTGCCAGATTCAATGATGGAGGCTACAGTGATACTCATTCCAAAAAAAGGCAAGGACCCTCTAGATCTAGAATCTTATAGACCAATTTCACTGCTTAATGCAGATGTAAAGCTTTTGGCGAGGGTCCTTGCTACAAGGCTTTCTGGGGTCGTCTCCTCCATAATCCATCCGGATCAGAGTGGTTTTATTAAAAATAAGGGCACACATCATAACTTACATCGGCTCTTTTCAAATATCCAGGCCCCTGGGGGGACCGCCCGCTCCATCCTGTCATTGGATGCCTCTAAGGCCTTTGACAGGGTGGAGTGGCGTTTCCTCTGGAAGGTTCTTGCTAGGATGGGCTTTGGAGAGAGGTTTATACGCACTCTTAAGTTATTGTATAGATCCCCAAGGGCTAAATTGAGTCTTAATGGAATTCTGAGTAGCAGTATCGAGTTAAACAGAGGCACCCGTCAGGGTTGCCCATTATCTCCCTTATTATTCGATATGTATATCGAACCCCTTGCGATGGCCATCAGGCAGGACGATCAGGTTAAAGGATTTGGTACGCTAGGAATACAAGACCGTATCTCATTATATGCAGATGATGTTCTGTTTTTTATAGATCACACGGAAACTACTCTCCCTAGGATTATTCAAATGGTTAAAGTATTTGGTGAGGTGTCTGGTCTTCTTATAAACTGGGCCAAGACCAGTCTGCTCCCAATAGACCCCCTGCCACAGAAAGAGGTTCCTGTTACACAGTTGGATATTGTTGATACTTTTCAATATTTGGGTTTGACTATATCGCCTCGGGTCGAAAACTTTGTAGAACTTAATCTGATCCCCATAATGGTAAAGATTAGAGCTAAAATAGGGATCTGGCTGAAACTTCCCCTATCTAGAGCTGACCGAGTTTCACTAGTTAAAATGGTGATACTACCACAATTTCTTTATGTGCTCAGGAATACACCTATTTGGATACAAGACAAACATTTTAAACTTATGGAAAGAATAATTAATGATTTAATATGGGGAAGAAAGCGAGTTCGAATTAAGTTGGAATATTTGTATAAATCAGTGGAGTGCGGGGGGCTAAATCTTCCATACTTTAAGGGGTATTTTATTGCAGCCCAGCTATTGAGGTGCTATGAATCAGAGGACAGTGCACTCCTGGGGAAGTTGGTATCTAGTCACGCTCACAATAATATTTTTACCTTGTTGGAATCTGGCCTATTGAAGAGCTACGAGCAAGGCTATAGAGAGACTATAAAATTACTCCTTAAGGTGTGGGCTACAACTAGGACATGGTTGAAGGTTAAGGGTTCACTTACATTTACGCCTCTTTGGCATAATTTGTATTTACAAAGGCTGGATGAAATTGCAGCCGACACATTTTGGCAGAAGAATAAAATTTTATATATTTCACAGGTAGTTAAAGATAGAGAAATTAAACCCTTTATAGAAATGACACATAATATAAAAAATCTTTCATGGTTTAGGTATTTTCAGTTGCGATCTGTATTATCTAGTTTGGATGATAAGCGGCTGTTGGATATAGATAATTTATCCTTTCTGAATGATTGGGTAGGGGGTACACTTTCTAGAATAAAAATTTCAAATATATATAAGTTATTACTTAAGGTACGGTTTAGTGATATACACTCACCAGGACAAAAATCGTGGGAGGTGGATTGTCCGAATTTACAAATAGAAGGGTGGGAGAATATTTTTGGGAATTTATTTTTATTGTCCCAGAACTTTAATCATGTTTTAATACAATTCTATATTTGCCACAGATTATATATTACTCCCCTATGGATGAATAAATGCGGGTTAAGAGACACGTCCAACTGTCCCAAATGTGACACTGCAGGAGCAGACTTTCTCCATATGATATGGACCTGTCCAGAACTTATAAATTACTGGAATGGTATCAATAATTATATTATGTGTAAACTAAAAATTCGAATTCCTTTTGAACCACAAGTATTTGTTCTTAATGACCTTTCCAAACTAAAAAATCATAAGTATCAAAAGATCTTCCTGAGTAGAGTACTGATGTTGGCTAGAGTTTTGATCAGTCGGACCTGGTTTGCCCGATCCATTCCAGACATAAATACATGGACAAATTTAATTGATAAGGTAAAGAACTACGAGAAAATTATATATAGACGGAGGGAAATTGAATACCAGTGGAGCAGGATATGGGGTGGTTGGAGGTCTGATTAGCTGAGGTCAAGTTGTTTTATATATAGGGGTCCTACTTTGACGCACCACAAATCGGGGGGGAGGGAAGGGAGGGTTTTCTAAATGTTATGAAAAGACGAGCTGAATATATTTATATATAATTGGTTGGGTCACTAAGAATTGAGAGATTGTAAAAACTTTTTTATTGTAAATGTTTTGTAGTTTTCCCAATAAATTTTTTTGGAAATAAAAAAAAAAAAAAAAAAAAAAAAAAAAAAGAAACCAATTTGAAATGATTCGAGCTTTGTGACATGGTGCATTATCCTGCTGGAAGTAGACATCAGAGGATGGGTACATGGTGGTCATGAAGGGATGGACATGGTCAGAAACAATGCTCAGGTAGACCGTGGCATATAAATGATGGCCAATTGGCACTAAGGGGCCTAAAGTGTGCCCAGAAAACATCCCCCACACCATTACACCACCACCACCAGCCTGCACAGTGGTAACAAGGCATGATGGATACATGTTCTCATTCTGTTTACGCCAAATTCGGACTCTACCATTTGAATGTCTCAACAGAAATCGAGACTCATCAGACCAGGCAACATTTTTCCAGTCTTCAACAGTCCAATTTTGGTGAGCTCGTGCAAATTGCAGCCTCTTTTTCCTATTTGTAGTCGAGATGAGTGGTACCCGGTGGGGTCTTCTGCTGTTGTAGCCCACCTTTCTTTCCCTTTCTGACATTCAGTTTGGAGTTCAGGAGATTGTCTTGACCAGGACCACAATCCTTCATGCATTGAAGCAACTGCCATGTGATTGGTTGACTAGATAATCGCATTAATGAGAAATAGAACAGGTGTTCCTAATAATTCTTTAGGTGAGTGTATATAAAATAGCTGCCATAAGTTTCAGTCTACAGTCTTCATTCATTTTCAGACCTCCTGATATTCAGTTTACAACCTGCACCTAGGCCCAGAATTTTCTCATGTGGATGTGGCCTTCTCAGTAATACATGCTTGAGTCAAAGAGTCACTGTACTTTCACACAATTTCATTTAGCAGAGAATGGTGTAACTAGCAAAATCTAAATCACTTCATATAAAAAAATATGCCTGCATCCACCCAAACAAAAGCTGTAAAGTCATGGCCACTAGGCGTCTCACTTCCACCTAATTTGCAGTCCACTGCAGGTAAGATCCATGCCTATGTGTTTTATGTTATGCAAAATGCTATGGATTTCCAGTTTAGAATAATGTGGGGTTTTACACTGTATAGTTACAAGACCTGTCGTTTTTAGTGCATGATCTTCTGTTTTAATATCAGTACATTCTAATAGAGGACATCCACTGGAATGGAGAGCGGAAGGGTCTGCACTAAAAGCCATGGAAGTACTAGCGTTCTACATCTCCATACACATGTACTGCATTGTAGATATTTCAGAGTTTCGTACTATGTAAAAACTAAGTATGAAGTATATAGACAAAAATATAACCTCTTTGCAGTCTCCTGAGGGTCAGTGCCTGACATAGCTGGCTATTATAAGGTAATAGTCCTCATGGTCCTTACTCTGTTATCTCATTATGCCCTGTAGGACATTTAAGGGAAGCCATTGCAGATTTGTGTATTCACATTCAAATACACAACATTTATAGATAATCTGCCTCAAGTTTACTGTACTTTGGCACAGTGTAATACATACAGACCCTTTTATTCATTTGGGGAATGGCAAAAAATAGAGCTTATGTTGAAATTACCATATATGAAAAATGTTCTCCTTGGAGATGTCCCCACTGCTGTCAGGTTTTAGTTTACAAGCTTTGTTTTAAACTATTCACTAGCTCCCCCTTTAGGGAAGTGTGCGTAATGGCGAGTAATGTAACGTCTGAGTTAAAATGTTGTCAATGTTAGATACATTGTGTATTAGGGAGCGTAATAATAAAAAATAATTCTGCTGTTTGAGAGAAGAATATATATTTTATTAACTAGAAGAATGTATATTTATAACAGCGACCTCCACAGCAGCCCATCCCCTTAAGTGTCCTCTACAATTACCTGCCTCTTTAACTGTGACCTTCACAACACCCAGTTCCCTTAAAATGTGACCTCTACAGAATAATGCCCCCTTATCAGTGACCTGCAAAGTGGCCCACCCCCTTAACAGTGACCTTAACAGTGCCACATTCCCTTAAAATGTGACCTCAAAAGCATCCCGCCCCCTTAAATTTGACCTCCACAGCCCACCACCCCCTTCACAGTGAACTCGCCCCCTTAACATTGACCTCCAGAGTAGCCGGTCCCTTAGCAGTGACCCCCCCACGGCACCCCGCCGCCTTAAAATATGACCTCCATAGCATCCTGCCTTGAGTTGTTATAGAAACTCGGTGTAAAACTGTTGGTATGTCAAGACTGAAAGACCTGAGAGCTTTGATTGGTCAATAAGAGTCATGTGACCATGTGTATAGCAGTTAGGATATGAGTGAAGAACCTGTGAGCTTCTAATGGCTAATCACTCATATATATATATATATATATATATATATATATACACACACAAATACATATAAATATATATATATATATATATATATATATATATATATATATGAAAGAAAAAGAGTGGCAGCACTGTCTATTAACCCCTTAAGGACACATGACGTACCGGTACGGCATGTTTCCCGAGTCCTTAAGGACACATGACGTACCGGTACGTCATGGCTTTAAATAGCGATGCCGGCGCCGCAGGGGTTAATCGGAACGGGATGCCGGCTGAAATCATTCAGCCGGCATCCTGTAACAATGCAGGGGGGGGTCATTTGACCCCCCCGCATCGACGATCGCAGAAAACCGCAGGTCAATTCAGACCTGCGGTTTGCTGCGCTTTTTGCAGTTTCAGAAACTTTAGAGTGCCTAAAATCAATATAGTACACCCCCCCCTGCACCCCTGCATGATTTGATGGCGGCGGGTGGTGCAGAGGGGGTGTCACAGGCGGTGGGGGCGTTGCGGGAGGCGGGCGGTGCGGCAGGCGGGATCGCGATCCCCTATTGCGTAATCGTTGGTGTACAGTGGGTATACCAGGGTGCCAGCACATTGCTGGCACCCTGGTATAAACGGCTGACATCGTTGATGCGATGTCAGCCGTTTAACCCTTTCCATACAGCGGTCCGTACGGACCGCTGTATGGAAAAGGTTAACAGTAAGAGGGAGCTCCCTCCCTCTCCGATCGGGGGGCTGCTGTGCCTTTGCAGCCCCCCGATGGAGAGGGAGAGAGCCCCCAGAGAGCCCCCCGAAGCCCCGTCCTCACCCTTCCCGTCTGCGAAGTTCTGACCATAACTGAGCAGACGGGGAAGGTTCCCATGGCAACAGGACGCCTGCTCAGGCGTCCTGCTGTCCATGGTGCTGAACAGATCTGTGCTGAAAGCATAGATCTGTTCAGTGTAAGTAAAATACAGTACAGAAACCTATAGGGGTTCTGTACTGTATTTTACAGACATCAGACCCACTGGATCTTCAAGAACCAAGTGGGTCTGGGTCAAAAACATTTATCACTGAATAAAAATTAAAAAAATAAAATAAACTACACATATTAGGTATCGCCGCGTCCGTAACGACCTGATCTATAAAACGGCCATGTTACTTTCCCCGCACAGTGAACGCCATAAAAATAAAAAAATAAAAACTATGAGAAAATTGAAATTTTGCCCACCTTACTTCCCAAAAAAGGTAATAAAAGTGATCAAAAAAGTCGCATGTACGCCAAAATAGTACCAATCAAACCGTCATCTCATCCCGCAAAAAATGAGACCCTACTCAAGATAATCGCCCAAAAACTGAAAAAACTATGGCTCTTAGACTATGGAAACACTAAAACATCATTTTTTTTGTTTCAAAAATAAAATCATTGTGTAAAACCTACATAAATAAAAATAAAGTATACATATTAGGTATTGCCGCGTCCGTATCGACCGGCTCTATATAAATATCACATGACCTAACCCCTCAGGTGACCACCGTAAATAAAAAAAAAAAAACGGTGTTAAAAAAGGTATTTTTTGCCATCTTACGTCACAAAAAGTGTAATAGCAAGCGATCAAAAAGTCATATGCACCCCAAAATAGTGCCAATCAAACTGTCATCTCATCCCGCAAAAAATTAGACCCTACTCAAGATAATCGCCCAAAAACTGAAAAAACTATGGCTCTCAGACTATGGAGACACTAAACAATTTTTTGGTTTTAAAAATGAAGTTATTGTATAAAACTTACATAAATAAAAAAAAATGTATACATATTAGGTATCGCTGCGTCCGTGACAACCTGCTCTATAAAATTACCACATGATCTAACCTGTCAGATGAATGTTGTAAATAACAAAAAAAAAACGTGCCAAAAAAAGCTATTTCTTGTTACCTTGCCGCACAAAAAGTGTAATATAGAGCAACCAAAAATCATATCTACCCTGAACTAGTACCAACAATACTGCCACCCTATTCCGTACTTTCTAAAATGGGGTCACTTTTTTGGAGTTTCTACTCTAGGGGTGCATCAGGGGGGCTTCAAATGGGACATGGTGTCAAAAAACAGTCCAGCAAAATCTGCCTTCCAAAAACCGTATGGCATTCCTTTCCTTCTGCGCCCTGCCGTGTGCCCGTACAGTGGTTTACGACCACATATGGGGTGTTTCTGTAAACTACAGAATCAGGGCCATAAATAATGAGTTTTGTTTGGCTGTTAACCCTTGCTTTGTAACTGGAAAAAAAATATTAAAATGGAAAATCTGCCAAAAAAGTGAAATTTTGAAATTGTATCTCTATTTTCCATTAAATCTTGTGCAACACCTAAAGGGTTAACAAAGTTTGTAAAATCAGTTTTGAATACCTTGAGGGGTGTAGTTTCTTAGATGGGGTCACTTTTATGGAGTTTCTACTCTAGGGGTGCATCAGGGGGGCTTCAAATGGGACATGGTGTCAAAAAAACTGTCCAGCAAAATCTGGCTTCCAAAAACCATACGGCGCACCTTTCACTCTACGCCCCGCTGTGTGGCCGTACAGTAGTTTACGGCCACATATGGGGTGTTTCTGTAAACGGCAGAGTCAGGGCAATAAAGATACAGTCTTGTTTGGCTGTTAACCCTTGATTTGTTAGTGGAAAAAATGGGTTAAAATGGAAAATTAGGCAAAAAAATGAAATTCTCAAATTTCATCCCCATTTGCCAATAACTCTTGTGCAACACCTAAAGGGTTAACGAAGTTTGTAAAATCAGTTTTGAATACCTTGAGGGGTGTAGTTTCTTAGATGGGGTCACTTTTATGGAGTTTCTACTCTAGGGGTGCATCAGGGGGCTTCAAATGGGACATGGTGTCAAAAAAACTGTCCAGCAAAATCTGGCTTCCAAAAACCATACGGCGCACCTCTCACTCTACGCCCCGCTGTGTGGCCGTACAGTAGTTTACGGCCACATATTGGGTGTTTCTGTAAATGGCAGAGTCAGGGCAATAAAGATACAGTCTTGTTTGGCTGTTAACCCTTGCTTTGTTAGTGGAAAAAATGGGTTAAAATGGAAAATTAGGCAAAAAAATGAAATTCTCAAATTTCATCCCCATTTGCCAATAACTCTTGTGCAACACCTAAAGGGTTAGCGGAGTTTGTAAAATCAGTTTTGAATACCTTGAGGGGTGTAGTTTATAGAATGGGGTCATTTTTGGGCAGTTTCTATTATGTAAGCCTCGCAAAGTGACTTCAGAGCTGTAGTGGTCCCTAAAAATTGGGTTTTTGTAAATTTCTGAAAAATGTCAAGATTTGCTTCTAAACTTCTAAGCCTTGTAACATCCCCAAAAAATAAAATATCATTCCCAAAATAATTCAAACATGAAGTAGACATATGGGGAATGTTAAGTCATCACAATTTTTGGGGGTATTACTATGTATTACAGAAGTAGAGAAACTGAAACTTTGAAATTTGCAAATTTTTCCAAATTTTTGGTAAATTAGGTATTTTATTATGCAAAAAAATTAATTTTTTTGACTTTATTTTACCAGTGTCATGAAGTACAATATGTGACGAAAAAACAATCTCAGAATGGCCTGTATAAGTAAAAGCGTTTTAAAGTTATCAGCACTTAAAGTGACACTGGTCAGATTTGCAAAAAATGGCCTGGTCCTTAAGGTGAAAATGAGCCTGGTCCTTAAGGGGTTAAGAAAACAAAGGGGTGCAACTGGTCCAGTTAGGATCAAGCAAATCCAATGTATAAAAGTTAAAAAAGCGGGCAGCACTCCATGAGATAAAAAGTAGAAAAATCTTTATTTACCCAGACCAGACATGCAACGTGAAGGAGGAGCCATGAGGTGAATGGCAGCCATCGGCTGCTAAGCGTGTGTTCCGGCGTGCCTGCAGCGCAATTGCGCAGGTCAGGATGACGTATATTCCTTGTTTCCAAATGTAACTGCCCTCATTTCTGTGCAGTTGCGCACTACGATCCAGGAACAGAGTCAGCCATTTTAAGTGCGGGAATAGCACATAGGGGATCGGGCGCGTGCGTATTCATAACAGTAATACCTGATATACACAGGATAGAGCTCCTGATGCACAATTCAGTGCAACAAACGAAAGCAGATGGCTATGTGGGGTCAGATGGGGGCAACCACAGCTGATTAGACATGGAGCCTCCACCCGGGATCACGGACCAATTGTGAGCCCGCACGTCAATGCAGGGTCGCACTGTATCCATGACCAAAACCCACTCGTCACCAACATTTCAGAGGGTTCTCCTCAAAACAGGTCCACCGTCCATGTGCAAGACAGTGTATAACAAATGAAAATCAATTACAGGCATCATATACAAGTTGTAATAATAACTAAACGCCATCGCTTGACATCACCTCATTCTTCCTCTCTCCACACTCCGTGACATATCATCTGTAATACATAATTGTAAATATAAAAAAAATGTTATATAAAAAAGTGAAAATTCATAAAGAACATATACTTTGTCGATACAAAAAATCACAAAAAATACAAGGAAACAGCATAATAAATCAAGATGAAACCAGGGCTAGCCACAATCCTATCTCGTTACTCCAATTTTATAGTCAACGTTCAGACCATGCGGTTTTAGAGAATTCAGTGTATGCATTCACTGTAATTCCCTTTTTATTAAAAGGCTGGTTCTGTTACCACCTCTCCTGGGCATTGGTACAAAGTCGATGATACAACATTTCATATCCTTTTCTGTATTATTGAAATCAACAAAGTGCTTTGAAACTGGCAAATCAAGTCGTTTTTTCCTTATGGCGTATCGATGATTGTTAAGATGTGTCTTAAAATCAGTGGTCGTCTCACCAACATACAATAAATTGCATGGGCATAAAAGCACATAAATAACATAACTGGAATCGCAGGTCAGATAATGTTGTATCTGATATGCGATGCCAGTCTTAGGGCTCTTTCACACTTGCGTTCTTTTCTTCCGGCATAGAGTTCCGTCGTCGGGGCTCTATGCCGGAAGAATCCTGATCAGTTTTATCCTAATGCATTCTGAATGGAGTGAAATCCGTTCAGGATGCATCAGGATGTCTTCAGTTCCGGAACGGAACGTTTTTTGGCCGGAGAAAATACCGCAGCATGCTGCGCTTTTTGCTCCGGCCAAAAATCCTGAAGACTTGCCGCAAGGCCGGATCCGGAATGAATGCCCATTGAAAGGCATTGATCCGGATCCGGCCTTAAGCTAAACGTCGTTTCGGCGCATTGCCGGATCCGACGTTTAGCTTTTTCTGAATGGTTACCATGGCTGCCAAGACGCTAAAGTCCTGGCAGCCATGGTAAAGTGTAGTGGGGAGTGGGGGAGCAGTATACTTACCGTCCGTGCGGCTCCCCGGGCGCTCCAGAGTGATGTCAGGGCGCCCCAAGCGCATGGATCACGTGATCGCATGGCACGTAATCCATGCGCATGGGGCGCTCTGACGTCACTCTGGAGCGCCCTGGGAGCCGCGCAGACTGTAAGTATACCGCTCCCCCGCTCCCCGCTCCTACTATGGCAACCAGGACTTTAATAGCGTCCTGGGTGCCATAGTAACACTGAACGCATTTTGAAGACGGATCCGTCTTCAAATGCTTTCAGTACACTTGCGTTTTTCCGGATCCGGCGTGTGTAATTCCGGCAAGTGGAGTACACGCCGGATCCGGACAACGCAAGTGTGAAAGAGGCCTTAGGATGTACAAAGGTTTTGCCTTGGATAACCCCGATTGCGAAATTTGCTGACCAGTTTGTCCAGAGTTCTATCAAATACACTGGGATCTGAGACTATGCGTCTGGCCCTCAAAAAAGGTGAAAAAGGTAAGTTTCTGACCATTGGTCTAGGGTGGTTGCTACTGTATGTCAGCAACGTATTCCTGTCGGTAGGCTTGGTGAACAACTCTGTGTGCAACCTGCCCTCCGCCAAGATCACGTTAGTGTCTAAAAATTGCATCACAGTGTGAGAATGAACCAATGTGAATTGAAGCGCACTATCAATCCCATTGAGAAACGCATGAAAATTGCATAATTGTTCTACAGTACCCGTCCAGATGAGGAAGATGTCGTCTATGTACCGCCACCATGCCCTAATGTGTCGGAAATGGTGGCTTCCATAGACGACATCCTCCTCAAATTGACGCATAAAAATATTGCCGTAAGTTGGGGCCACATTGGACCCCATGGCCACGCCCTGTTTTCGCATGTAGTAGGAATCCTGAAATATGAAGTAATTGAACCTCAAGACAATCTCCAAAAGAGATAATATAAATTGTCGGGCTTCTAAAGTAAGGGATGATTTCTCCAACATGCAAAAAACAGCATGTAGCCCCCTTTGATGATTTATAGAGGTGTAAAGGGAGGTGACATCGAACGATGCCAATATCACCCCCTGGACACCTTCCAAATCAATCTTCTGTAATTTAAGCCAAAAATCTGTTGTGTCCTGTATATATGAACTGCCACCACATGCATAACTACGCAGTAATTTATCAAGAAAGATGGCAATGTGGATGAAGATCAAATCAGAGCCAGATACAATAGGACGTCCGGGTGGGTCAATGAGAGACTTGTGGATCTTAGGCAACACATAGATCACAGGAGGGATCTGATGTGTTACAGTAAGAAAATCCACAAGTACCTCATCAATGACTCCAGCCCGCAACGCCCCAGCTAAAACATCCTGAATTAGCCCAGCTATATTGAATTTTGGATCAGAAAAACATTCATTATCTGGTGTGGCCACCATTTGCCTCATGCAGTGCAACACATCTCCGTTGCACACAGTTGATCGTGGCCTATGCTGGCCATGCAAGAACTGGGATGTTTTTTAGCTTCCAGGAATTGTGTACAGATCCTTGCAATATGGGGCCGTGCATTATCATGCTGCAACATGAGGTGATGGTCGTGGATGAATGGCACAACAAAGGGCCTTAGGATCTCGTCACGGTATCTCTATGCATTAAAAATGCCATCAATAAATGCACCTGTGTTCGTTGTCCATAACTTACGCCTGCCCATACCATAACCTCACCACCACTATGGGCCACTTGATCCACAAGAGGCGGACGCAGTGGAAAAGGAGGAGTCAGACAAGGAGGAGACAGAGGATGGAGTAGGAGGAGGAGGAGAAGAGACAGGCCTGCATGCAATTTGTGGCGATAACACTAAATCCACACGGGAGCCGCAGGTTACATGCTTGATGGCCATCAGAAGGTTAACCCAGTGGGCAGTAAAAGTTATGTACCTTCACTGCCTGTGTTTTCTAGACCACGTGTCTCAGGTCCAGAACGCCTCAGTTTTGGGTAATAACTTCTTCTGATCCCCTCCTCTCCTTGATAGGTGTACTCGCTCAATGACCTGATATTTCAATTGTGCTATGGAATGATTGTGACTATGAAAATTAAATGGTATAGGAAATAGAAGATTTTTCTTCCTTATAGTCGATTTGTGTTTACTATTGCGATCCTTCACCATCTGCATTGTCTCCCCTACATACAACATGCCGCACAGGCATTTTATTAAATAGATAATGTTGGTAGTATCACAGGTATAATAGCCTTTAATCCTGTAGGATTTTCCAGTACGAGGATGTTGAAATATTGTCCCTTCAGTATGTTGCTACATTGCATGCAGTGGAGACAAGGGAATGTACCTCCTTTCTGATGAGTAGGTGTGCTCTGTAACAGGGTTTTCTCTACCGTACCAATATCAGAGTGTACAAGTTGATCCCTTAAGCTGGGATTGCGTCTATTGCATATAAGTGGTGGGTTCTTAAACTCTTCTACTGTGGAATATGCTTTCCCTAAAATGTGCCAATATTTACTCACCACATGATCAAACTGATGATTCAAGGGAGGCTATTTATGAATAAGCGCTATGCGATCACTATTATTATTATTTATTTATTTTTTGGTGGAGTTTGTATCTCACTTGCACTTACAGTGGGATGCGAAAGTTTGGGCAACCTTGTTAATCATCATGATTTTCCTGTATAAATCGTTGGTTGTTACGATAAAAAATGACAGTTAAATATATCATATAGGAGACACACACAGTGATATTTGAGAAGTGAAATGAAGTTTATTGGATTTACAGAAAGTGTGCTATAATTGTTTAAACAAAGTTAGGCAGGTGCATACATTTGGGCACTGTTGTCATTTTATTGAGTCCAAAACCTTTAGAACTAATTATTGGAACTCAAATTGGCTTGGTAAGCTCAGTGACCCCTGACATACATACACAGGTGAATCCAATTATGAGAAAGAGTATTTAAGGGGGTCAATTGTGAGTTTCCCTCCTCTTTTAATTTTCTCTGAAGATTAGCAACAGGGCCGGCTCCAGGTTCATGTGGGCCCTTGGGCGATAAAGCCTCAGTGGGCCCCCCTGTGCTAAGGCCCCTTGCAGATGAGCGTTCCTCCAGCAGCGAGTCCGCATCGCAGCACCCGGCCTGACCTCCCATCGCTGCAGGGAGTCACATAGCATTATATTGATTTATGATGCTATGTAACCCTTACAGTCCTGGAATGTATTAGATGACACTAACAGCATTATGCCAGTGTTATCCAATACATTCCAGAACTTTAATGGTTAGATCAATCAATATAATGCTATGTGACCCCCGGCAGCGCTGGGAGGTCAGGCCGGGTGCTGCGATGTGGACTCGCTGCGGGAGGAACGCTAGTCTACAAGGGGCCTAAGGGCTCTTTCATACGAGCGGATGCTGTGCGGGTAATCCGCTGCGTGAATGAGTGCCAAGCCCCGTCCCGGACAGCAGAGACATGGAGCATTAACATAAATGATAATGCTCTTTGCCTCTATGTGATCTTTTTACTACAAAATCATGGTGACAACTGTATCTCACTGTGATTTTGTAGTAAAAATGTCACATAGAGGCACGGAGCATTATCAATCATGTTAATGCTCTGTGTCTCTGCTGTCCGGAGCGGGGCTTGGCTGTCTTTCACACAGCGGATTACCCGCACGGCATCCGTTCGTATGAAAGAGCCCTTAGGCCTCATGCACACGGCCGTTGTGCATCTGTTGCGGTCCACAATGCATGGGCAACGTCCGTGCAGCGGCCGGGACGGATCTGGACCCATTCAACTTGAATTGGTCCATTAACCGTCCGCCCCCCGCAAAAAAATTTAATAAGTTCTATTTTATTGGGGTGTGGAGGCACGGCCAGAAACACCACGGAAGCACTCCATAGTGCTTCCATGGGGTTCTGATCCATGCGTTCGTTCTGCATCTCTGTGATTGGGTCCGCATCTGTGATGCAGAGTGCACATGGGCCGCTGTCCGTGTATTGTGTTGCGGACCGCAATACAGCCATGGGCACACAACGGCCATGTGCATGAGGCCTAAAACATAAACTCCTATAAGAAAATGATAATCAATAATACACTTTATTGGCAAAAATCCATATGAGGAAAATTTCCTCTTATGAATTTTTGCCAATAAACTGTATAATTGATTTCATGCGTTCTGGTATTTTCTTATAGGAGTTTATATTGTGTTTTAGGCCGAATGCACACGGCCGTGTTCCATGGCCATGAGCGGTCCGTGGTATCCCGGCCTGGCATCCTGCTGAGAGCAGGAGCGCACGCCGTCATTGGTTCCTATGACTTCATGCCGCAGCTGCACTACAGTAATACACTCGTATAGATCATACCAGTGTATTACTGTAGTGCAGCGGCGGCATGAAGCGCACGGCGTCATACCAACCAATGACGCCATGCGCTCCTGCTCTCATTTGGCCTAAAACACAATATAAACTCCTATAAGAAAATACCAGAACGCATGAAATCTATTATACAGTTTATTGGCAAAAACTCATGAACTGGTCTTGGTATGTGACTGTTACTAGTTCACCTGAATTCAAAATTTAAAACGAGTCCAGGTTTCCTCTGGGCTGGCCTGCCTGGGCGCCAGGTGTCCTCTGGGCTCGGCTATGCTTCCTGTCTTCTGAATCTTCTGTAGCTGCGCCGAGACGAGTCCTGCTGCTGGCTGAGGGCGGGCTTACAGTGAGTCAGGCTCAGATCTGTGCCTGTGCGGCGTGCGCTGCTGTGGAAACTAGTACTCGCGCCGCACGGCACACAGACGATCATGTGAGAGAGGGGCCGGGCGG
Organism: Bufo gargarizans; assembly: GCF_014858855.1. Taxonomy (NCBI): domain Eukaryota; kingdom Metazoa; phylum Chordata; class Amphibia; order Anura; family Bufonidae; genus Bufo; species Bufo gargarizans. Next base: position 455,931,959 of record NC_058082.1, read on the forward strand.
CAGGCGCTGCGCAGCATGAATGAAGTTGTATGTTTAAGTTTTAAAGGGGCCGCCGCCGCGCCGTGGAAATGAGTGGGCCCCCAAACTTACAGTGGGCCCCGGCACTTGCCCGGGTATGCCGGGTTCTGACGCCGGCCCTGATTAGCAACATGGGGGGTCTCAAAACAACTCTCAAATGACCTCAAGACAAAGATTGTTCACCATCATGGTTTAGGGGAAGGATACAGAAAGCTGTCTCATAGATTTCAGCAATCTGTCTCCACAGTTAGGAACATATTGAGGAAATGGAAGACCACAGGCTCAGTTCAAGTTAAGGCTCGAAGTGGCAGACCAAGAAAAATCTCAGATAGACAGAAGCGACAAATGGTGAGAACAGTCAGAGTCAACCCACAGACCAGCACCAAAGATCTACAACATCATCTTGCTGCAGATGGAGTCACTGTGCATCGTTCAACCATTCGGCGCACTTTACACAAGGAGATGCTGTATGCGAGAGTGATGCAGAGGAAGCCTTTTCTCCGCCCACAGCACAAAAAGTGCCGCTTGATGTGGGCTAAAGCACATTTGGACAAGCCAGCTTCATTTTGGAATAAGGTGCTGTGGACTGATGAAACTAAAATTGAGTTATTTGGCCATAACAAGGGGCGTTATGCATGGAGGAAAAAGAACACAGCATTCCAAGAAAAACACCTGCTACCTACAGTAAAATATGGTGGTGCTTCCATCATGCTGTGGGGCTGTGTGGCCAGTGCAGGGACTGGGAATCTTGTCAAAGTTGAGGGACGCATGGATTCCACTCAGTATCAGCAGATTCTGGAGACCAATGTCCAGTAATCAGTGACAAAGCTGAAGCTGCTCCGGGGCTGGATCTTTCAACAAGACAACGACCCTAAACACTGCTCAAAATCCACTAAGGCATTTATGCAGAGGAACAAGTACATTGTTCTGGAATGGCCATCTCAGACCCCAGACCTAAATATAATTGAAAATCTGTGGTGTGACTTAAAGAGAGCTGTCCATGCTCGGAAGCCATCAAACCTGAATGAACTTAAGATGTTTTATAAAGAGGAATAGTCCAAAATACCTTCAACCAGAATCCAGACTCTCATTGGAACCTACAGGAAGCGTTTAGAGGCTGTAATTTCTGCAAAAGGAGGATCTACTAAATATTGATTTCATTTCTTTTTTGTGGTGCCCAAATTTATGCACCTGCCTAATTTTGTTTAAACAATTATAGCACACTTTCTGTAAATCCAATAAACTTCATTTTACTTCTCAAATATCACTGTGTGTATCTCCTATATGATATATTTAACTGACATTTTTTATCGTAACAACCAATGATTTATACAGGAAAATCATGACGATTAACAAGGTTGCCCAAACTTTCGCATCCCGCTGTATAGGTGTTGTCAAAATCTCCTGAGGGTAACCCCTTGTCATCTCATTTACCCTCATCTGCTGTGTCTCTGGATCTGAAACAATCCACTGCATGCAATGTAGCAATATACTGAAGGGCCAATATTTTCAACATCCTCGTACTGGAAAATCCAATGTTATCTGTTCAATAAAATGCCTGTGAGGCATGTTGTATGTAGGGGAGACAATGCAGAAGGTGAAGGATCGCATTAGTAAACACAAATCGACCATAAGGAAGAAAAATCTTCTATTTCCTATACCACTTCATTTTCATAGTCACAATCATTTCATAGCACAATTGAAATATCAGGTCATTGAGCGAGTACACCTACCAAGGAGAGGAGGGGATCTGAAGAAGGTATTACTCAAAACGGAGGCGTTCTAGATACACACCCTTGATACCTTACATCCTAAGGGTCTTAATAGGGATTACAAAGTGATGTGTTTTTTAATTTTGATTATATATATTCTCTTGCAGACTACGACAACACGATCGTGAGTGGAAGATCCATTACTGTTGTAGTATTCGCCTCGTAGTATTACTCTCACCTACAATTGCCCTGCTTTCTGTCTTCCCGGGTAGGACACAACAGGTTAAAAAAGACACTCTTAGATTCTTTATCATGGCAATGAGGCAAATAATACCCCGCAGGTGGAGGTCAACTGGGATCCTTCAGAAATTGACCTGGGTAACTGCTCTTGATGTCTTAACCCACATGGAGAAATTGGGTGCTGAGAATAGAAGCACGGTGCCTGCCTTCATGAAAATGTGGGGACCATGGTTCCAGGTCCGCAATTCTTCTCAATTCTCGGTTTGGCTGATCAGTGGCACTACAGCATAACTCATTACTTAAAGACCATCGCTCGAGACTTGCAGCTAGCTCTTTATCCTTCTCCTTCTTCCCTACCTACTGTTTCCTTCACGTCTCTTCCCCCTTATTTGTCTCTGTTCAAATCTACACTTATGATGTTCAAAATATTCTATTAGATTGAAGTACATTGTAATTGGGAATTATCTCTCTTACATATGCCTGCATTGTTTTGCACTATACTTTGTACGGACTTTTCAGATTGTCTTAATGTCTTAACACAATCGTTTGTAATGTTTTATTGTTATAATACATTAATAAAAAAGAGATTGAACCATAACTTACGCTCTAAAAGCTATCACATCTCTCAGAAACAAAAGCTCTATGTATATATTGTAGGAAGGTGCAAGGGACCGTCGTGGATGGAAGGTATGTGTCACTGAGGTTCCTGGCCTCGGTAAAGTAAGAGCCAGTATTTTATGTGTCAGCAGCAGCTATTGCTAATTGACACCTTGAGAGTTAGCATGGCTGTTATAGCTGACAGGGACAGCTCTTACTGGGAATAGTCAAAGTGCTGGGTGGGTGACTACTTCCCATGTTGCAGGTCGGGTTTTGCCAGGCATAAAAACCAGCCAGCACTGCCAGGTATGTGGATTTACCTCCCTCTGACAGTGGAGCTCAGGAGTCTGTGTGCTGTGAACTGAGGGCTGTGCTGGGATTTGAGGTTTGAGCCGGGCTCGAGGACTCAGGACCCTCTAAAGGCAAATAGGCCGCCTATGGACTTGATGAGACTGAACTGCTAACAGGGTGTGAATTAACACCCAGGAGAAAAGGTGACTTTCATTCTTTATGGACTTTCCTTGTGTGTGAACAAACACCAAGCCACCTGCGTTTTGTGATACAGCTTATCTGCATTTTGTTATACATCCATGTGTGAATAAACACCGCTGTTTGATTCAAGACCTGTGTACTTTGCCTCTATACTGCATCCGCTAGTCCTAACAACCAGAGCGAATCCCCACAATATACTGCCTCACGGCAACTGCACCATCGGTGTTTGACATCTTCAACTGTAAATAATATACCCAACGAACAAATTAGACTACATAATAACTATCAGCACCATGTGGCCAATAAAAGGATAGTTACAGCAACATGTGCTATGTGCAACGCAGGTTACAATAGAATAAATATTATGTAAAAGCATTGTTGCTTACCCAAGCCATCCCGATTTTTGGCTGATGTTTGTTCCCACACAGAAGGGAACAACTCTTGGGTAATTTCTTGCCACGCAGCCCCTTTCTTATAATGGTCATTATAGGCCACACTATGTATGTCCCAAATAGTTAACCTATCATACACAAGGACAATTAGTTTATCCACATCCATAGTTTGGGGAATTTGTGGCATTTTGAACTGTGGAACTGCAAGTGAAGGAACTTAGAAACCAAGCTCCTCAAAAAAAAACAAAAAAAAAAAAAAACACTCCCTTGGATCAGCCTGTACTTCCTGTTAAATCTGCCTACACTGTCCCTAAGTTAAAATCAGAGCGCAATGCATTGAATCCAGATATAATTCATTTTTCACGCAGCCCCATTCACTTCTATTGAGGAAAGGCTGTGTGAAAATCACACAATATACAACATGCTGCGATTTTTCTGGAACCTTTATATGATGCATGAAAAACAACGCTCATGTGCACAGAGCCATTCAAATGAATAGGTCTGGATTCAGCCCGGGTACAATGCATTCATATCACAAATTCCACCCATAAGGGAAACTAGCTCATGTGAAAGGGGCCTTATGCCTCTTTTGGTGCCACAATGGCCTCCATTAAATTCAGGGAATGCAGGCTCCACATGCAGCCCACTCTGTATTTTACCTCTCCTGGTGCCGAATAGCCTCCAATAAGATGCAGGGAGAGCAAGCAATAGCTTTATACTTGCACTAAATAAAATCAGCCTATGGGACAGACAGGTTAGTTCGTAGTGCATGACCAATGGGACCAATGACTCCATTTGCCATGAATCTCACATTTAGGCTACATGCACACGAACGTTGTTTGTTTCCGTGTCCGCTCCTTTTTTTTTTTTGCTGATAGGATGCGGACCCATTCATTTCAAAGGGTCTGCAAAAAATGCAGACAGCACACCGTGTCCGCTCCGTAGCCCCGCAAAAAAAAATAGAACATGTCCTATTCTTGGCCGTTTTAGGCATTGTTACAATGGATCTGCAAAAAACTGATGGCATATAGAGTTGAGCGAACACCTGGATGTTCGGGTTCGAGAAGTTCGGCCGAACATCCCGGAAATGTTCGGGTTCGGGATCCGAACCCGATCCGAACTTCGTCCCGAACCCGAACCCCATTGAAGTCAATGGGGACCCGAACTTTTCGGCACTAAAAAGGCTGTAAAACAGCCCAGGAAAGAGCTAGAGGGCTGCAAAAGGCAGCAACATGTAGGTAAATCCCCTGCAAACAAATGTGGATAGGGAAATGAATTAAAATAAAAATTAAATAAATAAAAATTAACCAAAATCAATTGGAGAGAGGTTCCATAGCAGAGAATCTGGCTTCCCGTCACCCACCACTGGAACAGTCCATTCTCAGATATTTAGGCCCCGGCACCCAGGCAGAGGAGAGAGGTCCCGTAACAGAGAATCTGTCTTCATGTCAGCAGAGAATTAGTCTGCATGTCATAGCAGAGAATGAGGCTTCACGTCAGCCACCACTGCAACAGTCCATTGGCATATATTTAGGCCCAGCACCCAGGCAGAGGAGGGAGGTCCCGTAACAGAGAATCTGTCTTCATGTCAGCAGAGAATCAGTCTGCATGTCATAGCAGAGAATGAGGCTTCACGTCACCCACCACTGCAACAGTCCATTGGCATATATTTAGGCCTAGCACACAGGCAGAGCAGAGAGGTCCCGTAACAGACAATCTGGCTTCATGACAGCAGAGAATCAGTCTGCATGTCATAGCAGAGAATGAGGCTTCACGTCACCCACCACTGCAACAGTCCATTGGCATATATTTAGGCCTAGCACACAGGCAGAGCAGAGAGGTCCCGTAACAGACGATCTGGCTTCATGTCAGCAGAGAATCAGTCTGCATGTCATAGCAGAGAATGAGGCTTCACGTCAGCCACCACTGCAACAGTCCATTGGCATATATTTAGGCCTAGCACACAGGCAGAGGAGAGAGGTCCCGTAACAGACAATCTGGCTTCATGTCAGCAGAGAATCAGTCTGCATGTCATAGCAGAGAATGAGGCTTCACGTCACCCACCACTGCAACAGTCCATTGGCATATATTTAGGCCTAGCACACAGGCAGAGCAGAGAGGTCCCGTAACAGACAATCTGGCTTCATGACAGCAGAGAATCAATCTGCATGTCATAGCAGAGAATGAGGCTTCACGTCACCCACCACTGCAACAGTCCATTGGCATATATTTAGGCCTAGCACACAGGCAGAGCAGAGAGGTCCCGTAACAGACGATCTGGCTTCATGTCAGCAGAGAATCAGTCTGCATGTCATAGCAGAGAATGAGGCTTCACGTCAGCCACCACTGCAACAGTCCATTGGCATATATTTAGGCCTAGCACACAGGCAGAGGAGAGAGGTCCCGTAACAGACAATCTGGCTTCATGTCAGCAGAGAATCAGTCTGCATGTCATAGCAGAGAATGAGGCTTCACGTCACCCACCACTGCAACAGTCCATTGGCATATATTTAGGCCTAGCACACAGGCAGAGCAGAGAGGTCCCGTAACAGACAATCTGGCTTCATGACAGCAGAGAATCAGTCTGCATGTCATAGCAGAGAATGAGGCTTCACGTCACCCACCACTGCAACAGTCCATTGGCATATATTTAGGCCTAGCACACAGGCAGAGCAGAGAGGTCCCGTAACAGACAATCTGGCTTCATGACAGCAGAGAATCAGTCTGCATGTCATAGCAGAGAATGAGGCTTCACGTCACCCACCACTGCAACAGTCCATTGGCATATATTTAGGCCTAGCACACAGGCAGAGCAGAGAGGTCCCGTAACAGACGATCTGGCTTCATGTCAGCAGAGAATCAGTCTGCATGTCATAGCAGAGAATGAGGCTTCACGTCACCCACCACTGCAACAGTCCATTGGCATATATTTAGGCCTAGCACACAGGCAGAGCAGAGAGGTCCCGTAACAGACGATCTGGCTTCATGTCAGCAGAGAATCAGTCTGCATGTCATAGCAGAGAATGAGGCTTCACTGTCACCCACCACTGCAACAGTCCATTGGCATATATTTAGGCCTAGCACACAGGCAGAGCAGAGAGGTCCCGTAACAGACAATCTGGCTTCATGACAGCAGAGAATCAGTCTGCATGTCATAGCAGAGAATGAGGCTTCACGTCACCCACCACTGCAACAGTCCATTGGCATATATTTAGGCCTAGCACACAGGCAGAGCAGAGAGGTCCCGTAACAGACGATCTGGCTTCATGTCAGCAGAGAATCAGTCTGCATGTCATAGCAGAGAATGAGGCTTCACGTCACCCACCACTGCAACAGTCCATTGGCATATATTTAGGCCTAGCACACAGGCAGAGCAGAGAGGTCCCGTAACAGACAATCTGGCTTCATGTCAGCAGAGAATCAGTCTGCATGTCATAGCAGAGAATCAGGCTTCACGTCAGCCACCACTGCAACAGTCCATTGTCATAAATTTAGGCCCAGCACCCAGGCAGAGGAGAGAGGTCCCGTAACAGACAATCTGGCTTCATGTCAGCAGAGAATTAGTCTGCATGTCATAGCAGAGAATCAGGCTTCATGTCAGCCACCACTGCAACAGTCCATTGGCATATATTTAGGCCTAGCACACAGGCAGAGGAGAGGTTCATTCAACTTTGGGTAGCCTCGCAATATAATGGTAAAATGAAAATAAAAATAGGATTGAATGAGGAAGTGCCCTGGAGTCCAATAATATATGGTTATGGGGAGGTAGTTAATGTCTAATCTGGACAAGGGACGGACAGGTCCTGTGGGATCCATGCCTGGTTCATTTTTATGAACGTCAGCTTGTCCACATTGGCTGTAGACAGGCGGCTGCGTTTGTCTGTAATGACGCCCCCTGCCGTGCTGAATACACGTTCAGACAAAACGCTGGCTGCCGGGCAGGCCAGCACCTCCAAGGCATAAAAGGCTAGCTCTGGCCACGTGGACAATTTAGAGACCCAGAAGTTGAATGGGGCCGAACCATCAGTCAGTACGTGGAGGGGTGTGCACACGTACTGTTCCACCATGTTAGTGAAATGTTGCCTCCTGCTAACACGTTGCGTATCAGGTGGTGGTGCAGTTAGCTGTGGCGTGTTGACAAAAGTTTTCCACATCTCTGCCATGCTAACCCTGCCCTCAGAGGAGCTGGCCGTGACACAGCTGCCTTGGCGACCTCTTGCTCCTCCTCTGCCTTGGCCTTGGGCTTCCACTTGTTCCCCTGTGACATTTGGGAATGCTCTCAGTAGCGCGTCTACCAACGTGCGCTTGTACTCGCGCATCTTCCTATCACGCTCCAGTGCAGGAAGTAAGGTGGGCACATTGTCTTTGTAGCGTGGATCCAGCAGGGTGGCAACCCAGTAGTCCGCACAGGTTAAAATGTGGGCAACTCTGCTGTCGTTGCGCAGGCACTGCAGCATGTAGTCGCTCATGTGTGCCAGGCTGCCCAGGGGTAAGGACAAGCTGTCCTCTGTGGGAGGCGTATCGTCATCGTCCTGCCTTTCCCCCCAGCCACGCACCAGTGATGGACCCGAGCTGCGTTGGGTGCCACCCCGCTGTGACCATGCTTCATCCTCATCCTCCTCCACCTCCTCCTCATCCTCGTCCTCCTCGTCCTCCAGTAGTGGGCCCTGGCTGGCCACATTTGTACCTGGCCTCTGCTGTTGCCAAAAACCTCCCTCTGAGTCACTTCGAAGAGACTGGCCTGAAAGTGCTAAAAATGACCCCTCTTCCTCCTCCTCCTCCTCCTCCTGGGCCACCTCCTCTTCCATCATCGCCCTAAGTGTTTTCTCAAGGAGACATAGAAGTGGTATTGTAACGCTGATAACGGTGTCATCGCCACTGGCCATGTTGGTGGAGTACTCGAAACAGCGCAACAGGGCACACAGGTCTCGCATGGAGGCCCAGTCATTGGTGGTGAAGTGGTGCTGTTCTGTAGTGCGACTGACCCGTGCGTGCTGCAGCTGAAACTCCACTATGGCCTGCTGCTGCTCGCACAGTCTGTCCAGCATGTGCAAGGTGGAGTTCCACCTGGTGGGCACGTCGCATATGAGGCGGTGAGCGGGAAGGCCGAAGTTACGCTGTAGCGCAGACAGGCGAGCAGCAGCAGGATGTGAACGCCGGAAGCGCGAACAGACGGCCCGCACTTTATGCAGCAGCTCTGACATGTCGGGGTAGTTGTGAATGAACTTCTGCACCACCAAATTCAGCACATGCGCCAAGCAAGGGATGTGCGTCAAATTGGCTAGTCCCAGAGCTGCAACGAGATTTCGCCCATTATCACACACCACCAGGCCGGGCTTGAGGCTCACCGGCAGCAACCACTCGTCGGTCTGTTGTTCAATACCCCGCCACAACTCCTGTGCGGTGTGGGGCCTGTCCCCCAAACATATGAGTTTCAGAATGGCCTGCTGACGTTTACCCCGGGCTGTGCTGAAGTTGGTGGTGAAGGTGTGTGGCTGACTGGATGAGCAGGTGGAAGAAGAGGAGGAGGAAGCCGAGAAGGAGGAGGTGGCAACAGGAGGCAAAGAATGTTGCCCTGCGATCCTTGGCGGCGGAAGGACGTGCGCCAAACAGCTCTCCGCCTGGGGCCCAGCTGCCACTACATTTACCCAGTGTGCAGTTAGGGAGATATAGCGTCCCTGGCCGTGCTTACTGGTCCACGTATCTGTGGTTAGGTGGACCTTGCCTACAGATGGCGTTGCGCAGTGCACACTTGATTTTATCGGATACTTGGTTGTGCAGGGAAGGCACGGCTCTCTTGGAGAAGTAGTGCCGGCTGGGAACAACATACTGTGGGACAGCAAGCGACATGAGCTGTTTGAAGCTGTCTGTGTCCACCAGCCTAAATGACAGCATTTCATAGGCCAGTAGTTTAGAAATGCTGGCATTCAGGGCCAGGGATCGAGGGTGGCTAGGTGGGAATTTACGCTTTCTATCAAATGTTTGTGAGATGGAGAGCTGAACGCTGGCGTGTGACATGGTTGAGACGCTTGGTGACGGAGGTGGTGGTGGTGGTGTTGGTGGTACATCCCCTGTTTGCTGGGCGGCAGGTGCCAACGTTCCTCCAGAGGCGGAGGAAGAGGCCGAGGCGGCAGCAGCAGAATAGGCCGAGGCGGCAGCAGCAGAAGAGGTAGCAGGGGGAGCCTGAGTGACTTCCTTGGTTTTAAGGTGTTTACTCCACTGCAGTTCATGCTTTGCATGCAGGTGCCTGGTCATGCAGGTTGTGCTCAGGTTCAGAACGTTAATGCCTCGCTTCAGGCTCTGATGGCACAGCGTGCAAACCACTCGGGTCTTGTCGTCAGCACATTGTTTGAAGAAGTGCCATGCCAGGGAACTCCTTGAAGCTGCCTTTGGGGTGCTCGGTCCCAGATGGCGGCGGTCAGTAGCAGGCGGAGTCTCTTGGCGGCGGGTGTTCTGCTTTTGCCCACTGCTCCCTCTTTTGCTACGCTGTTGGCTCGGTCTCACCACTGCCTCTTCCTCCGAACTGTGAAAGTCAGTGGCACGACCTTCATTCCATGTGGGGTCTAGGACCTCATCGTCCCCTGCATCGTCTTCCACCCAGTCTTGATCCCTGACCTCCTGTTCAGTCTGCACACTGCAGAAAGACGCAGCAGTTGGCACCTGTGTTTCGTCATCATCAGAGACATGCTGAGGTGGTATTCCCATGTCCTCATCATCAGGAAACATAAGTGGTTGTGCGTCAGTGCATTCTATGTCTTTCACCGCTGGGGAAGGGCTAGGTGGATGCCCTTGGGAAACCCTGCCAGCGGAGTCTTCAAACAGCATAAGAGACTGCTGCATAACTTGAGGCTGAGACAGTTTCCCTGGTATGCATGGGGGTGATGTGACAGACTGATGGGGTTGGTTTTCAGGCGCCATCTGTGCGCTTTCTGCAGAAGACTGGGTGGGAGATAATGTGAACGTGCTGGATCCACTGTCGGCCACCCAATTGACTAATGCCTGTACCTGCTCAGGCCTTACCATCCTTAGAACGGCATTGGGCCCCACCATATATCGCTGTAAATTCTGGCGGCTACTGGGACCTGAGGTAGTTGGTACACTAGGACGTGTGGATGTGGCAGAACGGCCACGTCCTCTCCCAGCACCAGAGGGTCCACTAACACCACCACGACCATGTCCACGTCCGCGTCCCTTACTAGATGTTTTTCTCATTGTTATGGTTCACCACAACAACAAATATATTATTTGGCCCAATGTATTGTATTCAAATTCAGCGGGATATAAATTTGAGGCCTAGTATTTAGGCGCTGGGTGACCGGTATGGATTTAGTGACAGAATTAGACTTGGAAATGCACAGAAGCGTGTGTGTGTGAAGTTATTCTGAATGACCCAATGTGCACCTTGAATATTATATACCCTTTTAGGGATAGATTTCAAATAGCTCTGATATAGCAGAAACCACTAAATTATGAAATTGCTAAATTGGGAATTGTATTTCAACCCAGAACAAAAAATGTGCTTTGACGGACACTAAATAACTTTCCCAGCCACAACAGGACAGCGTTAACGAGAGATTTAGCAGGATATAAATTTGAGGCCTAGTATTTAGGCGCTGGGTGACCGGTATGGATTTAGTGACAGAATTAGACTTGGAAATGCACAGAAGCGTGTGTGTGTGAAGTTATTCTGAATGACCCAATGTGCACCTTGAATATTATATACCCTTTTAGGGATAGATTTCAAATAGCTCTGATATAGCAGAAACCACTAAATTATGAAATTGCTAAATTGGGAATTGTATTTCAACCCAGAACAAAAAATGTGCTTTGACGGACACTAAATAACTTTCCCAGCCACAACAGGACAGCGTTAATGAGAGATTTAGCAGGATATAAATTTGAGGCCTAGTATTTAGGCGCTGGGTGACAGGTATGGGTTTAGTGACAGAATTAGACTTAGAAATACACAGTAGCGGGTGTGTGTGAAGTTATTCTGAATGACCCAATGTGCACCTTGAATATTATATACCCTTTTAGGGATAGATTTCAAATAGCTCTGATATAGCAGAAACCACTAAATTATGAAATTGCTAAATTGGGAATTGTATTTCAACCCAGAACAAAAAATGTGCTTTGACGGACACTAAATAACTTTCCCAGCCACAACAGGACAGCGTTAACGAGAGATTTAGCAGGATATAAATTTGAGGCCTAGTATTTAGGCGCTGGGTGACAGGTATGGGTTTAGTGACAGAATTAGACTTAGAAATACACAGTAGCGGGTGTGTGTGAAGTTATTCTGAATGACCCAATGTGCACCTTGAATATTATATACCCTTTTAGGGATAGATTTCAAATAGCTCTGATATAGCAGAAACCACTAAATTATGAAATTGCTAAATTGGGAATTGTATTTCAACCCAGAACAAGAAATGTGCTTGAACGGACACTAAATAACTCGCCCAGCTACAGCACTAAGGACAGATTTAGCTGGATATAAATTTGAGGCCTAGTATTTAGGCGCTGGGTGACAGGTATGGGTTTAGTGACAGAATTAGACTTGGAAATGCACAGTAGCGGGTGTGTGAAGTTATTCTGAATGTCCCTATGTGCACCTTCAATATGATCTACCCTTTTAGTGATAGATTTCAAATAGCTCTGATATAGCAGAAACCACTAAATTATGAAATTGCTAAATTGGGAATTGTATTTCAACCCAGAACAAGAAATGTGCTTGAACGGACACTAAATAACTCGCCCAGCTACAGCACTAAGGACAGATTTAGCTGGATATAAATTTGAGGCCTAGTATTTAGGCGCTGGGTGACAGGTATGGGTTTAGTGACAGAATTAGACTTGGAAATACACAGTAGCGGGTGTGTGTGAAGTTATTCTGAATGACCCAATGTGCACCTTGAATATTATATACCCTTTTAGGGATAGATTTCAAATAGCTCTGATATAGCAGAAACCACTAAATTATGAAATTGCTAAATTGGGAATTGTATTTCAACCCAGAACAAGAAATGTGCTTGAACGGACACTAAATAACTCGCCCAGCTACAGCACTAAGGACAGATTTAGCTGGATATAAATTTGAGGCCTAGTATTTAGGCGCTGGGTGACAGGTATGGGTTTAGTGACAGAATTAGACTTGGAAATGCACAGTAGCGGGTGTGTGAAGTTATTCTGAATGTCCCTATGTGCACCTTCAATATGATCTACCCTTTTAGGGATAGATTTCAAATAGCTCTGATATAGCAGAAACCACTAAATTATGAAATTGCTAAATTGGGAATTGTATTTCAACCCAGAACAAGAAATGTGCTTGAACGGACACTAAATAACTCGCCCAGCTACAGCACTAACGACAGATTTAGCTGGATATGAATTTGAGGCCTAGTATTTAGGCGCTGGGTGACAGGTATGGGTTTAGTGACAGAATTAGACTTGGAAATACACAGTAGCGGGTGTGTGTGAAGTTATTCTGAATGACCCAATGTGCACCTTGAATATTATATACCCTTTTAGGGATAGATTTCAAATAGCTCTGATATAGCAGAAACCACTAAATTATGAAATTGCTAAATTGGGAATTGTATTTCAACCCAGAACAAGAAATGTGCTTGAACGGACACTAAATAACTCGCCCAGCTACAGCACTAAGGACAGATTTAGCTGGATATAAATTTGAGGCCTAGTATTTAGGCGCTGGGTGACAGGTATGGGTTTAGTGACAGAATTAGACTTGGAAATGCACAGTAGCGGGTGTGTGAAGTTATTCTGAATGTCCCTATGTGCACCTTCAATATGATCTACCCTTTTAGGGATAGATTTCAAATAGCTCTGATATAGCAGAAACCACTAAATTATGAAATTGCTAAATTGGGAATTGTATTTCAACCCAGAACAAGAAATGTGCTTGAACGGACACTAAATAACTCGCCCAGCTACAGCACTAACGACAGATTTAGCTGGATATGAATTTGAGGCCTAGTATTTAGGCGCTGGGTGACAGGTATGGGTTTAGTGACAGAATTAGACTTGGAAATGCACAGTAGCGGGTGTGTGAAGTTATTCTGAATGACCCTATGTGCACCTTGAATATTATATACCCTTTTAGGGATAGATTTCAAATAGCTCTGATACAGCAGAAACCACTACATTGTTAAATTGCTAAATTGGGAATTGTATTTCAACCCAGAACAAAAAATGTGCTTTGACGGACACTAAATAACTTTCCCAGCCACAACAGGACAGCGGTAACGAGAGATTTAGCGGGATATAAATTTGAGGCCTAGTATTTAGGCGCTGGGTGACCGGTATGGATTTAGTGACAGAATTAGACTGGGATATGGCCAAAAAATAACCACACTATTGCTGGTTAAATGCACTTGGTGATGGGCGCAGCTTGCCCCTGATGTAGTATATGGCCAAAAAATGAACAGACTATTGCTGGTTAAATGCACTTGGTGTCACAGCTTGACCAACCACACTACTGAGGGTTAAATGCACTTGGTGACGGGCGCAGCTTGCCCCTGATGTAGTATATGGCCAAAAAATGAACAGACTATTGCTGGTTAAATGCACTTGGTGTGATAGCTTGACCAACCACACTACTGAGGGTTAAATGCACTTGGTGACGGGCGCAGCTTGCCCCTGATGTAGTATATGGCCAAAAAATAAACAGACTATTGCTGGTTAAATGCACTTGGTGTGACAGCTTCACCCTGATGTAGGCTTTAGCCAAAAAACAAACGCACCATTGAGGGTTAAATGCACTTGGTGACAGGCGCAGCTTGCCCCTGATGTAGTATATGGCCAAAAAATAAACAGACTATTGCTGGTTAAATGCACTTGGTGTGACAGCTTCACCCTGATGTAGGCTTTAGCCAAAAAACAACCACACCATTGAGGGTTAAATGCACTTGGTCGCAGCTTGTGCTGGCGCACCACAAGACACAAAATGGCCGCCGATCACCCCAGAAAAATGTGACTGACAAACGGTCTGGGCAGCCTAAAAACAGTGAGCAATTGAGGATCAGCAGCTCAATGATCCACAGCTGCAGATCGATCAGTTAATCAAGTCCTTTGGAGGAGTTAATCTGCCTAATCTCGCCCTACTGTCGCAGCCGCAACCTCTCCCTACGCTAATCAGAGCAGAGTGACGGGCGGCGCTATGTGACTCCAGCTTAAATAGAGGCTGGGTCACATGGTGCTCTGGCCAATCACAGCCATGCCAATAGTAGGCATGGCTGTGATGGCCTCTTGGGGCAAGTAGTATGACGCTTGTTGATTGGCTGCTTTGCAGCCTTTCAAAAAGCGCCAAGAAAGCGTCACAAAAGCGCGAAGAAAGCGACGAACACCGAACCCGAACCCGGACTTTTACGAAAATGTCCGGGTTCGGGTCCGTGTCACGGACACCCCAAAATTCGGTACGAACCCGAACTATACAGTTCGAGTTCGCTCATCCCTAATGGCATACGGATGTCATAAAAAATGTTGGGCGGATCCAAAATTTGTGAAACACATTACACATACGGCCGTGTGCATGTAGCCTTATATTGAGAATAGCATTAGCACTAGTAAATTTTCTATAGTAAGTATGGCACTATTGTATTTACTTTGGGGTACATTTATTAAGACCGGCGTTTTAGACGCCAGTCTTAATAAAGCCCTAAGCCAGTGGTGTTCCGCAGAAGTTATGAAGAGGCACCAGCCTCTCCATAACTTCGGCGCATCCAGCACCAGTTCTAATTGTAAGACAGGTTCCTAGCTGTCTTACATTTAGACCTTTTTCTACGCTCAAAACAGGCATAGAAAATAGTAAATGAGACAGGCCTGCCGGCCCGTCCCCCTCCTTGCCCCCACCCATGCCACGACCACAATTTTAGACCTGGTGTGAGCGGGGAGAAGTCGCAGATTGCGGAACAAATAGCTGTTGCACCACAATCTGCGCCTGAAATAAGCCTAATTTATGTGTATTTCAGAATGATAAATAACCCCATTTGTTATAACAAATGTGTGTTTGCAGAGTGCTATCGCATTGTTTGTTTTTGCTTATGTTCCAAATGTGGTGCAAATCAGTCCAGTGGTTAGCCCGTGCATAAGGCCTCATGCGCCCGACCGTTGTTGTGGTCCACATCCGAGCCACAGTTTTTGCGGCTCGTGTGCGGACCCATTCACTTCAATGGGGCCGCAAAAGATGCAGACAGCACTCCATGTGCTGTCCGCATCCGTTGCTCCGTTCCGTGGCCCCGCAAAAAAAATGGCTGAGTTTTTATGGAAACCTGGTGTAAAACTGTGTGTATGTTAAGACTGAAGGACCTGAAAGCTTCTATTGGCCAATAAGGGTCATGTGACCATGTATATAGCAGTTATAGCAGGCTATGAGTGAAGAATCTGCGGATTCCGGGTCCGCAATTCCGATTACGAAAAAAATTGAACATGTCCTATTCTTGTCCACAATTGCGGACAAGAAAAGGCATTTTCTATGAGAATGCCGGCGATGTGCGGGCCGCGAAATGCGGAACGCACATCGCCGATGTCCGTGTTTTGCGGATCCACAGATCCGTGGATCTGCAAAACACACACGGTTGTGTGAATGGACCCTTTCCGTTTCCTTTCCGTTTATCCGTATGCCATATACAGTATACAGTAATTACATAGAAAAAATTGAGCTGGGCATAACATTTTCAATAGATGGTTCTGCAGAAAGGGAACGGATACGGAAGACATACGGATACATTTCCGTATGTGTTCCGTTTTTTTTGCGGACCCATTGACTTGAATGGAGCCAAGCACTGTGATTTGCGGACAAGAATAGGACATGTTCTGTCTTTTCACGGTACGGAAATACGGAAATACTGAAATGGAATGCACATGGAGACACTTCCGTTTTTTTTTGCTGAACCATTGAAATGAATGGTTCAGTATATGTACCGCATACTGAACTAAAAAAACGGACAGTATACTGAATGCAAAATACTGTCGTGTGCATGAGCCCTTTCTCTTCACACAGAATAACCTTCTCCTGTGCAGGCTAGAACATGCAGAGAGCTATCTCTGAAAGAAAGAGAACCATCTCGCTGGTGCCACCTTCTGCATGTTACAGGCATTAGGCAAACTCCTGCCTTCTATAGGGAAAGACAAATAGGATTAATTGGCAATAGCTTTTCATCATCTACAAGCAGCCTAGAGGAGAGTCTCTGAATGGACTATAAATGTCTGAAAATAGAATACCCTTTTAATCCCTTGATAATGGAGCGATTTTCCGTTGCGTTTTCATTTTTTGCTCCCTGCCTTCTTGGAGTCCTTTTTCTGTTCACATAGCCGTATGAGGATTTGTTTTTTGCAGGACAAGTTGTATTTCTAATGGCACCATTTAATATTGCTTAGAATTTAGCGGGAAGCTGGAAAAAAATTCCAAATGTGATGGAACTGGAAAAAAAATGCAATTCTGACCCAGTTTTATGAGTTTTGTTTTTATGGCGTTCACTATGTGGTAAAACTGACTTGTGCTCTTCCTTCTTCAGGTCAGTATGATTATGTGATACCACATCTGCATAATAAATATCTTTTTATTGCCATATTCTGACCCCTATAACGTTTTGGTAGTTATGTCATTTTGGGGTGTGTATGACTTTTTGATCACTTTTTATTCACATTTTTGTAGGAGGTGATGCAACCAACAAAAAAAGCAAATCGGTCATTTTGCCATTTTCCCATTTCGCTGTTTGCCATACAAGATAAAAAAAATTATATTTCAATGGTAGGGGCATTTTTGTACACGGCATTGACCATTGTTTATTTTTATTTTGGTGAAAGGGGGGTGTTATGAATTTAGTATTTTTAAAAACATTTATTAAATTTTTTACACTTTTTAATAGTTCCGCTAGCAAACTTGAATAAGCAATCATCAGATTGCTTCTCTCATAGACCCCAATGCTTTAGCACTGGGGTCTATGAGACTTACGCTATGTTCCTATGGAGCCCTGCCATAGACACGATCTCCATAGGAACCTATGTTGTAGCCTCGTATCATTTATGAGGATCGAGGCTGTCGCATACACCATCCAGCGCCCTCGTTCCTCACTGGGGGAGCCCGAAACATCAGCGTGTGCTTCTGGGTTATTTGCACTTCCAAATGCCGTGGTCACATTTGACTACAGCATCTTAGGGGTTAAATGTCCGTGATGGGCATTACTGCAGATTGCGGACATGTGTGAAACAGCAGTTAGCTGTTTGCTATGACGCCCGCGCCATCTTTAAAGCCCCGACATGTGATGTACTATTACGTCACATTTCGTGAAGGCGATAAGGTCAGATTTAGTGGAATGTTGTAGAGCTTTCCACCTAGTTTTGTTCCATCCCCATATAGATATGGTGCACAGGAGTTGAAGCTGTTTCGATATATATTATTTTCATATAAAATGTAATAAGCAGTGTCGTACATTGAAAATGCTAATGTGCACCTTTAAAATGAACGGATGCTGATTGTCATCTTATTTTCTCATGGTGCGCGATTATGTAATTTTGCATTGCTGATCATTTTCCACTCTCTCTCCCTCATTCTCTCTTGCTGTTTACTGAAAGTAAAATGCAGAAGGCAAGTCAGATTGCAGACGCCTACCCCTTGCTACAAAGCACACGTATGACTTAACTGAGCCCATGGCATACAGATGCCAGACTTCTGTCACTCTGCGCCGTTCTCTGCTTCCTACTTTCAATGATATGAATGTATTTTGAAAATAGATTATATTACACCTTTACTAACAATTTGGAAATAAAAAAGATTGCACATAAAGGGTTAACCTAGCATGTGCTGAAAGCGCCCACTGTTCAGCCGATTTGGTGCTGTGTACTTTACTTGCCACATCTCTTTACGTCCTCTTTACTTGCCTCATCTCAGACAATTGAAGAATATATCTATTGACTCCTCATAAGCAAGTACGAGTAGATCGGCTCCATGATCGATGGTGAGATGAGCTATAGACCCCTGAACCCTCTTGCAATCAATGGTAGATGTGGGGAAACAGACACCATAACAGTCAGGCTTTTGGCTGATCCTGACAAAACAGACATCTAATCTTCATGGCCAGACTTAAAAGCAGTGGTGTACCACCAATGGAGGCAGACCACAGCTGCTATGTGGCTCCTAGAGGATGGGGGCCCACGGTTGAAAAAAAGCCCCACCCATTATAACATTTAATACAGTCTCCAGTCCAGAGTCCTTGTCATTAGTGCAGGCCGGAGCCTCAGAAAGCTAAAGGGCCTGTGATGTTGTCATCACTAGTAGAGTTGAGCGGACACCTGGATGTTCGGGTTCGAGAAGTTCGGCCGAACTTCCCGAAAATGTTTGGGTTCGGGATCCAAACCCGATCCGAACTTCGTCCCGAACCCGAACCCCATTGAAGTCAATGGGGACCCGAACTTTTCGGCACTAAAAAGGCTGTAAAACAGTCCAGGAAAGGGCTAGAGGGCTGCAAAAGGCAGCAACATGTAGGTAAATCCCCTGCAAACAAATGTGGATAGGGAAATGAATTAAAATAAAAATTAAATAAATAAAAATTAACCAAAATCAATTGGAGAGAGGTCCCATAGCAGAGAATCTGGCTTCACGTCACTGGATCCACTGTCGGCCACCCAATTGACTAATGCCTGTACCTGCTCAGGCCTTACCATCCTTAGAACGGCATTGGGCCCCACCATATATCGCTGTAAATTCTGGCGGCTACTGGGACCTGAGGTAGTTGGTACACTAGGACGTGTGGATGTGGCAGAACGGCCACGTCCTCTCCCAGCACCAGAGGGTCCACTAACACCACCACGACCATGTCCACGTCCGCGTCCCTTACTAGATGTTTTCCTCATTGTTATCGTTCACCACAACAACAAAAATATTATTTGGCCCAATGTATTGTATTCAAATTCAGCTGAATATAAATTTGAGGCCTAGTATTTAGGCGCTGGGTGACAGGTATGGGTTTACTGACAGAATTAGACTTGGAAATGCACAGTAGCGTGTGTGTGAAGTTATTCTGAATGACCCTATGTGCACCTTGAATATTATATACCCTTTTAGGGATAGATTTCAAATAGCTCTGATACAGCAGAAACCACTAAATTAGGAAATTGCTAAATTGGGAATTGTATTTCAACCCAGAACAAAAAATGTGCTTTGACGGACACTAAATAACTTGCCAGCCACAACAGTACAGCAGTAATGACAGATTTAGCTGGATATAAATTTGAGGCCTAGTATTTAGGCGCTGGGTGACAGGTATAGATTTACTGACAGAATTAGACTTGGAAATGCACAGTAGCGTGTGTGTGAAGTTATTCTGAATGACCCTATGTGCACCTTGAATATTATATACCCTTTTAGGGATAGATTTCAAATAGCTCTGATACAGCAGAAACCACTAAATTAGGAAATTGCTAAATTGGGAATTGTATTTCAACCCAGAACAAAAAATGTGCTTTGACGGACACTAAATAACTTGCCCAGCCACAACAGTACAGCAGTAACGACAGATTTAGCGGGATATAAATTTGAGTCCTAGTATTTAGGCGCTGGGTGACAGGTATAGATTTACTGACAGAATTAGACTTGGAAATGCACAGTAGCGTGTGTGTGAAGTTATTCAGAATGATCCTATCAGCACATTGATTCTGATATACCCTTTTAGGGATGTATTTAAAGTAGGCCTGATACAGCAGAAACCACTAAATTAGGAAATTGCTAAATTGGGAATTGTATTTCAACCCAGAACAAAAACTGTGCTTTGACGGACACTAAATAACTTGCCCATCCACAACAGTACAGCAGTAACGACAGATTTAGCGGGATATAAATTTGAGTCCTAGTATTTAGGCGCTGGGTGACAGGTATAGATTTACTGACAGAATTAGACTTGGAAATGCACAGTAGCATGTGTGTGAAGTTATTCTGAATGACCCTATGTGCACCTTGAATATTATATACCCTTTTAGGGATAGATTTCAAATAGCTCTGATACAGCAGAAACCACTAAATTAGGAAATTGCTAAATTGGGAATTGTATTTCAACCCAGAACAAAAAATGTGCTTTGACGGACACTAAATAACTTGCCAGCCACAACAGTACAGCAGTAATGACAGATTTAGCTGGATATAAATTTGAGGCCTAGTATTTAGGCGCTGGGTGACAGGTATAGATTTACTGACAGAATTAGACTTGGAAATGCACAGTAGCGTGTGTGTGAAGTTATTCTGAATGACCCTATGTGCACCTTGAATATTATATACCCTTTTAGGGATAGATTTCAAATAGCTCTGATACAGCAGAAACCACTAAATTAGGAAATTGCTAAATTGGGAATTGTATTTCAACCCAGAACAAAAAATGTGCTTTGACGGACACTAAATAACTTGCCCAGCCACAACAGTACAGCAGTAACGACAGATTTAGCGGGATATAAATTTGAGTCCTAGTATTTAGGCGCTGGGTGACAGGTATAGATTTACTGACAGAATTAGACTTGGAAATGCACAGTAGCGTGTGTGTGAAGTTATTCAGAATGATCCTATCAGCACATTGATTCTGATATACCCTTTTAGGGATGTATTTAAAGTAGGCCTGATACAGCAGAAACCACTAAATTAGGAAATTGCTAAATTGGGAATTGTATTTCAACCCAGAACAAAAACTGTGCTTTGACGGACACTAAATAACTTGCCCATCCACAACAGTACAGCAGTAACGACAGATTTAGCGGGATATAAATTTGAGTCCTAGTATTTAGGCGCTGGGTGACAGGTATAGATTTACTGACAGAATTAGACTTGGAAATGCACAGTAGCATGTGTGTGAAGTTATTCTGAATGACCCTATGTGCACCTTGAATATTATATACCCTTTTAGGGATAGTATTTCAAAGTAGCTCTGATACAGCAGAAACCACTAAATTAGGAAATTGCTAAATTGGGAATTGTATTTCAACCCAGAACAAAAACTGTGCTTTGACGGACACTAAATAACTTGCCCAGCCACAACAGTACAGCAGTAACGACAGATTTAGCTGGATATAAACTTGAGTCCTAGTATTTAGGCGCTGGGTGACAGGTATACGTTTACTGACAGAATTAGACTGGGATATGGCCAAAAAATAACCACACTATTGATGGTTAAATGCACTTGGTGTGACAGCTTCACCAACCACACTACTGAGGGTTAAATGCACTTGGTGACAGGCGCAGCTTGCCCCTGATGTAGTATATGGCCAAAAAATAAACAGACTATTGCTGGTTAAATGCACTTGGTGTGACAGCTTGACCAACCACACTACTGAGGGTTAAATACACTTGGTGACAGGCGCAGCTTGCCCCTGATGTAGTATATGGCCAAAAAATAAACAGACTATTGCTGGTTAAATGCACTTGGTGTGACAGCTTGACCAACCGCACTACTGAGGGTTAAATGCACTTGGTGACAGGCGCAGCTTGCCCCTGATGTAGTATATGGCCAAAAAATAAACAGACTATTGCTGGTTAAATGCACTTGGTGTGACGGCTTGACCAACCACACTACTGAGGGTTAAATGCACTTGGTGACAGGCGCAGCTTGCCCCTGATGTAGTATATGGCCAAAAAATAAACAGACTATTGCTGGTTAAATGCACTTGGTGTGACAGCTTCACCCTGATGTAGGCTTTAGCCAAAAAACAACCACACCATTGAGGGTTAAATGCACTTGGTGACAGGCGCAGCTTGCCCCTGATGTAGTATATGGCCAAAAAATAAACAGACTATTGCTGGTTAAATGCACTTGGTGTGACAGCTTCACCCTGATGTAGGCTTTAGCCAAAAAACAACCACACCATTGAGGGTTAAATGCACTTGGTGACAGGCGCAGCTTGCCCCTGATGTAGTATATGGCCAAAAAATAAACAGACTATTGCTGGTTAAATGCACTTGGTGTGACAGCTTCACCCTGATGTAGGCTTTAGCCAAAAAACAACCACACCATTGAGGGTTAAATGCACTTGGTCGCAGCTTGTGCTGGCACACCACAAGACACAAAATGTCCGCCGATCACCCCAGAAAAAAGTGACTGACAAACGGTCTGGGCAGCCTAAAGACTGTGAGCAATTGAGTATCAGCAGCCCAATGATCCACAGCTGCAGATCGATCACTGGATGGAGTCTTTTGGAGGAGTTAATCAGCCTAATCTCGCCCTACTGTCGCAGCTGCAACCTCTCCCTACGCTAATCAGAGCAGAGTGACGGGCGGCGCTATGTGACTCCAGCTTAAATAGAGGCTGGGTCACATGGTGCTCTGGCCAATCACAGCCATGCCAATAGTAGGCATGGCTGTGACGGCCTCTTGGGGCAAGTAGTATGACGCTTGTTGATTGGCTGCTTTGCAGCCTTTCAAAAAGCGACAAGAAAGTGATGAACACCGAACCCGAACCCGGACTTTTACGAAAATGTCCGGGTTCGGGTCCGTGTCACGGACACCCCAAAATTTGGTACGAACCCGAACTATACAGTTCGGGTTCGCTCATCCCTAATCACTAGTCCTGCATCTTGTAGTAAAGTGCAAGTGTGTAGTTCCCAGGTTAAGAAGGTACAGCTGCCAGGACCTGTAATGACATCATCCTCATCATCACAGGTCTTGTATCGTCAAGTAAAGGAACTGCCCAGAGAATGGTGTAGTTCTCAGGTTAGGAAGGTGCAGCTGCCAGATCCGGTAAAAACATCATCACAGGTTCTTCAACCCCTGACAGCATGGAGAAGAACTACAAGACAAGAGGAGCTCTCCACTGAGTCTTGAATGGAGTGGGTAAAAGTAGGTGCTCCCCTTTTCTCTTCATGTGCCCCTTATTCCTTTTTTAACTCAGAAGTAGTACCTCATGCCTCATTGATTCTCATACCTCAGTGGTGTTACATTATACATTATAACTGAGAGGTATCTGGTATCTCATTCATATATAGTACTGTAGACAGCTACAAACCCCAATACCTCATGTACTTCATATAGTGAACATAATGTATAATTGACCACATATACCTGTACCCACTGCATGTATTATGCCTTCTACCTCACGTATTATTACTCTACTGTATATACTATATACCTGTAAACACTTCATCTATTATACCTCATAACTCACATATCGGTACTCTACTGTATATACTATATACCTGTATACACTGCATCTATTATACCTGGTACTTTACATATCAGTACTCTGCTGTATATACTATATACTTTTACACACTGCATCTATTATACTTCGTACCTTACATATCAGTACACTGCTGTATTGTCACTGTCCCTCCCATGACAGAGGTGAGAAGATCGGAGAGACTGGCGGCACATGAGGGTATATTACAGTCTCTCTGTTTTCTCCTTGTAGTGTTGTTGTTTGGTAATGATCACACCTCTTGTCAGGTGCAGCTTGTAGTCATTATTGAGGCCCTATTTAGTTCTGAATAACACTGCTTACCACGCGGTTGATATTTTCGGTTGAGCTGGTGTGTTGTTCCTTTGGATCTCCCGCTCCTCCATTCTGCTTAGGGCTAACTACATTTAGTCTTGCATTTTGTTGTTCGCTTGTGTGTGTTGTTGTCTAGGCCTCAGGGAGACGCTGGTTCCTTAATCTGGGAAGGAACCAGTAGTCTCATTCCCTGCCACCATTCCTAGGGACTTCTTGGGTCTTCAGGACCTAGGTTCTAGTGTATGAGTATTTCCACCTTTAGGGTCTACTCATACTGGCAGGAGTCAGGGAAAGGTCTAGGGATTCCTAGGAGGTCACCATCCTTCTCCCTTAGCTTTGAGGCCTAGACTTCGGTCTATTCCTTCTGTGTGTCATTTGGTGTTATCCCCTCCCTATTACTCGTGACATGTATATACTATATACCTGTACACACTGCATCTATTATACCTTGTACCACTCACATCAGTACTCTGCAATATATACTATATAGACAAATGAAAACAGAAAAAAGGGGGAGTTACTCCAATCCAAGGGGATCACAAAGAGTCCCAAAGGAAAGCTCCGACAGGAAGGGAAAAATGAGGAGGAAAAAGGTAAAGGTTATGGGTAGGCAGCTATAGCGGGAGTTTGACAACAGTCAACTACCAGAAACAACATGCTAGAAAGACATACTGTGTCGGTCACAGTAGTGGCCGAGATCCATAGATAAATGTGAACCAGAACCAGAAGGAACTGACAAACACACAGTATAAAATAATTAAGTAAGAAGAACATATGTGATAAGTGAGTGCTTATTATATTTTATGGCTTTTTTATGGCGATTTTATGTTTTATACGAGTTTTATCTGCATGGCCTTATGCTGATGCTTCCTATGCACTTTTGACTATTTGCTGCATTGTGGCATTAATTTCCTACCATTGCACTGGTGATATCTCAGCTGTTATCACATACGTTCTTCTTATTTATTTATTCTCTACTGTGTTTGTGTTTGTCAGTTCCTTCTGGTTCTGGGGAGTGGCGCTTAGCTATTCGCATTTATCTATGGATCTCGGCCACTGCTGTGACCGACACAGTATGTTTTTCTAGCGCATATATACTATATATCAGGGGTACTCAAGTAATTTTTGTAAAGGTGGACATACCTGAGTATGCTGTGGGATGAAGGTCTGAGCTGCAAAACATAAAAATATATAAGGAGGGCCAACACCATTGGCGTGTAGCGCTGCATTATTATAATTTTTTTTTTTTTTTTTTTACAATAATCCACACCTCCAAGCCCACATAATCTCCTTTCTGCTGACCAAACAGTAAGAATGTCCTTTCAGTGCCCCCTAACAATAATGATGCCCCTTTAATGGCCCTTAGACAGTATGATATCCCTTTCATGCTCCACAGAGTATGATACCCAAAAGTGCACCCTCACAGCAGGGTGATCCCTTGGTGCCCCCACACATTATGATGCTCCTTAGTCCCCCTGACACATTGCGATGCCTCCTTAGTTTCTCCACACAGAGTATGAATACCCTAAGTGCCCCCTCACAGTACTAATGCCCTATCTGTGCCCCTTCACAGTTTTAATGCCCTCTTTGTACCTCCTTCACAGTAATAATCCCCATTGTGCCCCCTTCGCAGTAATAATCCCCATTGTGCCCCCTTCGCAGTAATAATCCCCATTGTGCCCCCTTCGCAGTAATAATCCCCATTGTGCCCCCTTCATATTAATAATCCCCATTGTGCCTCCTTCAGAGTTATAATGCCCCTTAATAGTAGCAATGTCCATTGTACACCCTTCACAGTAATAATGCCCCCCCCCAGATAGTAATAATGCCCATTGTACCCCCTAATAGTAGTAATGCCCTCTGTACTAGTAATGCACATTGTGCCCCTTCACAGTAATAATGCCTTTTGTGCCCTCTTAATAATAGTAATGCCCTCTGTGCACTGTGCCCCCTTCAGAGTAGTAATGCCCTCTGTGCACTGTGCCCCCTCCATAGTAGAAATGCCCATTGGGCCCCCTTCACATTAGCAATGCCCTCTGTGCCCCCTCCATAGTAGAAATTCCCATTGCGCCCCCTTCACATTGGCAATGCCCATTGTGCGCCCTTCATAGTAGAAATGCCCATTTTGCCCCCTCCATAGTAGAAATACCCATTGTGCCCCTTCACATTAGCAATGCCCATCGTGGCCCCTCCATAGTAGAAATACCCATTGTGCCCCCATCACATTAGCAATGCCCATTGTGCCCCCTCCAGAGTAGAAATGCCCATTGTGCCCCCTCCAGCGAATAAATACCCACTGTGCCATCTCCAGAGAAGAAATGCCAATTTTGCCCCTTCCAGAGTAGAAATGTCCATTGTGTTCCCTTCACATTAGCAATGCCCACTGTGCCCCCTCCAGAGTAGAAATGCCCATTGTGTCCCCTCCATAGTAGAAATGCCCATTGTGCCCCCTTCACATTAGCAATGCCCATTGTGCCCCTCCATAGTAAAAATACCCATTGTGCCCCCTTCACATTAGCAATGCCCATTGTGCCCCCTCCAGAGTAGAAATGCCCATTGTGCCCCCTTCAGGGAAGAAATACCCACTGTGCCCTCTCCAGAGAAGAAATGCCAATTTTGCCCCTTCCAGAGTAAAAATGTCCATTGTATCAAATTAGATTTCATGCTATCTTTCACATACAGGGCCTCCCCTCCCCCTTCTCTATCTTTCCTGTATAAAGAGAACCCTGGTATTGTTATATCCCAGTCATTACTCCCATTGAACCACGTCTCAGTAACAGCCACTAAATCTATATTCTCAGATGCCATTATAACCTCAAGTTCATTGATCTTATTCCCTAAACTGTGAGCATTTGTAGACAAGAATCTGAGCTTGTCATTTCTTAACCTTTGTGCTACTGGCATCTTCTGGCATTGTTCCGGGGGGCATTTGGACTGCTGGATTATCACTCTTTTGCCCCCCTTTCCTAGTTTAAATGCTCCTTAGCAAATACTTGAAACTGTTCACTGAGGACATTCGTTCCCTTGAGAGAAAGATGCAAACCATCTTTCTTGTACAGTTCTTTTCCATTCCAACGAGAGCTAACATGAGACACAAAGCCAAACCCTTGTTCAGACACCATTCACCAAGCCATACATTGAATTCCTTAATGCGCATCTTCCTGTCATGCTGAAGGTTATGCACAGGCAAAACTGCAGAGAATGAAACAGTTGATGCAACCTCCCGTATATCATTTCCAAGTGTGTGAAAAACTTCCTTCACCTTTGAAACCTCATTGCAAGCCAGATCATTTGTCCCAAGATGGACAATAACATCCACCTCCCTTTCCTGCTTTGCTTGCCTAACAATATTAAGGATCTGTCGTCTATCCCTGGTAACGGTAGCACCAAGGAGACATTTCACAACACCATTTTCCTCAAACTTCACACCTCTTATGATGGAATCGCCCACCAACAGCTGCTTACTATAAGTCCTTACATTCTCCTTTTTGTCTTTGGCTGCAGTCTTGCATACTTTAGGCATGGGTGATGATTGTTTCTCACCCACTGTGCTTGAGCCATCCTCCCTATTGCTCTTGCACTCTGAAAGTGCTGCAAATTAATTATGGAGAGCCATAAACTGTGGGACATGTCCTCTATCAACAACTCTCAGTCTACCAGAACCTGCAGTAACCCACTCCATTTCTAGGAGGCCTCTGTGGCAGTGGCATTGCAACGTTCTCAGCCTGAGTTTGTTTAACGGTTAATTTACAAATCTCAGATTTCAAAAATGCAATTTCCTGCTGCATTATGGAGAGCTGTCTACAGATCAGACAGCATCCAAACCTCTGAAGAGTGGAACCTGAAATAAAAGCACAACCATCCCTGCACAGAACCAGGTCTGCCATTTTAAAGAGGAGAAAGATTATAATTATAAACAAACAAATCTTACTTGTTTAGATTGTATCCACCTCGAGATTACCTCCTGAGTATCTCCTGAATATCTCCAATGCACTTATAAAAATCAGCACTTGGAAAAAGCAGCAAGCTATCAGTAGATTATATACTGCTTCTTATTGGCAGACTATATATATACTGCTTCCATCAACAGACTATATACTGTTTCCATCAGCAGACCATATACTGCTTCTTATCAGTAAATTATATTCTGCTTCTCATCGGCAGACTATATACTGCTTCCATCAGCAGACCATATACTGCTTCTTATCAGTAGATTATATACTGCTTCTCATTGGCAGACTATATACTGCTTCTTATCAGTAGATTATATACTGCGTCTCATCGGCAGACTATATACTGCTTCTATCAGCAGACTATATATTGCTTCTTATCAGTAGATTATATACTGCTTCTCATTGGCAGACTATATATATATATATACTGCTTCCATCAGCAGACTATATACTGCTTCTTATCAGTAGATTATATACTGCGATTCTCATCAGCAGACTATACATTGCTTCCATCAGCAGACTATATACTGCTTCTTATCAGTAGATTATATACTGCTTCTCATCAGCAGACTATATACTGCTTCTCATCAGCAGACTATATACTGCTTTCATCAGCAGACTATATACTGCTTCTTATCAGTAGATTATATACTGCTTCTCATCAGCAGACTATAAACTGCTTCCATCAGCAGACTATATACTGCTTCTTATCAGTAGATTATATACTGCTTCTCATTGGCAGACTATATATATATATATATATATATATATATACTGCTTCCATCAGCAGACTATATACTGCTTCTTATCAGTAGATTATATACTGCTTCTCGTCAGCAGACTATATACTGCTTCCATCAGCAGACTATACTGCTTCTTATCAGTAGACTATATACTGCTTCTCATCAGCAGACTATATACTGCTTCCATCAGCAGACTATATACTGCTTATATCAGTGGATTATATACTGCTTCTCATTGGCAGACTATATATATATATATACAGACGTGGACAAAATTGTTGGTACCCTTTGGTCAATGAAAGAAAAAGTCACAATGGTCACAGAAATAACTTTAATCTGACAAAAGTAATAATAAATTAAAATTCTATAAATGTTAACCAATGAAAGTCAGACATTGTTTTTCAACCATGCTTCAACAGAATTATGTAAAAAAATAAACTCATGAAACAGGCATGGACAAAAATGATGGTACCCCTAGAAAACACAGAACATAATGTGACCAAAGGGACATGTTAATTCAAGGTGTGTCCACTAATTAGCATCACAGGTGTCTACAACCTTGTAATCAGCCATTGGGCCTATATATATGGCTCCAGGTAATCACTGTGTTGTTTGGTGATATGGTGTGTACCACACTCGACATGGACCAGAGGAAGCAAAGGAAAGAGCTGTCTCAAGAGATCAGAAAGAAAATTATAGACAAGCATGTTAAAGGTAAAGGCTATAAGACCATCTCCAAGCAACTAGATGTTCCTGTGAGTACAGTTGCACATATTATTCATAAGTTTAAGATCCATGGGACTGTAGCCAACCTCCCTGGACGTGGCCGCAGGAGGAAAATTGATGACAAATCTAAGAGACGGATAATCCGAATGGTAACAAAAGAGCCTAGAAAGACTTCTAAAGAGATTCAAGGTGAACTTCATGCTCAAGGAACATCAGTGTCAGATCGCACCATCCGTCGTTGTTTGAGCCAAAGTGGACTACATGGGAGACGACCAAGGAGGACACCATTGTTGAAAACGAATCATAAAAAAGCAAGACTGGAATATGCCAAACTACATGTTGACAAGCCACAAAGCTTCTGGGAGAATGTCCTGTGGACAGATGAGACAAAAATCGAAGTTTTTGCCAAGGCACATCAGCTGTATGTTCACAGACGAAAAAATGAAGCATATCAAGAAAAGAACACTGTCCCTACTGTGAAACATGGAGGAGGCTCTGTTATGTTCTGGGGCTGCTTTGCTGCGTCTGGCACAGGGTGTCTTGAATCTGTGCAGGGTACAATGAAATCTCAAGACTATCAAGGAATTCTAGAGAGAAATGTACTAGCCAGTGTCAGAAAGCTTGGTCTCAGTCGCAGGTCATGGGTCTTGCAACAGGACAATGACCCAAAACACACCGCTAAAAACACCCAAGAATGGCTAAGAGGAAAAAATTGGACTATTCTAAAGTGGCCTTCTATGAGCCCTGACCTCAATCCTATTGAGCATCTTTGGAAGGAGCTGAAACATGCAGTCTGGAAAAGGCACCCTTCAAACCGGACACAACTGGAGCAGTTTGCTCATGAGGAGTGGGCCAAAATACCTGCTGAGAGGTGCAGATGTCTCATTGACAGTTACAGGAAGCGTTTGATTGCAGTGATTGCCTCAAAAGGTTGCGCAACAAAATATTAAGTTAGGGGTACCATCATTTTTGTCCATGCCTGTTTCATGAGTTTATTTTTTTACATAATTCTGTTGAAGCATGGTTGAAAAACAATGTCTGACTTTCATTGGTTAACATTTATAGAATTTTAATTTATTATTACTTTTGTCAGATTAAAGTTATTTCTGTGACCATTGTGACTTTTTCTTTCATTGACCAAAGGGTACCAACAATTTTGTCCACGTCTGTATATATATATATATACTGCTTCCATCAGCAGACTATATACTGCTTCTTATCAGTAGATGATATGCTGCTTCTCATTGGCAGGCTATATATATATATATACTGCTTCCATCAGCAGACTATATACTGCTTCTTATCATCAGATTATAGCCTACTGGAAGAGTTTTTTCATACTTCATTCCAGATGCCTCCAAAATGGTAGCACACTTTGAATATCTAATGGTAACTTATTTGATAAACATTTAGAATAGTCATGATGATTGATTATACACATGTTAAAGTCTAAGGGGAATGAATAATATTTTGACTATATAACTTGATTAACAGTGTTAATTAGTGATTCTTAGCACTTTTGCATATAGACTTGCAAGACCAACTGTGACTTGGCAAACCTTGCGAGTATAATTTATTCTAAGCAAGTGAAGGATCACATATTTTGATTTATATTATTTGTAGCTTAAAAAAACACACTTTCCAGTTAAATGGTGCCATCTGGAGGTGACATTATGGAAAACTCTATAACTGATTATATTATTATCCCTCTATAACAAACATAAATGAAATAGATGCAGACAGGAAGACACTATATTAAAATTAACAAATGAATAATTATAATGAACGTTAGGATACTTTCACACTTGCGGCAGAGGATTCCGGCAGGCAGTTCCGTCGCCGGAACTGCCTGCCGGATCCGTCAATACGCATGCAAACTGATGGCATTTGTCAGAAGGATCAGGATTCTGATCCGTATGACAAATGTATTGAAATGCCGCATCCGTCTCTCTGGTGTCATCCGGAAAAAAAATGATTTATTATTATAATGCCGGATACGGCATTAATGCATTGCAATGGGAAAAAATGCCAGCATTCCGGCAAGTGTTCCGGAATTTTGGACGGAGATAAAACTGTAGCATGCTGCGGTATTATCTCCGTCCTGAACAGTCAAAAAGACTGAACTGAAGACATCCTGATGCTTCCTGAACGGATTTCTCTCCATTCAGAATGCATTAGGATAAAACTGATCAGTTCTTTTCCAGTATAGAGCCCCTAGGACAGAACTCGGAAAAGAATAACGCTAGTGTGAAAGTACCCTTAGCTGAATTGATTTGTAATTTCCATTTGTCTCACTCTAAAGCTTACTAACAGGGGCGTAACTACCATAGCGGCAGGCCATGCGACTGCTATGGGGCCCAGGGCAAGAGGGGGTCCAGCTGGGATCATCCCCTCTTTTACTGGAGGTAAAAACTTGGTCAGGACTCTACCCTCTAAAGAAACAACTTTTAGCAAATAAAGAAGTGGAAAAGTGGCCCAAGTGTCATTGAAAGGGGTTTAGGCAGAAACCCTTCTGTCCTGTGTGGGGGGCCTGGTTTGATCCTTGCTATGGGACCCTTGCTTCTCTATGTACGCCACTTCTTACTAAGTATTGTTTATGGGACTAAAGCCTTGGGCTCCATCAAAATTCTATGCCTACAGACCCCACTATCCCTCCATATGCATTCAAATTTAAGGAATTGCAGAATGCTCCATCAGATGCATTGCTAATGGCATGTGTCATACTGATAACAGCCACCCTATAGGTCTAGCACTTAAAATCCCTGATGATAACATCCGGAGAAGATTTATCCAGTCATACATGTGGTATTTTTGGGAAATAGTGTAGTATTCCCATGTCATATTACATGCCAGACATTCAAATGAATTGCTAACTATGTAATACATGATAGACTGGCTATGCTGTGTTACTTAGACGGGAACCCCTCACTCCTGAGACATCAATTTGCCCTATTAGGAAATTAAGCTTTTTTTTCTGGTAAGACAGGAGGAAGACAAGCTATTTTGGCAATTAATGCAAACGTGTGAAAATGTGTCACCAATTGACAATGGCCCAATAAACGTGACAGCATTAATGCACTTATAACACTGACAGTGAATTCAGTGCTTGCCATAATACCCTATATGAATGCCAGCTATATTGCCCCCAACTACCCTAGTCACAATGTCCTCATTAAAGGGATTATCCCATTACTAATGTAAAAAAAGAAAATCAGCCATCATATAGTACATGACAATCTCTAATAAAACCAGCCCTGTACCTCACATGGATCCAGAGATCTCCCCATTCATTGCTCTGCTAGATTTATATCAAGCTGACAGCTCAAGGGGAGTGTATTTTCTGCTGCAGCTCAGGGGACGTGTCCATGGTCTCCCTATCACAGCTCAGGGGGTGTGTCTATGTTTTCCCTATCACAGCTCAGGAGGCAGTTGAAAGATGAAACTGAGCATGTGCGGCCTTCTTAATGAGCCGGTCAAATAAATAAAAAATTAAAGGGGTTGTCCCATCATAGACAATGGGGGCATATCTCTAGAGACATCTAGAATGATGGTGGGGCAAAGTAGTGGAAGGCGCACTGTGCATGTGCAGCCAACCTCCATTCATTTCTATGAGGCCGTCAAAAATAGCCAAGCGCTGGCTCAGCTATTTCCATCGGCCCCATAGAAATTAATGGGAGCAGTGGCCACGCAAACACAGTGAGCACCCATTCACTTGTATGGGGAGAGAGCGCTTGGCGATGGCCAAAACCCGGAGTCCTCCAGCCACTGTCACTACCCGGGGTCCATGTATCAGACCTCCGGATCGCCCGGAATAAAACTACGAATAAACATATATGAGAATATCGGAAGTTTATTGCAAAGTAACCAGGGCAAGGAATAAAAACAAACAAGCTTAATGTACTGTGCAAGCTCAGTGGGTGGGAACCCATTGCGCCACTGACTAGCAATACTCTGGAGGGGCATATCTAAGCAACAGCCCCTGATGGTGGGGATAGATTTTGCCAGACGGTAGTTGCTAGAGGCGATTCCAGAGCATAAACTAGCCAATGACTGCAGGGACCAAAGGACAAAAGGTACCAGCAAGGCACCGACAGTACATAGAGCTAAGCATAACATAAACAAGGAGAAAAAGCAAGGAATCACTGATAAGCAATTACATACACTAGTAACAGGAACATTAAAGGAAACACAGGAAGCAAATACATACACTAGAAGCAGGAACATTCCCCCTCCAAGGAACGACAGACCCCCTTCCGGAGGAGCGAGGAAATAACAAAGCAAAGAGAGGTAATAACCTAACATAACAAAGCTAAGCAAAGACATAACAAAACATACAGGGTATGGCTAGGAACGAGGAAAGGCCGGAGAACGATAATGAAAAAGTAGGCAGAACCAAGAACGGAGATAGACAAACAAAGTCCCCAAGGGTCAACAGCATGGGGAAAAGCAAAACACAGAAAACAGAGCAGGACTGACCCAACACAAGGAAAGCAAACCCAGAACTGAGGAAAACACAGGCCTAAAAACTAATCCCATGAGTGCAGCAAGGAGGCCACACCCATGGAGCAGACAGGGAAGATTAACCCCAAACAAACCAGACAGGGGAGTTAGCCTAAATAGCACAAGAAAGAATCTGCAGCGAGGGAGCTGCAGTACGGGCGTTGCCGATGGCAACCAAACTAACACGGACAAAACCGAACACGAATACAAATATAAAATGAAGTCAAAGGGGTACAGAGGTACAAGAGCAGATGCACACGTGAAGCAGCAGCCAGCACGTTGCCGCTAGCAACCAGCCTGCACGTAGAGGTCCGCAGCCAGTACGTCAGGGGGGCAGCAGCCAGCCTACACAACCATACGTCATGGTGACAGCTACAGTTCCTCCATCAGGCACAATAACTAATGCCTTATTAGTGAAAGCCACAATACAGCCACCAGTTTTAACTTTAATGCCCCTAGGGAAGTCAAGATACCATATGCTAACCTGTTTCAGACACCTACAGTATTTCTGCAGCTAAGGGTCCATTCACACGTCCATAGTGTATTGCGGAACCACAATACACCCGGCTGGCACACCGGAGCCGCGGACCAGGAGATCGGGGCGCGCTCCGGAAATGTGGATGCGGACAGCACACAGTGTGCCGTCCACATCCATTCCTGCCTCATAGAGAATGAATGGGTCCACACCCGTTCCGAAGACTTGCGGAACGGGTGCGGACACATTAACGGATGTGTGAATGGACCCTAACAGAGGCCACTTATATGTAAATGATTGCTGTTTGCCCAGTTTTTTGCCCACCTGAAACCCACCTGCACAACATCTTAGAGGTTTGTAGTATTTTGCATACTGCAAAGATTCTATTAAAGGCCCCATATAGAGACATTCAGTAGATCCACCTCCCATTTCCACCCAAATTCCAGTATTCTGTTCCAGTATATGAATAGAATGCTGGAACCCCTTCATTATAATACCTTAAAAAAGAAAAAAAAAAAAACACTGGGGGCACTGATAGCGCAAGATCACATTCTTAAAAGCACATTTTGTTGTTACCTTTGTATGGACCTGATGAAGTCACTGTGACGAAATGCGTTGCCTAATAAAGTGTTATGCCCTTGAATTACTTCTCTCTGTACTACTTTCCTTGTTCAACTACATAGCAGTGCCCTTTCTCCAGCCATTTTCCCTCAACCTCTTAACTGTAATAGGGTTCATCAGGTTTCCGACAGGAATTCACACATTCTGCCTGACAAAATAGTGATGCAAAC
This sequence comes from Bufo gargarizans, assembly GCF_014858855.1. NCBI lineage: Eukaryota > Metazoa > Chordata > Amphibia > Anura > Bufonidae > Bufo > Bufo gargarizans. The sequence continues at coordinate 455,967,081 of NC_058082.1, forward strand.
AGGTTTTTTAGTTTTAGTTTTTTATCTTTTTGCTAGAATCTGCAATAGAGGATCCTCCTGGAACCTCTGCTGCAGATGTGAACCTAACATTAGACATCTTGGATGACATAATTTAAAGTGATTTGCTATGAGTGCTAGCATGTATATCTTGTGTTCTTTGCATTTGGCAAATGAAGCTACCTTTTCTTTTATCTATACTTTCTTGTATATGGTTTGAGTGAAGGTGAGGTTTATGCTTGCTCAGCTTTTTATAGTGGACTTTTCACTTGAATTGTTCATAAGCATGAGCAATACCAATGCTATTATTAATGCATTGTGCTTGAATGTCAAAGGAAGTCGATTTTCTCACCATTCTTTTAAAGAAGATGAATGACTAAAATTCCAGTAAAGCTTATTTCAGTTACCAACCAGACATACTTTATACAGAATAAAACTAGATTTCCTCCCCTGTGCTCAATAATATTTTTTTGTGACATTTTTATATGTGCTTAAAGGCAGCAGCACATTTATTTAGAACAATATTCAGCATTTATGAATATGTTCTGGGGAGGTGAAATTGTGCCTCTATGGAAAATGTGATATTAAAATAGTAACCATTTGGAAAAGTCATTCCTGCTGTTACCAAATGGTCAGTATCATAGCATATTACATCAGACAGTGTAACAAATTTACAACACTTATAAACCTATTAAAAATATATTGCTGGACAAAATAAAAAAAGCTCATTGTTTGTAACCAAGTGTCTTGACTACCTAAAGCGTTCTGAGTTATAATGTTCCTACTATTTTACTGTTGTAGAGTATGTGCAGCTCCTTTATATAGATGAATATCATGCTGCTTATGGTAACATAAATCCTCAGACCTCCGAGTCAGCTCTCTCTGCTCTACCCCTCCTTTCTCTTAATGTTAGAGATAGCAGCAGGAACAGGGATCCCGCAGGTTGTGTATATGTGTAGAAAATAAATACAGCCCCTAAAGCAGACGTTTGGGGTGAAAGGGGATAACACACTCCTCATGTTGAGGGGGTAAACATATATTCCTTTCATTACTTAAAAGACTAATCATAATGACTGTATATATGCTGTGTATATTGTAAATGTGCAATGTCACAATTTTTGTATGTTTTGTGTATGAATTAATGTTGTAGTATTATTTACTGTCATTAGATGTCACTGTTATAATGGGCATGTATAAAGCTGTCTTTCCTGGAAGTGGACAGACTGTGGCCAAACCACATGGTATGCAGTGGCTCTCTGTTATGAGCCAAGAGACTGAATCCAGAATGGATTAATGCAGCAATTAATAGAAATAGGGCTGGATAAAAAGGGAAACTTGGAGCAGTCAGCTCCTTAGAGATCTTACAGGGATAAAGTGGGTGCAGTCGGTTCCATTGTAGCCATTAAGAGAGGCAGCTGTGGAGAGAAGAGGTGATGGTGCAAGACAATAATAATTTAAGCATAGTGATTGTTGCGTGAATGGCAGACAGTATGTCTTTCTTTTGTTATTTTACAATCTAGTGTACTTACTATCTTGTATTGTATGTTGCTCTGGCTGCTCAAGAGTGAGGGCCCCCTGTGTACAGTAGCAGGAAAAGGTACATTGGCTTAGCTAACTAAGCTAAGACACTGGTGTTCACAGGTACACAGATTTGACATAATTCATGGGGAATGTGAACTAGCCACATGCAATGCCAGACCATTCTGCTGAACTATGTAAAAACTATGAAAAATAACTATTACAAAAGGTTGTACCCTGAAAAAAGACACTTTTTATGTACCGTATTTTTCACCCTATAAGACGCACCGGCCCATAAGACACACCTAGGCTTTAGGGGAGGACAGTAAGAAAAAAATATTTTTCATTAGACGTCAGGTCAGACCAGCAGTTAGACCCCCCAATGTTAATTAGAACTCAGCTGACAGGCCCAATCAGACCCCCAATGTTAATGACCCCCAATAATACCTCAGATAAGAGCCCCAATCTAAATAAGACCCTCATTCAGAGCTCAGATCAGCCCCATGCCTCCTATCATCAGACCCCATGCCTCTTATTAGCCCCCATGCCTCTTATTAGCCCCATGCCTCCTACCAGCCCTCAAACCTCTTATCAGCCCCCATCCTCTTATCAGCTCCCATGCTTCTTATCATCAGCCCCCATGCCTCCTATTATCAGCCCCCATGCTTCCTATCATCAGCCCCCATGCCTGCTATCATCAGCCCCCATGCCTCCTATCAGCCCCCTTACCTCCAATCAGCCCCCATGCCTCCTATCATCAGCCCCCATGCCTCCTATCCAGCCCCATGCCTCCTATCAGCCCTCATACCTCTTATCAGCCCCCAGCCTCTTATCAGCTCCCATGCTTCTTATCATCAGCCCCCATGCCTCCTATTATCAGCCCCCATGCTTCCTATCATCAGCCCCCATGCTTCCTATCATCAGCCCCCATGCTTCCTATCATCAGCCCCCATGCCTGCTATCATCAGCCCCCATGCCTGCTATCATCAGCCCCCATGCCTCCTATCATCAGCCCCCATGCCTCCTATCATCAGCCCCCATGCCTCCTATCATCAGCCCCCATGCCTCCTATCATCAGCCCCCATGCCTCTTATCAGCCCCATGCCACTCATCATCTTCTAGAGCATGTACACAGGAGCAGGCATGTGTGAAGACTTAGAGGCAGAGCAGGTATGTGTGGCAGGAAAGAATGCTCTACCCCTCATCTGCCTGCTCCCATGCTCCCATCAACGTCTCCCTGCAAATCTGCCAGCCGCCCTGACAAGGATGATCGAAATTATGGGGCGAAAAATGCGGTAATTGGTGGGTCCGTCACAAGACTTCAAAGAGTGGAGCGCATTTTGGATTTTGGCGGCCTATTTTTCTATTGCTGGTTCTATGGCACCGTACTGCCAGAAAACTGTTGTACAGCGCCAAAATGTTACAAGCCCCTTCAAAGTAATTTTTTATGTTATTCGCCTAAGGTATTCATCTTCGGGAAATTTGGACATTTTAAGTTTTTTTTTCTTTTTATTTTTGTGTGCATTTGTATATTTTACGCAGGAAAAAAAATTCTATACAAAATATAGCTAAAACAAATACCTAGATTTTTTAAATAAACATCTGTGTGTATGTTTGCATATTTTACACATACAAACTCCACTATACTATTGCTAAAACTAATAAATATATATAAATATAATGAAGTAGTCTAATTACTATTGCTAATACTAGTAACTATTACCATATCTTTTATATTTTTTAGCCTTTTTTTATTTCCTTTTTATTTATTTTTTATTTCCTTTTTTTAAGTGAATTAACCCCTTTCTGCCACAATGACTCCCCATAGACATTACTGTATTGTTGTCCGAACCCACCAAGAATGGCTCGTCCAACAGTTTAATGTATATGGGGAACTCCTGACTCCCCCTCGACAGATGATTAAAGGGAACCTGTCACCCAAAAATCGTCTATCAAGCTGTTTACAGTACCTTATAGTGCTGTGTCCTCGTTTCTTGATGCACTTTTTGTTCGTTTTGCCGCATGTCTGCTCATTCAGAAATCGTAGTTATATTCAGCTGCTGCCCCGTGCTTCAAGTCAGGCTTGAAGTCACGGGGGCAGCGGCCTCGGCGTCTTCCATGGCCCTCTCCCCGCCCCCTGCCTCTGTGACTGACACCCGAACATCCGAATCCGGGACCGCGCTCAACGGCCGCATGCGCAGTAAAGGGCGGCAGGAGCGCGGTCCCGGCTGCCGCGCGTACTACGCGCCGTCTTACTTTCGCCGCACTGCGCATGCGCCCGACATCCTGTATCAAACGCGCCCGCGCCCGGCATCTGGGCGCGGGCGCGTTTGATACAGGATGTCGGGCGCATGCGCAGTGCGGCGAAAGTAAGACGGCGCGTAGTACGCGCGGCAGCCGGGACCGCGCTCCTGCCGCCCTTTACTGCGCATGCGGCCGTTGAGCGCGGTCCCGGATTCGGATGTTCGGGTGTCAGTCACAGAGGCAGGGGGCGGGGAGAGGGCCATGGAAGACGCCGAGGCCGCTGCCCCCGTGACTTCAAGCCTGACTTGAAGCACGGGGCAGCAGCTGAATATAACTACGATTTCTGAATGAGCAGACATGCGGCAAAACGAACAAAAAGTGCATCAAGAAACGAGGACACAGCACTATAAGGTACTGTAAACAGCTTGATAGACGATTTTTGGGTGACAGGTTCCCTTTAAGGATCAAACAAAATAAATATTTTAACCCATTTCTTTTGTGCTCCTGTGACATAAGCCATCTGCAGCAACCTTCTCCCTATTGAATACACATACACGTACAGCTGAGCTGATAGGAGTATAACAGTGTTGTGAGGGAATTGGGAGAGAAAGCTTTTGGCCAAACGGTCTTTCTTCCAACAGCTATTGAATGTGTATGTCCGCATTTAGTGCCAACTGCTTTGTCTCTTTCACAGTGAAAGTTATCAGAAGCTTTCTGACATCTTGATTGGTAAACCTTATCTTTTTACTGCTGAGAGCTAATAAACATCCATTTAAGCTGAACTTTTATCAACTTGATAAGGATTCAGCTTAAAGGCTATGTACACCTTTGGGGTAATTTTTATCATTACATTGTACTCATTTTGAGCTAAAAATCATTTTTTCGGTTGGTCTTTATTAAAAATATGGAGTCCTTTTCTCTGTACAGAGCTTAGATGCTCTACTAGCAGGATCTGAATTTTCTCTCCACTCCGTCAGGCAGGGAGCTGACAGGTTCCTTATCTCTACTCTCAGACCTTATAGACACTCATCAAAGCTCAATCCTTAACTTACTGATAAGAACATGTTTTAAATAAGTGTTTAGGACCTCTTAGTAATTTAAAGATAAGGTTTATTAGATGAAGAGCACAAAGTAAAAGTAGGATGCACATCGCTAGAAAAACAGTTTAACCCTTTGTGACAGACTAAATAAAAAAATTATCTTTAGCCCCAAATGAGTAAAAGGCAATCGTAACAAAAAATGGTTCCCAAAAGTGTACATAGCCTATAATAGAGTTTTTATAAGTTCTTGGACATGAAGACATAAGGGATACATACCGAGCTGTGGAACAGCTTCTCAGACAGATATTACTGTCAAGGTGAGATCAGTCTGTAGTATATGAAAAGCTGCATGGTGCAGAGGACAAATGGTTAAAAATGTTTCATAAGGAATAGGATCTATTGGAAAATAAGTGCTACGCTATTGTCACGGCCATGGTCATGGTCGTGACTCTTAAACCGCAAGCTGTTGCCTGCGGTTTGTATTTAGGTGTTCAACCACAGGTGAGGGCCGCTAGTGTGCTGCCTCACTTGTGGTTGCCGCGGGCAACAAGTTATGTTGTATTGTCGCAGTAGATCAGCCTGAGCTGTTGCTAGGCAGCTTGCTGCAATCTGCATGCGGTTGCACTTGGCAACTTGGTTTGTATGTGTGCACTTTCCTTGTCTGGTGTGCACGGGGTTTATTTGTGTGTATTCGACTACTTGGGCCTATAAAGCCTCAGTGTATAGTGCAGGTCAGAGGGGTGCTTCAGCCATGCTTTGCTGGAGACACCCTCCTGGTAATTCCACCGGCCAGTGGGGGCCACCCTTGTGGTCATACTGTCACGGCTGAGGACGGGGAAAATCCTCAGCCGTGCGATGCCCAGAGATGTTAAGGCTGCTCGGCCAGGACGACAGAATAGGGAGCAGGTCATCTCCTAACACATCCCTAAACCGTCTCTAACTCCTAGCTGCATGGGCCGACCTTGAAGGTAGGGGGGCCCATGCCCAGGAACCTCGGATCCCTACTCACCCTCCGACCGGTCCCTGAACTAGGAGTGAGGGTAAGACGACCTGTTCCTTCTGGACACGGAGGAACAGGAGTCTCACTGGCCAAGCTGCAATGAATGGGGAACAAATGCAACATACAGATATGGCAGGTGTACTAAAGCAGATCCAAGCCTACCTGCCACAGCCACGCTGACTGGAACCCGTGCATGACAACTGATGTCCACAAAACACTAAGGGACACAGCACACAAGACATATCACACAGGTAACCAGGACATCCATACACTGCAAAGAATAGGCATGACACACAAACACATCCACAGAACATTGTGTATAAAAATATATAAAAATAATTTTATGACCACAAGGGTGGCCCCCACTGGCAGGTTGAATTACCAGGAGGGTGTCTCCAGCAAAGCATGGCTGAAGCACCCCTCTGACCTGCACTATACACTGAGGCTTTATAGGCCCAAGTAGTCGAATACACACAAATAAACCCCGTGCACACCAGACAAGGAAAGTGCACACATACAAACCAAGTTGCCAAGTGCAACCGCATGCAGATTGCAGCAAGCTGCCTAGCAACAGCTCAGGCTGATCTACTGCGACAATACAACATAACTTGTTGCCCGCGGCAACCACAAGTGAGGCAGCACACTAGCGGCCCTCACCTGTGGTTGAACACCTAAATACAAACCGCAGGCAACAGCTTGCGGTTCAAGAGTCACGACCATGACCATGGCCGTGACAGCTATAATAAAAAATACTCTCAAAGGTCCCCCTAGCGTTTAGTTTGATTTATTTTATTCACTTATACAGTGCCAAAATATCCTGCAGATCTATACATAGATTGTTATTGCTTACAGTCTAAATTCCAAATGTTTTTTTCTTCTTTGGTATGTGTGAGTAAACTTGAGGAAACCAGCACAAACATTGAGAAAATATACTTAGTTCATACAGATGTTGTCCTTGGTCAGATTTGAGCCCAGGACCTCAGCGCTGCAAGGCAACAAATGGTACCAACTGAGCCACTATGCTGCATTTCGTTGTCTCATGTTGCCATTTTTAACTATTATTACACTATTAGTTTAGTTCAAATTATTTTATCTGAACAGTAACAAACCAGGTAAAGATATTTTTCCACCTAAAATACTTGCAAAAAAGTAAAGTAAGAAAGAAATGAGCAAGTATTGAAACAGTTTAGAGTAGGGCTGCAACGATTAATCGATGTAATCGATTATATTCGATAACTGGATTCGTTGTCGACGAATCCAGTTATCGAATAATCGCCGATTCGTTGCTATGCGGGCGGGCGGTCGCTGCATCTTTATTTTACCTTTTTACAATGACGCTCCTGTAACAGCCAGGCAGAGCGGACGGCGGCGTAACGTCACTCACTCACGTGACACGCCTGCTCCGCCTCCTTCATTCATGAAGTGGGCGGAGCAGGTGCGTCACGTGAGTGACGTTACGCCGCCGTCCGCTCTGCCTGGCTGTTACAGGAGCGTCATTGTAAAAAGGTAAAATAAAGATGCAGTGATTAGTCCGACTTATAAGCATTGGGGCCGGGGCTGTTATGGGGAGGGGGGTCTGTCTATGGCACTGCTATGGGGAGGGGGGAGGATCTGTCTATGGCACTGCTATGGGGAGGGGGCTCTGTGTATAGCACTGCTATGGGAAGGGGGATCTGTGCACTGTTATGAGGAAAGGGATCTGTGCACTGTTATGCCCATAACAGTGCACATATCCCCCTCTCCATAACAGCGCCACCCACAGATCCCCCTCTCCATAACAGCGCCATCCACAGTTCCCCCTCTCCATAACAGCGCCACCCACAGATCTCCCTCTCCATAACTGCGCCGCCCACAGATCCCCCTCTCCATAACTGCGCCACCCACAGATCCCCCTCTCCATAACTACGCCGTCCACAGATCCCCCTCTCCATAACAGCGCCGCCCACAGATCCCCCTCTCCATAACTGCGCCGCCCACAGATCCCCCTCTCCATAACTGCGCCACCCACAGATCCCCCTCTCCATAACTGCGCCACCCACAGATCCCCCTCTCCATAACTGCGCCACCCACAGATCCCCCTCTCCATAACTGCGCCACCCACAGATCCCCCTCTCCATAACTGCGCCACCCACAGATCCCTCTCTCCATAACTACGCCGTCCACAGATCCCCCTCTCTATAACTATGCCGTCCACAGATCCCCCTCTCCATAACAGCGCCATCCACAGATCCCCCTCTCCATAACTACGCCGTCCACAGATCCCCCTCTCCATAACTACGCCGTCCACAGATCCCCCTCTCCATAACTACGCCGTCCACAGATCCCCCATAATAGTGTCGTCCACAGATCCCCCATAATAGTGTCGTCCACAGATCCCCCATAAGTGTCGTCCACAGATCCCCCATAATAGTGTCGTCCACAGATCCCCCATAATAGTGTCGTCCACAGATCCCCCATAATAGTGTCGTCCACAGATCCCCCTTAATAGTGTCGTCCACAGATCCCCCATAATAGTGTCATCCACAATTTGTTTTAATATGGCCTTTGAACATCATTTTTCTAGTAAGATCATATAAACCTCTCTGTTTTGTAATTTTGTCGTTTTTCCCGATTAATCGATTAATCGTAGAAATTAATCGGCAACTAATCGATTATTCAAATAATCGTTAGCTGCAGCCCTAGTTTAGAGTCTCCCTTCAGAAGTAGAATCCAGTGTCGCTTCCCTGGCAGACAAGGCGTCTGTCTCACTGTTACAAGGTCAAACAAGGTGGAAGAGAAAACTGACATTCCTCTATAAATGCCTAGTGGGATGTATAATTGTACATAATTCAAAAACTTGGGCATACAGAGAGAAGCATACAGGTCAGGAAAATATTGTGCATTTTATCTGTGTAATGAGGGTTCATACTCCTTGAGACAACAGCGACTTCAAGCTGTGGTCCTATTTCAGACCTCTACAACAGTGCAAATTAAACCAAGAGAAGGAAAAGAAAGCAATCTAGTAACACTATTTCATCCCTGCGGAGTAAAATATATGGTGTGGAAAACCTTATCACAGATTGTTTCAAAAGTCTGCAAAGTGTTTAAAGCAAGAAAATGAGAGGGTATATGTGATATCAAACGAATTTTAGAAATTCTCTAAATATTTATATTCAAAAGAACTGTAAAGAATGACTCGAAGAAGATACATCGGACCAATTATTTCTGAACCTCAGCTTCAGTGGCGTACCTCCAATAGAGGCAGACCACGCAGCTGCTATGGGGCCCCTGGGGGAAGGGGGCCCGCAGTGGAGGATAGGCCCCGCCCACTAATTACACTTGTATGGCTACCTGAGAAAGTAAGAGGTGGAGAAGGACCTTTGGTGATGTCATCAACCATGTGACCAGTGCAGGAAGCCAATGAATAGCAGAGCAGCAGAAGTCTAAAGGACCTTTGGTGATGTCATCAACCATGTGACCAGTGCAGGAAGCCAATGAATAGCAGAGCAGCAGAAGTCTAAAGGACCTTTGGTGATGTCATCAACCATGTGACCAGTGCAGAAAGCCAATAAATAGCAGAGCAGAAGTCTAAAGGACCTTTGGTGATGTCATCATCGTGTGACCAGTGCATAGGACTGGTGAAAGACCTGTGGCATATCACTGTGAGGGGGCGGAGCTTCTGTGTGGTGCCTGCTGGAGGAGAGGTTAGTGGTGTTCTGGGATAACCCATAACATCCTAGAAAAGCTGGGAGTTGTAGTTTTGTCGTATTATATGTTTCTCAATGTAATTTAAACGTATGCCCTAGTACAGGCTGGTAATGCTGGGAGTTGTAGTTCTCTCTTATACCCCCTGGAATGTATACTAATGCCCCATAATAAGTCTGGCCATACTGGGGGTTATAGTTATTTATTTTTAAAGCTCTTACCTGGTACAACTAGATGATGTCCTATAATCTGGACATGCTGAGAGTTGTAGTTCTCTTTTCTTAGGCTGGATTCTCATCACAGTTTAGTTTTCCGTTTTGCATGCAGGACTTTTTTCTGTCTAAAATAACGGATCTCCGACAGAAATGGCATAAACGGATGCCAAATGTGCAGAACTGATGCTTGAAATACAGGATCATTTTTTTTCTTTATTTTTCTGTTCATCTGACGGATCAGAAGAACTGAAAACTAAACGGTGATATGAACCCGGCCTAATACTCTGTGTAATGTCTGCTTGTATCTGATCATAACAGCCTGGACATGCTGGAAATTGTAGTTCTCTCCACTTTCACCTCTCCCTGTGTTGCTCCCTAATTTCCAATAATAATCTGGTGATGATGAGACTTGTAGTTCCCTTGTCACTATTATAATGTTCTGCAGCAGCTGAGGTGTGTATTACTTGTTCACTTCTGTGCTGGTGACGGTCGCTGTTCTGCTGTCATAGGAGCAAATCAACGAAAATCACTGCAGTTCCGGATCTTGCACTTCATGGACGACAACACCTGACGGTTCCCGCTGACTATGATGAGATGTCAGGTTTCCATCTTCCAGGCTATAAAATTGTGTCCAGCATTTATGACCTGATCCACGAATGAGGCCCCAACACAGATGTGAACGAAGCTTTATATGTTCTGCAGCAGCTGAGGTATGCATTAGGAGGTTCTGACAGTTCATAAGGCAAGGGGGGATATGGTGGCACTGGTATACTATTATGCCAGCACCACCATAGCCCACCCCCCCCATGAGCTGTGCCTGTGTGCTGCTTATAGTGGACAGTGCCCTCAGACAATGAATGGGGACAATCAAAAGTGTTTTTTTTTCCGGTATTGAGACCCTATGACGGATCTCAATACCGGAAAATAGAAATGCAAGTGTGAAAGTAGCTCCTAATGTCTACACGGCTGCAACTGCTGGGGGTATGGCAGGGGAGAAGCCAGGGCAGGTGGTGGGATGGGCAAGTGGATGGAGTTAGTGGGGCCCCAATAAGATTCTTGCTATGGGGCCCAATGATTTCTATGTACGCCCCTGTTTCTAACATTTAGAAATAGCTATGATTCGAGGACTTCTTATACATAAAAGTTGCATTTGTTGTGTATATGAAAGTTACATTTGTTCTCATCCTCGCTGGAAATTGTTTGTGACTAGAATTAGAGGAGGGGCTCCTAGACATTAACATGTTGAAAAATAATTCTACAATTGTTTGTATATGACTTGTTATCTACTGCTTAGCTACAACTATCTGCGAAAAATGCTTGTTGGCAGGTGAGGAATAAAAATGTATTTTTTAGAAAAATATGGTATCCTACTATCCACCAATAAGCGTACCAACATTATAATTTTATGCATAAATCAGCAGTACATAAGAATACATCAATAAGCCATAACATAAATACCACCTACTTAATAATTACCTCTCTAGTGCCATCAAAAGTGCTCAGGGCCCTTCTAGATATGGACTAGACAGGACCTTTGCAGGTGTGCTTCACACTGAATCCACAAGGGAGCTGCTCTAAAGGCTCGATCTCTAGCCCTTATCTCAGAACTTCTGACAACTTATAATCATGAATTTAAGCTGAATTCCTCTCGAAACTATAAGAAGTTATCTATAATCAGTGCTTATGAGCTGTTAGGAAAGTATAGATAAGTGCTACAATCGAGCCATCAGAGGAGCTCCCTGACTGATTCAATGTGAAGCAGAGTGCCTTTTTATTCTAGTCTGCACATACACTGAAATAGAAACCTGGAGAAAAAAAACTGTTAAACATTTTTAACCACTTCCAGCCGGCCATTTGCCCCCCTTCCTGACCAGGCCTAATTTTGCAAATCTTACATGTGTCACTTTATGTGGTAATAACTTTGGAACGCTTTTACTTATCTAAGCCATTCAGAGACTGTTTTCTTGTGACACATTGTACTTCATCTTAATGGTAAATTTTATTTAATATGTTTTACCTTTATTCATTAAAAAATATCCAAAGTTAACGAAAATTTGAAAGAATTCACTGTTTTCTAAATTTTAATCTCTTTGTTTTTAAGACAGATAGTGAAGCCTCATAAAATATTCATTAATTAACATTCCTCATATGTCTACTTCATGTTGGCATCATTTTGGTAATGTATTTTAATTTTTTTAGGACGTTGGAAGGTTTAGAACTTTAGAACCAATTTTCGATTTTTTTTTTCACTATTGATTTCTCCTGTAACTGGGGCTGACATAGTAGCCCCAGTTACAGGGGAAATATACCCCCGAGAGAGGCTGTACAGCATTATACTATGCTGTACAGCCTCAGTGCAGGGCTGATTGAGGTCTATGGAAGACCCAACAGCTCCTGCACTCTCCCGGCCCGGCGGTCACATGACCACCTGGCCGGGACAGGAAGCGGCACATTGCTTTCTTGCTGAATACACAGAGCTAATTCAGCGCTGTGTATACAGCGATCTAGAAGGCAGGGACACCCAGGAACAGTCCCTGCCTTCTCTCTGGGGTGCCCTGCTGTCACTGACAGCGGGCCCCCTGCTCAGCAGCTGCATGATTAGCATGCAGCTGCCATCTCTGAAAAGACATTCAGAAACGTCCGATCAGAGATAAACCCGACCGCTCAGGATGTTTATAGTCAATGGGCGGTCGGGAAGTGGTTAATAAAGACCAGATGAAAAATTATTTTAGCCCAAAATGAGTAGAATGGAATAATTTTAAAAAATTACCCACAAAGGTGTCCATAGCCTTTAAGTCCTGTACATTGAAAGGGGTGGACCCACTCCTGGTTTGACTACTGATGCAAAATACTGAGTGTGAAACTTAAAATTATTCAAATATAAAAAAGTATATATCTCTTTCTCACTGGAAACTCCAACTCAGTAAGGGCAAAAATGGTACCAGAAAGAGCATATCTAAATAGAAATTGTGGAAGGAAAAATAGTACATATAAGAGAAGGCATGCCAAGAGATAGAAAAATACCCATCATAAACTATGCAGATGAGAGGCATGTAATTTCTGGCAGGACTACATACGTCTACAGTTGCATAAAGAGTGAATAAATAAATAATGCTGCCTTAAAAGCTATGTACACCTTCAAAGGTATTATTTTTATTTATTTTTCTGATTGCATTTTACTTATTTTGGCTAAAAATAATTATATTTTTTTCAATTGGTCTTTATTTAGCTTTATTGAGCTGTTCTGTTACAAAGCGTTAACTGTTTAGCTAGCTGTGTGAATCAGACTTTTTACTTTCACATTGTGCTGGTCAATAACCCTATCCCAATCTCTAATTTACTGAGAGATCATAAACACACATGTATTACTGCACATAATAGTCCAAGATCATGGTGACAGATTCCCTTTAACAATATAATCTCTTAGGCACAGCATCAGGTTGGTGTTTGTTTAAGTATATGTCACCACCAGACATCTGAGAAGCTCTGACAGACGTTCTTCAGAACCTCCTCCTTGAGGTTCCTTTTGTTTTGCTTTCGTTTTCTCATCTCGTTAGCCTCGCTCAGCTGTCATGTAGTTGCACTGATTGCATCCCTTTAAATCCCTTCCCATACTGCATCACTTTGCGGTTTATACAACTTCCTGGAGTGTGTGCATGCTGGATGCTACTACTGAGTCTTCTACAGATAAGTTTTGTTCATTCATTTGTGTTTTCCTGTTTGCTGGATCCCAGGTGACCCTGACTCCCTCCGTATCAAGTGTAGGGAGCCGGTGGTCGTGTTCTCTCACTATTATAGGGTGTTCAGGTGTTATACAGTCGAGGAACGAGGATATGCGATCATCTACCATTGAGATTTTTGCATAGGCTGAGCAGTTAGGGAGAGAGCCAGGTCTGTTGCAGGGCTCTCCCTTTGGTTCCTTAGTTTTGGATCTAGTCAGTCGGATCTTCATTTTGTGTCTTCTAGTTTTCTGTACACCTTCCGTGACAGTATAAATATGAAAGTGAACCTGTTACCATGAAAATGTAGTGTAAGCTACAGGAAGCATGTTGTAGAGCAATAGAAGCTGAGCAGATTGATATACAGTTTTTTGGGGAAAAGATTCAGTATAATTTCTGCTCATTCTGGGCTTTAAAGTCAAGGAGGCGGTCCTATCAGTTTTTGATAGCCTTCCCTCTATGACATACGTTATATACTTCAAAGCCCAGAATGAGCAGGAATTTAAACTTATAAATTACAAGTTTTACTGACTCTTTTTCTGCAAAACTATACTTCAATCTGCTCAGCTTCACCTGCTCTATGACAAGCTGCCCATAAATTAATTTGCCTTTTCATGGTGACAGGTTTCCTTTAAATGACCTTTTTAATCTTGTGATTCTAAGAGGGATTGTTTCCTGTGTGACACGTCTGGGGTACATATTTAGAATGCAGCTATTAGTAATTTTTTGTATCACTTGCATTAAAAGAACATCAAATATTTTTTTGTTTTGTAACCTTGATTTAATACTAATTTTTTATTTAAAAACATTTTTGTTTCTTCTCTTTTACAACCCTGTGAGGAATATGGATCATTATTTAATGGCAGCCATGATTTTTATCTGATTCACCTTGGCCAGTGTACATGCAAAATAAGTTCTCACTTCAACACTTGGCTTGTCAGATAGCAGAGGTAGTGAACTCCACAGGGGTCCTGGCTTCAAGCAAGCCACTTGTTTACAAATTCACATGTCCTCCAATCAGCCAGGAGCCAAGCTGGTGTATCAGGAACAATCTCTCAGCCCTTGCCCAGATCTATCATTTCCCCTTAGACATCATGAAACCGGCAATTTATTTTAAGGAATTATGAATCGCCCGGCCATCACAGGCACAAACCGGATCCATATTTGTGTCCCTGTGGCCACGATAAACAGGCCCGTGGTCATAGTCTGGTGGTAGGATGCCAGGGAAGAGAGATATACATATCTCCCCACAGACTAAATAATGGTACCATGCTTGGACTCTACTTGTAGCCAGAACCCAGGCGGATCTGTTGGTCCCAGAACCATCTCCCTGTGAACTTCTGGTCTGGAGCTATGAACCCTAAAGTGTTTTGTGGGTCCTTGAGCTGCCGGGATCAGCAGGGAGGGGGGTGCCCTTCCCAGAGGTTGGAAGCGCAGGGGACGGCTACAAGCGGGGGGTTCTTTTTCTGAAAGGGGGTCACATCGTGCCATGTGTTTGGAGAGACCTTGAAACTGCTGACATCACTGCCCCCACGTGACCGCAGCCAAGGACTATTCCACCATCATAATCCAAAGGAACATTCATCTACCCGGTAACTGACTTGTACTCTGTGTAATCCTATTTGTACCATACTACTTGTATTCGTAACCTCAGACCACTGTATAGATTCTTTGTATATAGTGTATTATCTAGTGTGCCCTTAAGGCGATTAAACATATAATTGAATCTTGTGCTGTCTTGTATCTCGATCCGTATTTTGGCCTAGTTATAAGCTACCGGGGGAAGCTGGTGGCAGATTTCCCGGGCTGAGGAAGCACTGTTTCACTGGGGCAGTGACCAGGTTCCCTCGGCTTGTTGCCTCTCTGTGCCCATGTGGACAGGAGGAGTCGGTGTAAACTTTACCAAGACTGACCTTACTCGCCCCTCCAGGAGGGAGTAATGTCACGCCTTGGTAACCAGTGACCATACCTTATCTTGTGAGCTCGACGTAGTTGACGTCAAGCGGGCACGAGGAGTGGTATTCCTTACAAACCCCAATTCCCATATTTTATTCACAATAGAACATAGAACACATATCAGATGTTGAAAATTAGACATTTTACCATTTCATGAAAAAAAATTACTGTATTTTTCACCCAATAAGAAGCACCTGCCCATAACACGCACCTAGGTTTTAAAGGAGGAAAATAAGAAAAAAAAAATTTCATTGGACCTCAGTTCAGACCCCCAATGTTAATCATACCTCAGTTCACAGCCCCAATCAGACTCAGAATGTTACTCAAACCTCAGGACAGATCCCAAATATTAATAAGTCCCCCAATCAGACATCAGATTAGACTTTCATATTAATAAGTCCCCCAATAAGGCCTCAGATCAGACCTCCATGTCAATGCCACCCAATCAGACCTCAGATTAGACCTCAATAAGTCCCCCAATTAGACCTCAGATCAAACCGCCATGTAAATGACCCCCAGTCAGACCTCCAAAAGCCCCCCAATCAGACCTCCATGTGAATGAGCCCCAATCAGATCTCTATAAGTCCCCTAATCAGATCTCAGATCAGACCTCCATTTGAATGACCACCATGCTCAGATCAGATGAAAAAACAAATCACCTCTCCTTACGCCAACTCTGCTCCTTTCATGCAGCACTCTTCTTCTTATTCTTGATGCGTGTTGTGACCCAAAGAGCGCAGCATGGGTTGCAAAGCGCAGATGTCCTTGCACTGTGCGCGGTCACAGCACAGTGAGCGACAAGACCAATAAGTGGTGAGTACAGAGCTCAGGAAGAGCTGCATTCACCACTTCCCGATCTTGCTGTCCTAATGAGCGGGCCCCTAATGGAAGCGGTCATTAGTATTCAGCCCATAAGATGCACTTATATTTTCCCCCCACTTTGGGGGGGGAGAAGTGTGTCTTATAGGGTGAAAAATACGATAACTCATGTAGAACATGACTGGTGTAGGAAGGAACAAGGGGTCGTCATTGATGGGCTTTATGTGTCACCGAGGTTCCTGACCTCAGTGAGGTAAGAGACTTTTTTTCCCCTGAAATGTCATTATTGCAGTCTGACACTTCAGCTGGATAGCATGGCTGTAAAGCTGATCCGGGACGGCTCTTACTGGGAGTAGCCAAAGTGCTGGGTGGGTGTTTACTCCCCACGTTCCAGGCTGGGTCTTATAAAAAGAAGTCAGCACTGTCAGGTGGGGTGGATTATCTTCCATATCACAGTGAAGCGGTGGAGTCTCTGTGTTTTGGGATCTGAAGATGTGTGCTATGCTAAAGGGCTGAGAGCCGCATGCTGGAAAACAGGCCCCTAAAGCCTGCTGGCTACCACTGATGAAAAACTGCTAACAAGGTGAATGTTTTGTTCTGTGGAGTTTCCATGGTGTGAACGAACACCAAGACTGTGAACTGTCATTTTGTTTTGCCTTCTCTGTGAATAAACACTGAACTGTTTAAGTTAAAGACTTTGTGGTTGCCTCTATACTGTGTCAGCTAACCTGCCTACCAGAGCAAACTCCCACAATTGGTGGAGGATGCGTGCAAATGCAGTGAGGTTGGCCTGAAGGCCAAAAGGTTTTTGTTTTTCCCGGGCACGGGTGTGTGTTCTATATTAAGCCGGCAAGTTTACAACCCGCGTCCACTGACAAAATGGAGGCGGTCATGAAAGCAGCAGCAGGAAACCAACCAGCTGCTATTACAGCATGTGATGGCATTACAAGCGGCAGGAGCATCTCCGAAACGTCCATGATGTCCAGAAAGCTGCCCCTGCAGACAACGTCGAGACCTATCTGGCAGTGTTCGAAAAGGTGGCTGTGAGGGAGAAGCTACCCCGAGACCAATGGGCTGAGTTTGTTGCTCCGTTCCTGGCATCCGGACCTCAGCAGGTGTTTTTTGACACCTTTTTTTAAAAGGTGAGATTCTGGCAAAACTGGGGGTGAATTTGTTTGTCCAGGCCCAGCGGGTGCATCAGTGGGAATTTAACCTGGCTGAACTCGCTAGACCGCAGTATTATTATCTGCTACACAGTTTGCAAAAATGGCTGCAGCCTGACATATTGACTCCCACTGCTATGTTGGATCGGCTGTTTGCGGATGTGTTTTGGAGGGCTTTGCCGTACCCTTTCCAGCACTGGATCGGCCAGGTGTCTCCGGATAATCCCTTGAAGATGGTCGACCTGGTGGAGTGCTACGAGGCCACCATAAATCTGCAGGGGGGTTCTTTTGGGAGGGGGCCAACTAAACCCCGGAAATCTCCACTCCCAACCCGGCGGCTGCTGCCATCCAAACCCGCCCGGGACGTAACCCCTGCAGACCCATCCCCGGTGGTCTGCTGGCGATGTCACAAGCCTGTCCCCATCAGGGTGAATCCATGGATACCAACTATGGCTACCGCTACTCATTGTATGCCAGGAAGCTGTGCGGAGGGAGCATATTGAACAGTTGAACACTGAACTGTTTAAGTTAAAGACTTTGTGGTTGCCTCTATACTGCGTCCGCTAACCTGCCTACCAGAGCGAATCCTCACACTAGGTATAAAAAGTCATGTGACAGTCACATGACTGGGTCTAAAAAAAAGAGAGGTAGAGAGGTAGAGTCTTATGGAAGCAAATATGAGCAGATGTTCACCAATCTACAAATAAAAACTGCTTCTGAAAATTGTGGCGATTCATTAATCTGGAAAAATCCATGTGTGCAAGAGACAAGGCTGACTGTCAATATTGAATGTTCATGATCTATGGGCCCTCAGGTGGCACTGCATTATAAACAGGCATGATTCTAAAGTAGAAATCACTTCATGGGCTCAGAAACACTTCCAGAAATCATTGTCTGTCAACACAGTTTGCTGTACAATCTACAAATGCTTAAAGGCTATGTACACCTTTGAGGCAATTATATTTATGATTGCATTTTACTCATTTTGGGCTAAAAATAAAAAATGTTCTACCTGTTGTGACATAGCAAGGGGTTTTGTTTGGGCAGGCAGGTATTTTCCTCCCAACATGGGCGGCTGGGCTGATTTCCAGCCAGATGAGATCAAATACTGAACAGGAGTTTAAGTGCCGGTCCGGGTTTTGGCAGCACCTGGCTGTCCTTTAAATAGGCAGCTGGGCTCAGCAGCTGAGTCTCTGTATTGGGATCTAAAGCATGGTGCTGTTCTGGAAGGCTGAGAGCCGCATGAGGACTGCACGCTGAGAAACAGGCCCCCCAAAGCCTGCTGTGAACTGCCGGGGATAAAACGGCTAGAAAGGTGACGTGACTGTTCTATGGACTTTGCATTGTGTGAATTTAACACCAAAACTGTATTAAGTCGTTTTTCTTTTGCCTTTTGTGTGAAATAAACACTGACATTTTGATTTACGAACTTGTTTTGCCTCTGTACTGCGTCTGCTTACCCTGCCTACCAGAGCAAATCCTCACACTGTGTAAAGCCTACTTTCACTTTCAGAGATAAGTAGAATGTTAGGTTAGCTGGCTGATAGGGCAGAGAGAAAGTATCCATAAACTCAAGCCCATGATGATTTTTCGCTCATATTGAGTACAATGCAATAATAAAAAAAAAATGCCCCCAAAGGTGTACATAGCCTTTAAAGCTGCATCATTCAAAGAAGCCATATGCCAGAATGATCCAGAAACACTGTCACCTACTCTGGGCCAAAGCTGATTTAAAATGGACTAAGGAAAAATGTAAAACTGTTCTACATAATCAGATGAATCAAAATTTTCTATTATTTTTGGAAACCACACATACTGTGTCTTGTGGACTCCATCGTGCAGTGTCACCCATCAAGTTCACAATTTGTTCTAGAGCAGTGGTGGAATCTCAATGAAATGGAAAAGGAGAGCCTACACTACTCACAAAAAGTTAGGGATATTTGACTTTCAGGTGCAATTTATGGAAAACATAAAAAGTTCATGTTATAGTGATAATGCTGAGGCATGGCATCCCTCTCTTCCTGAAGGGCAGCCCTCTGGTCATTGAGGTTCTGGCGTAGAGTTATGAGGCTCTATAGGACAACTCAGCTGATCCCATAGGTTTGCAATGGGATTCAAGTCTGGAGAATGTGCAGGCCACTCCATTTGAGGTACCCCAGTCTCCAGCAGCTGTTTCTTAATGACACAATGTGAGCTGGCACATTGTTGTCCATGAAGATGAAATTAGGCCTGTGTTGTTCATGCAGATGCACAATTACTGGATTAATGATGTTATTCAAGTAGTATGGATTTGTTACTATACCATTCAAAAAGTGTAGTACAGTTCTGTATTGACACACTGTAACACCACCACAACGCACCACCAAAGGCTCATCTAGTAACAACAGTGGTTGATGCATATTGCTCTCCTTGACATCTCCAACATCACTGGCAGCCATTATTTCTGCTCAGCGTGAATTGACTTTCATCAGTGAACAGCACTGAGGCCCACTGGTCCATTATCCAGTGTTGATGCTCCCTGGCCCATGCAAGACGATGATGCCTGTGCCTGGTGGTGTGGTCAGGTACCCTTGCAGGTCGTCTGGCATGCAGACCACTCTGACATAAATGGTTTTGAATGGTCTGACTTGACACCTGGGTGTCTCTCACCTCCATTAAATGTGCCTGTGGCATTCATCATCTGGTTCGGCAGGGCATTGTTCACAATCAAGTGGTCATCAGTGTGGGATGTGGCCAAAGGATGTCCACTTGTATGCCTTTCTGTGACTCTTCCAGTCTCTCTATTGCAACCTGCTGATGACACTCTGTGACACTCTAAGCTCAGAGGCCACTTCTGTCTAAGAAGCCTCGCAATAGTGAGGTACTGTTGATCAATTGTTAGATGTCGTCTTGTTCTAATTATGTCAAAATTTAAACAGCATGATGAGGAGGACTGTTTAAACACCAATTCTAATTTAACCAGGAAATTTATTGGGCGATTCATGGATGAAACACCTGTTGTGAATTTTGCCATTAAGCTCCTTGTTAGCAAATTGTGCAAAAAGTACTGAAATATTAAACAGTTGGACATGTGCATTCAAAAGTTTAGAGAAGGTCACATTAAGTTCACCTGTAAAGGTTAGAGAGGATTTTAGGGTTATCCTGAAATTTCAACCACAAACCAAATATCCCTAACTTTTTGGAAGTAGTGTATGGTGAAGCAACAACTGAGCAGAGATGAGAAAAAAAATATTATTATTTGGAGAATGAAAGGAAGACTTTTAGGACTTTATTTATTATTGATTTATTTGCATCTTGATAAATTTGGCAATCATTAATATTTGTTTAGTCCCACAGGTCCCAAGTTTGTTTTTCATAATTTATTTTATTAGCATTTTTATTAGTTAAGAGTATTCATTTTGCTTTCAAGTTGTCTGAGCAAAAATGGTATGCTTCACTATGAACAGTGTGCAATTAAGTGACAGCGGAAATAAAAAGTATTTTCAAATTGGTACCTAATTATATTGCAGTCAAAGTCATGAATAAATAACTTGTTCCTCACAAACAGTTTTTTCATACCTTATGTTCACTTACGATTAAAGTTGAATAAAATTAAAAACGCCTGTAAAGTCCCTTTTAAGAATGCAAGTCATACAACACAAACTCAGAGAACACAGCAAAGGAAATTAGATTCAAAATGGGTATTCCAGGTGTAGCAAGTTATCCTCTATCCACAGGATAACGGATAACTATTGTTGAGACCTCCACCGAACATGAGAATGGGAATCTCAAATCCTACAGGGTCCCTTAAATGAATGGAGCGGCAGGTCAAGCATACACACTGACACTCGATTAATCTCAAATTGTCTATGGTAGTTTTGGAAATAGCCGCATGGCAGTAGCAGCAGTGTGAATGCTCGATCTGCCAATTTTTTCATTTTGGGGGACCCTGCTGGGTATGAACGTCCCGTTGTTATAATTGGTAGGGGTCCTCAAAGTAGGCCTCCTTACCATCTAATAGCTATCCCTTATCCTGAGGATAATTTTCAATAGTTACAAATGCTAAAATGAGTTTAAAAAAAAGTAAAGAAAAAAGTAAAACTAATGTCATTAAAGGAGTTCTATGGTCTTGACATCTAGAGCTGATTTGAGCACTAAGAAGTAGATGCACTAAGACTAGTATTTAAATCCGCCATTCGCTGATTTAAGTGCTGATGCAAATTAATCTATATGTACAATGTACAGTGCCCTATGCCTTACCGAATTGCCGGTTATGCAATAAAAACATGTGCTAACTAATATATGTTATTAATGTACCTATTTCCATACCGTGCACCTTATATATGGTTTTAGCTGGTCTTATTATAAATTATACTTTATGTTTGAAATGGGGCTGCTATTTATTGTCATACAGAGTGGGTCACTATTATAAGTTACCACTGACATCCGCTGCTGATTGCGATGATTTACATGCAGCAATTGAGCACACAATTGTTGGGAAGGAAACCTTTCTTCCCCAAAAATTGCCTGCTCATTAGTGGAGATAAAGAGCTGCATTTACATGCAGCCATTACCTCCACAGTATGAGGGCGATGATGGCTGCTGCTATCACTCATCCTCATATAGCTGCATACAGTTCATCCCACAATACATGTCAACCAGAAGGGGTTAAACTAATTGTAATGTTAGACAAAAGGAACCTAATAATACTGTTATTTAACTTTAGCACTACAGTTATCTCAAGGCACCTTTACATGGGCCAATGAACGGGCAGTTATCGCAAAGTTGCATTCATAGGTAAAGGTACCACCTGACGAATATGCAAATGCTCATTTATCGGGTGAAAGCATCACTGGTGCACACTCCTAAATGATCATTTTTGGGTAGCAGATCATGCTGTCTAAACAGCAAACTGCTGCCTAAAGTCAATGAATATGTATGGGAACAAGTGACCACTGTAATGATTGCTGGCCCTCATACAGAGAAGATGATTGCTGCATATAAATGCAGCTCTCACTTTCTGTGATGAGCAGGCAAATATCGGGTATGATTGGATTATTTCCAATTATTGCCTTCTCTATCTGCCCATGTAGAGGGTCCTTTTGGAACACAATTGCCCATACAATTACTTGCATATTAGCAAGATTCTCAGTGACCTGACGTATGTCTTATTTTGGAGAATTGATAGATAGAATTGTGAAGGATTGGCTGATCTGTACATATAAAACACGAAAAGAAAAGTAACAACAGGAACCAAATGAACTCCATTATATACAAAATATATTAAATACTGCTTTAATATCATTATTATATCCTATAAAAGCATTTATATTTTAGATGGTTGACATGCCATAAACATCCCACCACTGGGATCTCCACCTGTAAGGCTACTTTCACACTAGCGTTATTTATTTCCAGCATTGAGTTACGTCCTAAGGGCTCAATATCGGAAAAGAACTGATCGGTTTTATCCTAATGCATTCTGAATGGAGAGAAATCCGTTCAGGATGCATCAGGATGTCTTCAGTTCAGTCTTTTTGCCTTTTCTGGACGAAGATGATACAGCAGCATGCTGCGGTTTTATCTCCATCCAAAATTTCGGTACACTTGACGGAATGCCAGATCCGGATTTTTTTCCCATTGAAATGCATTAATGCCGGCAAAACGGATCCGACATTGCAGTCAGACCGCAAAAAATGTGAAAATAAATAAATGCCGGATCCTTTTTCCGGATGACACCAGAGAGACGGATCCAGAATTTCAATGCATTTGTCAGACGGATCAGGATCTTGATCCGCCTGACAAATGTCATCAGTTTGCATACGTTTTGACGGTTCCGGCAGGAAGTTTCAGCGATGGAACTGCCTTCCGGAATCCTCTGCTGCAAGTGTGAAAGTACCCTAAGCAGAACAATGATCCTTTAACTTCTGTCTTATAAGCTGAGGATAAGAGGTGTCTGGGCATATGAATAGCCTCCTCATTGAAGTAAATAGAAGTATGCTTGCCTTTGCAGGTCTGCCCGAGAGTGGGGGTTTGCCAACCCTTTTAAGGTGCCCATACACATTAGACAGAAGCAGGTTTTGAACAATCATCTGGTGTTTGAACATTTTGCAGACACAGCCATACACATTTTAGTCCATATTGGCCATAACAATTCATGCTATGGTTTTAGTGGATACTATATCACCTAAATGGTGTGAGGAGGCTTATAGGCCAAACAACGCTCTTCTGGAACTCTGGGAAGAGGGTATGCAAATGAACTCTTAGTAAGCTCTGTCTCTAATGCCACCAGATGTAATGCAGCTATCCTATAAGTCAATGTTCAACCTTTTAAATGGACCTTGAGAAATGGCTTGGATAATAATTAAGCCACCACCTCACCTGAGACAAGGCATGTCTCAAGGCCTGTTTAAAAAGGCAAACTTTGACTTATAGGATAGCTACCTTACATCTGGTGGCATTAGAGGCAGAGCTTGCTAAGAGCTCATTTGCATATACTCTACCCAGAATTGCAGAGGAGCATTGTCTGGCTCCTCACACCATTTTGGTGTTCTCCATAAGGAAACATAGTAACACCAAATACTGATCTAGTCCTCTCAGCCAATTAAGTGCCTCTGCAATGGTGATGGATAATCATCCGAAAACAGCAGATGAGAGGCTGGTTTGATTATTATCCAAGTCATGTCTCTTGGCCTGTTTAAAAGGTTGAACATTGACTTATAAGATAGCTGCCTTACATCTGAGGGCATTAGAGGCAGAGGTTGCTAAAAGCTCATTCGCATACCATCTTCCCAGTTCATAATATTGGGTGACAGACTAAAGATCTTTGTGGGAATATCCTTTTAAAGCAAGCTCTTTTGTCTATGAATGTTTTCTCTTTGACTAAAGGCCTTCTATCCAAATGTTGGTCAAAAATTTCAAATATGGCCAACTACTTTTCAGATGATGATGGTCCATCATTAGTCAGCTAAAATTATCATTTGACAATTCACCAGATGAACAATAATTTTTGTTGAAATCCGTGCAATGAACCAACATTCATAGCTAATCCCTTCTGTTAAACAAAAAGAAAGGCATACAACACCCTTCAGTAAAGCCAAAAATCCATGTGCGCCCCTGCAGGAGCTGTGTCCAAATGGCTCCTTAGTGGAACAAAATAAAGAAATGGAGGCAACACCAATAAACCAGTGAAGAAAAAAAAATTCTTTTAGTGCATGTTGTGGCAGTCCAAATGCTTTTTAATCCCTTTTGTTAGCTATAGATTTACTGTGTATGACTATTACAGGTCACTGTTACTGTCAGGTCTAATTTATTGCTGTGGACTTAACCATGCAGTGCCCCAAGATTCAAGTAGTGGCACCATGACAGAGTGGGAAGGGTGGCAGCAGTGGCAATAACAGCGACAATAGTGGCCCCATGACAGAGTGGGGAGGGTGGCAGCAGTGGCAGTACCAGTGACAGTAGTGACCCCATGACAGAGTGGGGAGAGTGGTGGCAGCAGCAGTGGCAGTAACAGTGACAATCATGGCCCCATGACAGAGTGAGGCGGGTGGCAGCAACAGTCTTTACTTCTGACGGATAAAAAGAACAAAAAATAAATGGTGATGTCAACACGGACAAAAAGGGACAATAGTGGCCCCATAACAGAGAGGGCATGGGGGCCAACAGCAGTGGCAGTAACAGGGACAATAGTGACCCCATGACAGAGTGGGGAGGGGGGCAGCAGCAGTGGCATACAGCACAAGAAGGTGGTAGATCCCAGTAGTAGCAGAACCCAAAAACAACAGCGTGCATATCCTTTTAAAAATTTAACACGAAAAGCCCCATTGTAGGAATGGCAATAGTGGTAAGCAGGCGGATGGCAGTATCAGAATGGTGGAAACAGCATGTAGCCAGAAGTAACAGCCCATTTTGCTAAATATTCCGGTGTGGCAGCATATTAAAGTATGATCATAAGGAGCAGACTGATCTATTCTGTTGCATCAGGCACCTGCGTCTGGAAATCTGGGTTGATCCCTGCCTGATTCCTCTTTATGAAGGTTAGTCTCTCAACATTTTGGGAGAAGTTCTCTTAGAGGTAACAATGCCCCTTCCGCACTGAACACCCGCTCTGATGCCACATTACTGGCTGGGCAGGAAAGCATGCTCATGGCAAACTCGGCCAGTTGTGGGCACACTTCAAGTGTGCATTCCCAGTAGTCCAGGGGATCTTGGATTATGAGTGACAGGGTGCAGTCCAAGTTCAGATGGGTGGAAACATCACATATCAGGTGATATTGGAGAATATAATTTTGCCTTTGCAGCTCAAGGAGGGCGTGTTTTGCATGGTAAGAGTGGCTGAAGTGCATGTACAGTTTCTGGGAAATTTTTGACAGCTCTTGCAGTTCAGTGGAAGACTTGAGGAACCGGGAGACAATAAGATTGAAGATGTGCAACATGCGGGGCGCATGGGTCAGCCCTCCCTGACATAGCGCAGACATAATGTTTTTCCCCTTATCAGTAACCATGGTTCCTATCTCCAGTTGGCAAGGAGACAGCCAGTGTTCGATTTCTTTATCGATGATGTCGAGCAGTTCTTCCCCAAAGTGGCTTTGTTCACCAAGGCTGACCAGGTGCAGAATCGCATCACAACGCCTAGCTTTGCATAGGTGATATGCTGGAGGATCACTGTGAACTGTGCCTATAGGGAATGGTGAGCACAAGGTGGAGGATGAGGAGGCAGCGGAGGACATTGCCGCAGAAATCCCAGCATTACAACATTGAGGCAGCATTGCCATAACCTGGTCAAGTTGCTGGTGTGCCTAGGCAGGAGCCACATTTGCCCAGTGGGCTGTGAACGATATATATATTGTCCTTGGCCATAGTTATAAGTCAATACATCACCGCTGAGCATCAGAGCAATAGAGGACATTAAAGTTGATTGTCAAGGAATGACAGCTTCCATTCTGCTGATATTGTCGAGCCCTGACTGCTGGAGAGGGGGTGCCGGCCGGTGGGAGATGCAGAGGTTGCTGCATCAAACTGTAACACTAAATGATTGGCACGGTTTTCCCATGCCACTTTATGGAGACGCTCCATGTGTTAACGCAGAGTAGTCATGCAAATATTAGCACCCTGGCCGTGCTTCACTTTTTGCCTACATATCTTGCATACCGTCACGCTAACATCCCCCAGCAACTTGCTGAAAAAAATCATATATTAGATGGCCCTTTAATACTAAGGTACAGTAATTTTATGTATAAACTAACAAATTAACTGGGATTGTGGCAGCAGTTCAACAAGATACACACGGTGATTACACTTAATCTGCACTGTCCTTGCAGTCTCCCTATGCTCTCCCTATTCTCTCCATACAGTGTCTAAAAACTCTCTCTACAATCTCCCTACAATGTCTCTGCACTCTCCCTATACTCTCCCTATCCAATATTCTTCAATAAATAGCTTTCTGAAACACTGTCCCTAGCTCATAAGCGCTTGTCACCTATTTCCATAGGCTCAGCTCAAAGTGAAATGGCAGAGACCACTCGGGATGAGGCTTTTATAGGGCTGTGACATCACAGGGCATGGCTATCTGCTGATTGGCTGGCTGAACGGCATTATGGCTCATATAGCATTTCCAGGCTTCTTACTTTTACTTTGTAGCATGTGCAGCAGCCATTTTTGAAAAAAACGATTCCTTAACTCAGAGGACGAGGAAATTCAGATTCATGGCAAATCAAATTTTTCCTAAACTTCAGATTAAATTCCACTTTGGATGCTTCCATTTGCTGAACAATAATCTGTTCCAGTCTTATAGTTAACAATTACACTATTCTTATTGACGCCTTATGTACTGGTGAGTACAATGGGGGAGATTTATCAAACTGGTGTAAAGTAGAACTGGCTTAGTTGCCCATAGCAACCAATCAGATTCCACCTTTCATTTTCCAAAGGAGCTGTCAAAAATGAAAGGTGGCAACTAAGCCAGTTCTACTTTACACCAGTTTGATAAATCTCCCCCAATGACTTTTACACAACCCGTTCCTGAAACTTTCCT
Source organism: Bufo gargarizans (assembly GCF_014858855.1). Taxonomy (NCBI): domain Eukaryota; kingdom Metazoa; phylum Chordata; class Amphibia; order Anura; family Bufonidae; genus Bufo; species Bufo gargarizans. Next base: position 455,994,451 of record NC_058082.1, read on the forward strand.
GACCAATCACTAACCTCTTAGCATGCAAACAGCTGTGGATCACCTCAACAGTTCTGCTGATCTGAACGCTGATATTAATTCTTTAAAGGTCTGTGACTGACTGAAGAAACCTCTGAAGTTAACATAGGAAGCATAACCATAGCAATCTATATTATCTGCATCCTCCATGAGTTTCCTCCTTCCTCTCATAGCCAGAACATTTCTTCCCATTTACACATTACAAATTAATAGCATGCCGGACTTAGCATATTTCCTAATGACCACGAGAAAAGTTATGCACATAATTGTACGAGCCCGAGACATTTTGAGGCGTTTTACAAATGCCGTCCGGGATGTTTATGTTAATGATAGGCCATTACTTTACCCTATTTTTTATTCTTCTGATGGCAAAAGAAAATGTAGAAGCAACAAATGTTTCAGTGGCAAAACTGAAAAGTTCTTATAATTTTGGCAAAAGCTTTCTTGGACTTAATAAGTGTAATGCCTGCGTTGGAACCTCAGCCTGCAAGAAGTTCTTTAAGGAAGAGATCAGGTCAGAATTTTGTTGTATCAAAATGTGTTCATATTTGTGAGATAAATGCATAGATAGATAGATAGATAGATAGATAGATAATATATAGATAGATAGATAGATAGATAGATAGATAGATAGATAGATAGATAGAGAGATAGAAGATATATAAATTAGATAGATATTAGATACTATACATATATAAAGATAGATCTGTAATAGATAGATAGATATGAAATATATAGAAGATATATAAATTAGATAGATAGATAGATAGATACTATATAGAAAGATAGATCTGTGATAGATAGATATTATATATATATATATATATAGATAGGTAGATAGATAGATCTGTGAGATAGATAGATAGATAGATAGATAGATAGATAGATAGATAGATAGATAGATCTGTGAGATAGATAGATAGATAGATAGATAGATAGATAGAAGATATATAAATTATGTAGATATTAGATACTATATATATATATATATATATATATATATATATATATATATATATAAAGATAGATCTGTAATAGATAGAAAGATAGATAGATAGATATGAAATAGATAGAAGATATATAAATTAGATAGATATGAGATAGATAGATAGATAGATACTATATAGAAAGATAGATCTGTGATAGATAGATATTATATATATATATAGATAGGTAGATAGATAGATCTGTGAGATAGATAGATAGATATGATGTCATCTTGTACTGTGATATCACCCTGTGCATTATTCCTGTACTCTTACTATGCACATTATATCTGTTATGTGACATCATTGTGTCAGCTTTATTTTCCTGGGGCAGCACAATGTACAGTACTCCACTATCATGACATCACCATTTGCACCATACTTTGACAGTAGCATTGCTAGGTGTTTTTACTGTGATGATACTATGTGCATTATCACTATGCTGTAGCATCATTTTTCTTGCTTTTTGTTATTTTGTGCATTATCCTTGTTCTTTAGAAAAAAAATAGACATGGGATAGATCGCAGACCAAGAGAATAAGCTTTTCATGTTTTGAACTCAATTGGAGCTGTTTGTAGTCATCACATGAAAACCTTTCTTTTTCTGGTGGTTGTCAGTGAATATCCAGTTATGTCAGAACCTTCCAGCTCCTAATTTCCCAACACGAACTGTAGCTGGATATTTCAACTATCGCACTTCCTGCTATTAGGACATAAATTATAAGACAGAAATAGGTACTTGACATTGTAAATCTGGCATGGATCCCGTGTCAAAAATCTGCCAGCAACAGCGTGGAATCTGACTGCTGTTATTTTCAATGGGAGACCACTCTGTTCATGTGGAATAGGTTTAAAGCCACGGCCAAAACAACAGCACAGTCTCACTGAAAACAATGGGAGGCAGTTTCTGCGCCTTACTACATTGAAGTGATTAGTCCATACTCTATTGCAGTCAATGGGGAAAAGCTAAAACGAGCTAGCAGGTTTTTGTGCTTTTTGGTGTAGTTTTTGTCTCCAGCGACAGCTCGGCCAACTGAACTGGAATTGTGTTTTTACAGCGGACTTTAGACATGTGAACATACCCTTTGACTTTCCTTAAAGGGGTTGTGTCAATTCAGCAAGTGGCATTCATCATGTAGATAAAGTTAATACAAGCCACTTACTAATGTATTGTGATTATCGATATTACCTCCTCTGCTGGCTTGATTCATTTTTCCATCATACATTGCTAATTTCCATGGTTATGACCACCCTGCAATCCATCAGCGGTGGCCGTGCTTGCACACTGATGCTGTGAGGAGAACATGTTATCTAAAGTGCAATCCTTGTGATAATAGTAGGTGTAGAATTTGGTGCACAGTATATAGCACTATTGTTCTATTGCCCACAGAAGACCATTGCATTGATTAGTGTAATTTGTACGTGCAGCAGTATTTGTCCAGCCGATTCTCTGCATATTTGCCGGATTTCGCCGGATCTCTGCCAGTCCCATTAATATTTAATGGGGCGGGTGGGCATTCAGGCGGCATCTGGCTGGACCCAGAACAGCCTTCCAGAGCTTTCAAATGCTAGTGTAAAACTAGACTTACATGAGCATAACTATAGGCAGATCAGCCATAGCACTTACTACGGGCCCAAAGGCGGGGGGGGGGGGGTGGTTGGGCATTGACAATCACTTGCAATAAATATTGTACCTTTTTGCGGGGAATCAACATGCCAACTTTTGGGTATTGTGTGGGTTTTCTCTCTGACAGTTAAAACCAGTTAAAACCATTTAGTAACACATAACCTTTTCTTATCATCTCTTTTTTATTTTCTGAACATTATTATGGGGGCTGCCATCTTGCCTGAACAGCATTTAGAAAGAATTAGGAAAATTGCTTTACGGCAGCCCCATGACCCATAGACACAATGGTCAGCAGGGGACCTCAGTGACGCCTATGGGAGAGTTTTCTAGACATGTTCTATGACCTGTGCAGAGGTCATTGTACAAGGGAAGAATAGATAAGCTCTGACGATCACCTATTGTGAATGGTGGATCCTGTCTTATCTGTAGGGATGAGCGAACTCGAACTGTATAGTTCGGGTTCGTACCGAATTTTGGGGTGTCCGTGACACGGACCCGAACCCGGACATTTTCGTAAAAGTCCGGGTTCGGGTTCGGTGTTCGTCGCTTTCTTCGCGCTTTTGTGACGCTTTCTTGGCGCTTTTTGAAAGGCTGCAAAGCAGCCAATCAACAAGCGTCATACTACTTGCCCCAAGAGGCCATCACAGCCATGCCTACTATTGGCATGGCTGTGATTGGCCAGAGCACCATGTGACCCAGCCTCTATTTAAGCTGGAGTCACATAGCGCCGCCCGTCACTCTGCTCTGATTAGCGTAGGGAGAGGTTGCGGCTGCGACAGTAGGGCGAGATTAGGCAGATTAACTCCTCCAAAGGACTTGATTAACTGATCGATCTGCAGCTGTGGATCATTGAGCTGCTGATCCTCAATTGCTCACTGTTTTTAGGCTGCACAGACCGTTTGTCAGTCTCATTTTTCTGGGGTGATCGGCGGCCATTTTGTGTCTTGTGGTGCGCCAGCACAAGCTGCGACCAAGTGCATTTAACCCTCAATGGTGTGGTTGTTTTTTGGCTAAAGCCTACATCAGGGTGAAGCTGTCACACCAAGTGCATTTAACCAGCAATAGTCTGTTCATTTTTTGGCCATATACAAAATCAGGGGCAAGCTGCGCCTGTCACCAAGTGCATTTAACCCTCAATGGTGTGGTTGTTTTTTGGCTAAAGCCTACATCAGGGTGAAGCTGTCACACCAAGTGCATTTAACCAGCAATAGTCTGTTCATTTTTTGGCCATATACAAAATCAGGGGCAAGCTGCGCCTGTCACCAAGTGCATTTAACCCTCAATGGTGTGGTTGTTTTTTGGCTAAAGCCTACATCAGGGTGAAGCTGTCACACCAAGTGCATTTAACCAGCAATAGTCTGTTCATTTTTTGGCCATATACAAAATCAGGGGCAAGCTGCGCCTGTCACCAAGTGCATTTAACCCTCAATGGTGTGGTTGTTTTTTGGCTAAAGCCTACATCAGGGTGAAGCTGTCACACCAAGTGCATTTAACCAGCAATAGTCTGTTCATTTTTTGGCCATATCCCAGTCTAATTCTGTCACTAAATCCATACCGGTCACCCAGCGCCTAAATACTAGGCCTCAAATTTATATCCAGCTAAATCTGTCCCTAGTGCTGTAGCTGGGCGAGTTATTTAGTGTCCGTTCAAGCACATTTCTTGTTCTGGGTTGAAATACAATTCCCAATTTAGCAATTTCATAATTTAGTGGTTCCTGCTATATCAGAGCTATTTGAAATCTATCCCAAAAAGGGTATATAATATTGAAGGTGCACATTGGGTCATTCAGAATAACTTCACACACACCCGCTACTGTGTATTTCCAAGTCTAATTCTGTCACTAAACCCATACCTGTCACCCAGCGCCTAAATACTAGGCCTCAAATTTAAATCCCTCTAAATCTCTCGTTACCCACCGCTGTACTGTTGTTGCTGGGCAAGATATTTAGTGTCCGTCAAAGCACATTTTTTGTTCTGGGTTGAAGTACAATTCCCAATTTAGCAATTTCATAATTTAGTGGTTTCTGCTATATCAGAGCTATTTGAAATCTATCCCTAAAAGGGTATATAATATTGAAGGTGCACATAGGGTCATTCAGAATAACTTCACACACACGCTTCTGTGCATTTCCAAGTCTAATTCTGTCACTAAATCCATACCGGTGACCCAGCGCCTAAATACTAGGCCTCAAATTTAAATCCCTCTAAATCTCTCGTTACCCACCGCTGTACTGTTGTTGCTGGGCAAGATATTTAGTGTCCGTCAAAGCACATTTTTTGTTCTGGGTTGAAGTACAATTCCCAATTTAGCAATTTCATAATTTAGTGGTTTCTGCTATATCAGAGCTATTTGAAATCTATCCCTAAAAGGGTATATAATATTGAAGGTGCACATAGGGTCATTCAGAATAACTTCACACACGCTTCTGTGCATTTCCAAGTCTAATTCTGTCACTAAATCCATACCGGTGACCCAGCGCCTAAATACTAGGCCTCAAATTTAAATCCCTCTAAATCTCTCGTTACCCACCACTGTACTGTTGTTGCTGGGCAAGATATTTAGTGTCCGTCAAAGCACATTTTTTGTTCTGGGTTGAAGTACAATTCCCAATTTAGCAATTTCATAATTTAGTGGTTTCTGCTATATCAGAGCTATTTGAAATCTATCCCTAAAAGGGTATATAATATTGAAGGTGCACATAGGGTCATTCAGAATAACTTCACACACACGCTTCTGTGCATTTCCAAGTCTAATTCTGTCACTAAATCCATACCGGTGACCCAGCGCCTAAATACTAGGCCTCAAATTTAAATCCCTCTAAATCTCTCGTTACCCACCACTGTACTGTTGTTGCTGGGCAAGATATTTAGTGTCCGTCAAAGCACATTTTTTGTTCTGGGTTGAAGTACAATTCCCAATTTAGCAATTTCATAATTTAGTGGTTTCTGCTATATCAGAGCTATTTGAAATCTATCCCTAAAAGGGTATATAATATTGAAGGTGCACATAGGGTCATTCAGAATAACTTCACACACACGCTTCTGTGCATTTCCAAGTCTAATTCTGTCACTAAATCCATACCGGTGACCCAGCGCCTAAATACTAGGCCTCAAATTTAAATCCCTCTAAATCTCTCGTTACCCACCGCTGTACTGTTGTTGCTGGGCAAGATATTTAGTGTCCGTCAAAGCACATTTTTTGTTCTGGGTTGAAGTACAATTCCCAATTTAGCAATTTCATAATTTAGTGGTTTCTGCTATATCAGAGCTATTTGAAATCTATCCCTAAAAGGGTATATAATATTGAAGGTGCACATAGGGTCATTCAGAATAACTTCACACACACGCTTCTGTGCATTTCCAAGTCTAATTCTGTCACTAAATCCATACCGGTGACCCAGCGCCTAAATACTAGGCCTCAAATTTAAATCCCTCTAAATCTCTCGTTACCCACCGCTGTACTGTTGTTGCTGGGCAAGATATTTAGTGTCCGTCAAAGCACATTTTTTGTTCTGGGTTGAAGTACAATTCCCAATTTAGCAATTTCATAATTTAGTGGTTCCTGCTATATCAGAGCTATTTGAAATCTATCCCAAAAAGGGTATATAATATTGAAGGTGCACATTGGGTCATTCAGAATAACTTCACACACACCCGCTACTGTGTATTTCCAAGTCTAATTCTGTCACTAAACCCATACCTGTCACCCAGCGCCTAAATACTAGGCCTCAAATTTAAATCCCTCTAAATCTCTCGTTACCCACCGCTGTACTGTTGTTGCTGGGCAAGATATTTAGTGTCCGTCAAAGCACATTTTTTGTTCTGGGTTGAAGTACAATTCCCAATTTAGCAATTTCATAATTTAGTGGTTTCTGCTATATCAGAGCTATTTGAAATCTATCCCTAAAAGGGTATATAATATTGAAGGTGCACATAGGGTCATTCAGAATAACTTCACACACACGCTTCTGTGCATTTCCAAGTCTAATTCTGTCACTAAATCCATACCGGTGACCCAGCGCCTAAATACTAGGCCTCAAATTTAAATCCCTCTAAATCTCTCGTTACCCACCGCTGTACTGTTGTTGCTGGGCAAGATATTTAGTGTCCGTCAAAGCACATTTTTTGTTCTGGGTTGAAGTACAATTCCCAATTTAGCAATTTCATAATTTAGTGGTTTCTGCTATATCAGAGCTATTTGAAATCTATCCCTAAAAGGGTATATAATATTGAAGGTGCACATAGGGTCATTCAGAATAACTTCACACACACGCTTCTGTGCATTTCCAAGTCTAATTCTGTCACTAAATCCATACCGGTGACCCAGCGCCTAAATACTAGGCCTCAAATTTAAATCCCTCTAAATCTCTCGTTACCCACCGCTGTACTGTTGTTGCTGGGCAAGATATTTAGTGTCCGTCAAAGCACATTTTTTGTTCTGGGTTGAAGTACAATTCCCAATTTAGCAATTTCATAATTTAGTGGTTCCTGCTATATCAGAGCTATTTGAAATCTATCCCAAAAGGGTATATAATATTGAAGGTGCACATTGGGTCATTCAGAATAACTTCACACACACCCGCTACTGTGTATTTCCAAGTCTAATTCTGTCACTAAACCCATACCTGTCACCCAGCGCCTAAATACTAGGCCTCAAATTTAAATCCCTCTAAATCTCTCGTTACCCACCGCTGTACTGTTGTTGCTGGGCAAGATATTTAGTGTCCGTCAAAGCACATTTTTTGTTCTGGGTTGAAGTACAATTCCCAATTTAGCAATTTCATAATTTAGTGGTTTCTGCTATATCAGAGCTATTTGAAATCTATCCCTAAAAGGGTATATAATATTGAAGGTGCACATAGGGTCATTCAGAATAACTTCACACACACGCTTCTGTGCATTTCCAAGTCTAATTCTGTCACTAAATCCATACCGGTGACCCAGCGCCTAAATACTAGGCCTCAAATTTAAATCCCTCTAAATCTCTCGTTACCCACCGCTGTACTGTTGTTGCTGGGCAAGATATTTAGTGTCCGTCAAAGCACATTTTTTGTTCTGGGTTGAAGTACAATTCCCAATTTAGCAATTTCATAATTTAGTGGTTTCTGCTATATCAGAGCTATTTGAAATCTATCCCTAAAAGGGTATATAATATTGAAGGTGCACATAGGGTCATTCAGAATAACTTCACACACACGCTTCTGTGCATTTCCAAGTCTAATTCTGTCACTAAATCCATACCGGTGACCCAGCGCCTAAATACTAGGCCTCAAATTTAAATCCCTCTAAATCTCTCGTTACCCACCGCTGTACTGTTGTTGCTGGGCAAGATATTTAGTGTCCGTCAAAGCACATTTTTTGTTCTGGGTTGAAGTACAATTCCCAATTTAGCAATTTCATAATTTAGTGGTTTCTGCTATATCAGAGCTATTTGAAATCTATCCCTAAAAGGGTATATAATATTGAAGGTGCACATAGGGTCATTCAGAATAACTTCACACACACGCTTCTGTGCATTTCCAAGTCTAATTCTGTCACTAAATCCATACCGGTGACCCAGCGCCTAAATACTAGGCCTCAAATTTAAATCCCTCTAAATCTCTCGTTACCCACCACTGTACTGTTGTTGCTGGGCAAGATATTTAGTGTCCGTCAAAGCACATTTTTTGTTCTGGGTTGAAGTACAATTCCCAATTTAGCAATTTCATAATTTAGTGGTTCCTGCTATATCAGAGCTATTTGAAATCTATCCCAAAAAGGGTATATAATATTGAAGGTGCACATTGGGTCATTCAGAATAACTTCACACACACCCGCTACTGTGTATTTCCAAGTCTAATTCTGTCACTAAACCCATACCTGTCACCCAGCGCCTAAATACTAGGCCTCAAATTTAAATCCCTCTAAATCTCTCGTTACCCCGCTGTACTGTTGTTGCTGGGCAAGATATTTAGTGTCCGTCAAAGCACATTTTTTGTTCTGGGTTGAAGTACAATTCCCAATTTAGCAATTTCATAATTTAGTGGTTCTGCTATATCAGAGCTATTTGAAATCTATCCCTAAAAGGGTATATAATATTCAAGGTGCACATAGGGTCATTCAGAATAACTTCACACACACGCTTCTGTGCATTTCCAAGTCTAATTCTGTCACTAAATCCATACCGGTCACCCAGCGCCTAAATACTAGGCCTCAAATTTATATCCCGCTGAATTTGAATACAATACATTGGGCCAAATAATATATTTGTTGTTGTGGTGAACCATAACAATGAGAAAAACATCTAGTAAGGGACGCGGACGTGGACATGGTCGTGGTGGTGTTAGTGGACCCTCTGGTGCTGGGAGAGGACGTGGCCGTTCTGCCACATCCACACGTCCTAGTGTACCAACTACCTCAGGTCCCAGTAGCCGCCAGAATTTACAGCGATATATGGTGGGGCCCAATGCCGTTCTAAGGATGGTAAGGCCTGAGCAGGTACAGGCATTAGTCAATTGGGTGGCCGACAGTGGATCCAGCACGTTCACATTATCTCCCACCCAGTCTTCTGCAGAAAGCGCACAGATGGCGCCTGAAAACCAACCCCATCAGTCTGTCACATCACCCCCATGCATACCAGGGAAACTGTCTCAGCCTCAAGTTATGCAGCAGTCTCTTATGCTGTTTGAAGACTCCGCTGGCAGGGTTTCCCAAGGGCATCCACCTAGCCCTTCCCCAGCGGTGAAAGACATAGAATGCACTGACGCACAACCACTTATGTTTCCTGATGATGAGGACATGGGAATACCACCTCAGCATGTCTCTGATGATGACGAAACACAGGTGCCAACTGCTGCGTCTTTCTGCAGTGTGCAGACTGAACAGGAGGTCAGGGATCAAGACTGGGTGGAAGACGATGCAGGGGACGATGAGGTCCTAGACCCCACATGGAATGAAGGTCGTGCCACTGACTTTCACAGTTCGGAGGAAGAGGCAGTGGTGAGACCGAGCCAACAGCGTAGCAAAAGAGGGAGCAGTGGGCAAAAGCAGAACACCCGCCGCCAAGAGACTCCGCCTGCTACTGACCGCCGCCATCTGGGACCGAGCACCCCAAAGGCAGCTTCAAGGAGTTCCCTGGCATGGCACTTCTTCAAACAATGTGCTGACGACAAGACCCGAGTGGTTTGCACGCTGTGCCATCAGAGCCTGAAGCGAGGCATTAACGTTCTGAACCTGAGCACAACCTGCATGACCAGGCACCTGCATGCAAAGCATGAACTGCAGTGGAGTAAACACCTTAAAACCAAGGAAGTCACTCAGGCTCCCCCTGCTACCTCTTCTGCTGCTGCCGCCTCGGCCTATTCTGCTGCTGCCGCCTCGGCCTCTTCCTCCGCCTCTGGAGGAACGTTGGCACCTGCCGCCCAGCAAACAGGGGATGTACCACCAACACCACCACCACCACCTCCGTCACCAAGCGTCTCAACCATGTCACACGCCAGCGTTCAGCTCTCCATCTCACAAACATTTGATAGAAAGCGTAAATTCCCACCTAGCCACCCTCGATCCCTGGCCCTGAATGCCAGCATTTCTAAACTACTGGCCTATGAAATGCTGTCATTTAGGCTGGTGGACACAGACAGCTTCAAACAGCTCATGTCGCTTGCTGTCCCACAGTATGTTGTTCCCAGCCGGCACTACTTCTCCAAGAGAGCCGTGCCTTCCCTGCACAACCAAGTATCCGATAAAATCAAGTGTGCACTGCGCAACGCCATCTGTAGCAAGGTCCACCTAACCACAGATACGTGGACCAGTAAGCACGGCCAGGGACGCTATATCTCCCTAACTGCACACTGGGTAAATGTAGTGGCAGCTGGGCCCCAGGCGGAGAGCTGTTTGGCGCACGTCCTGCCGCCGCCAAGGATCGCAGGGCAACATTCTTTGCCTCCTGTTGCCACCTCCTCCTTCTCGGCTTCCTCCTCCTCTTCTTCCACCTGCTCATCCAGTCAGCCACACACCTTCACCACCAACTTCAGCACAGCCCGGGGTAAACGTCAGCAGGCCATTCTGAAACTCATATGTTTGGGGGACAGGCCCCACACCGCACAGGAGTTGTGGCGGGGTATTGAACAACAGACCGACGAGTGGTTGCTGCCGGTGAGCCTCAAGCCCGGCCTGGTGGTGTGTGATAATGGGCGAAATCTCGTTGCAGCTCTGGGACTAGCCAATTTGACGCACATCCCTTGCTTGGCGCATGTGCTGAATTTGGTGGTGCAGAAGTTCATTCACAACTACCCCGACATGTCAGAGCTGCTGCATAAAGTGCGGGCCGTCTGTTCGCGCTTCCGGCGTTCACATCCTGCCGCTGCTCGCCTGTCTGCGCTACAGCGTAACTTCGGCCTTCCCGCTCACCGCCTCATATGCGACGTGCCCACCAGGTGGAACTCCACCTTGCACATGCTGGACAGACTGTGCGAGCAGCAGCAGGCCATAGTGGAGTTTCAGCTGCAGCACGCACGGGTCAGTCGCACTACAGAACAGCACCACTTCACCACCAATGACTGGGCCTCCATGCGAGACCTGTGTGCCCTGTTGCGCTGTTTCGAGTACTCCACCAACATGGCCAGTGGCGATGACACCGTTATCAGCGTTACAATACCACTTCTATGTCTCCTTGAGAAAACACTTAGGGCGATGATGGAACAGGAGGTGGCCCAGGAGGAGGAGGAGGAGGATGAGGAAGAGGGGTCATTTTTAGCACTTTCAGGCCAGTCTCTTCGAAGTGACTCAGAGGGAGGTTTTTTGCAACAGCAGAGGCCAGGTACAAATGTGGCCAGCCAGGGCCCACTACTGGAGGACGAGGAGGACGAGGATGAGGAGGAGGTGGAGGAGGATGAGGATGAAGCATGGTCACAGCGGGGTGGCACCCAACGCAGCTCGGGTCCATCACTGGTGCGTGGCTGGGGGGAAAGGCAGGACGATGACGATACGCCTCCCACAGAGGACAGCTTGTCCTTACCCCTGGGCAGCCTGGCACACATGAGCGACTACATGCTGCAGTGCCTGCGCAACGACAGCAGAGTTGCCCACATTTTAACCTGTGCGGACTACTGGGTTGCCACCCTGCTGGATCCACGCTACAAAGACAATGTGCCCACCTTACTTCCTGCACTGGAGCGTGATAGGAAGATGCGCGAGTACAAGCGCACGTTGGTAGACGCGCTACTGAGAGCATTCCCAAATGTCACAGGGGAACAAGTGGAAGCCCAAGGCCAAGGCAGAGGAGGAGCAAGAGGTCGCCAAGGCAGCTGTGTCACGGCCAGCTCCTCTGAGGGCAGGGTTAGCATGGCAGAGATGTGGAAAACTTTTGTCAACACGCCACAGCTAACTGCACCACCACCTGATACGCAACGTGTTAGCAGGAGGCAACATTTCACTAACATGGTGGAACAGTACGTGTGCACACCCCTCCACGTACTGACTGATGGTTCGGCCCCATTCAACTTCTGGGTCTCTAAATTGTCCACGTGGCCAGAGCTAGCCTTTTATGCCTTGGAGGTGCTGGCCTGCCCGGCAGCCAGCGTTTTGTCTGAACGTGTATTCAGCACGGCAGGGGGCGTCATTACAGACAAACGCAGCCGCCTGTCTACAGCCAATGTGGACAAGCTGACGTTCATAAAAATGAACCAGGCATGGATCCCACAGGACCTGTCCGTCCCTTGTCCAGATTAGACATTAACTACCTCCCCATAACCATATATTATTGGACTCCAGGGCACTTCCTCATTCAATCCTATTTTTATTTTCATTTTACCATTATATTGCGATGCTACCCAAAGTTGAATGAACCTCTCCTCTGCCTGTGTGCTAGGCCTAAATATATGCCAATGGACTGTTGCAGTGGTGGCTGACATGAAGCCTGATTCTCTGCTATGACATGCAGACTAATTCTCTGCTGACATGAAGCCAGATTGTCTGTTACGGGACCTCTCTCCTCTGCCTGGGTGCTGGGCCTAAATTTATGACAATGGACTGTTGCAGTGGTGGCTGACGTGAAGCCTGATTCTCTGCTATGACATGCAGACTGATTCTCTGCTGACATGAAGCCAGATCGTCTGTTACGGGACCTCTCTGCTCTGCCTGTGTGCTAGGCCTAAATATATGCCAATGGACTGTTGCAGTGGTGGGTGACGTGAAGCCTCATTCTCTGCTATGACATGCAGACTGATTCTCTGCTGACATGAAGCCAGATTGTCTGTTACGGGACCTCTCTGCTCTGCCTGTGTGCTAGGCCTAAATATATGCCAATGGACTGTTGCAGTGGTGGGTGACGTGAAGCCTCATTCTCTGCTATGACATGCAGACTGATTCTCTGCTGTCATGAAGCCAGATTGTCTGTTACGGGACCTCTCTGCTCTGCCTGTGTGCTAGGCCTAAATATATGCCAATGGACTGTTGCAGTGGTGGGTGACGTGAAGCCTCATTCTCTGCTATGACATGCAGACTGATTCTCTGCTGACATGAAGCCAGATTGTCTGTTACGGGACCTCTCTGCTCTGCCTGTGTGCTAGGCCTAAATATATGCCAATGGACTGTTGCAGTGGTGGGTGACGTGAAGCCTCATTCTCTGCTATGACATGCAGACTGATTCTCTGCTGTCATGAAGCCAGATTGTCTGTTACGGGACCTCTCTGCTCTGCCTGTGTGCTAGGCCTAAATATATGCCAATGGACTGTTGCAGTGGTGGGTGACGTGAAGCCTCATTCTCTGCTATGACATGCAGACTAATTCTCTGCTGACATGAAGACAGATTCTCTGTTACGGGACCTCTCTCCTCTGCCTGTGTGTGTGCTGGGCCTAAATATATGCCAATGGACTGTTGCAGTGGTGGCTGACGTGAAGCCTCATTCTCTGCTATGACATGCAGACTGATTCTCTGCTGACATGAAGCCAGATTCTCTGTTACGGGACCTCTCTCCTCTGCCTGTGTGTGTGCTGGGCCTAAATATATGCCAATGGACTGTTGCAGTGGTGGCTGACGTGAAGCCTCATTCTCTGCTATGACATGCAGACTGATTCTCTGCTGACATGAAGCCAGATTCTCTGTTACGGGACCTCTCTCCTCTGCCTGTGTGTGTGCTGGGCCTAAATATATGCCAATGGACTGTTGCAGTGGTGGCTGACGTGAAGCCTCATTCTCTGCTATGACATGCAGACTGATTCTCTGCTGACATGAAGCCAGATTCTCTGTTACGGGACCTCTCTCCTCTGCCTGTGTGTGTGCTGGGCCTAAATATATGCCAATGGACTGTTGCAGTGGTGGCTGACGTGAAGCCTCATTCTCTGCTATGACATGCAGACTGATTCTCTGCTGACATGAAGCCAGATTCTCTGTTACGGGACCTCTCTCCTCTGCCTGTGTGCTAGGCCTAAATATATGCCAATGGACTGTTGCAGTGGTGGCTGACGTGAAGCCTCATTCTCTGCTATGACATGCAGACTAATTCTCTGCTGACATGAAGACAGATTCTCTGTTACGGGACCTCTCTCCTCTGCCTGGGTGCCGGGGCCTAAATATCTGAGAATGGACTGTTCCAGTGGTGGGTGACGGGAAGCCAGATTCTCTGCTATGGAACCTCTCTCCAATTGATTTTGGTTAATTTTTATTTATTTAATTTTTATTTTAATTAATTTCCCTATCCACATTTGTTTGCAGGGGATTTACCTACATGTTGCTGCCTTTTGCAGCCCTCTAGCCCTTTCCTGGGCTGTTTTACAGCCGTTTTAGTGCCGAAAAGTTCGGGTCCCCATTGACTTCAATGGGGTTCGGGTTCGGGACGAAGTTCGGATCGGGTTCGGATCCCGAACCCGAACATTTCCGGGATGTTCGGCCGAACTTCTCGAACCCGAACATCCAGGTGTTCGCTCAACTCTACTTATCTGTCATTCTAATCCTGCCTTTACTGATATCACCTCTGTGTATACATAAGCTAGTAACTATGTTGATCTGTACAGACCAAGAAGTGGCTCCTATTAGTGGCCAGCGCAAAAATGCAGGATTTTATGGAAAATTAAAAATAACATCACCAAATATTCTTTAAAAATATGTTAAACATAAAAACATAATTTAAACATTAGGTCATTTTCTGATGACACATTTCCTGTAATTTTTGCTACTTATGCTACTAATTTTCTAATATTAGGTAGTGGGTATCTCAACTTATTTCGCTATGGTGCCCTATGAATCATAGTTACACCTCTGAGGACTTTGTTTCACTTATTTGTTTCTTTATGACTGAGCCACCTATGTGAGATCTGTTTTCAGGGACTGAGTACCCCAACTGTGTGGCTCACCAGACGAACCTTGAGTTAAGACATTCACATTGACAATATTGCAGACATTCTTCTTAGCAGTGCTCATTTTTATTGGACAATGCCAGTATAATTTTTCAGTATGAAACATATACCAGAAAATACTGGCAATTCCATTATATCTTGTTTCTCCTCATTAACTATGTCTCTTCTCTGTCTCTTCGTTGCTCACAAGGTTGGGGACCTGTGAATTCAGAGTCATAGCTAGGCTTGCCTTCACCCAGGACATAAACTCACTGTTTGCTGCCATGTATTTAAATGCCTTATCCAAGGCACAGAGTCTTCCTGGCTCCCCATCTAGCCCCCTGTCAGCTTCCCCCAGCTAAGTCCTGGTCTAGATTACTGTATCTCATTGTCAATGCAGTTTTAATATTCTAGCTATTTTCAGCTATAAGGTATTAGGAGCCTTTTTGTATAATCCTCTGGTATAAATGGTAAAATTCCAGGAGCGTCTATTGACCAAGCCTGTGGAGAGTATTTGTGATATAAGGACGCATGCAATCCCCAATATTATAAGCTTAAAAATTATGTAAAAATGTAACATACCAAGCATAACTTTATTTCTTTAGTATACTCTTAAAAATCAAAAAATGCTCCGACTGCTCCATGTGTTATACCACTGCGCTACCCACTGGGGGCCTTTTCTTCGCACTATTACAAAAAAAAAACTTAAGCTAAACTTTAACGTCAGATTGTGTACAAAACTAACAATTACCACAATTTGCTAAGTGATGTAGTTTTCTACCCTCTTTTTACACCTAAGTCTAAATCTGTAATATGTCTCTATCATATAATCTAAACTAATCTAATTTAAGATACTGTAATCTTTTCATCTAATCGCTGTTTTATAAGTGTCTATGAGTCATCTCCACAGTGATTTTAAAAAAGTGGCATTAATGCTTTTTCTACGTTGCTATTTATTATACTTGCTAATCTAAGGTTTTGTACTTTACCATTTACATTGTGGTAATGGGAACAGTGCTGGAAGGCGTGCATGTCCCACTCAGGTACCTCAGCTGGGTGAGACAGCTAAAACTCAGAGAGCAGCAGTCATCTCAGCAAAGCATAGTTTGCTAAGATAGTTTTGTTTATTAATTCTGGGCTGGATTTTAGTTGGATTGGCAGATAGGACTGGAAGTGGGATCTGCCAATCCACATCCTTCCAGGATGGGTATTCCCTTCTACTGAGGTGATCGCAGGTGAGGCCTGCTGTAATCAGGCTTGCATAAAGCAACTCCCGGTATGTCAGTCTGGGGGAGTGTTTTTGCGAAGCAGGGTTCTAGTGAGGCTCTGTGTGAGTGGTCCCAGCCCGGTTGACTGAGGGGCCACAAGGCTAGGCGATAGCCTGAAGTTTGGGGGGACCCAGCTGGAGTGATGGTCACACGGCCGGAGTTGGGAGGACTACTGGGCCACACTCCTCCATAAAGGTATTGGACTTATGACAACCTGGAGGTTGCGGGAATGTTAGGCTGAGAAAGCCGCATGTGACTACCATATGTGAACTGTGCTCTACAAGAGAGGTATTTATGTGTTTAGATAGAGCCCAGATGGGCAGGCTTTTATTTTGCACTGGTTTTGTCATTGGTGCAGTAAAGCATAGTTTTGTATGAAAATACGTGGTCTGAGAGGAATTCTGTGACAGTGACCCCCCCTAAGAGTAGACGATCCCTTACATTTGGTGGAGGATGCGGGCAGTATCCATGCTAAAAGGGCAACAAAGTGTTGCTAGGGACGACAGCAGGTGCTGCTGAAAGCTGTGCAGAGTTAAAGGGCCGGGAGCCTGTTTGTCTGGTGACAGCTGCTGCCATTCTGGACTGATTTTGCTGTATTTAAAAGTAAAGTGTGCAGTGATTTAAAGGGCCAAAGGCCTAGTAAAAGAGAGACTGAACTCTTTGAAAAAAAAATAATAATAATTTTTGTGTGGTGGTCACTATGAGGTCTGTGCAGACCCACCTGCAGCAGGACTGTGCAATGAATGCTTGTGTGATCAGAGGATCTGATACAGAAAGATCCTACGAGTTGGTGATTGGGGGAATCCCACTATGGGTCACTTTAGATTCCCACCAACAAGGGTCCCGGGTTATGCCCGAAGTACTGGACTTTCTAAAAAGGGGGCCAGAGACAGATGCCACTGACTATGGCCCTGTGCAATGGGAGCTCTTAAAATGTGAGACCCTGGAAGTGGAGTTTGTGCTCAGAAAAGACTTTCAGTTTTTTTGGCAGCTGGGGTGAAAGGGTCAGCCCCTAGAAAACACCAATTTACATTGCGCTGTATGCTAATGATAATGTTTCACACACATTGTGATGTCTTCCTCTGGCCACAAGAGGCCACTGTGTTGCTGAGTAAGAGAGAAATGAAAGTTGTTGGTTCCAGAGGATTTAGGAGGAGCGGAAGTTCCCGGGCAGAGAGAGCTGGAGTGCTGTGTCCTTGCTGAGGTCTACAGAGAGAGTCTGCTGTTGCGGGACAGAGCTACAGGGACTAGAAAGTGATTTTTTCCTGGCTGCTATGGGAAAGATCAACAGAGACTGCAAAGTGTGTTCCAGAGGAGCAAAGTGTTAAATTCAGAGAACTGTGACATGACGGGTTTCTCCTGTCAGAGCTAAACTATGTGGATGCCTGCACCTGCAATCTAGAGAGAGAGGAAAAGACTGCGCTGGGACAAGCAAGTGACCGGATCAGGAGCCAGACTGCACCTGCCTTCACGTACCAGACCAAGACAAGCAGCCATCTGCAGAACTGTGAGTAGGACATAGACCAGGAGACTGTGCATACAGGAGAATATTAGAGGAGAGTAGCTTGCATTTTGTATGTGTTTGCTGTTTAGAGCGCATTTTGTTTGGATGCAAAGTTCAGTTATCCTTCCTGTAAATTTATGTAAACCTGTTTACACTGTTTCTGTCATTCATCGATTGCACCTCTGGTGCATTGGCACAATACTGTTAATCCGATTTTCCGGACGTTATATTTTGCCCTTTAATAAAGCTGGTCTTTGCTTCAGCCTCCTTGTCTGCTGTACTGTATTTGAATCCTGCCCTGAGGTCTTTTCCTCCCCTGACCGCTACAGTGGAGAAGAGAAAATGCTACAAATTGTGTACCTGGAGTTCTGGAGGAACAGCAGATGTGTGTCGTTGCCAAGGGCAACCGTCAGAAAGAAAAGGAGGTGGAGAGCGGTGCGGCTCTCCGGAGATCCTATGTTTCCTGCACGTGTGCACAAAGTCTTAAAGGGTGCGGATAGAGTGACCGAAAAAAGACTGGAGTCAAGGCCAAGGCATTTCCCTTGGCAACTACTGCATCCTGGAAGAGGATGATGTCAACTGTAGAGATGGACGTATCGAATGTGAGAGGGACAAACCCGAGATGAAAGTGGGTAAGATCGCTCCTGTAATTGCTGGTGTAGCAGACCACGTGACAGTGAGCACAGGTCTGGAGGTTGGGCATGTTACTGACCGTGGCCCTGGTACATCAGAGACCGTGAACTGTGGTGTAAGCCGGCGGCAGTTGCTATATGCCGATCCGGGAGGTGTTGAGACACCGGGATTGGAGACTGCTAAGAAAATATGTGACATTGTGATAAATGGCAGTCCAGTTCGAGCGTTGTTGGATGCAGAAAGCCAGGGGAGCCTGGTACATGCCAACTTGGTAGCTGGGGACTATGTGCTGGACGCTCACGAGGGTAGTAAGGACTATCCAGTTGTTCTCACTAAGTGTGATACTCCAGTGGGAACTCAGACTTGTAAGTTTGGGGTTGCAAATGCGCTCATGCAGGATGTCATTTTTGGCCGTGATTTCCCCTTGTTTTGGAAGTTGTGGGGAAAGGGAATCACAAAACTCCTGCAGAACTTGTACCTTTAAGTAAAGTGACCATTAGAAACAGTGGTAATGTCAAGGTGCCAAGTGATTGTACCGAGTGTGCAGAAATGCATAATGAAAAAGTGATGTCATGTGAAATAGGTGATGATGATGATGACATGCCTTTTCTCTTGCAGGTTGTGATCAGGGGAGAACTGCCCCCTTTAGGTAAAAATGTGTATAATGAAGAAATACTGGTTGATGTTTTGATCACAGAAAGGGAAGCTACCATGTCAACGTCTTGCAAAATTAAGGTAGTTGCTAGTAGCGACCAGACAGTTATACCTGACGTGACAAGACATAAGTGGGGAGACATCAGCATAGGGTCTGAGAATTATACCCAGGCAGTGGAAGACTTCCTTGCAGGTCTGATCAACCAAAAAGGGCGTGTAGAAGAGCATGACCGACTGCTGGCAGAGGCCCACTACCAGCTGGGCGTGGCAGGTCAGTACGGCTGCAAACTTGAAGATGTTTTCGCCTGCTCCGCACAGTCCCTAGATACACTAGAGAAGGGACTAGCTGTTCTCGCAGAGCAACTGGAGAAAGCTCCAGAAGAGTCAAAGGAGGAGACTCAGAAAGAGATGAATAAACTAAAGGATCACGAGTCACAATTAGAAGTGGAAATTCTCCAACTTCAAGAGGAACTTGCAGCTTCTGATCGATCCAGACGTCATGCGGAGCAGGAAAGAGATAAGCTGGCTGATGAGGTTGCAAACAGCATCTCAGGAAAATCTGCTCTCTTCGATGAGAGTTGCAGTGATCGGATGGTGGATCTGGACCACGTGGACCACCGGAGACAAATTGTGTCTAAGTTGGAGAAGAAACAGAAGAAGTTTGACCAGACCCGGTATGCCGAAGAACGTGACCGAACGGAGACTGATGCTCGGGAGAAGGAGACCAAGGCCCTCTCCTTGGCTAGAGCCCTTATAGAAGCGCTTGAGGAGCGAGATGAATTTGAGAGGCTGAACTCAGAACAGAGATGGAAGATCTCATGAGCTCAAAGGATGATGTCGGAAAGAACGTCTATGAGTTGGAGAATTCTAAGCGTGTTCTCGAGCAGCAGGTGGAAGGAAATGAGGAATAAACTTGAAGAGTTAAAGGTAAGAGCTTCTCAAGATGACAGGTTGGCTTAATCAAAGGAAAATGAGAGCCTGTTAAGAATGGGTCTGGAGATGGTGGCGTCGTGGTGCCAGCCGAGGCAGAGAAGATGGAAGATGGTTCTGCGGAACCAGGTAATGTGGCTGATATGGATGCTTAATCCAAGAGACTCGTGGTAGTGAGTAGCCAGGACATGGCCATGAAAGACATTCCATCTGCCAGTCAATGTTTTCCAGAAAGCCAGCTGTCTGGGGAAGAAATATGAGGAGACAGACGACCAGCATGCAGATGTTGTATACTACTGCGAGATGGCTCTCCTAGAGCCTACACGAATGGGAAACAATATACTGGGTGACCCTCTGGAGGGAATGCCAGAAGACGAAGAGTCTGTTAAATATCCCGATGTGCCCAACCTCGATCAGAAAGAGGAGGAGGAGTTAAGAGTGCCAGTATATGATTCCATGTCCGAGAAGGATGAGAAGGCTAACAGAGTGAATGGAGACTCCATAGAGATAAAGGCTAAAGTAGCAGAGAACTCTGAAACTGAAGCCGAACCTGAAAAAACTCCTGCAGAACAGAAGAAAAAGATTAACCAGATGCGTTTAAAAGGAGTGAGCAGTGACGAGCATACTCTGCTGAAGGAGTTCTGCAAAGCCAAGGAGGAAGGGTCTGGACACAACCATGACAGGGAAAAACTGTGTGAAGTTCAGTCAAGAGCTGTAGCAGTCCAAGAAGGGACCTGAGCATGTGCGAGAGCCCGAGAAGAATTTAAAGAGAGTGCCTGTCGATTGGAAAAAAATATCTTCTGAAAGAAGTTTCAGAAGCCAAGACCGAAACACTGAGAGTAAAGAAAAAAGAAAGATGCAATATGTTGATAAAATCAAGAAACATAGGGAGCATGAGCGCAAGAATCAAAGAGTGCGAGGGCGTGTCATCGTCACTCGGAAAACAGTATCTGGCCATTAGTTGGCCACAGGAGCCCCTTAGGCATTTTCTACTGGGTAAAGAATCAGTGTTGGTGATAAACCAAGCTCTGCTGGCCTGGGTGTGGCAGAATAAAAGAAAAGAGGTGACACTGGCCACATCTTCCACAGGGCATGGTACGATGTGGTAAAATGCTGGTCTTAAGAAGAGGCGGGGGATATGTGGTAATGGCAACAGTGCTGGAAGGCGTAGATATCCCACTCAGGTACCTCAGCTGGGTGAGACAGCTAAAATCCAGAGAGCAGCAGTCATCTCAGCAAAGCATAGTTTGCTGAGACAGTTTTGTTTATTAATTCTGGGCTTGATTTTAGTTGGATTGGCAGATAGGACTGGAAGTGGGATCTGCCAATCCACACCCTTCCAGGACGGGTATTCCCTTCTACCTGAGGTGATCGTAGGTGAGGCCTGCTGTAATCAGGCTGGCATAAAGCACCTCCCAGTATGTCAGTCTGTGGGAGTATTTTTGTGAAGCAGAGTCCTGGTGAGGCTCTGTGTGAGTGGTCTCAGCTGGGTTGGCTGAGGGGCCACGAGGCTAGGCGATAGCCTGCAGTTGGGGGACCCAGCAACGCCTGCTGAAGCCACAGTCGCACAGCCAGAGTTGGGAGGACTACTGGGCCACACTCTCCCATAAAGGTATTAGACTTATTACAGCTTGGAGGCTGCGGGACTGTTAGGCTGAGAAAGCTGTATGTAACTACCATATGTGAACGGTGCTCTACAAGAAAGGTAGGGATGTTTTTTATGTTTAGGTAGAGCCCAGACGGGCAGACTTTTATTTTGTACTGTTTTTGTTATTGGTGCTTATGTCGCAATAATGTACAGTTTTGATGAAAATACGTGGTCTGAGAGGAAGACGATCCTTTATAACATTTTATTCTGTTCTTAAATGTTATAAATGCAGCAAGCACAAAATCGTGTTTTTAACTTTGCTTTTAAAAGTTTGAGACTAAAAATAATCCTATAACAATTTTTAAAAGTACATTACTTAAAGACATCCTGGTAGAAAAGCATTTTATTACTCATATATGCAATAGTCAATGCTGTCATGTGGCGTGTCGGTACATTCACAACTATTCCTGGTGGATCTACCCCATCCTGTTTCCATCAGATTCTTTGTGCTGTAATGGTAATGGTAATCTTCTAGATACTTTGGCTATAAAATAACTGCAGTCAGGGGTATAGCTTTATACATGGCAGGTCATTAAACCGCACTGCAGGCCCATGAACACTTTACATAGGCTGTAATGTATTGCTCCAAATCAACACTTTTTGTTTTTACATTTTAACAAAATTAGGCCCCTTGTACGCAACATCTTTCCTAGATTTTATTTTTTTAATCTAAAACATATTTGGCAGACATTTGCCAAAGTCTTCAGCATTTTAGCATAAGTTTCTGTTCAAAATCATCAATCCAACTTTTTGATATTATAGTAAAACTGAAATTACTCTATGGCTGAAATTAAGGCAATCACGTAAGATGAGATATAATAACGTTATTAAATACATAATAACTACATACTGTAAATACAGAACAGCCACAGAGTCACCATAAAAATATAACTTCAAAATAAAAATAATGAAAAATTATATTGGAGGAGGGAAGCCTTTACTCTACATACAGTAATACATATTTATATATGTAAAGGGTTTCTACCACCAGATTTTCACCTATTTAGCTGTCTGACACTAGCGATTCTGCTAGTGTCTGCTGTACCTAACCATGTTCATGTATTACCTTTGTCTGGAGCGGTTAAGCTTAAAAACATAGTTTTATTGATATGCAAATGAGCCTCTAGGTGCTATGGGGGCATCTTTTCAGCACCTAGAGGCTCCGTCTACTCACTATTTCTGCCGCCCAGTGCGCAGGCGCAGTGACTGTCGGACTGCTCCCTGCGCGTAATCGGTGCAGGTGCAGTGAAGATGCCAACGCAGGGAGCGGTCCGACAGTCACTGCGCCTGCGCCGAATACAGAGAAGCACATGGCGCAGGCGCGAGAATTCGGCCGAGAATGAGAGAAGTAGGCTGTCAATCTAGAGAAGAGGGGCGGGCTGGAGGGACGCATTGGGCGGCAGAAATAGTGAGTAGACAGGAGCCTCTAGGTGCTGAAAAGACACTCCCATAGCACCTAGAGACTCATTTGCATATGAAAAAAACAACTGTTTTTAAGCTTACCCGCTCCAGATAAAGGTAATACATTAACATGGTTAGGTACAGCAGACACTAGCAGATCGCTAGTGTCAGACAGCTAAATAGGTGAAAATCTGTAATCCAATAATTGGATCTAAAAGAGTGCAGATCCTGCATTTACGCATACATTCTACATAGGTCATGCCCACAAACATCGGTAACCTACTGCATGCAAGTCACAGTTAGTGAATACATCCTACAGCACATCCCGAAATGAATGAAGACCTCAGTCAAGATGAGTATAGTCCCACAATGCACCGAAAAATAAAGACCCAGACTGGACCGTCAAACATATAGAAACCTCAGACCAGATCTCAGAGTAAATACAAAGTCCCCGAATAAAAACAGACCAGGCCCTAAAGTAAATATAAACACCAAACCCGTCCCCTAATAGACTTCCTGAATAAAAACAGAACCCAGACCAGACCCCAGAATACAGACTGCAGACCCTGTAAAAACAAATCTCAGAATAACTACAGAACCAGACCCCCTATATCAGTGCAGATTCTTGAACAGTAGCCTATCCTAGTGGACACATTTGGGGTCATTGTACATTAAAGTTTTGTGTTATTTATTTTCACAATTGTTGCCACAAATGCAACGAAAAGCAGCAAATCCCTTTATGTGCCCTCCCCAATCTTTGTTTGCAAGGTGGTGCCCTAGCTTGTCACCTACCCATTGTCCCAGCGGTTGTTGCACAACACAATTTAGGCTATTTTCACATCTGCAGTTTCCCTTTTTTTTTCGCTAATGAGATCCGTCATAGCATCTCAATAGCGGGGGGAAAATGCTTCCGTTTTGTCCCCATTCATTGTCAATGGGGACAAAACTGAACTGAACAAAACAGAATGTACCTGAATACATTTCATGCTGTTTGGTTGGGTCCCCATCGGGGACAGAATAACACTGCAAGCAGCATTTTTCTGTCCACAATGTGGTGAGGAAAAAGACGGCTCACAATGTAAGTCAATGGGGACGGATCCATTTTCTTAGACGCAATATGAAACGGATCCGTCCCCCATTGACTTTCAATGGAGCTCATTACGGATTCGTCTTGGCTATGTTAAACACTTTACATCCGGGCCATTTCCCCCTTCCTGACAGAGCTTAATTTTGCAAATCTGACATGTGTCCCATTATGTGGTAATAACTTTGGACGCTTTTACTTATCCAAGCCATTCTGAGATGCAAAACATAGAAACATAGAAACAAAGAATGTGTCGTCAGATAAGAAGTATTAAGAACCATTTGGCCCATCTAGTCTGTCCAATATACTAAATACTATGGATAGCCCCTGGCCCTATCTTATATGAAGGATGGCCTTCTGCCTATCCCATGCATGCTTAAACTCCTTCACTGTATTTGCAGCTACCACTTCTGCAGGAAGGCTATTCCATGCATCCACTACTCTCTCAGTAAAGTAATACTTCCTGATATTACTTTTAAACCTTTGCCCCTCTAATTTAAAACTATGTCCTCTTGTAGCAGTTTTTCTTCTTTTAAATATTCTCTCCTCTTTTACCTTGTTGATTCCCTTTATGTATTTAAAAGTTTCTATCATATCCCCTCTGTCTCTTCTTTCTTCCAAGCTATACATGTTAAGGTCCTTTAGTCTTTCCTGGTAAGTTTTATCCTGCAATCCGTGTACCAGTTTAGTAGCTCTTCTCTGAACTCTCTCCAAAACGCTTGGATTAAAGCTACTGCCCCTGCCCTGCTGCTGTCACGGACAGCATACAGAGCAGTAATGTCGGCAAGGGACCAATCAGAGTGGTCCCCTGCCGGCAATCGATCCGATTGGCTAGTCTAACCAATCGGATTGCGGCAGTGTTAAAATGCCAGTTTCATGCTCTGATCTGCGCTCTGATGTGCCTGGTGCCCCCCGATCTCCCGATCTGTACCTACCCCTGAGCGCCTCCATCCCCCCCTCCCCTATGAGCCCTGCCTCTGCCATCTGTCCCCACCTGCCCCTGATGCTGTTCTTCCCCGCCACCATCCATATCGATGTATCCTGCTCCTGATGCGGTCCCCCCTCTATGCATCCTGCTCCATCTGTGCCCCCTCAATGCTGGGTGCACCCCCCCCCCCCCTGCGCGCTTTCCAGCGGTCCCCCTGCTTTATTTAATGTCGGCGTATGCTGACACTCTGCTGTAACTCCTTAGATGCCGCTGCAGCGGTATCCATGAGGTTAATAGAGGGAGGGGGCTCCCTCTATCAACCATCCGGGTTGCCGCGCTGCGATGGCAGCGCCCGATGGTTGCCGCGGCAACCTGATGCTTTGCAAAGGCGTCCGGTGTTGCCACCTAGAGGAAATCTGATAGTATTATACTTTGCAATGCAAGAGCATTGCAAAGTATAGTACAGCCATCAGCCCCACTGGATCTTCAAGATCCAAGTGAGACTTGATAAAAAAAAATATGTGAAAATGATAAAAGTAAAAATAAATAAATAAATAAAAATGTAAATTAAAAAAATAAAAAGGACACATATTACATATCACCACATCTGTAACAACCGTCTCTGTAAATATATCACATGACCTAACCCCTCAGATGAACACCATAAAAAAATAATATATAACAGTGCCAAAAAAGCCATTTTTGTCACCTTACATCACAAAAAGTGCAACACCAAGTGATCAAAATTTGCGTATGCCCCCAAAATAGTACTAATCAAACTGTCACCTCATCCCGCAAAAAATAATACCCTATTTTAGACAATCGCCCAAAAAATAAAGAAGCTATGGCTCTCAGACTATGGAGACAATAAAACATCATTTTTTTGGTTTCAGAAATGCTATTATTGTTTAAAACTTAAATAAATAAGGAGAAGTATGCATATTAGGTATTGCCACGTCCGTAACGATCTGTTCGCTAAACATGACCTAACCCCTCAGATGAACGCTGTAAAAATAAATAAAAGCTGTTCCAAAACAGCCGATTTTATAGTCACCTTGCCTCATAAAGTGTAATAATGAATTATCAAAAAATCATATGTACCCAAAAATGGTACCAATAAAAAACTCTTTCTGCAAAAAACAAGCCCCTGTACAAGGCGATACGCAGAAAAATAAAAAAAATATGGCGTTCAGAAAATGGACACACAAAAACATAATTTCTTTTTCAAAAATGCTTTATTATGTAAAACTGAAACAAACAAAAAGAGTAGACATATTTGATATCATTGCGTCCGTAACAACCTGCTCTATAAAAATAGCACATGATCTACCCTATCAGATGAATCTTGTAAAAAAATTAAATAATAAAACATTGCCAAAGCAGCCATTTTTTAGTTACCTTGCCTCACAAAAAAACGTAATATAGAGCAATTAAAAATCATATGTACCCCAAAATAGTACCAATAAAACTGGCACCTTAACCCCTATTCCAAAATAGGGTCACTTTTTGGGAGTTTCTACTGTAAGGGTGCATCGGGGGGGGGGGCTTTAAATGGGACATGGCATTTAAAACCAGTCCAGCAAAAGCTGCCTGCCAAAAACCATACAGCGTTCGTTTCCTTCTGCGCCCTGCCGTGCGCCCTTACATCAGTTTACGACCACATGTGGGGTGTTTTTGTAAAATTTAGTTTAGCTGTTAACCCTCAGTGTGTTAAAGAAAAAATGTAATAAAATGGAAAATCTGCCAAAAAAGTGAAATTTAGAAATTTCATCTCCATTTTCCTTAATTCTTGTGGAACACCTAAAGGGTTAACAAAGTTTTGTAAAATCAGTTTTGAGTAACTTGAGGGGTTTAGTTTCTACAATGGGATGATTTTGGGGGTTTCCACTATACAAGCCTCACAAAGTGACTTCAAACCTGAACTGGTCCTTAAAAAGTGGGTTTTGGAAATTTTCTAAAAAATTTGCAATTTGCTTCTAAACTTCTAAGCCTTCTAACGCCCTAAAAAAATTAAATGACATTTCCAAAATGATGCCAACATAAAGTATACATATGGGAAATGTTAAGTAATAAATATTTTATGAGGTATCACTTTCTGTTTTAGAAGCAGAGAAATAGAAAATTTGACTATCATGAAGTACAATGTGTCACGAGAAAACAATCTCAGAATGGCTTGGAGAAATAAATGTGTTCCAAAGCTATTACAACACAAAGTGACGAATGTCAGATTTGTAAATTTTGACCTGGACACTGGTGCATCAATGACCCTTGGTCATGAAAGGGTTAACATTCCCTATGTGTCTACTTTATGTTGGCATCATTTTGTAAATGTCATTTTGTTTTTTTAGGACGTTATAAGGCTTAGAATTTTAGAAAACCCACTTTTTAAGGACAAGTTCAGGTCTGAAGTCACTTTGTGGGGCTTACATAATGGAAACCCCCATAAATTACCTCATTGTAGAAACTACACCCCTCAAGCTACTCAAAACTGATTTTACAACCTTTGTTAGCCCTTTAGGTGTTCCACAATAATTAAAGAAAAATGGAGATGAAATTTCTAAATTTCACTTTTTGGGCAGATTTTTCATTTTAATAATATTTTTTCTTTAACACATCGAGGGTTAACAGCCAAATAAAACTCAATATTTATTACCCTGATTCTGCGGTTTACAGAAACACCCCACATGTGGTCGTAAATTGATATAAGGGCACACGGCAGGGCGCAGAAGAAAAGGAGCACCATATGGTTTAATAAATAATAATATAGCATTTTTAAAACAAATATTATGTTTTTGTGTCTCCATTTTCTGAATGCCATATTTTTATATTTTTCTGCCAATCGTCTGGTGCAGGGGTTCATTTTTTGCAGGAAGAGTTTTTTATTGTATTAGGTAATAAGAATCTTCACACTGGACTAACATTTAAAATTATCAGCTAAGCCTGCTGTCTGTGTGGTGATTTTTTATTTTTTTTAATGGTAATTATAGCGTCTTGGGATCCTGGTGGAGGTGCTGCTTTCTGTCCAAATATTTGGATTACTTAGCTCTGCTTGGCTGCTTTATATTTTTAGCAGCCGCCACAGATGCTAGCTAATACCAGCTCTGTTGTGCCACAGTGCTGTGGTCCTATCTATTATTGACAGTGGCTAGTGCACAGTTTCCCACAATTCCCTATCTGACTGCTGCTCAACTTTCTCCTATTAGCTGAAACACTGCAGGCTATCGCTGTTTAAAACACATGCTTTACAGCACTCTGCCCCCCGACATGTTTTGCCAATTTAACTTGGCGTCTTCAGGGGATCGGGCAGTCTGAAGACGCCAAGTTAAATTGGCGAAACATGTTGGGGGGCAGAGTGCTGTAAAGCATGTGTTTTAAACAGCGATAGCCTGCAGTGTTTCAGCTAATAGGAGAAAGTTGAGCAGCAGTCAGATAGGGATGCAGATATTAAAAGCTGAGACTTTTGCCAATATATTCCTGTCAGGAAGATATCGGAGCCCACATGCACCACGTCACGGCTCTCAGCATGGCAAGGGGTCCTACCACTACGCTACCTATGGTGTGAACAAGGTCTGAAGGTGATGTAATCCAGCTCACAGCCAAGCTTCCACACAACCGCCTAGCAGGACAACTAGTGCAATGTGAACAAAGCCAGACTGTAAGCCACACCCATATCAGACCATGTGATGGAGGCTACCAGGTGCAAAGGAGAGTGTTTAAATGCCAGGTAAAGGCACATACACTACATATA
Organism: Bufo gargarizans; assembly: GCF_014858855.1. Lineage (NCBI taxonomy): Eukaryota > Metazoa > Chordata > Amphibia > Anura > Bufonidae > Bufo > Bufo gargarizans. Next base: position 456,023,192 of record NC_058082.1, read on the forward strand.
AAACAAGACAAAAACACAGAAATATAGTGGCAAATCTGGGGGAGCTGCTCAACCCCTAACACTGTAGCGTGTTTTTCATTGGGGGAGCAGCCCCACCGCATGTGGACCGCAGCAAACGACTATCCCCAGCAAAAAATATTCTGCATACGGTGGAGGATGTCGGCGCGGTCCACATGCACCACAAAGGCATCCTACACAAAACGGAGCATTGTGCGGATGAAAATATAATCATAAATCACAGAAAAAATGCACCTGGCATTTAAACACTCTCCTTTGCACCTGGTAGCCTCCATCACATGGTCTGATATGGGTGTGGCTCACAGTCTGGCTTTGTTCACATTGCACTAGTTGTCCTGCTAGGCGGTTGTGTGGAAGCTTGGCTGTGAGCTGGATTACATCACCTTCAGACCTTGTTCACACCATAGGTAGCGTAGTGGTAGGACCCCTTGCCATGCTGAGAGCCGTGACGTGGTGCATGTGGGCTCCGATATCTTCCTGACAGGAATATATTGGCAAAAGTCTCAGCTTTTAATATCTGCATTTTTGACTAGCCAGTATAGTCAGTGGCATATCCGTTTGGTGCATTTTTTCTGTGATTTATGATTATATTTTCATCCGCACAATGCTCCGTTTTGTGTAGGATGCCTTTGTGGTGCATGTGGACCGCGCCGACATCCTCCACCGTATGCAAAATATTTTTTGCTGGGGATAGTCGTTTGCTGCGGTCCACATGCGGTGGGGCTGCTCCCCCAATGAAAAACACGCTACAGTGTTAGGGGTTGAGCAGCCCCCCAGATTTGCCACTATATTTCTGTGTTTTTGTCTTGTTTTATATGTAGTGTATGTGCCTTTACCTGGCATTTAAACACTCTCCTTTGCACCTGGTAGCCTCCATCACATGGTCTGATATGGGTGTGGCTTACAGTCTGGCTTTGTTCACATTGCACTAGTTGTCCTGCTAGGCGGTTGTGTGGAAGCTTGGCTGTGAGCTGGATTACATCACCTTCAGACCTTGTTCACACCATAGGTAGCTTAGTGGTAGGACCCCTTGCCATGCTGAGAACCGTGACGTGGTGCATGTGGGCTCCGATATCTTCCTGACAGGAATATATTGGCAAAAGTCTCAGCTTTTAATATCTGCATTTTTGACTAGCCAGTATAGTCATTGGCATATCCGTTTGGTGCATTTTTTCTGTGATTTATGATTATATTTTCATCCGCACAATGCTCCGTTTTGTGTAGGATGCCTTTGTGGTGCATGTGGACCGCGCCGACATCCTCCACCGTATGCAAAATATTTTTTGCTGGGGATAGTCGTTTGCTGCGGTCCACATGCGGTGGGGCTGCTCCCCCAATGAAAAACACGCTACAGTGTTAGGGGTTGAGCAGCTCCCCCAGATTTGCCACTATATTTCTGTGTTTTTGTCAGCAGTCAGATAGGGAATTGTGGGAAACTGTGCACTAGCCACTGTCAATAATAGATAGGACCACAGCACTGTGGCACAACAGAGCTGGTATTAGCTAGCATCTGTGGCGGCTGCTAAAAATATAAAACAGCCAAGCAGAGCTAAGTAATCCAAATATTTGGACAGAAAGCAGCACTTCCACCAGGATCTCAAGACGCTATAATTACCATTCAAAAAATGAATCTCAAGCAAACACCTTACCAATTTAACTGGACAAAAATCCGAACCTACCCAAGAATATAATCTAACTACTTGACCCCTGCCATACTGATCAGTTTTAGACCTTCTGATAACAATCTCAACTTTAACATCTGAAAACTCCAAACCCGATACACTATTACGGCTCGCAGCCACTAACTCACTAACCCTAAAAGCCCCGAAAAAGGCTAACACGAAGGCTGTACGAAAAAGCAACACTTCACTTTGATCCCTACATACGTCACCCAAAACCTTGCAAAGGTCCCCCAACAAGGAGATAGAAATTGGCCCCCTAGAATCCAACTTACCAACACTTTTCCTGTAACCCTTCAACGACTGTTTAATCTGAAAAAAGGAAGATAACGGTCTCTCACCTTGCAGTTTCTGGAAAAACGAAACACCTGCCACCACCCTAGCAATAGATGAAGCCGCCAACTTTTTATTAAACAAACTAATAACAAACAATAAACTGCAACTTAAAACATTCCCTTTAATATCTTCAGAACATGCATTTATGAAATACAACCAATCCCTCCATGCGGCAGAGTAAGCTGCCCATGTTCTCGGGGCTAAAGACCTCTCAATAGCTGCAGACATCAGTCCCAAATCAAACCCCACAGATGTTGAGGACACGGGCTCCCATCCAGATCCGCCTCCGGAGCTAACTCCCGGAATCTCAGGAACTGTGAACGAGTCAAAGAATCAGCCAGCACGTTAGAAGGCCCTACAATATATTTTGCTTTGATCCATATATTAAACTTCATACAAAATAAAACTAAATGCCTTAATAACTTTACCACTACATCACATTTGGAGAGAGTATTGACCGCAAAACAAACCCCTTTGTTATCTGTGTGTAATAAGATTCTCCTATCCTTAAACTCATAACCCCAAAGAACAACTGCAACAATAACCGGAAAAAGCTCTAATAAAACAATATTCCTTGTGAGTCCATTATCCACCCAGGAAGCTGGCCACTTCACAGCTGACCATTTACCGTTCCAGAATGCTCCATAACCACAACTACCAGCCGCATCCGTAAATAACCCTAAAGCGTCTGAACTCAGAAATTCCTCCTGCCAGCAACTAGAACCATTAAATTCCTGAAGGAATTCTAACCAAACACCCATATCCTCTTTCAAGCATTTAGTCAACCGAATATGTGAATTAGGTGACCTAAGACCCCTAGTTGCAAAATACAATCGACTAGAAAAAACCCTACCTATGGGAATAACCCTACAAGCAAAGTTAAGGGATCCAAGAAGAGATTGCATCTCTTTCAGCGTACATTTCTTCTTACCCAACAAAGACCAGAGCAACATCCGGATTTTTTCCAATTTAGCCTCTGACAGGCGGAATTCCATGCGACTCAAGTCGATAACTATCCCGAGAAACTCTAAACAAACACAAGGGCCAACAGTCTTCTCCTCAGCTATTGGAATACCAAAACAAGAACAAATATCTAAAAACCTAGCTAACAGATCTGAACAAGCACTAGAATGAGAAGGACCAACAAACAAAAAATCATCTAAATAATGAAGAACACCATTAAAATTTAAATCATACTCAATAACCCACTGAATAAATGAAGAAAATGCTTCAAAATAATAACATGACAATGAAAAACCCATCGGCAGGCATTTATCAAAATAAAAACGACTGTCAAAATGAAAACCTAATGAGTTGAAACCATCTGGGCAAACAGGCAATAAACGAAACGCAGATTTAATGTCTGCCTTAGCTAACAGGGCATCTTTGCCGAAAGACCTAACTAATGCTAAAGCGCTATCAAAAGAGGCATATGACACAGAAGCCCTAGATTTATCTACCATATCGTTCAAAGAGCCTTTCTCTGGGAACGACAGGTGATGAATCAGCCTAAATTCACCAGGCTCCTTCTTTGGCACAACGCCCAAAGGAGAAAGCCTAAAATTAATAAACGGCGGCTCTGTAAAGGGGCCCTCAATCCTCCCCAAGTCCAGCTCCTTCTGAATCTTTCTACGGACTACCTCATTATGTAAATTTACAGATTTTAAATTCTCAACCCAGCAGCAGCCAACACCAGAAAAATGTGGCACTTCAAAACCATACAGAAAACCATTAAAAATTAAATCAGCTTTCTGACGGTCTGGATAAAGAGCGAGCCATGGTTGCATTTCTGCCAACTTCACTGGACTCAATGCTTTTTGCCACCTGTTCCCTAACGTTTGGCTGCTGCTGGCCCGACTGGGAGTTCCTTTTAAAGCAACGGGACATAGGATGGGTCCCCCCACAAAAGGAACATTCATGCTTAAAATGACAGTTATGCAGCGGCGACACCGGCGGCTTCGCTAGTATAGCTTTTTGTGGCAACATTAAATTTACCCAGAGCCCAATGTCCTTCACACCCCATTTAAGAGATGGATGGACAGCTAACTTTTGGCGGAACGTCTCGTCGTATTGAAACCAAGCCATCCCGCCAAAATTCCTGTAGGCCTCAATAACAATATCCAAATGCTGGAACAGTCCCGAACACAGCTCAGAATGCTTCTCCCCCAAAACCGCAGCATAAACACAAAAAGCTTGAAGCCAATTGTTAAATGATCTAGGGGGAAAGCGTTTCTTTTCATCCTCTAATTTTTCATCCTTTTTAAAAGCTCTATCTTTGGCGGACGGCAATAACGCCATTAATTCAACGTACTCCATCCGCCAAATACGCTCTTTCATCATAGCACTAAGATGATAACCCAACGGAGACACTTCACAGACTAAAGCCTCCTTCAAACAAGTCTCTTTAACCCCTGTACCCTTCTCCAACACAGGCACAACATTGTCAACATTATTAACACCAGACGGAGTAACCACCGTACTTTGACCACTGCTCCAGACATCTGAAGCCGCATGAACCGTTTGCCTGCTAGAAAACTCAGCTAGCAGCTTAACCAAATTATTTAAAACAGACGATTCAGACAAAGGGACAACATTGACATTCTCACCCATTAGCTGACCCTCCTGGCGTGGACCAGAGGCTAAAGATGATAGGTGTGGTAGTCTTCCTAGGGGGCCCGGAGATGGCTCAACCAACAGAGGTGGGAGCCTCTCAACAGGCAGCCCCTGTAGATCATTCAGGCTGCATCCCTGCTCCACTTCATGCTGCAGCACCACACTGGCAGCATCTTGATGACGTTCCCCACCAGTAATAGCACAAGCTGTATATCCTGGCTGGCCGCTCTGCCCTCCTGACTCGATGCTCCTGGAGGACCGACGGCTTCTCTGTACAGCTGCTCCTCTCTGACTGCTGCTGCGCCGACGCCCCGCCCCCGGGGGAGGAGTATAAGCGCTCCTTACCCTTCTAGCTCTTTTGCCAGGCAGCGCTGCTGACTCCTCCTCCCGGAAACGGCTGAGGGCTTCTCCGGCTGAGCACTGCTCCGGCACTCTTCTTCCAGCTGGAACCGGCCTATCTTCTTCCAGATGCGGCGGCGGCGGCTCCAGGGATGGCGGTGGTGGCGGCAACATCGGGGTCCCCAGCGGTGGTCCAGACGAACTCGGCTTTATTGTTTTATTTTTTATTTTACTCTTTGTGTTCCCAATAAGGTCATACAAGACCTCTGGGGGACATTTACCTTCACTTTTTTTTTCCCTATTGATTTCTCCTGTAACTGGGGCTGACATAGTTGCCCCAGTTACAGGAGAAATACACCCCCCATAGAGGCTGTACAGCATAATACAGCACCGTACAGCCTCAGCGCAGGGCTGATCGAGGTCTGTAGAAGACCCGACAGCTCCTGCACTCTCTCGACCCCAGCGGTCACATTACCGCTGGGCCAGGACAGGAAGCAGCATAGCGCTTCCTGATCTGTATACACATCACTCACTAAACGCTGTGTATACAGTGATCTAGGTGGCAGGGAAACCTGGGAACTGTCCCTGCCTTCTCTCTGGGTTGTCCTGTTGTCACTGACAGTGGGCCCCCCACTCTGCAGCGGTACGATTAGCGTGCAGCTGCCTTCTCTGAATGGACGTTCCAGAACGTCCATTCAGAGATAAACATCCACCCATTGGATGTTTATATCCTATGGGCGGATGTGAAGTGGTTAAAGATGATACAACCGGATCCATTCATAACAGATACAGACGGTTGTATTATCACAACGGAAGCGTTTTCACTGATCCATGATGGATCCAGCAAAAACGCTGGTGTGAAAGTAGCCTAAAAGTAAAGCATGTATGAACTGCAAAATCTTAATTAACTGCACCCAAGTGGGATTTTACACAGTGCAATCATACAAAATATACAAAATAATGCAACATACTATCCAGTTGTAAACATAACTATAACAAAGAGATACAGGCCTCTGATTCCCACCCATAGCTTTTTCTTAGTACCACTGCAGTATTGCAGGGCATTACTGTGGAGCTGAAGGTAGTAGGTTCAGAAAAGGACAACCAAGGTAATTAAATGAACTAGTGGACTTAAGTACCAAGACAGGTTGTCAATTTTGGGATTATGGGTGATCTAATTACAATGTACAAATATATGCAAATATCTTGCTAATCATCTGTTTATACCTAGGCCTGTAACAACGACAAGATGGCATCTAGGTCTAGACGAAAGAAGGTTTCACAGAGATTTTTTTACTGTAAGAGCAGTGAGACTATAAAACTCTGCCACAGGAGGTTGTGTTGGTCAATTCATTGATAAAGTACAAGAAGGGCTTTGATGCCTTGCTTTAACCCTTTCTACCCTGGGCCAGTTTTCACCTTCCTGCCATTTTTTGCAAATCTGGCATGTCTCAGTTTATGTAGTAATCCCTTTGGAACACTTTTACTTATCCAAGCCATTCTGAGACTGTTTTCTCATGACACATTGTACTCAATGACAGTGGTAAAGTTGAGTCAATATATTATCCTTTATTTATTAAAAAAAAATCCCAAATCTACAAAAAATTTGGAAAAATTCACCATTTTATAAATTAGAATTTTTCTACTTTTAAGACAGATAGTAATGCCTCATAAAATAGTTATCAGTCATCATTCCCCATATGTCTACTTTATGTTGGCATCATTTTGTGAATGTCATTTTATTTTTTTAGGACGTTAGAAGGCTTAGAAGTTAGAAGCCATTTTTTCTAAACCATTTATTAAGCACCAATTCAAATATAAAGTGATTTTGAGGGGCTTACATAATGGAAACCCCCCATAAATTACCCCATTTTAGCCACCTCATAGGAGCTTTGCCTTCCTCTGGTTGCTCTTTCTCTGCCTTCCTCAACAGAATTTTAGGTTGGACTTGATTATCCTGTCAATTATGTAACTATTTAGGTAACTATGTAACTAATAGGATCAACGGAACTGGATGACATATGCATGATCTCTACAAGCAGGCAGATACAGAGACATCTTCTTGTAGCTTTGAATAGATTTCTGGTCTGAGAAATAACACCCCCTTCTTTCTCACTAGGTTTCAGAACTGGCTTGCTCCACATCTGCAGCTTCCCCCTCCCGATCTTCAGAGTTACTTTGGGAACTATAGTGATGATGGAGAAAGCTGGAGACCTGTTGAGATATCTCGGATGTCTAGTAAGAGGCAACATGACTTGTCTGACCAAAGGATCTGCAACAGTTTCACCAAGAGAAAAACTTGCAGCATTGAAGGGATGCTAAGGAGGACAGAGAGGTTTCAGAAGTGGATGGCAGCTAAACGTCTAACCCCAGATTTAGTGCAAGTGGGTGTTCTATCTAAATGAAAACGTATCTGTAAAGAATAAATCAAGGCAACTTGACTTACTGTAGATTTCTTGAAAACGTTTCACTCGTTCTTCCAACGAGCTTTTTCATTTCTGAGTGACTGT